>NC_134571.1:4562500-5762500 GCF_050947875.1 Dermacentor variabilis | reverse complement strand
CCCCCCCTGTTCTTGTGTGGCGGATAGGGTGCTCTTCAGTTGCCGACGCGCCGGTTATTTCACGTAGGCCCCGGCACGTCGAAGAATACGTGACCACCTTCCCACGGCTAGACCTGGTTCTTAGCGCTGCGGAAGCGAGGGTATCATATTGTTTGTGTCGGCATCGGCGGCGTTGTCCCTGAAACCAACTCCGCAGCTGGGGTTGACTCACTATCGGCGTCAGCGGCATCAGTCAGTCGCTGCTATCTCTTCCCTCCTCCCTTTATCGTGTTGTCCGCTTGCTGCGCGCGCTTCTGCCCCCATCGTTTGCCGCTGGGTGTACACGCCGCCCCCCTCACCCCTCTTCCTGCGAGTCTCCGGTTGTCAAAGCGCCGGCTCGAACTTAATTCCTTTCTTCGCTCCTCCTCCAATGCAACCCCTGTGCGGTGGCAATCAGAGAGCCAGATCGGTGGCGGCGGATCTGTATATGTGCACCGCCCGAGCCGAAATTGCCGCTGCCGTTCGCCCTGTGCGGTGGCAATCAGAGAGCCAGATCGGTGGCGGCGGATCTGTATATGTGCACCGCCCGAGCCGAAATTGCCGCTGCCGTTCGCCACTGCGAAATTATCTGCCAGTTCTTTCTGAGCCATGAGCGAGACGACCGATGGAAGTCCTCCGTCTGCTGCTGCTGCTGCTGCTGCTAAACGAGCTGCCAGAGCAGAGGCCCAGCGCCGTCGCCGTCAGAATCCAGAGGTGCGTGCCGCCGAAGCAGAAGCTTACCTAGTGGAGTCTTTGTTAAAGGAATACGTGTGAAAAATAAAAAAAAATTCTGTGATAGCGCATACATGTGTTGCTCGATTTCTTTGCCTCAATCTATCGAAAAGGTGAAACAGCTTATTTGCTGCGCTCAAATTTCGCATTAGGAAGTAACGTAATCGTCGGTAATTTTTTTTCTCACTGCCTTTCCTGCAGCTGTCGCCGCGAAGTAGTGCTCTGTCATCCGAACAAAGCTCAAATCGCAGCCGCGAACTTGAGCCGTCCGTGCAATAAAAAGTTGTCTTGTACTGATCCCGGGCGTACTTTCGAAAGGGCCCGCTAGGTGACCATGAGTGGCACCGCTATAGGTGGTGTATAGAGTACACTAGAATAAGGTTGAGTGGGACGAGCGGCTGGGGGCGGGGCATGCTTTGCAGTAAGGTGCGCGACGACGAAAAATGCTCTGGCGGCGCTGCGATCGAAGTGGATGGGGCCGCATCAAGGTCGAGCCGTTTGAAACTGCTGGCGATACTTGTCGGAAGGGTCATTCGTAATACTTCGCGCGCTGGTATATGCGTTCAGACCTCTCAAACGCTGCTTATAACGGCATATGACATGTACTCATGCCTTGCGAAGATATACCTTTCTTCTTTCTTTGTTTTTTTTTATGCCGCCCGGTGATTGCGCATGCATTGCGGCCGCAGTGTCAGCCTTCGTTCTACCATGCTATTGTACGGTTCTCTTTGGAGAACAAATATTTTTCTTGTTCTTCAAGCAGCATGCATCTCTCCTGCCTTACTTTTGCACATATACTTTTCCATGTAGGTCTTGCAAAACGAAGACGGAAAAACATACTCAAACTTCCTGCTTGCCGCTTCAAAGAAATAAACTATTTGCGCCATCCGGCGCCCTGTAGTCAGATTTACGGGAAGTATTATTACAGAAACAGAAATAAAAATGCACTGCAAGATTCCATTCATGTTTCCGTATTCCTCGGGTGACAGAATGCGGAGTAATTGGTCGGGTCCTTGTATTGCGGTCGCACGTGGGGCGCCAAAAACAGTTTTAAGTAGCCGTTGTACATACTAATCTTTGGCCCGTAAGCCATGTGAAATTTTTCCCCAGTCCATTCTTAACAGCGACAATATAAAAGGAAAAAAAAGGCGGCGCAGTAGCCTAATTACGGGCTACGTACTGGATGTTGCATTGCGGTGCTAAACTCGAGCTCACAGGTTCAAATCAAGTCGCGGAATTCGATGTAAAGAAATTGGAAAATACTCGTGCACTTCCGTTTCGGTGCACGTTAAAGAACGCCAGGTGGCGATAAATTAACAGGGTGCCTCATAATCTTATTGCCAGTCGTAAAACGCCAGAATTTGTTTAATTAAAAAAAAGATGATAGCTGTGTCCTTCGGCTCTTCTTCTAGGGGTTTAAAAGAAAGAAATTATTCTCGAGTCTGATTTTTCAGAAAAGCACGTTACGCTTATTTTATATTTCATATCTAAATGTAATGGCGTTCCCAATTGTACGCCCGCTCAACAACTACTGTATTTTAATAGCCTGCTTTCAGTTATCCGGTGCACCATCATAACGACAATAATGAAGCAGTTAAAGGAACGGCATGGCTCACAGACACGTAAAGATAATTGTAGATCTGCTATGTTGGTTGAAGACGAGTGTGCTACCACAATGGGTACCCAGTTTTAATGGGTTGCAGACATGCTGAGACTGCAAAAGAATGTTTTCTTTGCCGGAATTAAGTTAGCAGATTTACAGGCGGCCACAAAACGGGGCGTTTGTGTTGAATGACAGGCGGTAACTTCTTCAGCAGGACCGATTAGCACCCGCGCGTTGATTCTTTCAGGAACTGCTGTGACCCTGCGCAACAGCCACGACTCTCCAGCAGCACAATCATTCGGAACAAAGATGCTCGCTCGCATCGGCCCGTCACCTTCGAGGCTTCAAAAGTGCTGTTATGCGTTGCGTTCGCACGGAAACAGCTATTCGATCATTTTTAATAGCGCTTTCTGAATTCGAATACGATCTCAATATTAAATGCTACACGATCCGAATATATGTTTTCATTTCGCATGCTGGCACGTTGAAAGAGATCGCCAGATAAGCCATGAAGTTTACATTGGTGAAGACTTCCCGGTCTCCCCGATCCACTCTCAGTACACTGTGTTAAGAACGGCCAGCTGCAGTGCAAGTTTTGCCAACCAGTTGCGACCGCGGGCGTCATCTTTTCCTGGAGAGCCACCGCCAACCTCTAGCCACGGCGTGACTAAGTCGACTTTGTGTCGGGAACAATACGCGCGTCCTCCACTCTCCATCGCTTCAGCTAGATGCGTTTCACGAAGCAGGCTTTGTGCTGAAACCGCCACCGTTACGCTCCAGCCTCGTCGATGTTGTGACTGAATGAGTTCGGCGGGCCAACTATTGTTACCAAACCCACCACCGCGGACCTGATCTGCTATGAGTGGGGGAGTTGCCGCGGGAACGTCGTCGGAGACCTCTGCCCACGCGCCGACCAAGACGCAAGACAATGGCTACCCGGGCGCGCTGCGAGCGCCCGCTCCGAGTTCTACGAAATTCGTGTGATGTCGGTTTCGGACCGAAAACCTGTGCGTGCGTGCGTGCGTGCGTGCGTGCGTGCGTGCGTGCGTGCGTGCGTGCGTGCGTGCGTGCATGTGGGTGGGTGGCTGGGTGGGTGTGTGTGTGTATGGACCGAGTGTTTATAAACGGCTGTTGTGCGGATGCTCGATACACTTCCTTAAGCAGTCATGTTAGACTGAGACACTTTCTTACGCAGTCATGTTAAACTAACGTACTTTCCTCTCGAAGTCATGCTAGACTGATGAACTGCATGTAAATACTGTAAATAAACCCTTATTCCTCGTTCTCGATGAGAAGCAGTCCTTCCCTTCATTAACGTCCTCAGCGTGGATAAGTTGGACGACGGCATGGGCCAGCTACCTTCGAATTCATGCCGGACTCCAATCTTGACAACGGGTTACGAGCGATGGGATTGAGCCCCCAATCCGAACAACAGGCAATATCTTTTCCCTATCACGGTTGTTCATATTAACGCCCAATAAATGCATTGAATCCTTTCCTCGTAAAGTCGATTGGTTCACCTCGGGCGGGTGCAGCATTCAAAAGAAACACACTTATTCCGGTCGGGCGCTTTCACTTTTCCAATGAGTGCATGAACAATATTTGATGGATGGATGGATGGATGCAAAATTTTAATAAGGTCCTGAGGTACGCGACTCAGCGCGCTGCGGGCTGCTCCCACGTTGGGACAATATTTGATAATATATTGTAATATTTGATAATATTTCTTTTATATATATCATCATCATCCGCCTATTTTATGTCCACTGCAAGACGAATGCCTCTCCATGTGATCTCCAATTACCCCTGTCCTGCGCCAACCGATTTCAGCTAGAGCCTGCAAATTTCTTAATTTCATCACCCCACCTAGTCTTTTGCCATGCTCGACTGCGCTTCCCTTCTCTTGGCGCACATTCTATAACCCTAATGGTCCACCGGTTATCTAACCCACGCATTACGTGACCTGTCCAGCTCCATTTTTTTCTCTTAACGTCAATAAGAATATCGGCTACGCCTGTTTGCTCTCAGATCCACACCGCCCTCCTCCTGTCTCTTAACATTATGCCTAGCGTTCTTCGTTCCATCGCTCTTCGCGCGGTCCTTAACTTCTTTTCTAGCTTCTTTGTCAGTCTCCAAGTTTCTGCCCCATATGTCACCCCACAAAAAAGCAGATTGTACACCTTCCTTTTCAATTATAATGGTAAGCTTCCAGTCAGGAGCTGAGAAAGTGTTCCAACCCATTTTTATTCTTCGGTAAGTTTCCTACTGATGGTCAGGACTCCAGGTGATTATTTGACCTTGGTAAACGTACTCCTTCACAGACTCTAGAGGCTGACTGGCGATCCTGAATTCTCGTTCCCTTGCCCGGCTATTCATGATTACTTTTGTCTTCTGCATATTAATCTTCAGCCCCACTCTTACAATCTCTCTGTTAAGGTCCTCAATCCATTGTTGCAACTCGTCCACAGTGTTCCTGAAGAGGGCGATGTCATCTGCAAATCGCAGGTTGCCGAGATATTCGCCTTTGATCCTTACTCCTAAGCCTTCGCAGTTTAATAGTTTGAATACTTCTTCCAGGCACGCAGTGAATAGCATTGGAGAGATTGTGCCTCCTTGTCTGACCCCTTTCTTTAAAGGCATCTTCTTACTTTTCTTGTGGAGAATTAAGGTAGCTGTGGAATCTCTGTAGATACTTTCCAAGACATTTAAGTAAGCGTCCTCTACTTATCGATTACGTAATGCCTCTATGACAGCTGGTATCTCGACTGAGTCAAATGCCTTTTTCGTATAATATGAAAGCCATATATAGAGGCTGATTTTACTCTGCGAATTTCTCAATTACTATAATGCATTCTTCCAGTTTTCTGGGACACTACAAGTCCATAGACAGTTTGTATAAAGGGCCGCTAGTTTTTCAAGCATTATGTCTGCGCCATCTTTGATTACATTGACTGGTAGTCCATCTTGCCCTGCCGCTTTTCCCCGTTTCATGTCTTGCAAGGCCCTCCTAACTTCACCGCTTGTTAGTGAAGGAGCCTCTGTAACCTGTCTATTACTACTTCAAATAGAGGTATCGGCGCTCCTTTGAGTACTGTACAGGTGAGTGTAGAATTATTCCGCTGCTTTTGCTATATCTTCGAGATTACTGATGATATTACCCTGCCTATATTTCAACGCATTCATCTTGGTTTGTCCGATGCCTAGTTTGCTCCTCACTGTTTTCAGGCTGCGTCCATCTTTTACTGTTTCCTCAGTCTTTCTCACGTTTTAATTTCGAATATCCCTTATTTTCTCCTCGTTGAGTAGTTTAGAAAGTTCCGCGAATTCTATCTGATCTCTTGCATTGGACACTTTGATTCTTTGTCTTTTCTTTATTAGGTCCTTCGTTGCTTGGGAGAGCTTAAATACTGACTGTCTTGGTAACTTACCTCCCACTTCAGTTGCTGCTTCTGAAGCCAGCCTAGTTCCGGTTTCATTCATTGCCTCTACGTCATCTTCATCTCTCTGTTCGAAGGCTGCATATTTGTTTGAATTTGCCGACCTGATTTGGTCTGCATTTACCCTTACTGCGTCTAGGTTGGCCTGTTTTTTCGTCACCAATTTTACTCTTTCTCTCTTCAAATTGAGGTGAATTCTATCCCGCACTAACTAGGATCACTGTACTTTACCCTACCTAACACTTCTGCATCCTGCAATATGCTGGGTCGTGTTGATATTAGCAGTTCACCTGGTTATAACTACAATTGGTACAGGCCGAGAAGTGTCGGGAGCGCACCAAAGCAAGTAAAAAATTAGAGGACGCTTAAGCTTCGCCTTCAAGAGTGGAACGCGATATCATTATCGCACCCCGTTTGCACCACCCACTCATTTGCTCGGCACGCTCTTAAGTCACACAAAGACAAACCTGGTTCCTGAGCAAGCGGAACGAACCAAAGAACTCGGTGTCTCGGAGGGAGAAACGATCTACGCGAGCCAAACATCGGCGCAACGATCACGTCAGAAGTGTCCCGCATCGGACGCTGCACCTAGGAATCGTGCTGTGAGCAGAAGGAGGAGCCGCGTCGCGCGGTATCGCGTGGCTGAGTGGTGCGCCACCTGTCGGTCGGGGCAGCGCCGTACATGGCGAGGAGGGGGTCTTCTGTGTTTGCCGCAAGATGGCTCTGCGTGAGCACCAAGCGCAGAAGAAATGTAGCGGAAACGTACTTCGATAGGCGTTTAACTGCGACTTCTGTAATTTACATGCTAATAATTACCGATATACACCGCAGTATAACTTTCTACGGCATGTTTCTAACGCAACACCGCATTCACTAGAGGCGCTTTTGTCTCGCTTTGAAGCGTTGAACTCATGGCTGAGTGGTAGCGTCTCCGTTTCATACTCCGGAGACCCTGGTTCGATTCCCACCCAGCCCATCTTGCAAGTTGTTTTTATTTATAAATTGCCTTCCGCCATTTCTCGCTCACGGCCAACGTCGCCGACGCCAACGACAGCTGCTTTCCTGCGACACGAGCTCCTTAACGCTATCGCGTTAAAATTACAAAAACTTGAGTGCACCGATTTTATGCGAGAAAAACTCCGCGACCGCGCAACGAACGCTCGCTCGCTAGCAAACGACGTAGTTGACAACACCTGCAAAGTTGAAGACGTCATGTTGTATAACCCCATCCCTCCCATATGCATACGTAGCAAAAAGGTGTCAAGATAAGTTTTAAGTGGAAATAAAGAACCTTTGTAAGAGCGTACGCGCGCAATCGGTCTAAGCGCAGGCAGCGAAATTACTTTGAATATGCCGCGACGTGCATTTCCGCCTCAATCCGGTTCGCTCGCAACGGCCTCGCATAATTTTTCTACACGCGGCGCCTCAGCGGTTCGGCCCAGTCGACCATTGCCTAGTACCCTCTAAGCTGCAGGCCATCGAACCACCGCAGTGTGAAGGAACGAGCGCCCGGTTTATTGTTGTTTTGTTTTTCGTCGGCGATTTGCAGTCGTGGACACAATAAAATGTAATAACATGAACCTTGGCTTTGATTAAAAAACGCTGACCAGTGCCAACTAGAGAAAACATTTGGAGGACGCTTCGTCTTTAAGAGTGGAACGCGATAGCATTCAAAGATCCCTGCTTCTCGAGCTTCCCGGCAACTGGAGCGTATGCATCCATAATGTTTACCGGGAAAAGCTGACCGCGAACGCCATGCACGAAGGCGAGCATTCTGGTAGAAACGCGGCCTTTTGCGCGGGTCGTGATGCGACGGAGGTGAGCGCTATCGGGAGGAACTGCGAGGAATCGGGCGCGCCGCCTGGTGGCCCAGAGATGCTCGCGCGCACATGCGGATCCTGTGGTCGGTATATTAGTGGTAGAAGCGCTGGGAAATGGGTTTCTTTGAGTTTTCGCGTAATAGAACTATGTTTTCTCGTATAGTCTAATTGCAATCCCGGTGCTATCATGTCTGTAGGTTGTGTGTAAGTCGCACTTTACCATTTTTCTACGTATTTTAGCTTGAGAAATTCAATGGGTTCAGTGACTTGCTTGCGCCACATGGAGGCCCTGGGTGTGGGCGATCCGAAAATCTTTTTGCTGGAATGACATCCGACGCCGGATTTTCTGCGACACCCCGGGGCCTCTCCGAACACGGCCAGCCGGTGTGACCCCGGGTAGACGGGAAGGGCGGCACGAGCGCCGATTTGTCCCCCGGTGCCTGGCGGGCCGAAGGGGGAAAACAAAGAAAAAGAATGGAGTCTGCTTCCATGGCAACGGTTTTGCTGATGCACGAGTAGGAAATGCCATGCCGCGTGTCGTCTGCTATGCGCTCGACGAGAACACGACTTTCTCTGCAAGCGCCAACGGAAATCAACACCGCTTGCATTAATTTTTTCAGATTGTTTTTTTTTCTCTTTCACATTTTGTTTTCAACACTCTTCGGCTTCTAATTTTCCTTCCTTGCACACAACGTATGTGCAGTGCAAGTGTGTGAAAACTTATATTCTTCATTTCAAGTTGCGCCAGCCAGCATGCCATGCCACGCGGCTATTTTGTTTCAGCAAAATATAGGTAGGCAGAAAAATGGACTTCATTCACGGTTTTTATTAGCTACCTATCACAAAGAAAGGCATTCAATACACAATACAATAATGTAGAGCTGGGTATCTCATTAGTCAGTACAAATGGGCACATTCTGTACTACGATCGTACATACGTAAGACAGCTTCCTACAATTTCTCATAGACAGAAAATTACTACACAGGCCGTGTTTGTTCGCGTGCACAACACAACTCTACCAAAGCAATTTTGTCGCAATTGTTATTTGTGAATAATAAAAAGATTATCAAGAGCAGCAGGTCCACATTTTTCGCATACCAGAAACAAAAACTTCCGTTTATATTCCACAGAACGGGTATACTTGCTAGTCCAAACAACATGTCAAATTTTTGCAACCAATAAAATTTCTGCATAACTCCCCTTGTGCTAATATGCCGATAAATATCCAGCAAATTATATTCAAAATGTCTACAGCCTTTTTTTTTTCATATGTAGTTTTGTTTCGCAATACAACATGTAAGCCCACTAGAGCTTCATTCAGATCTGTAACATTGCGAACACGGTGTCAATACGACATTCCTTGCGAGCATATTGCAAATGTTTCTTAAAATTTGTAATGCACTTCGTTTTTTCTATCGTCATCTAGGCATAAATGGCACAGCTCCAAGACAATAACGACATAAAGCACTAAGTTTTTTCTGTTGAGAAACAGTAAAGGCAGGAGAAGCATGTGTCAATCGGCGGTTGACCATTACTAGAGATTGAAAAAGTTCACAAACGTTCGGGATATGGAGAAATATTTTCTAAAAGCAACGCAAGTCCGCTGCGTTCAATACACCAGAGCAACCTGCTCAGAACAATTCTCTTAAAGATGGTCTTCAAGGCCTTCCTCTAATATGCTTAACAGAGCCTACAGGCTGTTTCGTGCGGCTTGTTTGAAGCATAAGACAGGTGTTGGAGTTTGTTTGTTTGTTTGTTTGTTTGTTTGTTTGGAGCTTGTTTGTTTTACTTTCATAATTGGCAGTTGGTCATCCGTCATGAGAATTTCGGTGTCGTCACAATAAGGAGGCGAAAGCATTTCAACTTTTCTAGAACACTCGTTTCTGGCACAGCAAGCTTTCTTGGCTTATTAAGATTATTCGTGACTTTGTCGAAAAGGGACCCCCCTCAACCCAGACACCTCCCACTGTTGATATTTTAGCGGAACCACTTAAGTCAAGAATGCTGAGCAACATTAGTACTTGCACAACTTTACTGAAGTAAGTTCAAGAACATTCTAGTATCCCAAGACCCATGTATATTAGCTATGTAATAATCTTTGAAGAGGAGGCTGCGAGTGTGGGAGCAATGACTGTCTGCAGAAATAATACATTGCACGATGTTTATGCAAATATTGAAATATGCCGAAATATTTTCTGAAGATAGGCTGATCAGAAGACCGCCGTATGAACTATCGGAATTACAGAAAGCATAAAATATCAATAAGTAAATTTTTCTTAATTATCAAGCCTTTGAATCTTTCTTTCTGCAGCCTCTCTTCTCTCACGCTGTTTTTTGAGATCCAGATTGATGACATTTTGTCAAGGTTCGATTACTGAAAGCGACTTGAACAAATACCTGTATACTAACGCCAATCATATGCGAAGGGAACAATTGTGAATCAGTAAACATTAATTACATTGATACGTATTGTTGAACAGCACTGCACAAGTAAGCATGATCAGGCATAGTAGGTACTCTATGAGGTAGCTGGTTCTACAGATGTGTAAATGTCAAAAGACATTAGTGCTCATGCTACAGCATGCACACAGCGCAAAGAAAACCTTCAGGAGTTGTCGTTTCTGGCCGATATGAGTTCGCCATAAGCAGCAGAAACTTTATTAGAGGGCATTGTGTAATACCGCTTATGAAAGCATGAAGAGAATGAAGAGGCTCTTAATGCTCATGGTACTCTAATAGGAAAAACGATGAGCAAGAAAATTTGTTGTAGAGTACTTACGTTCAATGGCAACTTTTTGAAAGACAGAAAATTCCAGGTGATGCTCCGAAGTACATTTAACAGACCCACACCAACACCGCCGGCATACTACAGGAAGTATTACATTCTGTAGAATACTACAGTCTATGGGAAAGCTATCTTATATAGAAATCAAGAACGATGCAACAAGCTCTCGATAACATTGCAAACTTTCTTAGCCAGTCTGGCCTCTCGCTTTCTGATAAGTCAGCTTAAGTCGACGTCGGAAATAAGACTAGACTAAAGAACTACCACAGATTGCACGTTGTGCTTCACGTAACTGGACAAATATACCCGCAAGCCAAAAACCCGAGTTCTCAGCTAGTGTAAGACCAAGACGGCAGAGCCACCGCGTGGGTGAAACAATTATTCTAGGCCTGGAAACAAATTCTACACCTCGTGAAAAGAAGAATCTCAAAATCATGGGGGGGTTGACGAGTGAACAGTATGGAAAATCGCAGCTGCTGTACTTGTGTCCAAGATATTGCGCGGCATGAATTACCAGCAGTGCACAAAAAAGACAACTCATCGAATACAGGCACCGGGTAACGACATGTCTTTACAAATTTACCATGCTTGAAGACCTCTACGCGAAAGAGCAAACGAACAATACCTAGACCGAGTAGAGTTGCCGCCTTCGGCCCAAATTTGCTGCCCCAAGAGCTCGGAACCTAATCGCAAGATACTATGCCAGCTAGCATATGAGATGCAAAGACTACTACCCCTTCCTTCAAAAACACAACCTAAGAAGCATCAGAACTCGAAACACAAGAGGCCCAAACAGTGTCATATGGGGGTAAACAATCAGTCCAGGAGACTATATGCAACTGCCAAACACATAGAGGAGGTTGCTAATCATGGAGACACGAGAAGACATCAGGGACATATAATACATTGATGTGGCAATGACAGTGTAACAGTAGTATTACACTACATATTAAGTACCTTAAAGTGGCCACCATTCCAGCACATCCTACACCCAGCAAAGCTAGGCTGAAAACAATCAAAGCAGCACTTGCATTGTAAATTTTCAGACTACAACATCTTGCATGGCTGCATGGATTCAGCAGAAACTCTCAGGGCCTACACATCTCACAAGATTGTCAGGAAAATTGAGAGATTGACATGTGACTTGCAAGCACATCGCCAAGAAATGAAATTGCAGGCTACAAAGCCATGTAGATACTCCAGGACAAATGCAGGCTCATGAGCCGACCATCAGAACTAAAAACTGGATGAGTTTGTGTGTATTCACCATTAACTACAGCGCAACAGATAGACAACGCTGTATAGATATACGCACTGTAGTTAATGAATTCATATGACTGCACAGGATGAGAATGACGGCCCCTCACAAGGCCCCAATTTCACATCCAAATCTATGTACACACACGCGCGCGCACACACGCAAATGTTGCAAGAACGCATAGCACGAAGCAATGTCAACAGGATGGCACTAGATAGGGATGAAGGCTAACTCCAACTGAGGTTTATTGTGTCAATGAGGAGATCTATACAGTTTTCAAAAAATGCAGCAAGAAGGTCAGTTAAATATTCATGTTTGATACAACCAAACATAAATAAAAACCTTACAGGAAGAAAATAGAGATAAAAATTCCAAGTGCAGGAAAAAATTACCATTACAATCGCCATTCGTGCATGCCAGGAGCTTTCAAGAAACGTGGTTCGTTTTCCAATAGACAGACTGACAGCTTGCTTCTGCAAGTACACTCTTCCAGTTTCTTGCCATTCCAAAAAAATACTTGAATTTATTGGAAGGTAGTCGCTGGTGGCGACATTGTTCTTCCCTTCTGGGCTTGTATACTTATTTGTATTTTCTCTCTTTCCTATTTCTCATTATGTTTGGTTTCATCAAACTCTCGTTTTTAACTGGGTTTCTTGCTGTACTACTTTCTGATAACCTTTATAAAGAACTGATTTTTCGCAATGAACCTTTTAATTAGAAGTTAGCGCACCCTGTTCTTACTGCATCCACTATACGCTCTTGAAACATTGCCCAAATAAAAATTTTACAAGGTACTTCTCACTCTACAATGCACGCTCGGATACCTCGACATCCGAGCCTGCATTGTAGAAGAAGTAGCTAGAATGCTTCGCAGGTCGGCTGCCTAGAGAAATTATGGAAACTGTAGATCTGAAAACGCTAGCAGAATCTTGTGCCAACATGGCCTCTGTTACGCTTTTAAAGATGGATGCGTTTCCTGTTGGGACCTGTAAGGGCACACATCAGTTTTTGCTTCTCCTTTTTTTGTAATTTAAATTTATAGCTTGTCAATCAGCCTTTACTCGGCATGTTTAATAAAACTTTATTTGTTAGCCTTATGGTTTTCTTGGTCTCTGGCATAAAGGTTTTCATTCTCTTTGTTCTGTTGTAGTTAAGTATTGTATAAGGCTGTGCCTTTCTTCCTTTCGTAACTACATTTTTATTCCCCCTCACCTAACACTCCAACCTTGAAGCCTGCGCGGTGTATTTATGAATAAATAAATACATAAGCACATGTCATTAATTTCTCTGCATACACTTCTCACCACCCCTCCCTCAATAAATTTCACTGTGTTGATGTCTCGCAGTGCGCATCCACATTAATTGCTGTTTGCATTTTGGTATAGCTTGTGAAAAGTGCAGTACGTAAGCATTACACGCCATTAAGGCATTGACCTATGCGGCGCATAAACAAACCTTGCATGACACGTTGGATTGTTGAAAATAAGGACAATTGTATATATCGCAGTTACGATAATAGCATTTAGCGGACCACTAGACAATAATTTCACTTCGCATAGATTTCAACACGTCCATTAAATCTGCAGTTCTTTTGTTTAATAATCTGGTCGGTACAGCTTGGCGACATCTTGAAGATTTCAAAACAAAGTTCAAGATTGACCGCCCTTCCACTACTGTGACAAGGTGGGCAAGCGAAGCTCGAGATCCGCGGCTCTTCGCTGTCGTAACGCTTCGGCTTCGCGCTCCCTCACGGTGAGATCGGCACGTCCACGACGAGCCCTTTCTCAATTGAGTTCCTGGCGGCGTTCATCAAACGCCACCTGTTCTTCAGTAGAACGCACGACGCGTGGCCCGCTGCCGCTCCTTCAGCGCAGCCTGCTCTTCGGCAGAACGAAGGAAACGTGGCCTCCCCATGTGGGGGAACGCTGCGAGCGCGCGGCGGAGTAAGACGTGTGGCGTATCAGCTCCGTCGATTTCCGGCTGGAGCCACGGCTCAAAACTATACACCCCAACAAGACCGACGTCAATTGACGCAGCAAACCATATATACCACCTGTATACCGAAGTTCACCAGGTGGGCCCACTATTGAAAATTCTACAACCGAAGTACACCAGACTACGTGGGCGACGCCATTAGGCCTAACGGTGACGCCGATGCCCGGCGGCGTGGAACCGGCCTCCCGAGGTAAAATGGCGGCCCCGCGTCATTCTTGAGGTTTTACAATCCCTAAGGCATGACATGGATGACTGTTTCAACATCAGAAGACCAAAATCCAACTTTCAAATTTCAGCACCAATTTCCCAATGAAGCGTTCGCGCAGCGCTCACTCATTCAAGCCAAGATGGTGGAGTCCGTCACAGTCCCGGCCTCCGGCACACCAGCCGGCATGACGCGGACTCCTGTCTCGCGCGTTGCGGAAAGCAAACGCAAGGCCCTTACCAAGTGGAAGCCTCGCCCATTCCCAAGACCGGGCGAGCCCTGACAACATTGTGGTGGGGCTCAAGCGCACGAACATGTGTCGCTGCACCAAGCCTTTTCGGAGATCGGCTACAGCGCCAGCATTACGGCCGAGGTGGCAAGGTCTGTTAAGATTCTGCCGTCCCGTGAACAAAACCTCATAGTGATCAAGACCGTCCGGTGTTACAAAAGCAGTCTTCTCGCGGTCGAGATCGTCCACGGCAATCTGCCAGTAGCCGGAGCGGAGGTCAATAGAAGAGAAGTAGCGAGCACCATGGAGGCAGTCAAGGGCGTCATCGATCCTAGGTAGGGGATACACGTCCTTTTTGGTAATCCTGTTAAGGTGCCGATAATCCACGCAAAAGCGTCATGAGCCATCCTTCTTTTTCACCAGTACAACAGGTGACGCCCATGGACTACATGACGGTTCTATGATGTTCTTGGCAAGCATTTTGCGAACTTCTGCGTGAATAACTTGACGCTCAACCGGTGACACTCGATACGGGCGGCGATGAAAAGGAGGGGCATCGCCGGTATTAATGTGATGTTTAACAGTTGTAGTTTGGGACAAAGGACGATCGTTAAAGTCAAAAATATCGTTGTAGGAAAACAGAACGCGGTAGAGCTCACGAGCGTGCTCGGACGGCATGTCGGGCGCAATCATTTACTGTAAGTCGGCGATGGGACAAGTTGTCGACTGAGATGGTAGAGGAGGATCGGCTGAATTGCCGTCTACCTCAATAGATGCTATTGAGTGATCCTCGAATGAGCAAAGCTGGGCTAGAGACATCCCGCGTGGCAGCACTTGTGTCGTCAAGCCAAAATTGACCACTGGCAGGCAGACGCAATTAGCCGTAATAGATAAAACGGTACGAGGTACCGTGAGCCCGTGTGTAAGGAGGACGTCTTGTATAGGAGCCGCGATATAGTGACCGTCGGGCACTGGTGGGGATGACACTAGGTCAACGTAAGTCAGTGCCGTAGGTGGCAAGCGAACGAAGTCGACGGAACTGAGGCGACTGGGGTGTGGTTCAAGCGGGATCCAGAACAGGCAGGTCAAGGCGGAGAGTACTGGCGGAACAACCAATGAGAGCAGAATGTGCGGAGAGGAAGTCTAAGCCGAGGATGATGTTGTGGGGACAGTGGGCGATGACTGTGAATAGCACGATTGTTGAGCGATCGGCGAAGGAGACGCGGGCGGCACACATACCAATCACGGGGGCTGTTCCGCCATCGGCGACACGGACAACATGCGTCGTGGCGGGCGTGATTATTTTTTTCAGGCGGGTACGAAAGTTCGCGCTCATTACCGACAAATGCGCCCCAGTGTCTATAAGAGCAGATACAGGAACACCGTCGACTTGCACGTCAAGAAGGTTCAGATGAGTGGGCAACGTCAGTGGAGAAAACCATTTAGTTTTCCGGCTGGGAGCGGCGTCCGAAGGGAGTCGGCGAAAAGGAGCGACGGGGCTGGGGAGAGCGAGTCAGTAGAGTCAGTAGCGGCATTATCGGAGCGTGCGGCATAGGGACGAGAAGGGCCACCTGAGGGGCGAGAGTTGGCAGTATAAGCAGACCGGGTCGGGGAAGTCCAGCAACTTCGACAGTGCCTAGAAATGTGCCCGATGCGACGGCAGTGAAAACAAATGGGCTTGTCGTCAGCAATGCGCCATTCAGCTGGGTTGCGGAAACGTGGTGGGTAAGAAGATGCGGGACGGGGCGGAATCGAAGAAGCCGGATGGGTATCAGGACGATGGGCCGAGCAGATGGTGTGAAGGCCCATGTTTTCGAACTCCTGGCGGACAACTGCCTGGATCAGGGAAACCGTGACTGCAGGTGCGTTGGTGGGGCTGGAGTCGAAGGCAGCCGGATAGGCGGCCTCAATCTCACGCCGGACGATCTTGGTAATATCGCCAGTGCTGTTGGGACGAGGAGCGTCGGCACAGGAAGATGTCGCTGGGGTGTTGGGCAAACGGGCAAACTGCTGATCGATACGTCTGCTTTGAGCGAGTTCCAGGCGGCGGCACTCTTTTATAACAGCATCCACCGTCGCGACGTTGTTGAATACGAGCAAGTTGAAGGCGTCTTCGGCAATGCCTTTGAGGATGTGGGATACCTTGTCTGACTCAGTCATGTGTACATCAACTTGGCGGCACAGAGCCAAGACGTCCTGAATGTACGTGACATAGGGCTCTGTTGACGTCTGCACACAGCCGCACACTAAGAAAAAAAAGAGTACCGCTTACTCTTTTCGGAGAGTCTGGACTCGCCACGTATACGACACACTTTGTGGGAGACACCCGAACTCTCTTTCGGCAGAGAGTCCCGAGACTATCTGTGCTCGATACAAGGTGGTTACGTGACTCCGCACACAATAGTCATGCACACTCTCTTGTAGTAGTCTCCTAACCTTCTCAAAAGGGTTACACGACTACTGCTGAGGGAGTCCCGTTAACTATTCTGCATGAGTCAGACGAGTCAAGATAAAGGGTCACATGACCACTGCTCAAGGATTCGGGCAACTAGTCGTGACGAGTCTGATGACTCCAGCAGTGTGTGTCAAGTTACCCTTAGTGTGTGGTGCAGGACTCTTGCAAATAGAGTAAAATAACTAATCCATGTAAGTCGTTTGACTCTCGGATGGCAGTGTCGAGCCGCTTTTCAAAATGTGTCACCAACTTTTGCTGTAAGTACACACGACTACGGCTAGTTCTCAAGATGACTACTGTGAAAAGACAACGTATAAGAACCCATAGCAAACTTGCCAAAAAGGACGTGGCAGGTTAGCAACAATAAGTTAACATTTCATCACCCTTTGTTGTCTTTTGGAAAATTCAAATGTATTAGTCAGCACAGAATCACCATGAAAGCAAGACAGTTCTCATTACTATTAAACTGGAATCAATAGCCAACCAAGCAAAACAGCCTTAAATAAACATCCAATATGTAGCCTGCAGGTACATATGCATGACACTGCAATGCAACTCAGAACCATAATGAGACCCCAAAATATTAGGTAACTCATGTAGAAGTTCAATTAGGCACTGCACAAGTCTCTAATGTCAAAACATTTATAAGTCAAACCTATTTCACTGTTCTTCGAGACGTGTTTTTATTTAGAACTTACGATTTAACATATTAAGCAAGTAAGCTACACATAACAAATAAAAAAGGCCGCACTTATGTACAAAGGAGACCCAGATAATCAAGTGCAATAAACAATATTACAACTTAGATTACATAATCTATGCGTTACACTATGCTTGCTGAAAACAACTGGTCGGCAATTGATAATCCAATCTAACAGTAAGAACAGCTGTCTTGCCTTATGGTACTCTTGTTGGCACTTTTCCCCCACAACTTGTGCGTGTTAGTGGCAGTTGAAAATTGATCTGAAAAATACCACATTAAAAAGTTGTGCATCAATTTTATTCTGTCATACAACGTGCAACAGTGTATAAAAGCTTCACAACAGATATTACAAAAATAAATACAGCAAAATTTATACTAATTGTTTATTTATGTTGACAAACATACTTTTGCAAGACGAATTATAATAGCTGACACAGACAATTTCACAGATTGCAATACCCACTAATACAAAACCTGCCATATTGCAAACACGCTGACAAAATATGTAGCACAGGTAGCTGTATTTTGTTACGGCAAAGATTGCACATGAATAATGAGGACAAGGGAGGAAGCAGAACACACAAACAAACTATACCCAGCTGCATGCATGCAGCTGTAGCAATACACATGGTGCACCAATGTCCAAAAGAAAGAGGAAGATGTGAGGAAGGCTTCTTTTACTCATCACAAGCTATCCTGTAAGAGCAGATTATGCACTGGCTGTAATCTACCCTCAGCACACACGTAAATAAGTTACATTAGGTGCCACATTTACAAATCACTCATACAATGTTCTTGTGATTGTCCTTATTCAGATTTTTAACTTGGAAAGCATGACTGAGTAACATAAAGCCTCCCTACGGCTTGGCACATATACAGAAAGAAGTGTTTCTATAAACACTGGAAGTCATGGAAGGATGACTGACACATACCTCTTTTAATTCTTTTGTCTTTATGATTATCTACCACAGTAGTCTTTTGTAGAGTGAAACACATCCAGATAATACACTGTGGGCAACAAAGTGTGAATACCTGTTCTTGATTTCTACCTTTCTCTGGTGTCCCGCTAAGGTAAGATTGGTGCAAAAAATTGTCTTCTCAATGTATGCGTTCCCACAAAACAAAACAGGAGCAGATGATAAGCCACATTAATGGTGCGTGAAATAAAACATCTGTTCTTAACTTACCACTGCCATTCCAATCTGGTGCGATTTTCTGCTTTGTTGTGCACTCTAGCACAGATGCTATGCAGTTCACTTGGTGCCCAAAGCAACTCTCACACCATAGCAGGATGTCAATATTGTTTTTCAAATTCTAAGCGAAACTCTGGTTATGGGGGAAAATTGCAAACTTAGTTTTGCTTTGTATCTTCATAATGTTGTAGAGCAAGGTAGAAAGCAACAGATATTTATAATTTGGGTTGCCACTGTGCATTGCATGGATATGTTTCAATGAATGATAAAACTACGTGGTAGATAAACATATGAAAAATAAGAGAATTAAGCTCGAAGTCTACCATATCAGTAACTGGGAATATTATATGTAATTGAAATTTTGTAATTC
Source organism: Dermacentor variabilis (assembly GCF_050947875.1). Classification (NCBI taxonomy): domain Eukaryota; kingdom Metazoa; phylum Arthropoda; class Arachnida; order Ixodida; family Ixodidae; genus Dermacentor; species Dermacentor variabilis. The sequence continues at coordinate 5,743,696 of NC_134571.1, read as the reverse complement.
CCATTGATGAAGAAACACTTTTGACAATATGTGCCAAGGCAACTAAGTCACTCATGCTCACAAAGGAAACAAAATAAAAACAAGCAAGATTGCAAGAAGTTCCAACTTGCAACCTAAAGTGAGACACCTCACATGACTGACTTATGTATTTACTGAGCATAAATTACATCTAGCGCATAATCTGCTTGTACAAGATGACGAAAAATGAGTTACTGCTGCTTTCTCTCTGGGGAATTTGGCTCTTCTGAACACATGCACATTGTGTGGCACAGCTGCGTGGATGTAGCTGGGCACAGCTGTTATTCAGCATCAGTCTGTTTTTATGGACCTGTACTATTATCGTTGTAATTTATAATTAGCGAATAGCCTAACTATAGGGTTGATCAGCTCCATTTTAAACAAAACATACTGACAGATTTCCCTGTTTATCGCTAACAAAGAGATGGGTACATCATTTCAGATTTCAAGAAACAGCTGTGGAACAGAACAAATGCTGAAGACCGAAAATCTACAACGACCAGTACCTTTTTTATTAAATGCCATGTAATAGCTCTTTCTGCAATGAATACCATTATTATCAAAAATTGTAGCCTGAAAAAATAATTGGCAAATATTTACAAAAGCGACAGGGATTAGAACTGCACATTAATTTCAAATGTCTTCTTAAACAAGATCACAATATTTGAAGTTTCATTAACTTCAGCAAAACGCTGACATCCCATTATTGAAGCTAGTCAGTGCTGAAGGTATTGTTAGCTTGTAGGAGTCCTCAGACTGGCAGCTCTGAAATATTTGTCACCATACTTGGTGGAACATGCTTTGCTCTTTCAGATATTACTTTGCCAAAAAGCCTTCTGTAAGCCTTGTGTGACAATTCTGTGTGGAAGAGAAATCTATTTGATCATTACTTTTTGGGTATATGTATCTCAGAACTGGTGCTAGTCCGAGTTCTTACAAAGTAGACGTTATGGAGTACTGTAATTTTAATGCCTGCCACTGCTATAAATTTCTGGTAGTGAAAATTGTCGCACTTTCATGAAGCAGCTATGTTCAATAATTAGTGGCAGTCACCGCTGAAACACTCAGTACAAAACACAACATAAATACATGGAGTCAAAATATAAATGTCCAACAAGGTCACATCTCAAGTCTACATTTCACAGAGCTGTCTTTTTTTCTGTTAGTGTGCCAATACCAATCGCACATTCACAAACATTTTAGTATTGCACTTCTGGTAAATGCAGGAAAATTCACCGTCTTTAACAGAAGCCCTTGGGAAGACAGCCCAGAATCACTTCGACAAGAGGACTTGCCTTAAGCTTTGCATCGCTATGTTGTAGGTCACTGTAGCAACGGGAATGTTTTGCTGATTGAATATTACTCGAAATATTTTTATTATTTGTACTAGAGGTTTGAAAAGAGACCCAATTGTAGAGTGCTTCATGCAGATTTCATATATTCCATTAGCTTCTGTTTAGCTGCTTCTTGAGTTATGTCCTACACAACAGCAAAATATAGTCATATTTGCAGGCACTTTCTTGTGTATTAAATTTTCACAAAAAGCAGTGTGCTGCAGTTAACTCAACTCCCTGTAGACTGCAAGGTGCCGATATCTATTCAAACAGCACGTAAAGTTACTAGAAGTATGCAAGATTAGTAGGCAGGCAGGCCTGCATACTAATCTTGCATACCTCTCATGTACTCTGAAAAAAAATTATTGAGAATACTTCAATAATTTTTTCACACAATAGCATGAGAATGAGCTTGTGCACTTATAATTGTCCTACACAAATTAAATTTCGCGTACATACTCTTCAAGATAAGCAGAACACCAATATCTAATTGAAATTGCAATCTGCAAAAATTATTTAAAGTGGCCTAATATTTTTTGCATAGTTCCAGAAATTGTACAAGCTGTTTGGATAGGTATCGCCACTTTGCGGTATACAACTAGTTAAATAAGATACAGCATGAAACTATTTGTGAAACTTTTATAAACAAGTGCCCATAAAAATATATTGCCACTATGTAGGACATAACTAAAGAACACCAGCTACAAAAAAACCAATGACAATTCAAATCTACATAAAACTCCCTATGAATGGCCGTACATTCAAATTTCTAGCACAAATAATTTAAAAAGTTGTTTCGAGGAGCATTTCCCCTTAAGTGGGTGTCAGTGTTTCTATCAAAGGGTTACAAAATACCTTGAGGCATACCATAGGGAGTTTTATATATAGCACACACACGCATCTGCCTAAAAAGCCCCATGCCCTGCTTGCATTCCTTAGACATTTTTCTGCGTTCTGTTGTATGTCACCGTTTGCATCCCTTAACACTGACGGCGCAAACCCCAAAAAAAACAGCCTATTAACACACTGAATCTTTAGGCTGTAAAGGGGTTGTATGCGAATGGGGGCAGCCAACTCTAGCATGAGAATAAAGAAATATTTGTTCTCGCATTAATGAAACCAGTCAAAATATAATCTCGCAAATGTGGAAATGAATGCACGAAGAACCTTGCCGATTGTTACATTAGTGTCCCGAACAAGATCTTTTGATGTTTATAATTCCTAGTTTAATTCAATTTCCTATATTAACTGGGCTCTGACCTAGAATACTAAGTGTAGGAGACTAACCCAGGCCTGGAAGCCAATATTTAAATCTGAAATAGACATTCATTCCCCGACCACATGGCACTGCTACGTCATCAGAAGAAGCATGCATCCATAGACATATAGTCTGTAAAATTATTTTTACATGATCTGTAGCGTTACTCTTGCACTAACAAATTCTGAAAATTAGGAAATACATCTGCTATTTAAAGCACTGTTGCAAACCCGTGTTTTTGAGAAATGCAATACTCAAAAGGTGTAATACAACCAATGTGTGCATGAAACCTATGCAGCTGCCTTTGACATTCGTCAGTGTGGCAAATAAGCACTGAGAAATGCCAAGGGTATCATAGCTTTCATGTTTCAAACCTTGTATGCGAGTACCAGTATCTTTGCAGTGAAAGGAAGTCACATTATTACCAGACTCATGAGGGGAATTTACGTTTCTCTAGTTCAATATATTCTTTCTTGTGCTCCTATATCCTTGAGTTTTTCAAAAATAACGGGTGCTTGAAATAAGTGCTCTATATTGCTCTCAAATTTATCCTGCACCAGAGCCTGTGTTATGTTACATTTCTTGAACACATTGCAGTGCTGTAGATTATCAAAGGAAGAAAAAATGCAGTAAGTTCGCATTTTAGCCTTCTGTACAACAAGAATTAAGAACCTATCAATTACATCCACAAGTACAAAAGAACTACGAGAAACGGGGCTTAAAGGCAGGTATACATTAGAATAGCAGGAGCTGATGGTGAGAATTCTAAGAGAAAGGAACTATTAAAAACTAGATACTAAAGACACATATGAATTATAATAACAGAAATATTTGCAAAGAATTTGAAGAGACAAATAGAATGTCTGTTCAAATCACTCCACCCCAACACTCATCCATGGTTCGATAAGTGATCACAGTCGGTGATGCTGTTTGGATAGATGAAAGTGAGGCACAGCTGTCAAATAGGTAGCACATGTAGAGGGGTCACCAAAGGTTGCACGCTGGTTGCACAGCAGGTTGCCATGATCTCCGGACTCCCTCGACCCTGATGCGTTGAACCTGGTTATACGTCGTTTGCACGAGGCCTGGCCCGAGTGTGCGGCATGGCTTGGGTAAAATTTCGAGGCAACCTGAAAAACACAGATCCATATATTTAGCCCCAAAATATTCTGTACCATAGGGCAAATCTGAAGTTTACCCTCTGCACATAGCAGATGATGAAAACAGACACAAGTCACCAGACTCAAGGTATATAAATGTGCAAAAGTGGAAATGAATGCAAAGAGCTGCTTATAGGATGGAATCCTTCATTTTGTCTTTTGTGGATCAATAATAGTATATTAGCATAAAGTGTACATGACCCTCCCTATTTGTGTAGGTAGGCTATTCCATGCCAGCTGTTCCAACCTGGCACACGACCACTTGGAATTTTATTTTGAACACTGGGGGCCCTTCAATATAGAACAAATCTCAATTTCACGCAATACTTAAAGCAAAAAAAATTTTTACTGGCATAAACATTATGTCAAATTTTGTGTAACGCACCAAAGAATGCATCATAAAATGGCGTAGCCAAAAATATGGTTCCTTCATTAAGAGGGCCGAATCTTTAACGACAATGAAGAGAGGCCTTACACCAAAAACTTAACTGTTTATTAGCCATGACTGAGTTTATTATGGCTGATTAAAAATGGACAAAATGGCTTATTAACTTTATTTTCATAGAAGTGACCTACAGCAAAAGCTGCAAATTTATGCAATCTATGTGTTTAGGACTTGGCCTGTGTGCAAGAATGGTATCAGAAAGATACATTATGCAGCAGTGCAGAGAGAGGAGGATGAACTTGGAAAAGAAGTCAGTTTTGGCGTACGTTTATCGGCCTACTTACCATTGAGGCAGCCCTAGTAAATTTATGCCAAATACCATGTATGAGAGTACATTGTATTGTTTTTAAATTGGTAAAGCTTTATCAAAGTAGTTTTTGTGTTAAGCAAGAAAAAAATTGTACAAGTGGTCTCTTGTAGTTTCAAAATTTGCATCGCATTTCGCCTAATACACATAGCCTCTTGGCGGCTAAGACAAAATGCATGGACTTGAGCATCCCTGCACGGATAGCAGGGAGTCTAAACTGCTTCGAAGTTACTTCTGTTATTGCTGAGTGACTACAAGCCATTTCACTCAAAAATACGCCGCTTAATTACAGGTATTTACCTGAATTTTTCTGTCGGCTGTCAGCCTGCTGGCATCATCACTAAGGCTGCCAACTCCCTAGTGGACATAGTCGGGACATGGTGGCGGCAGGATGCAGTAACAGAAGCCGCCAAAGGCTCCCAACTACCTAGTGGACGTAGTGAGGACAGGGTGGTGGCAGGACGCAGGGGTAGGAGCCACCAGAGTGCACCTGCAACAAATTTGCACAAATGTTCTTAGTCCTACCATGTCACGATTTACAATAAAAATTGAGCTGTCTGTGTAACATGGCTACCAATACAAATAAAGATAAACAGTTAGGTCCTACGAAACAACTAGAAGCCCGACAAAAAGAAACAGTACTTATGTTTATGAAAATCCAAACAATGAAACAAAAATGTGTAACTGGTTTGTGCATGGAAGCTCGGTTTAAACCTGAGCTCATACCATCAAGTGACCTGCTAGTCAACTGTAAGCCTGCCACCTTAAAATGTCATTGTAAATTCTTTTACATGCATTATGTTAAGCTTCATTAATACAAGTTCAAAATCTTTTAATATAAGTAAATCACCAAGGTAATTCAATTAACGAATTCCAGTGGTCGTTAATGCAACAAAGTGCAAGCTCGGAATGAAGCTGGCCAAACTGGGCAGTGAAAAATAACAATGTGATTCTCTACATCTTGTTTTCCTGGTTTTCGCTCTAGCACTGGAATATACAAGAATTTTGACATTCCTGATATTTCACCCTGCTAATTTTTATGCCATAATGCATAATACTTCAGCAAGAGCAATGATGCTTTCTTTTAACTGTAAATAGTGATAGAACAAGAAAATTTATTGGAGCCAACGTTTTGAGAAGAAAAATCTTCTCTGTCGAAATATTGGCTCCAGCGATTCTTGTTCAACAGCTCTTCATCAGTTCACGTCTCTGTCTTCCTGTGTACCTTTGTACTTTCAATGTTATGTCAATAAAACTGTAATAACGGATCATTAGTAAATGTAGCTGATGAGGAACTTGGGCTTGTTGGTAGATAACAACAGAGTAACTGCGCAACGTAGAGATACGGACAAAGGAGGCTTGTGTGTGTTGTCTCTTCCAGCCATGTCTCCCCTTTGGGCGATTACTCTGTCTAAATGTAAAACTGTTACCCTTTGCACAATAATAGTAAAATGCATAAAGACAGGAAAGTGGACACAAAAATTACAACAAATGGCATCATATGCTAATGAGATATGCAAAAGTGCCTGCTACAATCTGTCTCACCCATAACGTGCTGGATAAGATGGCGTCTTCTTCTGGATGTTGGCATTTCTTGAATACCTAAAGTAAAGTACATTTCAAAATTACAAAAATACACAGAACAACAGCAGTAGCAGAAGAGACAACGCATTGTTTAGTAAAAGAAAGTAAACTAATCTCTGATACACCGCAGACGAAATTTCCTTTATTAAATTAGTAGAAAAATACACCACACCTCATCTCATTCAATGCTGTGAGCGTTTCTTGGTACAAGAAAAAAAGGTATTTCTGCATGAAAACAGTAAAATAATCATAGCCTTCTACTTTTACAAAATACGCTACAGCGACTAAGCCAACTACGGCTGTATATACTTAAAATTGTTATATGCACATTGCAATAGCCAAGACAGGATAAATTTGGGTTCATATGCAGCTCACCGGGAGATACAACTTTGCAATCAACTCATTTCTGCTTGCCAAATATCTGCACTAACATAAGACTACAAATAAAAAGACCCTCTTTTCATAAAACACCGGACTCAAAATAGAAAATCCAGTAGCAATATTACAATTTCACCACGTAACACAGCCAGGTTTTGTAAGCCTAGTAGGATTTACTATATAAATGTTGCAGCATATTCATGCTTTCAAATATTTACAACCGTGAAAATAAAGATTAAGTAAAAATAATACATTATATATAGGCTTAGATTGTGAGCTAATGTGTTTTCTACTTACAGCCAAATGCACAAAAAATTTGTTCCCTTTCAGCGCTTTTAAAGCGCTGTGTCTGTTCGCTTGTGCATGCAGCCGCTTTACCGCTCTTAAAATTTCTGTGCTGCCACATCGCCTGACACTGCCGTACAGCGTTGTAGCGCTTTTATTATTCGCGGTAATATACCTAAAGCGCTAGTAAATCTTCAGAATACACAAGCTGCCTTTTCGACTACCTGTCTTCGCCATGCGAAAGTCACACTGGCGCTAGTATTGTATCTACACTTCAAGTTACGCAGTACTTGATATTCTACGTATTTTTCGATGCGACAGGCCACTCGTCACTAAAGTCCTTAAGAACGGTGTTTCTCCTGGCAGTACAGCTTTGCAATAATTTCAGATGCTCTCCTGAGGCTTCCGTCGGTCAGTAGTATTTTCGCATACATACGCGCACGCATGCCTAAGAAACGTCTGTGAACTGCCAAGAGAAACGTGGCGCAAAATGTAGCCATACCGGAAGGGCCGAGTACGCGCCGTTTGTAAACTCGGAACAAAAGCTGATATGCTTACCTGAGACGTTAAGAGAAATATGGCACAGGTCACTCCCCGCTGGTAGTCGTTCGTATGCATCTGGTCGTCTCTGTCCGTTGCGATCTCCCATATCACAATAAAAGATGCTGTGCAAACCGCAGCACTTCGGGCGCTTGTGACGGTCCGGCGAGCTGCACTTGCGCGATGTCGGCAAAGACGAAATAGGCGACACGCTGCTACTGGCGGCGGTCCCCCTCGTCGCAATCACACAGCACGGACAGAAGCTCCCACCGTTACTTGCCGCAACGCCTGGTTGCAGTCGCCCCTAACGCGGCGATTTCAAAACCACTCAACGACAACGTACCCGCGCGTGATGCAGCGCAACTGTAAAATGGCGTCATGCTACTGACGGCTTCGGCTTTGGATCATTTTGTGTCTGCACAACTGGGCAAAACAGTTGCGCTAGTTTCGGTTTTGTTTCCTTGCGTTGAAATAAAAACTGTTTTGCTCACTTATAATTTTGCGTTACTTAAGTAATGTTCACGAATGAAACAGCCATGAATTTAACACGCGTCTTGAAATACCCGCTACGTTCACTTGGCAGAAGCAAAATTTGCTCGTCCGAGTGTGGTTGTGTTTGAAATATCTATCGCTGGGCTGTCGGAGCGTGCTCGAAGTGTGAAGACGCGGCGTAATTGTCCTTAATTTGCTTAGCTATAATGGTGGGCTGCCCTTGATTTCTGTCGAGTGCAGTTTGCTCTGATGTAAGGTAGAACTACAAAGCCACCCATGTTACTGAATGATCTAGTGCACCTGAAGCTGCCAGAACTCCGGTATTTCCTCCACAAGTTCTTGCGACTGTGTGCCGCGATCACCAAATGGGAGCGTAGTCATTTGGCGGAGATTTAGCAACACATTTTCTAGAGCTATCGTTCACCGCTATATCACGACATGGAGAAGCAGCGGGGTTGGTCCTTAGTGAAATTTTCTATTTATTGCGAATTTTGCGATAGCAATTATATGGACACAACCGTCGAAATATATCTGTCGGTGTTGCCGTGACCTTACGCATAAAGTCAAGTGCGATAAGATCCTATCCTGCGCCGTTAGCTGTGCGCGTTAAAAGAAGTGTACGAGGGCGAGCCGAGATGTATAGCGTCTGGATGGGTGCCCCAAGTATCTATAGGTGGTCACGTGATAAAACGCGCGCAAGCCGGGGAAAGGAGGCGCTTATTTAGCACGCTTCTCCTCTGGCCGTTGCTCTAGCCCGGTCTGGCGCCACTCTCGCTCTGTCTTGGAGATAATTTCCGATGGGTGCAAAGCGGCGAGGGGAGGGGGGGGGTGAGGGGAAGGGCGCTTTTATTGCGCCATTTCAAGTTTCGGAGGCGCTTCGAAGGATGAGGCAGCAGCAGTGTTCTGTCCGCTCTGTTCGCGCCCTTCATCACGCCGAGGCTGTGACAGCGAGTGTTCGCGGTCATTGAGTGAAATCTGTTCATGTTTGCACGTGCGCGTGTGACCCCGTGCTTGCTAATTTACGGAGTAAGCGATTGTTTACTGCAGTTTATTCAGGTGATGAAACTACGAACCTTGGTTCGTGCAGTTGTTCGTGCAGTGGTTCATGCAGCATTGGGGGGAAACTGCTACATTTTTCTTTTTAAATTTCTAGGGGGTTCAAAAGCAGTGCTGCGTTCGTTAATGTTTGTTTCTGGTCGCGGAACGCAACGCACTCCGGTAGCCCAGTGGCTTTGGGGTTGCGCTGCTGAGCTTGAGGTAACGGGAACAATCACACCCGCAGCAGTCGCGTTTCAATGGGGGCAGAATGCGAAAACGCGCGTATATTGTGCATTCCGTGCGCGTTAAATAACCCGAGCTGCTGAAAATAAATCTGCAGTTTTCCATTACCGTGCGCCTCATAACAAGATCTTGATTTTGGAACCTAAATCCTCAAAATTTAACTTTACGTAGTGCAATTACATTTACAATCGACACTGTTGAGTGCGCCTATACTGAACTTGTTATCTCGTTGCTGTGCTCTCTGTAGTAGCCAATGCTATATTTTTTAGATTTACTTATGGTCAGAATCCAGTTTGACAAATCTGGGTATTCCTTAGCATAGGATGCCAGCGTGTGAGATATTAACAAACATGTTCAAGGAAAATCGATATTTAGAGTTCGATGTAATTGCAGAACATGACAAGCTTGACGAAAGAATGATACACCGCATTACAACCAGGACAGGAAACCGAGGGCCTGCCTAAAACATAAGACGTTATCTGGTATTTCTTCTCCTGCATTTTAATCTTTCTCTCGCCAGACTCATCTCGAATATCAGAGGAGTCGCGATCTTGCACGACGACTCTTCGCGTGCTATTAAGAGTCAAACGACCCACACACAAATGTTGACTCTTGTTTTGTGACTCTACCCGCGCGAAAATGGGTCTCCGTAAGAAAAAAGAGAGTCAAGTTGCCGTGACTCACTTTTTACTCTCTTTTTTCTTAGAGTGCGGAAAGCGCCTTCTGCGCGGCAAGTTTGTGACCGTAGGGGTTGCCGAACAAGTCTCGGAGCTTTTGCTTGAGCGAATCCCAACTGGTGAGCTCCTCTTCGTGCGTCCGAAACCAAACTCGAGGTGTGCCACCGAGGTAAAAGACTACGTTGGCGAGCATGATAGTAGGGTCCCACCGGTTATTGCGGCTGACGTGTTCGTACAGGCTGATCCAGTCGTCGACGTCTTCCCCATCTTTGCCCGAGAATATGCCAGGATCACGGGAACAGGGAGAGTGATGTAGGTCGTCGAAGTGGCAGCAGGGGACGGAGGCGCCTGAGTCGAGTTGTCATCGCCGGGAGCCATGAAGCTAGGCGCGACGTACCGTCCACTGCGAAGCTCCGTGACGAGGTACAGGGAACGTCCACCTCCACCAGATATGTTACGTAAGAAGACGCAGATGAAAAGCTATATACAAGTATATTTACAACGTAATACGCCGCGCTTGGCCAAGAGGCAACAACCCGCGCTAGCCTCCAATCGTCGTCGTCGTCTTCTTACTGCTAGCCTCTTCGTCATCGGTAAGACAATTCCGTAGCAATATGAACTCCCGCGCACAAGGGTCTCGAAGGCGACGACGCGGCCGACGCCGCTGCCCGCGCGCTCGCTCTCCGGGCATGGCCCTCGCCTCCCCTCGATGCGGACTGCGGCCGCAATCCGGCAGTTATCTTTAAAGAAATTACCCAACATTACCGAGTCGGCCATGCAATCTTTCCTAAGCACTGCAAGCGCCTCACGAAGGCGGAGGAGCGTTTACTCCTCCGCATCTATACTAAAACACTGCTGTACCTGGCAGTCTTAAAACATTTCGACCCTGCGTGCACAGGGAAGTGCCCACACTGTGAGGAAAAATCTTCGGACACCTTCGACATGGTGCGGGCATGCCAATCAACACCGCACCTTCCCCCTATACCCAACCCTACATGGGAGGACTGGGAGGCGGCCCTGCTCGGCTGCTCCGACCTGGCGAGGCACAAGGCCCTGGTCGGCCGTGTCCGAGCCGCGCTTACAGCCAATGCGCTCCTGTTATGAGGAGCCCACCTAGTGTTCATAAGTAATGGCCCCTTGGGGACCGCTTCACACCTTCCCTGTAAATACTTCGACCAATAAAGTTTTTCAGCCAGCCAATTCCAATCTGACTGCCATGCCTGAACTAGCGGGAAACGGCGGGCGCGAGGCGAGCGCACACGCACTCACATGATTTCTCTCCGGGGGGCGGGGACGCCTGCGATTGGCTCGCGCTTCGCGCTGCGTCTACTTCTTCATGCATATAAAACCGCGCTTTAAAGGGTGCATGTGATGAACCGACAGTGAAACTTCATAGTGAAACCATACCGGTAAAAACATGGCTACAGAAAAAAGGGTATCTTTGTGTCTTCTGTTCACTGTCGCCATTGTGATGTACCAGAGACGACTGAACATTGTTTTATTAGCTGCACCGACGCTATCCTATATTGGGATGCCTCCAAACGGAATTAAACAAAAGACTTTGAGATTAACGCTCATGCTGTGCGATACCTGCTGCCGACCTCTGGTAATAATGCACCTTTCGATGTGTTTTTTTTTCTCATGGGAATGCACAGTTTCTGGAAAACACGAATGATGAACCGAAACGTCGAAACGGTTATACCTAGAAGGGTACATTTCATCCAGATGACACTCCACCCTAAGCATGTTTATGATTGACTAGATATGCAACCGGACTGGTACCGCATTTTGCTGAGGTGACTATCCTCACCACCCTTCTAAAGTGAAACCAACGTTTCCACCCACAGTATGAACACTGCCTTTTCTGTGTGCAACTTTCATTGTGTCCTCCATTCTCTCACTATGCACAACATGGTGAATATCTGGTTGAATTTTACTGTAATAAATGCCATGAAGGGAAAAGAAACCGACAGTGGCTGCATCAGTTAACCTGGTGGTCTCGCAACCCAGCGGTAGGTGGTTCGAGTCCGCAGCCCGTGAAGCAATTTTTATTTTCGCGCGAGTTCGGTTTTTTCACACGGCAACACCAACACCGACGCCGACACGAATGATGCAAAGAAGCTTCGCTTGAATTAATTACTTTGTTGCAACAGACTTTTAAATATGCGTACATCACTGCGATTGCAACACCAGAACTTGATACAAATATGCGCATATAGGATGCGGACGAATAAAAATGGTCAGTACAAACTCCAGAATGTAAAACAAAAGATTATGAGGCTTTATGTGTCAAAACTACCATCTGATTACGCGGAACACTGTAGTGACCAACTCCCAAAATTTGGACCACATGGGGTTCTTCAACGTGCACCTTGATCTAAGTAGACAAGCGTTTTTGTATTTCGCCCCCATCGAAATGCGGCCGCCGTGGCCGGGATTCTATCCCGCGACTTCGTGCTTATCAGCCCAACACCTCAGCCACTAAGCAACTGTGATAGGAGTTTGGACTATTTGAATGTCGCGGCCGAATGCGTGTGACTGCTGTGCGGCGGCGACGGACGAAGAGGAAGAGAAGGGCCGGTGTCTGGGCGGGGACGGCAGCCATGCGATCTGCCTGAGCTACCTGGTATGGCCTTCCGAACGCTCTGAGCAGTCATCCACCCAAGGCCAGTGTTCCTGGGTGTGCTGGCAGAACAGGCCGGGCTGTCCTTGGGCTTCAACCGGCCTGCTCCACTGCTGGGCGAGCATCCGACGCCGACATGTTCCGGTGCAGCTAAGCCTTCCGAACGGTCTACCCTGTGGCGGGCAGACGTCCCGACCCAGCTGTCGCGCGAGTGGCTCGTCGTGTGCCGGGCATCCGCCCCGGCCTCCAGCCTGCGCCACTCGCCGCTCCGGATTCATCTTGCGCCTCTTCGTGCCGTGAGTGTGTGATACCAACGCGCTATTGGACGCCTTCCTACATGGACGCTGAGCGTGACTATACTTAAGCCACAGACACTCATGAAGGGAACTGTGTGTGTGTTATCGTGTACGTTATCCTAGTCCCGTCCTCGTGTTATTAAAGCCTCTCTTTGTTCATTGTGCCATCCCTGTGTGTTTGAGGCCTGGGCCCACATCTTCCTATCACAAATTTTGGCGAGCCTGCCAGGATTTTCAAACGCATAGGAGGAGCGATGCAGATCGAGAGGTTGTACGTCATAGGGAAAGACCTAGGAATGACAGGAGCGGAGTTAAAGCGTTGGATTGATACAGAAATCATGAGGGAACGCGACCAGCGAGCCCAACATCGGGAAGACGCGAAAGCGCAGGCAGAACAAGAGCGTCTACGATTAGAAGCGGAAGAACGAGTGCTAAAGCTCAAGATCGAGCTCCAGGAAAAGACTGCTGGCGCACAAAGCGCACAGAGTGACAGCACTACGGAGCAGTCGGTTACCAGGGCGGCTCCTGAGCTATTCAGTCCTCATAAGTTGATCCCGCCGTTTAACGAAGCCCAGGATGATTTAGACGCCTACTTGCAACGTTTTGAGTGAGTGGCAACAAGTCAGGAATGGTCCCGCGCAAAATGGGCACTCTCCCTCAGCCTCTGCCTGACAGGAGAAGCGTTGACGGTCATAGGACGGCTTGATTCTAATGCAGCCTTAGACTACGACAAGCTGAAGACTACTCTCCTTCAGCGCTTTCGGTGCACTGCTGAGGGATACCGAGAAAAGTTTCGAAACGCAAGGCCCGAAGACAATGAGACTGGCCTACAATATGCAGGTAGAATATCGGGCTACTTTGACCACTGGCTTGAAATGTCCCATATTGAGAGGACCTTCGACTCCCTCAGGGACACCATGATTGCTGAACAGTTTTTGAGAAGATGTTCTGCGTCGCTGCGAGTGTTCCTGAAAGAAAGGAACTGTAAGACCCTCGCTATGTTGTCAAAGAATGCCGATTGTTTTATAGAGGCACAAAACCTGACCAATCTAGGTAGAGAAAAGTTATCCAAGGAGGTCGTGTTAGACTCTGCTCGCAAGACTGAACCTCCAACAGCGATGCCGCGCGCAACTAATCGGTGCTTCCTTTGTGATAAAGCAGCACATCGAGCTTCGGAGTGCTGGTCCCGGACTAAAGAGAACTCTACAGGTCGCGGATGGTCCGGCAGAAAGAGACAAGGAGGTGAAGCCTCAAGAAGGGAAAATCAAGGACAAGCTTCGTGTATTCTGGCTCCGTCGCAAGCCGAAAAGCCGACAGAAGAGAGTGGCGGATACGTAGTGCTTCAAGGTGGCGAAACGGTCCCAATAGTCAACATGACGTTAATGCGACAAGGTCCCAGATGTGACAGTGGAAATCTGCCAATGGGAAGAGGCTTTTTTGAATCACAACCGGTGTCTGTCTTACGAGACACTGGCTGCAATACCGTGGTCGTGCGACTCTCTTTGGTACCTGAGGACAAAATGACAGGAACAAAAAGTCCAGTGTTCTTGCTGGACCGCACAATCCACTACTTACCGGAAGCGATAATTTACTTAGACAGTCCATTCTTTACCGGCGTCGCGCGAGTTAAATGTATGCGAGACCCCCTGTATGACGTGGTATTGGGAAACATTGAAGGTGCCCGTGCACCTGATGACCCGGCCAATTCATGGTCTCCGCAGAAACACAACAGTGACAAGACGAGTTACCCTGCCAACAGGATGTCATCCACCGCTCAAGCAGAGCTACCAGACGTAGAGGGCCAAACGTCCACAGCAGCTAAAAACGCAGCCGCCTCCTCGAGACATACAGAAGACTACGAATCTGGTACCGAGCTCGTTGCTGTGACAAAGGAAACGAAGATACGGTCCCTGCCTACACTGCCTGTCCCGCAACCCGCAGTCACTGGAATAGAGCAAGGCGAATTAAAAGCTTTACAGAGGGACGATGGGTCTCTGAGGACATGCTTCCAAAAGGTCGGCAAGATGATGGTCGCGGATGGCCGCGCAAGCGAATATTACTTAAAGGATGACATTTTATACAGGAAGCACACAGTGTCAGGTGGGAAAATACTAGATCAGCTAGTGGTGCCAAAAGACCTCAGGGAGATGGTGATGAAGTTGGCTCATGAAGGGATCCTCGCCGGTCACCAGGGTGTGACGAGAACAGTGGATCGAATTGTTGCTGAATTTTACTGGCCAGGGTTCCAGTCGGAGACGAAACGGTTTGTTAAATCGTGTGACGTCTGTCAACGAACGGTGCCGCGCCATTTAGTCGGACGCGCTCCGCTAGGTACGATGCCTGTAATTGACACTCCCTTTGCTCGCGTAGGCATCGATATTATTGGTCCTTTATCCCCAACTTCAGATAAAGGCAACCGTTACATCCTCACTATGGTTGACTTCGCCACCAGATACCCAGACGCTGTCGCCCTGCCATCTACCGAGTCGAGAACTGTTGCGGAAGGACTCGTCGAAATGTTTTCCCGAGTGGGCTTACCGCGGGAGATTGTCAGCGACCGCGGATCCTATTTCATGTCAGCTGTGATGAAGGAGTTCAGTCGTCTCCTGTCAATTAAGCAGTTGCCTACCCCACCGTACCACCCCATGGCAAATGGATTAGTGGAACGATTTAACGGCACGCTAAAGCGCGCGCTCGGACGGATGTGCCAAGAGCGACCTAAATGTTGGGACCGCTACCTCGGCCCGCTACTCTTCGCGTACCGAGAAGTGCCGCAGAGCAGCATCGGTTACTCGCCATTTGAACCGTTGTGTGGGCGCTATGTCCGTGGTCCGATGACTGTGCTAAAGGACTTGTGGACAAATCCCCGCTTAGATAACGACACGATATCTTCTTACGAATACATCATGGAACTGCGTCAACGGCTAGAGCGTACGTGCGCCATCGCCATGCAAGAGCTCACGAAAGCGAAACAGCAACAGAAAACGTATTATGACAGGAAAGCCAAGATGCGAGAGCTCAATCCTGGAGACAAAGTACTTGTTCTACTGCCTGGTGAAATGAATAAGTTGATACTTATGTGGAAGGGACCTTTCAACGTTGTAGAAAGGAAAAGTCCGTTGGACTATGTTGTTGACCTTGGGAGCAGAACAACGGTATTTCATATAAATATGTTGAAAAAATATGAAGAGCGACCTAACAGCGAATTGCTTCAGGTAACAGCGACAACGGTGGGTACAGATGGCACAACAGGGCTAGAGCTTGAAGGGACAACGCCGCCTTACCCGTCACTTATCCGAACACAGACATCAAAAGACGTCGTCATTTCGAACCAACTGACTATGGACCAGCGACTCCAAGTTGAAGCTGTCCTTACAACCTACGACGATATATTCTCCGATCTACCTGGAAAGACTGATGTCCTGCAATGTCATTTGGAATTGACTACTACTGCGCCCATACAAGTCCGGCAGTACCCCATGCCATTTGCTGTCAGAAATGCCGTGGAAAAAGAAGTCCAAGACATGCTGAAGCTAGGTATAATAGAAAAATCAAAGTCAGCATATCAGGCACCCATCGTGGTGGTCAAAAAGAAAGACGGCACAGTGCGCCTCTGCATAGACTTTCGAAAACTTAATCAAATTCTAGTTCCCGACTGTGAGCCCATTCCTAGAGCAGAGATGATGTTTGCCAGGCTCACTGGAAGTCATTATTTTTCTAAATTTGACTTCACAAAAGGGTACTGGCAAGTACCCATGGCCCCTGAGTCCAAAGAAGCCACTGCATTTTCATGCGACTCTGGACTATACCAATTTAGGTACATGCCTTTTGGCATTAAGACAGCACCTGCTGTCTTCAACCGATTGATGAGAGAGGTTGTCGGAGACATACCTCACGTCTACTATTACTTCGACGACGTTCTTGTGGCAACAAAAACATGGGAAGAGCATTTAAAGACTTTAAATTCCTTGTTTCACAGAGTGCGCACAGTCAAACTAACCATAAAACCTAACAAAAGTGAAATCGGCTCCCCAACAACATGCTTCTTAGGCCATGTGGTAGGGCAAGGCGTTTTACAGCCCTTGAAAGACACCGCCAACAAGATCAACACTGCCAAACGACCTGGAACGAAGAAGGAGCTCAGGGCCTTTTTAGGACTAACGGGATATTACCGGGACTTTGTTCCGAACTACGCTGAGCTTGCCCATCCACTCACCGACCTTACGAAGAAGGGCTCTCCGAACCGGCTGAATTGGCAGACACCACACGAAGAGGCATTTATGCGATTAAAGGAGCTATTGTCACAGCAGCCTATACTAAAGGCTCCAGACTTGAGCAGACACTTTGTGCTACGCACGGGCGCCTCTTCGAGAAGTCTCGGAGCAGTTCTTTTGCAAGAACACGACGGGCGTTTGCATCCCGTGTCCTACGCTAGCCGGAAGCTTTTGCCACGTGAAGCTGCCTACTCCACAATTGAAAGAGAGTGCCTCGCCATAGTGTGGGCTGTACAAAAATTTCATGTGTACCTTTACGGTAAATCGTTCATCCTTCAGTCCGACCACCAAGCACTGCGATACCTCAATTCGGCGAAGCACGTCAACAGTCGCGTACTACGTTGGAGTTTACTCCTTATGGATTATGACTTTCATGTGGAGTATATTCGTGGATGTGATAACGTTGGTGCAGACTATCTAAGTAGAATAGCTACGGACCCGGACTAATGTCATGAGAGTACTAGATTGAACTGTGTGACTTGTGATACCCCGTAGCGCTACCCTCCTCGACTTCTTGAACTTGGGGGGAAATGTGATAGGAGTTTGGACTATTTGAATGTCGCGGCCGAATGCGCGTGACTGCTGTGCGGCGGCGACGGACGAAGAGGAAGAGAAGGGCCGGTGTCTGGGCGGGGACGGCAGCCATGCGATCTGCCTGAGCTACCTGGGCTGGCCTTCCGAACGAGCTGAGCAGTCATCCACCCAAGGCCAGTGTTCCTGGGTGTGCTGGCAGAACAGGCCGGGCTGTCCTTGGGCTTCAACCGGCCTGCTCCACTGCTGGGCGAGCATCGGACGCCGACATGTTCCGGTGCAGCTAAGCCTTCCGAACGGTCTACCCTGTGGCGGGCAGACGTCCCGACCCAGCTGTCGCGCGAGTGGCTCGTCGTGTGCCGGGCATCCGCCCCGGCCTCCAGCCTGCGCCACTCGCCGCTCCGGATTCATCTTGCGCCTCTTCGTGCCGTGAGTGTGTGATACCAACGCGCTATTGGACGCCTTCCTACATGGACGCTGAGCGTGACTATACTTAAGCCACAGACACTCATGAAGGGAACTGTGTGTGTGTTATCGTGTACGTTATCCTAGTCCCGTCCTCGTGTTATTAAAGCCTCTCTTTGTTCATTGTGTCATCCCTGTGTGTTTGAGGCCTGGGCCCACATCTTCCTATCACAGCAACCATGGCGGGTCCCAGAATGCTTGGGTCCTGAAACTTTTGAAAGTGAGCAGTTTAATTCCATGGCTGTTAATCAGAGGGAGAAAGAAAACTTAGTAGTGTTCATGAAACGAAATCGCATTAATAAGCTTAGAGATATGGCCATGGCTTAAAACTTTCGAAATGATTAATTATAGCTAGCTATCGAATTTGAAGCAGTCTTCCGATAAGAAGAAAAGAAATCAGTGTTTCCAGCTTTGAGCACTGAATTGCAGGCAACTGAAGCGGGTATAAAACTCTGTAAATAGGATGTGTTTAGGAATACCAGATAGGAATGAACATTGAGACTTTCCTTCGCACTTTCTTTGGCTGAGTAATCTAGTTTGAAACCACTCCCATTAGCATGTCGTAACCATGTTGATTTAATACCGGTTAAATACATGACTATCGCAACAAATCTAGATTATTGCTATAAATTACAATGAAGGAACTATAGCATTTTGTAACATTATTAATATAATAATAATATTTATTTCCACAAAACAGGCTAACCGTGAGCGGCGTGCGAGGCTGAGCAGCAAGGTGAAAAGCCCTACGGTAACTGCGCCTGCCATGGGCCTACGTTCCTGCATTATGCACAGAACGTATTGATACGGTCTTCTTGTTATAGGTCCACAGTATACTAACAGTGCGAGACACAGGACAATAAAGTGGACGGCATGCGTACGTGTCTTTTTGAATGCTATGATGACACGTGCAGGTTTCCACACAAGCGACGGTTGCTGCTCAGAAAATTTGGTGTCGCCCTTTGCACCTTCAGAAGTATTCAGAGAGGACTCCTATATATATTCACCGCACACGCACCGCGATGGACGAAACACGCTGGCGCTAAGGTTGAGTTTCGCATTCCATGTTGAGTAATCACACACAGATCATTTGCGTTCAGGGGTCGTCGTGGGCTTTCGGATTGGTGCTTGTTGTTGCGTTTGGTGCAAGAATATGGCTAGGAGCAGGCAACGCGTATGGGCAATCACGAGCAATACAGACACATCGTTTCTCCAGAAGCTGACGCTGGTCATGGCTAGCGCGAGGAACTCGTTGGGCTGACCACGACGACTCCGCTTCAGCCGAATTGCGAATACTGCACGTGCGGTGAGGGCAGCTGTGTGAACATGTCGATAGGTCATCCGGTAGGTTGTTGTAACGCAGGCAGAACGACACAGACACAGAAGGCACGTGAGACAACAGGCAGCGCTGAAAAACTATATATCTGCGAACCGTTGTTGTTTACGTGCGCCGTGTCTCATCGCACTGAACTTGAGAAACTGCCGTTGCGCACTCTAGAACAAATTTATACTTCAAAACCTTTCTTAAATTACCAAAGACGCGTAATATTTGCTGCTAATAAAGACAGATCAATAATATTATAGTGTGCATGTTTTCTTCATTACATTGAAAGATTTATGCGGCGTGTGCCAGGAAACCTGGTAGCAGCAAGCAACCCTACGCGTTGCACGAGTCGAATTGTTCACTTCGCAATCGTATGGAATGGAACCCTCTAAAACTTGCGTTGCGACGCGTGCGTCTGCACTGATTTTCGTCGTTCCAGTAGCAGCTTTTAAAACAGCCTTAAGCCGTGGCCAATTTTAATCTCCCCGCGACTGTACAAGCGTCTGTGAGGTTTCGTTGAAAATGAGCGTGCAAGTTTGCCTTCTGGACGCCTCATGCTTTCTCAGCGCTTATTTTTACTCGCCGGCAACTCGCGAAAGCTCTCTCCTGTTGCGAACGTCCGATCGCCTGTCTTTCGATTGTGGATTGACCGCGTACAGCGGTCGAGGCCCCACAAAAAAAGAAAGCGTATGCGAAATGCGCCGAGCCTCTCCGAAGCTCGGTCTAGCTCTCACTGAGGAGCTGGGATTGTACCTTCTAACTTCTGGCCTTGCATTGGCACCTAGCACTTGAGAAAACTACACCAGCACAAACTTAACGAGGAACGAAATGTAAAGAGGAGGCTAGATACAGCCTCCGATGGTGGTAATGTGCAGACTAAGCCGCTTACTTTGCAATATAAATGATTACGTCTCTTTTCAGTTGAGCCTGGCGTCTGACTTTTATTTTCTGACTCCAGGTAGATACTAACCAAAATTAAAGTTCGAACTACCGTGGTGCTTGAAGTTATATTATGAGGGTGACAAAACATCACTTCGAAACAAGAAAGGCACATATTGCTCTAACCCGCCTGCTGCAAAGAACTTGAAAAAACTATACGTTTCATCGTAATGCCGATTTTACTACAGGAACAGAATGCCAAATGGGAATTTCCTTTTAAAGCGAAGCTTCATTTGCCTCTTCCTTCGACTTTCCCACTGCTGCAGCCGCCGCCTTGCCCGCCGCGTCAGGGTGGCTGAAAGCTCACGGCACGGCTGCGGGAGACCAGATAGGCGACGGCGATTCGGTAGAGCAGGACCACAATGCCCTCTGACGTGCCCTAGGGGACACCACAATGCCTTCTGAAGCTCTTTGGGGGACGCAGCAATGCCCTCTAGACGCCGTAATTAGGCGTGGCCCTCGGAAAAGCATTCAAGGAGTTGCCACGCTTGCCTCCGTGGACACGCGCAACAGCAGCGACAGTCCAGGGAGGAGGTAGGGGTAATGCTAGGGAGGAAGTGGAGAGAGATGAGGCAGGGGTAATGGGTACAGCTTGATCCCGTACGGACGCAGTCAGGAAACGGGTGATTTACTTCACCCCTCTGCGCGCGTTGCAGTTCACCTAACATGACAAGGGCGAAAGAAAATGCGTCGTCAGAAAGCATTGCTCTTTGGGCTCTCGTCAGTAAAGGAATGAGTTAATGAATGCACATCTCTCTGTGTTCTGTGTACGACGTGGACAAACAGAAGTGGTGCCGTCAAGGTAACGTTTAACTTTACATCACGCGTGTCGTATGCTGTCAACGTGACCACCAAATAGCGCCAACGGGCGCAAGCAGCAGAGAAAGCAAAATTATTAATCAGCGCGAAAACAAGGCAAGACAGGGAGGTTGAAGAACACAGGTCGAGCGCTGTCTAATAACTGAAATTCAACAAGATGATCGAACAAGATGTTGTCAGACAGCGCTTGGTCTGTGTTCTTCTAACACTGTGCCTTGCGTTGTTTTCGCGCTGATCAATAAGTATGCATCCTTCCCAACTCGCCTATCTTTCTACCTTACAGCACAGAAAGCTGTGCTTGCATCGATTCCCACAGTGCGCAGGATCTGCACATATTTAAAATATGGATGTCGGTGCAACTAGCGCTGTAATTGTCAGGTAATAATCAAACTGATTATGAACAGAAAAAAGAAATGTTAGTAAAGAGTTATTAATGCCACCAAGTAACAGCGTTTAGAGTCGAATCGCAACGAGCAAATTACCTACGCAACGTTTAACGTTGACCTACAGTTGGCTGTCACGGAGCTGTCTAGTTCCGCCCATAGACCGACATTTGAATTTTCCCTTGCCCCATCTGGTCTGAAGTCCTTCTCGTGCAGTTCTCCGGCGCCATTTCGTTGTGCTGCAGCGTCGTTGTGCCATCGGTAGCCATGGCGCTGCTGTCGCTGGCGGTGGCGCTTGCGCTTGTGCAGAGGTGCCAGCGCCCCCCGACGACGCTACCTGCGGGTCCCCGCGGTGTGCCCTTGCTGGGAAACCTGCTCTCGGTGGGCACCACTTTCCACTTCGGACAGTGTCCTCGCTGGGCGGCACTGTACGGGACTGTGTTCATGTGAGCGCTCTTGTCTCTGTGCATGGTCCGTCAAATGCCAGCCAGCCACGCTGCTGAGCACGAGTCTGACAGCAGTGCAGGAAGGAGGGGTGCACAATTCCTGCAGCCCTAAAGACGCCGATGGAAACTGACCCTTGCAACCTTTAATACTCGAACTCTCTCGAGTGAGGCGAAGTTAGCAGAACTCCTTCAGGAACTATCATACATTGTTCGGGATATCATCGGCCTTAGTGAGATTAGAAGAACTCGTGAGGCTCATACACTCCTCAATAATGGACATGTCCTCTGCTATAGAGGTCTCCTAGATAAGAAGAAATACGGGGTAGGATTCCTAATCCATAAAGACATAGTGGGCAATATTGACGAATTCTACAGCATTATTGAGAGGGTAGCTGTAGTCGTAATTAAACTTAAAAAGAGGTATAGATTAAAGGTAGTACAAGCCCATGTTCCAACCTCCAGTGATGATGATGATGAGGTGGATCAATTTTATGAAGATGTATAATTAGCCATGAGAAAAGCGCAGACTCAATATACTGTAGTAATGGGCGACTTCAATGCAAAAGTAGCGAAAAGGCAGGCTGGTGCACAAGCAATTCGCAACTACGGCGTCGCTTTCAGAAACACTATAGGAGAGATGTTGGTGGAATTCGTGCAAATGAATAAACTACCAATAATGAACACCTTCTTCAGAAAGCGTAGTAACAAAAAGTGGACCTGGTAAAGCCCTAATTGCGAAACAAGAAATGAAATTGACTTAATACTTTCTGCTGATCCCAGCATAGTGCAGTATGTATAAGTGATAGGTAAGGTAAAGTGCAGTGATCATAGGTTAGTGAGGGCTAGGACTAACCTGAAATTGAAGAGAGAAACAGTAAAATTGGTCAAGAAATAATACACCAACCTAGACGCAGTAAGGATAAAAGCGGACGAATTCAGGCTTATACTCGCAAACAAATATGCAGCTTTAGAACAGCGAGATATAGATAACATAGAGGTAATGAACGAGACTGTAACTAGGCGGCTTCAGAAGCAGCAATTGAAGTGGGAGGCTACGCACTAAGGCAATCAGTAGGTAAGCTCTCCCAAGCAACGAAGGACCTAATAAAGAAACGACAAAGATTGAAACAGTCCAACTTAAGAGATCAGATAGAATTTGCGGAACTGTCAAAACTCATTAACAAGGAGAAAATGAAGGATATTTGAAATTATAACGTAAGAAAGACTGA
The DNA here is from genome assembly GCF_050947875.1 of Dermacentor variabilis. NCBI lineage: Eukaryota > Metazoa > Arthropoda > Arachnida > Ixodida > Ixodidae > Dermacentor > Dermacentor variabilis. Next base: position 5,720,608 of record NC_134571.1, on the reverse strand, counting down.
GGAAGCAGTAATAAACGGACGCAGCTTGAAATCAGGGAGAAAGAAACTCGGGATAGGACAAGCCAAGATGTATGTACTGAGGCATAAGCAGGGTAACATCATCAGCAATGTTGAAGATATAGTAAAAACAGCGGAAGAGTTCTATGCTCACCTATACAGTACCCAGAGCAGCCAGGATAACTCCAGTGGAAGTAGTAATGAACGGGTTACAGAGGCTTCTTCTATAACTTGCAAGGAAGTCAGAAGGGCCTTAGAAGACATGAAACGAGGAAAGCCGGCAGAAGAAGATGGAATAACAATCGATTTAATCAAAGACGGAGGAGACATCCGTCTTGAAAAGCTTGCGACCCTTTATACGAAATGTCTGAAGACTTTAAGGGTTCCCAGAGAACTGGAAGAATACCAAAATTATACTAATCCACAAAAAGGTAGACGTTAAAGAATTTAAAAATGATAGGCCCATTAGCTTACTTCCAGTACTGTATAAGATATTCACAAAGATAATCTACAATAAAATAGGGTCAGCCCTTCAGTGAACTAACGGAACAGGCTGGCTTCAGGAAGGGATACTGTACAATGGATCACATCCATGCAATCAATCAGGTAATCAAGAAATCTGCAGAGTTCAATCAGCCTCTCTACATGGCTTTCATAGATTACGAAAGGCATTTGATTCATTAGAAAAACAAGCAGTCATAGAGTCATTACGTAATCAAGGAGTACAGGAAGCTTACGTAAATATCTTAGAAAATATCTACGAAGCTTGCACAGCTACCCTAATTCTGCACAAGAAAAGTAGGAAAATACCTATAAAGGAAGGGGTGAAACAAGGCGACACAATCTCTCCAATGCTATTCACTGCATGCTTGTAAGAAGTATTCAAGCTATTAAATTGGGATGGTTTAGGATTAAGGGTCAACAATGAATATCTCACCAACCTTCGGTTTGCAGATAGAATTGTCCTGTTCATCAACACTGGGGACGAGTTACAACAAATCATTGAGGACCTTAACAGAGAGAGGGCAAGAGTGGGGTTGAAGATTAATATGCAGAAAAACAAAGATATTGATCAACAGCCCGGCAAGGCAACAAGATTTCAGGATCGCCAGTCAGCCTCTAGAGTCGGTGAAGGAATACGCTTACTTAGGTCAATTACTCACAGGGGACCATGATCATGACAAGGAAATTTACAGAAGGATAACATTGGGTTGGAGCGCATACGCCGACATATTGAGATCCTTACTGCAAGCTTACCATTATAACTAAAAGGAAAGGTGTACAAACAGTGCATTCTACCGGTGCTGCAAATGTCAAATACCCCTTTCTCGCCGATTAGTCCTGGGCGTTGTGCATAAAGTTCTAATATGTCGCACTGTACTCTGTGTAACTTTCAAACACAGCGCAGTGTGATATCGAACTGAAGAAGCAGTAAGTCCACCTGTTCAAAGGCGCAACGGTCTGCGTGCCTACAGAGGCTAATGGGGACACCACTCATAATGGCTTTCAGCGACAAGTGAAACGCAATAAGATAGCACAACGGACATCGTGCTAGGTTCTCGCTCTAGCGTAACCTACAGTTGAAAATACACACACACACACGCACATATATATATATATATATATATATATATATGTATATATATATATATATATATATATATATATATATATATATATATATATTCCAAGGGAAGGGAAGGGAAGCGTAGCACGGGGCGGCAGGAAGTTAGGTGGGCGGATGAGATTAAGAAGTTTGCAGAGACGACATGGCCACAATTAGTACATGACCGGGGTAGTTGGACAAGTATACGAGAGGTCTTTGCCCTGCAGTGAACTTAACCAGGCTGACGAGAATGATATATATATATATATATATATATATATATATATATATATATATATATATATATATATATATATATATATATATATATATATATATATATATATACACCAGCAGTTACCCATGGTGTCCGGTCCTCTTCTTTGTCAGTGTTTATTTGCGTTACGGTGGCTTCACAGCTTTTATATATTGGCGCCATGGAGCAGTGCGCATCGCTGTGCGCAACACATGGCAATGATGTAGCATTTTTTAAGACAGGGATGCTGCGGCATTCCCTGCAATGAATGTATACGTGTAGATATTTGAAGAAATCCTTGGTGAAAACCACAATAAAGACAGATGTTTACCGACCAAGTAAAACTCATTAAAAGACAAGATGTTTCGGCTTCCATACTGAAGCCTCGTTCACAATCTCAGATTGTGAACAATTGTTTTTGATTGTGAACAATAATTGTGTTCACAGTCAGATTGTGAACAAGGCTTCCGTATGGAAGCCGAAACGTCTCGTCTTTTAATAAGTTTTACATGGTCGGTGTACGTCTTTGTCATGCCTCATCCCGACCAGATGCGCTTTCGTGGAACTCTCGATTATATATGACAGGATTGCGATCGTCCTGTCTTCTTCAATCTCAGTGTCTTGTCCCCAAGCGCAGTTTAAGTCCACAAAAAAAAACATCGTTAACGATGGTGTTTGCATTTTCTTATTTACAGCTAGTTCAAAGCTCAAGTTAGATGCCTTTCAAAGCCAAAGCTAGGTGTCTGAAAGCTAAACGTGTGTGGTTTGTGTACTCTCAACCAGGGTAAAGCTGGCCGGCATCAAAGTTGTGATTCTAAATGACTGCGAAACTGTCAAGAAATGGGTTACAAGAAAAGAGCTCCTTCATCGCTCCAAGGACTGGGCGCTCACAAGCACCACAGAAGGTATGACGTACTGTTAGCTGGCATTACTTGTTTTGCGAAAAAAGAACACGCCTTGCTTAGGGCGCACTAAGCTGCATTGTAAGCGCCCTTCGAAAAGTAAGTACTAAACTGATTACTTCCAAAGCTTTCGCCTCGATGTCGAGACAGAGCCTAAGCGGCAGCAAGCACGCGATCAGGCAATACTTATGCGCTAAGTTAACATTCGACAGCAGCCTGCATCTGTAATCAAGATAAATGCGCGACGTTTGCAGCGACAGTGGTTCCAGAACGGAAGCTCGGACGACGCTGTTTTGCTGCCACATGTGTTTTCGCTCTGCAGCACGTTTCGTTCGCGAAAACACCTGGCATCCACACTTCGCAGCTTGCGAAGGGAAGAATACGGCTTTATTGGTACAAGAAAATCAGTAATCAGTGAGGAGACTATGACTTCATGAAACAGCGCAAAACTAGCTTTGAAGTGTGCAGAGAAGGGGTAGTGTACCTAATCACCCTCACATTTCGCAAGTGAGTAGGGCAGACAGGTCGCTGTCTAAATTTTTGACTCTGAAGACATTTACTGTTCAATTCCACAGGGTGAATTGAAGAAATGTGTGCTAAAGTGCACGGACTATTTGATCTTGCCGATGAGTGCGGGAGTTGGCGTACGTTGAGGAGGATCTTGAGAACTGAAGGTTATTTACATTGTTTACAGTAATAACACAATGTAATGAACAGTCATAAAGTCATCGACGGCCAGCAGCAAATCGGACTCTGCGGCCCGTGGCAAGAAGAACGAAAAAAACTCTTCTCCCTGTCTCACTTTTAACCCCTTCGGTCTCCCGGGATCACGTCATTTTCAGCCAATCGTTGAGCCAACTCAGGTGTCATCATTTTCCTCCAATGGTAGGCGCCGGTGCAAGTTTCGTCACATTCGGCCGATGAGGACGCCCCAAGGGCTCCATTGTGCGAGGGTTGACTTGCTTGCGGCGTCGCCTCCTCGCCTGGAAGCGCTCAGCTGGAGAAGACGGGTTGTTCTCGAACAAGCCGCAAAACAGCGTTGCTCGGGACGAAGATCAGCCACCTGGAACCGTGCCAGCCTCCCGCTGCACTTTCGGGAAGAGACAACAGCTCGACGTGCGGCGCATGAGGTCGCCAACCTGCCTGACGGGTCGGGTGGCGCGGTAGACGCGACCCAGCGCGCCATAATTGGAATGCGACGGCAATTTGATGTGATCGGAGAACTTGAGTGATGCCAGGGAAAGAATCCGTATCCAACAGGACATATACAACGATGAGCGCGATTTTGTATATAGCTGTCCTTCTTCCGTTATTACTCTCGCGAAGATTTTGACATTTTATTTAAGATGCCTATTGCCTATTGATTTTGTCGTACCAAGAAGGCCGTTTGCCTGACTTTTGCAAAATAAAGAAGGTATCCGTATAGGGTCCGGAATTGCTGCTCTTCTGAGCCATATTTTAGGCGGGTTGCGCTTATAAATGCATTGCATAGAGCATGGATGGTATTGTTATTAGAATATTCAGGTCCATTGAGCTGTGATAGCAAATGCTAACCGCCTTTTTTTAACCAATGTTTGATGCAATTAATGTTTTCGCAGAATGCCGTAAAGGCATCAGGTATGAGATTCCCCACGTAAAAAAAACTGCACGTCCTGGATTTGATTCGTAGCAAGGTTTGTTGCAGCGCAACACAAGACGAGGACAAAAGAAGGCGTAAAACGATGACACGGCGCGGTGTTTTATACTTTCTTTGAAGTCTGTTTTATTTTTGAAGATGCATGTTTTATTAGAATGTGAAGATATCTTCACATTCTAATAAAACATGCTCCATCGTTTCCTTAGCTTTACCGCAGCAAGCACATGCTTTTTCGTCCTTCTTATATCTCGCTTTATAAGTGCGTGTTCTAAGGCATCCTCATCTCGCTTCGAGAAGCAATGTGCTTCCCTTTGAGTTGTCATAAATTGTTTCTTTCCTGATTTTGTTTTTTCCTCTCAAGTAGTTACTCATGGCAGGTTTCTTTTCTATTGCCGTCACTCATGAGATTATCTCAGCGTCTCTGACTTTTCGCTTTACGTTGCTGCGTTGCTCGCCATCCTTCTCCCCCTCGCGTGCTCTCACTCGCGCCCACAACATACGACGTGCGGGGCGCGATAGGGGGACTTTATGCGAAACATCACAGGGACAGCAAAATTCGCCTTTAGTTTCCATATAAATGCGATCTGAATTAAAGCGCTTTACAACTATGCAGTGTGCTGGAAGTCATGGCAGTTGCCACATGCGATCACCTCTTCAAGCCACAGCGTTTGTCTTGCAGCATTCCACCGTTCAGGAAGTCCTTTAAACCAGATGCATGTTGCATATTAGACAGTGTTCTTCTGTGTTGGTTTGTAACCATAACTTGGTGATTTGTAACCATGGCTTGATCCTTTTCAGGCTTATCGGCGCTCAACGGCAAAGCTTGGAAGGAGAACCGGCGGGTGTGCATGCAGGCGATGGCTGAGCTGGGATTCGGCAAGGATGTAATGTGGATCAGAGTCCAGGCAAGAAGTATTTCTTCATCAACACGCAGTGAGCCAACCACTGACGCTGCAAAATCCAAGAACAGTAGATGCGATTAAGTGTTTCGTAGATTGGTCGGGAGCTTGATTTTATTCTGTCGAAATTATCAAGGTTCAATTGCGTTCTCACAGAATAGTGACAAATGGGCTACTTAGTTTTAATTAAGGCGTATATTGCTGCTTAGACACTATCATCAAGAAAAATATCACTTCGCAGTACTTGCTATGTTTGAGAAGGGGTCATCAGAGTTCGTACTAAAGTTAACGTTTTCAGAGAGAAAGAGATAACTGAGACGCGAAAGGCTGAATTGAGCTTGTCCGAAATATAAACATCCAGTTTGCTAGCCTGCACCGGGGAAGGGTAAGCGGAGACGAACAGATAAAAAATAAAACTACAGAGAGAGAGAGAGAGAGAAAGGACACAGGCACACAGATACCTAACGGTCTTCACACCAGAAAGCGACGAAGGCGCTACTGAAATTTCTACGGTCAAATGACCTAGTTGAACGACTCGGGCACTCTTTGAGAGAGTTTCCTTATGGCCCATAGGGACCGAAGTCTATATGCGGCCCCGTCCATTGGAGACCATATACGTTAAAACTAAGATTCCTCATATATGTCTTGAACCCTTGAACCGGGATGCGTTCTGAATCAAAAATGCATGTGAAGTGAGAAATATTAAACACACTCGGATAGCTTATTAGTTATAGGTTAGGTTTTATGCTCCACAAATCAAAAATATAAATAAGATGCAGCAGGATTGGTCACTGCCAAAAATAGCCTCACCTACAGCTTCATTGAAGCAATTTGCGAACTAGCACGAGAGCGCCCGACGCACGGGGCCGTTCCGTGACGTACAGGGCCGATGTTCGACTTCGTTACCATGTCGTTGCAAGGGGAGACAGCTCTTAAGCGTTGCATGCAGAAGCAGCGATTGACAGCGGCACCCACCGAATCGGCCTAAGACGCGCTTTCGCAGGACGAAGTCCAGCACCTGGTCGAGACGCTCGCCAAGTACGACGGGAAGCCGGTGCCCTCTCGGCGCCTGCTGGCGGCTAGCGTGTGCAACTGCGTGGCTCTGTACTTGTTCGGCCACCGTTACGACCTGGACGACCCGCGGCGTCACTCTATGGACCGACAGGTGGAAGCCTTCTTCCGCGCCGGGGCTTCGACGCCCGTCGAGTTTCTGCCCGCGTGGCTGAGGCGATTGGCCAGGCTGCTCCTGCCGGACTGTCGGAGCGCCTTTGTGGAACGCTTCGCCCAGCAAGTCACTGAGTTTTCCAGGTGCGCACTTTCCACCATTGATACTACAGAGCGAACACATGAACAGACAAAGCGAACACACGAGCGAACCGCAGCCGTGGCCTAGCTGCACAGCGCCCGCCTCGGCTGCGAGAGCTTCTCGGTTCGATCACCACCACCGCCAGTCACCCACTGATTTAAATGGGCACAAGTACACTTCGGCCTGGCATTCGGCTATCCTCAGGGGTGATACGCTTGGGAAAGAAGCCTGCACCCTAAATTCCCGTGGAAACTCTCGTAAGCACAAAAAAGACGCAGTTTCGCCCGAAAGGCGAAGCGTCGATTGCGATAACAAATTAGTGGAGACCTTTACGAAGTAAGGATAGTAGTTTTATCGGCACTGTAAGCATGTACACATAGGCATACTAACAAAATTAACAAGCAGTGTGTCAGCGTCGACGGCCAAGCAGCGCCGAGGGCCAAATGCTTGGAGTGTCCATATAATTGCTATCGCAATAAAAACGGCGCGCTTTGATTTATACTAGAATAAGCTTCTTTGTCAGTCTCCAAGTCTCTGCCCCATATGTCACCACTGGTAAAATGCACTGATTGTACACCTTCCTTTTCAATGATAATGGTAAGCTTCCAGTCAGGAGTTGGCAATGTTCTCGTGTGAACTTGCTTCTCATGATCAGGGTTCCCTGTGATTAATCGACCTAGGTAAACGTACTCCTTCAGAGACCCTAGAGGCCGAATGGTGACCCTGAACTCTTGTTCCTTTGTCCGGCTATTTATCATTATCTTTGTATTCTTCATGTTAATCTTCAACCCCACTCTTACACTCTCTCTGTTAAGGTCCTCGATCATTTGTTGTAAATCGTCTGCATTGTTGCTGAATAGAACAATGTCATCGGCAAACCGAAGGTTGCTGAGATATTCGCCGTCGATCTTTGCTCCTAAGCCTTTCCAGTGTAATAGCTTGAATACTTCCAAGTACGCAGTGAGTAGCATTGGAGAGGTTGTGTCTCCCTGCCTGCCTCCTTTCTTTATAAGTATGTTCCTGCTTTTCCTGTGTAGAATTAAGGTAGCTGTAGAACCTCTGTAGATATATTCCAAGGCATTTACGTAAGCGTTCTGTACGCTTTGATTACGCAAAGCCGCTATGACTGTTGGTATCGGTGCAGAATCAAATGCCTTTTCTTAATCTATGAAATCCATATAGAGAGGCTTATTATACTCTGCGCATTTCTCCATAGCCTGATTAGTGACATGGATGTGATCCATTGTATGGTATCCCTTCCTGAAGCCAGCCTGTTCCCCTTGGTTGTCTAAAGTTCAGTGTTACCCTTATTTTACTGCGGATTATTTTGGTAAATAGTTCATATGATACTGAGAGTAAGCTAATGCGCCTAAATTTTTCAATTCTTTAACGTCTCCCTTTTTGTGGATTAGTATAATGTTTGCATTCTCCGTGTTTTCCTTCAGTCGATAGACACTTCGTATGAACAGCAGTCAGTTTTCCACGCATTAGGTCTCCTACATCTTTGATTAAATCGACTGTTATTCCATCTTCTCTTGTCGCTCGTCCTCGTTTCATACCTTGCAAGGCCCTTCTGACCTCATCGCTAGTTATAGGAGGAGTTTCTGTATCATGTCCATTACTATTTTTAATGGAGGTATCCTGACTCCTCTTGGTACTGTACAGGTCAGTATAGAATTATTCCACTGCTTTTACTATATCTTCGCGATTGCTGATGATGTTACCCTGCTTATCTTTCAGTGCATACATCTTGGTTTGTCCTATGCCAAGTTTCTTTCTCACTTATTTCAGGCTGTGTCCATTTTTTACGGCTTCTTCAGTCTTTCTCACGTTATACTTTCGAATATCACTTAATTTCGCCTTGTTGATCAGTTTTCACCGTTCCGCGAATTCTATCTTATCTCTTGAGTTGGACACTTTCATTTTTGTCGTTTCTTTAATAGGTCCTTGTTATTTGGGAGAGCTGGTGCCTTGCCTCGCACTTCAGTTGCTGCCACTGAAGCCAACCTGGTTACGTTTCATTCATTAGCTCTATGTCATCATCAGCTCCCTGTTCTAAGGCTGCATATTTGTTTGCAAGTACCAGCCTGAATTTGTCTGCTTTTACCCTTACTGCCTCTAGGTTGACCTGTTTCTTCTTGACTAAGTTTACTCTTTCTCTTTTCAAATTGAGGTGAACCATAGCCCTTACTAACCTATGATCACTGCACTTTACCCTACCTATCACTTCTACATCCTGCACTATGCTGGCATAAGCAGAAAGTATGAAGTCAATTTCATTTCTTGTTTCACCATTAGGGCTTTTCGAGGTCCACTTTCTGTTGCTACGCTTCCTGAAAAGGTGTTGATTATTCGAAGCTTATGCCTTTCTGCGAATTGTACCAGCATTTCTCCTCTAGCATTCCTAGAATCGACGCAGTAGTTGCCAAGTGCTTGTTCACCAGCCTGCTTTTTCCCCACTTTTGCATTGAAGTCGCCCATTACTACAGTATACTGAGTTTGCACTTTTCTCATCGCTAATTCAACATCTTCATAAAACTGATCTACTTCATCATCATCATGACTGGATGTTGGAATGTAGGCTCTAAAATTCACTACCATTAATCTATACCTCTTATTAAGTTTGATTACGACTACAGATACCCTTTCATTAACGCTGTAGAATTCGTCAATGTTGCCCGCTATCTCCCTATGGATTAGGAATCCAACCCCGTATTCCTTCGTATCTAGGAGACCTCTATAGCAGAGGACATGTCCGTTATTGAGCAATGCATAAGCCTCACGAGTTCTTCTAATCTCACTAAGGCCGATGATATCCCAAACAATGTCTGATAGTTCCTCAAAGAGTCCTTCTAAGCTAGCCTCATTCGGGAAGGTACGGGTGTTAAACGTTGCAAGGGTCAGTTTCGATTGGCGGCCTGTCCGGACCCAGAGATTCTTAGCATCCTCTGCTGCGTTACAGGTCTGACCGCCACCTTGGTCAGGTGCTCCGCGGCTGCTGGGGATTAAGTGCCATTGGGTAATTGAGTGAGCCTTTCGGGAGGGGGTGGCCGAATACTGCATCAGGGAGGCCAATTCCTGTTCTGGTGAGGGAGTGTCTTGTTGAAGCTTTGTGGGCCTTCCTAATTTGGTTGTACCTGCATTAGTATAACCCCACTCGCTCTCAACATATTTTGCCGATGACAGGCGTCAATCCAAGCCTGCAGATGTTGTGCACTGGGGGAGGTGAGTTTCAAGCTCACCATCTTTAAAAAGATTCTGATAGCGGGATTCGAACTTGCGCCTATGGCAAGCGAGCATTCGACATAACTCAGTCAGATAATCCTACAGGCGGCCAGGCTACCTTATCGCCGACAAATACAGCCCCGAGGGCCCTACATGCCTAAAAATTTCTTTGGTGTATCCGCGATAGAAGTGTGTTCCTGATCGCGATGGGTAACTCGATATAGAACGCTTTCTAAACGGTTCTGACCTCGTAGTTCCGGAATCGTGCGTGCGAATGACGGCCGTGAATTCGGCTAGGTAAACCCTACAGGCGTAGCGACGACCACACATACGCAGGAGGTCGTGAACGCAATCGAGGACGACAGAAGACTAGGTGGAGCGATGAAATTAGGAAATTCGTGCGCGCTAGTTGGAATCGGTTGGCGCAGGACAGGGGTAATTGGAGATCGCAGAGGCCTTCGTCCTGCAGTGGACATAAAACATGATGATGATGATGATGATGATGATGATGATGATTATGATGCAAACAGCATCGACCTGCACTCAAGCTTGAGCCAGTATGAGCTTCCTCTCCGTGATGCGCAGCATGCAAGAAAAATGTCAATTTCCACCACTTCCTCGCTGGCGCTTCAGGGTCGAGCCATCGCTCGCGTCATCTATTCGCCTGTCTACGACATAGTTTCCTCTAAAAGTTACTAAAGCGAAGTCTGGCGCTAGTGTCTGCGCAAGCGTAAATTATAGCGGTTCACGCAGCACTCGTCACCGACACATTAATTGTGGTTATTGCGACGTGGATTTGCTTCAACTTTGTTCTTTTGGCTTGAAACGGCTTTGTAACATCGTGAAGTGAACATTTTCAAAGTGATGCATAAGGAATGCTGCAATGAATACGCATTCGAACAGACACTAATTGCGTTTAGAAAGCTATGAGCGCTTGGCAATGTAGGAATAACGCCACAAGAACGTTTCAAGTCACAAGCACGAATATAAAAGAAATCCATGTGCTAACCGTTATATTCATGGCAGCTTAACTATGTCGCAACGCCAGAGCTCCCTCGACTAATTTTTGTATGAAACTTGACAATTTGTGTGACACCGAACCCATGGACATATGGTAACAAGTGAATTCTAGGTCACTCAAGTAGCGCGGTTCTGAATAGGTGAAACAGGCGCTCGGGGCGGCGTAATTGTTGGCCCGTGCCGACAGACTAACCCTTTTTGTAACAAACGTCTTAACCGAAAACCAACCTGTGGTCTTTAGAAACACCTGAGCCCTGTCATAGTTTACAGTCAACGAGATACATCCGATCTCTTTAAATCGTCTGCACGTAATGTTCAAACATAGCATAGATGCCAATTCGTCTCGGTAATGATTGAAGAAACACCAGTAGAGTTTCTATAAACACTTGGTAACCTACTTGTGGTTGTAAATGAAAGGAAAAATTACAGCATTCAATGTTCTGCCTATTCATTAAACTGTCAGATACAGTAACATGCGAAATAAATATTATACTGCGTTTATCAGCTCGGAACTGGGTTTGATGTGCCCGCTCACCCGTATTTCTGTTGCGCCCACAACGGCGGCTGTCGTCGACCAACTTGTGTTCACGGGGCAAAGGGCAAAGCCTGTTCTAACATCTGTTGAACGTTCTGTTTAGACGGCGTCCACTCTGGCAGCCTACTAGCTGTCAACGAGACGGGCAAATTGCGCCCGTCTTGTTTCGTGCCGCGGAGCAACTCGCTGGGTCTCGTGCGCAAAGAACGCGCCCGTCCCCCAGAACGCTGCCGCGATTATTCTGCTGCGATCGAGCGGTTGTCCACATATAACGTGACATTTTTTTTTCTCTTTTATTTACAAAATGCTGCATGCAGGCCCATGCGGGCCGAAGCAGGAGTGGTAATATAACCAAAAATAAACATAAAAGCGTTCAGAAGAAGACAAGCAAAACACTCACATCTCTGTTGCGAAAGTAACAAATCAAAATTTAATCGCATCTATTAAGTCAGTGCTCTTTAACAATGGCAATGGTAGTGCGATCCATTCTTCAATAGTACGGGGGAAAGCGGAAATTTTGAAAGCGTTAGTTCTTGTTTGGTATGGAGTTAAAGATCCCGTGTGGTGATGTCTGGGTAGTTTTTCAGTTAATGGGCGCGCATATGGAGCAGGATGGATCGAGTGTTTGTTACTTTTGAAGAGCAAAAGAAAGTTAAGCCTTAGACTTTTCCGCCGTTGTTGTAATGTCTCTATACCATGATTCTGCGTGATTATTGTTGGTGAGTCGGTTATACACTCTTAAACAAAATTGCACCCTTTAGGTCGTAGTTTGCCACACAACGATAATCGTCATCTCTCTTGTCCGCATTTCCTTTATTTAACGCTGCGAGCCCGGTAGTTCCAAGTCACGAACGGTATCTGCGTTATCAGCATGACAAAGCATTCTCGACAGCAAAATAGCGAGCGCGGCGTTTTCAAGAAAGCAAACGCAAGCAAGTCAGATGACAATTATATCGTTGCGTGGCAAGATACGACCCAAAGGGTGCACATTTGTTTAAGAGTGTATGGTTCTCCGACAAAAATCAACCTAACCGCTTTTCGCTGAATAATTTCTAGTGCATTAGTATCGGGCTCATGATGTGGATCCCAGACGGTGCATGCCTAATCCATTTTTGGCCTAATAAGATGTGCACGAAGCTTAGTTTCCGGGGAAGCTTGTTTTAGTTTATGGCGCAGAATACAGAGTTTGCGAAATGAGGCAGCCCGTACGTTAGAGTTATGAGAATTCCAACCTAGGTTGTTAGTTATTGTCACACCAAAATATTTACATTGATTTACTTCAACGAGAGGAGAGTAGGAAGACTATAGGGTAACACCCACGTATGTATCTTATTGGTTATCTGAATGTGTACTGTTTTTTCTTCATTCAGCTTCATGTGCCACTGTTTACACCATGAAAAAAATTTGTGAAGGTTGGCATTCAGAAGTTCCTGACAGCAAACAAGCTCATGCAAAAGAATTCAGTAGTCTGCAAATAACGAATTTGCACTGGTTCAATGATAACGTTAACAATATCTTTAATAAAAATCAAAAGTAACAGTGGGTCGAGTACGCTACCTTGTGGTACCCCGAAACTAACTGGCAAACGACGAGAGAAGTGACCGTTAATAGAAACTGACTGTGCGTGGTTTTCTAAATAGGCGGAAATCCAGTTATTATTAACGTTTGGTGCGAAACAAAGTCGAAGGATTTTTGAAAAGTCTAAAAAGATTGCGTCAGTTGTACCAGAAATATTGACAACGCTTGCAAAATTGTGCGCCACTGTGGTTAGTTGGGGGACCGTAAAAAAGGCCTTCCTAAAACCATGTCGAAAACCAGAGAGAATGTTGCTATCTCTTAAAAACTTGATTATGTAATTAGCAGCAATATATTCAAGCACGTTAGAGCACGAAGAAGTGAGAGATCTAGCCCGACAATTTGCAATCAGCACAGTGCCACATTTCTTGTGCATGGGCACCACACGCGCCGTTCGCCAGTCCCTCGGTGGGCCACCATAATGACGTGGACGTCTGGAGAATGCACGCAAGCATTGGGGCGAGCATTTTAACGTAGCAGCGAAGGAACGTATATGGAAGGCCATCGAGACCCGGCGATGCTGTAGTCTTCAAGTTAAGAAATGTAGCCACAACACCTCGTGGTGACACAATATCATTGAGATCAGAGCCAGAGACGAGATTCACTCTTTCAGAAGGGACGGAAAATGCGCTGAGAAGTTGGGGAACTAAAATGTTCTGCAATGGCCTCCTTGTAAACAATTCGTACACCATGGAGTTGGATCTCGTCAAGAGACATTTCCTTCTGATTCAAGAAGTCCCAGAACTTATGAGGAGATTCTTTTTAAAACTTTGGTGGGGTATGTTGAAAATAATGCCATTTGGAACGTTTCAACGTCCTATTAAACGCCGTGCGAGCGGCTTTGACAATGTTTGTAGCGGCTCTTTCTTTATGGCGTTTAAGTTTTCTTTTTATGTGTACGACTTCTCTCGTTATCCAAGGACGTGGTTTTGTTTCCTTTTCTTAGTTTTCGTTCATACGAAATTATCAAGACAATAAGTGCATATTTGTTAAAACTGATTCCGAAGTATATTAACATCTGAAGCTTGAAAGCTGCTGAATCTTATTTAAACGCAGTCCAGGTCACTCTTATCCACTGTACAAGAAAACAAATTTTAAAGAATGTTTTTTTCAGGGGCACAGTACAAGGTTTTGAAGGCTACACATAACAATACATTTGCATGATCAGAAATGCCAGGATTCACAGAGTCTACATATCCTTCCATTGTCCTAGTAAAAAAAAAACAAGGTGCAGGATGGACATTCGCATAGGCTCTGTTATTATTTCTCACACACCCAGATTTAGCATAATATCAAGCTAGGATCCAACTCTGAACATCGATCTCCATTTCAATATGGATAGTGCCAGTCAACAGAAGCTAAATTAAAAATCGCCAATGATGATTGCCTCCTTACAAGAAAATGACCCTAAATGACCTTTCAGAAATCGCGGTGGTGCATCCGGTGCTCTACTAACCGCAGCCAACGATAAAGTGCCACCCGAACACAACAATTTCAAAGTAACAATTTCATTTGCGGCAGTGTTTCCACAAAATGGGCGTGCATGACATATAGGCACATATAGACTGGCGCAGTTAACCGCGCATATACTTAGGCGCGAACAATTAAACGTTCCTTTCCTGCGACCGCTTCCTAACCTTACGTGAGGCCTCCTTGCAGCGAAGGACCGGTGGAGGAAGCACGCGTACTCTGAAAGCTCCCTTCCCCCGTCCTCACGTAGGAACGGTCGCCGCATGCCTGAGTTCGGGAGGATCTAACATCTTTATGCGGACACCATTACTCAATAAAAGGAAGCCGCACAATTTTTAAACTGAAGTGCTGATAGAGAGACGCGTGCACGCTTTCTTCTGGTTTTGTTTACTAAACGCAAGAAGTGCCACATTACAGCGCAAAACTTGATCAGCGCCTATAGCAACGCCACTCGTGCCGAACTTGCGCCTGAAACGCCTGGCAAGGCGTGCCGCAGTCGTGCGCAGGCGGGCGCGCATGCGCAAGCAAATGTCAGGTGGCTGAGCAAAGAGGTGAAGCGCTCGTTCAGGGCCATGACAAGATGAATATCCCTAGTAGCGAAGCTTCCGTAGAAGTCCGTGCGTTTGAAACGTGGCGGTTCGTCAGCGGTTCACGGGGCTTAGCGGCATCTGTACGAGGAGGAAACACTTCCGGGAGAAGAAAAAAAAATTGCCGACGATTACGTTACTTCCTAATGCGAAATTTGAGCGCAGCAAATAAGCTGTTTCACCTTTTCGATAGATTGAGGCAAAGAAATCGAGCAACACATGTATGCGCTATCACAGAATATTTTTTTATATTTCCCGTACTCCTGGATCATCTCGACGGCGGCGACGGTAAGCTTCTGCTTCAGCGGCACGCACCTCTGGATTCTGACGGCGACGGCGCTGGGCCTCTGCTCTGGCAGCTCGTTTAGCAGCAGCAGCAGCAGCAGCAGACGGAGGACTTCCATCGGTCGTCTCGCTCATGGCTCAGAAAGAACTGGCAGATAATTTCGCAGTGGCGAACGGCAGCGGCAATTTCGGCTCGGGCGGTGCACATATACAGATCCGCCGCCACCGATCTGGCTCTCTGATTGCCACCGCACAGGGCGAACGGCAGCGGCAATTTCGGCTCGGGCGGTGCACATATACAGATCCGCCGCCACCGATCTGGCTCTCTGATTGCCACCGCACAGGGGTTGCATTGGAGGAGGAGCGAAGAAAGGAATTAAGTTCGAGCCGGCGCTTTGACAACCGGAGACTCGCAGGAAGAGGGGGGAGGGGGGCGGCGTGTACACCCAGCGGCAAACGATGGGGGCAGAAGCGCGCGCAGCAAGCGGACAACACGATAAAGGGAGGAGGGAAGAGATAGCAGCGACTGACTGATGCCGCTGACGCCGATAGTGAGTCAACCCCAGCTGCGGAGTTGGTTTCAGGGACAACGCCGCCGATGCCGACACAAACAATATGATACCCTCGCTTCCGCAGCGCTAAGAACCAGGTCTAGCCGTGGGAAGGTGGTCACGTATTCGTCGACGTGCCGGGGCCTACGTGAAATAACCGGCGCGTCGGCAACTGAAGAGCACCCTATCCGCCACACAAGAACAGGGGGGGGGGGGGGACCCTTTCCTCCTCTTTCTGCATGGCGGCGACGGTGTTCTATGCAGTCACGTTATCTTGACTCTCTAGCGGCGTCAGCGGCATCCAGCGGTATCAGTCGGTCGCTGCTAGCGCTGGGGGGATGAAAGGGGGGCGGAGCTGGTTACGAGGCCGACGACAACGCCGACGACGACGCGAAACCCAGGAACGGACGCCAAAGAGCCGCGCTCTAAAAAAGATGTGACGCCACGTCCGTTAAAAACACAAGTGGCGTCATTTTGTTCTCAAAGGCGCGAAATTTGTTTTGGTGTTCTGCCATTGGAGCTGTATATTTAAGTGCCCCGCCATTTGACTTGACGGGCGTTTCGAGCTTTCAGCGCGGAAAGCGATGCACGAAAAGGCCAGCCGTACGGGCGTCGACATCGCACCCCTGAACAGAACGTACTTTCTTTGGTGGCCGACGAAAGCTTTAGTTGCAGAGTGCTGGTTCTATCGTCGGACGCCAAGCCCGTTGGTCTGCGCAGTCGCACGAAAACAACTCTAGTAAGCAAATATCTGGCGGTCGTAACTCACTACCTTTGACTGAACAGGTTGAGAAAGTATGAAGCTGCACGCGTCACCAAATTCAGACAAACGTCGACAAGCAAAAGAGCACAACTTGTTAGGGGGGCATATTGTAACCAGTGAACTTTCCGAGCGCGCCTTTCTGAACACTTCAAGAGCTACACTGCTTTGCAAGGGAGAGCGGCGTCAACGGTACGAATACTGCTTACGACGCGCGCTGAAATACTTTTACGATAGACGCTAAAAAAAGGTATTTATTTATAATGAGAAAATAGTTTTCATTTTTTTATTTATTTGTCTTTTTTTACTCGTCACGCATATATAAAATGACGAGGAATTTTATTTTCGTTTAATGAATCTGTGTCTCGCTTTAATTAACAAACGCATTTTTCTTTCCAAATGTTTGTTCCTTCTATCGCTGCTCCCATAACCACCCTCGTTGATGCCGGTGTTTGGGATCGGACTGCTGCCACGATCGGATGGGAACTCGGCGCTGACGCCCGTGGTTGTACCTGGGTCGCAAGCCCCAAGGGTAGCGTTGGCCTGGCGGCCTGGGGTACAACTGGAAGCATCCGAAGGTCCCGGCAAAGCATGAGTCGACTGGTAACAACGAAACAACTTGTTTATTTTAACATCGCAAAGAGTTGGCGGTCAGGTTGACCGAAGTAGAGAGACGGGAGAGCACTTCACTCAACAGAAGAAATCGGAGCCCTCCCTTTGGCGTCCGGGGGCAGCTGTTTTTATACTCTCGCAGTGGAGGGCAAGAAGGAACCCCTCAAAAGACGAGCACGTGAATGTACAATGGGCTAATGGTGACGCACACTGTCGTGGCGCTGCGCACGATCTCGTAGCACCCTGTCGTGGCGCTGCGCACGATCTCGTAGCACTCTGTCGTGGCGCTGCGCACGATCTCGTAGCACTCTGTCGTGGCGCTGCGCACGATCTCGTAGCACCCTGTCGTGGCGCTGCCGGTCGGACACAATGACTGTAATGAGAGGCTGGTCCCTGCTTTGGCATCGCCTGTTTCGGGCACAATGACTGGAACGAGATCCCTGCTTTGGCATCGCCTGTTTCGGGCCCAATAACTGGAATGAGATCCCTGCTTTGGCATCGCCTGTTTCGGGCACAATGACTGGAACGAGATCCCTGCTTTGGCATCGCCTGTTTCGGGCCCAATAACTGGAATGAGATCCCTGCTTTGGCATCGCCTGTTTCGGGCACAATGACTGGAATGCGAGGAGGATCCCTAGGCGGTCGCATCGCCGCAGACGCGCCTGGAAACACCTGGCGATGAGTGTTGCGGCGACGACGATCGGGCCAAAATGTCTGCCGCCCGCCGCAGTCGCGCCGGCAAAACCACGTGTCGCAGGCGAAACGCAACAGACCGCCCCGCCGGGGGAAGGAGATCCCGATGGACAGGGGACTGCATCCGCTGTCCGGAGGGATGTCGCTCGATGATGCTCATAACCGAAGTCGGGCGTCCCTTGACGTTTCTTGAGCGCAGCGCACAGAGAAGGCCTCGTTCTCTCGTTCAGGTTCGCACGGGACACTGCAAAGTGACTTCGGGAGAGTTCACATTTTTGTTCTCGTTCCCGGCAAGCGTTAGAACTACGCTGAAAACTCAACCGCTCAGTCAGCAAGCACGGCACAACCCTCACTAAGCCCTGCCAGGCTCTTTCCCCTTTTTAGACCACTGCCTAGTTCCTTACAGTAGTCTAGCATCACTCAGAACGCGTCCACAAATTGAAAAATTGCACTAGAAAGCATATCATCACTTTGAAACACTAAACAAAAGCAATATGTTAAAAAAAAATCCTGCCTCAGGAAGAAAAACATCAGTAACAAACAATTTTGAGGCTGATTCCTACGTTAGGGGCTTCGACTTAAGCCATCGGCGTTACCGTTGAGACTCCCCTTTTTGTAACGTACCTCAAAGGAATATTGTTGTAAAGCGAGGCTCCAGCGCAGGAGGCGGCCATTTTTGGGAGAGATGGTCTGCAGCCATTGGAGAGGGCAGTGATCCGTCTCAATGATAAACCTCGAGCCGGCTAGATAGCATGACAATTTCTGAACGGCCCACACGAGACACGCACACTCTTTCTCGGTGGCGCTATACGCCTGCTCACGACTGGTCAGCTTACGACTAGCATACAGGACGGGGTGTTCTACTTCTCCATTTTCCCGTTGGCACAGTACAACGCCCATGCCTCGCTCACTAGCATCGCACTGAACAATGAACCCTTTTGTATAGTCTGGCGATCGTAGCACAGGCTGGCTTGTTAGGGCACTCTTTAGGGCGCTAAAAGCTCTTTCCTTGGTCTCGTCCCAGACGACTGTTTGAGGCTCTGTCTTTCTTAGAGCATCCGTCAGGGGAGCCGCGATATCAGAGTACCTAGGGATGTACCTCTGATAGTAGCCGGCGACACCTAAGAACGACCGAATATCGGTCTTTGTGCGCGGTTGCGGAAAGTCTCGCACAGCGGCCACTTTTATTTCAGAGGGGCGGCGACGACCCTGACCAATCACGTGACCGAGGTAGACAACCTCGGCCTGTGCTATCTGGCACTTAGGAGCCTTGACTGTCAAGCCCGCTTCGCGCAGGCGGGTTAGCACTGCCCGCAAGTGTGTCATATGCTCCGACCAGGATGCGGAGAATATCGCTACGTCGTCTAGATACGGTAAAGCGAATTCTTGCTGTCCCCGCAACACTTTATCCATGAGGCTTGAAAAACAGTATGGCGCGTTCTTCAAACCAAAACTCAACACTTTAGGACGGAATGTTCCCATTGGTGAAATGAACGCCGCATACCTACTAGCCTCTTCTGTAAGTGGAACCTGCCAATAACCCCTGACAAGATCTAGGGTGGAAATAAACTGAGCGCTACTAACTTTCTCAAGGCGCTCCTCGATGTTAGGGATCGGATAAATTTGATCCTTAGTGATGGAATTAAGCCTGCGGTAGTCGACGCAAGGACGAGGTTCCTTGCCCGGTACCTCAACTAAAATCAAAGGGGAGGTATAATCACTCTCACCTGCCTCAATAACACCGAGCTGTAGCATTTTCTTTACCTCAGCCTCCATAATATCGCTCTGGCGGGGTGACACCCGATACGCCTTGGATCGTACTGGCTCTGGGGAGGTAAGTTCTATATCATGAGTAAGTACCGAAGTCCTACCAGGCCTCTCAGAGAACAGACCCTGAAACTCTTGTAATAGCTGGTGTAGTTCGGTTTTCTGCTCGGGCGACAGCGGTGCTGGAAACACCTGGCGATGAGTGTTGCGGCGACGACGATCGGGCCAAAATGTCTGCCGCCCGCCGCAGTCGCGCCGGCAAAACCACGTGTCGCAGGCGAAACGCAACACCGGTGACAATTTGTTCTGAACCACTTTTCACCCGAAGCTTCACGACCTATTTGGATCGACCTTGCTAAGGACGCATGAAGGTAGCTTCGGAGCTGCCTTACGCTAAGGAAGCACCAAGGAAGCTTTCGCTGAGGGCCCTTCAGTAAGGTAGCTTTCAGAGGGACATAAGGTGGCCTCACCGCAATGAAGGCTTCTTTACTGAGATACGGAAGGTTTCATTCTTTGGCACTTAGCCTTCCACCGCATAATATCAAGCAAGGTTCCAACATCTCAACGTCGATCTGTATTTGAATAGGGATAGTGCCAGTGAAGAGAAGCTAAATTAAAAATCGCCAATAATGATTGCTTCCTTACAAGAAACTCACCCCAAATGATCTTTCAGAAATCGCGGTGGTGCATCTTGTGCTCTACTAACCGCAGCCAACTATGAAGTGCGACCCGAAAACAACAATTTTAAAGTAACACTTTCATGTGCGGCAGTGTTGTCACAAATGGGCGTGCATGACATATGGGCACATATAGACGATATATATATAGTCTCTATATATAGCGACACATATATAACCGAGCATATACTTGCCTTCCACCACATAATGTCAAGCAAGGATCCAACATCTGAGCATCGATCTGTATTTGAATATAGATAGTGCCAGTCTACGGAAAGTAAATATAAAAATCGCCAATAATTATTGCTTCTTTGCAAGAAAATGACCCTAAATGATCCTTTAGAAATAGTGGTGGTGCATCCAGTACATCTAGCGCCTTAAAATAGAGTGGAGTAGCTACAAACATTGTTAAAGCCGCTCGAGCAGCGTTCAATGAGGCGTTGAAACGTTCCAAATGGCGTTATTTCCAAAATACCCTACCCTACTGTACTCGTTGTTCAGTTGCCTAACAATTTTACCTGTTGATCTGTTTGTAATACTTCTGTGTTATCTATTTCTATGCTGCCCATGTTATTTGTTTTTAGTAATGTATGTACCCACACCTGCTGTTTATCCCCTACGAGACAGCAGTATTTGTAAATAAAAAAAAAATAAAAAAAGATCTGTTCTCACATTCTGCAACTTCTTGAATCAAAAGAGTCTTGACGAGATACTATTTGATGGTGTTCGCATTGTTTAGAAGGAGGCCATTGCGGAACATTTTGACTTATATTTTGACAGCGTGTTTTCCGTCCCTTCTGAAACAGTCAGTCTCGTCCCTGTGTATCGCTCTGAACCCGGAGTTCTTGTGTCACTACAAGGTCTTGTGTCTACATTCCTTAACCTGAAGGCTAACGCATCAGCTGGTCATGACGGCCTTCCATACACGTTCTTTCCTCGCTACGCTGAAACGCTCGCGCCTTTCCTCGCGTACATTTTTTGCGCATTCATATCACCTGCCGATCTACCGGCTGACCGACGAACGGCGCGTGTGGTGCCCATACACAAGTAAGCTGAAACTGACGGTGCATCCAACGAGAAAAGCCTTTCAGAGCAAATCCTCGGCATCAAAGGTAATTAGTCCAAACATATGCTTTGCTCTGCTTAATCTCTCATACGAACGACATGCCTGTCAAACTGCCTGATTTGAAGTGAACGCTTGAGAGAACCATCCCTCCCACATATTCCTGTCACGAGCGAGCACATGTCACGTTGTTTTACATTTTACATCGTTTCCTATACCATGCAGATGCGCCGCGTCCAAACGCATAAAAAAGAGAAAATAAAGAAAAGAACAGAACAGCCAGCCAAACATGCCCTATAAACTTATTTACTTCCATAAGACTGGAACATAGTAGAAAATGCCCAAGCCTGACACACTCCTAACCTTGCTAGTTGTTCTTTGATGCAGGGCGTAAGTACGAAGAAAACACTCGCACTAGACATATTACATGAGAGTGCACGAAGTACATATTTTCACATGATAAGCCCGATAAGAGTGCAACAGTGTTTTCTTTTGGAAATGCAGTAACCCTGGCGCCAGTGTTACTATATCATTTCTACACATCCCTGCTTTTCAATGCTAATAATTTTGTTGCTCACTATAGTACTCGTTGTTATGATCGACCTGTCAGGTGTGAGAAGCAATCAAACGGGCTTCCCCACGTCAACATAATTGCCCTCTTCTCCGAATTGATGACACGCTTTTTCCTGAGTTGACAAAAAAGGATAGAAACAGAAACTGAAGCGCTTGAAGGCGCCCCCCCCCCCCCCCTGCACAAGCTGACACAGAAGGATAGACGGCGAAAGCATTACTACTTCCACAGGCTCCGGAAGAAGACGACGACAGGACCGCCAGTGGTTATTTAAGGCCGTGCTGGACCACGTTTTAAAAGGACCGCTCGAGACTCCGATGAGAGTCACATCCATGCACCAATGAAGCGAACACAATCTTTTCTACTTTCTTTTTCCTCATCGCCATGCCCAGCTTCGTCGTCATTTCCTGATTCCTGCGGTGAAGGCCCACCTCACCCGGTCGAGATTATGCCACCGTGTGGAGCAAATATGATAAATGGGCCGTAATGAATGACCGTAAGGTACTTGCACAAAACGAGTGTCGTTTTATTGCGATGCCAATTATATGGATACTCGACGCCCATTGACGCTGTCGCGGCACCGTTGTTTTCCTGCATTCCCACTATCGACAGCGCAGGCGGGGAAACAGTATTGCCATTTTAGTGATATTGTCGCCAAATTTAGCCACATTTAGCCTCTTTGGCGACCAATTTTTCTCTATTGCGACCAGCGACTTTTTGAGCGGCGTGAACAAACAATTGGCGACATTTTACTGGCATCGAAGTTAAAAGACTTTGTTCAAAAATGACTTGTCAGAAGGTGCTTTTAGTGCCAGAAGCTGTTAGTGCGACTATAGAAGAGCTAGAAAGCGTTAGATGCTTCACCGCCTCCCTCAGTTCGCCGTCGCATAGCCACACTATTACTGTGCCACAATTTCTATTACTCATCACTCCATCGTGCACCTGAAATCATGCCAGCCTCGCACATTTCTCACCGCACCAACCACAACCTCCAAGTTTTTCGTACACGTGCCGATCGGTTATTTTTTCAGCTTCCTTCTTCCCACGTGCAGCTAAAGATTGCAATCGCCTTCCCCATATATCGTTGATATCACCTGTGCATCATCGTTCGTTGAAAAATTAAATAACCTTTTTTGTATATAAACACATGTGCCATTGTTCATATTTTTTAGCTCATTCCACTTCTTATGTAATAGCCCCTCGTATTACGTAACTGCACCTTCTAACACTAAAAGTCTTCTACCACTGCTCAGTCTCGCGCGACAGAGACGAACAGGCGCCGTCGTACGCACCCCGGGCGAGCGGAGAGAGGGGCGGGCGGCATTCCGACTGCATTCGGCGACTGCGCCCGGTCTCCCGGCCGTATCTTAAGAGTGATATGCGTTGAGGCAGAGTCTAGGTGCATCAGCGGCTCGTAGCGTTGTGCGGGCTGTGTGTTTTCGGCACTTTTTGTTGAAGCCATAGGCAGCACGAATTTCCCTTCGCTAGCTGCTGCGGCGTTTCCTCACGCCAGCGTTTCGACAGCGCGTTTCCGCGGTCATCGAGTCCGATTTGTTCGTGTTTTCTTGTGCACGTGTGACGCCATGCTAGTTAATTTAGTTAGTGTGCATATGTGTGCAAGTGCATAAGGCCGATAAAACTACTATCCTTCCCTCTTACAGCTGTGCACTAATGTGCTATCGCAATCGACGCTTCGCCTTTCGGGCGAAACCGCGACCTTCTCGCCCAGGGCTCACTCAGACTCGCCAAAATTCTGCCCAACCGGGCGCACTCGCACTAGCTAGAACTCTAGTCAAACGGGCTCACTCGGACTGAAACTCATCACTTACACTCAGTTCGCCTGACTAGGACTCGGAGTCACCAAATTTTAGTCAGCCAGGCTCACTCAGTCTAAAAGTCACCAAAATTCGAGTCATCCCGCCTCACTCGCACTGAAACTAACCAAAATTCTAGTTAGCTGTGCTTACTCAGACTCAGAGTCACCAAAATTGTAGTCAGCCGGGTTCAATTCGATAAATGTCACCAAAATTTTATTAAGCTGAGCTCATTCGGACTTGGAGTCACGAAACTTTAGTCAAGCGGGCTCACTAGATCTGAAAGCCACCAAAATACGACACAGCTGGGCACACTTGGAGTCAGAGTGATCAGAATTTCGTCAGGCAAGCTCACTCAGACACAGTCACCAAAATTCTGGTCAGCCGGGTTGACTCCGACTGAAGCTCAACAAAATCCTACTCAGTTGGGCCACATGGACTCGGAGTGACCAAAATTTAATCAGCCGGGCTCACTAAGTCTAGAACTCGCCATAATCCTACTCGAACAGCCTCACTCGCACTCAAACTCGCCAAAATTCTGCTTAACTGGGCTCACTCAGACACAGAATCACAAAAATTCTGTTCAGCTGGGTTCACTTCCATTGAAAATCACCAAATTTCTACTCAGTTGGCCTTACACTCAGACTCACCCACATTCTTTCCAGCCGGGTTCACTCCGACTGAAGCTCAGCAAATGTCTACTCAGCTGGGCTCATTAAGACTCAGAGTCACCAAACCTTTACTCAGCCGTGTTCACTCCTACTGAAACTCATTAAAATTCTACTCAGCTGGACTCACCGGAACTTGGAGTCACTAAAATTTAGTCCCGCGGACTCACTAAGTCTAAAACTCACCAAAATTCTAGTTAGCTGAGCCACTCAGACTCAGAGTCACCAAGTTCTGGTTAGCTTGGTTCACTCCGACTTAAGCTCACCAAATTTCTACCCAGCAGGTCTTACACTAATGCGATGTTCCGGCGAAGAGGAAGACTGAAGAGGGAAGAACAGGTAGTGGAAGAAGAGTGGTCAAAGTGGATCCCTGTAAATAAATGAGTGTATTTTAACTCGTATTTTATAGCTAAGTCACAAAAATTCTATTCAGCTGGGCTCACGCAGACTCCGAGTCACGAAAATTTAGTGAGGCAGGCTCACGAGGTCTAAAACTCGTCAAAATTCTAGTTAGCTGGGCTCACTCATAGCCACCACAATTTGATCAGCGGGGTATAATCTGACTGAAGCTCACCAAATTTCTACCCAGCTGGGCTTACACTAATGTGCTGTTCCGGCGAAGAAGACTGAAGACACAAGAACAGGAAGCGGAAGAAGAGAAGGAAGTGGTCAAGATGGATCCCTGTAAATAAATGAGTGTACTTTAACTTGTATTTTATAACTAAGTCACAAAAATTCTATTCAGCTGGGCTCACGCAGACTCCGAGTCACGAAAATTTAGTAAGGCAGGCTCACCAAGTCTAAAACTCGCCAAAATTCCAGTAGGCCGGGTCCAGTAACACTAAAGCTCGCCAAAATTCTAGTTAGCTGCGCTCACTCAGAGCCACCACAATTTGATCAGCGGGGTTCACTCCGACTGAAGCTCAACAAAATTCTACTCAGCTAGGCTCACTCAGACTCGGAGTCGCAAACATTTTGTCAAACGTACTCACTGACAATACGAGGACAAGCGCATTAGAAGCACCAACGGCGGCTCCCGCACCCATATTTCTCACTTCAACATTGTTTAAAATTTTCGCTGTAAACACCATGTACATACAGAATATGCTTAAATATACAAACAAGACAAAGGTTATTATATTTTTGATAAAAATTAAATTATGGGGTTTTACGTTCCAAAACCACTTTCTGATTATGAGGCACGCCGTAGTGGAGGACTCCGGAAATTTGGACCACCTGGGGTTATTTAACGTGCACCTAAAACTAAGTACACGGGTGTTTTTGCATTTCGCCCCCATCGAAATGCGGCCGCCGTGGACGGGATTTGATCCCGCGACCTCGTGCGCAGCAGCCCAACACCATAGCCACTGAGCAACCACGGCGGGTTACATTTTTGATAGAGAATGGAAGGTGGCCAATTAACGAATATTTCTTAAAATATGAATAGCCCGCCCCTCGAGAATGAATATGTTGCTGTATGTTCACCTTGCTTCAAATTTCTTTGCGAGCTTTTTTGGCCCTGAAGAAAACCTGCCGACTTCAGTCACCCCTTCGGCATACTCTTTTATCAACGGTGTGGGAAATGCACGTGAATGATATGTGTTTCACTATTTCTTCTTTTTCTCGTAAGCAATACCAACGATTCATTAAAAAAGTCTTCTAATAACTTGGAACATTTATTAGGGATGGAAACATCGCTATTCGCATGCAGAGGAGATAAATGAACACAGGGTGTACGAACTATCATGCACCAATATTTAAAGAAATAGCAATTGCTTTACTTGACGAAAGCCTCATGCGTGCTGTTTATAGTGGAGTGAAGTTACCGCCAGTAATTTTTTTCGTTACTGAGATTTAATTAGATAAGTATGACTAGTTATCTTACTCGAGAAGTGCTTTCCTAATTATCAAAATGTCAATGAGCAATTTGCAGGCACCCCCCAAATGACATTTAACTGCTGTATTTTCAGCGACGTAATAATTGGGTACTAATTTTTCCGACTGATAAATAAACCCCGCTAAATATGAAAAATACCATGTGACGGCTCTCCAACCCGCATCATAAAGCAGCGCCCTCGAACAGGCTTCCGCTTAGTTGGCCCGAACGAAACGAAGGAAAACATCGTGATCGAGCCTGGGCCTTCCCTGACGCGCCCGGCCGAAGTAACGCGCTGCGTTTGGTGTTGGAAACAAGTTGTGATATCTGGTGTCCTAGCGTAGACAAAGTGCATGGATGGTCCTTTTTTTTTGCGACAGAATCTATCACCACAAAAGCGAATTGAAAACGTGAGTGCAAAAGTTTAGAGGTGCGTTTTGTTTCGTCCCAATCCCCAAGTCTTTCTTTAATGAGCAGAAGGCAAAGATCATCCTTACCATGCGAGCAGCAAATAGCAACAAGAGGAAGGCCGCATATATATATATATATATATATATATATATATATATATATATATATATATATATATATATATATATATATATATATATATGTTCTTTATTTCTTTTTTTTCGTGCGCTGGCTTTACCGCTGTGATTCGTTGTATTCTGCAATCGCTTGCAGAAACCAAGTCGCCATTGCTCAAAAGACACAGGAAGGCAGCCGCCATCGCTCATTTATCGACGTATACCTTAAAGAAGCACAGAAGCGAGCAGCCTGCGTCGACAATAGCCTTACAAGTAAGATATTCGTTCGACATTTCAAGCTATTGATGAGTGGGTGAAAGTGTGCTGCATGATCGTTCCAAAGTAAATATGATAACTTTTGCAAACGCAGAAAGTAGGGGGAGCAAAAAAAAACCCTCAAACTTATACAACAGCTTGCACTGAGCGCCATGCTCTTAGTATTCATGTTCTACTGCGTAACGTTCCATCCGCGTCGCTTCTGTCAACATTATGGAACACCAACTTACGCCCGTCGGCCTCAGGGTGCTTCAGTGCTTCTGATGACAAGAATCATACAGCGTGTTTCACTCAACCTGAGCCAAACTTTAAAAGTTACAGTGACTTTTCACTTCGTTAACGCGTCTGCCGCGGCCATGACGTAACTCCTCTGGAATGCGCAGACCGGCGAGGCGCGCGCGGCGGCGGCTCCGGTGCGCCAGCTCTGCGCCGTATGACTTCACTGCTCTTCGCGCATGCGCAGCACGACTCTCCAGGAGCCACGCGAAACTGCTCAACCACGGCCAGTGTAGCTCACGCTACAAAAACGGGGGCAAAGCTAGTTACCGCGGTGGTGGGACGCGCAAGGGGTGTGGAGGAGGCGAAGCGGTCGCACAGCGGCGGCAGAGTTCGAAGAGTGGCGTTACCTTCAAATTATCAAGGGACTTTACATTCGCCAAGCCGGCGGCGGCATCTAGTGCACGCGGCGGCGGCGGAGCTCGGCGGGGCGAGAGACGTGGTGCGTAACCAAGGCTACGGCGCAGCTGCGCTCAAATGAAGGTCAAATTGCTGGCGACGGCGAAACTCGGCTCGACTAGGCTAGTAAAGATCTCGCTTTAAAAGTGTACTCTTGACCGCTTCCCGCGGGGAGGGGGTGGACGCGCAAGGGGTGAGGAGTAGGCTAGGAGGTGGTCGATTGGC
The DNA here is from genome assembly GCF_050947875.1 of Dermacentor variabilis. Taxonomy (NCBI): domain Eukaryota; kingdom Metazoa; phylum Arthropoda; class Arachnida; order Ixodida; family Ixodidae; genus Dermacentor; species Dermacentor variabilis. Next base: position 5,692,554 of record NC_134571.1, on the reverse strand, counting down.
GGCAGCAAAGTTCAAAGAGTGGCGGTACATTAAAGGGACACTAAAGGTTATGATGAGGTCAAGTTAAAGTGATAAATTAATGCTCTAGAACGCCTAAGGCGTCAATATAATCGCGAACAGGGCTTTAGTAACCTAGAAATTGAGGTAAATGCGTGACACGATTTGAGACCCCCCAGCGACATCTCGGTACTAGCCCGATGACGAAGGCACTCCTCATCATAATTTATGTCACTAGTACTCAACTACTGGTATTGATTTTTTTTATTAAAAAGATCATTTCATTAGATTATAAGACGGAAGAAAATGCGACAATGCTACTTGTCTACTTCTATCCGATTCTAAGAAAAAAACATTTTGACGTTACCCTTGAGTAGTATGGGTAGTCGAAAGGTTTCGTTTTCGCTAGACTCTGTGCGCTCGACTCTGCGCCGCGCGCGCTTTGGAGTTTCAGTTGTTTCGTTATCGCGTCGTGCTGCGCTGGTTCTGCTGGCTCGCTATACTTGCATTTGGAACAAGCAACGAGAATGCCACGTCCATGTGATGTCGTGTGATGCGCGAAGGGTCCGCGGAAAATGGCCAAGGGCAGTTGCAGCGGCGAATCCAACGTTACTTATCACTGTGTGCCAACGAGTGAACCTCTCCGTTCGAATTGGTTAAGTGCCATACGTCTGCCATAGTTCGTTGGCATAGAGCCGAAAAATCGCATAGTGTTCTCGCTGCACTTTCATCCAGAGGATTACGAGTTCAAAGCCGACTCACTGAAGTCGTGTGGAGTGCCTTTCAAAGCAATGCTTTCCTGTAGCGCGTTCCGTCGGTCTTGCCTGCATTCTCCGAAGCGCAAGAACAACTGCAGGTCGAAGACGGGGCGGGGCGGTGAGTGCGGCATTTGGTTTTCACGAAGGAAAAGCTACAAATGTGCGAATATGTACAGCCATCACATACAGTTGCCGTCGTAGTATTACGCAACGACGCCGGCAGCGCGAGCCCTCAGCAGCAGGTCACGTTCATCAGTGCTTAAATCGCTGAAGTCGAACCCAGCATCGCGAGCCAATGTGTCATTGTCAGGATCGTCCATTGCAACGAGCGTCGAAGTTGGCGTCATAAAATAAAGAACCAGCTTATCGTCGCGCGCTTTCCCTTCCGCTAGCCTCCATAGTACCGCTTTCGCGCTGCTATCGGCTCTGTCTTGGCTCTGTTGATGGCCGCGCGTTTGCGTTTTGCGCAGAAAAGCCATAGCGCCGTCTGCGGGCGCCGTATTACTCACCGACGGCGCAACGTCACTATGAGACCATGACGTCACCACTCCTCAATCAGAGGGCGGGTGATTTGAACTGCGCTAGACGTATGCGGACGCTTTAGAACACGTTTTCTCTTAAAATAAGTCTCTTCTTCGTATGAAACGCGTTTCGACGTTTCCGGGATGGTATTTCAACAGTCAACGTTGGCTTAATATTAACCTTTAGTGTCCCTTTAAAATATGAATGGACATTAGGCCCGTACGCCCGCGCGCGCCCTCCGGGCCGCATTTTTACAATTGCTAGTAAGTACAGCGGGGCGTGGCATTTTTCGAGGAACTCGACCTTTCTGCGCAGACGCGATTAAGAGCGGATGCGAGAGAGAAAATCTGGTGGATTTTGCTCCTTGAATATCTGACTCTGCCTAGGCACTGCGAAGGGGAAGTTTTTTTGCGCGTGTTGAATGCGTTTGCCCATAGGCGTGCCGGCATCGCGGAGTGGGGTCGAGTTTGTTTACACTCAGACGCTAGCTGGCGGCGCGGGGAAACAGGTGAAGCAGCAGTCACTGACGCCCCCTTTGGTGATCACTGTGTTTAAAGGTACGTCGGAAAGACGTTCTCGCACGTGCGGAGCTGGTGCTGAGTCAGTCGTGCCGCATTATATCTTTCTCGCGCCTTACGGCACTCTACCTTCAAAACCAAAAAGAACACTGATTTTCCCGGGGGAGCAATAGGGGCCGTAGTAGGTGCGGGGCCTGCTCTTCTAGAAAAGGATCTTCGCTCTTGGCAGGCTTTTCGTATGCTGGTGTCCACGACCTTTCAGGAACATTTCTGAGTGGTGACTTTGAGTGAAATAAACGCATAGCGCCTTAGCAACCTTAGTTGAACGCGATTGCCTGATGTCACGCCGTGAGGATTGTTGTATTTGCGTCTCGTCTACGTTACGTTAGGTTTGGTTAGCGTAAACGGCGTTAAGCTGGCACAGCGTATTCTCACAGCGGCTACGCCGTGCGGACCGCTGTCTTTGCGTCTCCGCCACGTCAAGTTAGGTTAGGTTAACCTTAGCTTAGGTTGGGTTACGTTAGGCTAGGTTAACTTTAGGTTAGCCTAGGTTAGCGTAAAAGTTGTTAATTAATTAATTATGGGGTTTTACATGCAAAAACCACTTTCTGATTATGAGGCACGCCGTAGTGGTGGAGTCCGGAAATTTCGACCACCTGGGGTTCTTTAACGTGCACCTAAATCTAAGTACACGGGTGTTTTCGCATTTCGCCCCCATCGAAATGCGGCCGCCGTGGCCGGGATTCGATCCTGCGACCTCGTGCTCTAAAAGGTGTTAGGGTGGCGCGGCCTATTCTCACAATGGTTACGCCGCGATAAATATTGTCTTCCCGTATCGGCCTCGGTATGTTAGGTTTGGTTAGGTTAGGCTAGCGTAAAACGCGTAAAGCGGGGCGCGGCATATTCTCATACCGATTGCAGGGGCGTCGAGCGTCAGCGGCCGCCTTTCAGCCACTCGCGTTCAACCGCAGTTGCTAAGACGATTTGCTAGTGCGAAACTTGCACGGTTTATTCAAAGGTAGTTGAAAGAAAATAAGAAAAGCATGAAGTATCTAGTATCTCACAAGTACATTTCGGTGCCCCTTAAATAGGCTCTCTACAAGTGTGGGCGGGATCTTGCTTCCGTCGATGACACGTGACAGGCGCAGAGGGAGGGCCCCTCCTCCTGCATTACCGAGCACGGGTAGGAGAAGTCGATCCTCTTTTCGACGAATCCGGGGAGAAGGTCGGGTGAATGACCTCTTCGGCGCCGTGGGGTCCGGCCAAGTAGAGGGTAGGGGGATGACGTATCGCCCGTGGTGTCCGATCAAGTAGAGGGTAGGGGGATGACGTATCGCCCTTGGCGTCCGACCAAGTAGAAGGTAGGGGGATGGCGTATCGCCCTTGGCGTCCGACCAAGTAGAAGGTAGGGGGATGACGTATCGCCCTTGGCGTCCGGCCATACCTAACAAGGCGCTCTGCCTTTTACGTTTTCAATATACGCAGACCAGCCTCTTACACGGTCCCTACTGCTTCCACGGAAAGATCTGCGATGTTATCACCTGTTACACCGCGCCGGCAGCCAGCGTCCGAGCGGAGACAAACCCGACCACACTCCGCAATACCGCCACGCCTAGGGATAAACACATACGACACGCGCCAAGAAACTTCTCCTCTGTAGTGCCTAGGCAGGCAGATATTCAAGGAGCAAAAGCCACCAGATTTTATCTCTCGCACCCGCTCTTACTTGCGCATGCGCACAAACTTCTGGCGCCTCCCGAAGTGCCACGCCCCATTGTACTTACTAGCAATTTTAAAGTTGCGCGACTTTACAATTGTTAATAAAATTGTTAATATTGTTGATAAAACAAAAGGTTAATGTCAGTTGATCATTTCATCTTAAAACATCTATTTACCCGCTTACAAATCCGGATAAGCAGTGCTACAATCTTGAACTACCCGCAATAAAGGCTGTAATAGGGGAAGATAAATGACATTTAAAGTAAAGCTCCATTTCCTTGGTTTCGTGAGAAGTTCGAAGTGATAAGCTATCAGGCGTTTGAAGATAGCTAATCTGCATTATCTATGTAGTAAGGATTCACTTAAGGTGAGTCGCGTGACCATACAATAATTGGGGGCTTTGGGCACGAAGGGCCGCACCACCGGCGACAAAGTCCGAAGCTGCTGGCGGCGCGCACTCGCTGCTGCGATGCTCGGACAGCGGGCGCGCCAGTTGCTCTCGGACGTGCCTCGACCAAAGTAGGGGGGCTTCTACGTCATGCGCCAGAATGGGCCGGAATAGGCAGATCTACCCAAATCTAGCGGGTATACCTTAATTTAATCGGAGAAGCAAGAAGGTTTAGCTTGCAAACGTGCATAAGGAGCCACTATATATGCTTCGAACCACGATGATTCCCCTTAACGGAGTTTCGGCCGTATCTTCTTCGATAACGAACGTCTGTTATTGCATGACACTGCCTTCTAGCTTTCACCTTACCATATTCGCTCCTCTCTGTAAGTATAGCCTTTCTCGCTGGTGTCCCTACGTTAGTGAACAGTAGTTAAACGATGGACTCCCTGTGTTCGCCTGTTTATTCCAATATGCCATGCTCACTTTAGAGCAACGCCTCATGGTCAATGGGCACCTTAGTGCAAACGAAAACAAGAGAAAGGTATATCAACCAAAGTCGACGCGATAGAAGAGAAGGTTGACGTACATGGTAAACGTATATATATTTAGTGAAGTTGGGGGCATTAAGAGGACACTAAAGGCAAATACTAAGTCGATGTGGACTGTTAAAATACCATTCCAGAAACCTCGCAGCGTTTATTTCGTGTCAACAAAAAACAGACATTACGAGAAAGTTGCATCTGGAGAGCCCGCATAGCTTCATGACAATTCGAATCGCTCCCGCCCGAGCGGGAACCACCGCCCTTCCGTCGGTGAAGCCAAGGCGGCGCCCAGCGGACGGCGCCACGGTTTCCTGCGCACAATGCGAACGTGCGGCCACGAATAAGCGACCGAGCCAAGACGGAACGCTGCATTCGCCGCTGCAGCTGCTCTTGGTCAGGTGACCGCTCGGGAATTCCGCGACATCACGTGGCGTTCTCCGACACTTGCAGATCGTGCTAGTTTCTCGACCCAGGAACACCAGCGCAGCATTGCGCGATAGCGCAACTATACTGAAACGCGGAAGAGCGGATGGCACCAAGTGGAGAAGACGAAACTTTTCGTCTGCCCGCGTCATTGTCAAGGGCGACGTCAATGAGTTATTTTTCTCAAAATAAAATAGAACTGGGAAAGTAACATTTTCTTTCGTCCTATAATGCTAAGAAATTATTTTTATTACGAGCGGTTGAGTACTAGTGACAGAATTATAATGAGGAGTACCTTCGTCATCCTGCTAGTAGTTGAATGTTCCTGTGTATTCTCTAATTGCGCCCTGCATTTACCTAAATTTATGGATTACTATAGATCTATTCGCGATAATACTGGCGCCTTAGACCTTGTGGAGTACTAATCAATCACATTAGCTTGACTTAATATTTGCCTTTAGTGTCCTTAAAGATGATGCAGTGCTCCATAACTGCATGACATTCTTCCATGTGCGTTACTTTTTTCGTTTAACTGTCAGACGCTACATTTCTTTCCAGAACCTCTATTCCATTTAAATGCGTAAACATTCGTATGCTTACTCAACAAGGAAAACCGTCCGTCCGTCTGTCCCGTAAGACGATCGCTTTCGAGATAGCAGCGAGCGAACTCACCTTCGTAGCGCCTTCCCTTCAACGCCAACGAAGCGGCGAGAACACAGCGCTCTCGCCGCGCTCGGCCCCTTTGGCAGACCGCTTTCGAGGCATACGGGCCCGCGCGTCTCTGGTCAACGCCAAGCAAGCGGCGAGAACACAGCGCGCGAAGCTATCAGCAGTCGGCACTCTCCGTCGGCATAGCAGATCGCTTTCGATATACGGTCTGTGCGGCCATGCAATACGCAGCCGCCCGAGTACGTTTGCTCACGGTTAATAATGCTTCAAAGAGGACAGATAAGGCGCTAAAGGCGATAACGGCTAATAATGATCGGAATGTCAGCAGTGCACCTGGTGCTGCCACCTGCAGTACTTTGCTTGCGTCTTCAATGCACCTTGCGCCACCCTCCGTGCCAGTTCGTGTCGCCGCAGCGCTGTCGTTTGTACTGGTCGGATCAGGTTTCGGAACATTGATAATGACACCGGACTGCGTGGACACAATTGCAAAATGCTTACGCATACTCGGACAACTCCCAGAGGAGTCTCGGCGAGTTATTTTTCATGTCGCGTTCTTTCATGTTGTTTTTTTTCTACGCACATCTACCTTGTGTTCCGTCGCGTCGACTTTGGTTAACACGCTTTTTTTTTTTTTGACACCAATAGGGCTCATCCCTGAGGTAGTACAGTCTGTGGTGGAATGCGGCTAATCTTCTACTACGCTGGCACTAATTACGCCCATATAGATAATTTTACTCGTTGAAACCCACATTTTAACAAATTTTGAGACTCGCTGCGACTGTGTGAAGGCGCGAAAGAGCCGTTTTCTTACTACGAGCCAGGATTATACACAGATCCCAGGTGAGTCAAAACTGTGTGAAGTCGCCAAGGACCTCGCCTTCAAAACTGTGCAGAAAGCATCGACGATTGTCGTCAGTGTATAGCCGAGCGCGTTTACAAATCTATTCGCGTTATTAAAGGAATGATGCGGCGCTTGAATGTCCAAATTTGTTAGAGTGAAGATATTTAGGCAGCGTTTCTTGTTTCAATGCGGAATTGCGTAAAGAACAGAGCTGTCAACCAGCACATGTGTTTGCGCCGTTAAACCCCATACGTCAACCCTTCTACAACGCAAGGAAACGCACTTTGCCCAAAAGTGAATGTTAAACATTTTCTATAATTAATCGTTAATTAACTAATTAAGCGGAATAAAAAAATTACCGACGATTACGTTACTTCCTAATGCGAAATTTGAGCGCAGCAAATAAGCTGTTTCACCTTTTCGATAGATTGAGGCAAAGAAATCGAGCAACACATGTATGCGCTATCACAGAATGTTTTTTTTATATTTCCCGTACTCCTGGATCATCTCGACGGCGGCGACGGTAAGCTTCTGCTTCGGCGGCACGCACCTCTGGATTCTGACGGCGACGGCGCTGGGCCTCTGCTCTGGCAGCTCGTTTAGCAGCAGCAGCAGCAGCAGCAGACGGAGGACTTCCATCGGTCGTCTCGCTCATGGCTCAGAAAGAACTGGCAGATAATTTCGCAGTGGCGAACGGCAGCGGCAATTTCGGCTCGGGCGGTGCACATATACAGATCCGCCGCCACCGATCTGGCTCTCTGATTGCCACCGCACAGGGCGAACGGCAGCGGCAATTTCGGCTCGGGCGGTGCACATATACAGATCCGCCGCCACCGATCTGGCTCTCTGATTGCCACCGCACAGGGGTTGCATTGGAGGAGGAGCGAAGAAAGGAATTAAGTTCGAGCCGGCGCTTTGACAACCGGAGACTCGCAGGAAGAGGGGGGAGGGGGGCGGCGTGTACACCCAGCGGCAAACGATGGGGGCAGAAGCGCGCGCAGCAAGCGGACAACACGATAAAGGGAGGAGGGAAGAGATAGCAGCGACTGACTGATGCCGTTGACGCCGATAGTGAGTCAACCCCAGCTGCGGAGTTGGTTTCAGGGACAACGCCGCCGATGCCGACACAAACAATATGATACCCTCGCTTCCGCAGCGCTAAGAACCAGGTCTAGCCGTGGGAAGGTGGTCACGTATTCGTCGACGTGCCAGGGCCTACGTGAAATAACCGGCGCGTCGGCAACTGAAGAGCACCCTATCCGCCACACAAGAACAGGGGGGGGGGGGACCCTTTCCTCCTCTTTCTGCATGGCGGCGACGGTGTTCTATGCAGTCACGTTATCTTGACTCTCTAGCGGCGTCAGCGGCATCCAGCGGTATCAGTCGGTCGCTGCTAGCGCTGGGGGGATGAAAGGGGGGCGGAGCTGGTTACGAGGCCGACGACAACGCCGACGACGACGCGAAACCCAGGAACAGACGCCAAAGAGCTGCGCTCTAAAAAGATACTTACTAACGCCACAGGACGACAAACCGTATGCCACTGGCTTCATTCAGCTGTGGTTAACCACTTCCATCCTCGGTTCGACAGCAGCGATAAGTCAGGTCGTCTGGCGTGGCAGGTTCAGCGAGTCGGTTCTTACCGTGCAGTGACGTGCCTGGTGGGCAACGTGACTGACCTCCTGCTGGGCGGCACGGCGGCCTCCACGCTGTTCCTTCACTGGCAGCTGCTCAACGTGGCCGCGCGCGCCGACACGCTGCAGGTGGCGCTGCAGCGCGAGATCGACGCCGCGGTGGGCCGCGACCGCTCGCCCGCCTGGGGCGACCGCGCCCGCTTGCCGCTGGTCATGGCCTGCGTGTGGGAGACGCTTCGCTGGAAGGCCGCCACGCCGCTGGGCATACCCCGGGGGTGAGTCTGCTCTCGCAAAGCGGGACCCTTTCGGAACACGTGCCGCACCTCACGCGTGCGGTCGCGCGAAAGAGTATCGAACACTTGTGCGCAAATTACCGTTTACACTGTGTACACAGTGTTTACCTTACGCATTGTAAACGGTAATTTGCGCACAAGTGTTTGATAATTGCAATCTTTCGCGCGACCGCACGCGTGAGGTGCGGCGATGGGCGGCTCGAGCGTAAATCGGCCCTTACGTATTCGTACGTATCCTTTTGTCGCTTTTCTGTCACGGAAGCGTTTAACGACACGATGGTCAGCGCGATGTCGCGGAGCGCAGATCTGTGAAAGCAGCGTCGATGAGCGCATGCGCACGGTGCATACTCTTGCCCAAACATCGTGGGGTAGCCTATTCCGTTAAACTCCGCATAGCCCATATTTGACAAACAGCAGCGCTAACTAGACGACGATGAAAAAAAAATTCAAGGCCGTTTCGCCCTGTGAAGGAGGATGACCAGCGTGGCCTTAAACATCTTGGTAAGCAACGTTCGCAATCACTGATAGGTCCTTATCAGGCCACAGTCAGTCACACACACACCACTGAAGCCAAACGTATGGTCCACGAAGTCTCGGTGGAATCGCGCATCCGCATCACTGTAACTATCAGCTTTCCGAGCGCGGTACCTCCGTCATTGCGTCGCATTAATCTCGGGGCCTTTCCACTCCAGCCCGCCGCTGACCTCCTCGGCCCTCGCCGGTTCGTGGTGCCCGACGCTCACGTCTGCGGCCCCGAAGTTGCGCCTCGTGAGCGGTTCGTTATACCGCAGTACGCTCTACACGTGGCCTGCCCATACCAGTGCACGCAACATACTAGCTGCCTACTCGGTTCCTTGCGCAGGCGTGGAAATGCCGCAGATGGCTTACTAGCAACAGTCTGCCATGGCTGGCAGTTCATAAGACACTACCTCTGACAACTCCGAAGGAAAACAACAACAAATGACCCTTCCCTATTCATCTTTAGATTCCCGAGATACACGAAAATCTGACCAGCACTATTCCAGTTGGCCCAACTACACTTATTTGAAAAACATGGAAATTATTTTAAAGTATTTACGGGCGGTAAGCAGCGACGCTCAAGGCGCTGCAGCAGCTTTTTCCAGCCCTTCGATTGACATAGGAAGGGTGTTTCGAATACCTCTTCCATCCTCATCAACAACTGCGCAGCTGGCAGCGATTGATGTTGCTCTGAAGTACGTACAAGAAATAAGCACATCGAAGGTCGTCATCCTTACAGACTGTCGTGCTGCCCTTAGCAGGCTGTTGAGGAAGGATGCCAATAGCCCAATTCTACGCAGTATAATGGAGTCCGCGGACAAAATTACTTCTCGTGGGGTTTCCCTCATTGTGCAGTGTGTACATTCGCACGTGGGTATTGCTGGAAATGAAGATGCTGATTGCCTTGCTTCAAGCTTGTACTTGACTGCCCACAAATTTCTTGTATGATTGAGAACGCCCGTGTGTTGATCCGCCCATACCTCCTAAAGCAGCACCCAGGCCACCGTGTTGCAAACGGCTCGTTCCCTCCCCGTGCTCGTGGCTTGCCTCGTGGTGCTAGAGCACTGTTAGTGAAACTAAGCGTTCGCTCTGTGTTGGTGCGCAAATACTTGTATCGTCAAGGACGTGTGGACAGTCAGTCCATCGTGTACGTCCTGTGGCTCCTGTGAGACACTTGAACACATTGTACTGAGTGTCCCGCATTCGTCACACAACGTGCACTGCTCGTTAAGGAACATGGACTGATTGGACTCAAGTGTACGACCTTTGACATTGCCTGTTTCCGGGTGGGAGGGCTGCTCAACGCGGCCAGCCCCATAGAGCTTTGCTAACTTTCGCGCAGAAAACTGATTTGACCTCCCGTTTATAGAAATTTTTTCCTCGTTCCTACTTTCTTTTGTCCGTGCCTCTCGCTGTCATTTGTTTCCTATTTCCTTTCCTATTTCTTTGTTTCCTATCTTCTTCTCCTATGTGAACTTAGTAATTCAGTAAGCAGAAAGTAGTAAGTAATTCGGAAGTAGCGACACTCTCCTCCCCACGGCGCTTTCCTCCTCGATTCTGCTCCCGCGCCCTTTCTGCCCACGGAACACTCGGTTCGGCTCCCGCGGGCGGGCCGCAGTATTCGATGGAGGCGCATTATTTTGGGCCAGTTGGACTCCTCAGTGTTGTCGAAAATATTTAGAAATGGTGATAACAGCACCCAGAATGCTGAAGGTAATGAGGAAGTTGGTTTCCTCTTAAAGCCGTATGCACGGAGTGCATGGACGTAAAAGGAGCTTTGAGATGGATTCTATACTCTAGACATTTTTTTCTGCCACATGATAAGATGTTTTACTTTATGCATCTGTTTTAGTAGTGCTTGTGGAACATCTATATGTGTTTGTATTCTTTTCTTGCCTGTGCGCGCTTGTGCACGGCAGGTATTATATTTCGCGTGCCTTCTTACAAAGAATTAGTCGCGAGTGCATCGTCCGTCCATGCGTTTATCTTCGGAATGTGAAAGTTGCTTTGGCACTGTGGCCTCTAAACTGAATAGGACGCTTGCGCGATTTCAGTGCGAGCAAGCGTGCGCGATCATTTGAACCCCCCCAGCACATTGTCTGTATCCGTGAGAAAACCAAATAGTAATCGTCACTCACTCATGCGTGCGTGGCAGCCCAATTCAAAGCAAATTCAAGAATTGGAAAATAATGCAGAAACTCCACTGGAGTTGTCTAAGTATGCGTAAGCACACTTCCAAATGTCAGTTCACCCGCACCCAAATTTAAGTTGGCCCACCCCAATATTTCACGTTGACCCACCTCCAAATTTCAAGGTGGCCCACCCCCAGATTTGAGCTCGGCTTATCCCAAGGTTTGAGTTGGCCCACCCCAAAGTTCAAGTTGGCCGACCCCCAAATTTCAGTTGACCTACGTCCAAATTTCAAGTTGACCCGCCCGCAGATTTATGTTGGCCCGCCCCCAGATTTTAACCCTCAAATTTAAGTTGGCGCACACCCAAATTTAAGTTGGCCCATGCCCAGATTTCATTTGGCCCACCGCCAGATTTCAAGTTGGTCCACTCCAAAACTTAAAGTTGGCCCACCCCCAAATTTCAGTTGCCCCACTCCCAAATTTCAAGTTGGTGACCGTCAAATTTTAGTTGGCCCACCCCCAAATTTCAACTTGGTTTATCCCCGAATTTCAAGTTGGTCTACCGCCAAATTTATGTTATACCTACCCCATTTCGAAGTTGGCCGACTCCTACCAAGAGCTTCCCCACGCATTTTCTAAGGAGCCCTATGTATCTCTATGGGCATGTTTTTTTTTTGGGGGGGGGGGGGGAGGGGGGAGTTATTGTTCCTTATCTTTCATAAAGCTACCAGTCATCTACATTTATACTATCACAGCGACTAAATGTCTAAATTTGGGAAATTACGCGTTTTTATGAAGTTACAAGGCATTAAACTTTTTGCGCGATGGGGCTGGGGTACTCGCCAAAGAATGCTTACGCACTGAAAACGCAATTTATGCTAGCTATAGTCGGATACAACTCATGTATGCAGTAAAGTCCCGCCAAAGCCCTCATAACCACCGGTCACTGTTCCCCCGCCAGGCTGCAAATAGTTCGTTCTTCAAACTTTCCCTGTTCCCTAAATAAACCGGTAACCACAAAAATAAGATTCCAAACTCGGAATTTTGTACGTTTTCACTCGTCTAATATAGTGTAACGGTGAAATCATAACTCTTTATTGAACTGAAATAAAATGTGTCCTTCGCTGCAACTATTTACTGTCAAGTTTCACTTCATTTGGAATTGCAGTTTTATTGAAGTTGAAATTGACATTGAAGTATTAGTTTGTTTGTTTTTTGCACAACTTCTGCCGGCTTAGAGTGACGCCTGTCACCGGCAAAAGATGCCGAGGGCGAGTGGGGCTATACTAATCCAGGTACACCCAAATTAGGAAGGCCCACAAAACTTCAACAAAACACTCCCTTACCATAACAGGAATTGGCCTCCCTGGTGCAGTATTCGGCCCTCCCCTTCCAAATGGATCACTCAATTACCCAATGGCCCTTAGCCCCCAGCAGCCGCGGAGCACCTGACCAAGGCGGCGGTCAGACCTGTAACGCAGCATAGCGTGCCAAGAATCCCTGCGTCCGGACAGGCCGCCAATGGAAACTGACTCTTTCAACGTTTAACACCCGAATCCTCTCGAGTGAGGCTACCTTAGAAGTACTCCTTGAGGAACTATCAGACATCGTTTGGGATATCATCGGCCTTAGTGAGATTAGAAGAACTCGTGAGGCTTATGCAATGCTCAACAGCGGACAAGTCCTCTGCTATAGAGGCCTCCTAGATAAAAAGGAATACGGGGTAGGATTCATAATCCATAAAGACATAGCGGGCTACAGACGAATTCTACAGCATTAATGAGAGGGTAGCTGTAGTCGTAATCAAACTTAATAAGAGGTATAGATTAAAGGTAGTGGATTTTGGAGCCTACGTTCCAACATCCACTAACGATGATGAGGAAGTAGATCAGTTTTTGAAGATGTTGAATTAGCGATGAGAAAAGTGCAAACTCAGTATACTGTAGTAATGGGTGACTTCAATGCAAAAATGGGGAAAAAGCAGGCTGGTGAACAAGCAATTCGCAACTACGGTGTCGAATTTAGAAACGATAGACGAGAGATGCTGGTAGAATTTGCAGAAATTAATAAGCTTCGAATAATCAACACCTTTTCAGGAAGCGTAGCAACAGAAAGTGGACCTCGAAAAGCCCTAATGTGAAACAAGAAATGAAATTGGTTTCATACTTTCTGCCGATCCCAGCGTAGTGCAGAATGTAGAAGGGATAGGTAGGGTAAAGTGCAGTGATCATAGGTTAGTGGTGGTGGTGGTAACAACTTTATTGACACTCTGCTCAGTTATGACCTGGCAGGCCCGAGTCCTAGAATGGCCCCTCACGAGGAGCGACCCTTTCGGCCCAGGCAACGAGGGCTTTTTGTACTTTTTCTTCCGGCGTTCTGAGCAGCTCTTCCCACGTCTGTTGTGAGGGAGCTGGCAGGAGCGACCTGGGAGGGGGTAAGCCCTCGCACCCCCAAAGAATGTGATTTTGGGTAGCCAATGTTTGATTTGTGCAATTTTGACATATTGGGTTCCATTGCCCGTTGGTAATTATGGATAGCCAATGTGGGTTGGGGAACGATTTAGTTTGGATTCGACGCAGGATCGAGGCTTGCGCTCGCGTGAGGCTTGCGTTTGGAGGCGGGTAAATTCGCCTTTTTTGCTTGTAATAGTTTGTTATTTCCTGGTATGTCGTCGGTGCCTCATCCATGGGATCCGAGTCTGAGGGGCACATTTCCCGGTTGATTAGACCTCGGGCTACCCAGTGCGCCTCCTCATTCCCTTGATTCCCCGAATGGGCAGGGACCCATACGAGTTCAACAGTGTTTTCATTATTAAAGTCCCGTAGGACTCGCGCTGCACATACGCCTATGCTGCCTCTCGAAAAGTTGACTATTGCCCTTTTGGAGTCGCTTATGATTGTTTGCACGGAGGGATTCATGATGGCCAAAGCAATGGCAGTCTCTTCCGCTTCCACGGTGGACGCTGTTTTTATGGTCGCGGCGTTGAGGATACTTCCCTCTCCGGTCACGACGCTCACTACGTAAGTTTGGTGATTTTGCCTTGCTGCATCGACATAAGCGGTGTGCTGGTTGTTTTGGTACCTTTCCTGAAGGGCCTTGGCTCTGGCAGACCGCCTCTTGTCGTGTCTCCCAGAGAGCATGTTCTTGGGTAATGGTTTTATAACCAAACGGCTTTTGACCGCACCGAGTAATGTTGTTCTTCCTGCTGAATTCATAACGGGATTCAGCCCGAGTTTACTTAGAATAACTCTGCCAGTTGCGGTGCGGGAGAGTCGTTCACGTTGGGCTGTTTTATGGTGAAGCCTAGAATTCACCTCAATTTGAACAGAGAAAGAGGAAAATTGGTCAAAAAAGACAGGTCAACTTAGAGGCAGTAGGGTAAGAGGAGACAAATTTATGCTGGTACTTGCAAAGAAATATGCAGTCTTAGAACAGAGAGATGATGATGATGATGATGATGATGATGATGATGATGATGATGATGATGATGATGATGATGATGATGATGATGATGATGATGATATAAAGGTAATGAATGAAACCGTAACGAGGCTGGCTTCAGGGGCAGCAATTGAAGTGGGAGGCAAGGCACCAAGACAACCAGTAGGCAAGCTCTCCCAAATAACAAAGGGCCTAATAAAGAAACAACAAAAAACGAAAGTGTCCAACTCAAAAGATAAGATAGAATTCGTGGAACTGTCAAAAGTGATCAACAAGGCGGAAATAAGGGATATTCGAAACTATAACGTGCGAAAGACAGAAGAAGCCGTAAAATATGAACGCAGCCTGAAATAAGTGAGAAAGAAACTTCGCATAGGACAAACCAAGATGTATGCACTGAAAGATAAGCAGGGTAATATCATCAGCAATCTCAAAGATATAGTAAAAGCAGCGGAAGAATTCTATACTGACCTGTACACTACCCAGAGGAGTCAATTCAATTCAATTCACTTTATTTTCAACACCACAATGTTGAGGACCGCGAACAAAAAGCCTTTTATCGCTTGACAAGGTCCGCAGCCCCTTTTACCAGGCAGTGACAGAGCATAGGGTTAGGTATTACATATTAAGCTAGAATCACCTAAGTCCCAATAACACGAGTGTCAGGCATAATGCATATGTATAATATATACATACATATATGTGTAAAATGAATTCAAGTGAAACAATGTATATGCAGTACATATAGCACTCACGTACAATTGAAACCAAAAGAATTAACGCTAATTACTAATGCAGATTATACATATATGAAATCAACAAATGTGTCACACAAAACATACTGCAATGCACAATTCGGCAAATACACTGTTACAAAAATAATTTATTCCATTTTTGCGGAAACAAAGAAAAAAAGCATAATATTGAAACTTATACAGTGTTGATTTTATTTAGACAAGATGGTAATGTAAAGCGCAACATTTGGTATGTGTAATTAGTCCTTGCCCGTGGCATCTCCCAGAGTTCGCAACTGCGCGTATTTAGCTTCACATCTCTACGTTTTAAGTTCGATATAGTATTTAACGTGTTATTTCTTTTAATACCCGTCTTATATCGGTGAATTAGTGTTTGCTCATAAATATCAGGCATAGGAAGTAAATTCAGTTTTTTGAAAAGTGGGCGCGTGTGTGTGTCGTGGGGAACGTCCAGAATACTACGGACGGCCTTTTTTTGTATTCTGTGTAATGTGGTGATATTAGAAAGTGTCGTAGTACCCCAAACAAGATGGCAATAATGAATTTGGCTGAGAAGCAAGGATTTGTATAGGAGAAGTTTGATGCTTTTAGGGAGAAAATATCTTAACCTGCATAAAATTCCACTCACACGGGATATTTTCGCAGCGACTAAATCCACTTGCAAATTCCACGACATATGTTGTTCGAATACAACCCCAAGACATTTAACAGTAGGCACAATCGGAATAATAGTATTAAGTTGCAATGTTAGGTCTGTAGCGACGTTACGATTTCTCGGTCTGAACAGAACAGCTGTTGTTTTCTTAGTATTTATACTAAGTGAATTTGCGGTAGACCACGAGGACAGTTTTGTTAGTGCTTCATTTGCGATACCGATAGCCTCTGTCGAATTCGGTGCGGTAACCGGAATAGTTGTGTCGTCCGCGTACATAATAAATTTCACATTATTATCTATAGTAACTAAGTCATTGATATAAATACAAAAAAGCAGGAGCCCCAAAATACTTCCTTGTGGCACTCCCGCGTGAACTGGCTTTAAATTCGACACATATCGTTCTATGATCACTTGTTGCATACGGTGTTCCAGATACGACTGTATTAATTCATGAAATACGCCACGAAATCCATAATGTTCAAGTTTGTTGAGTAGTGTGGAATGATTTATACAATCAAACGCCTTCGAATAATCAACAACGATGCCCAGAGTACATAATTGCTGTTCAAACGACTGCAATATAATTTCCTTTTGAGTAAGTAAGGCAGTTTCTGTCGACTGCCCTTTCACAAAGCCATACTGCGTACTTGTTATAAGGTCGTGTTTGATCAGAAACGATGTCATGCGGGCATGTACTAGTTTTTCTATACCTTTAGAAAAAATGGGCAACACAGATATTGGACGGTAGTTTGTCAGCTCGTTTTTATCACCACCTTTGTACAAAACTACTACCTTCGCAACCTGAAGTCTTTTCGGGAACGAGCCCCTGGAAAATATCAAGTTGATTATGTGTACTAATGCAGGTAGAATCAAGTCCAGGGCCTGCTTAATTGGCATGATCTCGAATCCTTCGACGTCACAACATCTGCTGTTTTTGATAGACATAAAAGTAGTAAATACCTCATTTTCCGTAGTAGGCGCTAAAAATGCTGATTGTTTAGTCCTGCAACGAAGATAACTCAAATAATTAGGATCATGAGTACTGTTTACTAAGGTTGTGAAATAGTTATTAAATGTATTTGCGAGCGTCTCATTTGATAAATCTTTATCACCTAGGGTAATTTGTGTTATAGTCGTGTTCTTATCTCCTCGCCCAAGAAAACCATTAATACGCTTCCAGGTAACATCAGATTTCTTTATTACGTCATTATCGAACAAATTATTCAAATACTGTCTCTTCTCTCTACGCAAAAGACTATTTGCTTTGTTCCTTTGCACCTTAAATTCATGCAAAGCTTTTTCAGTCCTGGCGTCAATAAAAGTCTTATAGAGACGGTTTTTGGCACGAATTTCACGGATACAGTTTTTATTTATCCATGGTTTTTTGGCTTTACGTGCTGGTTTAACTACTTTGTATTTGAAGCATTTATCATAGGTATCCTTAAACCTAGCGCAAAAGTATTCATAAGCAGTTTCTGGATCACTGGCACGCATCAGTTCTGACCAATCTATTAGCGATATTGCCTCACGAAAATACTTCAGGCTTTGCACATTGACATCACGAACCATTTGTGGTGAACGGTGTTTGGATGTTGAAGGTGAACACTGGGTCATCAAAAGAAATATTGGAAGGTGATCACTTATATCAGCACTCACAACACCAGATAAAATGTTAGAATGGTGGATGTTGGTTATGAAGACGTCAATTAATGTCGATGTGTCCGTTGAAATACGAGTCGGACTATTTATAACATTTTCAAAACCATTTGATTCGATTGTTTTGCTAAGTTCTTCTCGAGAAGTAGAAGCCTTTAAGAAATCAATGTTTAGGTCCCCTGCCAGAATGAACTTGTAACCATTATCAGTCACCCAGCAGAAGAATTTTTCCATAAAAGACAGAAAGTTCTGCGTGCTCGATCCTGGTGGTCGATATAGGACGCAGAAAACATTATCATTGCACTGAACAGCAAGCGCTTCATAATCCAACGTAACAAGAGAAAAAGATGCAACAATGTTGCAACGGAGTGTGCTTTTTGCCATTAACAGAACGCCACCTCCTCTTCGACATGATCGATTCATAAAAAATGTTGTGTAGCCGGGTAACTTAATAACTTCCGATTCACATTGATACCATGTTTCTGTCACCATTAATATGTCAGGAGCAAAGCCAAACGTAGCGATAAGTGCAAGAATCTGTTCCTCTTTATTTCGGGCAGACTGCGCATTAAGATGGATAAAAGATAGGCAGTTCTTATTTTCGGCATACAGGCTGCCAACTTCATGCGGCGCAAAATATGCGTGCGTAGCGCTTCCAGACATGACGTCATCATTAGTAGCCATGAAACCTTGGTTAGTCAATTTTTTCTAGATCAGAGACATGCATTATTTGCAGTGACCGGGAGGATTCACTTTTCCTAGCGAAAATCTTGCCGTCCCGCGTCCAAGCGAAACGCCAATTCTTTTCCCTTTTTCGCGCGATCGTCATGCCCAAAAGCTTTTTCAATTCAGAGCACTGGTGTTCGTTGACAAACACAGCACAAGACTGTGTGTAGCCAAGATCAGTGGCTGACAGTCGCTTCATTCGAGTTTTGTTGAGGACAGCGTCGCGTTTTGATCGGCTGCGGAACTGTACCACAATGTTAGACTGCCCAGAATCCCTCGTTGGAACTCTGTGACAGATCTCAACATCATTTTCACTAATAGGCTCACCTACAACTTCTCCGACTTTTTTCAGAATGGCAGAAAGGTTCTCGCCCTGTGAAGTTGGAACACCTTTGATTTCCAGATTCTTATTTCTGGAATATTGGTCTAGTTGTACAATTCTGAGCTCAGCTTCCAGTACGCGCTTCTTCAGTAGTGTGCACTCTGAAGTGAGGCAAGCGTTCGCAGCCTTAATTTCAGCGTTTTCTTTCTGAATATCTTTCATGGTGGTACACATTTCCTCAAAACATTTGTTCATATTATCCAGGCTATTCTTAATCTCTCTATTTTCCTTCCTAAATTCTCTCTCCAGAGATGGGCGCATATCACGAATTTCTTGTTTCAAATCTTTCAGCATTTTTTGTTCCTCAGGGGACATTGCAGAAAAATCGGACACAGTAAAAAATGACTTTGGCAGTAGCAACAGCAGTAAAAAAGCAACGTGAATAATTCAGTCGCACATAGTGCCTAACCAGCGAGGCATAGAAGAAGAGACACCGCGTAAGCCGTGCTGTCCCGCTGCTGCCGCCGCTGCCAAGTGAAGCGTCCCTGTGCTTGCGTCGGGTTTGTGTAGAGCTGGCACTGCGGTATGGTGATGACGTAGACCGTCACGTAAAAGCGGGCTCGTGGCTTGTCACGGGATGATCATGGGCGGCCGATACATCGATGGGGCCGGCTGACGATAGACAATCTGCGAGGCATAGAAGAAGAGACACCGCGTAAGCCGTGCTGTGCCGCTGCTGCCGCCGCTGCCAAGTGAAGCGTCCCAGTGCTTGCGTCGGGTTTATGTAGAGCTGGCACTGCGGTATGGTGATGACGCAGACCGTCACGTAAAAGCGGGCTCGTGGCTTGTCACGGGATGATCATGGGCGGCCGATACATCGATGCGGCCGGCTGACGATAGACAATCTGCGAGGCATAGAAGAAGAGACACAGCGTAAGCCGTGCTGTGCCGCTGCTGCCGCCGCTGCCAAGTGAAGCGTCCCAGTGCTTGCGTCGGGTTTATGTAGAGCTGGCACTGCGGTATGGTGATGACGTAGACCGTCACGTAAAAGCGGGCTCGTGGCTTGTCACGGGATGATCATGGGCGGCCGATACATCGATGGGGCCGGCTGACGATAGACAATCTGCGAGGCATAGAAGAAGAGACACAGCGTAAGCCGTGCTGTGCCGCTGCTGCCGCCGCTGCCAAGTGAAGCGTCCCAGTGCTTGCGTCGGGTTTATGTAGAGCTGGCACTGCGGTATGGTGATGACGTAGACCGTCACGTAAAAGCGGGCTCGTGGCTTGTCACGGGATGATCATGGGCGGCCGATACATCGATGGGGCCGGCTGACGATAGACAATCTGCGAGACATAGAAGAAGAGACACAGCGTAAGCCGTGCTGTGCCGCTGCTGCCGCCGCTGCCAAGTGAAGCGTCCCAGTGCTTGCGTCGGGTTTATGTAGAGCTGGCACTGCGGTATGGTGATGACGTAGACCGTGACGTAAAAGCGGGCTCGTGGCTTGTCACGGGATGATCATGGGCGGCCGATACATCGATGGGGCCGGCTGACGATAGACAATCTGCGAGGCATAGAAGAAGAGACACCGCGTAAGCCGTGCTGTGCCGCTGCTGCCGCCGCTGCCAAGTGAAGCGTCCCAGTGCTTGCGTCGGGTTTATGTAGAGCTGGCACTGCGGTATGGTGATTACGTAGACCGTCACGTAAAAGCGGGCTCGTGGCTTGTCACGGGATGATCATGGGCGGCCGATACATCGATGGGGCCGGCTGACGATAGACAATCTGCGAGGCATAGAAGAAGAGACACAGCGTAAGCCGTGCTGTGCCGCTGCTGCCGCCGCTGCCAAGTGAAGCGTCCCAGTGCTTGCGTCGGGTTTATGTAGAGCTGGCACTGCGGTATGGTGATGACGTAGACCGTCACGTAAAAGCGGGCTCGTGGCTTGTCACGGGATGATCATGGGCGGCCGATACATCGATGGGGCCGGCTGACGATAGACAATCTGCGAGACATAGAAGAAGAGACACAGCGTAAGCCGTGCTGTGCCGCTGCTGCCGCCGCTGCCAAGTGAAGCGTCCCAGTGCTTGCGTCGGGTTTATGTAGAGCTGGCACTGCGGTATGGTGATGACGTAGACCGTGACGTAAAAGCGGGCTCGTGGCTTGTCACGGGATGATCATGGGCGGCCGATACATCGATGGGGCCGGCTGACGATAGACAATCTGCGAGGCATAGAAGAAGAGACACAGCGTAAGCCGTGCTGTGCCGCTGCTGCCGCCGCTGCCAAGTGAAGCGTCCCAGTGCTTGCGTCGGGTTTATGTAGAGCTGGCACTGCGGTATGGTGATGACGTAGACCGTCACGTAAAAGCGGGCTCGTGGCTTGTCACGGGATGATCATGGGCGGCCGATACATCGATGGGGCCGGCTGACGATAGACAATCTGCGAGGCATAGAAGAAGAGACACAGCGTAAGCCGTGCTGTGCCGCTGCTGCCGCCGCTGCCAAGTGAAGCGTCCCAGTGCTTGCGTCGGGTTTATGTAGAGCTGGCACTGCGGTATGGTGATGACGTAGACCGTGACGTAAAAGCGGGCTCGTGGCTTGTCACGGGAGGATCATGGGCGGCCGATACATCGATGGGGCCGGCTGACGATAGACAATCTGCGAGACATAGAAGAAGAGACACAGCGTAAGCCGTGCTGTGCCGCTGCTGCCGCCGCTGCCAAGTGAAGCGTCCCAGTGCTTGCGTCGGGTTTATGTAGAGCTGGCACTGCGGTATGGTGATGACGTAGACCGTGACGTAAAAGCGGGCTCGTGGCTTGTCACGGGATGATCATGGGCGGCCGATACATCGATGGGGCCGGCTGACGATAGACAATCTGCGAGACATAGAAGAAGAGACACAGCGTAAGCCGTGCTGTGCCGCTGCTGCCGCCGCTGCCAAGTGAAGCGTCCCAGTGCTTGCGTCGGGTTTATGTAGAGCTGGCACTGCGGTATGGTGATGACGTAGACCGTGACGTAAAAGCGGGCTCGTGGCTTGTCACGGGATGATCATGGGCGGCCGATACATCGATGGGGCCGGCTGACGATAGACAATCTGCGAGGCATAGAAGAAGAGACACCGCGTAAGCCGTGCTGTGCCGCTGCTGCCGCCGCTGCCAAGTGAAGCGTCCCAGTGCTTGCGTCGGGTTTATGTAGAGCTGGCACTGCGGTATGGTGATGACGTAGACCGTCACGTAAAAGCGGGCTCGTGGCTTGTCACGGGATGATCATGGGCGGCCGATACATCGATGGGGCCGGCTGACGATAGACAATCTGCGAGACATAGAAGAAGAGACACAGCGTAAGCCGTGCTGTGCCGCTGCTGCCGCCGCTGCCAAGTGAAGCGTCCCAGTGCTTGCGTCGGGTTTATGTAGAGCTGGCACTGCGGTATGGTGATGACGTAGACCGTGACGTAAAAGCGGGCTCGTGGCTTGTCACGGGATGATCATGGGCGGCCGATACATCGATGGGGCCGGCTGACGATAGACAATCTGCGAGGCATAGAAGAAGAGACACAGCGTAAGCCGTGCTGTCCCGCTGCTGCCGCCGCTGCCAAGTGAAGCGTCCCAGTGCTTGCGTCGGGTTTATGTAGAGCTGGCACTGCGGTAGGGTGATGACGTAGACCGTCACGTAAAAGCGGGCTCGTGGCTTGTCACGGGATGATCATGGGCGGCCGATACATCGATGGGGCCGGCTGACGATAGACAATCTGCGAGGCACAGAAGAAGAGACACAGCGTAAGCCGTGCTGTCCCGCTGCTGCCGCCGCTGCCAAGTCATTACCTCAATTAGAAACATTAATGAACAGGATACAGGAACTCCTCCTATATCTAGCGATGAGGGCATAAGGGCCTTGCAAGACATGAAACGAGGAATAGCGGCAGGAGAAGATGGAATAACAGTCGCTTTCATCAAAGATGGAGGAGACATGATGCTTGAAAAACTGGCGGCTCTTTATACGAAGTGTCTATCGACTACAAGGCTCCCAGAAAATTGGAAGAACGCAAACATTATACTAATCCACAAAAAGGGAGACGATAAAGAATAAAAAAATTATAGGCCCATTAGCTTACTCCCAGTACTATACAATATATTTACCAAAATAACCTCCAATAGAATAAGGGCATCAGTGGATTTTAGTCAACCGAGGGAACAGGCTGGCTTCAGGACGGGGTACTCTACAATGGATCGTATCCATGTCGTTAATCAGGTTATCGAGAAACACGCAGAGTACAATAAGCTTCTCTATATGGCTTTCACATATTACTGAAAGGCATTTGATTCAGTAGTGATACCAACAGTCATAGCGGCAGTACATAATCAAGGGGTACAGAACGCTTACGTAAATTCCTTGGAAAATATCTACAGATGTTCTACAGCTACCTTAATTCTACACAAGAAAAGCAGGACGATGCCTATAAAGAAAGGGGTCAGACGGGAGACACAATCTCTCCGATGCCGTTCACTGCGGGCTTAGAAGTATTCAAGCCATTAAACTGGGAAGGCTTAGGAGTAAAGACCGACGGTGAATATCTAAGCAACCTTCGGTTTGCCGATGACATTGTTCTATTCAGCAATGCAGACGAGTTAAAACAAATGATTGAGGACCTTAACAGAGAGAGTGTAAGAGTGGGGTTGAATATTGATATGCAGAAGACAAAGATAATGATAAATAGCCGGGTAAAGGAACAAGAACTCAGGATCGCCAGTCGACGTCTAGAGTCTGTGAAGGAGTACGTTTACCTAAGTCAATTAATCACAGGGAACCCTGATCATGAGGAAATTTACAGAAGAATAGAAATGGTTTGGAGCGCCTACGGCTGACATTGTCAGCTCCTGACGGGACGCTTACCATTGTCATTGAAAAGGAAGGTGTACAATCAGTGCATTCTACCGGTGGCGACATATGGGGAAGAAACTTATAGAGACTGACAAAGGAGCTTGAGAAAAACTTAAGGACCGCACAAAGAGCAATGGAACGAATAATGCAAGGCATAACGTTAAGATACAGAAAGAGAGCGGTTTGGATCAGAGAGTAAATGGGTATAGCCGATAGTCTAATTGTCACTCAGTGAAAAAAATGAAGCTGGGCAGGTCACGTAATGCCTATATTAGATAACCGGTGAACCATTAGTGTTACAGAATGGGTGCCAGGAAAAAGGAAGCGTAGTCGAGGACGGCAGAAAACTAGGTGGGGCGATGAAATTAGGAAATTCGCATGCGCTAGTTGTAATCGGTTGGCAGCATGACAGGGGTAATTGTACATTTCAGGGAGAGGCTTCCGTCCTGCAGTCGACATAAAATATTGTGGAGCTGATGGATTGCCTCCAGCCAGAAATTTATTTCGGGGGGTGGGGGTGGTTTCCGCCGACAGCTACTGTACCTTCCCCTGCATCCACCTATCTCTCTCTTCACACACACACACACACACACACACGCACACACACACACACACACACACACACACACACACGCACGCACACACGCACACACACACACACATGTATATATATATATATATATATACATATATATATATATATATATATATATATATGTATATATATATATATATATATATATATATATATATATATATATATATATATATATATATATATATATATATATATATATATATATATATATATATATATAAACCGGAAGAAAGGGGGTTAACCGAGGGGCCCGATTTTTATTAGTCATACCATAAGAAGCCAACATAGGGGAAGTTACTTGTGCTCAATATATGAAATAAAGAAACAATGAATTAAAGGGAAGCTGAAGGGTTCGCTTTGGATTAAAGAGAAAGCAGTTGACGCTGTCAACTTCGTCGCGTGTATCTTCAGATTTCACTTCCAGTGAGCGCACGGCAACGAACTCGGCACCCATGATCAAATTAAGATATGAACAAAATTTGCGTATTCGAACCGGTGAACTAGTTTGAATGAACCAAATCAAATATTTCTTCGTGCAGGCACATTAAAGTTATTACGTTCAAGTGTGCTTCAAGAGTATCGCTCTTGGCAACAAACGTTCTGGTGGAAGTTGACGAGGGACATATGAAAACAGTACGTGAAGACGAATAAAAATGATGGTGTGTACTTTTCGTTCTGTAACCAAAGCCATCCCTACCTGGTTCCGGCCAGCCCTCTAGTTCACATAGGATCTCCCGTGCTTCCAAATCTTGCCGGTAAGCTGTCAGGCCGATGACTCGCATCGCGCGCTGTGTTCAGAAAATGAAATGGGGCTGCAGAGAGCAGTTGTTCGTTTTTTAGCTCTACTTACAGAGTCGGCCAGGTGCCCTTACACAGACACCACTCGAGACGAAATTTGCAGTGGCTTAGCTCGGCTATGTCAGGATATACGTAGCGAAAGCTAAGGCATAGTATGGTTAGCCTTGGTTAATCTTGATTGCAAGTCCAGGTTGCTCTGGTTGTCTAGCTATGTTGCGGCATTTACCAAGTCGTTAGGCGCGCTGCTCGTCTGCTTCCTGGGCGATTCGTTTCCTCTTCATCTTGTTCCGATGTCGATTCCAGGCCTCCTCCTGTTTATCAGAATTGTCGCCGTCCATACTGCCACCTCAACTGTGGTTGTGGCGCACGCGAGCTCTCCTTTTCAATCCTCCGACATGTTATCATCCATGCGACGCAGCTGGCGAAGCGAGCGGAGCCGAACGCAACGACGAGGAACGCGGTGTGATGTCATGTGCCTCCTCGCAGCACGGCCACGGCGAGATCGCAAGTTCGCGGCCAATGAAGCTTTCGCTTTAAAATATTGCGCATATTCTTTCAGTGCGTCGCGTGCATCTGGTTGATCATATGGCATATTCGCGGACACTATCAGGTCATTTTATCGAGTACTTCATGTTAACGACCCTTCGCAACATCGTGTTATTCTTTAGTTGTTTATTTTGTAAAGATTGATGCCCAGGTGCCAGGTAATAGAAAATCGCACCGCGAAAACTTTAGGAGCACGAATGCTATAGTAGGAGACAACCTAAACTACAGTTAGCAACCAAGGCACACAAAATCGTCGCCATGAGACTTCTTCAAAATGGCGTCGTACTTGATTGATTTAGAGCGTCTGCTCTTTTTGAATGGTCTTTTCATTGGCGGAAGCTACAGGGTGGGCTACAAACATGGAGAAAGTGTATGGAGTCTGAGCATTTCACTCTTCAAAAGTCTACGGTACAGTTCATTTCACTGCCGAGTCCGTTTCATTACTCATGAAACTTCACTGCCAACTGAAGTGCAACTTGACAACACATATTGTCAAGTTTGCGCTCGATTTTCTTTTTATGTTAATATGCACCAAAAAGTCCAGCTAGAAATCCTTCTTCACAATCAATAGTTGCAGCGAAGCAAGATAGTATTTTCGACGTCCCTGCAGTTCCTTTCCAGCCAAAGCCAGCTCTCTTCGTATTGATCGTGCGGGCTGTTGCGTGCTGTTCGGAAGTATTTCTTTAGTGAGAAGTGCTATTGATCGAGGACTCAGCCTGAATTTAGTTGTACCCATGCGTTTATCGCATCGTAACATCAGTGCCCTTAAGGTTATACGTTTCCTTGTAATTCTTCGTGGTTGGACACTGACGAGCCGCTTGCTGGCGTGCTTTCAGAACTGGCCGCTGGCGTTGCGCACGTCCTTTTGAGATAGCGCAATTGTCAAGCATTATCCAAAGGCACATAATTTTCCCTTCGGTTTCACGATTTCTGGGCGCTGTGCAACGATGAACGCTGTCGTTACGTGCTGGCTCGGCTGCTGAGCACTAGGATCGCTGCCATCCCAGCCGCCGCGGCCGTGTTTCGATGGAGGCGAAACGCAAGCCGCCTGTATACTGTGCGTCTTCAGTACAGGCTAAATAACCCCAGATGGTAGAAATTATTCCAGAGTCCTCCAATGTGCTGTCCTTCATTACCAATGTGTCACTTTCGCCACTTATCCAATGTCACTAAGAAGTCAGGAGCTGTGTTTGACGATTTGAGGGCACTGTGCAATTATTTTATGCCTAAATAAACTGTCTTTGTACAGCCTTGAGTAGAATCACCCTAATACCGTTTTAATCATCTTAATTGCCCAGGTCAAATGTGTGATGCACATTTGAACTACATAGCAAGCAATTGGGTTCGGCAACAATGAACATTAAATGGTGGAGAATTCATTTCAAATGTATTAGGCGCATGCCTGATTGATGCACTAGCCAAACATTGCCTTATATTAGGCACACACATGATGTTACTGCAACTGGCAGTGCTGCTAAGTTGCTGTGCATGGCATGTCTCATAGCCCATGTACAACTTCCCGAGGCTAAACACCACATAACATACTATACATAACACTAAGCGCAGGCGTTCATAGAAGCAGCAAATGTCAAAGGCCTAGGACCCTTGATTATCAAGTGCCATGAACAGAGTACTGCAAGCATAATTGTACTGTTGCAAATTTAAAAAAATCAAGCTGCATGTGAAAAGACATTTGCGAATTTCTTTTGTCCAAGATCGGTGCTTGGTTGAGCTGCACTGGGCACTTGGATGTTGTAAACAGGCAATATTTAACTCATCAGATATTATAACAAAAGTAATTTTTTGTACAGTAACATTATATAGCAATCCACGAGGCAATGTTGATGCGTGTTTTCACCATTGTTCATATTAACTTACTGCTGTGGCAAGAAATTTTTTGAGACACAGACTAGCAGACAGACTTTCTGTTTATTTTTTCCGTTCAATCAATATGCGGTGTTGGGCTCGAATGAAGAGACCCAAGACCAGTGGCTTCAGTGTGACAAAAGAGCGTGCATTAGACTAGGACAACATACACATATGAACAGATGTACATACACAACTAGCATTGACAGTAAAACATTTACATCTTGCTCCCTCTGTCAGGTGTTAACTTCATCATTGATCATTGGAGCCTATTGGGAGGGTTCACGAGGAAATACAGAACATGAGAATTAAACATGAGGAACAACATGAGGATTACGCCCTCCTTTTTCCTTACCTTGCGGACAAACCTTGTATTTGTGTTGCCCAAATAAAAAAAATGCATGAGAGCTATGGTTGAGTATCACCCAAGGGGCAGACTGCGGAGAGAGGATTGTGGATGCACTGATTCATACAAAATGCAAGATCATGTCGAGACAACACATGACTTTAGAGCACTTCTTGCCTTGCCATGAAAGGCAAAATCCTGACTGAATGTAATCAACTTGCTGCTCACTGCCAATGTCGACTGTTCAGAGAGGAGGAAACACAAGTGCAAAAAATATGTCATTTCTCACTGTACTCTAATCCATTGTACGGGGATGGAAACACATTAGGGACTGGTCCTTTGATGACTGCACTGATATTTACGTTGCGCTTAAGCCAAGAAAATACATTTGTTGACGTTGGCTCACTTCTACCTATTGACTATAGTGACTAAAGTGCTGACTTCAGTCTTTCTACCTATTGACTATAGTGACTAAAGTGCTGACTTCAGTCTTTCAGGAAGAAGACGAAGTGCTTCTCTTGCGGAACACATCTCGCCCGTCTCTGTGCTTTTCTGGACTTCTCACTGCACCTGTGGGCTCTACCGCCCCCTCCATCGCGGTGATGGATGTGCAACACCCCGAGGATCCTCCCGGTTCCCGTTCAACCGCGGACATCGGTTCGAGGAAGCGAGGAAATACGTCGAGTGGTAGCGAGGACACATAGCTGTACTCCGCATCAGGTGACGAGTCCTCGGAAGACAGCTTTCGACTTGTCCAGTACCGCAAGGCCAAACGAAGAATTATCAACTCATTTTCGGCGTCCAGCTCGAACACTGTGAAAACAGCGCCTCAACGATGGCCTCACTCCATCCTGTTTGTGCCACAGAACGCTACCGACAACCTGCGCGTCCTCAACAGGCAAGCACTCTCCGTGTATCTCGAAAACACTGTGCCAAACGAGATCCAGGGTGTCAGGATAAACACTAGGCGAAACATCCTGGCAATCGATGTGATGAACCCGAGCGCGCTGACCATACTGCAACATGTAACGCAGCTGGGAAACATCAAGGTCCGATCCATCATGCCAACGAATGGTGCCACAATAACAGGAGTCATCTATGACATTGACAATGAAATTTCTAATGCGGACCTCCCAGTTCTCATAAAACCAGCAAGTGAACACAACGTCATTGTGCATGTTTGTCGCCTCGGCAACACACGTTGTGTGAGGCTAACGTTCAAAGGCGACTGCCTTCCACCCTACGTGAAGGTCGGCCACTTTCGCCACCAGGTTCGACCATTTATTCCAAGACCAATGCAATGCTTCAATTGTCAGAAGATTGGCCATGTGAAGGGTGTCTGCAGAAATTCGGCCGTGTGCCCTCGATGTGCCGAACCTCACTCAGAAGACAACTGCAGCGCAACCACGTTGAAGTGTCCTAACTGTCAGGGTGATCACTGCGCCTCTTCCAAAGACTGTCCCCAGATCAAGAAAGAGATCACCATTCTTAAACAAAAGGTGAGAGACAACTCTACCCACAAAGAGGCCGCTGTGAAAGTACGGCGAAGACGACGTCACCGTCGAAGGTCTTCACGACGGAAAACATCAAGCTTTCAGGAACAGTCATCTCGTCAAACAGCATCATCAGCGGAAGTTTCCAGCACTCCGAACACCGATGTTGGAAGGGAGAAAACTGCCAGATCTCTCTCCACAAAGGAATGGCCGCCACTTCCGCGTACACGACCGCCAGAAGAGCCGCAGAAGAAACCGCCCCCAGTGCAGCATGGTGCTGTATCCGAGGAGTCGCGGAAAACAGATGAGCAAGTGATAGCACTTATTAGGCCTTTAATGAATGCCATTCGCGTGTTGCTAAGCAACATGCACACACCGTCTGCCAGAAGTGCGCTTCAAGTACTGCACGCTCTGAGTCCGGTGTTTGCAACCCTTGAGTAGATCATGACTCCACAGCCACGGTCTTTTAAGGAAGAGGTCCGACAAGCGGCTATTCTTCAGTGGAATGCGCGCGGACTCAGAGCGCGCCTTTCGGATTTCCGTCGCTTCGTGTACGCCGATATGTTTCCCATTATCGTCATTTGCGAGCCGAACTTATCGAACACAATCAGGCTTTCTGGATATGAATTATTTATGTCGTCAACTGTTTATGAAAACAGTAAGGTTTTGGTGTGTATTCGCCGTGACCTCACCTACACTCATCAGCCTGTACCACCTAATGACAATAATCAATATATATGCCTAAACGTAAGGAAAAAGAATTTGGCCTTTACTTTTGTGGGCGCCTACCTATCTCCGTCAAGTCGATTTGATTACAAAAGACTACAAGACATCCTTTCCTCAACCTCCAATCCCTGGGTCATCATTGGAGATTTCAACGCCCATCATACACTCTGGGGAAGTCCGATGATCAACGCAAGAGGCAGAGCTCTGGTATCCTTCGCCTCCAGTAATGAACTTTGGCTGCTGAATGATGGAAGTCCTACCTTCTTACGTGGCTACACGTACAGCAGCTGTCTTGACTTGGCTTTCGTCTCACGAAGCCTTGTCAGACGTGCAGGGTGGTTTGCGGACATAGAGACGCACGGAAGCGACCATATCCCCACGTACGTCAAAATCAGAGGATTGTCCCCTTCCTAAATACGGGATACGATCCAAAGAGTGGACTGGCCTATATTTCAGTCTATTATGGAAGCACACTGCGACGCCAATCCATCTTTCGACTTGGAAGAGGCACTCAAGAGCGCGGTGCATGACACTATGCGTACTCTCACATGCTCTTCGAAACTGAATGAATTTGATGTGGAACTAGAGCGACTTCGAGCAATCCGACGACGTGCTGAACGAAGATACCGACGTACGAAGACAATGGACGATTTACGGACCGCCAGGCGCACGCAAAAGAAGATACAGCGCCGGTTAGACAAGCTAGAAACGCAACGTTGGACTGCCTTCTGTGAGTCGCTAGATCCACGCAAGCCTTTATCGCAACTGTGGAGAACGGTGCGTGGTCTCGGGACACTCCCCGTACAGCGATTCCCATTCAAGGCGCTTGCCCTCTCTCAAAAGAGATCGGAGATTGACGTGGCAGAGGATTTCTGTGCCAGATTATCCGGCCAAATCACAGCTACCAACATTCCATCGCCTTCGAGTAACTGTCCGCCACCACGTGATCACCGGATGGATCTACCATTCTCAATCCACGAACTTAAGGCAGCATTAGCTTTGTGTAGCCGCACATCAGCGCCAGGACCTGACGGAATTTCCTACCGAGCTCTGTGTCACCTGGGGGAGCGAGCGAGAGGAGTTCTCCTTGAGGTGTACAATGAATCTTGGAGAGATGGCACACTACCAACAACCTGGAAGACAAGTCGCCTTGTTCCACTGCTGAAGCCTGGCAAGTCGCCGTTGGAACTCTCATCATATCGCCCGATCGCGTTGGCGATCTGTGTAGGCAAAGTAATGGAGAGGATGGTCCTATGATGCCTGGAGTGGTACTTGGAGTGGAGTGGTACTTGGAGTACCACAATACCTACCCAGATGCCATGGCGGGCGTCCGACGTGGTCGGTCATCGATCGATAACGTCGTCGACCTGGTCACCTACATTCAACATGAGAAATGCCGTGAGCGTCTCTGCGCTTCTTTATTCCTCAACGTTAAAGGGGCGTATGACAACGTTACGCATGAAGCCATCCTCTCTGCTCTCGCAGAGGTAGGAGTGGAAGGTCGGATGTTTAAATGGATACGGAGCTATTCTATTTATCCATGCGATCCTTTTTTTGTAAGCACCGAAGAAGACCATACTTGTCTACATTATAGCTACCGCGGCGTCCCCCAAGGCGGTGTACTTAGCCCTGTGTTATTTAGTCTAACACTAATTGCTCTACTTAAGCACGTGCCAACTACAGTCAGGCTATCAATGTACGCGGATGATATCTGCATATGGACGTCTGCAGTAACACGCCTACAGTTGCGAGCGAGAATTCAGAGAGCCGCCACACAAACTGTTATCTACTCCGTAATCGAGGCCTGGAAATTTCCTCCGAGAAATGCGCACTAGTGCCATTTACGCGCAAACCCATGGCCAACTACAGTGTAATGATAAATGGCCAAATAATACGACGGGTCCGATCGTACAAGTTCCTAGGTGTCATAATCGACAGGGACTTGTCATGGAGCCTACACGTATCATACGTGAAAAAACGGTTGACAGGCATCTGTCACCTGCTCAAGTTTTTCGCTGGCAAGACCTGGGGAATGTCGCCAAGTGCCATGTTGCAACTTTACAGGGTGCTTTTTCTAGGATTTCTGCGATACAGCATGCCAGCAATAAGCAACACAGGTAAAACAAATCTACGCACAATACAAAGTCTTCAGGGTCAAGTGCTCCGGATCTGTCTAGGCCTGCCTCAGAGTGCTTCAACAGTGGCTACGATAGCAATCGCTGGAGATCACCTTGTCAGGACCCACATCGAAATTGAAGTACTCAGGACCCATATAAGGCATCTGACCAGGACTCCTCGTCACCACTTGGCCTCCCTAACAGTGGACAGACCACACAGATCTTTCAGCCAGACGATAACCGCATATGATGAATCATTGCCAGCTTGTTTCACTCCGGCTGCGAGACCTTCGATTCCTCCATGGTGCCTCACTCAGCCAAAAATCAACCTCACAATACCTGGTATCTCCAAAAAAGCTGGTCTATCATCGCCAGCCCTTAGACAGCTCACGCTACTGCATTTGTACGAGAACTACCGTGATTCTACGCATATTTACACTGATGGATCTGTCCTTCCAAGCAGCTCCGCGGCGGCAATCTTCATACCAGCGAAAGCTACAACAATCAAATTTAAGGCGACCCATGCGACAACATCGACGGCAGCAGAGCTCGCAGCGCTCTTTACTGCCCTTCATCACATTGGTGATGAACCACCACACAAGTGGACAATATCATGCAATTCGAAGGCGGCACTGCAGTCTCTACTGTCACCTTTACGACGCGGACCGCACGAACAACTAATATTCCATATTACAGAGACGTTACAACATATAAGTGATGCAGGCCATGAAATAACCTTTCAGTGGCTTCCAAGTCACTGCGGGATTATCGGCAATGAACGGGCGGATCACGCTGCCCGCTCAGCCCATACTGAGGAGCGCCACGTTCCAATTCCTCATTCTAGAACTGACGCAGCACGGAAGCTCCGCCTACTTGCTCGGCAGTGCACCGCGTCGCAATGGAATGAGCCACATTTAAGGAACACGCGACTGTACTAACTTGATCCCACACTAAGTCTTCGAGCACCATCGCAGCTTCGCCGTAGAGACGCCATGCTTTTATATCGACTTTGGTTGGGCGCAGCCTTTACTAAAGCCTATGCATTCCGCATAGGGATGACCGACAGCCCAACCTGTGAGCACTGCGGCCATGAAGAATCAATTGGCCATATTTTGTGTGCCTGCGCGCAGTACAGTACACAGAGGGCATGCCTTCGCCACGAACTTGACCAACTGGACGACCAACCGCCATCCGAAAAAAGAATTCTACAACATCGACAGGATCTACCGTCACAGAAGAAGGCCGTGCAAGCGCTATTGCGCTTTTTACGATCTACCGGCCTGTGTGAACGACTTTAACTGGAACGCCTTTTGTGTGTGTGCCTCCATGTGTGCGTGTTTTTTTTTTTCCTTTTTTTAGCGTTTTCCTCTCTGTCATCTTTCTAACCCCTATCCCCCATCCCCAGTGTACGGTAGCAAACCAGAGACTCATAACTGGTTAACCTCCCTGCCTTTCCTCTTCATTCTCTCTCTCTCTCTCTCTCTCTCTCTCTCTCTCTCTCTCTCTCTCTCTCTCTCTCTCTCTCTGTCTCTCTGTCTCTCTCTCTCTCTCTCTCTCAGTCTTTCACACACTGGCTGGAGACCGACGCCACACAAGCACTGCTTTTTTCTGTCCTCCTGAATTATAAAATTATAGTTACGATCAATTATGAAGGTACTACAATCATGATGCAATCGTAACCATAAATAATGGTTCAACTGTAACCTTTGCAAAAGAAGTGAGTAACCTTTTAGTGAGACAAAATATCCGGAGCAGTGTCATGTCACATAGTGGCAAAGCCAGCATTCATATACGCTACTGAAAAGAACTTGAGAAACGCGTCCCTTAGCACTTGCGTATCTGGACAAACAGCTGGCCCAATGTGCACCCTCAGGGACTCTGTAACCGGGCTTCCCTAGCAGCAACAGTTCTCGCTTGTCCAAGACCACTGAGACAATGTAATTAGCTACTGAAAATTATACGCACAGGAAAATATTTACAAGCAGCTTCGTGAGAACGGAACCTACTGAGGCAAGTCTGCATAAGCATTGTATGCTATGCATGGATCAAAGAGGTCATTTAGGTGCATTACTTAAAGAAGTCCATGCATAATACATATTTTAAGGCATTTCAAATTCATTTGGAATGTTTTGTTTTCAAAATATAGGCTTCAACGGTACCTTCAACTACTACATACATGGAAAAAAGCAGTATACATTTGACAAACAGCACTCATATGGCCAAAGCCTTGGTTGCGCTTTATAAAACGCTTGAAAATAGTGCGGCTTTGTAACGGAGAAAATCGGCACAAAAATGAGTGACAAATTTTTCACACCTGACCATTGGCTAGTTGACAACAGAACCACCTGTTGATGCTCAATGTTATGACGCAAGGGCGCCTTTGGTGAGAGAGCCCCATTCTACATATTAGTTTTATTTGCACAAGAAGAGGTTAAAGGCCCATTTTCCAAGCATTTCACCCAAGAGAAGCCGAGCACCAGTAGAGGGAAAAGCGCCTACCCATTCCATCACCGATCGGTACCCGGTAGCGCTGGGCATAGAACCCCACACCTCCCGCATGCGAGGCGGATGCTTAAACTACTAGGCCGGAGCTGTGGTAACAGAACCTTCTAAACACTTTGTAACGTTCTCACTGGAATCATGTTTTGGACAATTCAGTGACAAGTAGATTGAGTACGAGTAATGTACCCTTTCAAATACTTTTACATGTGAAAGAAACCTGCATGGATCAAAAAGATGAGTTAAACGCATCAGTGAAAAAAAGCCCATAGACAATACATCTTGCATGGTACTTTCCATTCATTTGGAGTGCTTTCTTGCAGAATACAGTACTCAACAGTAGTCTTCAACTAATAAAGGGAAATTAGACATCCACTCGTTCGTAGCAATTGCTACAAAGGAAACCCGGCATATGGGTTCCTCGAAAGAAAAGCCTCGCTGTTGAAGAAAAATTCGTCCTGGTCCAGGACTCGAACCACCGCCTTTCCAGGACAGTCGCTCTACCATCTCAGCTAACCAGGCGGCTAGCAGATGGCAGGGCGAAGTCGAATATATCAATTTGAAGTAAAGGCAAGAGTTTGACGAAATAGTTCTGCGTAGAGAGAGAGAGAATCAACCTTTATACTGAGCCCTTATTAAAGGTTGGTGCGCGCTGGCGCCAGATAGGGTGGAACCTTCTTCTCAGGTCGCATATGCGTCCAGCAGTTCCTGGCCCCTAGCCGCCAGCGCGAGCTGGGTCGGTAGGTCGGGGCTGGACAACAAGGTCTCCCATCGCTCAGGGGGTTGGGGCTGGGGAGGGTGGGGATAGGGATGGTGGGGGGTTCTTGAGTTTAGTGCACTCTGCAAGGATGTGTGCTAGAGTGACTTTTGATTGTCTGCGAAACGGGCATGAAGCGTCATGTTCTGTTGGGAACACCTTGTGCAAAAGCACGGGATGCGCTAGCAACCCCGCTTGCGTGCGTCGTACGATCGTTTGCTTCCTTCGGCTGAGTTGCGGATGCGGACGGAGAAGCCTACATTAGCCACTTCTGTGCATTTGGGTGATGTCTTTGTAACTTGTCACGGGGTGCGGTAGCTCTGGCTCGTCCTCGGCCCGGATTGACAGTTCTCGGGCATAGTGGTCGGCGAGTGCGTTGCCTTCCACATGCGAGTGAGCCGGGACCCACACGAGCTCAACGGCCCGCCCGGTGATTTGCATTTGGTGAGGATCGCTAGTGCCGCGGGAGAGATATTCCCCTTGCGGTGACATCTCTTGCGTGAAGCTTGCGTAGGCGGTCTGGGAGTCTGTGACCACGGTCCTCACTTCCGGTAGTGCGAGTGCTAGGGCCACGGCCACTTCTTCTGCTTCGGTTGTATTCGTCGTCCGTATCGACGCGCCTGTGACCAGTTCATCGATAGTGGTGATGATCGCCGTTGCTCTGGTTCCGTGCTTGGGAAGCGAGGCGTCCGCGTAGAGAACCTCGGGGTCCATCCCCGAGGTCCACATCCCCGTGGTAGGACTTCGTGCAGGATAGAGATACATGGCGGCGGGATCGCGGCTGAATGGTCACATCGCCGGCGATTCGCAAGCGCTCATGTTGCCCGTCATTCATCGTGTCGCCGTATGGGCCGGCAGAAGATGTCACCATACTTTCCGGAATGTTTATTACTGTGGCGTGGTCTCGCAGAAAATTCATCCCCAAGATGAGGTCTTTGCAGCAGTCGGGGAGAATGACGAAAGTGGTAACGAAGCTGGCATTACCGATGTGGATTCGGGCGGTGCATGTTCCCGTCGGTGTCATTAGCTGACCCCCGGCACTCCTGATGTGGGGCCCTGTCCACGGCATCTTCATTTTCCTAATTCGGTCAGCCAGCTCTTGCCGTATAATCGAGAAGTCTGCGCCAGTGTCAACAAGTGCTGTGACGGGATGTCCATCCACCAGAATGCTGAGATCGGCATGGGCAATGTCTACGGCGTGAGTATTCGTCGTCGTCATGTCGTCTTCGTGGGGAGCGTCTCGACACAGGGCGACCTTCCCCCCGGAGGTCGCTGCCGTTAGTTTCCCCGGCGCGGACTACGGGAGCGACCACCCCTGCCGACGTAAGTGGTGAAACTCTGACGGCTTGGGGAAGTGTAACGCACAGGTGGCGGGGACTGCGAGCGACGATGGGGTGAAGCTGCCTGGCTGGTCGACAGCTGATCACTGCGCGGGGCGCGACGGTCGTCGAAGTGCACGGAAGCGGCAGGCGAAAACAAGCCGACTTCAGCGTTTGGATGGGGGCAGTAGCGGGCGATGTGGCCTGGTTCACCGCAGTGGAAGCAGAGTGGTCGACGGTCGGCCGCGCGCTACAAGTACGTACGGCGAACTGGAGGTCGTCTCACAGACTCTCGTTGCCACCATGGCACGGGAATGGGCCGTAACTGAAATAGTGCTGCCGGAGGGGAAGGGGGAGGACGTCGGACCGTATCGGCATAGGTCGGCGGACGTGCTTCTGGACATGCGGCTGGTAAGGAGAAGGCTTGCCTCAACTGCTGGGGCACGTCTTCGGCAACAGAAACGACCAGCGACTCCATAGAAGAAATGCCTAGGCTTGCAGCTCTGCACGCAGGATGTCACGAATTATTCCGCCTAAAGAAAGGTGGTCAACAATCTGAGCTGCGGAGCTTATTGGTGTGTTGTTTGACTGGCGGTTGAAGTGGGGGCAACGTTGCTGAAGGGCCCGCTTGATGACAGTCGCTTCCTTGATGAATTCGTCGACCGTTGTTGGTGGGTTTTGGACAAGACCGGCAAACAGCGGTTCCTTAATTACCCGCATAAGGCGACGCACTTTTTTTGCCTCGGTCATATCTGGGCTACTTTGCGAAACAGACGGACCACACCTTCCGCATACACGGTGACGGTTTCGTTGGGTTTTTCTACCCGGGCCTCAAGAAGTTGTTGCGCGCAATCGCGCCGGTCCGAGCTCGAGAATGTATCGAAGAGCTGACGACGAAAATTGCCCCACGTTTGCAAGCTCGCTTCCCTGTTCACGTACCACGTACGAGCGCTGTTTTCAAGTGCGTAATAAGCATGGGCGAGTTTTTGTTGGTCGTTCCAGCACTTGACAAGAGCGACGCGTTCGTACTGGTCAAGCCAATCCTCAACATATTAAAAACATCGCCGTGGAAGATGTCGGGGACGCAAGGGTGTTCAAGAGTCACCAGGGAAAAGCCAGGCGCCGTCTGTGAAGGAGGGAGAAGTGCCGATGATGTAGCCATGTCGGTGACAGTCGAAACGGGAGGGAACACGGGGCTGAGGTCGACGAGGCACCGACTGAAACGGTGGACTGGAGTCGTTATGCGAGGTGGAGCTTCGGGACTGGGTGTACGGCTCCGAACAGGGGTGTCCCGCATAGGATTCCAGGCTCCAGCACCTCCACCAGTGTCACAACTTCAGAAACAGGGGTCGTAGAGTGCTATTCAGGATGCACAGCGGCGAGTCGCCTTTTTATGCGTTGCATATTGCAATCACTCAGTTCAGCCCTTAGGCGCGGCCGGGCAGCCACCATTGACCTTTAGCGCAACCACGTGACGTGACGTCACGACAGCCGGAGGAAAAGCTGGGCCCCAACTCGCGACCCGCAGCCACCACCTGACTCCCGGTCCTCCCGCTAGGGGCGCTGCGCCAGCGCGTGACGTCACGGAGGAAAAGCTGGGCCCAAACTCGCGCGGTCGCGCGCGGCCGCAGCCACCACCTGACCGCGCAATATGCAACGCATTCTTGGCTTAACCAAGCTAAGCCTGGCCATTTTTTTAATACCGAGTGCAACTGCGACTTCTTCTTCACTGCGCTTTGAAAGAACGATCATGCCTACTCGCGTTGTCTTCTTCATCGGAGTATACTGGCGCGGCAATAGAGAGTTTTAGCCCAGCGGGTTTACGGCCAGCGGAGCGGAGCGGGCGAGCGGAGACACGACTGCGCATGCGCACAACGCTGAGGCGGCCAGCGGTTTTACGGAGCAGCGTTTACGCCCGCTGGAAAGCACTCCCCAGCGGAGGGTATACGCAGCGCGCGAGCGTGCGTAAGCGCGCGCGGGCGTGTATGGGAAATGCAAGATGGCAGCCGCGAACATGAACGCCGGCAGTTCTGCATCGACGACGGCGACTGCGGCGCTGACCCGTACATTAGTACTCATTATATTATTAACAAATAATGTACTGAGAACATGTAATATATCTTTATTTAACATTTCTTGCATTATAAAAGCAAGCGTAATTCAAATTCATTTCTCAGTAACTCCTATTCGGACCACTAGGTGCGGAACCAGAGCGCCCCGCTCTCTCCGCTCGAGCGGGTGAGTGATCCGCCGGGCTAAAATTCTTTTTTCGCGAGCCGCTCCGCTGGCGCAACGGTGGAGACCGCGAGCGGAGCGAAACGTAAGCCCGCTGAGCTAAAACTCTCTAATATTATAGCGTAGGCAATGGTATAGTGTACGTTAAACTAAAGCTGTCTAAAATCTGAGTAACGATACGTTAAAAAGATGACACGTTTGAGGAAAACGAGAGAACTTGCCACTTGACGTCAACAGCACGTTCGCGGTGCACCCTATAGAGCGATCCCACATAGCAGCGTAGTGCCGGATGATAGACGGCCCTGTGATCTCAAAATGGCTTTACTGCAGAAAGCATGTGCTTGCTGTGGATTTTTTTTTCTTAATCTTATCACATATGTTTGAATGTTGTCTGTTTCTGTATCGCAAAACAATTGTCCTGTCAATAGGCTTATATTTGAAGATGTTGCAATTGTTTTTGTGCTGGCTGAATTGCTTTTGAACTTTTTGATGTTACAAAGTACTCTCTGTTATCGCCCTGCCATGTACAACAACGTCTCCTGGGTCCAGTCAAGCCGCTTATGGCAGCTTTTAGCCCAGGAGGACGTTTCTAGTGTATACTAGAAGAATTATAAAGTTGACGTTCAAGTTGAAACGATGTTTTATTAGAATGTGAAGATATCTGCCCACCGGTCGATTTAGGCACCACTAAACTCCTTGAAGCCCTTGGGTTCAGCGAGGGCAGGAGGAAAGTAAACATGTCCGAAATAGAGATTAGTAAGAGGCGATTGGAGGATTGGTGGAATAAAAGCAGGGAAACGACAAAAAAATGAAGGCGTACAAAATCACAGTTCGCCACACGGGATCAGAAAATTTGGTTGTGGAAGTGCATTGTGGTTTCTTTTCTTTTTTTATTGTTTAATCTAGGTAAGATATCAGGCAGTATAATAGCAAGAGCTTCGTCGCGCAACCCACCGCCCTGTTCCAAAGGGGACGCTCATAACATCAATCCATCCATGCGAAGATTGAGGAATGTATGGGCGGGTAGACACATACAAATCCGCTGTAAAAGGATAACACAAGCGCTCGCTCGCAATTAATGCTTGTTCGAAAAAGGACACGAGTATACTACAAGCTAATGCCAACCTGGCTATGATAGAAGCCATGAATGCGCAGCAGAGACTAGCCGGGTGCTATAGAAGTCATGTCAGGTAGAACAAGCACGCGTGGCACAAAATGTAACTCGCGGCGACAATGCTGGCGTTATGAAGAGCGCCGGCATGCAGCGAACGATACATGCTGCCTCTCACATCAACGCGTCTCGAAGCGGCAGACGGCACGGACGAAGAGCCGTTTCCAATACAGTTTATTCATTCATTCTGAAACTTGAGATTACGCGATCTCCAATACGAAGCGCGCGGGAGGAAGGTCCCCTTAAAGCCAACAGCCATCGCAGCTCGCGTTTGCCCCCACCGACGCTTACCTCTGCGCATACTCCACCGGCAAGACAGGGCAGGCGAGCGGCGCCTTGCCACGTGGACAGCCATGCGCAGCCACCGCCAGGCTAGAGGACGAGGCGCACGCTTTCCTCCCCTAGTGCGCGCTTTATCTGAGCGCGGGCAGAATGCGCACATCCGGCCACAATCATTCTCTGCTCACCCTCGCGCGCCGTCCGTCTTGGCTGCGCCCCCTTCGCGTGGCATTGGTTCATGGCTCATACTTCGGGGATGTTCTCAAGGAACTTACGCGAGTGAGTCCCCGCAATGCGGCACGCAACGAAGAGCGTCTGTGTACGCATCTGCTCATCTTTTCTAATGTTTACCTATTGCGCGCCACAGCACCTCTCTTGGCTTGTATTATAATATATATCCGGAAACTGTCTATAGGTGCTGCCATCAAAGCACTGCGCCATTGTCTCAGCGTCATACAATGCGATTCCGCAAGGTTTTCTAGTGAAAAACAACATGTACGCATTTGTATGTGACTATACGTAGCAGCTTATATCACAATACTAGCGACGCGCCATGCAGCAACAGTTCACCCCGATGTTGATTGCTGCGCTCAAAAGCGGCAAATAAAAAGGACGTGTTTGCCAATCCCTTTGGTAGTGCTTCGGAGGACGTGGTCGTGGACGGACTTCTCATCCCCAAAGGGACCACGGTGATGCCGAACCTGTGGGCGGTGCACATGGACCCCAAAATGTGGAAGGATCCCGCCAAGTTCGACCCGACCCGATTCCTTCCGGCCGATGGATCGGCGCTCACCGCGAGGCCCGAGCACGTCATTCCCTTCTCGATCGGTGAGCGTGAATCGCGGCGATCGAAGAGTTCTCATTTGGTGCGCGAGTGTTCGCCGCTTGACGACGAGGCAGGGAACTAAACGTCGTTTCTTTTTTGCTATTGTTGTCGATATTGCTATTATTTTAACTAACTGCATTACAAGAGATGCACGTGGTGCCTCTCAGAGGGCGCCGCCTACTCCTGTGCTCTTAATTCGTGGGCGAGCTCCAAGAGGTGTCAAACAACGAATGGAGAAAAGACAAACGCATACGCTCGCCCCGCTCGGCCGTTGTCTCTTACTGTGCATTCATATAAAACGCCGACCGCTTCTAGCCTTAAACGCGTACTATCAATTGGTTCACATGCACAAAAAAATTTGATTCACCGGAGTTAACAAGCTTTCGTGTTGATGTACACACGACGACCGTCGCCTGCGGAAAATACAGCGCGCACAAATACTCACATAAGCGCCATAGAAACAGCGATAATAAGAGTGAATACGGTAAATACGTACACAGTAGACTTCCGTCAATTCAACCCTGGTTAATTCAATCTGACCAAAGGTCTCTGCTGGCGCCCATACATTTCTATGTACCCAAACTTCCGTTATTCCGATCTCAACAATAGCCTTCGCCTAATAATTGAAATTAATCCCGTCAGCTTCGCCGCAATACAGTAATATTAAGCTGCGAAGCATACCAAGAATGGAAAGTGCCTCAGTCAGGCGACAGACTGTGCGTTTCATATTTATACAGGCGCCAACGCAACGCAGCAGTATGAACACTTGGACGCCTACTAAGAATACTGGCAGAACATTCAGAGCTGTTTCTGACCTTGCTGTGGCGATTTGACAACTCGTTTTGCTCGCCGTCCTTATCTCATATGCAAGACCGTTAACGAGCCGAGCACGCGTCCTTTAAGTATACGCGCGCGCGCATAACTGTGAAAAGCTAGCAAAAAATAAAGCGCTAACGTAAAAACAACTCAGTAAGTCAAGGGGGCATTTAACTTACTAGGCGTCTCCGCGTCTCCGTGCTAGTACTGTGACCGAAGACGGTGCACATGCGTGTGCAATTTAAGGAACACGTGCTATGTTCCGTAACAGTGGCACTTTTCGCCGCTTGGTATGCTGTACCTCACAAAACGACTCCATTTCGGCGAAGCTAACTTCAAAGACAAATACTGCCACGTGAATGCGCTAGCGGAAGACGGTTGTTGTTGCTCGCGCTCGCCCCGCTCGGCCGTAGTTTCTCTCATATACAACGCCGTTTGCAACGGTGCGTATACAACGCGAGTTTGCAGAACGCAATAATATGCGGATAATGAATACCTTCTTCCGCAAGCGGGATAGCCAAAAGTGGACGTGGAAGAGCCCGAATGGCGAGACTAGAAGCGAAATAGACTTCATACTCTCCGCTAACCCTGGAATCATACAAGATGTGGACGTGCTCGGCAAGGTGCGCTGCAGTGACCATAGCATGGCAAGATCTCGAATTAGCCTAGACTTAAGGAGGGAACGGAAGAAACTGGTACATAAGTATCCAATCAATGAGTTAGCGGTAAGAGGGAAAATAGAGGAATTCCGGATCAAGCTACAGAAGAGGTATTCCGCTTTAACTCAGGAAGAGGACCTTAGTGTTGAAGCAATGAACGACAATCTTATGCGCATCATTAAGGAGTGTGCAATAGAAGTCGGTTGTAGCTTCGTTAGACAGGATACCAGTAAGCTATCGCAGGAAACGAAAGATCTGATTTAGAAACGCCAGTGCATGAAAGTCTCTAACCCTACAGCTAGAATACAACTGGCAGAACTAAGTTAATCAACAAGCGTGAGACAGCTGACATAAGGAAGTTCAGTATGGATAGAATTGAACATGCTCTCAGGAACGGAGGAAGCCTAAAAGCAGTGAAGAAACTAGGAATAGGCAAGGATCAGATGTAGGCGTTAAGAGACAAAGCCGGCAATATCATTATTGATATGGTTGAGCTAGTTCAAGTGGCTGAGGAGTTCTGTAGAGATTTATACAGTACAATGTCGTATTCCTATCATTCCTATCATATTCCTATCATATTCATATCATATTCACATATTCACACTATCACTCAGGTGATATAGAAATGTGCGGAATATAACCAACCCTTATATATAGCTTTCATTGATTACGAGAAAGCGTTTCATTCAGTCGAAACCTCAGCAGTCATGGAGGCTACGGAATCAGGGTGTAGACCAGCCGTGTATAAAAATACTGAAAGATATCTATAGCGGCTCCACAGCCACCATAGTCCTCCATAAAGAAAGCAACAAAACCCCTATAAAGAAAGTCGTCAGGCAGGGAAATACGATCTCTCCAATGCTATTCACAGCGTGTTTACAGGAGGTATTCAGAGACCTGGATAGGGAAGGATTGTGGATAAGAGTCAATGGAGAATACCTTAGTAACTTGCGATTCGCTGATGATATTGCCTTGCTAAGTAATTCAGGGGACCTATTGCAATGCATGCTCACTGACCTGGAGAAGCAAAGCAGAAGGGTGGGTCTAAAAATTAATCTGCAGCAAACTAAAGTAATGTTTAACAGCCTCGTAAGAGAACAGCTGTGTACGATAGGTAGCGAGACACAGGAAATGCTAAGGAAACACATCTACTTAGGGCAGGTAGTAACCGTGGACCCGG
Source organism: Dermacentor variabilis (assembly GCF_050947875.1). Taxonomy (NCBI): domain Eukaryota; kingdom Metazoa; phylum Arthropoda; class Arachnida; order Ixodida; family Ixodidae; genus Dermacentor; species Dermacentor variabilis. The sequence goes on along the minus strand of NC_134571.1, from coordinate 5,648,944 downwards.
ATAATGAGACTGAAATAATAAGAAGAATAAGAATGGGCTGGGGTGCGTTTCGCAAGCATTTTCAGGTTATCAACAGCAGGTTGCCATTATCCCTCAAGAGAAAAGTTCATAACAGCTGTGTATTACCAGTACTCACCAACGGGGCAGAAACCTGGAGGCTTACGAAAAGGGTTACGAAAAGGGCAGGGCATGTAATAAGGAGGGAAGATAACCGATGGTCATTAAAGGTTACGGACTGGATTCCAAGAGAAGGGAAGCATAGCAGGGGGCGGCAGAAAGTTATTGTGGGCGAATGAGATTAAGAAGTTTGCAAGGACAACATGGCCGCAATTACCACATCACCGGGGTTGTTGGAGAAGTATGGCAGAGGCCTTTGCCCTGCAGTGGGCGTAGCCGGCTGATTATGATGATGATATACAACGCCGAGCGCATGTAGCCTTAAACGCGTACTATTAATTGGCGGAGCGAGTTGGTTCCCTTTTTCAATCTGGAACTTTGTACCCGGACTGAGGCACGTCAGCATGCCTCAGGCATGCCTCAGCAAGGTGCTATTGCACCACTGGTGATCGCCTGCTCCCGAGTACCAAGACAGCGAGACCCTGTGATTTTCAACGGCACCGACGAGCACGACGTCGAGGACTGGCTCACTTTGTATGAGCGGGTGAGCGCCCACAATAAATGGCATGACGGCGACAAACTCAGCGGAGTAAACTTCTGCCTGGCGGGCATGGCACAGCTGTACTTCAAAAACCACGAAGCTGATATTGCCAACTGGTCGTCCTTTAAAACGAGCTTCGCAGAAGTCTTCGGCCGACCCGCTGTTCGCAAGCTCCACGCACAACAGCGCATACGTGGCCGCGCCCAGCAATCCACGGAGAACATTACGTCCTAGATTGAGGATATTGTCGAGCTCTGCCGTCGCATCAACCCTGCTATGTCCGAATCTGATAAAATCCGGCACATCATGAAGGGGATCGAGGACGTCGCCTTCCAAATGCTCATTGCAAAAATCCCCAAACTGTCACGGACGTCGTTCAGTACTGCCACACCTACAACGATTTGCGGAAACAGCGCATTTCTACACGCCTCTAGAGCTCTGACACGGCCAACATGTCAGCATTAACTGTCGGCGCTGCTGCTATTGACAACTCAAAGTTAACGCAGCAAATTCAGCAATTTGTTCGAGACGAAGTGGCACGACAATTGTCCCTTGTTCCCCACGTCCCGGACTACGCGAAGGCGCTCGCTCCCACGCTACGGCAAGCCATAGAGGAGCAACTTTCTGAGCGGCTCCCAACTTCCTACCAGCATCCGCCTGTTTCCGCTCCTCTGACCTGTGCGGAAGTCGCACGCCGGCACTCACCAGCCATGCCGCTCGGCACGAATCCTCGTTGACCTGCAAATGACTTCTACGCTGCGCGTGCGCCTGTGCGCCGGAACCCACCACCTTTCCGCCATCCCGCACCGCCTTTCACTAACCCTTGGCGCACCCCGGATCCTATCTGCAACTTCTGTTGCCTACCTGGCCATGTCACTCGTTTCTGTCGTCGTCTTGACTTCCGTACTAGTGTGGCCGAAGACCATCAAGGCTACTTACGTCCTGAGCCACAGCACCCGATCTCCTCCCGCACAACGATGGACACCTGCTCACCGAATCGACGCGGCTACGGCACACGTCCGTCGCCCTCACCACGTCGTTGTTCATTTTTCCCTGTGGTTCGTCGCCCTCCAGCCATTCAAGCAGGGAACAAGCCATCGCAGTTCCGGAGGCAAGAACTGCGCTCGTGTCGACAACTTCAAGGCCTCGATTTCTACCTGCGAACGAAACAACCGTGAATATCGATGGCGTTTCTCTGCAAGCACTCGTCGATACTGGAGCCGCTGTGTCTGTTCTTAGTGGAGAACTGGGCCGTAAGGTAAAAAAAAAGATAACGATTGCGCTTTCCGACGTCTCCCTGCGTACCGTAACCACGCACCACATTCAACATCCAGTGCCATTCGGAGCTCGCCTTGTCATTTAGGACATTTTGTACGTAGTCGAATTTGCCGTTTTTTCACCATGTTCACACGACATGATTTTGGGTTGGGACTTTCTTGCTACTAACCAACTGTGCGCGTGCCGAACTTCAGTTGTCGGCGACAGGTGACGCCTCATCTGACAAGCCACCTTCTTGTCGAGTGGTTGTCGCCGCGCACACTGACGTACCTCCTTTTTCTTCTGTTCTTGCACCACTTTCTTGCGGCTATGCTCCCGCTTCCACCCCCCAGTTTGCGCCCTCCGAAGCCTTCACGTCTCGCAAAAGCTTCCTCCTCCCTTTTGCCGTTCTCGCAGTCGAAATCTGTTTTCTTCCACAGCTACCTTATTCCTCGGCGAATGTATATGCCGGCTTGACGTTATTTATTCCGTCTACTCTGCTCGACTGCCTGAGGATACGTTAAGTCTTCTCGTCGACAGCCTTACTCCTGTGACCACCGCCGATTCGACCTCCTTAGAGGCCTTCCTTTCGTCAGTTGACTCCGAACTCCTGCCTACCCAGTGTACCCAACTCTTGGAGCTGCTCGACCGTTTTCGGATGTCATTTGACCAAAAACAATCTTCCTTGGGCCGCACATCCGCCATCGTTCACCACATTGACACCGGCACTCCTGCACCCCTATGCTAGCGTCCATACCGAGTTTCTCACGCTGAACGCCGCGTCAGTGATGAACAAGTAAACTACATGCTTGATCGTGGCGTTATTCAGCCCTCACACAGCCCTTGGGCCTCCCCAGATGAGCTGCTGAAGAAAAACGACGGTAGCATCAGATTTTACGTTGATTATGGGCGCCTTAACAAGATCACGCGAAAAGATGAATATCCGCTGCACAGAATTGACGACGCTCTTGACTGCTTGCAAGGAACAGAGTTCTTTTTCTCTTTGGGCCTTCGATCTGTGTACTGGCAGGCGCATGAAAACACTGACCGTCCCAAGACTGCGTTTATAACCCCAGACGGTCTATATGAGTTTAACATGATGCCGTTCGGCTTTTGTAATGCGCCTCCCACCTTCGAACATACTTAGACAACATACTTAGAGGCCTCACATGTCACACGTGTCTTTGCTACCTGGACGACGTTGTAGTCTATTTGAAGGACTTTGGTTCCCATCTGACCCGCCTAGCAAGAATTGCCTTTCACACGCTGGACTGCATCTTAATTTGAAGAAGCGCCACTTTGCCGCCCGCCGGCTTACCATCTTAGGTCTTGTTGTCAGCAAGGATGGTGTCCTTCCCGACCCTGCAAAGCTTAGCGCCGTCGCCGAGTTCCCCAGGCCGTCTACAATGACAGAACTCCATAACTTTATAGGCCTGTGTTCGTACTTTCGCCGATTCGTGCGTAATTTCGCGTCCATAATCGCCCCCTTAACGCAGCTGCTTGCCAACAGCCAAGGCATCTCGGCATGGTCTACCGCTTGTGAAGATGCGTTCACCACATTGCGCCGTCTTTTGATATCCCCACCTATCCTACGCCACTTCGACCCGGACGCTCCTACCGAACTCCACACGGACGCTAGTGGAGTAGGCCTCGCCGCTATTTTTGCCCAGCGTAAGTCTGGCTTCGAAGAGTACATCGTCTCTTACGCCAGCCGCACTCTCACCAAAGCGGAAACGAACTATTCGGTCACCGAAGAAGAATGTCTAGCAATCGTTTGGAAAATCACCACATTTCGACCTTAGGTATATGGCCGTCTATTTGACGTCGTGAGCGATCACCACGCTCTGTGCTGGCTGTCGTCAATAAAAGCACCATCTGGCCGCCTAGCTCGTTGGGCGCTTTGTCTACAGGATTATGACATCCGTGTTGTGTACAGGTCAGACCGTAAGCATTCGGATGCCGACGCTCTTTCGCGCTCACCCCTGCCCGATAAGCATGGTACTCCGTCTGTCTCCAGCTACAATTCTTCGTCTCTTACATTCGCCGACATGCCAGCAGACCAACGCAGGGATCCTTGGATAGCCTTTCTTCTAGAGTATTTATCTCAACCGTACACCTCCCACCACTGACCGCTCGCTTCGTCGCACTGCTCGCCATTTTGCCATCCGCGAAGGGGTCCTGTACCGCCGCAACTACCTGATGGCCGTAAATGATTGCTAGTGATTCCTCACCATTTGCGTTCCGACGTCTGTGCGTCTTTTCATGTGGATCCGCAATGTGCCCATGCCGGTGTACTAAAGACGTATGCACGCCTACGGCTTCGATACTACTGGCGAGGAATGTACCGCTTCGTTCGGCAGTGCGTCCACTGGTGCTGCAAGTACTAATGCCGCAAAAGCCCACCTCACAAGACAACAGGGCCTCTCCGACCATTGCCTTGTCTCTGCCGGCCTTTCGTCCGTATCGGCATTGATTTGTACGGCCCTCTACCGTACACCCCAGATGGCAACCACTGGGTCATCGTCACCGTGGACCACCTCACGCGCTACGCCCAAACTTCAGCGCTCCCCGCTGCCACAGCACGTGAAGTCCGCTTGTTCATCCTTCCCAACCTTGTTCTTCCACACGGTGCGCCTCGCGAGCTACTGAGTGACCGTGGTCTTCATTTCTATCCGAAGCTGTAGGATCCCTCCTTCGCGAATGCAACATTGTCCATAGAACTACAAGTGTCTATCATCCGCAAACCAAGTGTATGACTGAACGCTTTAGTCCTAGTCTCGGCGACATGCTCGCCATGTACGTGCCCGCTGACCACACTAACTGGGACAGCATCCTCCATTTTGTTACGTATGCTTACAATAGCGCCACTCAGTCTACCACGGGATTCTCTCCCTTCTTTCTTCTTTATGGTCGCAAACGTTCCTCGTTTGTGGACACAATTCTGTTGTATCGCCCCGACGCTTCCAAGCCTACGACTCTATCCGAAGCCGCCACTTATGTCGAAGAATGTCGTCAGATCGCTCGCTCACTTACCGCGCAAGACCAGGCCACCCAGAAACATGGCCACGACGCAAGCTTGACTTTTGCACCGTATTCACCTGGAACGCTGCTATGGCTTCGCGTTCATTCCTCTACTCCTGGCCTTTCAACAAAGTTCACCTCAAAGTATGACGGCCCTTACCGGATTCTACAACAGACGTCCCCGGTCAACTGCGTCATTGAGTCTATTCAGCTATCTACGGACCAACGGCGTCGCGGACGCGAAACTGTTCATGTCGACCGACTGAAGCAGCACTACGACCCACCAGTGCTGCCTGTTCCATAGTTCGCCAGGATTGCTCCTTTTTCGGCGGGGAGTGATTGTAGTGAGAAATACGGGCGCCAGCAGAAGACGAAGAGGCACACGACGGTAGTTCTCGTGGTTACTCGCGCTCGCCCCGCTCGGCCGGTGTTTCTTTCTGTGCATTCATATAAAACGCCGAGCGCAACTGGCCTTAAACGCGTACTATCAATATATTTTTGTGACGAAGAAGAGTAGCCTGCCTGCGCCACAGCACCATCGCTACCGGTAGCTCGTGGTTGCTGTCCTTGGCCGAATTCTTGTGACTGCTACGCTTTCGCCTGCGCCCGTTACTAATAAATCTCTTAGCAAATGGCGGAGGTGTCACCATATCAAACATATAATGAAGGGTATTGAGGACGACTCGTTCCAAATGTTATTATCGAAGAGTCCTCACACTGTCGCTGAAGTGATAGAATTGAGTCAGAGTTACGACGAGTTGCGCAGGCAACGGCTTCACACCCGACGTCCCACTCCGTCCGCCGACTCTCTGTCAAGCATTGGAGTCGACGACAACCCTGCTGCTCTGTTCATAAAAATTCAGGAATTCGTTCGCACAGAGGTCGCCCGCCAGCTATCTTTGTTATCTTCTGTCCCGGAACCACCATCTGATTTGCCTACTACGATAGAGAGAGAGAGATAATTAACATTTATTAAGCCCTTAGTAAAGGTTGGTGCACGCTGGCACCAGACGGGGTAGATCCTTCTTCTCAGGTACCATACGCGTCCAGCAGTTCCTGGCCCCTAGCCGCCAGCAAGAGCTGGATCGGTAGGTCGGGGCTGGACAACAAGGTCTCCCATCGCTCGGGGGGTTGGGGTTGGGGAGGGTGGAGGGTAGGGATCGTGGGGGGTTCTTGAGCTTAGTGCACTCTGCAAGGATGTGTGCTAGAGTGCCTTCTGACCGTCTGCAAAACGGACATGAAATGTCATGCTCTGGTGGGAACATCTTGTACAAGAGCACGGGATGCGCTAGCGACCCCGCTTGCGTGCGTAGCACGATCGTTTGCTGCCTTCGGTTGAGTTGCGGATGCGGACGGGGAAGCCTACATTTGCCGCTTTTTTACATTTGGGTGTTGTCTTTGTAACTTGTCACGGGGTGCGGTAGCTCTGGCTCGTCCTCGGCCCGGATTGACAGTTCTCGGGCATAGTGGTCGGCGAGTGCGTTGCCTTCCACTTGCGAGTGAGCCGGGACCCACACGAGCTCAACGGCCCGTCCCGGTGATTTGCGTTTGGTGAGGATTGCTAGTGCCGCGGGAGAGATGTTCCCCTTGCGGTCGCTTGCCTAGGCGGTCTTGGTGTCTATGACCACGGTCCTCACTCCCGGTTGTGCGAGTGCGAGGGCCATGGCCACTACTTCTGCTGCGACTGTATTCGTCGTCTGTATCGACGCGCCTGTGACCAGTTTATCGATGGTGATGACGACCGCTGTTGCCCTTGTGCCGTGCTTGGGAAGCGAGGCGTCCGCGTAGAGAACCTCGGGGTCCTCTTCCAGCTGTCGAGCCAGTGCCTTGGCCCGCGCACAGCGTCTCTCGTCGTTCATCCCCGGCTGCATGTTCCGGGGGAGGGGCTTGGTCTCAATGATGTCTCTCCACGTTTTGGGGAGCGACTCCATTGTCGGTTGCTGTTCAATTTGCCATCCTATCTTGCGTAGGGCGGCCCGGCCGTGCTCTGTCCGGCTCAGCCTTACTCGCTCGTGGGAAAGGTGTGCTTCCACCAGCTCTTCCATCGTGTTGTGGACACCCATGCCCAGCAGCTTCTGCGTTGAAGAGTAGACCGGTATGCCCATGGCGAGCTTGAGTGCTTTCCTTATCGTCGGGTTCAGCGTCTCGCGGTTCACCTTCGTAAGCTGGAGGTTCGGGGCGGAGTACGTTACGCGTGTCACGACGAATGCCTGCACCAGGCGCAGTGCGTCTTCTTCTTTGATCCCTCTACATAGCATCTATGCAGACGACGCGTGCACCTGGCGGCAAAGTGGTAGCGATGCGGATATTGTGCATATTGAAGAACCCTACGCAATTGTTGATCTCTCAGTTGCGCCATGTTGCGCCTAGGCAGCCAGGTGCATTGGTCGTTCGTCATTTGCCAGTTGACGGGCGTCTCTCTCGGCATGCGTTGTCCCTGTTGCACTTGTGATTTGAGCGGTTGCAAGAATGCCGATGCGTTGCGTGGCCATCTGGTGCTCGAATACGTACTCGAGCACAAGCGATGGCTGAGCAGTACACAACGCTGAGTAGAGGAAGGCCCGAACACATCTTTCCTGTCCCAGCTTTCCGAGCATACGTAAACTGCAGTATACCGAGGTGCACTTCAACAGCACACTCACTTACCCATCATGATCTGTTTGGCAGACGATTTCTCGAGTTGACTATATGCCGCGATGGCGCACGAGAACCAAAGGTAACATTCAAAGGTAGCCCGTATTCAAGGCCGATATTCTTGAGCGATCAACTCCTGTAGTGCGGCATCTTCACACGTCTCAACATTGGACGCCTCGAAGTAGACGAACGAAATCCTTTTTGACACAGCGTCAGAAACAAGCAGGAACCGCATGTTGCATTTGTCACGAAGGACAACGCGACGCGGAGGCCATAATGTTGATGCGGCGGCAAGCCATGCAGGAATGCAATGCCGTCACAGCGAAATGGGCGAATATTTATCATAGCCACAGTCCGGCCCATAGAATAAGGAACCAACGTTAGAGAAGGGAAACTGTACCTTCCACAATGGTACGAAATCAAGAAGCGGCAGCGCATGGAACTTACCGGAGGCCCGACAGGTGGCGCTACCTAAACAGGAAGCGGAAATTGTCTTTTTTTTTGCGCACTATCCAATATGGCCACTTTTTTCCGGTGGCGCACGCTGGGTACGCGCCGTGCTCGCCTTGCTGGCTTTGCGGCTTGCCTTAGCTGCCGCGTTTTAATTGCCAGGAGACTAAACAGCCTCTACTGACGCCCATAGAAACAAGCCACAAGTAAGTGAACAGGTCGTGCGGCTTTATTGGCAGAAGAAAAGCAATACACCTTCTCGTACAAGAGCAGGGGCGCTATAACGTAAAACTATTCCAAACTTTTCTATTCCAATTCTGCTATCAGCCCTCCACGATTGGTCAAATACTTTTTCGACCACCTCCACTTCACCTGCCTGTCACGCGACGTCACGAAAACCGCAATACCTCCCCATCTGATATGGTGTGTACACACTGATTATGCAGGATTTGACAGAAAAAAGAAAAACAGTTATTTCTGATTCGACTCCTTTTAGCCATTAGCCTTCGGCTATTGGTAAAAAGTTTTCGGGCTGCACCCACTTCACCTGCCTGTCACGCGGCGTCACAAAACCGCAAGAACGCACCACGTCAAAGTGACCTGTACGCGATAAAGATGCATTAATATGCCGAACAAAACTGAATTTTCTTCGGAATAGCCGCAGGCTGCCCCATTCCGAAAGGAATAGAAGATGACTGCCACCGATCGCTCAGACGCTGGCTACTCGCACCTGCCGGAGAGCATGAGTGTATTTGCGTATAATAAAACTTTTTGCGTGGCCGTGTAACGTTTTCGAGCACTTTCGGCACGTTTACCTCGTCATTCTGCCAATTCTTCTTTGCTGAGGGTCCGTTTTAGCGTCATTCTTGAGCTTCCGTTGCATGCCGCCGCGATTTTCCACCAGCCACCGCAAACTAAGTAAGGGAAAGCCGACCAATCGTAGGCGCCGGCACCACCCTCTTCATCCGGTTATCGACTTTCAGTGCAGCGGCTCGGCCCCATCGAATCCCTCTCCACTTGAGCGTCCTCCTCGCCTCTTGTCAGCCAATTAGATAGGACAAGCCGCTCAGTGTAGGCAATGTTATTCGTTTTTCAAGCAAACAAAAGTGACCTCCTATGAACGAGCAGAGCGTTTTATTGGTCTGTTCAGACAACCCAGCGGGTGACCGCCCGGTGCTTGCGTTGGTAGTTACGCAAATTTGACGTCAAGAGATTGGAATAGAAACATATTGGAATAGTTTTACGTTATAGGGCCCCAGAAATTAAATTTGCACGTCGAGATGCGCTGAAACCCTTTACGCGAGCTCGTAAACTGCTCACTTTCGTCGTTGCACAGGGCGGCCTGGTAACGAGACAATCAGCAGCGCAAGGAAATTGGGCAGTGCCCCACCTGTTTGCATCGACAGTCGCCGTAACTTGCATTGCGATGCCATCGGGTGACGCAGGGATCTGCTGCCATAGCCAACACAGCGACATGGACTGCGCGGCATTTTAGCGTTACCTCCTTTCCAACCTGCTCGTTTGTTTTTGTTCTTTCGGGGGACCGCTAATGTGTAACTCCTACTTGGCGCCCTACATTCTCAATATGGGTATCACCATTTTGCAGCCACTTTTGTAGGCCTTTCCACCCATGTGGCTATCAACTACATACACTTTGGACCATATCATCACGTGTGCTGGTCTCCGTTCACGCCACATCACGGCCGATGAAGGCCCACAAGCATACTTTGCCCACGGCTGCAGCAGGAAGGTCGAATGGGGAGAGCACCAATTACGGTGCATGTAAATTGGGAGTTTTTGTCGCTGTGTGGACTGCAGCAGCAGATGATTACCTCCTAGAGATTATTGCCCAATGCAGCTGACCAGGTCGCCACATCCAAAAAACATTACACGGTGACCATTATCAAATGAGACTCGGCATTCAATCACCGCATAAGGTTCATACAATACACTGTACATTGACTAAAATCCACATGACAACAGTGAGCATTTGCCATTTTGCAGCCACGTCTGCAGGCCTTTCCACCCATGTGGATATCAACTTCATACACTTACAACCATGCAATCCTGTATGGCAAGGTGCGGTGCAGTGACCATAGGATGGTAAGGACTCGAATTAGCCTAGACTTGAGGAGGGAACGGAAGAAACTGGTACATAAGAAGCCGATCAATGAGTTAGCGGTAAAAGGGAAAATAGAGGAATTCCGGTTCAAGCTACAGAACAGGTATTCGGCTTTAACTCAGGAAGAGGACTTTAGTGTTGAAGATATGAACGACAATCTTATGGGCATCATTAAGGAGTGTGCAATAGAAGTCGGTTGTAACTCCGTTAGACAGGATGCCAGTAAGCTATCGCAGGAGACGAAAGAACTGATCAAGAAGCGCCACTGTATGAAAGCCTCTAACCTTACAGCTAGAATAGAACTGGCAGAACTTTCGAAGTTAATCAACAAGCGTAAGACAGCTGACATAAGGAAGTATAATACGGATAGAATTGAACACGCTCCCAGGAACAGAGGAAGCCTAAAAGCAGTGAAGAATAAACTAGGAATAGGCAAGAATAAGATGTAAGTGTTAAGAGACAAAGCCGGCAATATCATTACTAATATGGATGATATAGTTCAAGTGGCTGAGGAGTTCTATAGAGATGTGTACAGTTCCAGTGGCACCCACTACGATAATGGAAGAGAGAATAGTCTAGAGGAATTTGAAATCCCACAAGTAACGCCGGAAGAAGTAAAGAAAGCCTTGGGAGCTATGCAAAGGGGAAAGGCAGCTGTGGAGGATCAGGTAACAGCAGATTTGTTGGAGGGTGGTGGGCAGATTGTTCTAGAAAAACTGGCCACCCTCTATACGCAATGCCTCATGACTTCGAGCTTACCGGAATCTTGGAAGAACGCTAACATAATCCCAATCCATAAGAAAGGAAACGCCAAAGACTTGAAAAATTATAGACCGATCAGCTTACTGTCCGTTGTCTACAAAGTATTTACTAAGGTAATCGCAATTAGAATCAGGAACACCTTAGACTTCTGTCAACCAAAGGACCAGGCAGGATTCCGTAAAAGCTACTCAACAATTCACCATATTCACACTATCAATCAGGCGATAGAGAAATGTGCGGAATATAACCAGCCCTTATATATAGCTTTCATTGATTACGAAAAAGCGTTTGATTCAGTCGAAACCTCAGCAGTCATGGAGGCATTACAGAATCAGGGTGTAGACAAGCCATATGTAAAAATACTGAAAGATATCTATAGCGGCTCCACAGCCACCGTAGTCCTCCTAAAGAAAGCAACAAAATCCCAATAAAGAAAGGCGTCAGGCAGGTAGATACGATCTCCCCGATGCTATTCACAGCGCGTTTACAGGAGGTATTCAGAGACCTGGTGTGGGAAGAATTGGGTATAAAACTTAATGGAGAATACCTTAGTAACTTGCATTCGCTGATGATATTGCCTTGCTTAGTAACTCAGGAGACCAATTTCAATGCATGCTCACTGACCTGGAGAGGCAAAGCAGAAGGGTGGGTCTAAAAATAATCTGCAGAAAACTAAAGTTATGTTTAACAGTCTCGGAAGAGAACACCAGTTTACGATAGGTACTCCCCGCAGGGGCGTCTGCGTCAGCAGGCGTTTGGTGTGTTGCGACACCACGTACCCGAGCACACGAGGGTTGGACCCTCCCGCGTGTAGCCGTGCGCGGCTTAGCCGTGTCTGGGGAAAGGGGGATCCTGGAGGTTGAGCCGATGCTGGGTGTTTGGACCTTTAAGGCCCCCCGGCGGAGGCAACACACCTCTTCGGCCTCTGCTTCACATAGACGGCACCCCCGGACTGACCCACCCGGGGGAAATCGGTAGTCGCCTCTTCCTGTCCCTCTCTTCTCAAACCTTCGTCTTTATCTCTCACTTTATATCTTTCCTGTCTTCTTCTCTCTTCCATCTACTTCCTTTCTCCACGGCGGCAACGGTTAACCTTGTGTGGCTATCCTACCTTGGGTACACCATATTGGGTTATAGTGATGGCGTACGGCTGGCGTCGTGCAGGCTTGTACACAAGCTCTGCCGCGTCCCCTCGTTGGGCTCCGTGGTGGGCGGTCGGCGCTGTTGCCGAATTTTTATATATTTCCATGGAAACTTCCTTCCCCAAACTTCCTGATCGCCCTCCGAAACGAGGGCGCACCGAAGATGTATTTCAGTTTTTCGGACACCAAATCCAGAATTTTCCCCGATTCCACGTTATTCACTCTGAAAAGCCAAACAAAGCAGTGCGAAACATTTCACCATTCCTTGTCTCAAAGTCCTTGACTGATGTTTTTGGACCAGGTTACAAGGTGTCCAGGATGGCAAGCGGTGACCTCCTCTTGGAGCTCCGCGACCACAAGCAATATGAGAAACTACAGAAACTAGTGTCATTCGGGGAGACCCACATAACAGTAACGCCACACCGTACAATGAACACCACCCGCGGTGTTGTGTCCGATGATGACCTGCTTGAGCTGACTGAAGCGGAACTCCTGGAGGGCTTCAGTGAGCAAAATGTTATCAATGTTAGAAGAATAAAGATGAGGCGAGATGGTAAGGAGATCCAGACGAAGCACTTAATAATCACCTTTGGTTCAAGTGTCCTGCCCGATTCAATCGAGGCCGGGTACATCAAGCTCCGTGTTAGGCCGTACGTGCCCAACCCACTTCGTTGTTTCAAATGCCAGCGCTTTGGCCACAGCTCGCAGAGCTGCCGAGGCCGCCAAACTTGTGCTAAATGTAGTGCCCACGAACACACATCTGAAGCTTGTGAGAATGCTCTCCACTGTGTAAACTGTGACGGGGAGCACGCCGCATACTCGCGGTCGTGCCCCTCCTGGAAGAAAGAAAAAGAAATCGTAACGATCAAAGTTAAAGAGAATATTTCATTCAAAGAGGCACGCAGGCGGGTATCGTACCTGCCCAAGAAAACCTTTGCCGATGTGGCGCGTCAGGGGGCAGCGTCACAACGGCCTCCGGCGGCTGTCCGACCCACAAACAGTGAGTCGGCAGCTACGCCATCTGCCCCCGCGGCGGTTGTAGCTAGCGCTGCTCCGCCAACTCAGCAGACGGGGCCATCGACCCCGAAGGCGGGTGCAGCCGAGGCTGCCCCAACCTCCGAGGCCCCTTCCAGCGCTGGCAACGGCCAGCGCAGCCAAATCCCTCAGGGAGCCCCATCGACCTCCGGGCTGGTGGGCGCAGGGGTCTTGCCCTCCAAGGCGGGACTCACCCTGAAAACCTCTCGCTCGCAAGAGCACGTGTCCGGAGCCTCACTAGACGCAATGGACACAACACCCATCCTCAAGGCGCACCAAGCGCCTAAGGAGCGGCGAGGCTCCCTCGGACGCTCCAGAAAGGGCAGAACTCCTGTTACAGGGCCTCGAAAGGGCTCTGTAATTTAATCTCTGTAATTTCCATAATGACTACTTCTGTTTCTGTACACACAGCACTTATTGACCTCCAATATGGATACACAAATAATTCAATGGAACGTCAGAGGCCTTCTTAGAAACCTTGATGACGTGCAGGAACTCATCCACAAACACAATCCAAAAGTGCTGTGTCTACAGGAAACACACTTAAAATCTAAGCACACAAATTTCCTGCTACAATATGTTACGTTTCGCAGAGATCGCGATGATGCTCTCGCATCATCGGGCGGTGTTGCCATTGTTATTCAGAAAGGCACAGCGTGTCAACGTATGCAGCTACAAACGCCCCTTGAGGCAGTGGCGGTTCGTGCTGTTCTCCTCAACAGACTTATCACTGTCTGCTCGCTCTACATACCCCCCCATTACAAATTAACTAAACATGAATTTAAGTCCTTTATAGAAGAATTGCCAGAACCTTACGTTGTGCTTGGGGATTTCAATGCGCACAGCAGCCTATGGGGAGACTCTCGTATCGATGCGCGAGGTCGCCTCGTTGAACAGTTCCTTTTTTCGTCCGGTGCGTGTCTGCTGAATAAGAAGACACCCACATATTATTCTCTCGCAAACAGAACATTTTCTTCAATTGACCTCAGCCTAGTTTCCCCTTGTATGCTGTCTGAACTCGAATGGGAAGTCACCAAGAATCCTTACGGAAGCGACCACTTCCCCATACTGCTAAAAACACATAAAGAAAAAGAATGTCTACCACAGGCTCCTAGGTGGAAGATCGATACAGCGGACTGGGAGAAGTTCCGAAACTTAACTAATATCTCATGGAATGACATGTCTTGTTTAGGAATTGATGCTGCTGTGCAGTATCTCACAGCCTTCATTATAGACATGGCATCTAAATGCATATCAGAAGCACATGGCTTGGCATGTAAACGGCGGGTCCCGTGGTGGAACGAAGACTGCAGGATCGCTCGTAAGAAACAAAACAAAGCGTGGGGGTTGCTACGCGCTTCTCCCACTGCAGAGAATCTAGTCAACTTTAAGCAAGTAAAATCCCAAGGCAGGAGAACCCGCCGACTGGCCAGAAGAGAAAGCTGGCAGAAGTATTTATCGAGCATTAACTCGTTTACAGACGAGGCCAAAGTCTGGAACAGGGTAAATAGAATTAGAGGGCGACAAACATATTCACTCCCTCTGGTAAATACACAAGGCGATACACTGCAAGATCAGGCAGACTCACTTGCGGAGCACTTTCAGAGCGTGTCAAGTTCAAACAATTATTCGCAATCTTTTCTCATATATAAAGGAATAGAAGAACGTAAGCCTTTAACAAGAAAAAGCCGAGAGAATGAGCCTTACAACCGTCCTTTCAGTATTGCCGAATTGAGAGCTACCTTGAGCGCATGCAAGAGCTCCGCACCAGGATCTGATAGAATCATGTACGAAATGCTGAAAAACTTACACAATGACACGCAAATGACACTACTTACACTTTTCAACACTATCTGGGATGCAGGGTACCTTCCGACCGCATGGAAAGAAGCCATTGTGATCCCTGTTCTAAAACAAGGCAAAGATCCTTCATCAGTGGCAAGCTACCGCCCGATAGCCCTCACAAGTTGCATGTGTAAGGTATTTGAAAAAATGATAAATCAGCGACTGATCCATTTCCTTGAACAGAACAAAATGCTTGATCCCTATCAGTGTGGCTTCCGAGAAGGGCGCTCCACAACCGACCATCTTGTACGTATTGAAACAAATATCCGGGACGCATTTATACATAAACAGTTCTTCCTCTCGATATTTCTCGATATGGAAAAGGCGTATGACACAACGTGGCGATACGGCATCTTGCGAGACTTATCTGAAATGGGCATTCATGATAATATGCTCAACGTAATAAAAAGCTACTTGTCCAATCGTACCTTCCGGGTGAAAGTTGGCAATGTGCTGTCACGTCCTTTTACACAAGAAACTGGTGTACCCCAGGGAGGCGTGCTCAGTTGCACACTTTTTATTGTTAAGATGACAACGCTTCGTGCTTCCTTACCCCCGGCCATTTTGTATTCCGTCTATGTGGATGACATTCAAATAGGCTTCAAATCCTGTAACCTCGCAGTATGCGAGAGACAGGTACAGCATGGTTTGAACAAGGTGTCAGGGTGGGCAGAGAAAAATGGTTTTAAAATCAATCCTCAAAAGAGTTCCTGTGTGCTGTTCACAAGGAAGAGAGGCCTGGTCCCGGATCCTTGCTTGGAAATGTGTGGACATCAAATACCTGTAAACAAAGAGCACAAATTTCTAGGTGTTATACTCGACAATAAACTTACTTTCGTCCCACACATTAAACATCTTAAAGAAAAGTGTCTGAAAACAATGAACTTAATGAAACTTCTATCTCAGACTACATGGGGTAGTGATAGGAAGTGTTTAATGAACCTATACAAGAGCCTAATTCGGTCTCGATTGGATTATGGTGCCGTTGTGTATAACTCTGCCGCCCCGAGCGCGCTAAAGATGCTTGACCCAGTCCACCATCTGGGAATCCGACTGGCCACTGGCGCTTTCAGAACGAGTCCCATACAAAGTCTATATGTGGAATCAAATGAATGGTCTCTCCACCTACAGAGATCATACATTAGCTTTACATATTTCCTTAAAGTACGCTCCAATCCTGAACATCCATGTTTTCATAACGTTACCGATATAACGTGCGCTACACTTTTCAGCAATCGTCCCTCCATAAGACAGCCTTTCTCGCTGCGTGTGAAGCAGCTTAGCGATGAAATGCATGTCCCGCTCCTCGAGCATCGCTTAATGCACCTAACCAAGCTCTTGCCTCCTTGGGAATGGCAGGTGATATAATGTGACATATCCTTTATAAAAGTTACAAAGCACGCTCCTGAGGCTGAAATCCGAATGCATTTCCTAGAACTCCAGCACAAGCACTCCTGCGCAGAGTTCTACACAGACGCTTCGAAGTCAAATGCCGGGGTATCCTATGCAGCCGTCGGCCCATCGTTTTCGGAATCCGATGTACTGCATCCGGAAACAAGTATTTTTACGGCCGAGGCCTACGCACTACTCTCTGCTGTAAAGCACATAAGAAAATCGAAACTTCCAAAAGCAGCGATCTATACAGACTCTCTCAGCGTCGTGAAGGCCTTAATGTCACTCAGCAAACATAAAAATCCCGTATTTAATGAACTATATTCGGTCTTGTGCAAAGCGTACTCATCTAACCAGAATATCGTAATATGCTGGGTCCCTGGCCATAGGGGAATCGAAGGTAACGTTCTGGCGGACGAGATGGCCACGTCAATCACATTGCAAGCTGTTAACCCTACCTCTGCGGTGCCTGTCACAGATCTGAGGCCTTTCGTGCGAAGGAGGCTGCGAGATCACTGGCAACACATGTGGGATGCGGAAACGGATAATAAGCTCCACCTGATAAAACCACAGTTAGGATTTTGGCCGTCTACTACAAAATTGCGCCGAACAGATGTCCTATTCTGTCGTCTCAGAATAGGACACACGTTCGGCACCCATAATTTTCTACTCACCGGAAGTGAGCCTCCAACCTGTGGTAGATGCGGGTAGAGGCTGACCGTACTCCACGTCCTCCTGGAGTGTCGGGAAGCCGAATCTGAGAGAAAAAGACATTTTTCATTAGCATACCGACAGCACATTCCTCTTCATCCTGAAATGCTTCTTGGTCCAGAACCGCTTTTTAATACAGACACAGTGCTAGGTTATCTTAAAGATGTGGTCTTACATGTTATTAGTCCCATGAATTCGTAGCGCCTCCTCTCTTGAGAGGATGCCACTGCGATAATTGTTTTGCATAGCACATGCCTCCAGGCCCTTGTGTTTCAAGGGCTCTAAGGAGGCAGTAGTGCTCTAGGATTTTTCACAATCACATATATTTTACCTATCGTATCATTCTTCTTAAATGCATCTAAATGTTCATAGTACAAGCCACACGTCATCGCCATAATTTTATCATACAGATTTTACGCACTTTAGAGCGTATATTTTAAGGCCTCTTTACAGCCACCTCACACGAACTTCATAGTAATCATAATTACACCGCAAAATCATTAACACAGACATGGCACTCTTTGGCCATACCTGGCCCTTGCGCCACAAAATCCCATACATCATCATCACGATAGGTAGCGAAGCACTAGAAGTGGTAAGGGAATACATCTGCTTAGGGCAGGTAGTGACCACGGATCCGCATCATGAGACTGAAATAATCAGAAGAATAAGAATGGGCTGGGGTGCGTTTGGCAGGCATTCTCAGATAATGAACAGCAGGTTGCCATTATCCTTCAAGAGAAAAGTGTATAACAGCTGTGTCTTTCCAGTACTCACGTACGGGGCAGACACCTGGAGGCTTACTTAAAGGGTTCTACTTAAATTGAGGACGACGCAATGAGCTATGGAAAGAAGAATGATAGGTGTAACTTTAAGGGATAATAAAGGAGCAGATTGGGTGAGGGAACAAACGCGAGTTAATGACATCTTAGTTGAAATCCAGAAAAAGAAATGGGGGGGGGGGCATGGGCAGGACATGTAATGAGGAGGGAAGATAACCGATGGTCATTAAGGGCTACGGACTGGATTCCAAGGGAAGGGAAGCGTACCAGGGGACGGCAGAAAGTTAGGTGGGCGGATGAGATTAAGAAGTTTGCAGGGACGACATGGCCACAATTATTACATGACCGGGGTAGTTGGAGAAGTATGGGAGATGCCTTTGCCCTGCAGTGGGCGTAACCACTGCAGGGCAAAGGGCAAAGGTTACATCAGCTACAATGGCAGTAGCTCCGGAGGCTCTTGCGTCGAAGTGGGCCGCCGCTCTGCGCAGCTCCAACCTCAAGACACAAGAGTGGGCTGTCCAGCAAGCCCTAGAGGCGGCGACGAGGCAAGGCCTCGAAGTCCCCTCATGGGAGACCTGAGCCCGGGTCGTCAAATTTGCCGGATTCAAAATAAAGTTGTTTCCATCCATGGGCGTAAGCAGGCTGATGATGATGATGAATGAGATGCCTTTGCCCTGCAGTGGGCGTAACCAGGCTGATGATGATGATGAATCCTGTATGAAAATCTCCGTTGACGCCAAATCATGGCCGAGGAAGACTACAAGCAAAATTTGCACACGGCAGCAGCAGGAAAGGACGGAAAGGGGGGCATCAACCACGGTGCGTGTAAATTCGCAGTCTATGTCACTGTGTGGACTGTAGGGGCAGGTGCTTGCCTCGAGAGACTGTTTCCCAGTGCAACCGGCCAGGCTCCCATATGCGAGAAATGTAACACGGTGACGAGTAACAAGTCGGACAACAGCGAAAGCAGATTCTGCATTGAATCATTTCAATGTAGCTTGCGCAAAAACATAGGCTGTCGAGCAAGAATAGCAATCCTGAATGAGACTAGGAACTAAATATGGGAATGAGAGAGCTTGCATTCAAGAAAGAAGCCATTCTTCCTTGCACGCACTGAAAGCCAAAAACATTAAGAAAAGTTAAATGCTACATAGCACACAGTGCAAAGGCTAATGCAAGACACAAGCCAATGCCGCATCAGCTATTTCAGGAGCGGAATTGCACATGGCAACGTACCCTGTAAAATACTGCTACAGATATGTTATGCTTCTAGACAGTGACTGGTATTAAGTATGAAAAAAAAATCGGTTGACCTTTAAAGTTTGGATGAGGAAGAGGAATGATCTCTAACAAGAATGTGGAATGAAAAAGCTTGCATTCATTGAAAAATAATTATACTTGGCACAAATGGAATTTGGCATGGCCAGGAAGCTCATTAAGGAAGGGCAAGCTGATGGAACTCTTGACCAGCGTCGCCTGTGCTTGTTCAGAGGTTGCGGGTACATCTGAAGACACAGCACTATTGTTTTTAAGGTACCAGGGTGACTCGGCCAATATCCGTGCTGGTGGAATGATGGCGGAGGCTCTTTTCACTCTTGACACAGTCGTCCGTAGACTTGATCTCTCATCCAAATACTTCTGGAATGGCTTCTTTGTTTGGATTGTAAAGCATTGCGAATTCGTCTCCAGCCCCTTCCTGTTGGTGTAGATAGGGGCTCCCGTGATGACCAAGATATACACCCGACCACAAAAGTTTACGGACTACGGAATTTCAGAAAACGTTCAATTCCCGAGCACCTGTAGCAGTAGCCTGAAGAACTGTATACGACAATGTTATTAGCATATCCTAGTCGAGGGTCGAAATGCAAATACCAGTCTGCTTTGTGACGTTGCGGAGATAGTCAGCTTTTTCTCATATTTCATGGTCAGTAATATTTTGCGGTCTACTTGACGCAGACTCTGTCGGGACAGAACAATGACACATGTGATACAGCAGAGATTATCCAAATTCATGTAGTGTTTTCTTTTATGTTCGAAGCAATTATGCTGAACTGTAAACATGAACAAACGTTCATATCATCTGCTACAAACAAAAGACATGTATCTCAAGACTAGCAAGCTAATACAGCATATATGAAGCATATTTATTTCTGAACGAGGTGTTGTTTACATTGTCGCCGCAGCCAAAGTCCACACAATAACCTTGTCGTAGCAGGCAGCAGCTTCTGTAGCATGGAGTGTTTTGGTTTATACTGGTGCCGTCCTCATTACTGCATGTCTGGAACAGAAATTTTGACTGCATCATAAATTGAATAAGCAAAATTTTGCAATATGAAATGCGAAAAGGTGCGACATGTACATTGTAATGGTTTGAGATCACAGAACGCATGCAAATGTACACTGTTTGTTCCATGGTGCTTAAGCTGCATGGTAAATAACTATTGTTACTCTCCATAAAATTGATGTCTGCCTAACTACAATGCATGTCAACAGCTTAAGTATTATTACGATCACAAATGAGAACACTTGTGTGCTTGTTTATACACTAGAAGACATCACACTGCTGGTTTCACAAGCAAATACATGAAAGACATGAAGCTATTAGAAATGATGCATTCTTTTTCTGCATGAACGTAATGCGCCGCTTCACTACTGCAAAAATAGATGTCCTGTTGTAAACCAAACCGAACAGCAAGAACATTTGGAACCAACAGGTAGGAAATGTGGGTGAATTATCAATCGTGCAACTGTTTAATAGATTAAATTCAGTACTTTATTTTCAGTTTATCAAAGGCTTATTCGGTTCTGTGGATAAAAGAAGTTGCCGGCGCGGACTCGAAAAATATGTCTATATTGATAAAGCTGCTCAGTCACCCATGGCTACGGCTACAACGCGATTAAAAATGTGACGCGCGTTCCGTTATCGCTTTCTCTTTCGTGAATGTGTGATGGCCTCACAACTGAAAGTTTATTTTGGAAACAGCAGCGGGGGGTCCTGACTGCCGATATGTAATGCAGCATCTAGTTCGTTAACTTTCCTCCGCCTGTTAGTTAACGCGACGAATATATTACACAGCGATTGAAGCAGCGATGTTAAACGACTCAGCGCTATTGCCTTCCCCAGTCGCAGCAGGATCCGGCTCCCATTTCGATGCATTCTACATGAGTCACGACTGAAACCGAGCTTTCGGGCTTACACCCCAAGTTAAATAACGCGAGATATCGAAGCGCAATAAACTGGTATTGGCACAAAATAACCAATCAATGTACGAACCAAAGAATCCGCACCTGCCGTGCACGCGAACCTACCGGTAAAAAGCTTAAATCCAGGCCAGAGGTCTCGTGGGAGGTCGATGATGCTGAACGCTATCTTGCGTTTAAAATGGCAAAAAACAACAAAGTTGGTTATAAAGTGTACTATGTAAAATTAGGAATGATAATTTTGTACACTTTGTCGTGCAATAAAAGCGCTTCGTTTATTGTTGAAGAAAGTTTGCAGGTTAAATCAGCGCTTACTACGGCGCCTCCAGCGGGAGATAATGAGGTCACGGAGTAACCTGTTTAATTGGTTTACTGTGCCTGTTTGTTGTTGTTGTTTTTTAGCAGCGCCAGGCGGTCGATTTTCGCGCTCTGTGGCCATTTGTTGAACTTGAGAGTGTTCGGGGCCCGGTCCGGCCTGTCTGGCCGTGAGTTTATGCACACTTAGCACCGAACCCCTCTAGCCCACGAGACATTCATTTGAAGGATCGCCGGCCGTTTGTGCGTGAGAGCGGGCGCGAGAGAGAAAGTGTGGGGGCTTTTGCTCCTTGAATATGTGGCTCTGCCTAGGAGGAGGTTTCTCAGCGCGTCTTCTGTGCGTTTGTCCCCTAGACGTACCGGAGTGCGGTCCAGTTTCTTTACGCTCTGCCGCTGGCTGCCCGCGCGGTGAGGCAGTGGGTACGGACGCCGAATTTGGCGATCGCTGTGTCTGAAGAGGCAAGGTTCTGACTGGTACGTGTTGTATAAGACGCGGGTCGCTTTTTTAGTCGCGACGATATACTGGATTTTTCACAAGCACTGCTCCAGGAGGGCACATGTAACCGGCAAACGGAGGCCTCAGGCGAGCACCTGAGGTTATAGGCGGCGCAGAATCTCCAGGGCACCCAAGGGGTAGCGGGGGCATCAAAGTTGCAAGCAGGGTGGCCCGTGGGTTGGGGCCGCAGAGGCCTAAGCGTGACAGGGAGTGTTCGCATAATAAATTGGCTGACAGCCGATCTTATACACCCCTGGCACGAGCAGGCCTCGGCGAGCCCCAATCCACGGACCAGTTCGGGTGCTAGCTTTGGTGTCCCCGTTGCCGCTTTGGTGTCCTGGAGGCGCCGTCAATAATGCGAAATAATGACACGTTGTTACAATTAGCAAAAAAAAGTACGTTTGAATAAATATAGTTACGTCCAGCCGCCAACTTGTGACGCTAAGTTCAGCACTACCGCGCCCCGCTACTTCTGCAACACCAGTCAGAACTTTGCCTCTGCAGGTACGCCGGACTGACTTTCTCGCGCCTGCGGCGCTGGTGCTGGGTCAGCCATCGTCACCGGCAGCCTTTCAACCACTTGCGTTCAACCGCGATTGCTAAGGCGCTCTGCCTTCCAGAGTTTTCATATAGGATGCCCGGGCTCTACTACGGTATCTACTGCTTCTACAGAAACATCTGTGATGTTATTTACAAGGTACATCGCCGTAAGGAGCTAAAAAGCTACGATCCGCCACGACTGGCTTAGCCCGCTGCTTCACCTACTGTACCGCGCCGGCAGCCAGCGTCCGGCCGATGCCGGCACGCCTAGGAACAAACGCCTACAACACGCAGTACCTAGGCAGAGTCATATATTCAAGGAGCAAGAGCCCCCAGATTTTCTCTCTCGCGCCCGCTCCTAGTCACGCCTGCGTACAAACGACTGGTGATCCCTCTAATGAACGCCTCGTCTCTAGCCCGGTCATGCCAAGCCTCAGCTAATTATCACCCTTCACTACAGGTAACGGTAGTCGTCTGGTCGATCTGATCGGTCGACGAGTCCGGCGCTCCCAGCGCACTAGGCAGCCGCCGGTGAAATGGGATACATCATGCCGGAGACGCTAAAATCGCTAAAAATTGATCCTGCATTTTAAACGTGACCTGCAGCAGCGCGGCAATCACATGTTACCGCAGCGCTAGCGGAAAAGTGCGCGACGAGCGAGCGCTTATTTGTTGAAGTCGCAAATGCAATACGATCGCTTCAGTGAACCCGAACAGCATACTGCTGCTGTTCAGCTAAACTACTGCACGATGCACCCTGTTCCAGTTGCTGCGGTGTGCGATAGGATGTGTTCTATTCCCACGCCAGCCACACAAGACCGCAGAGCGTCCAATTTTCGCCAATTTAGCGTAACTGCGCCACGCGTTAGCTTGGCCACCCCACTACGCTCTTGTTCGAGTGGAGGAAGAACACATCGAAGGCCTGCTGTTGAACGTGAACAACCATACATAAAACCGGCTGGACTCGGAGAACACTCCGCGTTAAAAGAAGATCGCGGGCGCGCAACAGCCTTGTCACAGCGCACTGCAGGACCTGTTCACTGATACACCAGAACGGAATACAAGCAAGGAAAGCAGACAACACGGGCGTGGTGCTACACATTTTTCACTGTACGTCCTTCCGCCGGGTGATAACGGCGTCGTTTTTTTTTTCAGTTTCGGTATGAAAAACATCGATTTTTGCGAGATCATTGTAACGGATTGAGCTGCATTTCAAGCATAAGATTTTGCACATACATACTGCATGTCTAAATTACCTGAAACTAGGCTTTTTACGTGGTCGAAAGCTTCGTTGGAGTTGGCTTTTAATGAGTAATGAGCCGCGCCGGA
The DNA here is from genome assembly GCF_050947875.1 of Dermacentor variabilis. Lineage (NCBI taxonomy): Eukaryota > Metazoa > Arthropoda > Arachnida > Ixodida > Ixodidae > Dermacentor > Dermacentor variabilis. The sequence goes on along the minus strand of NC_134571.1, from coordinate 5,625,252 downwards.
TATTTTGCCGAGCAGGCAGGCGAGTGTCCCATATTTTTCATTCCCTTCGGTCTCGTAAGAATTAGGCCCTCCACGAAGCTGCTAGGCCTCTTAAGGAAGTTTCCGTCCGTTAACACACGAAGCAGTCTGCGATCTGCGCAAGGCACTTGACCAAGGCTAAGTGATCGCCTTCTTTTTGAGGTTTTACGCAAGACTCCAGTCAGCATTCACGATTACAGGTAACTTTACCCATAGCGTGGATGCTGGGGCGTATCCAGCTCACTGCTGTATGTGTTAAGCTTTGTCAGCTTCTTCGCATTCCGTCATTAAAAGCTTCTGAAAGTGCTTTTTGCAGAAACGACATGCCCATGCTTTGTCAACTGGATCCTCTTTCTTAATGTAGATATTTAATGAGTAGCGAGACCATTGGAAGAAAATAGATGTAATAAATCTAGACGAAACCTATAACCGGATGAGTATTGTGATCACAGTGTTACGTCAATGTCATATTCACTGTTATATTGTTAGTGTTAATATCTGGCAAACACTGTCACATTAAACAACCTAAACCGAAATATTTGATCTTGCTGTGAAATTTCGCAAGAAGAAAAAGCAGCGGTAAGCGCAAAGTCTGTTCCTTTTAACGGAAAAACGCAGGTCCCTGTGTTTGGACACATGCCGTTGCGGCTAATCTAATCAACTACAACCTAGCTAAATATATTCAACAGATATTGCATTTTTATACGTTAAGCAAAAATAATTTTCTGCAGGTAGACAAGCAGCCTGCAAAGTGTCTATCAAAACTGGATAAACATATTTGTATGATTACAGGCAAAACAAGCTGACCCAGAGCCCTCCTGTCATTCCTTGTACAGAAAAACTGACTTGTAGGCAATTCTCTTGCAGGCAAGAGGAGCTGCCCGGGCGAGGCGCTGGCCATTGTGGAGATGTTCCTTTACACGACCCACCTGCTACACGCGTTCCGCATCCTTCCTGGGGAGGATCAGGAAGGCCTGCTCGAGCGCGTAGAATCCCTGGGTGCCCGATCCAACGACTTGGCCTCAGTGAGGCTCCGCTTCTTCAGACGGTGACAGCGAAGATGCTCACGTGACCTCCTCCGCGGCACTCCAGCAGCGCGGGGGAGGGAAACGCATGCACGGACTACTGCGAAGGGTTATGCCTGAAGCGCAAATTGACAGAACGCTGCAACGCGGTACTTCGGCAATTTTAATCCCGTAAAGTTTAAAGGCTGTTATGGGAAACGCCTTCAAAATTCATTAAGGTAGGAATAATTCAGCGATTTCCATTTCCTCTGGATTTATTTTACCACATATAGGCATACAATTTAAGTTGACTAAAATAGTAATGCTCGACAACTAGTTATGAAAATTACACAAGCAGCTTAAATGGACGAGTCAGACAACAATCTAAACGAAATTATTGAAGCCCGTCATCTGGAGAAGTTCATAACGGGCTAGTGTCATGCAGAAAGCTGCTGCCGCTAATTCCTGCTAAGTAACGAATTCACGCAAATTTCACCCCGAAAGGGATAGAAAACTGCCGAAGACCGCAACTGTCACGCCATGGGTCATAAGTGTCGAGACTACTTATGCACCACCGTCGGAGGAGCATGAAGTAAGAAAGATTGCGCTGCTTTATAGGCATAGACAAGTATTAAAGCATATATTTTACAAGAAACTAACAACTGCACAACTCAAGCACGTGTTCCCATCTTCATTTGAGCCGTGTGTGAGGTAGTTCATGTGTGTAAATAATTATAATGACGCGTTCGCGAAACAGTGGACAGCATGCACACTTTTCACAATGAGCAGTCCTTCGGGCGTTCTTGTTACACTGCAGTCATGTCCACCTTCGTCATTGCATCTCGATACGAATGGGGCAAGAGGACGCGCACCACTCTGGGCCACTGCTGCGTCCACAGCAAAGCCTTCAGCGACACAGAACAAACCTCTCGTTGGTCTAACGGTTCTTAAAACAATTATGGGAGAGCCAATCTCATTATTAGTGTCGAAGGCAATGCGATTAGCATTCGAGCAATGCACCGGCACATCGAATATCTTTTAATCGCGCTACCGCACACCCTTTGAAGGTACATTACCAACAAGCCGACATTGCAACCCTCGTGAATATCTCACGTTTATCTAACATCGGTAGAGGTCATTCCAAGACTTCCCTTGCTTCGGCTGTATGCGACGTGTTCCGGTATACTCCCAGGTTTGGCTTCGGTACTCGCTTGCCAAGCTTGCATATGAACCTGGTGGCATAACGACGACTGTATGACGCCGGCGCAGTGATGGAACAACGAATGAATTACCTTGATGAAACCACAAAGAAAGGTATGACAAAACGGCGGCATTATGACACGATGATTTTTAAAGAATTATGATGGTATAACCATGACAGTGTAACGACGACATGAGAACGGCGAATGTATGACGCTGATGGCGTGACAACGAAGGTATGACAACTAGAGGACGAAGCTGGAATGCGATAATGGCATGACCATGACCACGACGGTATGACTACGGACGCATGATAACGACTGGCGACGACGCAAGAACAACGATGGCATCAACCGGCAGGTATAATCATGAATAAATGACGACAGCATGATTACGATAAAATGACAAAGAAGGAATGACGTCGATGGATCGAGCGGTATGACGATCGACACTGGAATGACATTGCTGATGGGGTGACTATGGTAAAATAACACCATGGCGACTACGGCGTGATGATAATCGTACGATGATGTCGTGACAAAAATTGTCATGACGAGACTGGGATGAAAAAGTTAGAATGGCGACGACGCAAAGGCCGCGATGGCATCACGACGACGGTATAACGAATGCGTGACGACTAATGTATGACGACGATGCAATGACGAGAATGGCATGGGTATTGTATGAGGACAATGGTGTAACTCCGAGTGAAAGATGGCAATGGCATGACGAAGACTGCATCACGAAACGTGAATGGCGACTATGGAAAACGATGGCGAGTCGACGACGGCACGATGAAGCTAAAGTAACGACGATGGCACAACCACCATCGTATACCTACGATGGCGGGACAACGATGGCGTAATCACGTTTGAATGAAGACTTCACTTTATTACCTCAAAGACCCCCGTTTAGGGGGTGTTGCATAAAGGGTGGGCTACCAAATGAAAGTTACAAAGAACAGTCTACATGTGGAACAGTGTGCTGCAACGTTTTCTGCAAAAGGTGATGGACACGTGATGGCTGCAATGTCACAGGGAAGGCCATTCCAGTCTACCGCTGTACGAATAAAAGAAGTCGCAGTTTCGCCCGAAAGGTATCATCGATTACGATAGCAAACTAGTAGACAGCTACACGAAGTAAGGATAGTAGTTATATCGGCCGTATAAACTTGTAAACATTCACTTACTAATTAAATCAATAAGCATGGTGTCGCGCTCTCACAAGCAAACATCAACACATGTCATTCGAGAACCGCGTAAATTCGCTGTCAAAACGCGGGAGTGAGGATGCGCGGCGCCAGCAGCAGCTAGCGAATTGACCTTCGTGTGGGCGGACTCTGTCCCCGTCGCAGATGGCTTTCAAGATACAGCGGCGCGGGCGGGCACGAGATGGGCCTTTCAGGAATCGCCCAACGTTTGTGCGTAGGCGCGAGTAAGAGTTGGGCGCGAGGAAGGAAGCCTGCGGGCTTTTGTTCCTTCATTATATGACTTTGCCTTGGTACTACAGAGCAGAAGTTTCTTTGCTCGTTTTCTACGCGTTTGTACCTAGGCGTGCCGGCATTGTGGAGTGAGTTAGAGTTAGCTTACGCTCTGTCGCTCGCTGCCGGCGCGGTGAACCATGTTAATCAGTGGGCACTGGCGCCCCATTTGGTAATCGCTGTGTCTAAAGGTTCGTCGGATGTACGCGAATCCCAGGAGCTAAATGTACGTCGGACAGACTTTTTCCGGCCTGCGGAGCTTTTTGTATTCCGGGATTCCTTTTTGCGTATGTTTAGCTTCTGGGATTCGTGCATGTCCGACGTATCTTTGGTCACAGCGATCACTAGGTGCGGCGCGAGTGTCAACTGCTTCAATTTATTCGCCGCACCGGACGCCAGCGTCGGAGCGTAAACAAACTTGCGCATGGTGTTTGAATCCCACCGATGGCAACGGTTGTTGTGGTCGCACCGATGGTACGACCTGTTGGGAACTCGGCGCTGACGCCCGTGGTTGCACCTGGGTCGCAAGCCCCAAGGGTAGCGTTGGCCTGGCGGCCTGGGGTACAACTGGAAGCATCCGAAGGTCCCGGCAAAGCATGAGTCGACTGGTAACAACAAAACAACTTGTTTATTTTAACATCGCAAAGAGTTGGCGGTCAGGTTGACCGAAGTAGAGAGACGGGAGAGCACTTTACTCAACAGAAGAAATCGGAGCCCTCCTTTGGCGTCCGGGGGCAGCTGCTTTTATACTCTCGCAGTTGAGGGCAAGAAGGAACCCCTCAATAGACGAGCACGTGATTGTACAATGAGATAAGGTGACGCATACTGTCGTAGCGCCGCCGGTCGGGCACAAAGACTGGGAGGAGAAGGTAACTCCTACTCTCGTAGCGCCTTCGGTCGGGCACAATGGCTGGGAGGAGAAGGAGACTTCTACTCTCGTAGCGCCTTCGGTCGGGCACAATGGCTGGGAGGAGAAGGAGACTTCTACTCTCGTAGCGCCTTCGGTCGGGCACAATGGCTGGGAGGAGAAGGTGACTTCTACTCTCGTAGCGCCTCCGGTCGGGCACAATGGCACATACACTCACACACGCACATGAAGACACGTGGCATCGGAACATGCCTGGACGCGCTTGGCGGGGAGCGTAGCGGCGACGCCGAACGGGCCAAAATGTCTGCCGCTTTGTTGCAGTCGCGCCGGCTAAACCGCGCGTCGTAGGCGAAACGTAACAATGGGCATGGCCAGCGCGCGAACTCACTCCGCAATGCCGGCATGCCAAGGGACGAGCGCATACGACACGAGCAAAGAAACTTCTCCACTGTAATAGCTTGACAAAGTCGCGTGCGTCTAAATGTCGTACAAAAATCCCTCACGTGACCTTATCCTAGGTGCCTAGGGACAGGATCGTTTAGGGGCTTTTGAGAAGGTGCGATGATATGGCGCCAAGTGATGCCGTGGCGCCAAAGTTGGTTTGTGGCGCGTTGATTCTTCGGTCTCCGCCGACCGCTGGTCATATGATGTCTCCGCAGTGGGTTCAGTATTTGTTGGCGAAAAGTCGTGCTGTAGTAGTAGTGTGGCATGTCGGGTTTTGGTCTCGGTGAACTCTGGTGGTGTGAGACCCGTATTTCTGAAGAATTCAGTGGTGCTGACGACCGAAATATTGAAGTGGCGTAGTGCCTCGGCAATGCAATTTGCGAACCGCCGCTGTGCAGCAGCGTCATCACATCGTACATGCACCTTTACTTGACGGGCGTCGTAGGCGGAGGTATTGTACGTGTTCTTCGCCACGACTTACGTTATGTAGCTAATATAATGCTTAGGTGGTTGGTGTTTGCTCATACCTGTTCATGCGTCCTTGAAATGGGAGAGCGCATGTTTTCAATCGTGTTCAGCGCTAGTGCGCCATTCAAGTTTTTGTGATTTACTTTTATTGTGGGTTTTGCGACAGTTATCGCGTAGTGCTGTGAACTTAACGGAGCTTTAGTGAAATCACATGATCTGCCATAATTCCACGAACTAAAATGCAGAGTAGATGTTTATTATTATTTGTACTAAGGGGTCGGTAAACACGGTGACGTGGAGCTTAATACTGCGCCATTATGTTCAGCTGCATCTCTGCTCGTTTTTCGCGCTCTTAGTTTTAGCAGTGAGATGCAAGGTTCTGTGTAAAGTTGGGACGAATGAATGTGTATATGTGCGTCTTCAATAACTTAACCGCAACACTTTTGTGTAATGCGATGAAGTAAACAGTGTTTTGCGGTGACGGGATGTATGGCAGCCCTAGTTCCAGCTTTGATGTCCCCGTTACCCTAAAGCTACTGCCCCGCCCGTTTTACTATAATCTCAGGCGCTCTTGAACTCTCTATTTGCCGCAATTTTTTTTTCACATGCTGAATGGTCCCACCGCAATACATATATGTAGTGAGGTGAAGCTTACTAAAGTTGCCAAATGCTTTGACAGTGTCAGACCTAACAGATTTAGAATGACATGGCCAATACAACAGCCGAGACCTTCACTTTAACAATTTTATTAGGACTGTCGAACTAATCTTACAGCACAGAAAAACAATGTAAACACCTCAGGAGTTGATTAGCAAGTAATACTGGAAAGCACAATTCTAGTGGAAAAGGTGTGGTGAAATGCTTTAAAACATTCACCCGACACACCTTAAGTGCTTAAAAATTTCTAGCATATTGATGCAGGTTGATCAGACTTACTGCGATATTGGTTGCTTTACAATGAAAATAATAGTATTTGATAAGAGGATGCAAGCGACTCATGTGCTGATTGGTTATGCAAACCACATGGGTCCCAGAAATACGCAAACAGGGTTCTTGTTTGCGGATGCTGCTTGCGTCCACTATTCTAAAGCTCTCTATTGTCAGCAGTATAAAGAGAGGCTGTATAAGTAGGGCTTTGAACTTCACAACTCCAAATTTGTTTCTTCTATGCTCGTACAACCTGAACACTACGTTGTTGTGAGAGCATCTGCCTAGCTCATTGCCACATTTTGCGACAAAAGCAGTGATCACTCAGAGTTGCCTGTCCTAATATCACTACTAGAATTCTTTAAAGAGTTCATTCTTTAAGCACGAAGCGTGTCATGCTGACCTAGAAAATTAACCACGCAATAAGCTACTAGAATTAACTAAAAAATCAGCAGTCCTCTGAAGTCAGCTTGATTTGCAACTCCTAAAATTGGCTGTTATTGAATTAGGAGAAGGAAAGAACAGCTTAAATAAACATGTCTGATCAGAAAGTTGTGGTGGTGTGCTGCAGGCTAAGGCAGGGAAAGGAAGCCGTTTTGGCATTGGTCTACCTCTCTCCCAAAACCAGGCATCGCAGCCGAGGCGACTTCACTTGGCTTTGACATCTTCAAATTTCTTTCCCGAGCACAGAATACTCAGTCAAGGTAAGCTCAATGCACATCACCCTCAATGGGGATGCAAAGACGTACAGCCAAGAGGATGCCACCTTGATGAAGCAGACACCACAGACCTCAAATTAACAAATGAAACCAACTATCCCAACTGCCACGCCCTCCATTAAAACCAGCATGGGCAACTGGGGTCTTCGTCCAGAGTGTCAGTGTGACTCTGTGCCAAGAGGCAGCGACCATTATCCAGTATAGCACTTATGTAGGGGTGAAAATGTGCCACATTCATAAAATCAGGGTTTCGGGCTGGGACCATTTCCGTGGTGCACTTGAGTCTGCAGAATGTGAAGGTGTTGAAGAATCGCTAGCAACACGCATCCTTTACAAACTGCAAAGAGAGACATGCGAACTAGAGCTTACTGGGGCAACATCCTGCCCTGACAAGCACCTGCTGCAACCTTGGGGTGAGCAAGCCAAGCTGCATACTGAGTACTTAAATTGTGGCTGCACGCAACAAACCCTGATCAATGTTCTGCACAAGACTAAGAAAGCAAGATGTCATAGTAAGAAACTTGCAGAGACTAGTGGATGGACCACTCCGTGTCATTTGAATGTATAGGTCTCGGTAAGATGCGACACATTCTCGGCTATAACAGGATGAACCAAATACTGTAATACTATTGAAAACACGCTGCTCAATCATCCGTGCACATCTGAGTAATTTGAGGAACAAGCTGCAGATGCTTTCTCCGACCACATCTCAGTGACTGACCGTCACCAGAGTTGTACTACGCACCTTAATGACCACTTGCCAAGGAAGGAATGGAAAGCCTCTTTACGATGGCACAACATGTTGATGCTCTCAACATGTCAACACTTAAAACGCACATGGCAAAGATGGAGTCATCTAGCAGATGTTAAGGAATCTTGCCGAAACGAGGAAGCAAGCACTATTCCTTGTAATCAATGAAATCCGGAATATTGGAATTCTCCACAGAGTGAAAACACTTGGCCATGATGCCACTACCGAAACCAAGCAAGAAACCTGACGCCATAGCCAACCTTTGATCAGTCTCACTCAATTGACAGTGTGCAAATTGACTGAAGGAATATGCCTCGCGAGGCTGAACCACTATATGGGAAAGACAAGACTATTTCCACCTGTGCCAGATTTGGTTCTGGCCTAAGGTCGACACGTGCGACAATAGCCTCTTTCTGCATCAAAGCATCGACAATGCCAGCCGCTTTGGAGGAAAGATATATGGGTTCTTAGTCACAGTCGAACCAAGAAGAATGTCGAGCACAGTGTGCAACGAGGAGGTACTGGTGGCCTTTCGTGAAGCCTGCCCAGGCATTAGGGTTGCCAGTGTTGCCAAAGCCTCTTATGCAACCAAATGTTTGAAATATGAAGTTACAGTAAACAGCGAAAGAACTTTTACCAACTGCACAGGTGGAAATGCAGGTAAAACCCGGACCAGCAGATTTGGTTGCAGGAGTAATTCGCTGATGAGCTAAGAAGGTGACTTAACAGTTGGTGATAAGGTATACTGAAATGCGCAGTATGTATATGTACTGCAAGGCTGAAACAGATGAACTTTCTCCAAAGCAATATCAAGCTTATCTTGTTTTTTTCAGGATGCCACTCATGTGCTTTAGGCAAGTGTGCACAGGGTTATATAAAGCTACATACGCAAAATGATACAACTAGATACAGCTTTTAAGCGTTGATATTTTTCTGGGCTAAATTCTTGCTCCTTGAACTCATTCGAGATCATTAACTGTAGCACCGAAGTAGTGGACCACTACCAGAACAAAGGCATGTAGTGTGCCCATCTCAAGTCTAGTGCTTATGCCAGTCTTCTTTTTTACAGCATGGGCTAACTCCCTTGGTTGTTCTGATGTCTACTGGTGTTGTTACTGGAATTCCCCAATTTCTTGCTAGAATATTGTGCTGCGAGAATTCAAACATATGATGAAAAGATTGGCAGTCCACAATTCTATATTTCAGTCACTCTGCTAAAGGTAGAGTAGTGGTGAATACTGATCCTGGAGAGCGCAATCAAGCCAACAGGTGCCATGATTGGCTAAAAGCTGCTCAATGTCTGCGTACTGTATATACAGCTGGCGTCCAAGCCTTCAAGTTCTGACACATCACCTTCCCAGTTATGAAGGCAGTCCTATGTTAATTTTTCTTCTTACATGTAATGACAGTGATTGGGTGCATCTGCTTCATTAATCTTCATCTAGTGCTTGGCTTCTCAGATTTACTGGATGGGGCTGTTGGTGTCTCGTTTTCCTCAAGCACAGTGCGAGACCTAACATTGAGTAGCCCAAATATAGACTTGAGAAAACCAAAACGAATTCAACAGTAAGAAGCTAAAGGGTTGTTTTGGTGGAGACCAGTGGCCAAGTCCGGATATGAAAGAAGAGGAAGGAAAGTCGAGTATTTCCACTTCAACACTGGGAGGCACAACTCCCACAAATAAATACGGCTCGTATTTATTTTACTTCTCTAAATGAGATTACTGGCTTCCATTGGCAAGTGTTCACTTCAACAAACACCGCATGAAGAAACCTTCCTGCGCATATTTCACCAGCTACTGCATCATTGTTTTCCTTTATGAGTGAAACTGCAATTTTCTTATGCAAAAACTTGTCCAATTTTGTATTTTGCAGTAGGATGTTAGCTGTGCTATTAAGGCACTTAAATATCGTGAATAGTAGTAGAGAAAAAAAATAAAAGTAAGAAAGCAGTGGCTTTTTGTGCGTAGACTATGCATACACCATACACCATGGCCATTTCTTCCCTATCTGCTAAACCATTCTAAACAAGAAAAAGCTTATACACAATTATTGTGCAAAGTCAGACCACAACTAAACCGGAGGTATCCTTGGTAAGCAAAGTACATTTATTTGCTGACATTTTCTGCGGCCCTGCTATTGGGCTTTCTTTCCTGTTCAGCTGTGCAGGTTCATTAAGAAGTGACGAGACAGACTGACAATTTATTCATTAAGTGACGAGACAGACTGACAATTTTAATCGTTGAAAGACTTAGTGAAACATTTCTTGTGTTTTTCCTAGGTTTCAGACTCTGCACATTGCATTTTCAGAAATGTTTTCCTTGTTTTTGCTTTTTTTTTCATTTAGCTTATGGGGAGGGCATGTAAACATCTTTTTACACCATGTCAAGTATGTGGTGCCATAGAGTGTTCTTGGATGGAGTGCTGCCCTTTCATTCTGTACACTATAATGTCTGCTTTCTGTGTCCAAGGCCGTTTTACATTTGAGTGTGAGTGTAGCATTTTGCTAAGGTTTTCCTCCGTCACCCAAGCTTGAAAGTTTGCTGCCCACTGCTGGTGGCACACTCGCACATGACATTTTTTTTCAATAAAAGGAAGTTTGTCACTTATCCTGTGCACTGGTTGTCTTTGTCTTTCTGAATTACAATTTGTTGCCTATTTTTGCTCTTTTGTTGCATTTCAGATGAGGAATGGCTATCATAGTTGACATCATTTAACCATATTGCACACAATATGGATTATATGTACTTGCATTGTATTGCCACCATAAATATAATAAGTAGAAGCTAATAATTCACAAATAGCGCCTTTGCACGGTGGCGCAGTGATGGATTGTGGCTATAAGGCACCAGCGCTGCTTGTGCAGAATATTGTTCAACTCTAAAACACTGCTTTCAAACATCATTGTTCTTACGTGCATTTGTATAGCTCCAGTTCTTGTGAACAACACACATCTGGTGGAAGATTAGCTTGCACCTGCAGTTGGGGCCAACGAATAGCCAGATTTCTGCCCGTTTTCATGTTATTAGCATGTTAGTAAAGGTAGTCGTCTTTATAGTGACCTGTTTGCCCAGTGTAGAAGCTGCTGCGGGGTGTCCGAATTTTGTACACATCTTCAGCTTTGTAGGGCACACAGCATCTGGCACATAGTTTGTCACAGGCCGTGTCTTCGGGGCAAGTTGAGTTGACCCGCTTGCAAAGGGAGAACCAAGCTTGCTGGATATGAAGTAAACCACCTGTACAATCAGAGGCCTTCTTCATTTTGTGTGAAATATGTGGTTATAGCGACCCTTTTTCTATGCACTTCTTGTCTAGCAGCGGTCTTTCTTGCTTTTGAAACACTCAGGATAGATTTCAGCAAGCTCGACAGGAATAACACTGGAAAACCAGCAGATGTTAATCATTGCAGTTATCATGCGAAGCTTCGTAGAGTATGATGAGGGCATAAATAAATGAGAGTGTTCCTCAAGGCTTTGTAGCACATGTCATTAGTTTGGAGCAACATGGTGTGTAGCACGTATTTGATCGCGTGCTATAGATTCAGCAGGTGTGGCCATGGTTGAAGTGCAGCGCAAGGTAAAAAAACAGATATCTATGAGCAGCACCCTGGTAAAGGAGAGGCTGGGAAAACTAGTGGGAAGCCTGTTGAACATCCGGTTGACCCTGTTGCTGGCTTCATCAGGCAAAGTGTGAAACCAGAGAAGGAAGTCATCAACACATCAGAAGGTTTTTACATATATATACTGTGCTAAGGTTCTCAGGCAGGTCTCTGTCATAACACGTTAAGTCAGCCTGCAGGCTATGCACGACCAACTACATATGCCTTCTGTTCGGACAAAGAACTGATCATCGTAACTGACGAGGATGGAGTGGGCAAAAAACAAAAACAGCAGCTCCATTAATCTAGTTCCACTGGTATCAGCAGTGTTTTGTAAGTGTGCACCGCCATACTCCCCAATGCTTTCTTGGGTGACACCAACAAGGACCAGCTTGAGGCAAGGGGTAATAGACGTCTTTACAAGCTAAAAATGCATGCATGCATGGACAGAACATTGTGTCCAGAAAGTAGGCCCTTCACAGGGGCACTGGAGAAGGAACAGATTATTGACAGTGGGCAAAGACAAGCTTCTCTGCTTGTTTTGCGATTCTGCGAACGAGGCGGAAGGCGTTGTCCATTTTTGCGATGATCTTGCGGAGGGCCGTTCGGTTCCCGCCGTTGAATTCGACAAACATGCCCAGGACCTGAATAACGTTGAACCCTGGGTATCACCCCCCGTCACAATTGCGAAGACTGATGCTGCTTTCGGAGACTGGCTTCCAATCTTTGGGTCTGCCTCCTGTCTCTTTTCTATAAAGCAGTAGCTCCGACTTGGCGGGGGAGCATCGACATCTGGTGAGGCGGAGATACTCGTCGATCACGTCGATCGCCTCCTGCATGACTTCTTCGACTTTGCCCTCGCAGCCGCCGGAGCACCATATGGTCATGTCGTCGGCGTAGATGGTGTGCTTGACGTCCTCGACACGTGCCAACCTCCCGGAAAGGCCAATCATACAGATGTTAAACAGTGTGGGGGAGATGACGGCGCCCTGACGAGTGCCCCGCCCACCGAGCGGCACATCTTCGGAGAGGAAATCTCCAATGCCAAGCTTGGCCTTCCTGTCCAATAGAAAAGAGCTAACGTAGCTGTGGAATCTGGAACCGAGACCCAGGTCTGAAATGGTCTTGACGATGAAGGTGTGGAGCACGCTGTCGAAAGCCTTCTAGAAGTCCAGACGGAGCAGAGCTTTGACGTCTCTGGAACGGCCATCCACAATCTGATGCTTGATTAGTTTCATAGCATCCTGCGTCGAGAGTCCAGCGCTGAAGCCGATCATGTTGAACGTGTAAACCTCGTTGCCTTGAGGCACCCGTTGAGCCTGCTGAGGACGACGCGCTCCATGACCTTGCCGACGCAGGAGGTCAGAGAAATCGGCTTGAGGTTCTCGATGTTCAAGGCCTTCCCGGGCTTGGGAATGAGCAACGTGTAGGCTGTCTTCCTTTCTGCAGGAACAACGCCGCTCTTCCAGGACTCGTTGATCTTGTCGGTCAGAAAGACGATCGACGTGTCGTCGAGGTTTCTCGACATTCTGTTGGTGACTCCGTACGGACCCGGCGCAGACTTGCGGTTGAGCGCGAAGATGGCCTGTCTGACCTCGGCAACGGACAAGTCTTCGTCCAGCTCGGGGAGAAGAAGGCCTCGGTAGTTCGGGAGTTGGGTCGCCGGATGCCCGTCGCGACGGACGGTCAGGTACTTCTGTATGAATATTGAGACGAGTTCATCGACCGTGTGAGACCTGGTGGCTTCGTGAAGGGCCCGGGCCAACGTATGCCTCTGATTTGACTTCGAGCCGCTTTCGTCGAGAAGGTGCTGCAGCATACCCCAGGATTTGCCGTTGCGCATCTGTCCGTCGATAGATTCGCAGTGCTCGTCCCACTGCTGCTGGCATAGCACCTTGCAGTGGTCATCCATGACCTTGTTGAGCTCCGAGATCATCTTTCGGAGTCTGCGATTGAGCCTTTGACCCTTCCGTCGGTGGAGCAGGGCGTTTTTGGCCTCGATCAGGTGGGCGAGTCAGCTGTCCATCTGCTCGACGTCGAGATCGGTTCCCACTTTGTTGGTGGTCGCGGAAGCGTCGTTCCGGATGCATTCGCACCATTCTACGAGAGTGACGGGTGCCCTGGCTCTCCCGGGTTCTTCGCGAATCTTGCGAAAATGGTCCCAATCGATCAACGTGAACACCCTGACCCTACTCCGAGATACCTTGCAGTTGGTCTCGAGAATGTAGTGGTCGCTGCCGAACTCCATGGCGGTGTTCTCCCAGCCCACGTCCTCGACGTTCCTGACGATGCGCGTATTAAAATCCTTGTCAGTGACCAGAGTGAGGTCCATTTGGTTGCGCCCCTTGGTAGTGTCGTAGACGTAACCCGATGCCGTACGGTGCGTTGAAGTCACCGACGACGACCGAGGGCCGAGGGGCGATCAAGTCGGTCGCTTTCTTGAGGATGGTCTTGAACTGCTGGCGCGAGTCCCTGGGGTTGCTATAGATACTGAGGACGAACACGCTGTTTCTGCGCTGATTCCCTTGCTGTACGCCGAGCAGGATCTCAACCATGACATATTCGATTCTACCACTCGCCAGCTTGAGGTAGTGGGTGAGATGAGTCAGCCTTTTATCGATCAAGTGCAAGTCCCTCGCCCCTTGGGCCGTCCCGACACGGCCCTGTAGCCCTGGAACGAGGCGGCGGAGACTAATGTTTCCTGGAGAGCAATGACTTGAGGTTTGACAGCGAAAGACCTGAAAAACTGCTGCAGAGGGGCTTTCTTGTTAGAATATCCCATGCATTTCCATTGCCAAATGCGAAAACTCTCTTTGGATCTATCCATTATGGCTGACCTGACGGACTACCACCTAACGGGGCAGTTAGGGCTGAGCAAAGACTGGGACCTCCTGTCGCCGCGCTGGTGGGATAATGAAGTCTAGTTTCCTTTAGTATGGCGGGAACGGTTAGCGGTTGTACGACGGAGGCGCATGAAGCCATTCGCGCCTCAATGTCGTCGATGCGATCTGCGAGAGCTCCGAGGCCCCTGTTGGGGTCCCCGAGCACAACCTGAATTTGGCGAACGCTATCGGTGAGGAAACTGACGCTTGCGGTTACCTGTTTGCGGCCGTCTATCAGCCCAATGAGAGTTTGCTTAATCTCGCTGACTTCTGCGGACAACGCTCCCGATTGTCATGTTTGTTTGACTACTTCCTGGCGTTTGGAGGACGTCGCAGTACCGTCTACCGGAGCTCGGATGGGAGTCTCGGTGGCTCTTACTGACGCACCGTTACCCGACATATTCGAAATGAGTTTCCTGATCTATGCCATTATGTCAACTAGCCTCTTGATCGTGTTCTTGAGGTCGTCGTTTTCTCTGCGTAAGCGATTGACTTCCTCGTCCCTAGCTTGCTCTGCGGGCAGGTCGTTACTAGGTGCCGGAGCAGCCTCGGTATTGGCGCCGGGCTTAGATGCTGCCTGGGCTCTGGCACCCGGGCGGCCCCTGGAACCGGATCTGGACCTGGATTTGGATCGGACCCGGGATCTTGACCTCGACCTGGCCCTGGAGCGGCTCCTGGTGCGACCCCTGGAGCGGCCTCAGGACCTGGATCTCCCCCTGGGCCGGGAGCGGATGCGACCGTATCGGCGTTGAGGCGATGCTTGCCGGGCTTGATTCGCGCGCTCCATAGGCGGGGAAATGTGCGGTGTTGAGGGCCCGGGAGCGTTGCCCCCGTCTGCGCCCGACGAGGTACGGCATCTGAAGTCTTCGCTTGCACTCCTTGGCGGCGGTCGCCTCCGCACAGCTTGCATTTGGGACAGGCACGTACGCAGGATTTTTTTTTTTTTTTGCGAGGGGGGGGGGGGCAACCCAAGGTAACTTTTCTATACAAATGAGGGGGGGGTACCTTTACTAGTACAAATGTGAATAACGCTCACCATTCGCCATAAAAACGCGTAATCCCACAAAAGAAAAATGAAATAAGGTGTATTTTACACTCCTTTACTTGGCAAACAAAGAAGCACGCCAAATGGACTCGCGCAGGAAAGAAGCGCAGGAAGAACACTGCCAAGAACAAGTAAAGATGCGAAAGTGTAAAATAAAAATTACGTTAGCAGAATATAACTTCAAAAACAGTACTTGGCAACAAAGGCACACGGACCGCGCGGAGTTGTGTTACTCCGCCAGCCGATGTTAGAAGCAAACAAAATCGTCGTCATGCGGCCTTTTCAAAATGGCGTCGTACTTGATACTTCCGGAGCACCTGCTGTTCTTCAAAAGTTTTTTCATCGGCGGAAACAATGAGCTGTGCAACAGACATGGACAAAATATATCGAGTCTGAGCATTTCACTCTTCAAAAGTCTGCTGTGCAGTTAATTTCTCTGCTGAACCCGTTTTACTCATGAAACTTCACTACCAACTGAAATGAAACTTCACAACAAATACTTGTAGCGAAGCAAGCATGTTATTTCAGTTCAATAATGAATTAGGCATTCGCCATTCCACTATAATAGGCGAGGGCAAAGGCATAAAATTACGCGCCAATAATTTTATTTTTGTAGTTACCGCCTTATTTGGGTAACAGAAGAGGTTTGAAGTACGAATTATTTGCAGCCTCGCGGAGGAACAGTGACTGGCGGTTATGAGGGCGTGGGCGGGGCTTCATTGCAGACTTAAGAGGAAGCTTTAGCTCGGGTGCTCCTATCTAAATACATGTAAAAGGGGAATTCGTTTTTCTCAGCAGTAACTGCACCAAATTTGAAGAGGTTTGTTGCATTTAAAAGAAAAATTAAACTCTAGTGACTGTTTGTTTCGAATTTTTGCTTTATATCGTCAATTTTTTCTTAAAAATTATCAAAAATCGCAAATTTTCAGAAATCTGGACTATCAAGTTTACAACTCTGTCTTTCGGCAACGAAAAATGATATCACAATTCTGTGACTTGCATCTAATAGTACATTTAAAGCGGACAAAAGTGATATTTTACATATGAATCTCAAAAAATTTAGTAATATGGAAATACACCTTTTGCAGAACCCTTGTAAACAACGCAACAAATTCACATAAGATGCAAAATTATATATCGAATTTGTCCGCTGTGAATGTTCCAATGGATACCGTTTACAGAACCGCAACATCTATTCTTGATGCAGCGCTATGAATTTGTAAACTTCGTGCTTCTACTTTTTTCAAACTGTCGAATATTTGAAAATCTTTCTAACAAAATTCAGGCACTAAATCGAAATTCCGCTTGATACAGTCACTAGAATTTAACTGTCTCTCTCAAATACAACAAATTTCATTAATATCGGCCCAGGGGTTATCTCAGAAAACGTTTTTGCGTTTTACGTGTATTTGAATAGGCCGCCTTGGAGTTGGGCCCGAGCTAAAGCTTCTTCTTAAATTGTATCCGACTATAGTAGCGTTTTTTGAATTATCTCTGGAAGAAATATACAGAAATATATATTTGCAGAACAATCACAGTTCTTTTGGATCCCTCGTTTACTGCTCTAACAAGTTAAGTGCCACAACCGATTCTTAATTATTGTTATTTGGGAAGTTACGTAACGATGCGTGGCCGCCAATCGCATACAACCGCGTATGGCGCAGGAGGCTGCGACTCTACACGTACTGCGCCCACCGCGGAAGGTTAGAAAAACATCTGCATAAGCACAGCAGAGAAGTGGCAACGTTAAGCGCCTCGAATGATAACTGTAGAAGCGTCATTCAGAACACACGGAATTGTCCTCCACTTCCGGCGGCGTTCTCTCTATACTTTCTACTTAATTAAAAAGATGTTGATCCATGAATATTTTCATAAACAACGGTTACATTTGTTAATTTTTGCTTTTCCTTCCTGTTTGGATGTTGCCTTGGCTATGTCCCTTAGTAGATCGCTTAATTTCTCAAATCCTGGCGACTCTTGTTTCCAGTTGGCAATTTTGCAGGAAAGGAGCTGTACAATTAGGGAAAAACCACAAGAGTTAAGAGGTGACAGTCATAGTGCCTATGAGTTTCAAGGTTATTCTAGGGATTGATGATGGATGCTATCTCGCATTATGTTGTTATCCACATTATCTAACCGATATCACGGGTATATGGTTCCGAGGATCTGTCAGCGTCGCGGTGAGCCGTCACTCGAGGAAATAATGAAACAAAAAGAAAAGTTAAACGCAATTGGCATTTTCTCTGGCCGCAACTCGTTCCACGTGCATACAGACCAGCAGACCATGAACTGAATCCCTTTCCTGGTTCCTGGATCAGTCTAAACGAAGAAGGTTGAACTTACGAAGCAACAACGATGGGCGTGACCGTTGAATAGACGTTAACAACTGAATGCATCTCGAGTTAATCGCGCGCGCACCGAATTGATGAGTAAACTGGCCATCACATCCCAGGAGACGCCGATAACTATCGCCATCCAAAAGGAGTGAAAAAGGCAGCAAAATGTTAACCGCCGAATAGCCGTCAAGTCTCAACATTGATTTGGCGGCGCTTTAGGAATGTGTGTGAGAAATGGTGGCGTATGCGGGGAGTGGGGGGGAGGGGGGTATGCGTCTTAATTTCGGGGGGGGGGGGGGGTCCCTCCCTTGGGTGCGTGCCTGATTTGGGATCGCACCTATGCAGAGCGTCTGGGTTTGCTTCTCCGCATCCCCTGCAGATGGCGTCGTTGGACGAAGGGCAGACGTCGGAGCGGTGCTCGAGTCGGCCGCAGCGTCGATTTGCTTGCGGAATAAAGTGCACCTGATTATGGTGCCGCCGTACGAGACAAAATTTGGCACCCGGTACCCCTCGAACAGGACCACCACGGTGCCGGTGTTCTTGAATATTCTGGCGCCCAGCGCCGTGGGGTTTCTCGCGTTGACGAGTTTTTTGTCGATCGCCGCGGGCCCGTCGGTAAGGGAGACGCCTCGGATGACGCCCTTGCACGTGGAGTGGTGGGCGGCCTCGTAAGCGCCCACCTCAAAACGTTGACCGGCGACGGAGATGCCCTCGATGCTGATGTAGCGTGCAGCATTGTCCCTGTTGGGTGTGCTGATCACCAGTATATTTTGTTGAAACTTGGGACACATCGTGTCGGTGTCCCGCGACGCCGAATCGAACCCGGCAGCCTGCCATATGGCGTCGGTGACTGCGGTAGGTCCGAACTTGCCGATACACAGGCCTCCCGTGGGTCGCATGACGACCTTTGCCTCCTCCTTGGGCAGCGGAGGCATCCTGCCCCCTCTGATGATCTTGCTTTTCATACCCGCGCGGTCGGCGCGGTCCAGAGCGTTCGAACCGGCGTTATGCTGAACGTCGATCACACTGGCATTGGCCGCGTTTCTCATTCTCATTGAAGAACCTCTGGCGGAAAGGAGCTGCCACCCGGAGTCTTTAGTGAAGTCCTCGGGGGCTAAAAACTCCCCTTCCACCTCAAACTCCATCACAAAGTCGCTGCAAAAGCCTCCGACGAGAAGAGGCGGGCGAGCGATTTCTCGCCGCGCGAACCCTAACACGTTTAGGCTCAACACACAGTAACGGCGTAGTCAAAAGAAAAACGGCAAGAAATATCACAAATGTCCAGCCACCCATGAAAGTCGGGTATTGGCGTGTTCCTTTTGACTTCACGGATCCGAAAATGTAGAAAGTTCAGGGTTTCAGACTCGAGAAACATCCGAAAAGTTGGCAAAAAGCAGGACCCGAGCGAACCACGTCACATGTGGCTCAAACCTATTACCTATTACCGAGTGCCTGAATAAACTTTGTTTGGGTCCAGCAAAACGCGATGTGAAGATTCTTGTTGCTCTTTAACGAACCTTTTTCACGGCGACATAGGTCCCTGTAAACGCAGAACTAAGCAAGTGCTGCCTTGAGAAGAGACTTTTTGATGCCGCTTTGGAGTACTGGATATGTGCTACTCGGTCTGTGCTCGTCTCCAATGAACCACTTTGATGCCACCCTGGGTCACTGGGTATGTGCCAGTAGGCCGGTCTTCATTGAACGTCTTTGACGGCCACTTAGGTAACTAGGTGCGTACCACTGGGGATGTGTCGCTCTAGATTGCCGAAAGATATCCCTTAAGTTTCTCCGATGCTGAGTGGAATCGAAACAACGTCACAAGGGCTCCTCAAGAACACCAATCCGGTGCATTACTAGTCTGCGCAACAAGTGCAGTGGGTGTGCGCCGCTTTTCAATGAGCCTCTCGCCAACTTGGGTCTCATTTTTGAAGCCTCGAAGGTGAGGGGCCGATGCAAGTGAGGACTCTTATTCCGAATGATTGTGCTGCTGGAGAAGCGTGGCTGTTGCGCCGAGGCGCACCAGTTCCTGAGAGAATTAACGCACAGGTGCAAATCGGTCCTGGTGAACAAGTTCCTAGCTGTCATTTGTAGTGTCCATGTATAGCACTCTTTGGAATGAAGGAAGGCAACCCGGGGGTTCAAGAGGGCTTCCAAGATGGCTGCAGTTTCGTTGAAATAAATGTGTGCGCGTTCCCAACAGAATCGGCCATAATCAGTCTCCAATGCTCGAACCACCATACGTTACAATGGCAACGAAGATGCGTCTGAACTTCGTGAAGGCTGCCAAGCAACGATTTTAAGCAGAACGAAGATACCAACACACATTGTCGAAACTTCTACTTTGCGGTATGGCGCACAACATGCGTCCATCGTTCCCTTTCTTTGACGCGCGCGCCACTGACGCCAACAACGTCGGCACCGAGTGGTTGAAGTGGGTGAAACGCTTCGAAAACTTCATCGTAGCCTGCGGTATCACAGCTGATGCCCGGAAGACGGCCATACTACTACACTACGCGGGGGAAGAAGTGTATGACATATACTGTGCACTACCCGATCCTCCCGCAGCCGCAGCTGCGTCTACCGTTTCAAGTACCGGTGGCTCCAGTAACGCAACCCCTCTCTGCACCGCAGCACGTAGGAAGCTCGATGACTATTTCGCACCCCCAGTAAACACTACCTTCGAGGTTTACCGCTTTCGTCAAGCCAAGCAAATGGAAAGCGAGTCGCTCGACGCATTTTACGCCAGGCTACGACAGCTTGTTAGGCACTGTACTTTCGCCGATGACGACACCGAAATCAAAAATCAAATATTGCTGTCCACAACGTCGACACGTCTACGCCAGTACGCCATGCAGCATGACCTCGACTTGCAAGGAATTCTCAAACAAGGCAGGTTATTTAAAGAGGTCGAACACGACATCTCCGTGATCGAGCAAGAAAGCCGACAGTGTAAGGAAAACTCGGCGTCAGCGTCTACACTTTGTTGCGTACTCCAGGGTAGCGTACCGTACTGCTGCCGAGAAGTAGCGGCGCCTGCCTATCGAAGCTCGACCGACATTGCTTATTGGGTAGCGTGGCGTTGTCGGCGGGCTGCAGGCATCCGGTAGATCATGGTGACCAAGCAGGGGCGAGACGATTTGCTAGTGCGAAACTTGCACGGTTTATTCAAAGGTAGTTGAAAGAAAATAAGAAAAGCATGAAGTATGAAGTCTCAAGTAAGAAGTATATCAAAGTACATTTCGGAGCCCCTTAAATAGCTCTCTACAAGTGTGGGCGGGATCTTGCGTCCATCGATGACACGTGACAGGCACGGAGAGAGGGCCCCTCCTCCTGCAGTACCAAACACGGGAAGGAGAGGTCGATCCTCTCAGCAACGAATCCGGTCGGGTGAACGACCCCTCCGGTGCGCGTGTGCTCCGGTGCATGGAAGGTCGGGTGAATGACCCCTCCGGTGCACGTGGGCTCTTGATCAGAGGAGGTCGGGTGAATGACTCCTCCGGTGCACGTGGGCTCCGGTTCCGGGAAGGTCGGGTGAATGACCTGCCGCCACGTGGTGTCAGACGCCAACCCTAACAACTTGCAGTAAACTCCGAGCGCACCTCGCGACCTCATCAGCCGAAGCACCATGGGAAAGAGCCGTCACGGACTCGTGAGCCTCCGCGCCATCAACGGGCAAACGCGACATGCTACAACTGCGGAAAACCATGGCCTCACAGTAAGGGACGCTCTAGTTGCCCCGCTCTCGGCAAACGGTGTACTGCGTGTCACAAAACTGGACACTTTGCTAGTGTGTGTCGTTCAGCACACAAAGCCGTACACGCAATCGTGCGGGACAGCAGCCCTGACAGTGATGAACACGTTTTCATGACCTCCTCTCATTGTCACGCAGTCACGGGATCTCCACATGTGGACGTCAAACTTGATGGCGAGGACGTCCGTTTTACAATTGATACTGGCGCTACCGTGTCTGTCGTCGGTTCGAACAGCTTAAAAAATCGTTTAAGCAAGGAAACGCTGTCCAAGACATCTAAGAAAGTATTTGCTTATGGGGCAAATCCTCCTTTACCGCTACTTGGAAAGCTTGATGTTGTCATGACCTACAAGGAGAGCAGCAGCAATGAAACTCTCTACGTTGTGTCTGGAGACTGTGCACCACTGCTCAGTTTCTCTACAGCTTCCCGTCTAGGACTAGTCCAGATCACGTATAGTCTGGGAGAGGTTACCAGCAGACTGGATCCGAGGATGGCCTACCCAGACCTCTTCAAGGGAGTGGGCTGTCTAAAGGACTTCCAGGTGCACCTCCATGTTGACCCCAGTGTTCAACCAGTAGCCCAACCTCACAGACGTATTCCCTTCTTTATGCGAAAGCCACTGGAAAAAGAGCTCGAAAGGCTACAGTCCCTTGGCATAATCGAAAAGACCAAAGGACCAACCCCCTGGGTATCACCAATTGTGGCAGTACCGAAGCCACATGACCCCGAGCACATTCGAATGTGTGCTGACATGCGCTGTGCCAACCAAGCTATCCAGCGTGAGAGACACGTCACACCCACAGTGGACGACATCTTTGTTGCTTTGAACGGCTCCATCTTATTCACTAAACTCGATCTGAAAGATGGGTACCACCAACTAGAACTTGACTCATCATCCCGTGCGATCACCACTTTCTCCACACATGCTGGGCTCTTCCGATACAAGAGACTCAACTTCAGAATCAACTAAGCAGCCGAAGTGTTTCAGGACACCATCCGTCAGGTTCTAACATCCCCAACGTGCTCAACGTAAGCGATGACATATTGGTGTATGGAAAGACTGAGAAAGAGCATGATAAGACTTTTAAGGCCACACTGGAATGCCTACTTGCAAGTGGTCTCACACTGAACGTCAAGAAATGCAAGTTCAACCAACGGGAACTTACATTTTTCGGGCATGTGTTCTCCAGCAATGGTGTGCAACCGGACCCTACTAAGGTGTCTGCGATCTTGGGTGCATCACCACCTTCCAGCGCCACTGAAGTGAAGAGTCTCCTCGGGCTCGTTAACTACTGTGGTCGGTTCATACCCAACTTGGCCCACCTCACCCAATCACTCGGGAAACTCACGGCCAAAGGAGAGGACTGGTGTTGGACAGACATACAGCAAGACGCCCTGGACGAACTGAAGAGACAGCTTTCCGAGGCCACAACTCTCGCCTACTTCGATCCAGGAAAGAACATCACACTCATTGTAGACGCTGCTCCTCATGGCCTTGGTGCCATTCTCACGCAGACATCCGGAAGCGAAACCAGAGTGGTAGCATATGGGAGTCGTGCTCTTTCTCCTGTGGAGGCACGCTACTCTCAAATTTAACGGGAAATGCTGGCCGTGGTGTGGGGAATCGAGCATTTTCACATCTACTTGCATGGGGCAGCATTCTGTCTACTGACAGACCACAAGCCATTGGTCAGAATTCTCAGCAACCCTTGCTCCCTGCCTTCAGCATGGCTGGAGCGTTTGGCACTTCGAATTCAACAATACACCTATGAAGTGCAACACACTAGTGGTCCAAGTGACTGACAACCCATCTGACTACTTGTCCCGACACCCAGTAAACTCCACGTCACCATTTCGGTGCATGGAGTCTGTCGCCGAACAGTATCTGAACTTCATTGTGTCTCATAGTTTGCCTCGTGCCATGACCAGAGAGGAGGTAACCGAAGCAACGCTCGCTGACCCGGTGATGAAATCGCTCAAGAAAGCCCTAAAGCAACCACAGCAAGGCAAAGATTGGAAGACCACAACTCTGATGCCGTTCTCTCGCGTTGTGGCAGAACTGTCAAGTTTCCAAAGAAGGCCTTGTGTTAAGAGGCACGCGGATAGTACTGCCAGCACAACTTCACACTAAGGCGGTGCATCTTGCACATCGAGGACACCAAGGCATTGTCAAGACAAAACAGCTGTCGCGTGAGAAAGTGTGGTTTCCAGGGATAGACTCTTTAGTGAACCAGACAGTTAAGAGTTGCCTGGCATGCCAAGCGAACACACCAGTACACCATCGAGATCCCTTGCCAATCCAGGAGCTGCCTCGAGGCCCGTGGACTGAACTGTCGTTAGATTTTGCTGGCCCTTTCCCTGATGGCAAGTATGCCATGGCAGTGGTGGATGATTTCTCCAAGTACCCAGTTGTTAGCATCCTACACACTCTTGCAGCACCTACAGTCATCAAGCAACTGCGCACTGTTTTCGCTCAGTTCGGCTAACCAGAAGGTGTAAAGTCAGACAATGGCTCACCATTTCAGAGTGAGAGTTTTGCAGAGTTCGCCAGCGAGCTCGGGTTCAAGCATCACCGGATCACTCCACGGTGGCCAGAGGCTAATGGGGAAGCCGAAAGATTCATGCGCACCCTCAAGAAGTCTATACTCGCAAGTCGTGTCAGCCACTTGCATTGGACTAATGAGCTTCAGTCGTTCCTGCTGGCTTATAGGTCCACACCCCATAGTTCCACAGGAAAATCTCCGTTTCAACTTCTGTTTGGGAGACCCATGAAGAATCTTCTACCGACACTTGTCGCTGGTACTCACAACTCGGCTCACTATGAGGCCAGACAGAATGACACTAAAAGAAAAGCATACAACAAGTGGTACGTCGACACTCGGAGGCATACGAGTAAGGCATACTTGGCAGCAGCGACGACACATCTACTACAACGCTGAACGCCTGTCTGCATTTTGCCGCAGATTCCCCTGTCCCAGAGGCTGCAAGTTGTGTCCCCCACCAGTTCGTTCTGCAAGCGTGTCCGGAGCGTGGCGTGACATGACGTGGCAGACACGGCAGCGATTTTCCTGGTAAAGCACGACTGTTAGCTGAGCCAATCAACTGCGGCATCGGCGGCGACGTCACAGCGTCAAAGCTTCATAAACGAGTGCTTCGCGGGAGTTCGATTCACTTGGCAGCAGCGACAACGCATCTACTACAACGCTGAACGCCTGTCTGCATTTTGCCGCAGGTTGGTGTTTTAAGATACTATTGCATACAATTTACCGTCGCTGCTGCCGGGTTTCATTGCTTTGTTTTCTTTGCTTTGTTCTTTGCTTTGTGGAGTGCATATTTTCTGTTGATAATTGTATGGCTAAGGAAATAGCTAAACTAAAAGAGGAAATGAAAGCTGAACTCACTCAACTGAAACAGGAATTTAGGGATCAACTAAAGCAGTATCGTGAGGCATTGGAAAGGGACATGCGCAATGAGATTCGAGAAATGAAAATAGAGCACAAAAATCGAATTCAGAGCATTGAGTTTGGTCACACCTCAGTTGAAGAACTGAAGACAAGACTGAATGCTGAAGAAACTGCAAGACGAAAACTAGAAAATGAAAATATAGTGCTTCAAGAAAGATGCAACGCCCTCGAAGGCAGGGCCCGAGAACTTGAAAAACGCTTTGTGCACTCGGAGCAGTACTCGAGAAACAAAAATCTCGAAATACAAGGCGTCGTAAAAAAAGATAATGAGAATGTGCTGGACACCGTTCAGATGATCGGGAAAGTTATCAAAGAAGAAATTGTCGAGACTGACATTGAAATGTGTCACCGTGTACCCGCCCGAGACCCAGAAAAATCGAATATCATTGTGCAGTTTAAATCCAGGACCAAGCGCGATGCTGTGCTTAACAAGGCAAAGAGGGCACGTCTTTCTAACAAGTATATTGGAAATGAAAACACTCACAAAATTTACGTGAATGAGCACCTATGCCCTACCCTAAAGCAACTACTCGGAAATGCTATCGGTAGAAAACGTGACCATGGATGGAAGTCCGTCTGGTCGCATAATGGCAGGATATTCGCGAGGCAGTCTGACGACACACCCATTGTAAGAATACAGCATCACGAAAATATTTCGAAGATATGCTAAGTGTTGTGTTAAATCTTGTACTTTCTGTTCAAAATGGAATATTTTGAATTTGCGCTACCACAAAACGTTCATCTACAGGATACCAAGCTTATCTCTGTTTTGCATTTTAATTCCCGTTCCGCTATTCACAAAAGTGACAGTATCTCTTGTCTTCTCAACCAATTTCCTTTCCAGTTCGACGTCATCATGATTTCTGAAACTTTGTTTCAAAATAGCTACGATGTCGTCGGCCTGGATGGATATACTTCTTTTTACCTTAACCGTCAGAATAGGCGAGGGGGTGGCGTTGCCCTTTATATTAAAAATAATTACCATTATGAACTAATGCCAGAGTTTACATTCATAATTCTTGACTGCGAGATGTTAACTGTCAAGGACGAGAAAAGGGTCTTATCAGTAATATACCGCCCTCCGAGCGGAAGTATTGAGAATTTCATTGATTGTTTTGGTAAGCTTCTGGAGTTCTGTTCATTTAATAATGTTCATTTTGTCTGTGGAGGCGACTTCAACATAAATATTTTAGATAAAAATAAGTATGTGCAGGATTTAAACAATCTACTACTATCATTTGGCTTTACCAATCTGATCACTACACCAACGAGGGTTACTCAATCTACCTCATCTGCCCTCGACCTTCTTATTACAAATATAGAAACCTCAGTCTGCACCGCGGGTACGCTTTCTAATGATATTAGTGATCACTGTCCAGTCTTTATAGTGTACGCATTAGATAACAGTATCAAACAAAACATTGAATTACTTACCTACCAACACATTTCTAACGAAGCACTGGATTTATTCAGTCTAGCTGTAGGTACGCAAAACTGGGATTCCGTGTTAAGAGAAAAAAAATGTTAATGAAGCGTATAACAAGTTTCTTGCACTATTTGTGCGCATCTACACTGCGCATTTCCCCTTCAAGCAAGTTAGGAAATCAAAAACGATACGAAAACCGTGGATTATGAGTGAGCACATCAAAATGATAAAAAAGAAGAACCGCCTTTATCATGCGTTCTTGCACTCCAGATCGGAAATTAAACTTAAGGAATTCAAAACCGAAAGAAATAAACTGAATAAAATACTAAGGCAGGCAAAAATAGATTACTATCAACGTCTGTTTTTCGAAATCAACAAGAAACGTCCGGATGCGGTTTGGAAAATAATAACGTTTTAGGTCGTCAAACTAAAAGTAGTGTACCCAAGTCGATAAGCTACGCAAATTGCGAATTGATCGGTAAAGCAATGGCAGACCATTTCAATACTCATTTTGTGAATGCAAGCTTTACGCACACCCATGACTCCCAAGTCATGTATTCACTAGATAAATGTGTTTCAGAAACTATATTTATGGAGCCAACTGACGAACATGAGGTGTTTACAACAATAAAAAATCTTAATAACAGCAATGCATTGGATATTGACAATTTACAAATTAAGCCAATAAAATATGTCTTACATCACTTGCCATTTATCCGTACGTTGGTCCATATATTCAATCTAGCTATAGAATCGGCGACTTTCCCAGACGGCATGAAACGAGCTAAAGTATCCGTGCTATACAAACATGGCGATATAAATAATGCTTCTAATTATAGACCAATATCTGTCCTACCCATTTTTTCCAAAGTGCTAGAAAAAATTATTGCTACGCGCCTAACAAAGTTTCTGGACAGACATGATGTAGTAACAAACTCACAGTTTGGTTTTAGAAAAGGTAGATCTACGGAAGCCGCCCTTTTATCCTTGAAGGAAAGTATTGTGCAAAGCATAGACAACGGAGAATTCGCCCTCGGGCTCTTCGTTGATTTTAGCAAGGCATTTGATTGCATCAGTCATGACATTCTTAAATATAAACTATCAATATATGGAGTACGCGGACATCCACTCACTTTAATGGAATCATATCTCAGAAATAGAACTCAGTGTGTATGTATTAACAACGTCCTATCTTCTTTCTTGACACTTAAAAATGGAGTGCCGCAAGGGAGTGTTTTGGGCCCACTATTATTTAACTTATATATTAATGACTTAGTAAATAAAGATCCTACAGTTGATTTCTTTATATATGCGGATGATAGTACTATACTCTTCTGTGGAAAAGACGCAAACGAACTAATTATCAGGTGTAATGCATTGCTAATGAAACTATCTGATTGGTCACATTCAAATGTGATCAGAATTAACCCCACTAAAACGAAAGCTATTCTTTTCAGAGCCAGAAACAAACCTTTTCAGTTGGAACATTCAATCACTTATTTAGGCAAACACATAGAACTAGTTAATGAACACAAAATACTTGGAGTAATATTTTCATGTCATTTGAGTTGGGGTGCTCATTTTAATAACCTTCGAAACAAGTTTTCTGCAGTCGCCGGTGTACTATCTCGCTGTAGAGCTTACATGCCGACAAAAGCCAAGCTACAAATGTATCATGCATTGTTCACCTCGCAATTTAATTATTGCAGTTTAGTATGGGCAACCACAACACGAACTAACATAAATAAAATAGTTACATTACAAAAGGCGCTTTTCCGACACATTTCTAATATTGAAGCCCGATCAACAACAAAAACATTGTCACAAACATACGAAATCATATGGGTAGATCGATACTACGAATATCGTCTTTTACAAATATTTTATTTTGCAAGGAAAGAATGGAGAGATTTTCTTACATCATTAGCGACCTTGCAGCACCATGACATACCTGTGCATTTCAGAAACCCTGAACTTTGGCTTGTACCGCGCTTTCGCACCGAGTATAAGTTACAATCTATTAAACACAATTTGCCGAAAATTCTAAATAAACATGTTCACGCTAATAAATTATCTCGTAAAGAGTTGAAGATGTATTTCGTTAACCTATAACATATATATATTCATGTATAACGATGCATATAAATGACCATGTTTTCTTTTTTGCCTTTTTGTTTTATTTGTACAAAAATGTCTTGTTGTTTCTTACATACCCTGTCATAAGCATGTCTCTGAGTTTTCAATTTATGTTTAGTTTATGTTTAGTAAATTTCTGCTTAAGTTATTTTTTTTTGTACCAAAAAGGTTGCTGTTTTCGTTCTGCCATGTATAACGCCTCCTGGGTCCAGTCAAGCTGCTGACGGCAGCTTTTAGCCCGGGAGGACGTTTCTAGTCTGTACTAGAAGAACAATAAACTTGAACTTGAAAAAACAACCAGCTGTGTGTGGGACAACAAGTCCTCTGTAAACAGGACAGGTCAAACAAGTTTTCGCCTTACTTGACCCACACCCATGCTCAATCACCAAAGTCAATGGCTCCAGAATCACAGCGTCCAGAGATGGAGTGTCGATTTGTCGCAACTCAAGTTTCTTCAAAGATGCAAGCACAGTTCAAGTGGAACGGCATCAGGACCCGACCGACATGCCATATCTGGATGATGAAGCTGTGCCGAGTAACAGTGACCTTCCAACCCCCAGCATAGCTACTCCTAGCCAAGCCATATCAGCAGCTCCCAAGACCGTCTCACAGCGGTACCCCCAACGATCCAGGCAACGACCTAGGCACCTGAAAGACTTCGTGTTTAAGCAAAACTGATTTTTCCTTCCCTGAGGGGATGATGTAGTGTCCATGTATAGCACTCTTTGGAATGAAGGAAGGCAACCCGGGGATTCAAGGGGGCTTCCAAGATGGCTGCAGTTTCGTTGCAATAAATGTGTGTGCGTTCCCAACAGAATCGGCCGTAATCAGTCTCCAATGCTCGAACTACCATACGTTACATCATTCAATATAGATGTCCCGTTTTGGGACAGCCTGTAAGTCCGCAAACTTGAGTCAGGCAAGGAAAACAGTTTTTTGACAGTCCCATTCAAACTGGGTGCCCAATGTAGTACCACAATTCAACAAACACGGCAGATCTAGAAATATGTTTAGGTCTATGTGAGACATGCCGTTCCTTTAAATGCTTCAGTATTGTTCTCATGATAGTGCACCGGATTACTGAAAACAGCCGTTTATATTGCAGAAGCTGCTTAGTTGAGCGGACGTACAGTCGGGAACGGCGCTACATTGAAGGTATGAAATATAAGATAAGCGTAACATGTTTTTGTCAGTAATCAGACTCGAGAACAATTTCTTTCGTTTACACCACTAGAAAAAAGCCGAAGGACGCAACTACCTTCTTTTTTTCTTGTTCTTTTTCAATTGAACAAATTCTAGCGTTTTACGTCTGACGATATCCTTATGAGGCACCCTGTTCAGTTCTCACCATCTGGGGTTCTTTAACATGCCCCTAAACACAATTACGAATCGAATTCCGCGACCTGGTTGGGGCCTGTGATAGCAGCGCAACGCCATATATCCGCTTAACAGCGAAGGTGTTAAGGGCTACTTTCCCCACTATCACGTCCGCGTGCAGAAAAAATCACGAAGATAGTACAATACCGGGCCGACCCGCGGCGAAGGTGCATTTCGCCATTAAGGGGCCCCCGTACACAGCTTCGCTGGTACAGAGTGGAAGGGCACTGAGGTTTGTTGTTGTCAAGCATGGACTGGACATAAAATTTCACCCGGCTTACGGGCCAAAGATTAGCATATATAATCGCTACCTAAAACTGTTTTCGGCTCCCTAGTGCCGTCCGCAATAAAAAAGAACCGTGCCAATTACTCCGCGTTCTTTTACGCGAGGAAGACGGAAACATGAATGGTATGTTGCACTGCAGTTTTTTTTTCTATCAGAGTACTTCCCGTAAATCTGAGTACAGGGTGCCGGATGGGCCGATATGTTTTATTTGTTTGAAGCGGCAAGCAGGACGTTTACATGTGTTTTTTTTTTCTGGCTGCGCTTCGCAAGACCTGATAAAGAACTATATGCGCAAGAATACACACGAGGGATACATACTGCTTGAAGAACAAGAAAAAGACTTGTACACCAAAGGGAACCGTGCACTAACATAGTAGAATGAAAGCCGACACTGCGGCCCCAATGCACGCGCAGTCACCGAGCAGCATTAAAAATCAGTAAAATGAAATAAAGGAGAGAAACAAAGGCATCTATTTCAAGGCATAAATGCATGTCATATACAATTATAAACATCATTTGGGCGGTCTGATCGCAAACAGTGCCGTTGTCAGATGGGAAGAGTACTTGGCACCTGGGGGTGCCGCGTCCCAGAGCTTACATGTACGCATCAACCCAACATCATCCGATGCATTGACCCCGGCACTCCCCTTCTACCCGGGCTAACTGGGCGGGGGGCTTTGGTTCGGGCCAACGGTCCTTCCCGGACAAGGGGGCTGTTGTGGTGCAGCACGACTGAGTTACTGCACTCAACACACAAACAGCCACGTCGGTGTTACAGGACACAAGCCTGACTGACCCTCGGACTGCCTTGACGCAAAAGAGGTCAAGGCACACAACCATGGACGCCACCAAAGCCATCCGCGGAGCAGCGCGACCACACGAGCGTTCGCCCCGACCGGTTGCATCTCTGGGCTCCACTGAGCCAAACAAAACCCCATAGAACGACTGGCACACACGGCCGAGTCGAGCGACCTTAGGAGCATGCGTCATAACTTAATGGAGAGCTTTCCACCTGATTCATCAAAAATAACGGCAGGACGAGCCCACACTTCAAGAAACTTCTTGTCGCCCAAGCGATGCCGCCCTCGGGTGAAATGTTACCAGACCTCCTTCCGTGCTTTCGCAAGCACTTCGTGAAGGCCCGGCGCTCGTTCCCCCGAAAATTGCATCACAGCGTGCCAACCAAACTTGGTATCAGCACTCGGCGAGAAGAAGCACGAACTGGTTGACCGCCTGATTAGGCAAAGGGTGCAAAAATCGAACCTTCTGATATGGAACACCTGGGAGCTTAAAGAGACAAGCAATCCTTTGGAGAAGAGCTGCAGGAAGCAAACACTGCGTAAAGATATGAACCGAGTCCTCACGACCAACACAAAAGGGGCACACTCCACAAGCCGGGACGGCTGTGAGGGGCCTGTAACTCAACGGCAAACACCCTCGCGCCAGGCGGTACATGAACGTAGCTCGCCTAGCGTCGAGGAAACTGGCCGTGATGAGCTTCCAGTTTGGCCTGTGGATGGAGAGATCGTACCTTTGGCAATGCGAGGGGAGACCTGGCGTGAGGATATCGACTAGTTCTTGGATTGGAGTTGAAACTACGTAAATGCCGGGGTTTACCTTGCGGAGGAGAGAAATGGCAGCAGCCGCATAAATGGTGGACGGGGAACCTGAGCGAGGCACACAGTGGGAAAACGTGCTCTGAGAAAACAAGCGGAGTCGAGTGCTAAGGAGAAAGTAGGTCAAGCTTCGAGTTAGGAGCATATTGCCCTTACAAAAATTTTAATGTGTTTTTTTAGAAAGTATTTTCAATATTCTCTATAGAACTCTATTGTGTTTATTTTGATTGCCTATAGAATTTTCCTATAGAGTTCCAAAAGTTATTTGGCCACCGCATTCTTATAGGAACTCTAAAGACGCATTTCTATAGAACATTTCTATCGAGTTGCTTTAGAGATGCTAAAGACAAATTTCTATAGAATATTTCTATCGAGTTTCTTTAGAGATGCTAAAGACAAATTTCTATAGAATATTTCTATCGAGTTTGTTTAGAGAAGCTAGAGACAAATTTCTATAGAATATTTCTATCGAGTTTCTTTAGAGATGCTAAAGGCAAATTTCTATAGAATATTTCTATCGAGTTGCTTTGGAGATGCTGAAGGCAAATTTCTATAGAATATTTCTATCGAGTTGCTGTAGAGATGCTAAAGGCAAAATTCTATAGAATATTTCTATGCAGTTGCTTCCGAGTCCCTACAAGCAAATGCCTATAAAAGCTAGGCCGATATGTGTAAAGTACTCGCAATTTACCAAAGTTCTACTTAGGCAATAAGGACTACAGTAAATGCAGTGGCAAAATAATTGGTGCTACAACCACAAAGTATTCAGTTTGAAATGTTTATTGCACTCAGAGTAGATACATGCTTCATACATGTGGCATACACGCTTCAGACTAGAACTTGCAACACATAAACTGTAGCTGCTAACATGCTTCTCAGGTCAAGCTGGTGGTGCAAACACACGAAACATGAGGTAAAAGAATCAGTGGCAGACTTGATTACAGTTGACACCTGGCAATAACAGGCTTGACTAGGACAAGAAACCATACCATTAAAACTGCAAAAGGAGTGCCTGTTCCAGCAGTGCAGAATGAACGGTTGGATACTAAAGCCTGAAAATAGACTGATATGAATGTGCACTGCAATGTTGTGTCAGCCTGACGAAACGACACAGCATTTTAGTCTGTTTAAGTGCAAAAATAACACTGGCAGTCGCTGCAAAAA
Source organism: Dermacentor variabilis (assembly GCF_050947875.1). Classification (NCBI taxonomy): domain Eukaryota; kingdom Metazoa; phylum Arthropoda; class Arachnida; order Ixodida; family Ixodidae; genus Dermacentor; species Dermacentor variabilis. The sequence continues at coordinate 5,592,292 of NC_134571.1, read as the reverse complement.
TGTGGCAAATAATGGCTTTCACAGGTAAGTACACCATATACCGAAACCACAGAGCATTTTAGTCTATGTTTATGTGTAAAATTAGCACTGGCAGGCCCTGCAAAAATGTGACAAAGAGTGGTTTTCATAGAGCAGTACAGCATATATCGTACAAAGCTTAAAAGCTTGTATTTCGTTGTAATGGAAACAATTTTGAGACCAGAGCCAATATTCTAATTAGGGTGAGAAATACAAACCAGACCGACACACGCAATGACTAAAAAAGAGATTTAGCTCAGGAGCTCCTATGTAATGCACATGAACAGTAAAATAGTTTTTCTCGGCAACTATGGAACCAAATTTGATGAGGTTTGATACATTTAAAAATGTTTCCGTTCGTTACTGGAAAGTTCCGGGCTCGCAGCGTTAAAGAAAGGAAACGCATCAAGGCAGATAACGATTATTGTTGTGTGGCAGAAGGGGCAAGCAAAAGGGTGTAACCTTGCCTAAGAGTGTATACAGCCAGATATACACCCCAATGGGTGTAAACATTTAGCGTAAGAAAAGTTGACACCCTTTGGAGTGTATATTTGCCGCACAACGATAGTCGTCATCTGTCTTGCCCGCATTACCGGGCTCAAAGGAAATGCGGAAAAGACAGATGACGATTATCGTTGTGTGGCAAATATACACCCCAAAGGGTGCAACTGTTTTTAGAGTGTAGAGTGTATGTTGTTTTACCAATAGGTGTTCATTGGTTTCACTGCTGCTCAGCAGTCATGGAGGCATTACGGAATCGAGGTGTACACGAGCCGTATGTAAAAATACTGAAAGATATCTATAGCGGCTCCACAGCCACCGTAGTCCTCCATAAAGAAAGCAACAAAATCCCAATAAAGAAAGGCGTCAGGCAGGGAGATACGATCTCTCCAATGTTATTCAAGGCGTGTTTACAGGAGGTATTCAGAGACCTGGATTGGGAAGAATTGGGGATAAGAATTAATGGAGAATACCTTAGTAACTTGCGATTCACTGATGATATTACCTTGCTTAGTAACTCAGAGGACCGATTGCTATACATGCTCACTGACCTGGAGAGGCAAAGCAGAAGAGTGGGTCTAAAAATTAGTCAGCAGAAAACTAAAGTAATGTTTAACAGTCTCGGAAGAGGACAGCAGTTTACGATAGGTAGCGAGGCACCGCAAGTGGTAAGGGAATACATCTACCTAGGGCAGGTTGTGACCGCGGATCCGGATCATGAGACTGAAATAATCAGAAGAATAAGAATGGGCTGGGGTGCGTTTGGCAGGCATTCTCAGATCATTAACAGCAGGTTGCCATTATCCCTCAAGAGAAAAGTGTGTAATAGCTGTGTCTTACCAGTACTCACCTACGGGGCAGAAACCTGGAGGCTTACGAAAAGGGTTCTACTTAAGTTGAGGACGACACAACGAGCTATGGAATGAAGAATGATAGGTGTAACGTTAAGGGATAATAAAGGAGCAGATTGGGTGAAGGAACAAACTCGAGTTAATGACATCTTAGTTAAAATCATGGGCAGGACATGTACAGGACAAGCATGGGCAAGACATGTAATGAGGAGGGAAGATAACCGATGGTCATTAACGGTTACGGACTGGATTTCGAGGGACGGGAAGCGGAGCAGGGGACGGCAGAAGGTTACGTGGGCGGATGAGATTAAGAAGTTTGCAGGGACGACATGGCCTCATTAGTACATAACCGGGATAGTTTGAGAAGTATGGGAGAGGCCTTTGCCCTGCAGTGGGCGTTGATGATGATGACTGATGATGGTGAACGAGGCTGATGATGATGAACGTAATGGTTTCACTAGCCAAGACAAGCCAAACTCGATCCTTTCCAGGGTTGCCAGACTGGGCTATTAATAGCCAAATTGGGCTACTTTGTGCCCGAGTTGGCGTCAGAATTTTTCTTTTTGGCTATGTGGCTAGTTTTGGGCTACTTATTCCTGTGTAAAAAAAGTAAAAATAGTTAAGCAGAAATGAAAGGCACGCTGGAATCAAAAAATTGAAGGACGCTTAAGCTTCGCCTTCAAGAGTTGAACGCGACAGCGTTCCCGTCGACCCGCCAAGGGGTATAAGACAGTGGGCTACGGCGCAGCGACTACGCGCCCCGCATCGGACGCGGTGAGCGTCGAGCAACGCAGCGTTCGGCGCGACAACGAAATGTGCGCCTGAGCAAGCGACGCACGCCTGAGCCTTAGAAACAGCTCGTTTCTAAGGCAACACCGCGTTCACTAGAGGCGCTTTTGTACCGCTTTGAAGCATCGAACTCATGGCTCAGTGGTAACGTCTCCGTCTCACACTCCGGAGACCCTGGTTCGATTCCCACCCAGCCAATCTTGGAAGTTGCTTTTTATTTATGAAGTGCCTGCCGTGATTTATCGCTCACGGCCAACGCCGCGGACGCCGACGCCGACACCGACACCGACGCCGACGACACCGGCTTTTCTGCGACACGAGCTCCTTAACGCTATCGCGTTAAAATGCAGAACACAGCGGGTTAAAGAAATTGAGCGCGTCTGTTACAAAATCAAAATGTGCAAGTTCTATGTGAGAGCTAGAACACATATGCATGTCAAAAAGTCAATGATCGCGTCCTTTTGATAATTTTAATTAAGAAAGCTGGCCCCTGGAAACACGCCTCCATTCGCGAACTAACGCTACCCGCGCGCGCGCCAGCGAACATAGACTGTTGCTATATAGCTGTTTCCACATGTGAGCTTTCGGCGTTCTAGATACGTTTTAAGCCTGAGATTGTTTTAGCTCCAGTTGACGATGCGCCGCGGGCATCTCGGTGCTAGAACGGAGGGACAACACCGAACTGAACCTAACCGACATTTGCCGAATGTTCTGCCTGCCGCATGAGGCCTACGTGGCAATTCGTTAGGACCCTTCCTGCCCAAATTGGCCCTGCTCCATCGCCAACGTAGAACATATCCTCTTCCGTTGCCCCACAGCCACCACAGTCATCCGTTCCCTACACAACTCCAAACCCTCCTCCTGTGTTTGCTATCATGAAATGCCGCCGTCGAACGAGTGTTCATGCAGCCAGGTTTCGCTCATTAAAACCAACCTTCGAAATAGAATGCCGAACAAGACATTGGTAGCGCTCCTCCACGTGATGTTTGGCCTGTCCAGGAACGGAGGCTGCTGCAATGATTTTAAACCGGGCCAAGAATTTTTGCCCCGTTTCAGCTCTGACATTTTGTACGGACCAGCAAAGCAGTTCCACTTCGCAATAAGCTCGTGACGCTCAATCATAGCATACTTTTTTATGTCTATATAGCGTACTATATTTTGTACCAACCGCCATCTATTGTGTTAGACTTTGTCTTGCAATTTTTCGTAGTTTTTGTTTTAGTGTATTGTGTGGTATTAAGCGAAATTATCATGCGCTGGAAGTAATAATACCGAACGCATCCCAAGCAACCTTGGCCAACTGCCGCTGCTTGGCCGATCGTCGGGAAATGATCGTCAAACGACTATATTGGCCAGCGAAGGTTGGCGAGAGGTCGGTATGACAACGGCCGCCGCCTTTACCGGCGGGCAGTCGGCAGAGGGCGTCTTGCCAACCTCTCTGTCAGACTGACTCCCGACCCACCAGTTGGTCGCCGGCTCGGTACGATGGCAACGCGTCGGGCCAATGCCCGAGGCCGATGAGTAGCATAATTTAATTTTTATATCAATTCCTGTCTGTCGGTCTATACTTATAAAATTATCACTATGGAAATTTATTATAGGTGAAGGTAATACATTGTTATGCTTACAGAATTTATACTTTTCGTGACTATTACATATACACAGCTGCATTATAGCGCAATGCGTTCAGAAACAGCGATATATGTGTGTGGGACCGTTTTCTGAAGCAATATGAAACTCGTCGAACGCGTACATATGTGAATTAACCTGCCATGCTTCTTTAAGGGAAATTCTCGGGATGCTTGCAAGGATTAATTCTGTAAACATGCGGAATTTCACGTGGGCTGTGGTATATATTATGAATTTTCGCTAATTCTTTTTTACTGTAATTTAAACACTAACCTTCTAGAAATATTTGGGGTTTAACAAAGCAAACGTCACTAAATTAAACTTGTACCTACCGCCCTAAACATGGCCTCCGAGATGCCATCATAGAGCGCCGACGAATCTCTGGGGCGGAGCGCTGAAGCGGTTAGTGCGACCAGACATCGCATCGCTCTGTTTTAGAGCTGCCCTCGGCGCGCTGCACGCGCTGCCACGTTCGCTGCACTGCTAGTTTTCCTCCTACTCCCTCCCACAAGCGTCTCCTCTCCACAAACGTCACCCCCCTCTTCCACCCGGACTCTCCGCCTCCGCGCCAAGAGCTGCAACACAGAGGCGCCTTCCCCACCCACTGCATTCAGCCACCACTAAAAAGAGACGCGTTTTACGATGATTGGCATCTTTCTTTGCCTCCCTCAAGCTCCTTTTTGCATCAACTAATAGCGCTTTCACTCGTGTGAACGACAAGTGCACCAGAACATACGTATGCTCAGCCTGAAGTTAACTTATGCGAATTATTACAGACTGTGGAGCTAGGAGTCCTTGAATTCCGCTCAGCAGGCAGTACCGAGCGGTGATGCTTTCATTCCCAAACAGAAAAAACTAATGTAGGCCTTGCTCCACAGTGAATTTTTTCTATTTCATTTATCACGGCAAGACTATTCGTATCCTCCTCTTTTGGATATTTGACGTAAGGAAAGTGTCAGAAAACTAGTTAAACATCTATTTACTACAGCTGGCGCAGATATATTGTTTACTCAAAATGAATTGGTCCGATATGAATTCACAATTTAAAATTTCGGAAGAACATGCGCGACGAGGTGATAACACTGAACGCACGCTGAGCATTTGCCAAAAGGCGAACGCGAATTGTATTGAACCAAGAATAGAACTACGGTTAGGAAAATGCATATTATGTGGAAACCGCTGGAAACAAAAAAAACAGTGGCGCAAGAAAAAAAGAGGACTAGAAACAGAATGAGCCCTGTGTCCTCGTCTTTCACGCCATGATGTTTCCCATGAGCCAAATAGCCCAAGCAAACGTTATGCGACATACTAAGAATTAACTTCCCCTAATAAAAGTGCTGATGCCTTCATTTTGCAGGAGATGACTGGGGAGCGCCAGCGGTTTTCTGTTCCTGCTTTGCTACGGGACTGTGAAACGTAAATGCATCAATAGTATAACTTCGGTGTTGCACCTACAGCAACACAATCTCGAAATCTTCTCAGCCAATCTTTTCTTCCTTTTAGTAGAAATGATTTGGCTGCTACGACGGCGCAATTCATCTGCTACGGCACCGAGTCCCACTACCCATTCTCTAAATTTTTGTTTCTTCTTTCAAGAAATGGTTTGCCAAAGGCTCGAGGATCCCTTTTTACGAGTGCGTCCCAGCAAGACTTTCTCTGTTGCACGCTTCTGCAGCAGCACTTCGCGCTCGCCTAGGTTTTCTCGCATAGTTTCCGCGTGGGCGATTTTCAAATAGCAATGCAAGGTTTTCCCTCATGGTGCGGGCTGCCGATTTGACACTCGGCACGCCGCATGCCGGTTTTCCATTTGGGCTGGCAAGCGCTCTGTTAGGCACTCATACATAACAGACAACTGTATCCTCGCAGTAAGCGCGTTTCTCTTCGGTGCAACAAAAAATACGTTCCTTCATAAAAAATCTAACACGTATGATTTCGGCTCATATGTATATCTACAGCACACCGACCTCTTAATGGAATAGTGCTTTATGTTCAGATTCATGATTTATCATTCGCTATGTGCCACTGGCTGCGCGCAATTCAGTCTAATCCTTCAGACTGAGCATGTGCCATCTTCTTCGGGTGATTCGTGACGGACGGCGCGGCGCTGCTCAAGACTGTGAAGTCTCCTTTCGTTTCGAACTCGCGCTGCTGCTTGCGGACGGAATGCTTTTCTCCGGAGCCTGAGGGGACGAAACTTGTTCTGGCCTTTTTTTTCTTTCTTTTTCAGCTTCTTCTTGGATCACTGGTAAAGAAAGTTGTGAGTTCGGCGGCAAGCGAACCGCCTGGTTTCCGCGACCCCGAATGTAAAGACGAACACAGCCCCCTCACTCCCCCCACCAACACGTCGCGCGAGAGCAGGCGGGGTCCATTCATGCCGTGCAGGCGGCGATCATGTTACAGCGGGGCTGGGGAGAGGAGCGGGCTCCCTGCCGCCGAAACGCGCCGGCGCGCGTATACTACTCCTTGCCCCGCAAAACACACAGTGGAAAGTGCGTGATATATCCTAAGAACTTGAAAAGGCGGTAGCGCAAGAAGACACGGACGGAGACGAGAGGACAAGGATGGGTGCTGAACTTCCAAAAACATTTATTGTGAATGAATCAAGAATATATACATGCTGTCCGAGCCCGGTGTAATCATCTGCGCATTCGTTAATATGCCAACTATTTGTCTGACAGCGTGATGGATGCCATGTTGACACATCCCCATGCTTACACAGCTTTTTTTTCTCTCCTCCATCGATGATGGAAATAAAGTTCAAGTTCACTTCTAGAAATCGGTTCAGATTCTGCGATTTCCCGTATAACACGAGTTTTACTCTTCTTAATAACGAAAGTGTTTACAAGGTCGGGCGAACAGTCCCTGCAAGTCAGACAATGACTTGCCAGAAAACCTTCGAAATCTTTTCCTTCACGCGGATTTTTTTACATTGTTTGCGTGCTTCCTTAACCTATCATTAACACATCTCCCAGTATGGCCAATGTACACTATTCCGCACCTTAAAAGAATTTCATAGACTACCCCTTATGCGTATTCAATAAAAGGCGGCCTGTGCTTTATGCCGCAGTCACGTTACTGGCTTGCTTCCGGGTCGGTCATTCTACAAAGCTTTTACAGCTTATGGGGAGCAGCGAACACTCGTAACGCTGAGCCACCTTTTCCAAACTGTGGGATAGTGTGTGAACGTAAGGTATCACAGCTACATTCTGCCTACGCTGTGCGCGGGTTTCGCACGTTTGTGGCTTTGTGCGCATATTTCTCAGCAGGTTCCCTGCAGTGTTCTTAGCAAAAAAAAAAAAAAAGTAAAGCCCTCCTCCATTGCACCCTGTGAAAGTGGATGTACAACGAAACGATTGTCGACGTTAGACGACGTTACTCAGGAACCAACCACCACTACACCACAAGCGACGTACGTAACGCGGGCACGCATGTATACGGAAGTGCAGCATACATGGCCCCCGCCAAGCGCAAGAGCCTTATGGAACTAAATGAATCTTTGAGGGTAAATTGTCAGAAAATGCGTAAAATACAACTTAAGCACAAGCTTCAGACATGATAACTTCGGATTGCAAATCGAGTATGCGGGAAAACATAATTCTGTTGCGCGGAAACTGAAAGTCAAAGCCCTTTTCTAGCTGCCATTTGAGGTCTGTCTGAGTGGCCACGGCCGGTAGGTGGCGGTACCTCAGATTAGTACCACAGAGAAAGGTGGAAAAAAAATGCGAGCTCGCCATGCAATAGGCTGCATAAACATGCAGGGCGCCAGAAGAAAGGAAAAGCGCTTTTAAATTGAGGAGCAGTTAAATAGAGAACAAATCGGGGTGTATGCGATTATAAAAAACGCACCTTAGAGACTTAAAAGATGCACCAGTCATTGAGAATTATGTTTGGGAAGGTTGCAACAGAACTAAATCGAAAGGAAAGGGAGGGGGGCCGGAATGTTCAAATGGGAAAAAGCATATTCAAAGTGTCAAGGGCATCTTTGGTTTTCAGGCACAATGAGTGGAAATAAAACTTGGCTGGGCTTAACGTATTTATGAACGAGAAAACATTGCAGAGAGAAGAACCAAGGCTTAGCGGAATGCCTAAGTGCTGATATTAGGCGTTTTCCGAAATAATGCCGAAATTACCCTGTTAGATGACATGAATGCCCACATACAGGATCTAGACGTTTATACCGACAACAGGAAGTTATTGCTGGACCTTTGTGAGCAACGTAACCTCGTTATCGTAATTACGGGCCGTAAATCTGATGGTCAGATCAGATGGGAAGTTGGAAATAGGCAATCGACTATTGGTTACTGTCTGATGACGGAAGATATTTATGATAAGTTCAGATCAGTTGAGATAAGTTGAGCCATTGGCGAGTAAGACTGTAGTAACACAAGGACTGGCCATAAACGCACCATTTTGAAAATGGGATATGTAGTTGTGAAGGAGAGCACGGAGCGAAGAATGGCCAGTCCAACTTTGAACGCTCAACAAATAACAAATATAGCCGCGGCAGTCGAGAAAGAACACGGCAAATGGCCAAGCAAAAAGTGGGAATACAGTGAGCTTCTAAATGTAATGACGAGAGAAATTAGGAAGGAGAAGCAACACGTTTGTTGGAAAACAAAAAGGAAGTCAAAAAAGCTGGTGGAACAGCGTGATACCCGAAGCATGATGCATGATGCGCATGCATCATGCATCATGCTTGTGCGCATGCGCACTTCGTGTAATATATATATATATATATATATATATATATATATATATATATATATATATATATATATATATATATATATATATATATATATATATATATCGTTTTTTTTGTGAGACCGAAAGTCCCCTCTCATGTTATATTAGTGGTCGCGTCATTTTGTGCATATACGCTAAGCGTTTAATTGGTTTTTTAGTGACGTGCCACAAGGGACCATGCACACTGTCCGACAGCCGCTGAGCCAATTCGTATATTTAAGAAGCTGTGTTGGTGCAGCTTAGTCTTGCAGAGGCCGCCAAATTTAATGTCTTGTCATCGGTCACAAGAAAAGCTAGCATAATAAAGTAACGGGGCACGAAAGGTCTTCACGAGTGGTTCAGGCAGCAATTGAACAACACTTTGAAATTGAACCTTCAGGCCATGCGTTCACACGCGCCAGTGCGTTCCGACAGGCTGCGCAGTGCTTCGAAGAAGTGAGAGGTAGCAATTTTTTTTTGTTGTTGCTTTTGCGTAACAAATGTTGAAGGACGAATATATATAATGACGGAATATATACCAGCTATACAAAAGCGATGACGGCGGTTCATCACACGGGGAAAAACAGCAACCATCACATACAGACGTTAGTGACAGTTCATCTGGCAGTTAGATCACCTTCCGGCTAAAGGATGGTTCTGTGTTTTCTTCTGGACTGATAGAACTCTAGTAATTAGAGTGAATAATGAAATCAGAATCAAATTTATTTTCGCCATATATGCGGGTGCGCATGCAACGACCACTATTATGAGAGCAAGAGTACGTGGAGACCAGTGTGCAAGTCGCAAGAAGAAGACATATCGCGTAAGTATTACATTTGCTTTATCAAAAAGCACAAGATTTCAATACTTCAAAAACGGATATGTTTGCAACACTATTGTGTCGTTCATTATTGCTTTCTTCTTTTGTAGTTAAACTATCGAGAAAATAACTATTTAACGGGGAACAAAATTTAATCAAGTGGATATTGCATTAGACAGTTCTCGTAATAGTCATCTGAACTGCAGAAAGAGTCAAGCAAAATTGTTCGCGAACGGCGCGTTAATTGTAAACGGCCCTGTCGCAGCACAGAAAAAATCTTCAAACGAACTAAGCGCAGGCGACTCGTGGACTGTACAGTTCTAGGAAACATTTCAGTTAGATGTTTTCTCTGGGAAGGGTGAAAGAAGCGATTATACGAAGGCGAATTGTGAAGAGATGTCAAAATCTGCAATTTTTCTAGCTATTGTCGATTCGTCTAAGAATAATTAAGGCTGCATGCCAATCAATGTAAATCATAAAATAGAGCATTTCTGCTGTCGACGTGGATTTGATTGGGAAGAACTAGAGTTAGATCAAATTCTTCCAATTTTCGCTCAATTAACTAATGACGTTCAACAATCAAGCAGTTAAGAATTAATAAATTCATGGTATATCATGAGTGTTTTTTCATGCGCCGTCTCCTGTGAAGCATATCTACCATTTTCGTGCAAAGCTCTCTGGAAAGCGTATTGACTGTGTATGCATGCATGCACCTATCGAACTTCGTGCACATATAGACGTGATGCTTTGACGATAAATACTTATTAAAATTCAAATTATTTATTTCTGCCTTGTAAAGGTACAGACAGCAGAGGCGCAGAAAAAGCTGTCAGATACAGATTGACAAAGCCGCAGCCCCCTTTCGCTTGGCAGAGCCTTTACAGCGACACTTTTAAAACAAAGACAATTGCACCCGGTAATAACAGGTATACAATACTGAGCAAGTACGAAAGGAAACCAATCAAGATTATACGATATTTGTACAATACTCCCAAACAAGAAAACAGAACCTACATGCTAACGTACATAGCACCCAAAGTACTGTTCGACGCGTTGAAGAGGTCAAAATTATTGTTCACATAAGGTATATACATATTCGTATAGAGCTACCAATCCCTGCAAAATATAGAACGCAGATTTTCATTACACACACGCACGCACGCACGTGCACAGCACACACACCAAAAGGAAACGGCAACGCGCTCACAGGAAGCGCCTCAAAAAAGAAAAAAAAGGAAAAGTGTGGGGAACCGAGGTCGTCTTGGGCTGTCGCCTCTCCCAGAAGGAATGAAGAGGTTCTTGGAAAGCAGGGACGGGCGATTCTCTCTGTCAGCATCAGCTCCCACCAGCGAGGACGGGGCGAGAAAGCGAAACGGGGCTTTCCTTGCTGTCTATTTTTTCTTCGTCAGGCCAACGCCGCCTGCTCACAGGGGCGCAGGCGAGTTCCCGCCAAATGGCGCGGGGGCGCAAGCAGTTGCGTGAGTTGCCGCCAAATAGCTCTGGATGCCAGCTCGTTCCGCGTCTCTTGGTAGACTAGTTGGTGCATTTCTGCTATCATGGACTGCGCATATAAACGCAAACTACACAAAAGTGACAAGAACAGCGCAAGCCCTTTCCATGCAGTGGAGCCGCCGTATCTCGCCGTTCAAGATATGCGTACTCGTAAGTGGCATTTTAATTTCACGTTGTGTAATGCATGACTGTCTTTTTCAAGTGAACAAAGGTCGCTTTGTATTGTGTAAATGGTTTTGCAACGTATGATAAACTCCTTGTTTTTCGGGCTTATTTTTTCTGACAGGAAGAAAAAAAAAGAGGCTTTACATGAGAACGGATCAAGCGTTCGACAGTTGGGACAGGGAAATGTGAGACGTACTTTCATGTATATATTTCGAATATTATTTTTTCGTCTTGTATTCTCGTCAATTTTTCTCTAGGAAACACTGGAACGACAAAATTGAAGCACAGTGTGCGAATGACCTGCTACGCTCGGAACTGTTATCACCATTCGGGAAGAAATCGGGTAAGACGCTCGTCTGGTTATTATTGCGGAAAAGTCATAATTAATTAGAAGTTGCTTTCGTTCCTTCCCACAGATGAAAAAACATAACTGTAAATACCTGTATGATATACGTCTGGTGCATTGCAGGTAAGAATGGATTGTGTGTGGCGCGCTTCACCGCATGTGGACTAGAGTAGATCTAGGAACATCAGACAAGAAGACACGTATGTGAAACCCTGCGGATAGCCCATATGTAAGTTCTTCCTCAATTTTTCTTTTGTTGCCTTTTCGTAGTTTACGTGTAATACTTTGTCACCGCGGTCTCGACGTTATGTATACCTATACATTTGTCTCGTGGCAGTCTGCGTGCTATTTTGTTTGTGCAACTGTGTGTTGTATTCATTTATCGCGCTGCCTGGATGGTTTTTTTTTCACTGATATTCCGACCAAAGTCGGTAAACCTATCCTTCCTGTCCTCATGTTTCCTTGGGCGGCTCTAAAGCGTATCTTAGAGGAATACTTAGCTTCAGATTCCCGCATGGAACAGATGGTGAATAACATGCTGTGTTTTCTTTTTAGAGAAACTATGTATTCATGTTTAATATTTGGTTGATTTTCATTTTGTCATTCATACAATACCGCAGCCATATGCCATTCTGTCATAGAACGTTGTTTCTAGATATATTTGTTTTATGTGGTTAAAACATTTAAAACGAGAGCGTTTCTTATCCTGGCCATTATTTTTTACAGACCACGATAACCACGTATTTGGATGTCTGGTTTAACTCTACGTGCGCTGGTTCGTGCAGGTGAACTTTTTTTCCAGATACGGAGGAACGGACACCGGTCGTGCCGTGAGCACTATTCTGCAGGGCATACTTACAAATGAAGCTGCACTGCAGTTCAGCTGGAAAGGGTCGCAGGGGAGGAAGCACGCCTTCGTGAAGCTCATGGCCATCACGAATATAAGTAAGAAATATGGCATAACAATCAGCTTTCTAGTGCACGTTGCGAACATCGGTACCAACTGCATGCTTAGTTTTTTTTTCTTCATTCAAACAAGCTGCTGCTTATTGCATCTTGCTGCGTCCAGTATTAGCATTTTCTTTAATAAAATAATGCCGTAATAAGTGAGTTCTACTTGCGGCGTCCATATTTTGCCACTGCTTTTGAGGAGTTTGTTTTGCTTCACCATATAATATATGCTGTATATGCTGTTTCTGCTTTAACCCATGTATGCTAACTGTTTTCTGCAAAACATAGACCTATCATCGTTGCCATCATGTCAGCAAGTATATGTATCATGCCATAAGCTTCCCCTCTTGCCTCTCCACATTTACCTATTCACCTCCTTGTGCCGCTTGGCGCGCTCCGGGCTCCGGCGCGTTCTTTGTCTCAGCGTTTCAACTCGGCTGTTTCATACAGTGCTCACGGGAAGCAACAAGACCTATCGTGGTGTAAATAGCCGCGCTACCTATAGACACAGTAGCCACTGTGTATGCGTGTTTTGCTATGGTTCCGTGTTCAGTTCCCGCTATTGCTAACGACATATAAATTACCAACTATCCGGTACTTACACGATTTGTGTCGTCCAGCCACTCTTCCTGACAGCTTCGATACTGATTTGCACGTCACTAATATTGCTTTGTTGTCGTTTCTTTAATGTTTCGTGAATATCTGACTTATGATCTTTTTGATTGTTTCACTTCTTCAAATGGAATGCGACTCACCAACTGAACTATAAAGCGGGGGCAGCTTTCTTATATGTGCCGCTTTTTTGCAGCATTTGTGAGGAGCACGTTCCCTGACGCTTCACTAGCATCAGTGGCTAGAGTCGCAAAACGCTGGTTGGTTGGAGCAGCTGACAGGGATGGAGGCCGGAATGAAAGAAGGCGCCGTGACCCTGCTTCAAGCCCACCAAATATGAACTAGTGTTTGAAACTTGTGAACGTGTCGGTGTACATATCCAATTTAAGACAATTACAAGAAATAAAGACCTGTATCAGAATCTTTTGCCTGGCATTTATGTGGCATGAAAAGTACAAAAAAGCGTTCGCTTTCGTGTGGTACTTCTATGACGGCCACCACACAAGCATGATGCATGATGCACATGCTGTTGTAAATGCATGATGCAAAAGCTACGATTATTCGGGGCGTCAAAAGCAACGTCGGCTTTCAGCACCGGGCCGGTGCAATGCCGACCATTATTGTCGTCAGGGCCATGGCTGGCCCGCGTGTGGCAAGCGCTCGGCTGCGTTGGCCAAATAGAATGGCCCTACGGCTGGCCGACTGACTACGAACCTAAAGCCTTGGTAGGCCCTCGTATGGGACGCCGTCGGCCAAGTCGGCCACAGTGGTCGGGCCTACATCGATTGCCGACGATCGGCCGACGTTAGGCCAATGTCAATCCCCAAAGCTGGGCCGCCCTTGGTTGCCGAGGTCGGGCCAACCGTTTTGCAGTCGGCCGGAGACGTCGGGCCGACTTTTTGCCACGGTCTTTTTGTTGCTTGGGATGAATGCATGGCATTGCTTAGCGTGTTTAGAGCGCGGTGCTATTTGTGTGTCGTTCTTTTCGTGATTTTTTGGTGCTCAGGGAAAAATAAAACAGTGCATTTGCAATGAAGACCGCATTTGCCTTATCATGAATTTACCTGCATGCCAGCGTTTTTGCACTTCTTGCGCTTGTGTATCATCTGTTTTCCCCCGTGAGGATGCGCGCGGAGGTCATGAGTGATCAAGCGTGAGAAAACTAATATAGAGGTAACCTTGCGGAAAATTAATTTAATATGCTTAAGAAATGACTTCACAAGAAGACAAAGCTTTTTGGCTACTTTTGGGCTACCAAAAAGTTTCACTTTTGCCTACATTTGGGCTACTGCGGAGGCCAATTTGGCTACCTGTGGTTGGAGCAATCTGGCAACCCTGATCTGATTTCTTTTTGTACTTTTGAATTGGCGTATGCACTTTATTCTATGGTATGCAGTTACATAGGCTCTATGCATTCTGATTTAGGCGGTTTTGGTTTAATGGTACAAGTAAGTGATTGGAACTGCTTCGTCGTGTGTTTGCGTCGTTTTTTCTTCTAGTGCGCGTAGTCGACATGCGACCTTACGCATCACTCAATACTGAGTCTGAGTCATGCATGCGGGGTCGATGGTACCAGAATCCACTGTTCAAGCGCTACTGGCATCACTATCACAACACACTGAACTGGTTTCAACATCACCAGCAACTTTTGCGTGATGTCGCCGCCCAAAGCGCAGCGTCGAGTGATTGTGAGTCTCAAACTGAACATAGAATCGTCAAGACACCGCTTAACAGCATTGAAGTAACGTCTGGAGCGTTTGCCGCTTTAATTTTGCGAAGAGTGGCGCATTTAAATGGTGCTTTCTTTCCCCCCCCCCCCCATAATTTTCCATGTTAGGTAACACCTATATTGAGAGGAGGCCCCTTCAAACTTGCCAAGAACTGTGCACATGTAAGTGTCATGCAGTTTCACTACTACTGTATGCACTTGGCGACGGGAATTGGCGATGCTGGGAGCTTCGTATTTCTTGTAAATCTAAAAATGTTAAAACACCTCCCGTCACGAGGAGGGTATTACATAAAGGCACGAGCCACATAACACATCTTGGAACGCGACCCACCATAGCATAAATATTCGCGTACGAATAAATTACAAAAGGAAAAGATTGGTTGTGCAGTACAAAAGGTAATCCAAATCAGTGAACACAATGGCACAACAAAATGAAAGCAGGGGCGGGTATTTTGTAAGAGTCCACCTAGTGGACTGTCCATTTCGGCTGCTGCTGATTGGCTAGGGCCGCTCATCTCCTCTCCTACAGCTGCATCCAATCAGCAGCGGCCGAAATGGACAGTCCACCAGGTGGACTCTTACGGAATACCCTCTCAGGCTGAGCACATTACGTGCACACAAAATACTTCAAACTTAATGAGGCAATCTTCGTTCCATCTGCTCAATGGTATGTGCTGTCCCCGCATCTCGATACGGTTTCTTAAAACTGGATCCTTGCTGGTGCCGGAAGGGTGACCTCGCACTCTCACTTGACATGATTTCAGATGTACACATTTGCTATTACAAGACGAGTCGCAAGATACTTGCAAAGGGGCAAAATGCAAGAGCAGCCGTGTACTGTGCACTGGGTGCAGGTCAAAGAGCCCCAGAGAGGTGGTAAAAATTAATCTGTAGTTTCCTGCTACGGCATACCCATTATCATATTGTGGTTCTGACACATAAAACACCAGAATTTAATTTTCAATACTTGAAAACATTTTAACAATAAGGACCAAAATGAAGTAACACTAGATATTATGATGACATACAATGAATATTTTGGGTGGCATGCTTCCCCCTCCCTAGAGTTTGCTTTTTGCTTGCAGTTTAACCTTTTGAATAAATTTTGTGAAAACAAACTAGACAATCTTTGCCAGAGTAGTGGGGGTAGATCGTCGGGCAGTGTTCTCTGCAGTTGGGCTCCATGTTGCATCCTGTGGTCATGAATGCCATTGATTAGGATGAGTCATATCCTTCCCTCACTTGCACTGCGTCTTCCTTTCATCTGCCCTTTTGGCGCCCTGAGGGTCAAAACAATGCCTAACCTCCTTTCCAAGATGGTGTTTCACTGCTTGGGCATCAATGCATCTTTGTAGCGCGCAACACCGGTCCTTCGTGTCACGCCTTGTTTGCCAGTTAAGCAGCTCAGCTTGACATCCTTTGTTTCCGCTACAGCTAGAACTCGCAATGCTGGGACGTTGCAGAAAATTCCAGGTGATAGTGGAAGATTGGTTGACAACACAGAAAAGTGACCAAGCAATGGCTTTTCGCCATGACCTGAGCAGTATGCGGCAGCAGAAGACTAGGCACCTTCGAGAAAATTCTCAAGTCTCAGTACACCTGGGAATCGTTCGTAAGATGACTGGCTTTCCTTTGTTGTGTTTCCCTTCATGCCTATCAAGCTACTTGGGTGTAATGGGCATTTGCAAAATCTTGAATCTTGAATCTTCAAGAAAGGGGACGCCAAAGACTTGAAAAATTATAGACCGATCAGCTTACTGTCCGTTGCCTACAAAGTATTTACTAAGGTAATTGCAAATAGAATCACGAACACCTTAGACTTCTGTCAACCAAAGGACCAGGCAGGATTCCGTAAAGGCTACTCAACAATAGACCATATTCACACTATCAGTCAAGTGATAGAGAAATGCGCAGAATATAACCAACCCTTATATATAGCTTTCATTGATTACGAGAAAGCGTTTGATTCAGTCGAAACCTCAGCAGTCATGGAGGCATTACGGAATCAGGGTGTAGATGAGCCATATGTAAAAATACTGGAAGATATATATAGCGGCTCCACAGCCACCGTAGTCCTCCATAAAGCAAGCAACAAAATCCCAATAAAGAAAGGCGTCAGGCAGGGAGATACGATATCTCCAATGCTATTCACAGCGTGTTTACAGGAGGTATTCAGAGACCTGGATTGGGAAGAATTGGGGATAAAAGTTAATGGAGAATACCCTAGTAACTTGCGATTCGCTGATGATATTGCCTTGCTTAGTAACTCAGGGGACCAATTGCAATGCATGCTCACTGACCTGGAGAGGCAAAGCAGAAGAGTGGGTTTAAAAATTAATCTGCAGAAAACTAAAGTAATGCTTAACAGTCTCGGAAGAGAACAGCAATTTACAATAGGCAGCGAGGCACTGGAAGTCGTAAGGGAATACATCTACTTAGGGCAGGTAGTGACGGCGGATCCAGATCATGAGACGGAAATAATCAGAAGAATAAGAATGGGCTGGGGTGCGTTTGGCAGGCATTCTCAGATCATGAACAGCAGGTTGCCATTATCCCTCAAGAGAAAAGTATATAATAGCTGTGTCTTACCAGTACTCACCTACGGGGCAGAAACCTGGAGGCTTACGAAAAGGGTTCTACTCAAATTGAGGACGACGCAACGAGCTATGGAAAGAAAAATGATAGGTGTAACGTTAAGGGATAAGACAAGAGCAGATTAGGTGAGGGAACAAACGCGAGTTAATGACATCTTAGTTGAAATCAAGAAAAAGAAATGGGCATGGGCAGGACATGTAATGAGGAGGGAAGACACCGATGGTCATTAAGGGTTACGGACTGGATCCCAAGGGAAGGGAAGCGTAGCAGGGGGCGGCAGAAAGTTAGGTGGGCGGATGAGATTAAGAAGTTTGCAGGCACGGCATGGCCACAATTAGTACATGACCGGGGTTGTTGGAGAAGTATGAGAGAGGCCTTTGCCCTGCAGTGGGCGTAACCAGGCTGATGATGATGATGATGATGAATCTTCACTAAAGGGAAAGATTCTCATCCATCCGAGAGCAGCACAAAGTTTAAAGATATTATGCAGATCCCATACGCTGTGGGAATCAGTGTAAGTGAAGCTTTCTGTGCTGTTTGCTTTGATTGAAGATAGTTAACGGTGATGTTGATGGTGAGTGTTTCATTTCTTCAATGTTTAGTGCAAGACGAGAGTGCTGAGTTTATGTTGAATGTTACATTGTGTGCACCACTGCTGTTTGTCTTCATTGTACACGTAACACACAGGAAGAGGTGTTTGCTTGAGCCGTTGTTGTGCACCTTACTCCATAACCTCTGAAATAGTTGAGCGTATTCATTTCCTCACATGGCACATCGCACCATGGCAGAAGCATTAAACTTTAATTGAATTATGGGGCTGTACATGCCAAAACCACAATCAGACTATGAGGCACATCGCAGTGGAAGGCTCCAGATTAATTTTGACACCGTGGTGTTTTTTAAGATGTCCCTAAATCTAAGTGCATGAGAGTTTTTTTTATTTCGCCCCCATTTAAATGCAGCTGTCGCAGTCGGGATCTAATCCACGACTTCGTCCAATGCCATAGCTGCAAAGCTACTGCAGCAGGCACCGAAGTGTTGACGTGCGACCGTTTCGGTAGTATCACTTAGACCCTGCGGTGCGCTTTAATCAATGTGGGTCTGCTTCTGCACACCCAGCTTAAGTTGTCCACTTGACATACTTCAATGGTGTTTATTTTTCAGAAATAGCAGAAATGTACCGTCATGTACGTTGAACTTAAATTTATCCAGTTTCCCTGCAACCACTGTCGTCTCTATAGTAGTCATGAATACATCTTCTCTGGTGAGATGTGTTAATGGCCACGCAATGCAAAAAAAATTATAAATAAACTGCCGGTAGTAGGCGCAAAGGCCCAGAAAACATCGCACCGCCTTTTTATGAGATGGCATTGGGAAATTAGTGATGGCAGCAATTTTATCAGGGACATGTTGGACACCTTGATGACTAACGATGGGATCGATGAATTGAGGTTCTTCAAAACCAAAATGGCGCTTTTCAGGGTTCAAAGTTAGACCAGCTGAGCGTATTGCTTCAAAGACCGTCTTCAGTCTTCGTAAGTGCTCTTCGAACGTGGCGGAAAAAACAATCGCATCGTCATGATATACCAGGCAGGTTTGCCATTTGAGGCCTGAGAGTACCAGGTCCATTAGCCGTTGAAATGTTGCTGGCGCAGAATACAAACCGAAGGGAAGCACCTGAAATACATAAAGTTCGTCGGGCATCACAAATGCAGTCTTTTCACAATCTCTCTCATCAACTTCGTTTCGCCAGTAGCCACTTTTCAAGACCATCGACGAAAAGTAACATGCGTTTCATAGCCTGTCCAGTGAATCATCGATACACGGTAGTGGATAAACATCTTTCTTGGGATCTCGTCGAGTTTTCAATAACTGACGCAGAAGTGCAGCTACCACCCTTCTTTTTTACCAATACGACAGGTGGTGCCGAAGGATGGCCGAATAACCCCATCCTTGAGCATTGTCTTCACTTTTCTTTTTATTGCCTCGTACACTGTGGTGATACACGGTAAAGATTCTATCGAGTGGGTCTTGCGTCAGCTTCGGTGATAATGCGGTGCTTGGTGGGCAACATGTGGCAAACTTTTCATGCAGGTGAGACGCAGCTGTGAAACTGATTGACGAGCTCAAGAAGGCTGTTGTATTTGACGGGCGATAAAGTTTGACTGACA
Organism: Dermacentor variabilis; assembly: GCF_050947875.1. Lineage (NCBI taxonomy): Eukaryota > Metazoa > Arthropoda > Arachnida > Ixodida > Ixodidae > Dermacentor > Dermacentor variabilis. The sequence goes on along the minus strand of NC_134571.1, from coordinate 5,572,878 downwards.
TCAACCACAGGTGCAGGCCTAGGCACAGTGGACACCGCATGCTCCACTAAGAGGTGGTCTTGTATTGGGGTGAATTCGTCGAAGTAAGCAACAGTAGTGCCTTTAACAATGTGTCAACATTCCCTGCCAAAATTTGGTAGCAGGAGCTCAGCATGTCTGTCGAGTAATAACATTAATCAGTGGGTTAAGCAGTTGAAGGCTACGCAGTTTGTTGGACAAACCCCGTTCTGGTAGGCCATCGGTAAGTGACAAGTCTGTAGAGGCTATATGGGAGAGCTAATCGAACTGCACTGAGCAGGTATGAAACTTGGAGAGTTTTCCTTTTATTTGGTGAAAATATCACATTTATATCTTGTTTCGTTGATTTCCTGTGACTAATCGAAAGTGCACCATGACTTTACAGACACACTGTGTGCGTGTGTGCGCATACATACACAAACATACAACTGGGACCACTGGTTATGTGCTGGCAGCTGTCCTTGCCGAGTAGACAACTTGGACTGTGTGCCTATTCTTGGCCAGTCCCCCCAAATTAATTTGCTACTATTTTGAGACGAGGAGCATGAAACCTTAAATGACAACTTCGGCACTGGGTATTTGCTGCTGAGTATCATCAGTGAGAAACAAATGAGTTACTTAAACAACTTGTGCAACCACCTTTCGTAATCACTTGCAGTAATATAAGCAGGAGCATTGATAAACTTAGACATAGCATCCCTTCAGACGGACTTCAGAATGTGCATTAGCATAATTTTTTGTCTGTGGACAAACTTTGGTCTGTGATCGAGTTTTTGATGGTTGCGGAGGGTACCGTAGAGCATTAAAGTTACAGACAGAGGAGAAAAAGTTCATTGGTGCAGTCACTATAAATGTTGTCTTTGTATGCCCAGGCATGCTGGTGTGTTGGCCACTACTACATGCCAACATGAAACTCTGGGCCAGTGATTGATAATGTGACACAAACCCCAGCCACTGTGTTTCCTATATTAAATTTAACATGGCCAATTCTGTGTATTTGGCTTTTAAAATCATATTAAGTGTTGTTTATCACTTGGTACTTAGCAAGAAATTTCTTTATGCTGTAAATTTATGGCGCATTCCAATACCTGGGTGTTCTTGGTAATGCAGATACAGCCCTATAATTTGATGCAGGATTATGAATGCCACCCTTACGTACAAGGCATATGCAGGTTAGCTTAAGGTTGGAAGGGAAAATGCAGTATTATGTACATGCAGCAGATAGTACAAGCTATGGTTTGGGAGATAAGACTCTTAACATACTTGGGAGGTACAGCACTTATTTAATCAACACCTGTAACGACACTATTATGGGTCCTGTTTATTACTAATTCTTTAGAAGGGGTGACTAGTGCAAAACTAATTGAGTTAAGCTGTCTTGACCTTTATGACAATGGTACTTGGTCACTCTGACTGGAAAGTGGCAAACTGTTGCCAATATTCATTTATAGCCATAGTTTGGCATACTCGCAAGTCCACTGATTCGTACTCACTCCAGGCTGATTTCAAAGATGGGTGATGTAGCATCGGTGAGTAACGAAGGGAGGTTAGTATGACTGGACATGTGTATGAACGTCAGTGGGTGCTCAGTGTCAGTGGAAGCAAGTATGAACACCAGTGAGTTGTAATGTTCATAGGCAGAAGGGGGGGCTGTCTCATCACCTGTGTCTCAGGGAAAGGCTTCTCAGATGTGATGACCTGTTTGCTCCTTTTTGTAAAGCTGTCTAATACAATGCCCACCTGCTTTGGTCTCACTGATAATGGCAGTATCGCAAATAATAATGTGCATATTGAGCTGAACTTAGTGCAGTCGCACATTTGGTACATCATTCTTCTTGGTGTTTTCAGTGGAGACGGTTTCGCTCATTAATTTGTACACAAAAGTACCACCGGACTTGCTTTTTCAGTGGCGAAAATTTGTTACTGGCATTTTCTTCGGCTGAGATCTGTTTCAGATGCACTGCTCTAGTCAGTGTTAGGTATTCGTAAAGCACTGAAGAAAAGTGCTATATGCTTGCATAAATGCACAGTTAATTCCGCCATTGTGTGCAAGTCATGGCCAGATGTTTGAAGTGCAGTACAATGATTGGGGAAAATTGCAGGAGAAAGAGCAAAGGCTGTTTGGAGACACTTTCATGAGTTGGCTGAATTAATGATGTAGCAAACAGCAGTTGTGGAATGTGGGATGGCTGCCCAAGTAGTATGCAGACTGCCACTTGCCTTCCCAACTGCGCACAACTGTTGTGCTCTTATACTTTGTTGTTTTTAGTGCAGGCTTCGCAAACAGGGCAGGATGATCACTTTGAGACTCCTGAGGATGGTGACTTTGAGATGCCAGTGACTGAAGAGCTGATTGCTTTCTTTGAGCACAGTGCACGGCATCGTAAAAGTCTTGGTGAGTACCCCACATTGTTGTAACCTTAAAGCAAGGTTCGTTGGCATTTCATGGATCGTTGCATACAATCTAGCACTTTTTTTTTCTCTTGCCCACTGCTGATCCATTATCTTTCCAATTCTGCATTATTGCATTTGCATTATTGCAATTGCATTATTGCAATTCAAAGATTTGTATATACTAAAATCTGTACCCACTCCTGCTATATGACCCATAATCATATCACCTGTTGATTTGTTCTTTTCTAGTGTCATTTCTTTTGTATGTACTAATACCTGTACCCATTCCTGCTATGTCTCGAAATAGAGACAGCAATATTTGTAAATAGAAAAAAATAAATAAGCATGAGGTAGAGATTCCCCTTGTTTTTGCAGTTAAAGAATGATTACAATTCAACTTATACAAAATGACTAATTAGAAAATTCTTTAGTGCAGTTGTTAATTAGTAGCAGTGGGTAAATACTCAGTTTCTAATAAAATTGAATACATGCTAACTATTCCTATTCAAAGCTGCTTCAGCTCAAAGCTGATTCCTTAGATTAGTCTAAAGTTTTTTACAAGGTTCCACACAGCAAACTGCTACACATTATTTAAGTGGCACCTTTTCTTGAAAGTGAGCAACATACTGGAATGGGTGTGACATGAGCTCTGGGCTTCAACTCGTCGGTTCCTCTCATTTGAGGAGGTGCCTATCGCTTTCCAGGGTGCATTTATGGTAACCCTTCAAGGTCTAACAAATCTGCCAGACGACAAAGGAATGGTTACAGCACAGGGCGAAACACTTTTCTAGAAAATTATGAAGTGTGTGCATAGCATAGGTCTGGTATCTCTGGGCTGTTAAACTTCATTGCTGACGTTGCCTAAGGCAAAACAAATGTTTGGAAAACTGCAGGAGAGAGCAAGTGATTTATTATGGCAAATAATTTATGCCGAATCCCACAAGGTGCAGGAAAGATTATGAAATTATTCATGATTATGATTATGAATTGAAACCAAAGCTTTTTATCTCAAGCCAAAAATAAACGTGTGAACTTAGAGGCTGACTTTTCAATAGGCTTTTCAAGAACGGACCTTGTTCGGTCTGCAAAAATGTTAGGTGTGTTATTTGATAGCGATGTGTCATGGACTGATCACATAGATTTCCTTGCAAGAAAACAGCTGAAATTACTCACGCTGCACTCTCTGTTAGACTTCAGGCTGTCATGAGCCTATTGTAAAGGTGAGAAACAAAACCAGTCATACATTATGTCCTTAACACAGCTTGTTAGAAACCGAACAGAATACAGCACACGATCACGCGAACAATGGCATGTGCCACATCCTCGAACCAACTATGCTTTTCATATCATTACTTACCACGCCTGTTAAATCTTTCAGGGTCAATGACATAAATATACGGCGTCGCGAACAAGTCCAAAATGGTCGACATTGTATATTTACGGCGCCGTCTGTACGTTTAAGAAGCGCGCCAATTTCCTAACTTATTCTTTTCTGTCATGTGCTGCCACTATGTGGGAATATGGCGAATTTTTTTCACGCGCCTCCCTCTCTTGGTTTTCGTTACATGGTTTGTTTTAGAGCTAGTTTGCTCCCGCGCGTCTATATACTACTGCGCGCGGGTGGGCGGCGGTTTGGGTTTTGTTTCGCGGGTGGTTTTGGCTTCTTGCGCTTGCAAAACTGATGGCTATCTCATTACTAATTGATCAAAGGGTGACAGCTTGTTTCTCGCTCATTTAGTGCTCACAGGGGTGCGCATAGGAAGTATGCCGCCGTGCATGCGTTCCCGTTGCTTTTTTTTTATTTTTTGAGACTCGTGAAAACTTCTTGCCTCTGGTTGGCGATAAGATGAAGATTAGCGGAAGTTTGTCACACGTCTTACTTTTTTGACGGGCACACAACCACACAGTTTTCTTTAGTGCGCGCACCTACGCAGTTCAATTACGCTATAGACGTAAATATTAGTGTAAGAGAAGGAAGATTTGACACTTGCGAAATATTCTCATGTGCGCATTTTCAAAGCCTTGACCTATGTGTATAACAATGCATCAAATCTTTAATTCTTATAAGTTTATTTCCTTTCTTATTGTTGTTATTCATGAATGAAGAGTACATATATACTAACGCAAAATATTTTTTTCTCACTTTACGGTCACCCTAAAGCACGGAGTAAGACATATAGGAGGTGAAACTCCCGTCAGCGCGAGCGAGCGCGGGCGACCAGATAAAGTCACAATTGTTGCATGCGCCGACGCTACCGTATACAGTGGCGGCACCATGCGGCACGTCGTAGAAGCCGCAGCGGGAAAAAAAAAAAAAGCAGCGCCCGGCAGGCGGCTCGGCGGCTCCGGCCACTCCGTGGTAGAAGTCAGGCGCGCGCGGCCGAACGGGAGCAACACGCTCAACCGGTTGCCCTGGCAACCGAAACGGCGGTAATTTCTTCCCATGCCGCCAGGTGCCGCCAGCATGAAAACATATCCGCGGGCTTGTGACCTTTACTGGTCGCCGCAAACAGCGGAGTTTCCACTCCTAAATATTTCTTGCTCCGTGCCCTAAAAAAATTGCGGTACATATTTTTTTTTTTTTTCGAAACAAGTCCGTAAGAAGAATTGGAATCTGCAGTAAAAAAATCGACCCTGGGTGGTCACATATAGAGGGGAAAAAAAAAGACCCTCAGAGGGTTAAACACACTCATGCGCAATAACATCAATGTCACTTCTTGCTCTGTTTCGCATTTGTACGAGTTTTTCAGCAAAATTTGATCGTGACCAAATTTGCTGTTTCATGCTGCTTTCTGAAATTGTAAAATTTTGCAATTTGCTGCTTTTTTTCTCATGTGTAAACTGCAGATTGCTTGATCTCTTGCCGTGTTGGCTTATATTGAAACTTTCTTTTTTTGCCAGCACAAGTTGGCACGTGGAACTGGCTCTGCAATGGTGGTGCCATTCAAGACTTTGCTATGTTTCATACAGGTGTTCGCAGGAAGCGATTCTCGACAACTTTGTCTCAACATCGAGCTTGATGGCGACTGCGCAGATTCGTCACCAGGACCATTCCGGCATAACAAATTAGATGATCTAGCTAGAAGCAGAAAATGTCAGGCCGCCAAATTCGGAAGGTGCAATTTCCTGGACAACGAACCTTGGGCGACCTACATACATCACCTCGAGCTACAACAGTAGTAGAACATCAGTCGCTCACTGAGGCATGGAACCAGCTCTGTGATGGCGGTGCCATTCACGACTTTGCTATGTTTCATACAGGTGTTCGCAGGAAGCGATTCTTGACAACTTTGTCACAACATCGAGCTTGATGGCGACTGCGCAGATTCATCACCGGGACCGTTCCGGCATAGCAAATTAAATGATCAAGCTAGAAGCAGAAAATGTCAGGCCACCAAATTCGGAAGGTGCAATTTCCTGGACAACGAACCTTGGGCGGCCTACATACATCACCTCGAGCTACAACAGTCGTGGAACATCAGTCGCTCACTGAGGCATAGAACCGGCTCTGCGATGGCGGTGCTATTCACTACTTTGCTATGTTTCATACAGGTGTTCGCAGGAAGCGATTCTTGACAGCTTTGTCACAACATCGAGCTTGATGGCGACTGCGCAGATTCATCACCGGGACCGTTCCGGCATAACAAATTATATGATCAAGCTAGAAGCAGAAAATGCCAGGCCGCCAAATTTGGAAGGTCTAGTTTCCTGGACAATAAACCTTAGGCGACCTGCATACATCACCTCAAGCTACAAAAGTGCTGGAACATCAGTCACTCACTGGGGCGTGGAACCGGCTCTGCGATGGCGGTGCAATTCACAACTTTGCTGTGTTTCATGCAGGTTAGTCTTTGCAAACCCTATAGCTTTTATGGCATTGTTGCATTGCCGGTTCCATCCCCATTGCTTTTCGCATCTGTACCTTCTCACATAGATAATAGAACACGCGTTTATCATAGGCGTTGTCACTTTGTGCTTTTTCGTCGTTTTGCTTTCTATCTTTTGCTATTGCTTGTGTGCAATAATGTTGTGCTGAATCCCGGCCCTGATACTGCCCTCCTAAAGGAACCTTTAAGTGGCCAAAAAGAAATCAAAGAAAAGTTGTCATCCATAGAAAACTTCCAGGCTGAACAGCAGGTTGCTCTGACTGACTTAAGAAGCCACTTGGGTGAGCTTGAAGCAAAGATAAATAAAATTGATGAGCTCCAGTCGGCAGTTTCAAACAGCCGGATAATAGCGGAGCAGAATCGGGCCGGAATTGACACTCTGGTGCCTAAAGTTGATGACATTGAAAACAAGAGCAGACATAATAATCTGGTCTTCTATGGCATTAACGATAATGATGAACATGAGAGGGCAGTCAAATCTGAAAGCACAGTGTCAGAACTGTGGCGGTCTCATTTAGAAATAGAGCAAGTTAGCATTGAAAGGGCGCACCGACTAAGCAGGTTTAGTTCACAGAAAAAACGGCCACTAATAGCTAAATTTGCCAGTTATAAAAATAAGCAAAGTATTCTAGTTATGGCAAAGAAGTTTAAGGGTACATGTATTAGCGTCTAGGAAGATTTCCAGAGACTGTGCAAAAGAAAAGAAAGATGTTATGGGATTACACCAAAATGCACTGTAAAGAGGGTGATAAAGCAAGCCTTTGTTATGAATCTTTGTTTCTCAACAACATGAAGTACACTTATGATGAGGCACTTCATTCAGTAATACAATCAGGGTGACAGTGAAGCAACGGTACCAAGCTCAAAGTATTGCTTGTCAATTGCAGAAGCATTACCAATAAGGTTGATTTCGCTAACCTTCATATGACTAATCCCACTGTCATTCTTGGAACCGAGTCGTGGCTGAACAGTGAAATTAGTGAGAATGAAATATTTCCCGTAAATTATGCGGCTTATCAGAGAGACAGAGATCGACACGGGGGTGGTGTGTTTATATTAGTTAAATAGAAGGTTAATTCTAATAAATTAGAAATGGAGCCACGAACAGCTGAATCTATCTGGGTGAAGTTGCGTTTGCAAAATGGAAAGACTGTGACAGTCTACTCCTTGTATAAGCCACTGGGGAGCCAGATTACTGTAATCAGTGATTTGAAAGAGGAACATGGAGACAGTAAATAATGAACATATTGATACATGCACCTTCCCAGCTTAGTGGCTGTGGCATTGCACTGCAAAGCTCGAGGTCACAGCTACGATTCTGGCCACGACAACTGCATTTGGATGGGGGTGGAAATGCAAGGAACACTCGGGCTTTGATTAGATTTGGGTGCACGTTGAAGCACCCCAGGTTATCAAAGTTATTCCACGAGTCCTCCACTACACTGTGCCTCATAATCATATCGTTGTGGGGCACGTAAAATCCCAAAATTTAATTTAAATAATTACTTTTAAGCACGCAAAGGCTGTGGGGGGACTTAGGGATTTAATTTTGCAGGCACGTGATTTCCTTGTCTAGTAATTATATAGATACAGTGCTGACGCATGAAGGGCCGCACATAACAATGATAAAGGCATTGACGATCTCACATGTGCACTGATCTGCATGCCTCTTGATGATGCTGACATCCTTTACTTTCGGGCTGTACCCACATGACCAGCAATGAAAAGCCAGGTTACCACCATTTATCTGTGTTATGTTGTTAGCGTGCTCCCAGGGACAATCAGTGAGGCGATCATTGTCTGATCCGTGTAGAATCAGCTGCAGTTCAAAGGGAGGTCATAGACGACCTTCGTGATGCAGCTAGTGAAGGGCAAGATTCTGCATATCTGCAAGATTATCCCTTCCTTTCCAAATGTACTCAAAATCCCCCAGTCATTCATGTAATCATATTGTGATGTGTCTGTGTGTTGCATTGACTGCTTTTTTTTCTGCGTGCCATATTTTTCCCTCCCTGCGCAATAAACAACATTAGTTGGAAGTTCTGTGCCTGTGTTCCCTTAATTTTATAGTTCCATTTTCACACTGTTTGTCGTTGTACCAACATAAAACCCACAAGCAACCATTTTTAGGTAGTATATTACCCAACTAATGTGTTGCCACACAAAGAAGCAGAGGGGAAGCATCATGTTCCTCATTATTCAGTATTTGTATTGCCTTATGTTGAACATGTGACATGAAACTTCTGGTGCACAACAGCAAGTACCTTGTTTATTGCGAGATTGTCAGTTATCTACAGAAGTGAAGACGAGCATGCATGTCATCAGAATGTGTCATCTGCAGCGCTGGATAGAATTTGTATTTATTCAAGCAAAAATTTGTGCAACAATGCACAGGTCCTTTCATTTTGTTTTATCAGTCTCAAATGCTCATTCCTCTCTGATTTGCTTAATCAAGGTGGCCTTTGTTTTGTACTGTTATGTGTGGAGAGACACAAAGGAACTAATTACTATGTATTTACAAGAGCAGCGCAGCCAGAGACCAAGATGGAAACCGGCTCATGCCAAGCCCAGATTCCCATCTTTGTCTTTTTTTGCACTGTGTCTTAAGCATCTGTTGTATCGCAACAGCACGAACCTGTAATTATATGAGACTCGTCTGTTGGTGTGCTGCCAAGCTCAAAACTTGTAGGTACCATGGCCAATAGCAGACAGGACAGGAATCCCTGTGCAGCATGGGTACATTGTGTAAATTACTTCCACCAGTACAGACAAACTTTAATCTAACGAACATGGATATAAAATATTATTGGATTTAATGAAGTAAATATGAAATTGTGCAGCAAAAAGAACATAAAAAATTCTGGACATCGAAAACGCTAAAGCCAACATGGCATCAGTCCGCATGCTTCGCATGTGCGTCCACAGATGTGTGCCTGTGTGGAAGTGCAGTTGGCAGTTCCTTTCTTCAAGGCCTTCAACCTGGCACAAGTTGGATATTCAACCAACTTAAGTTTTCAAAGTGAATGATATCAGAAAATATGCAAACAATGGCGTATCCATATGAGCTTGAGGCTTTATACCTTCGGGTTATAATTTCAACATATCAGAAAACAATGTTATCTTTCTCGGGCACTCGAACAACTGAACATCTAGGAGGCTGACTATTAATGTGCGGGCCGAAAGAAAAGCCTGGACCCGAGTAGGATAATCTAAAATATATATATCAACTTAAAAAAGAGCAGCTGCTCTGAGGAGACACGGCCATGTGGCAGATCGTCTCCTGATGCATCACTGTGAGCCGGCCTAGTTGGTATTGATTAATTGTGAAACTTTGCACTCAACAAACAGGGACAAAGAAAGATACCCAAGGACAAGTGCTTGTCCTTGTGTATCTTCCTTTGTCCCCGTTTGTTTAATGCAAAGTTTCACGATGTCTCCTGATGCCGAAAATACTCTGTATGCTCATCCACATCTGTCATGTCCGTGATGATGTGCTTTTCGAACCTTGCCGACTAAAGCGTCACATGTAAATCCACACGTGGATATGGGATGTGTGGATATAGGACACGTGGATCGTTTTGGGACATCCATGGAACTCTTTGTGTCGGCTGGGTTATTGTGAACCCAGCCAATACAAAAGACAAGGTGTTTCACAGGATAGTTATTTGTCGCGTGTTTGCTTAGTAAAAGACTATGCTGCGCATCTTTCGTTATGAAATAAATAAATAGCATCACCCTGCACTCTAAATGCCGAAGTCATCGCCTTTCCTTGAGATTTATGTGCACTATTTTGTAAGATTGTGTGGTGCAACATCCTTACGCTGTTGAGATGCGCCTATTGAGTTCCCGCTGGTTTGTTGAGAGGCAGAAGGCATTGAGCAGAACGACTGAGTTGACTATGGTGTATGCATATGGTGTACGCAATGGGCCAACACGGCCTAAAACATGGCCGGGGTCTCTGGCTCGCCAGTCCGTCGCTGGGCCATTGGGCACAAGATGGGATAAATTTTTTCACACGAAAAAGGAGTCGCTGTGAACCCTGCATGCTCGCTTAATCACCTGCACATGTTTCCAGGGGCAAGGACATCATTGTTTCCCAGAAGATGCCCCCAAACTCAACAAATCGCCATCGGAAGGGCAGCTTGGTAGCCTTCACATGTTTGCTTGCAAGGCGAAAGGTTTCTTCATTCCCTGAAACTGCCCTGAAACACGACCAGTCATCCTTGAGGTGGCCCCGTTGGTTGTTGGACACAATGCCGGTTAATTACCTGATGCCTTCATTCACTACAGCCTTAGTGCCTGTCTGCTGCTTGCTTACGCGGCGAGCCGTATGGTGGTTCGGTGTGTTACCTGACTGACATAACAGAGGCTCAACCGCTTGACACACTTGAATTCCTTCACTCAACCTCAGCGTGTGTTTGCTGCACCTACTATGTGCACATATTCTGAAATCCCTCCACAGACTCAACCAAAGCGAGCCAACTAAATCTACTGCTTGCCTATCATGTGAGGGCCTATTTCCCATCATCCCACTCCTCAAAATTTTTTATAACTAGGCTTCAAGATTGTCATGTGACGCTCCCTCTTAGTTTTTTCCTTCCTCCATTCATGAAACACTGCCATAGCAAACATGACGACCACAAACGAGGTTGCCGTCATGTTGACTTGCAGGAAACCTCAGATTTGGTTGCCAACTCCCCACGAAGCGGCGCTCGGTTTCAGTGCGGCCGGTGGAGCATCTGGGGACATATTCTGCAACGATCACTGCGGCAATACTATTGCCTTCACGTGACCTAGTGCTCAACCAGCCAATCAGCTCATCCAATTTTGCTCAATCTAAGCAGCTGTCAATATGTTTGCACTCATAGACATTGTTGAGCGTGAGATCAGAAGTTAGACTGACGGCCGCAGTAGCGGAGAACCTATTCGCGTGCGGTTCCCTCCTTGTCCGAGAAGTCTGTTGGTGGCATGTGCGTCTTGGTCAGCGGCTTGGTTTGGTTTTCAGTCAGCAAGCCAACTTGCTGATCCCGCGCGAACACAGATTACATAGTTGCGTCTTCGCAGCGGTGCAGGGTGTATGTATGTAATTAATTGTTTGCCTTGTCAGCATGGCAAGACAAGTTGTCAAAATCTGTAGGAGACCCTTTGCTGGCCCATCTGAGGCACCCTGCTTGCATTTCTTTTGCATAGACTTGATCGCTATGTTTTTTCCCCCACTAATATATGCATGTATGTTTATAACGAATATCGGATACAACGAAGGTATTTTCGTGTCCGACGCAACATTGTTATAATGAAGTTTGCCTCTAGAACACTGTCTTGTCGGCTTACATGCAGGTGACTCTGGGGTCGAGCAGAAGTGTCAGTGGCGGCAAACGACAGCTTCAGCCTCCTGCCGGCACCACGTGCAGCTGTATGGGCCGGCTGCCGCAGCCGCAGTGCGAGGCATGGAGACTGCCATGCAGCTCTCCTTCGAACACTTCACCGACAGCCAGCAGCCCAAACCATGGCCGAACATCCCGCTCAAGCTCTGACCTTGCCATTAAATGACAGTCATGCAGGAAATGACACGGATATGTATTGTGTGTTCATGTCCGCCAGTGAAGAATGGCCATCACACAAAATTTGCATCCGAGTTTGCTTTTCTGTATAGAACGCGAATGAAGAAGCCATCATTGAAGGCTGGATGAACATCACAGCATGTGCTCACCTTTACAGAATCTTGTTGCTTTGAAGGAGCTGATATGCTACACGCAAGGGCAAACATAAATGGAATGAAAGATTGAGACACAGCCATGCTGGCTTTGTCTACAAACGGCTCTTCCTTGTCCGCCAGCAAGCAACCCTAGCTTTCTTTTGCAACCTGCTGCACATCCTCACACCATCCATGAATCACAAAAACCTCAGGAGCATATCAGCACACATGCGAAGTGACGATCTCGCTCCCAACCATAATGCCAAATGGTACCACGACATGGTATATCATTTAATCACAGCGCCCTAGTTGAAACTCCATAGCAATCCCCACTATCCCTAGAATCCTGGATCTTCATTCCAAGGGCTATCCATCAAGCAAGGATCTGTTACGGATGGGGCGCTTGCAGCCAGCAACGAAACTTTTCTATACTCTGTCTCAGAAATAGTTTGCAGCACTGCCGATGGCACAAGGCATACACAGGAATATCCTAGTGCAGCGGAATATAGCTCCGGGTGCAACTGTCTGATTATTGGCGGGATTAGTGAGTTTTATTTTTTCTTGGTACATTATAGATTACAGTGATATGTGACATGTTAGAACTCTTGCACGTGCACATCGTATACCGCGAATTACCGTGACGGTGAGCAGACTACGCGGCCCGGATGAACACATCTCAAGGGGCATTCAGCCTTCCTATTGGCTAAGAACTCCTGCAGCTTCCGAAGTGCTGCAAACAACTTGTCAGATGGCACAGCTGGCACGCGCTCGCTAACCAATGAGGTATCCTGCTCTCTTCCTCCGCATCTACGCTTTCCGTGCATTACTCTCGGTTTTTGTTGTAGCTATATAAAGAAACTTATTATGCGCTTTCCTTGTGTCACCTTGGCACAGCCATTCTAGGGGATTGGCCAAGAATGCGCATATACGAATACCACATACGCATTGCTGAAGTTGTCCGGGCCCATACCCAGTGACCCAAATTGCCTACTAGGCCGGACAGCAGCACCTAGCTGCAAGTAGTCTACCTGGGCACCTACTCAGCAGACCATGTCGCTTGGCAAGACAGCACATACCTATTGACCGCGAGATCGAGTGTACTTTGCATTGATTTTGGTAGGTTCTGTGATCCATCGTAGTGCCTAACTTTTCACGTAATCCAATCTAGCGGCCTGCTATCTGTTCATAATTGTTCCGATATTTTTTATACTGTTGCAGGTGTGTGATTTTTACTTAAAGCTGGAATATGCAAGAACCACCAGCACTTGTACTAAAACGACCTACCAAATTCCAAACTTCATTTTAAAAAATCCAGTAATGACTATGATCGTTAACCACATTCTCAAATAGCAAAATTGTTAACAGTTTCTGCAAATAAGAATATTGCCATGTATGTTCTGTCTCTCTGCATTTGAGCATAATAGTAGTAGCCATTTCGTGCTGATTTCAAGCGTTTTCCTTTATTTATTTTATGCATCTTAAGATATATATAGTATTTAAATGTGTGCATTTTACTGCATGAACACTATTCCTTCCACATTTTACTATGGTGAGTTTTTGGACCAAGTGGCAATAATGAAATACGTGTCTGAGAAACTAATTTATATAGTTTCACCCTGTTGCACATTTTATGTTTGTCTTTTACTTTCCTGTTGTTTTTTCTCTATCTTAAAACTGCAGATTTGTTGTCAAAGAAATGGATAGTGCGTTGTATTGAATGAACTGAGGAAAACGTCCGAAAATGAACATTCTCTGATCAATAAAAAGAATTTCGGCAGATACACTTAAAGGGCCCCGCACCAGGTCCGGCTATTTTGACCTGACAAGCGCCGTGCGTACAGTGTACCCTGGAAAGAGCTTATATTTCAAACCGAATGTCTTTTGCCCTTGTCCTCACAGGCACCGTGCTCCCAGCCGAAGAGCTGACGCGTATCGCACAAGTGCGTCTACGTACATGGCAGTGTTGCGACGTCACTTATGGTACATGATTTCGACATATGTTCAAGGCAACATCTGTTATTTGTGTAATCTGCTGCTTCAATCGACGTATTAAAGTTTAGAGGAAATAATGAAACACACATATCAAATGTCTGTGTTTTGTTTTACTTCGCACCGCAGCAAGAGAGATGTACTTCTGTTTAGTCAGCTTGTTCCCTCATAGTGCAGTCGCATGCGCAGAAAATGAAACTATGTCATTTGCTACCATATTCCAATGCACAATCATGATCTGTGATCCACTTGTGTCAGCCTCAGTATATGTGTAGCGCTGACTTATACCGCTAGTCAGGTGTTCTCATGCACAGCGTGCAAAATCGTGCACTGCGCGAAACGAGACAAACACAACAGCTCACGTGCGATGCCTCCAGCTCAACGTGATCCTTGAGCTCCGGTATGGGAGAACACAGAACGAATTTCTAGCCTTTTTTTTTCTAGCCTCCACTTGCGGAGGCTAGAAGGGGCTGGAATCATGGGTTCGCGGCACTGGAATATTCATATTGTGGCTATTCATGAACCAATTAGAAAAATTCTTGTGGGAGAACACTTCCTAGAGGGCACCCGCCGTGGTTGCTCAGTGGCTATGGTGTTGGGCTGCTGAGCACGAGGTCGCGGGATCGAATCCCGGCCACGGCGGCCGCATTTCGATGGGGGCGAAATGCGAAAACACCCGTGTGCTTAGATTTAGGTGCACGTTAAAGAACCCCAGGTGGTCAAAATTTCCGGAGTCCTCCACTACGGCGTGCCTCATAATCAGAAAGTGGTTTTGGCACGTAAAACCCCAAATATTATTATTATTATTATTCCTAGAGGGCACGTAATAACTTCCAGCATATAACCAGAATTTTCTATGTGGCCTGGGGAGGGCCTTTTAATACTGCTTATGTGTGGGAATGCTAAAGCATTGTCGCTTTGGTGAAATGTTTTCGCTTTAGTATTCATCCGCATGTCGTCGTGCGCATTGTAAAGTTGCACGGGGTACCTTTTGAAACATGACGGCGGTGGTAAGCCTCATTTTATACACTCATGATATGGCATTGATAGTGTTGTTGTTTCCACTCACCAGGGCCGTGACTAGGGGGGAAGGTATTTAGGGAGTCCTGACCACCCGCCGGGCCCCCCCGAAAAGTATACAATCTAGCCATAGGGCTACCGATCAGCACCAGCATGGACAAGTTGCTACAATTAGGCCTACACAACACGATAGAAGAGCTCATTCAAGCGCAATGTACGGCACAATATGAACGCCTCTCCAAGACTAGAGCAGGCAGATGCATCCTAGAGAGACTAGACATAGGTTACCACACACTGCACGGTGTCAAAGTGGACATCCCGAGAGAGACCAAGGAAACAATGGTAATACCCCCCATATCAAAGAACATGCACCCAGAACACAATAAGGACAGACGAGAGAACAGAGCGAAGCAGATACAGAAGAAATTCGGCAACGACAAGGACCCAGTCTTCGTAGATGCGGCTCGATACAGTCGCAGACGGGGTTTTGCGGCAGCCGTAATTGATAGTGAGAAACAGTGCAAGACGTGCACGACAATACGCACCACAAGTAACAAGCCAGAGGAAGAAGTAGCCATAGCGCTCGCAGTAGTTCAGGCTAACGCAACCGTGGTAGTCAGCGACTCTCAGACGGCAATAAGAAACTTTGCCAACGGCCGAATCTCCCCGGAGGCACTACGCATTCTTCTTGCAGGAGGCCAAAATTGCAAAAGAAGGATATTCATCACATGGACACCCGCTCACAACCTCGCGGAGGACGGCAACAATGAGGTGGCACACGACGCGGCTCAAGGGCTTACGGACCAAGCCGCAGTCGCAAGTGGCACCCTCCGGACGTGACGGTGCGGTAAATGAGTGGGAGTGGAGGACAAAATGACCCCATATAATGACATGACGAAACACTATAGGTTACAGAGGGACATATTCCCGCGACCTCACGCAAAATTGACAAGAAAGCAGTCTATAGATCGCATGGTGGCAGTTGCAAAGTAGGACGTATCCGAATCCTGCGCTCTCGCACATCCTATATCCGGATATATATCAAGCAGACAAATGCAACACATGTGAATCCAGAGCCACTCTGGAGCATGTATTATGGGAATGCCGATGGATATATAACAATAACGAGAATGCGGCCTCTAGCAACAGCCTTCGCACGCGCTGCGAAGCCCCGCCCTCGAGGATCAACTATGGGCCGTCCAGCGGGCCGAGGATGCCGCCAGGACCCACGAACTCCTGGCCGTCACCTATAAGCGGGGCCTTTGGCCCTCCCCACCAACTCACAGGGCATGCAATAAAGTTATTTCCTCCTCCTCCTCCTTTAACTTTTTGGGTAATACTAAAATATTTATATGCCATCACAGCAATCTGCGTGCAGTTGCCAAAATTTTTCATACACTGCAACTTGCCTGATATTACTTCCCTCTTCTTTCCTCAATTAAGCCTTCTCTTTTACAAGGCCACCTCAGCGCCCCCTCTCTCGCCCACCCGCCTTGCATAGCCGTGCATCTCACCCTCCTGTTCCTTCATATCTATCTTTTTTTCTACTTCACCCCATGGCGGCTCCTTTATTGGTTCCTGATGCTTTCCCTGCCCATTGCCGCTTGATTCTCTGCCTGTGCGGAACGCGCTTGTCGGTTTCCAGTCCCTGTGAAAAATATCTACGTCTGTCTCAATGGCAGCAGCAAGCTGTCTGCAGACTTTTGCGGAACAATGACACACCGACACATGTCGCTCCTCCACGTTTCCTGGGTCCTACCACAGAAAAAAGCAAGCCTAAGCAATCATCAAAGGGTCGTCGCGATGGTGGTGAGAGGAAAGCATTTCAAGCAATTCCACGTGGCAGCAAACTCATGCCGTCATGGGATAATTGCTGCCGCCAGAGATGTGCGGATGTAAAGAACACAGTGAAAAAAATGCGCCACCTGTTCCCAAGCCAAAGTGTGGCGCTCTGCAGGCCACACAAGTGGGTCGGGCTCTGCTGGCTTGTCTATAGCAAGCACACAGCTCTGACCGTATGGATAGCATGGTGAAGAAAAAGAAAGCAAAACCTGCAGGACGGCATGAGGGGAGAAAAAAGATAGGAGGTGGCTTTTCCTTGCCTTCCATATAAGATAGAAAAAAAAAAACAGATATTTGCTGCAGTGAAGCCGACATTTCCCTTCCTTCTGGATTATTTAAAAAGAAAAAGGTCTGTTGTAGTAAAATGCAGAGCCCAAGGATATTCTGCAGTTTTAAGCGCAATACAAGTGTGGAACAGGAGAGGGTGCGAGGGTAGATTTCCTGCGCATTCGTTCTCTCTCTCTCTTCGTCCAACGTTTTTGCCAAGAAATTACAAATGTGTCTCTTTGGAGTCGCTGGGCACTTACATTTGCATGCACAGGATTGCGGTAGCAAAAGACATGCAGCAACAACCAAGCAAACGAAACTTGCATCTTACTTCAAGAAAGTTCGAGCGGAGGATACAGGTGGACGAGAAGAGTTAACCCTGTCAATGGACAAAACTGTCCCTTTCTGTGCACAGCCAGAAAGCCAAGTGCGTCAGAACTTTAGCAGCGACTCAGGAAAATGCACAGGCATATGTGAATCACCTGAGAATTAATTGCAGCAGGCCCTAATGAACAGCAAGCACGACACACCCATGCGCCACGGCAAATGGTGGCGGCCGCCGTGCAGCTCCAAGTGACCTTTTCTCTACAGTCGGCACCGTGCAAAGTGATCCCTTGACCACGGAGTAATACATAAGCAAGGTGAGTGGCATGGCACACACACATTCTGGTTCACCTGCCCTCGGTGTGGTGGGTGCAAATATTTTTTTGTCCTTTTTTGTCTTTTTTTTTTCTTTTTGTCTCAAATACTAAGCATGTACTTGATCCGGAGACAATGGAGAGGCTGCTGCTTGATCCCTGTACCCCTCCGGCTAACTAGGATTATCCAGCCACAGTGAAAAGAAATCTGAAGTTCCAACCTCACTGGGCAGATTGTTACGTACAGCTTGTTTATTCAGAGAACCTTCAAGGAGCGTTATGCAAATATTGCATGGTCTTTGTAGGTGAGTATGCAGGAAGGGGAGCACCAGCGCTTGGGCTGCTTTGTATCTAAGGCGTTTACCAATTACAAGAAAGCCATGCACACCTTCAAGAGTCGTGCATCGAGCAGTTGCCACAGCATGTCAACAACGCTATCTGAGAACTTTCTAGTGGTCCAGTCCTGCCCATAGCATGACATCTTAACACAACTTGACCACGGCCTTAAAAACCTGCAGGCAGAAGAAAACCACAAGAACTTGCTACAGAAAATGGAAACAATCCTGTTTTGTAGCAGGCAGCAAGTGCCACTTCGTGGCACAGACAGCTCTGGTCCAGTAAATATGTCTCAAATGCAGCCATTGACAAATGACAAAAATTTCTGTGCACTGCTTAGAATGAGGGACAAGTGTGGAGATGCTGTGTTGGGAGCTCATGTTGAATCCTCTTAGGCAAATGCCCTGTACACGTCATGAGCCCAAAAATTAAAAATGAGTTGATCATCCTCTGTGGTGAAACCATACAAAAAAAAGATAGTTGACAACGTCAACTAGGGTTCATGTTTTTCAGTTCTAGCTTACTGGTATATCTTGCAGTGCCCACAATTCCCTATGTATGAGGTATGTCGAACACGATGCTTTCAAACTACCCCATACTTAAAGAATATTTTGTAGGTTTCGTTCCTGTGTACAATCTTACTGGCAAAGCTCTGGCGTGCACAATCCTGGACAGCCTTAGGGGTCATGGCTTTGTCCTGCACCTACTTTGCGGGCAAGGATACAACAGCATGGCATCAATGAGCGTTCACCTAAACAGTGTTCAAGCCTTCATTTGTCAAACTGCATCTATAGCGTACGTGCATTGTAGCGCCCACTCATTAAATCTTGCTTTGCTTCACAAATGCAAACTCCCCGGCATTCGCAACTGTTTGGGAACTGTATCCGCAGCCTGTGCATTTGTGAGGGCTTCGCCACAGAGGACGAACCAGCTGCAAGACAAAGGAGAAAACTTAACACAAGAAAGAAAAATCGCTTGTCTCATTTTGCCAGACAATGTGAGTGGAGAGTCACGATGCACTTCAGCATTTGCTTGATCTATACGTGCCCATTGTCCAATTTGTTGAATATTTGGAAGAGGCCATGTCATCTGATACTTTATCAAAGGCTTCTCAAATGCTCAGTGCCATCACGAAGCTTTAGTCTGTCATTTCGCTTCCGATCTATAGCGATCTAGCTGGCTCTTTTCTTTAACACCACCACTTTGCAAGTTTCTGCAAAATGTTGACTGCAGCTTGTCTCAAGCATACGATCACATAAAGAATGTTATAGACGTTCTTTCCAGAAAAAGTGCGAGTGCGAGAACAGAATTTAGTAAGATTTTTCAGAAGTCGCTCTCTTTGCAGCACATCAGAAATGTTGAGATGGCCCTAGCACACATCACCAGAAAGCAGATGCAAAGAAGCAACGTACCTTCTGCCGTTCTGCTACTCACGAAAAACACTACTGGAGGAATGTGTATTTACCTTTGCTGGCGTACTTCGAAAATCAATTAAGAGACCGTTTCAATGCCCAGATAGGGAGGTTATGGTTGGGCTTAACACGCGACTGCCAAAATTTTGCGGATTGGCTAGCCTTTCTGCTATTGATGACGCAGCGAAGTTTTACCTTGGCGACATTCCTGTGCCTGATGCCCCCAAAGCATATGTAGTTGATGCTGTTGAAGCAGACTTTTGCAAGTTGCCAAGAAGGAAGAACTTCCTCGCTTAAACTGCTCTCAGTGTTTCAAGTGTCCACTACAAGCTAGCCCTAACTAGCCCAAGCCCAAGCTGCAGCCATTCTATGTTCTCTGCGATTCTGAGGAAACTTCTGAGCAAGCAGATAGTGAGAACGGTAACAAAAATTTGATGTGAGTACGGGAAACTTTTTTGTTTGCTTCTAAACATTCATACCTTTCTTGCGTCGCGTTTGCATTGTATTGTTATGTCAGGAGCCGTCTGTAAACAGAGATCAGTATCTCTTCAAAAACAAACAGAACCTTGTGAAACACTCAAGGGGGGACGTGGCTTTCGAATAGCAAAATATGTAGAAAAAATCGATTTTTTGAAAATCACATTTTCAGTTTCTATAACACTTTTTCTATCTGATTCCGAAATATCACCACTATAAACCACGCAGAAATGCCCTAAAAATTATTTTATAGGCCAAGGTGGCAAAAAATTTTGCGGAAATCAAGTAAGAACAGCGTTTTTTCAAGCCACAACGTACGCTAAACCTATGTGTACGCTAAAAAATAGCGGATCGTCACTGCGCATTCGCTGAACGCTAAACGAAATAGCGAGTATAGCGGGCGTACGCAACTCAAAAGCGTTGGCGTTTTTGCGGAGTTTGTGGGAAACATGGCGGCGGTCCCGGCTGCCCGCTTCGAATTGAATTTGGCGTTGCTTTTGTAAAATGCACTTCGTTCGTAGCAAATGATTGTTTAGTCTCAGGCCGCTTCGACGGCCGAGTATTATGGATAACCTCGTTGTGCTTTCGAGATCACTTCTCGTTTCCAACGAGTCGAAGCCTAACAAAAGAAACGTTCGAGATGTCAGCGTCACCTATCGCTACAGGCGGGAAATAGCCGCAACGACGGCATATGGCCTCTGAGATTTAAAGATATCGCCGGCCAACTAAAATTGTGGGAAACATGCGCTGCTTAGCGTACGCTACACTTTGCGTATAGCGTACGCTATAAGTTGCATACGCTAAACTAAATTTAGACAGTTTTAGTTTAGCGTCCGCAACTATAGCGTACGCTAAGCAGCGCACGTTTTCTACAATTTTAGTTGGCCGGCGATATTTTTAGATCTCAAAGGCAATATGCCGTCGTTGTGGCTATTTCGCGTCTTTAGCGACAGGTGGCGCTGACATCTCAAATGTTCTCGGAAAGGAAAAAAGAAACCGAAAAGCTGGTGGAACAAGGAGATACGAGATGCGATCGCCGAACGACAGAAAGCATCTCGAGAGCACAGGCAGGCAAAGAAGGCGCAGTTGCCACAGGATGAAGCAACCAGTAAATGGGAAATATACCGGGAGAAAAAGTCTATGGTTCAAATACTGGTGCAAGCAAAATTAAAAGGTGAAAGTGAAAGTTGGTTGTCAGAAATACGTGAGAAAAAGAAGGCCGCACCTAGAATATTTTGGAATCACATAAAATTATTAGGCAGGAAGTCAACAACAATACAACAACATATCCTAGACGAAGATGAAAACAGACTGGAAGGAGAAGCAGCGCAATAAATTACATCCAAAAAGTAACAGCCGAATCTTTCCAAGGCAAGGACGAGGTTGTATTTGAAGAAAAAAAGAACATGAAAGAGACCCAAGGGGGAAAGGAGCTAGTGCTTACAAATTTAAACTGGAAGAAAGCGGAAGATAAAATTCCTAAGCGCACAGCCACAGGGCTAGACGAGGTTCCCGTTAGGCTGATAAATGATCGAACTGGGACCAAAAAGTAAGGAAGCTCTCGTGAAAGCAGTTGAAAAAACTTTAAAAGATAGACGAATACCAGACAGTTGGCGACAAAGTAGAATGAATTTAATTTATAAAGGTAAGGGGGAGAAAGACATAATTCACTCGTATAGACCGTTGACCATTACATCGGTAATATACAGGCTAGCAATGCAGGCAATCAAATTAAAGCTTCAAGCATGGGCAGAAAATAATGGCATTTTGGGAGAGCTTCAGAATGGCTTTAGAATAGGTAGGCGTTTGGATGATAACTTGTTTGTTCTTACTCAGTGTATTGAAATATCAAAAGCAGAAAGCAGACCGTTGTATGTGGCCTTTTTGGACATTACAGGAGCATACGACAACGTACGTAGACCGCAGCATTTTGTGGGATATTCTGGAAGGGGAAGGATTAGGTAACGATTGTATACAGCTTTTGAGAGAGATTTACCTAGAAAATACTGTTTGCATTGAATGGGAAGGGATGAGGAGCGAGGAGAAAGTTCATATCAACAAGGGACTGAGGCAGGGGTGCCTTTTATCCCCACTGCTGTTTATGATGTACATGGTGAGGATGGAGATGGCGCATGAAGGAAGTAAGATCGGGTTTATAATCTCTCATACAAACAGGCGGGTACAGTAGTAGCAGCTTCCAGCTTTATTTTATGCGGACGACATTGTGTTGCTAGCTAACAAGCAAAGTGATTTGCAACGTCTGGCTTATATCTGTGGACAGGAAGGCAACAATTCAGGTTTGAAATTTAGTGTTAGAAAATCAGGTGTTATGGTATTCAACGAAAACAGTGAACAGACAGTGGAGATACAGGGCCAAGAAATACCTCGGGTAACAGAATATAAATACCTTGGTATATGGATAAACGAAGGCAATGGATATATGAAAACACAGGAAAAAACCATAACAGTCAAGGGGAAGAGAAATGCAGCCATAATGAAGCACAGAGCGCTATGGGGATACAATAGGTACGAGGTCCTCCGAGGTATGTGGAAAGGGGTAATGGTTCCAGGACTTACTTTTGGAAATGCGGTTGTTTGCTTTAAATCAGGGGTACAATCAGGACTCGACGGGAACCAAAGGTCAGTGGGTCGCCTCGCATTGGGCGCTCACGGGAAGACTGCAAATGAAGCTGTGCAAGGGGATATGGGCTGGACTAGTTTTGAAGTGAGGGAAGCTCGCAGTAAAATTGAGTATGAAGAACGGCTGAGGAATATGGAAGAAAGTAAATGGGCTGGGAGAGTGTTCAGGTATCTGTACAGGCAAAACATTAAAACATTGATTCACAGTGGAGGAAAAGAACTAGGAAGCTTACCAGCAAGTATGCGGCCTGTGGGGTGGGCAACACAGCAACAAAGAAGGTCAAGCGGAAAGTCAGAGAGGCTGAATTAATCTCATGGGTGGCGGCAATGGAAAAGAAACCTGCCATGAGTAACTACTTAAGGGGAAAAAACGAAATTAGGAAAGAAACCATTTATGATAACTCAAAGGGAAGCTCATTACTTTTCGAAGCGAGATCGGGATGCCTTAGAACACGCACCTATAAAGCGAGATATAAGAAGGAAGAAGAAGCATGTGCTTGCTGCGGTAAAGCTAGGGAAACGACGGAGCATATTTTATTAGAATGTGAAGACGTCTATCCAGCGGTCGATTTAAGCACCACTGGCCTCCTTGAAGCCCTTGGGTTCAGCGGGAGCAGTGGTAAAGCAAACAGGTCCGCAATAGACATCAGTAAGAGGCGATTGGAGGATTGGTGGAAGAAAAGTAGGGAAACGACAAAAGACGGAGACTTACAAAAGCACAGTTCGCAATAGGGTATCAGAAGCATCCCGAGCAACGGCGACGCGGACTTAGCGACCCAGATTCGCGCGCGGAATCCTCAGACATGCGGCTAAGAAGCCTTTCAGCACTCGGTGCTTCGGAATTCGCGACCAAGCACATCACGCACGTAATCCTCGAACCGCGGCTAAGCATATCGCGCATATGAGTCTCCGACTCAGTGGTCAAGCACATCGCGCGCGGACATATTGAACCCTCGCCTAAGCATTTTGTGCATCGGCACCTCGGACTGCGTGACAAACGCATCAAGTGTCTCTCCTCGAGCCCCCGTCTAGGCATTTCCCGCGTCGGCACTTCGGACTGCGCGAATACGCGCATCGAGTACGTGTCGACTCCTCGAGCCCCCGTCTAGGCATTTCGCGCGTCAGCACCTCGGACTTCGCGAATAAGCGCATCGAGTGTCGACTCCTCGAGCCCCCGTCTAGGCATTTCCCGCGTCGGCAACTCGGACTGCGCGAATAAGCGCATCGAGTGTCCACTACTCGAGCCCCCGTCTAGGCATTTCGCGCGTCGGCACCTCGGACAGCGCGAATAAGCACATCGAGTACGTGTCGACTCCTCGAGCCCCCGTCTAGGCATTTCGCGCGTCAGCACCTCGGACTTCGCGAATAAGCGCATCGAGTGTCGACTCCTCGAGCCCCCGTCTAGGCATTTCCCGCGTCGGCACCTCGGACTTCGCGAATAAGCGCATCGAGTGTCGACTCCTCGAGCCCCCGTCTAGGCATTTCCCGCGTCGGCACCTCGGACTGCGCGAATAAGCGCATCGAGTGTCCACTACTCGAGCCCCCGTCCAGGCATTTCCCGCGTCGGCACCTTGGACTGCGCGAATAAGCGCATCGAGTACGTGTCGACTCCTCGAGCCCCCGTCTAGGCATTCCGCGCGTCGGCACCTCGGACTGCGCGAATAAGCGCATCGAGTGTCGACTCCTCGAGACCCCGTCTAGGCATTTCGCCCGTCGGCACCTCGGACTGCGCGAATAAGCGCATCGAGTGTCGACTCCTCGAGACCCCGTCTAGGCATTTCGCCCGTCGGCACCTCGGACTGCGCGAATAAGCGCATCGAGTGTCCACTACTCGAGCCCCCGTCTAGGCATTTCGCGCGTCGGCACCTCGGACAGCGCGAATAAGCACATCGAGTACGTGTCGACTCCTCGAGCCCCCGTCTAGGCATTTCGCGCGTCAGCACCTCGGACTTCGCGAATAAGCGCATCGAGTGTCGACTCCTCGAGCCCCCGTCTAGGCATTTCGCGCGTCAGCACCTCGGACTTCGCGAATAAGCGCATCGAGTGTCGACTCCTCGAGCCCCCGTCTAGGCATTTCCCGCGTCGGCACCTCGGACTGCGCGAATAAGCGCATCGAGTGTCCACTACTCGAGCCCCCGTCCAGGCATTTCCCGCGTCGGCACCTTGGACTGCGCGAATAAGCGCATCGAGTACGTGTCGACTCCTCGAGCCCCCGTCTAGGCATTCCGCGCGTCGGCACCTCGGACTGCGCGAATAAGCGCATCGAGTGTCGACTCCTCGAGACCCCGTCTAGGCATTTCGCCCGTCGGCACCTCGGACTGCGCGAATAAGCGCATCGAGTGTCGACTCCTCGAGACCCCGTCTAGGCATTTCGCCCGTCGGCACCTCGGACTGCGCGAATAAGCGCATCGAGTGTCCACTACTCGAGCCCCCGTCTAGGCATTTCGCGCGTCGGCACCTCGGACAGCGCGAATAAGCGCATCGAGTACGTGTCGACTCCTCGAGCCCCCGTCTAGGCATTTCGCGCGTCAGCACCTCGGACTGCGCGAATAAGCGCATCGAGTACGTGTCGACTCCTCGAGCCCACGTCCAGGCATTTCCCGCGTCGGCACCTCGGACAGCGCGAATAAGCGCATCGAGTACGTGTCGACTCCTCGAGCCCCCGTCTGGGCATTTCGCGCGTCAGCACCTCGGACTTCGCGAATAAGCGCATCGAGTGTCGACTCCTCGAGCCCCCGTCTAGGCATTTCGCGCATCAGCACCTTGGACTGCGCGAATAAGCGCATCGAGTACGTGTCGACTCCTCGAGCCCACGTCCAGGCATTTCCCGCGTCGGCACCTCGGACTTCGCGAATAAGCGCATCGTGTGTCGACTCCTCGAGCCCCCGTCTAGGCATTTCGCGCGTCAGCACCTCGGACTTCGCGAATAAGCGCATCGAGTGTCCACTACTCGAGCCCCCGTCTAGGCATTTCGCGCGTCGGCACCTCGGACAGCGCGAATAAGCGCATCGAGTACGTGTCGACTCCTCGAGCCCCCGTCTAGGCATTTCGCGCGTCAGCACCTCGGACTGCGCGAATAAGCGCATCGAGTACGTGTCGACTCCTCGAGCCCACGTCCAGGCATTTCCCGCGTCGGCACCTCGGACAGCGCGAATAAGCGCATCGAGTACGTGTCGACTCCTCGAGCCCCCGTCTGGGCATTTCGCGCGTCAGCACCTCGGACTTCGCGAATAAGCGCATCGAGTGTCGACTCCTCGAGCCCCCGTCTAGGCATTTCGCGCGTCAGCACCTCGGACTGCGCGAATAAGCGCATCGAGTACGTGTCGACTCCTCGAGCCCACGTCCAGGCATTTCCCGCGTCGGCACCTCGGACTTCGCGAATAAGCGCATCGTGTGTCGACTCCTCGAGCCCCCGTCTAGGCATTTCGCGCGTCAGCACCTCGGACTTCGCGAATAAGCGCATCGAGTGTCGACTCCTCGAGACCCCGTCTAGGCATTTCGCGCGTCGGCACCTCGGACTGCGCGAATAAGCGCATCGAGTGTCCACTACTCGAGCCCCGGCTAGGCATTTCGCGCGTCGGCACCTCGGACTGCGCGAATAAGCGCATCGAGTACGTGTCGACTCCTCGAGCCCACGTCCAGGCATTTCCCGCGTCGGCACCTCGGACAGCGCGAATAAGCGCATCGAGTACGTGTCGACTCCTCGAGCCGCCGTCTGGGTATTTCGCGCGTCGGCACCTCGGACAGCGCGAATAAGCGCATCGAGTACGTGTCCACTCCTCGAGCCCACGTCCAGGCATTTCCCGCGTCGGCACCTCGGACAGCGCGAATAAGCGCATCGAGTGTCCACTACTCGAGCCCCCGTCCAGGCATTTCCCGCGTCGGCACCTCGGACTGCGCGAATAAGCGCATCGAGTTCGTGTCGACTCCTCGAGCCCACGTCCAGGCATTTCCCGCGTCGGCACCTCGGACAGCGCGAATAAGCGCATCGAGTACGTGTCTACTCCTCGAGCCCACGTCCAGGCATTTCCCGCGTCGGCACCTCGGACAGCGCGAATAAGCGCATCGAGTGTCCACTACTCGAGCCCCCGTCCAGGCATTTCCCGCGTCGGCACCTTGGACTGCGCGAATAAGCGCATCGAGTTCGTGTCGACTCCTTGAGCCCCCGTCAAGGCATTTCGCGCGTCGGCACCTCAGACTGCGCGAATAAGCGCATCGAGTGTCCACTACTCGAGCCGCCGTCTAGGCATTTCGCGCGTCGGCACCTCGGACAGCGCGAATAAGCGCATCGAGTACGTGTCGACTCCTCGAGCCCCCGTCTAGGCATTTCGCGCGTCAGCACCTCGGACTTCGCGAATAAGCGCATCGAGTACGTGTCGACTCCTCGAGCCCACGTCCAGGCATTTCCCGCGTCGGCACCTCGGACAGCGCGAATAAGCGCATCGAGTATGTGTCGACTCCTCGAGCCCCCGTCTGGGCATTTCGCGCGTCAGCACCTCGGACTTCGCGAATAAGCGCATCGAGTGTCGACTCCTCGAGACCCCGTCTAGGCATTTCGCGCGTCAGCACCTTGGACTGCGCGAATAAGCGCATCGAGTACGTGTCAACTCCTCGAGCCCACGTCCAGGCATTTCCCGCGTCGGCACCTCGGACAGCGCGAATAAGCGCATCGAGTACGTGTCGACTCCTCGAGCCCCCGCCTGGGTATTTCGCGCGTCGGCACCTCGGACAGCGCGAATAAGCGCATCGAGTACGTGTCCACTCCTCGAGCCCACGTCCAGGCATTTCCCGCGTCGGCACCTCGGACAGCGCGAATAAGCGCATCGAGTGTCCACTACTCGAGCCCCCGTCCAGGCATTTCCCGCGTCGGCACCTCGGACTGCGCGAATAAGCGCATCGAGTTCGTGTCGACTCCTCGAGCCCACGTCCAGGCATTTCCCGCGTCGGCACCTCGGACAGCGCGAATAAGCGCATCGAGTACGTGTCCACTCCTCGAGCCCACGTCCAGGCATTTCCCGCGTCGGCACCTCGGACAGCGCGAATAAGCGCATCGAGTGTCCACTACTCGAGCCCCCGTCTAGGCATTTCGCGCGTCGGCACCTCGGACAGCGCGAATAAGCGCATCGAGTACGTGTCGACTCCTCGAGCCCCCGTCTAGGCATTTCGCGCGTCAGCACCTCGGACTTCGCGAATAAGCGCATCGAGTACGTGTCGACTCCTCGAGCCCACGTCCAGGCATTTCCCGCGTCGGCACCTCGGACAGCGCGAATAAGCGCATCGAGTATGTGTCGACTCCTCGAGCCCCCGTCTGGGCATTTCGCGCGTCAGCACCTCGGACTTCGCGAATAAGCGCATCGAGTGTCGACTCCTCGAGACCCCGTCTAGGCATTTCGCGCGTCAGCACCTTGGACTGCGCGAATAAGCGCATCGAGTATGTCGACTCCTCGAGCCCACGTCCAGGCATTTCCCGCGTCGGCACCTCGGACAGCGCGAATAAGCGCATCGAGTACGTGTCGACTCCTCGAGCCCCCGTCTGGGCATTTCGCGCGTCAGCACCTCGGACTTCGCGAATAAGCGCATCGAGTGTCGACTCCTCGAGCCCCCGTCTAGGCATTTCGCGCGTCAGCACCTTGGACTGCGCGAATAAGCGCATCGAGTGCGTGTCGACTCCTCGAGCCCACGTCCAGGCATTTCGCGCGTCGGCACCTCGGACTGCGCGAATAAGCGCATCGAGTGTCCACTACTCGAGCCCCCGTCTAGGCATTTCGCGCGTCGGCACCTCGGACAGCGCGAATAAGCACATCGAGTACGTGTCGACTCCTCGAGCCCCCGTCTGGGCATTTCGCGCGTCGGCACCTCGGACAGCGCGAATAAGCGCATAGAGTGTCGACTCCTTGTATCTTCGGCTAGGCATTTCACGCATCGGCACCTCGGACCCGCAACCAAGCATATCACGCCGCCGCCTGATTTTCGCGAAGTTAAGCAAATAATGCTTTCGCATTAAAGTCATTCTGTTTATTCTCATAAACCATTCTCTTAATTTTGGCTGTAGGAAATCATTGTCACGTCTGGGACATTAATTCAGGGCCTGGTATTTTATTTTTGTCTAAATATATAGGGTGTCGCAACTATGATATGCACCAAGATTTAAATATATGCAAATGATACGTTGCTCGACAAAACCAAGGTAATGTTTTTGCCGTCGCTTGGAGATATTCAGGCTCTTTTTGCATTCTGCCTGATTATTAGTGTTCATTAATTAATCAACTTCCCAAATATAATTAGACGAAACGTGTCAATGATACAATTGTCGAGCAACATGAAAAACTCCCGCTATAGCTTTCTGTGGCTCAATATATACGTGCTACATACAAGTGTTTTTCCTAGCGTGAAAGAAGCCCGTGAATACACGTAGATTACCTCGAGCCGGGAGTCGCGCGGCAATTCTGTGTATTCGCGGGCTTCTTTCACGCTTTGAAAAACACATTTATGTACGTATTAAGGAACAGAAAGCTCGCGAATACACGTAAAGTACCTCGAGCCGGCAGTCGCGCGGCAATTCTGTGTGTGTTCGTGGGCTTCTTTCACGCTTTGAAAAACACTTTTATGTGGCTCGTATTGAGGAACAGAAAGCTGTATCGGTTTTTTTTTCATGTTTCTCGATCAAGCAATTCGCAGAGAAGGAAAAGAACGATATCGAAATTGATTTGAGGGTCGGAGCTGCCCATACGCACATTGGTATTAGAATGTATATGCGTTTCGTATCCTCAATGGAACTATGTTATATATGACGCCGTACTCTACGTACACAGCTAGTTGTCGGTCGCTAAAGAGATTAGCGCACCGCGGGACATTGACCCACGTGCTTACTGTTAAGGACAACTGCTGAATGAACGCTCTTTCGTCCCGTTTCTCGCACTGTTAGGCCAACAGCTTAATTGTTGATATGCGAAACTCCATGGAACGCAGTGATCAAGCTCAGAGAGCTAGCGGACGACGGAGTGCAGCTTTGGGAAATGTACCGAGTCACGGTTGCCTTTAAGATCCCGGCTGCAGCTTTGTGAAGAGTGCGCGGGTTGTCCCTGTGTTCCGCAAACGTTGCTGCCCCGATCGAGTGAGTTTCGGCAAGTCGAGGCGTTGGGCAAGTGAACTGACGACGCCGGATTTTCCTGCGGCCAGGATCGGCGGCACGTCACGTTCTCGGAAGAGAGAGGGAAGGCGAGGTCAGCGGCAGCCTTCTTCTCTCCCGGTCGGCGGGGCTGACAGCGAACAATCTGGGACCGTCTTTGTTCGACCTGTTGAGCGAGTCCCCCCTCGCAGCAGCACCGCGCTCAAGCCATGGCCGGCCGGATTCCTTTGCCCCCAAGAGGTGCACCGCTGCACCAGAGGTGAGGTTCAAGGGGCCCGCGGTTTGCGTCAGACCTCCGGTTCTTCGTTGACAAGTTGTGGGCGCGAGGTACCAGCGGTCGGTTCAAATGCACCGCATCTAAGGTCTGATCTTCGTTTGAAGGCATGGCCGCGGCGTCGCCGAATTGTAATCGTGTTCCACGGCTCGCCCTGAACACTGGCTTAAGATTTGACCGCCTGACTTCCCTCTTTTTTTTTCCCGCGTCGTTGCGAGTATTTGCATATATACACCGTACCGAGGGCCGCCAGGAATTTGTTCGGTTTTGACTTTTATGTATGCTTGCCCAGAACCGTGCAAATGCTAGATCTGTATGTTCTTGCCTGTGAAAGCGTGTTAATGAGTGGAATTGAAAAGTTAAAATGCCACGATAGTTTCCACAAGTCTGTCGCAGTAACGGCGGTCAGAGTGCAGCGCCTTATTTTACGGCGCGTGGCCTGCGTGCAGACGAGACTGTCAAACTGCAGCGCATGGCGTGTGCTACCACGCCAGTGGCCGCGGGCAACATGACTGGAATTAAATGGTTCGTATTGAAGAAAAGTGATTTTTATTGGTGCGAATGATTACAGCCGCTTTAGCACGAGCTACTGTCAAACCGCGATGGACATGTTTGCAGCGAGCGCGGCAGCCCCTGCGACTGCTCGTCTTGGCAAGTGGGCGGAGCCGAGAGCTGACAGGTAGCTCGGATTATCGTGGTTTGAGCCGAGGTGCTGTACTGAATATTTGAAAACATTGTGTAAATCACTGTTCAAGAACACTTTTTCTGGCAAAAATTAAGTTAATATATTGTACATGTATATTTGACTAGCCATATATGAATGATTATAATTTATTATATGCAACGTTTATCTTCCTGGAAGAACATCTTGACTCAAAATTTGTCAACATCATTATTATTTGTTGAACTTCCTACCAGGAAACCTGGCTGCTTGAATAGTACTACTCACGACGCACACCTATAGGCTCACTGACAGTATCAATTTAACTGGCTATTTTGACCTGCATGCTTATATGTATAACCATGTCTGGCTGAGTACGTGGTAAAGGCAACTGGAAGCGTACCCTTCTAGAAGTTTACCATATTAACCCCTTACTGAACGAATTTTAATTTTATTAATTTGACAATTAAGCCTAATGTTAACATATGATATGCTAAACAAAACTCTCTTTAAAAAGAAATGGTTGGTTGTGATATTATGAGTCAGAATTGTCACATATGTAATACACCATGCAGTTATGGGTATATTTTGCAACTGCAGAAAAGCATTTGAATTGCAAAAAACTTGTAAAAAATATCAGAACCATTGAAAAAACTTGACACATTATTTAAGAAATGGAGTGTTTCTTACAACTCTATTTCGTACAAGTTTCATTAAAATTTAGAGTCTTAATTGATAGCTTCAATATATAAGTTGGCTCATTTATAGACCTTCATTCTATGTTATTGCTTTGCATAGTTTTTAGAAGTTTGACGCTAACCAATAGGGAACCCTTTTCTTCTAAGATGAAAGGGCACTGAGGGACCTGATTTTTCTTAGTCACAACCACATGAAGCCAGGGAAAACATCGGCAAAAGTGTTCGTTGTGTTATTTGAAGTGCAGAAATTATAAACTAAAGGGAAAATGAAAGTGAGTGAAAAAACAATTTGCCGCCAGCAGGAACTGAGCCCACAACCTCCACATTACAGGTGCGTTTCACTACCAATTGTGCTGGGGTAGCAGCTGTTCCCACATCCTCATTCGTGGATGTCTATGTATGACGTCTACAAGATCTAACCTGGGGAGTGTTTATAGCCAGTGGTACTCATAGCCATGGTGGCTGATGTGGAACGAGAGTTAATTGTTGCTGCCGTTACTAGCTCTTGGAACGCTCCACCCTATAATGGTGCTAATAGAGAGTATAGCTGATACAAACATTATATTTTGTCACAAAATTTGCTCTTTTGTGAGAGAACAAATCTCTGCTCTCTTCCACAAACCGTGCGTTCCGTGCGTTTTTTTATGCTGTCGAAAAAAACCCGAAAAAAAAATGTTACAAAAATTCCAAACATGGCCCAAATCAGAAAGTTCTTTTTAGTTTGATGCGTCTTGGCGCATTTTCTATTTCACACAGAAACTTGAAAAAAGCATCAAACACAGAATGTTTTCTTTGCAACGTATATGCAGAATAGTATCTTCCTACATTAAACTCAAGAGAAAAAGATAGTTAAAAATGAACAATTTTTAACCAACAACTTATTTTCAAAAGATAAAACAACAAAAATCTCCGGTTCCAATTTTTGAAAAAAATTTGGATGTCACAACGAGGTTCAGTCACAACAGCGGTACAGAAAAAGCGACCGAAAGAGTGCGGTGCTGTTCAGTACAAACATTTCTACTTGGTCTAGCTATTTACGACATACGCGATGCATGCGGCACATAGCTTGGTCTGAATATTCTGTGCCGATTATTTACGCGTTCACAAGAAGAAGATTGCTAAGAAAAAAATTTTCATTGGGTAAACGTTTTGGATGTTGCCTCCCTGCGGAAGCTACTGCCAGAGGCTAAGGGTATTCACAACACCGACGAGGTCTGCCAGCACTGCTTTACATGCCTCAAGGAAATTCTGTCTTCATCTAGTGACACCCAAAATGAAGCAGATGAGACATTCCTTCAGGAAGAAGATGTTTGCTGACTTGAACAGGTACATCCACCTTTCTTCTGATGTCTCGTCATTGAAGCCACCATCTTCCATTCATAAATGCAGCAAACAGTCTTGTAAAAAGAGAAAATGGGCTGAGATTGAAAGTGTTGTAGTGACGAAGGTATGTTCAACTCTAAGCACTGCATACAGAAGCGTTGGTACACCTGAACCGTCTGTGATGGAATGCTGTGCATGCGCTGGCTGTTTAAATAGCTTGAAGTAAGTGAACGAGTCTTCAAGGTTCTATCGAGAGCACATCCATCTCTTAACCATCGTGCCACCAGAAGTTCAAAACAAACGCATTCAAGAGGCAATTCCAGTTGTCACAACATATATGCTCAGAAAGGCATGAAATTGGTGTGAGAAGCATGGAATGTGGTCATATTTTTATCCGTACATGAGGTCAAGGTTAAGCCCGTTGAATGTGCAAACTGCGCTCAACTACTTCACCAAGGACGAACTTGGGTGCTCTGGGCAGAGCCCGAACAAGAAAGATGTTGTGTCAGTCATCACGAATGGCCAGAAAGAGCATGTCTTGAAGCGGTTTATGACACATTCTATTCGCGAGACGTTCCAGATGTTCAAAGCAGCTCACCCCGAAAGTGCCATCGCCCTGTCAAAGTTTTACAGCCTCTATCCAATATGGATGTTGCTTGCACCACAAGAGGTCTGCATTTATTGCTCTAATGCGAACCTTTGTGTCTCTGCGCTTCAGAACTTATGACATTGAAATTTCATTGCAAGGCATGAAAGCATTGTGCCTTTGCAGCTCCCCAACCACAGATTGTATGTTAGGTGAATGTGAGCGCGGACCATGGAATGAAAGTCTCACTTTGGCCAGTCTGGGAATGGTCGACGAGGATGAGGTCACATTTGCTGTTTGGGAAAGAGGTGACTTGATCAAAAAGACGTTGTCCCCACCCCTTCTTGTGAAAGAACTCGGCGAATGGGTGACTGAATGGATTCCTCACGAATACACGTGCCGCACTCAAGCCATGGCTCTTTATGAGGTAAACAAGTGCGAGCAGCGCTGAAGGATTGTACTGCATTTTGATTTTGCGGGAAGCTGGACTGTACTTCCCTCAAATGATACACCATAGTACCATTAGCCACAAGAAACAAATCTACATTTTCACTTGTGTTGCCACGACAAGGAAAGCAACACACAGCTTTGCTGCCATAAGCGACAATATGCATTATGACGCAGCACGTGCCCGCTACACCCAGGTAGAGTGCACAACGTGTTAGATGAAAAAGCACCCACATACTGTCATAAATGAGAAGAAAGGGGCTTAACCGAGAGGCCCGATGTTTATTAGTCATATAATAAGAAGCCAACAAACAGTGACACCAAGGACAACATAGAGGAAATTACTTGTGCTTAATAAATCAAATAAAGAAACGATAAATTAATGGAAATGAAAGTGGATGAAAAAGCAACTTGCTGCAGGTGGTGAACGATCCCGCAACCTTTGCATTTCGCGTGCGATGCTCTACTGATTGAGCTACTGCAGCGCCATTTCCCCATCCACTTTCTTGGGTATTTATGTTTCCTAGTAGAACCCTGGGAGTGTTAGCCAGCATCACCACTCACAGACCTTGGCAGCGGATGTGGAACATCCTTTCTGCCGCAGGCGTCA
This sequence comes from Dermacentor variabilis, assembly GCF_050947875.1. Taxonomy (NCBI): domain Eukaryota; kingdom Metazoa; phylum Arthropoda; class Arachnida; order Ixodida; family Ixodidae; genus Dermacentor; species Dermacentor variabilis. The sequence goes on along the minus strand of NC_134571.1, from coordinate 5,538,535 downwards.
CAAGAACGTCATCTTTTTTGGTGAAGGCAACCGGTCAATAAACCCACACATGCTACCTGAAGGCATCGATGTTGCTGGATTCGAGACCCTCGTTATGTAATGCATGTTTGATTTCTTGTGGAATTGCTCTTCAGTGCATTACATAAGCAAAGGAGTTCTGAGTTCTAAGTTGGAAAACTGTCGCTTGCTTCAGCAAATTTTTAAAATTTTTCTCATGCATTGCAAGCTTATCATTATAATAAAGTCAAAGAAACTTGAAAATCGCCATTCACTCATATATGTTGTGAGCCTGAATTAAACCAAATGCTGAATTGAGTGAGACCTAATGAAGTGTGCAGTCCTTAGCTACTCTGTGCTAGTCTGTGAAAATTATAGTTCATTGTAACAAAATAAAAATCCTTAGCAATCCTGCATGGTTCAGGGCTATTTAGGTTTCTGATGTATACTTCTACACTACCATGAGGTTGTTTTGACATAATATCACAGATGCATGTACTTTCTCCGAGACCATGCCATCAGAAAAACTTCATTTGGGCCTAGTTGGTACACAATTCTGAGCTTAATCTTACAGCGCTAACACCAAAGACAGACCACAAAAGGAAAAGTGCAGTTAGGGTAAAAACAAAGTTTATAGACTTTTGTAAAAAACTGGAACTGATGTCACTTGCAAAAAGCATAGGGAACAGTAGATGCAGGTGCCTATCGGTATTTTTTAAGACTAAGACCTACAAGCCAGATTCACCATTCAGGACCATTATCAGTGAATCTGGTTGTTGGAAGATGAATGTAAGCCAATTCCTGCAAAAGAATTTAAAGTTACTAACAGTCATCATCATCATCAGCCTGGTTACGCCCACTGCAGGGCAAAGGCCTCTCCCATACTTCTCCAACAACCCCGGTTCACTAACAGTAAACGACCCTTTCCGAACAAAGAACTCAGATGACATGGTGCAGTTTTTGCTTGGGAATCAGGATGTAGGTTATAGCTTTCTGTTGATGTTGAAGATTTATTTTCTTCAGTTCCACAGTGTGAATTCCTGTCTTCGGTACATGCATGTATTGAGTATAGTAGTACGATATCGTTCCAGAATGAGCGCCGGACTTTCAGTGGGTAACTTTTTAAGTCTTTTAGAATATTACCTTCCAGTTACTTTTATTGTTTTTAATGACCAACCGTATTTACAACGGAATGGTATTTGTGTTGGGTCGTGTGTTGCTCCCATTCTTGTTGATATTTCTTCGTCTAGTGTGGACCATTCTTTAGACCATGCCTTTATTGAGTGGAAAGTTTTAAAAGTCTTTAGGTAGGTTGACAATTTTTTGCTATTTTTATCGCTTGACTACTCCTACCAGGATACGATCAATAAGGTTTTAAATGATTTTAAGCTGCATCGACAAGGTCTTGTTTTTACCCACGAGAGTCCACAAAACAATGTATTGCAGTTTTTGGAACTAAAGCTTGAGTTCTGTGAACGCAATGTGTGTTGGGTGCATCAAACCCGTGCAAAAAAGGAACTTTTGTCCTTGAAGTCTGCGCACTCGAAAATTGTGAAAAGAGGCATTGCGTCGTCTTGTGTGAAATTGGCTCGTAAGAGTTCGTGTGTGCACAAGATGCAAGAAAGTTTTGATAATCAGATCAGCCGACTTCTGGTAGCTGGGTTCCCTATGTCGCTTTTGACTGCCGTGGTTGAAGCTCTGATTCAGAGAAGAAAAACCACAAAAAGGCCGGCCGCTGAACATGAAACGCGAAGGCCTGTGGTGGTCCCTTATACACACAAGGTCACCCATCAACTCAAGAAAGTTGCTTGCAGGCATGGTGTTCCTTTGGCGTTTTCTGCGCTGGATAAGCTTTCAAAGCTGTGCTCCCGCACCTACGGAGAGAGCAGAGGAGGATGCCAAATTCGGCATGGTGCTTCATACGTGTTGTGCACTGTCGGCGTGGTTTATGCCATTCCACTCTCACGTGGTAAGACGTACGTTGGCCAGACAAGGCGTTGCGTCGATGAGCGACTCAGGGAACATGCGAAAAAAAAATAAACAAAAATGTAGATAGAGGAGCACACCTTGTTGCGCACATAAACTCTTGCAACAATTGTGAGGCACGACTTAATGGGACGTCGATTCTTGTCAAAAGCAAGAATGAGCATGCATGGCTTGCCTTAAAGGCCTACCACATAAAAAGACAGACAAGGCAATTATTGCATCAGTGACACATTTTTGTCCCTGCACCCATCTGAATTTGACTTTCTACATTTGCGTATGTGATAATTTGACAGATCTCTGTAATGGAATCTGTGCGTCTGCGCGGTTGTATGGCGTAGGGTTTGTATATGCATCGACGATGAAGAAATAAAGTTGTTAGTAAACAGCCCCAGTGTGTGTTGTATCTTCCTTTTGTGGTCCGTCTTAGGTGTTTGCGCTGTAAGTTTAAGTTCAGAATCTTGCCATCAGAGCAATCTTATTTCCTGGGAGCACAGCACTGTGTAGTAAATGGCTGCCAGGTCTTGGTGGTTCGAGTGATTATTTCCAGACTGTATGTGTGTTGCTAGGTGAAAATGTTGTGTGTATTTTCAGGCATCATTCATGACCCTCAGCCATGTGGCAGTGGCTCCTCTGGGCGGCCTGCTGCCTGGTGGTGGGTGCGGAGCTTGTCCAGGAGTTTGAGGTGGCTGAGGGCGTGCCGGCTGGCAGCTTGGTGGGTGTCATTGGGCGGGACACGGGCACTCAGCCACCGTACCTGATTGTGCCGGCACCTGGCTCAGCTGTGGACTCGGACCTGAGCATAGACCAGGCCTCTGGACAGGTGCGCACCAGCGTGGTGCTAGACAGGGAACTGCGCAGCGAGTACTCCTTCGTAGCAATACCACCAAGTGGCGACAATGTGCGCGTTAGCATCCGTGTGCTCGATGTCAATGACAACGCACCCGAGTTTCCTGTGGACAGCATGTCACTTGAGTTTCCAGAGAACACACCTCGAGACGTTAAGCGCACCCTCAGTCCCGCGCGAGACCGGGATTTGGGTGAGTTCAGCACACAGCACTATCGAATTGCTTCTGGAAATGTGGACGGGGCCTTCCGTCTGGCTTCCCATCGGGAGCGCGATGATGTGCTGTATTTGGACCTACAAATTAGTGGGGCCCTGGACAGAGAAGCAACGCCCTTCTACAGCCTGCAGGTGGAGGCCTTTGATGGAGGCCGGCCACCACTGCGGGGCACGATGACAGTCAACATCACCATCCTCGATGTCAACGATAACCCGCCTGCCTTCAACCAAAGTCGCTATGTGGGGCGTGTGCCGGAGAATGCCAGTGTGGGCACCGCAGTGCTGCGTGTCCTTGCCACCGATGCCGATGCAGGTGACAATGGCCGTGTGCGCTACTCCATTAACCGGCGCCAGAGTGACCGTGATGGACTCTTTGCTATTGATGCCGAGTCAGGCCTGGTGTCCGTCAGCAAGCCTCTGGACTTTGAGGCCAAGGACACCCACGAGTTGGTGGTGGTGGCGCGTGACTGTGGTGACCAGCCTTTGGAGGCAACTGCCTTTGTGTCAGTGCTGTTGACTGATGTGAATGACAACCAGCCGAGCATTAACCTCATATTTCTCAGTGACGATGCATCACCCAAGGTGTCAGAGGATGCACGTCCTGGGGAGCTGGTGGCACGCGTCAGTGTCAATGACCCTGACTCAAAAGCCGAGTATGCCAATGTCAATGTGAGTCTCAGTGGAGGAGATGGGCACTTCGGTCTGGCCACCCAGGACAACATAATCTACCTTGTCATGGTAGCACAGCCGCTGGACCGAGAGACTCGTGCTCGGTATGGCATGTTACTCACAGCCACGGATCAAGGTAGCCCACCCCTGAATGCCTCTCGCTCTTTTGAGCTGGCTGTCACTGACACCAATGACAATGCACCCGAGTTTGACCAGGACACATACCATGCCAGTGTGCTCGAGGTGGCAGACCCTGGCACGTCAGTGCTACAGCTGACTGCTTCTGACCGTGATGAAGGACGCAACTCACTGCTGCGCTATTCCATCCAGCACACCCCAGACACGTACTCGCAGTGGTTCCACGTAGACTCGCGCACGGGCCTGGTGACTACACGCACTCCCATTGACTGTGAAACAAGCCCTGTGCCACGTGTCACTGTGCTTGCTACAGACAGTGGGGAGCCCCCACTGTCAGCTAGTGCCACATTGCTTGTCACCATCAGTGATGTGAATGACAACGAACCCATATTTGACCAGAGCTTTTACAACATCACTGTGGCCGAAGATGAACCCATCGGCAAGTGTGTTCTCAGGGTGAGTCCTGTTGCCTTTGAGAAACTGCATTAGAATTTTCTTGAACAGACTACAGCAGTTGTATGTACTGACAAATCATGCAGGACACAGTTAAAAAAAAGACTGGCAGTGCATGACTTCAAATACAGACAGAGCTTGACACTTACATCTTGATGTTGACTAATACAACTCCTGTCCAGAACTTTTGTTATCTCCTTACATGTAGTGTACAGTTAAATGATATTACAAAGTAAAGCCACTGTGAAACAAGTGTTTATAAGCACGGTTGTTGCTCACCCTCAGGTTCTTTTTAAGCCTACGTATTTAGGTTTAAAAGGGCCAATTTCATTTCCTTCTTTAGAATAAATAAATTGAGAAATCATAATGCAGAAGCACCATTTCTCACATAAATTCTGCTAAAGCATACACAATCTACTACGAACAACTTAGAGTTGTAGTTTTAACCTGCTAAGACAACGTTTGACACAGAATATTTTAAAATAGTACAAGTACCAATAAGTGCATGATGCATGTACTAAAAGGAAATTAAAGACATAGCCAATAAGAGTGTTGCACTGCTTTTGCCAGTCAAGTCTGCAGTCAGTGGCACATTTCAGCAGTTCCTGCCAGGTTGTCCAAGGGCTCAAAGCTCTGAGTTGTGGCATTTCAGGTGGAGGCACTGGCCAAGGATCGAAGATGTCTGTCACAATCATGCTATCATCATTGTGCATTTAGCAATATAAACATTGCTTTTCAAAGTTCATGCTGTGATGTTCCATGCAGGGAATTTCACATTTCACGAGTTTTTGCCGAGGACTTTGGCTTAGGCTAGGTTTTTTTTTAAAGTCGTCTTTGCCGCGATACAGCTGCGTTATGCGGTGAAGCATACGAATGTCGCAACTGTGGTTTTGGTTTTTTATTCGATTGCACCGAGCAGGCAGTTTAGGCCCATTATACTTGGAAACAAAAAAAAAATTACCGACGATTACGTTACTTCCTAATGCGAAATTTGAGCGCAGCAAATAAGCTGTTTCACCTTTTCGATAGATTGAGGCAAAGAAATCGAGCAACACATGTATGCGCTATCACAGAATTTTTTTTTTTATTTTTCACACGTATTCCTTTAACAAAGACTCCACTAGGTAAGCTTCTGCTTCGGCGGCACGCACCTCTGGATTCTGACGGCGACGGCGCTGGGCCTCTGCTCTGGCAGCTCATTTAGCAGCAGCAGCAGCAGCAGCAGACGGAGGACTTCCATCGGTCGTCTCGCTCATGGCTCAGAAAGAACTGGCAGATAATTTCGCAGTGGCGAACGGCAGCGGCAATTTCGGCTCGGGCGGTGCACATATACAGATCCGCCGCCACCGATCTGGCTCTCTGATTGCCACCGCACAGGGCGAACGGCAGCGGCAATTTCGGCTCGGGCGGTGCACATATACAGATCCGCCGCCACCGATCTGGCTCTCTGATTGCCACCGCACAGGGGTTGCATTGGAGGAGGAGCGAAGAAAGGAATTAAGTTCGAGCCGGCGCTTTGACAACCGGAGACTCGCAGGAAGAGGGGGGAGGGGGGCGGCGTGTACACCCAGCGGCAAACGATGGGGGCAGAAGCGCGCGCAGCAAGCGGACAACACGATAAAGGGAGGAGGGAAGAGATAGCAGCGACTGACTGATGCCGCTGACGCCGATAGTGAGTCAACCCCAGCTGCGGAGTTGGTTTCAGGGACAACGCCGCCGATGCAGACACAAACAATATGATACCCTCGCTTCCGCAGCGCTAAGAACCAGGTCTAGCCGTGGGAAGGTGGTCACGTATTCGTCGACGTGCCAGGGCCTACGTGAAATAACCGGCGCGTCGGCAACTGAAGAGCACCCTATCCGCCACACAAGAACAGGGGGGGTGGGGGGACCCTTTCCTCCTCTTTCTGCATGGCGGCGACGGTGTTCTATGCAGTCACGTTATCTTGACTCTCTAGCGGCGTCAGCGGCATCCAGCGGTATCAGTCGGTCGCTGCTAGCGCTGGGGGGATGAAAGGGGGGCGGAGCTGGTTACGAGGCCGACGACAACGACGACGACGACGCGAAACCCAGGAACGGACGCCAAAGAGCTGCGCTCTAAAAAGCCGTGTGTTAGAATCAGGTAAATGCCATAATCAAACATTGTAAGGCACAGTTATTGCTTGAAAATCTTCAAAGCTTGCCAAAAATAAGTGTTTTTGACGATAGATGGCGTGTGTTGTGGGGATGCTCAACTCGCACGCATCCCCAGATGTTGTTTTCGCTGCATGGCTCTTGTGTCTTCTGTAATCTGGCTTCTCCGTGTAGCTAAGCGGTGGCAACGATCGGTGTGGTTGCAGCATATTACAGGGGATGGCACGAGTGTTGTGCTACTAACACCACCTAACGGTGGGGTTACTCGGACTCAAAAGGGAGTAGGCTCTTTAATTTCATTTTTATTTCCTTAAAGACCCCCATAGGGATTTTACATAAGGGGTGGGGTTAACATGAGAAAGCAAAACATTTTTTTTTCATGATGACAGGTGGGATGTAATTTTTTCTAGGAAGATAGATGGACAGGTGATGGCTGCAATTTCATAGGGAAGGTCGTTCCATTGCTTGCTGTTCGGAGGAAAAATGACTTCGAAAATGTAGTCGTACGGGCACGTTGGCGTGAAACTTTCAGCGGATGACCAATTTGGTGAGATGTGCGTGATGGTGGTGCGCAGATGTATGGCTGCTGTTTGAGCTGAGAAAAATAAAATTTGTGAAATAGGCACAGGCTAGAAATACAGCGACGGAGGGAACGACTGCATAATTGGGACTGTAGCTTGAGAGATTAAACACTAATATAGGATGAGTATGAGCGGTAAATGAAACGGGCGGCTCTGTTTTGCATAGCTTCTAATGAGTCAATGAGGTATGCTTGCTGTGAATTCCAGATAGTGGATGCATACTCAAGTTATAGCCTGATTAATGATTTATAAGCTAGTAGCTTTACATTTTGAGGGGCGTCGCCAAGATGACGTTTAAGAAAGCCTAGTTTTTTATTCGCAGATGATATTAACTTTGTTACGTGCTCGTACCATGATAAGTCATTGCTGATAGTGATGCTGAGGTAAGTATAGAACGGGACAAGTTCGACAGGAGAATAGGAAATAGATTGTAAATAAATGCGGGTTGTGACGACGATGAAAGGACATGAGCTTCCACTTATTGGGATTAAGTGTCATCAACCAGTGATTGCACCATGATTGAATGCGGTTAAGATTGTCCTGGAGGGATTCTTGATCAGCTGTATTAGTAATTGGGGCATAAATAATGCAATCGTCGGCGAACAGACGGACATGATATGATAAATTTTGTGGCAGATCGTTAATATAAATTAAGAATAGGAGGGGGCCAAGGACAGTTTCCTGAGGAATGCCCGATGTTACCGGTAGACAGTTAGAGGAGTAGTTGTTAATAGTAACGGATTGTGAACAATGTGTGAGGAATTCTTTTAACCATGCAATAATTTCTTGATGCAAGTTTAGTCTGGAAGGTTTTAACAGTAGACGTTGATGAGGTACCTTATCGAATGCTTTGGTGAAGTCTAAAAAGATGGCGTCAGTTTGTAAGTTACCATCAAAGTTGGAATGAAGATCGGAAAGATGGCAAGCTGTGTCTCGCATGATAAGCCTTTTCTAAATCCATGTTGGGATGGAGTGAAAAAATTTATAGAGTCTAGATGCTGCATTATCTGGGAGATGATACTCTTCCTCTTTGGCTTAAGGTTGGTGAGCAGTGCGGACATTTTGTGCACTCGCCCACTGTTTGCGGGGCTGCCCTGCGAAAGGCTTGGGAGCAGGACACCGGAATGGACGAACATGATAGTCTGAATGCGCCACCATTCGTGTGACCATACACGTGAACGATTAGACGTTGGTGTCCAGCATGAGAGCAAACATATTTGCTCACTATCTGGTTGCGGTGAACCGGAATTTTAGATTTGTCACGCGCCCATTGGCATGTTCTACCTGCCACAGTTGCTTAGTGGCTATGGTGTTGGGCTACACGAGGTTGCGGGATCAAAGCCTGGCCACGGCGGCCACATTTTGGTGAGGGCGAAATGTGAAAACATCCGTGTACTTAGATTTAGGTGCACGTTAAAAAACCCCAGGTAGGGAAAATTCCCGGAGTCCCCCACTACGGCATGCCTCGTAATCAGATTGTGATTTTGGCATGTAAAATGCCATAATTTAATTGGCATGTTGTATGAGTTGTGATTCGGCTAGCCATCATTAGCGTATGAAAGGTGCAGTGAATGCCCTTTTGATTGTTTCCGCTACTGTGGAGACCTACTTGGTCTCAAGAGCATGTGCGAGACCCCACAGCATTCAACAATTCACTGTCCCCTAACCTCAGTCGAGATAGACGCTGCCACTAAAGGGGTTGTGGGTCACCATAGGGGTCAGTTGCCTGGTGACCAGTCAAGTGCAAGTTATCTCGCAAAGGCCAATTTTAGGATCGAAAAAACGAAAGTTTGGGCCAGTAGCTGTATGGGTGCTGTCCAGGACCGTTGGTCGGAATCGAATACACTGGTGCGAAATTAACAGAAGTCAATTTTATTAGTTTTGACTGGTTGAGTGGACGGGTGAAACTTTGCAATGACAGGTGGTAAGCAAAGAAGTAACACAGAGAGCAGCTGCTTAACAGTTTGCCATGCGATGGCTTTGTGCCGCCATAGTTGTTTTTGTGATGGTTGCTTGTGAGTGGGAACAGTGATTCCTCATCTTTGCTAGATGTGTATTGATGTCCGATGGCTCATTTCACAACAAAATGCAGTATTGAGCAAAAGTTTCTGCTCTAATGAGGACAGGTGGAACAGGAAAATATTTTGTCAAATTTGCGAGGATGCAGGAGTGTAGAATGCTGCCCTCCACACAGACGTGCTCGGGAGTGACAGCACAGGAAGAAAATGAGCAGCAGATGACACGTAGAAATATTTGTAAAAATTTTTGTGGCTCCTGTTGACAAAAGACATGTTCTAAAGGGAACTCTTCTTGTACCTAAGAAAGATTTGTGGCTGCGTGGGAAACATAAGTTATCTCGAGTCATTACTGCAAGCTCCATGGCATTTTGCTATCTAGTTGGCACTAATTTCAGCTTCTGGTGAATACTTTGTGTAGATCTATTAAAGAGACTCTAAATGCAAACATTGGGTTAAGCTAAAATGATAGGTTGGTTCTTCGTGTCCAATGGTCATTAAAAAAAAATTCTAGAACAGAGCTCCTGTAAGCAAGAAAACTACATAAATGTTGGACATAATAGGCACTGCCACTGTGAAAACGCAGTGCCAGCTCCCATGATGTAGTATAATATTCCCCTTGTAACTGTTAAATTCCAGTCAGCCACTTACTTGCAACCACATGATGCTGACAGATGCTGATACCAGATAAAGCATAGGCGAAATCAACTAGTGCTATATTTTATTGAAGTGTGGAAATAATCAGCAAAAGGGAAATTAAAGTGGATGAAAAACACTGGATCTGGGAACCGAGCTGCTACAGTATGTTGGCACACTTTCTTGAGTGCACTAGATCTAGCCCAAGGAGTCATGGTGAGTGCCACTTATGGCCAGGTGACTGCTGTTCCACATTGCAATCATACATACGCACACCTAGGCTTTACAGGGTGCTGGGAGATGATTTTCAAAGACAACCATGCTTGCTTCGCAAGAACAAAGAAAGCAACTCTCTGAGGTGAACGGGTTTCACTTCCACTGCCATGACCGTGTTTGGCACTGGCTCCCAGGGCCCAAGCAAAATGGATGGGAGGGAGGCTGCCACAGGAGCTTAATCTGTAAATCATTGCATACACATAATGCAGAATAGTATTCAGTTCGGTTTCCACATGCGGTAAGTTGTCTTTTTGTCTACTTTCATTTACCTTTACCGTAGTATTTATGCATTTCAGTTAAAAACCTAACAGTTAATTTGCCCTATGTTTCTCTGGCATCAGTGCCTGTTGTCATCATGTGTTCATCGTGTGGTCGCCATCCTGAGGTATGCGAGCATTTCTGACATGTGGCTTGGTCCTGGAATATGTTGTGCAGAAATTTAGTGCACTGATAAATTGAGTGTGTAGTGAGGTGAGCCCTAGAGTGAGTGTAGAATAACTGACCACCATCAACAGAAGTGTTCTCCAGTGTGCATGCTTCTTGGCCAGCACAACTGACTAGCTGGATACATGCTTGTTGGTATAAGTCAAGTGTACATGGCTGAGGATAAGAGGGCATAAGGACCTTATGGTTAAGCAAAGCATTTTCTTTAGGCTCATAAATGGCACATCTGTAATCAATGTGACTTGTTACTTGGAAAACAGCTTGTCTTATAATGGTTTCTTTCTCTTTATTCTTTGTGGTTCTTTTTAAATACGTAAACATTTCTGTGCTCACCCAACGAGAAAAACCGTCCGTCACGTAAGACAATATGTAGGTCGATCCCTGATTGAGTGCAATTGCGAGCTGACCCACAGCAGAGGTGAAGCAGGCTTCAAGTACTCGGCAAAGTGAAGCGAAACATGCATACATTCTTTGGAATCACCCATACAATATAGACAGAGCCCGTATCAGCGAGTGGCTTTACCTTCGTGCTGCCTGTCGCTTCCACGCGAACAAAACGGCGAGTACACAGTGCTCACAAATCTCTCGGCACACGCCTTACCTTGCCCCTTTCGCAGATCGCTTTCAAAATATGGGTCTGCACATCTCTCTTCAACGCGAAGTGGCGAGAACACAGCACACGAAGCTATCAGCAGTTGGCACTCTGTCGGCATCACAGATCGCGTTGAAGATATGTTCCATGCAGTGCATATTGGTTCATAAGGAGCTAAAGAGCGATCATCATCATCAGCAGCAGCAGCAGCAGCCTGGTTATGCCCACTGCAGGGCAAAGGCCTCTCCCACACTTCTCAAACTACCCTGGTCATGTACTAATTGTGGCCATGTTGTCCCTGCAAACTTCGTAATCTCATCCACCCACCTAACTTTCTGCTGCCCCCTGCTACGCTTCCCTTCCCTTGGAATCCAGTCTGTAACCCTTAATGACCATCGGTTATCTTCCCTCCTCATTACATGTCCTGCCCATGCCCATTTCTTTTTCTTGATTTCAACTAAGATATCATTGACTCGCGTTTGTTCCCTCACCCAATCAGCTCTTTTCTTATCCCTTAATGTTACACCTATCATTCTTCTTTCCATAGCTCGCTATGTCGTCCTCAATTTAAGTAGAACCCTTTTCGTAAGCCTCCAGGTTTCTGCCCCATACGTGAGTACTGGTAAGACACAGCTGTTATAAACTTTTCTCTTAAGGGATAATGGCAATCTGCTGTTCATGATCTGAGAATGCCTGCCAAACGCGCCCCAGCCCATTCTAATTCTTCTGATTATTTCAGTCTTAGGACAGTCACTACCTGTCCTAAGTAGATGTATTCCCTTACCACTTCCAGTGGCTCACTACCTATCGTAAACTGCTGTTCTCTTCCGAGACTTTTAAACATTACTTTAGTTTTCTGCAAATTAATTTTTAGACCCACCCTTCGGCTTTGCCTCTCCAGGTCAGTGAGCATGCATTGCAGCTGGTTCCCTGAGTTACTAAGCAAGGCAATATCATCAGTGAATCGCAAGTTACTAAGGTATTCTCCATTAACTCTTTTCCCCAATTCTTCCCCATCAAGGTCTCTCAATACCTCCTGTAAACATGCTGTGAAGAGCATTGGAGAGATCGTATCTCCCTGCCTGACGCCTTTCTTTATTGGGATTTTGTTGCTTTCTTTATGGAGGACTATGGTGGCTGTGGAGCCGCTATAGATATCTTTCAGTATTTTTACATACGGCTCGTCTACACCCTGATTCCGCAATGCCTCCATGACTACTGCATGACTGCTAAAGAGCGATACCAGCTTATAATGATCGGAACGTCATCAGCGCACCTGGTGCTACCACATGCAGCACTTTGCTTGCCTCATCAGTTCACCTTGCGCCACTGTCCACAGTAGTTTGTGTTACCGCCACGGTGTCGTTTATACTGGCCACATAAATATATACTGGCCTATATACATATACTGGCCACATAACATTGATAATGACGTCAGGCTGGGTGGAGATGAGCAAGTGGTACAATGCTTACTCATACTTAGACAACTCCCAGAGGAGTTTCCTCTTGAACTTTTTCTTTGTGACCAAATATCATTTTTTTTTAAATGTATGTAAGGAGATGTTGGTGCTTCATATATGTGCTAGCTACTTCTATGCTCCATTGTGCAATAACAATAGGAATGCGCAGAGTAGAACAAAGCCATAGCAATACAAAAAAGCACTAAAGAATTAACATTTGCTAACATTCTAGGTGTTTGACCAATAATGTGCACATACCCAAGGCTGAAACTGTCATTTAAGGCTTCATACTCTATTCTGGAAGTTTGTTTGGGGGATCTATTCTGGGGATTTGCCATGAATGGGCGCACACCCAGCGGCCCCCCCACACACACCCACACATGCATGCAGTGGCGGCAGCACAGTGTACCGGGTGATTCCACGAGAGACCAAACATACATGTCTGCTTGATATTTTTTATTTTGTCTGTTTTTTTTTATATGTCATATAGGAATGGTTCAAACTGTGTGGAAACGAAAATTTTATTTCCGTAACCAAAAATCGTTTCCAGCAAGCCAAAAAAATATTTGAAAGTGGCGGCGTGAGCATCCTCCTATTACTTACCGCAACATTTTCCAGTTTTGCAGCTGAATTAAATGCAAACTAAAAAAATGTGTTGAAAAACATTTCTACTCATTTTAGTACGCTTCGCAGTAAATTACTTCCATGCGTTTTTTTTATGCTGTCCACCAAAGAAAGAAAATGTAAAGAAATTCCAAACAAGGCCCAAATCAGAAAAGTGTTGTCACTTTGATGTCTTGGCGCGTTTTCTATTTTACGCAGAAACTTGAAAAAAATGTCAAACATAGAACGTTCTCCTTGCAGTATTTATGCAAAATGTTATCTTCCTACATGATATACAAGAGAAGAAAAAAAATGTTAAATAAAGAAGTGTTTTCAAAAAAACTCATTTTCAAAAATAAAACAAAAAACAAAACTCCAGTTCCAATTTTTGAAAAATTTTGGGATGGAAGTCCGCTTATGTCGTGCAAAACGTGGGTGCAATAATATGTTTCCTCATTTCCTTTATTCACAAAATATAACAGGCCACAGTGGCCCATGTTGAACATGCTGGCGTCAGTACCTCTGCTGGTTGTCTGTCATTTGCATTCTTGCATGTATAGTTTTGATTTCTCTGCTGCTTTAGAACTTCGCTCTGGCAGCTTCTTTTCAACAAAAATGTATTGTCAGATTTTATTTGTGTCTAGCGTGTGCACAGATTGGGGGGGGGGTACATTGAGGTCTGGCACCCTCTAAAGTGCTAATGTGTACTGAGTTTTCAGCCTACAACCTCTGTAGGCATCGCACTTACATTTCCATTATTCGCTTGTTAACGGCACGCGAGACACCGCGAGTGGCTGGTCTTGCCAAAAACCTGCCTGGTGTACACGGTAAATTACACTCGACGACTGATAATTCAGACTCCACGGGGAACGTAATTAAGTCGGAACTAACGAATGTCTGAAAAAATGAATGTATCCAAAAAAGATCACTGTACATGTATTTGCCTTTTAGGCCCCTGTGCAAGGAATAAGTGGTCGATGTGTTGCTGCACGCACTTCCACTTGCGTTGTGGGGATGCGCGACTCTCGCGCGTCCCCTGATGTTTTTCCCGCATGGCGCGTCTCCTGTAATCCGGCTTCGCCGCGAGGCCTGCGTGATGCCCGCGGCGGTCGATGTGGTTGGGGCGCAGTGCGAGAGATGGCGCGAGTGTTGCGTTGCTAACGCCGCCTCACGGCAGGGTTACTTGGGGGCGCAGGGGAGGACGGGCTGCCTCTTCCCCGGCGGGTCGGCGAAGAGCGTGGACATCCCGCGCGCCGCCGACCCATGCTTCTGCGAGACCGCCTCGCGTGGCCGCCTCGGAACGCGCCACCGTCCGCGTGACCGTACACGCGAATGACCAGGCGTTGGGATCCAGCATGGGGCGAACATATTAGCTCGCTTTCCGGTCGCGGTGAGTCGGACTTCTAGATTTGTCGCGCGCCCATCGGCATGTTTTGTGGATAGCAACTCGGCTAGCAGGCATTGATTTATGAAAGGTGCAGTAAATGCCCTTGTGATTGTTTGCACTACTGTGTTGTCGTTCCTTTGTCCCAAGAGCACGGGTGAGAGACTCCACAACGTGCAACCAAGTCCACCTGTATTTCTGCTAGTGTTGAGTTTCACTGTACGCCGATGCAAGGACTGCAAAGGCTTGAGTCAGATCCGCATGTGGAAGGCTCCAGAGCACATAACACATCATCATCCGAGTCACTGTTTGACGATGGGAGAACTTGCTCAATTATTTTGTAATAGTTCAGTACGGCACACAACGAAACCGCGCTGTCGACGTCTGCAAAGTCTTCAAATCTAATGGTGGCAGGAATCGGCACACTGCAGCCTAGTGGGTCATCAGTGATGTCTGCATTTGAGCTCGCTGTAGGTGGCAGTTCAGCCTCTTCAGTTACGAAGCCGGGCTCATTCGGACTGCGAGGGCACCGTTGGTGCCATTTGATGTAAACTGTCTTCTTAGAGCCAGTGGAGCGCTGTCTGGAATGTAAACTAAACAAACAAGCACAGCATGGCAAAACTGCGTCATATTTCCTTATATTTTGTCAATATATATTGTGTGCTGCATATCTGCAAGGCAAACTCAACAAACAGAATGACAATAGCGGGCCATGCGCGGTGGTGCCGGAAAAGGATGTGATGATCGCGCTGTTGGTGCAACCTCACAATTCAGGCAAGGCCTCCAAGTATGGCAGTTGCAGTTAAATCTCAGAGGCGTAGAGCGGTGACCTAGGCAAGGCCTGAGAGATTACCATCTAGCATGTGATCTGAGGCCATACTTGATGGATCGAGGTTGCCGGAGGAGATAATGGCGACAGAGTTGGCATAAGGTACAGCCATGGACGGTATCCAGATAATGAAATGTAGAGCTGGCGGCTGTCCAAAATATTGGTCTTCTTTACACATTAAGTCTATGGGGCCATTGGCGGTGCCTAAAAAGCTCTCCAAATTACCGGGCATGTCCGGATTATCAATGTCCGATTTATTGGTCAGCAACTGTACGCGGCGCCAAGGCAGGCTAATCTGTAAGCGAGGGAATGCTTCCATAATCAGCAGCTGTGCCATTATGGAGGTGCTACTTCACTGCCTGCTCCCCATACCCCACGTGCAATGGATACTGGAACCTTCTGTGGCACCACTGCGTGTGACTCATGCTGTGCCTTTATAAAAACTTATCTGAGTCATTTCTGGAGCCATTTCTTTCGTTTCCCATTATGGCAAGTTTTCTGCGTCGCTTACAAATAATGTCTTCCTGTCTTACCTCAACCTTCACCTTTGGTTTCAGCTGTCTGAAAAAAGGCAGTGCGGCATGACTGAGCCGAAGGCTGCCGAAGTTGCCTAATTTATTATGTTTTGCCAGCACCTCGCTGATGCGCTTTCCCTCGTCGAGAACAGCAGAGGTTACTGGTGGTGCCAGGCAGACATTGCCCTTCGATAATGAGCGCGGCCCACAAGTTTCCGCAGTGAAAAGCTTTGGGCGGCCTTGTTCGTGAAACATGAAACCGCGAGACGTTCTGGAGGCTGTCACAACAGCGGTGCAGAAAAAGTGACAGAAAGGATGCGGTGCTGTTCAGTACAAACGTTTCCACTTGGTCTAGCTATTTACTACATACGTGATGCATGCGGCTCATAGCTTGGTATGAATATTCTGTGCCAATTACTTACGCGTTCGCAAGAAGAAGATTGCTAAGAAAAAAAAATTTCATTGCGTAAATGTTTTGGATGTTGCCTTCCTGCGGAAGCTACTGCCAGAGGCTTACGATATTCACAACACCGACGACGTTTGCCAGCACTGCTTTACATGCCTCAAGGAAATCCTATCTTCATCTAGTGACACCCACAATGAAGCAGATGAGACATTCCTTTAGGAAGAAGAAGCGATTGATGACTTGAACAAGTACATCCACCTTTCTTCTGATGTCTCATCATTGAAGCCACCATCTTCCATTTACAAATGCAGCCAACAATCTTGTGGAAAGAGAAAATGGGCCCAGATTGAAAGTGTTGTAGCGACGAAGATACGCTCAACTTTAAGTGCTGTGTACGGAAGCGTCGGTACACCTGAACCGTCTGTGATGGAATGTTGTGCATGCTCTGGCTGTTTAAATAGCTGGAAGCAAGTGTACGAGTCTTGACGGTTCTATCGAGAGCGCCTCCATCTCTTAACCATCGTGCCACCAGAAGTTCAAAACAAATGCATTCAAGAGGCAATTCAAGTTGTCACAACATATATGCTCAGAAAGGCATGAAATTGGCGCGAGAAGCATGGAATGTGGTCATATTTTGATCCGTACATGAGGTCAAGGTTAAGCCCGTTGGATGTGCAAGCTGCACTCGACTACTTTGCCAAGGATGAACTTGGGTGCTCTGGGCAGGGCCCGAACAAGAAGTATGTTGTGTCAGTCATCACGAATGGCCAGAAAGAGCATGTCTCGAAGCGGTTTATGACACATTCTATCCGCGAGACGTTCCGGATGTTCAAAGCGGCTCACTCCGAAAGTGCCATCGCCCTGTCAAAGTTTTACAGCCTCTATCCAATATGGATGTTGCTTGCACCACAAGAGGTTTGCATTTATTGCTCTAATGTGAACCTTTGTGTCTCCGTGCTTGAGAACTTATGACATTGAAATCTCATTGTAAGGCATGAAAGCATTGTGCCTTTGCAGCTCCCCAACCACAGATTGTATGTTAGGTGAATGCGAGTGCAGGCCATGGAATGAAAGTCTCACTTTGGCCAGTCTGGGAATGGTTGACACGTATGAGGTCACATTTGCTGTTTGGGAAAAAGGTGACTTGATCAAAAAGACGTCCCCAACCCTTTTTGGGAAAGAACTCGGCAAATGGGTGACCGAATGGATTCCTCACAAATACATATGCCGCACTCAAGCCATGGCTCTTCATGAGGTAAATAAGTGCGAGCAGCGCTGAAGCATTGTACTGCATTTTGATTTTGCGGGAAGCTGGACAGTCCTCTCAAATGAAACACAATCGTACCATTGGCACAAGAAACAAATCTCCATTTTCAACTGTGCTGCCACAAAGAGGATGCGAAGAACCCGACCTATATATACTTTGGCGAGGAAAGCATGTCGTCTTCAAGACAAATCTACTTGTTGAAACGTGGGTCCTGCTTTCACCTTGTTCTCATTTTGCTTATCGTCTTGAATTTCCATCTCCTGCCTTCCTCGTGTTTTCCCCACAAAGAGGAAAGCAACACAAAGCTTTGCTGTCATAAGCGACAACTTGCATCACGACGCAGCATGTGCCTGCTACACCCCAGGTGGAGTGCACGATGTGTTAGATGAAAAAGCACCCGTCTACTGTCATGTAACATATGTCGGCAATGGTGCAGCAAGCCATTTTAAAAATAGGTACCAACAGTATGAGTTGTGCCATTCCAAATATACGTCCGCGAGGTGAATACTTTTCGCTATCAGGCATGGGAAGAACGCCTGCGATGGTGTGGGTCGATTCTTGAAGCATCAAGCTTACCTGCACAACCTGAGGTCTGGAAGCGCTACCTCCATTCATTCAGCACATGAGATGGCCTCCCAATTGAGTGGCAACCTCAAGAATGTGGCCCTGTTTCATGCATCTGCTGCAGCCATCGAGGAGCATCGTCAGCAGAAGTCAGTGGAGTGGAAGTCAGTGCCGCGTGTGCCGGGAATTCAGTCATGGCATGTGTGGATGTGTGCTCGTGATCAGTCAAGTGGACATGTGTTGTCCGTTGTGAGAGCTGCCGCTAGCCAGCTTAAGGTGATTAAACCCTTTTAAATACTAACTGCAATGGACACGCAATAAATTTGTTCGAGCACCACAAGTAATGTCGAGTTTGTTCTCCCTTGAGCTTCAGAAAGCAAAGCAGAAAACACGTTCTCTGTTCTTGCCACATTAAAAAACCCAGTTAAACCTTGCTTCATTTGTGGCAACCGTTGCCTTTTCTTTTTTTAAGAGAGAGTAAATGTTAACAAACCGGAAGGAGTCATCACGGCACTAAAGCCAGCACACTCAACACGGGCCTCTTTGTCCCATTATACATATATTTTGTGAATAAAGCAAATGAAGAAACATATCACACCACGTTTTGCCTGACATAAGCAGCCTTCCCTCCAAAATTTTTAGGAAATTGGAATCAGAGTTCTTTTTCTTTCTTTGAAAAAAAGTTTATTTAACTATATTTTTCTTCTCTTATGTTTCATGTAGGAAGATAGTTTACATAAATGTTCCAAAGAGAACATTCTATGTTTGACACTTTTTTTTTTTTCAAGTTTCTGTGTAAAATAGAAAACGCACCAAGACGCATCAAAGTTACATTTTTCTGATCTGGGCCATGGTTGGAACGTTTTTGTTTCTGGACAGCCTAAAAAGACTCATGGAACTGATTTACTGTGAAGCGTGTTAAAATGAGCTGAAAATCTTTTCAACACAACCGTTTTAGTTTGCATTCAATTCGGCTATGAAAGCTGAAAATATTGTGGTTAGGAATAAAAAAAACACTCGCCCCGCCACCTTCAAATATTTTTTTTTGGTTTCCTAGGAACACTTTTCAGGAGTAAAGTTCTTGGTTTTGTGCAGTTTGAATATTCCGATATGGCATAAAAAACCAGACAAAACAAAGATACCAAGGGGACATGCATGTTTGGTCTCTTGTGGAACCCTACTTAGAATGACAGCAGCCAGTGCATATCCTCTGTTTAAAGTCTCTCTCTCTCTCTCTCTCCATTAATGAAAAATGTTCACTAATGAAGAGTAAATAATTAAGTAATACTTCGTGATGAAAATATACTGGCCGTAAGTACGTATGACTACGGCTACTATGCAGTCAGTACGATTTCTCTAGAGCTCTTGGGTATTTTTAAAATCTTGGTCCAAGTTATCTGGGACACGTATGTATATCTGATGAAGAAATAGCCAAAGCCAGAGCCCAATCGCTTCAATCTCTGTTTTTTCACCTGGTCTCCTTATTGCTGCGGGGAAGTTTGATCCTGAGCCCCAATTATGACAGCGGTAAAAACGCAATGTGAGAAACACAGCTTTTGGGCTACTGGCTAAAAAACAGTGCAGTGAACTTGTCTATTCTTGCGAGGTACATGCAAGGTAACTTTTACTTTGTAATCATTGATATAGTTCTGTTTCAAAGCCAAGAAAACTCACTGACTATTACGATATTCCCTAATGCAAAATTTGAGCGCAGCTCTATATGTGTTTTCATTTTGCAACATATTGAGGCATTCCACCGATCACTGTGCCAACTGGCAGAGTCATGACGTGCGGTGCTACATATAGACTGGCCACATAGTTGCCACTTCCCAGCAACTGTAGCTTATGCAACCATAATCTTTAGTGGGAAACTCTTGCAGCTAATGGTGTGTACGAAGGTGAGCTTTCCAGTTTTCTTTATTTCTCCTGTAAGGCCGCTGATGTGGATGCACGGATGTGAGCGCCATCTGGTGGTGCTTTAAGGTGGCATCCTCCGCTTTTCTCCTTGTGCTTCCGCTGCACCCTCCTCCTCCACTTTCCTCCTCATGCTCTTGCCATCTTTTATCCGCCGCTGCACTCTGAATTAGCGTTCATCCTCCGCTGTGCTTGTTTGCTCGGCTTCACCGAGGTATGACACTGAGGCATGCCGACGCTCAGCGCAGGAATGGGCGCCTAAAAGCGGCGCTCTAAAATTCTGAACTCCCAACATGGTTTGCGTTGCTAGCGGTTCTTTGGCTGACATCTGATGCTGAGATTTGATGCTCTCATACTGGTCTTCGTCGCACGAAAATTACTGCGATCACCTTCGCAGCTTTGCTGTGAAATTCTGTTTATCATCATAACCACTGCAATCACTCCATCATCTTCGGCAGCATCAGTTCATTGCTGTGCTCACGAACTGCCTTAGTTCATCACTTCAGGTACATATAACTGCTCACTTTTCAGCGCTCTGGTGGTGCAGGTGACATTGTGCTGGTTGAAATTGAATGCTTTGAACATATTCGTCTGGCTCTGTCAGAGTGCTTAGGCACTGTCACCTTTGAGTGGGATCAAAATGCGACAGAATTCCGGTCACGTGGCTCCTTTGATTGTCTTGTAAGCAGCTCAATGTTTCTTTCAGACAGGCCTTCTCTGACTTGAATCTCAAAAGAGCACTGTATGAATAAATCAAATGTGCCATTAAAGGGATGCTAAAGAGAAAAATAATTTCACCTATATGTATGTGTAAGTTACCCTTCTGCAACGCCACCCTTACCGTGAGAAGATGCTTGGCAAGCCAGAAGCATGAATGGTGATGCCACTTCCTGCACCAGGTGGCTGTGACACCAGGCATAGGCCTAGTGAACTCAGTAAAGATGGACTGTATTGTGTTCTAAAGAAGCCAAGGACTGAACATAGAAAGTCTAGGGAACATTTACTGAGCCAATTTGGTCCAAATGGGATAAAATCCATGTCATGCTGACCTACCGACGTTGAGGTTTCGGTGCAAAATTCAAAAAGTGCTACTTCTACCTTCATTTTCTCTTCAGATAATTAACCTATTATTGCAAAATTAATGATAATAGAGTTTTGAAGGAATACTGACCTGATTAAGGTTTGCTCTTTAGTGTAATCCTTTGCCACCCTATTCCCTATTCTGTTGTGCTCTTGTTACAGTAGAATCTTGATAAACTGAAATTGCTTAAACGGAACTACCGCTCAAACAGAACACCATTCTTGTGGTTGGTTGGTTTTGTAATCATGCCATGCTGTCTGCAATGTCTCTCAGTTAATGGAACTCCTGATAAACGGAACCAATTTCCCTGGTCCCTTGAGGTCCCGTTTAAAGAGAGTACACTGTATTTGCATTTGCTTATCTCTTAATTTCACACTGTTACTATTTGGTACTTCTCAAACATAATTGATATTAGTAGCTGAATGTATATGTCAGTGCTGATGCCATGTGTTTGTGTAGATGCTAACTCCTGGTGTTTTCTTTATATGCACCAAATTTTGCAGAATTGCATGTGGTGTGTGCCACAAATGCAACTTTCAAAGCAAAGCTTTCTTTGCCTCTTCCTTCAATTTTCCCCACTGCTGCTGTCTGGCACACCGCGTTGGGGGGTGGTTCAGAGCATGTGTATACATGACAGGAGTGCAGCAGGGAGGAAAGACAACACAAGAAACTTGTTTGGACCTTTGCACCGCATCAAATGTGCACAATGCCCCCTGGAGTGCCCTGTGCATCACCAAATTAGCTTGACACCTGTAATTATCCATGACCTCCTGCAAAAATATTGCATAAATTGCGGCACTTACCTTTCTACTAATGTGCAAGTCTAGAGGGAAGCTGGACAGAAAATGGCAGAGGAGGGGGGAGAAAAGGCAGGGAATAAGTAGAACTGACGCAGTCACGAAACGAGTGAGTAACAGCCTTGCCACTCTTTGCTTACAGTTCCCATAAAATAGGGGGGGAGGGGGGAATAGGGGAGAGTGCGACGTGAGAAGGCAAGGAAACACTACTACTGTAGACACGACAGTGGTTGTGGGCAAACAGGATAAATATAAGTTCAAGGTTCGGTATGGCATGTTTATGCTATTTCTGAAAAATAAACACCCTGCAAATTTGTCACGCGGACAACTTACACAGGGTGCACAGAAGCAGAGCCACATTAATTTTATTTATTTATTTATTTAAAATACTTTCAAGGCCCGAAGGCATTACAGAAAGGAGTGTGTGAACATAACAAAAACATATTCAATGTGGCGTTTCATGAATGGTGGTTTTGGAAGGTGTCGGTATCAGGATGGCTGCAACAGTGGCAGGAAGATGGTTCCAATCTTTGCTTATGGTAGGGATGAATGCATTACTACAAAGTTTAGTACGTGAAGACAGCACACCAACTTTGAAACTCTGGTCAGAGCAAGATGATATGTATGGCGGTTGGGTGATAAGCTGTTCTTTCAACAAAAGGTTGTGGTGGTAGATTTTATGGAAGAGCAAAAGGCAGATGCATCTACGACGGAAAGAAAGTTCTAGCAAGTTAAGTGTTGTTTTCATTGAGGTAACGCTAGCATATCGGGAATAGTTTGATAAGATGAAACGCGCTGCACAATTTTGATGCCTGCATGATTTTGGTGTGCCTCATAATCTGACTGTGGTTTTGACATGTACAGCCCCACAATTCAATTAAAGCTTAATACTTCTGCCACGATGCAATGTGTCATGTGAGGCAATGAGTATGTTCAACACTCTCAGAGGTTGTGAAATAAGGTACACCACAAGGCCTTAAGCAAACACCTCCCCCTGTGTGTTCTGCGTACTATGCAGGTAACGTTTAACATTAACTCATCACTCTCGTGTTGGACAAAACGTTTAAGAAACTAAACATTTGCCGTCAACATCGCTAATTACTCATCAACCAAAGCAAACAGCTCAGAAAGCTTCGCTTACATAATTTCCCACAGTGTGAGGGATATGCATAATTTTCATCTGGGTTACTGAGGGCATTAGACACATGAGAAATCACAATGCTAGGTTAGGCAATTCAGTATATTTTGTTAATTGGCTATACGGTAAGTCACTTTAGGACATATGTTGAACTTCTGCATATGAAACCTGAATTTACTATTGGCATGCCGATTGAGTAGAGACTAGATTTTGTACAACTTTTCATGTGCTATGGAATCGTTCATATTTTAATTTTTTTACTTTCATTACAGGACGTTTTAAAATTAGTGCCAGCTTCAGAATTCCTACTAAATTGACATGCATTGAGCCTGCTTCAGTTCTGCAATTCCAATGTGTTCTTTAATTAAACAGCCAAATAACAGAT
The DNA here is from genome assembly GCF_050947875.1 of Dermacentor variabilis. Lineage (NCBI taxonomy): Eukaryota > Metazoa > Arthropoda > Arachnida > Ixodida > Ixodidae > Dermacentor > Dermacentor variabilis. Next base: position 5,515,212 of record NC_134571.1, on the reverse strand, counting down.
GTTGGTTAACTGAATGAATGAACCAATTAGATAATGTGATTTCTCATGTAACTAGATTTGTGTCTTTGACTAATGCACCTGAAAAGCAAGGTTTGTGTTGCCAGAGAGCGCAGGATCGAATCCCGGCTGTGGTGCCTGCATTTTGATGGAGGCGAGATGCAAAAGCGCCTAAGTACCGTGCATTGGGTGCACACTAAAGAAACCCAACTGGTCCAAATTAATCCAGAGTCCCCTACAGCTTGCCTCAGAATCATGTTGTGGTTTTCGTGTGTAAGACCCCGGAATTTATTTTAGCTAAGAACTGTCTTATGTGCCATCAATAATATAAAATCTGGTACACCTGATGGAAAGCTCTCGGTATCTTATGCGCAGTGGGCTTACATGCAGTGACAAGACATTGCTGCTTTTATTTTTTCAGAATATATGTGTAGATTTCTCATGACCTTTCTCCTATTAGTGAAAAATGGAATAGTGTGGGTCCTGTAAGCTGCAGTAGGCATGGTGTAAAAGCTTAACTGATTCCTTATGCAGTTTTCATGTATGCCCAGTCTGCTGTGCTGATGCTTCAGACTACCAGAAAGACTTAAACAATGAGAAAAACACGACTGTGTGCATGTTACAAGAAGTACCAGATGTAATGAGTTAACCGCAGTCATTGGTGGTTATTGGAACCTTTACTCTCCCAGGTGTCAGCCACTGATCCTGACTGTGGTGTGAATGCCATGGTGAACTTCACATTGGGCGGTGGGCCCAGCAGTGACTTCCGACAGTACTTTGCCGTGCATCCCAGCACTGGGGAACTGTGCTTGATAGCCAGCCTTGACCGGGAGCATAGGAGTTCCTATGAGATCCCCATTGCTGCCACCGATCGAGGTATCTATTAGGTTAACCAGTGACAGTGCTTTGATGATATAGGTGCTTTTCCATCTCCTTCTTTCACTGAACTTGACTGTTTCTGTGTGCTGCAGGTGGACTAAGCACCATGGCTATGGTGAAGGTGTATGTGCGGGATGTGAATGACAACCGGCCCATCTTCTACCCTCGCGAGTACAATGTGAGCCTTCGTGAGCAGGACACCCTGGCTGCTACCACACCTGTGGCTGTAGTGGTGGCCAGTGATGCTGACTCGGGGCCCTTTGGGACCGTCTCGTATCACATTGTCAGTGGCAATGATTTGGGCATTTTCCGAGTTGACCCCACTTCAGGCAAGTTATCTGATCTAGTTTGGGGTAAGAAGAGTTGATGGAAATTCGAAGTACTTATTTGCTACTAGCTATCTTTCTGGCTTCTCTAAAGATGTGAAAGATTGGAAGTGCATATGGTGTGTGTGGGGAACAGGAAATTTCATGGTGAACTTTCTGCCTATTAGATGTATTCTCTTGAGAGGTAATGTGACATAATGCATTTCTCTTTATTCACCTAAAGATGTGTGCTCTTTTTATTGCAATAGCAATTATATGGACACTCCAGGCATATTTCTGCCGTCGGCATCGCTGTGAGGTTCCCTATACAGTCTACAGGTGATAAAATTGTCAAAAGCGGGGAGGAAGCGCGCCGCCTTCCGTCGCACACAAGGCTTTGGAGGGAGGGTGGGTTGGGAGGGTTGGCGTGCTGCCACCTGCATGTCGCCGCAAGGGCCACGAGCTTGTAATGCAGCTTTTTCCTTCAGCCCTCTACATCCTCAGGGTAAATTAAGTGAAATAAAATGAATAAATACAGTCAGCGTCCAATTTTGCGGACCCTCTAGGGGCCACGAAAACGTCTGAAAAATCGGGCAGTCCAAAAAAAATGTGTACTTTTTACTGCCCCCAAGGCTTCAAATTGCCACAGGCACGTCCGAAATAGCTCTAAAGGCCTGCCAGTACAGAGGTGAGCAGCTTTGTCTAGGACACGCCGCTGAGGTTCTGCGGAGCGAGGCAGCGCCGTCTAACATTAGTGGTTGGGTTCGAGATAGGTGTCCACTGCGCAGGTGTAGCAAAAAACCCGGCTGCCTGCTCACCACCTTCTTTTTCCAGTTCCCACTTTGTGTGTTTGCTTCCCACAGCAAGGGCCACACTGCATGCCTATGTGGCTTTAATATGGCCTTGCCTCGGCGGCCAGTACAGCGCCGTGCTGCAGTGTTTTACGCATGTAACAAGGTGGCCAGGCGAGTGACAATAGGTGACGGCAGGTGACCACGTGTTTTTGCAGAGCTCGCAAATTCACCGTTCTGTGCAGATACAAAATGCACTACTCGTTTCTAACACGCAGCGCAAAGACTAGTGAACAGACAACACTGCCGGTGAGCATGGTGCATATTGTTATGGTTCACTTTGTGCGATAATGAATGGAACGGATGCCAAATGCCTGAGACACAATATGCCTAATCGTCGCGCTCATCAACTTGAAAAAGCTTGTCTATCAGGTGTGTGTGGCTGGATTCTGCATCAGTGTAAATCCTACTCACCTTTGTCCTACGTTCAACCTTTCTATGCCAAAGAGTGGTTTCTTTCCATGTTCCTTCGTGTGGTTTGACCCGACGTGACCTATGTTCAACCTTTCTACACCAAAGAGCGGTTTTCTCCACGTTCCTCTGTGTGGGTTGACTTGACATGTCCTGACAAGGCCTGCTACCAGGGAGTAAGAGAGAAGGAGGTTGCCTGGATGGTGGAGGGCATAAGAAGGCCAGCAAGACGCCACATGGAGACAATTCTTCTCTGCCCTTGCGTGCAGGGGCACGCACGCTAAACGTTTCTGTATTCTTTTGCCTTGGAGCGCACTGCTCACCCGTAATGATGTATTATACCTCTGTTATTGTTTTTACATCACCTCGTCTTCCCTGCCAAACCCTCTCCGATGGTCAATGTGGTTCGAGCTCCAAGCAGACGCTGTTGAAGTTCTCCAAAACTCCTTCCCCATAACAACCACGATGTCGAGTATACAAAAATGCGCGGTCACCTGCTATCACTCATGTTTTCTTGCCAGTTGCCTGATTACACATGTAAAACGGCGGCATGGCACTGAACTGGCCGCTGTGGCAATGCCATATTAACACCAAATAGACACGCACTGCGGCTTTGCAGCCACCAATAGCGAACGCACAAGGTGGGATCTGGCATAAGGAAATGATGAGCAGGCACCTGGCTCTTTTTGCCGCATATCCGCAGTTATCTCGAACCCAGCGGCTAAAGTTAGACGGTGCTGCCTTGCTCCACAGAGCCCTGGTGGCGCATTCTAGACAAGGCTGCTCACCTCTGTACGCTTATTAGGCGTATCGGTGCTGGCACTTTGATAGGGGACAGCAGGTGCACGTGTGTATAAGTAGGGTTGTTCATTTTTGGGTAAAACCTGATTTTACCGGATTTTTGCACCCCGAACATGTTTCAGGAGAATCGGGTTAAACTCGATTTCTTCCCGAATGGACCTTCCCAGTAGCGATGTGCACAATTGTGCGCTGACAGTCCACCATTCTCTCCGCGCGCCCTGTGCAATGTAAACAAACAGCCCCATTCTCACCCTGTTGCTTGAAAAGTAGATGTTGCTTTCTAGTGCTGCACTTTTTTATCCCCCCTTTCTTGACAGGTTGCCGTGAGTTCGTACGTGCACACACCTAAAGAAAAGGTTTGCAGAGGAAAGGGGCAAACACGTTTGAGGCTGACCATGCACCGAGCACATGGCTGCCAGTCAGGGAGTAACAAATTTAGGATGAAAAAAGAAAGCCAAGAAAACAGCGCTTCACCTACTGCAAATTAGTCTCGGGTATCTGCACTTGCTTCTATGGCTTTCATATGAAAGGAATGGGTGTCCAGTCAGTGGGGAAGGGATTGAGCGACGAAGATGTTCAATGCATGTGTTTTTTACCAGCGAGGGCCCCGATGCCTATTCTCACTTTTCTTCAGTCAGCCTCTGTCACGGTGAGTTAGACACACTCGTGGGTCGGCCTTGTTGAGAGCCATGTAGCGTTCTGAATCCCCCATGCTTCATGCAGATTGTGATTTACTGTTTCGACTGTCCACAAAATAAGGGAAAGAATCCACTGCACTCACAATTCTGTTTCGACAGGAACAGCAAGATTCCGAGAATGGTGGCATTGTTCCGATTTGAAGGACTTCAAAAAAAGGGTTACGTTTTATGGGGGGGCGGTGAAAGACAAACGAAAGAATGTGACCAGCAAGCGATAGGTGGTTGGTCTCTTACATTTTAATACAGGTGTTCTCGACAAATTCGAAGCACTGCTAACAAAGAACTCACCAGCCACCTGGAAAGAAGGAACTTGCAATGAAGTGAATCATGCATCTGATTGGTTTAGAGTGCGAACTCTATCCAATGATATGCATGATCACCATCGTCGCTTCCCATTACAAGGGGCGACTGGTGAACGCAGAGCCACCGTCACGAACATAAGGCTCCAGTACGCGGCACGGGAAAATTAAGCATGGAGATGGGAAGAAAACGAAAGACACTGTATGACTGGTGTAAAGAGCATGAAGATCTTTAGATAGCAACGAAAGACAGTGAAGGCAGCCGCGCGTTAGTGTGCAAATATTGCAACACTGATATGGTCGCTGATCCAGTGAAGAAACCCATGACCGAATTTGCGACCATCTAGCGTCATCTCGTCATAAAAAGTTCAAGATGCTGACCCAGGAAGCTGAGAAGGCGGGAACATCTCAGTAGACGCTCTTTGATATGTCCTGTAGACAATGTGCGAAAGAAACTGAAGTGGACGGCATAATCCATGACTTCGTTCGTGCCCTAGTGTACAGTGGAATCGGCATCCACCAGGTGGACGGACCTCTGGGGGACTTTAGGCTCAAATATTGCAAGACCGCGAAGACAAAGGCTTTGACTGGAATACAGCCGAACCCACTTATAATGATACCGGTTTTAACAATATATCGGTTATAACAGTGAGAAGCTACTGCACTGTCAACTTGTGCATGTTTTCCATGGTGAAATAACCCGCTTACTACAATGCGCCGATGCCACATTATCGGTTATAGCAATGAAGTCTGGCTGCTGGATGTCCGAGCTGAAAGCTAATGAAATGTGAAATCCTTGAAAAGCAAAAAAAGAGAAATTCGAGCCGCTGCACGATGGGCCGCTGCTCCAACAGTCACCGTGCACTCATTTTCATGTGGGAAGCAATATATCGGACAAACTGGGCGTTGCCTCAATGATTGGCTCCGCGAACACAGCAACATTGTAAAATATGGCTCCGGTGGTTTCTTGGCAATTCATTGTCGCGATCATGGCTGCAAACCTCTTGAGGACCAATGCACAATTGTTTCCCGTGGCAGTACGCAGCTCATCCGTGAAATATCTGAAGCGCAGATGATCGCAAAATTGGGTGATAAGTGTGTTAGCTTCCCTTCTCTGGCTCTCACAGAAAAAGAACTAAGTTTCTTGACGCGGCATCACATGACTTGTAACTATGTTACTTGAATGCGCAGCTCATTTTCATGTAAGTGCATGCGCGGTCTACACTGCTTCACATGTATAAAATTGGTTTCAGTGGTACATTAAACCTAGTTGAAAGTTTGCGCTTGGTGTGTCGTCCCCTCACATCCGTGTCGTTTTTGGTTGCGCAATATCATTTGAGTAACCATTATAAAGCCTACAAGTAATAAAGCCAAGGCAAGTTTTGGTGTAGCATTTTTTTTTTTTTTCGTGGAAGTGTGGATAAAATGGGGGCATCTGCTTAAGCATGCTTGGTGCGTGCAGACTGCTTGGTATGTCTTGAAGAGTCGTTCACATAACATTTGACGGCATTCGACAGATGGTAAGTGGGATCATCATTAGCTAGACTTGTCACAAGATCATTACATGGGAAAGAAAAAAAAAATCGAATTTTGATGACAAAATTCAGGGGCGCGATCATTACGCGAGTGCAATCATTATGCAAGTAAATACGGTACTTATGAAAAAGGAGTTGTTTATGCGAAGGCAATCCTGATGAGAGACACACTCGGTTCCTTTTTAGATGCCCAGAAAATTCTTGAAAGCGGAAAACTTCCAATGCCCAGCTTTGATAACCTGGTAAACGTCAAGCAGCAGCAGACTGTCAGCGAACTTTCAACGACGATCGGTAAAAGCGATGAGGCCAGAGCTATTTTGTCTATGTTACCCAAGAGCAGTGCCAGATTAGTAAAAACATGTTGCGAAGAGTTCCGCACGAAACTCGCTACAAAATGGCACTGCACTGTTGAACGGAACGTCTCAAAGAGGAAAACCAGCTAAGTTTGTGGAAGTTGGGAGCTGTCCTGGATCCGTTTCAGAAGTGTCTGTTGGGGCAGTCATTTGATGACTACCGACCTCTGTTCATGTCTGTAACTGAAGATGTAAATTTGCTTCATGACAAGTTCAACCAGTACTTGCTGGAAGCAAGCCCCACAAACACAACTGCCGAACTCATAGAGTATTGGCATGACTCTTACCACTCGTTACCCCAGGATGGCAAGTGCTGCACTGACATTGTTGTGCCTAGCTAATGGAAACTGTGATGTCGAGAGAACTTTCTCGTAGCTGAGATACGTTCAATGACCGGACAGGTCTCTAATGGAGACACTCATGTTGCGCATGCAGATGATAATGTATATAAACTAGGGTGTGTAAAAAATCGATGACCAGCTTTTCGTGAATAAAATGTTTAATTTCTTAGAAGTTATCAATGCTCTTTACTGTTATCATTACTGATTTATTTCCAAACAAATGCCAAATTTCGATGAATATTTGCTAGAAAACCGTGCTGTCCCCTTGATTACCAGCTTGAAACAAACACCGATTTTAGTGTGTTAGAGTCAAGAAGCCTGTGATACTTTCCGATAAAATAAACTGAGTGTATTACTTAGTACATCTGCAGATTTAACCAGAAAAAAAAGTATTTTGGAACGGTTTCACAAAAAAAAAATCTGATTTCTCCCCGACTATCAGTTCTTACCCCAATATAAAAAATATATAAAACCCGAGACGAACAACCCTATGTATAAGGAATATGTACTAGGTCTCGTAACAATTGCCTCTTTCATATGCTTCACTGCAATACTTTACTTACGCTTCATCGCGTAGCACTGCTGTATTGAGCCGAAGCTGACTTTTGGGATCCGTCATTATGCAACGCACCATGCTTTCCGAGCTTTGAAACCATTGGCGAGGATTACAAAGGCAAAGTCTTTTGCTAATAGTGGAGAATTGTTTCAGTGAAAAACATGGCACAGAACAGCAAGAAACTTGGTAGCAAACGTCGAAATAGTTGTGCCTGGTGTAGCTGCGATGGTGGCTATGGCTGCAAGCAGATCTCCATGCGAGAGTGCCGGTTCGAGGTGGTGAGATAGTTAAAATGGCAACGGTGGTGGCTTCCATTAATACCATTCTGGACCTTTGGCGATAGCAAAAAGTCCGGAAAATCAGACGGCGAAGGTTTTTGACGTCTGAAATTTCAGGCGTTCTTGTACATAGGCTCTATGGGGTACATGGCGGTGTCGCGAAGGCGTCTGAATTATCGGGCATGTCAGAAAAATCTGTCGTCTGTGCTCTTGCGGCCTAGCTGATTCCCCACCTCATGTGTACAATAGTCTTCTGCAAAAGCCACGACGCAAATTATTTACAAGAGGCTAAAGAAAATTAAAGATTGTCATTTAATTGGTGCATATCAGTTTTGCAAGCCAAGAAGTTCCTCACAGATGTTACGGAATTGAAAATGTTTAATTAATGAACTACGGTGTAGGAGGCAGGCAAGCTTTCATCTTGCTGGTTGCAATTGCAAGCATACTTGACAAACAGGTGCCAAAGGGAGGAAGCAAGACAGTCGGATCACTTTCAGTTCTTTCACTAGATTAGGTATGACAATTCTGGAGTGGCAAGGTATAAGAAAGGTGCGCTATCATGATGGTGGTGACAGAGCTCGTGCTTTTGCACTACACTCATGGTGTGCACGCTCTGATATCGCACGCGCCGGATGACCACCATGGGTTCGAGCACTCTGAGCCACCATGCATGCAGGGTGCCGAGTCTGCACTTGCTCCGGCCCTCTGCACTTGCTCCGGCCCGCTATGCCTACCGCACATGTACCCCGCTGGTCCCAGCTAGGTGAAGGCAAGCCCGCATGTGCAGCAAGGGAGACCGTATAGGCGAAGTTCTCCAGGAAGGGCGAACAACATTTATTCAGCTGGGACCCGATACAACAAGTTTAAACAACACATCCGAATCTAACTCTAATTGTGACACAATACATCGCCAAATGGTCACCTGTGGCCGCTAGTAGCACACCGCATTAGAGAAAACAAAGAACTCAGTAGAAAGAGGCTGCCTATTCTTTGGTCAGCGCCTGCCATCGCACACCTCACAGCAGAGAAAATGGAAACAGAAAGAAACAGAAGAACAGACGGGGGCACGATCGCAAGGCAATGCCTCAGGACATCGACACAATGGAAGAGGGCATGTGCCTGCCGAGGCTGGGACCCTGAGAGCCGAAGTAACCATTGGTTGCCGACGGAGAAAGGACGCTGCCGCTGGCAGACAGAAACGCGTACGCACCTTCCGACGCCCCCTGATGTGGTCTCCCCAGGCCACGTCTTGCGCACGCACACCTGGAGTGCATGCAACCAGGGCCCGAATCTTGCCAAAAGTCGGCCAATGAGTGAAGCCTGTCGACCTTCCCGTGGGCGGGATGACAGCCGAGTGACAGTGTTTTATGACCCGCTGCCATCCCTTCCAGAAAGGGAGGAGAGGGACACGGAGCCCTTGGAAGTGCAACGCAATGGCATCGCACAACCACTGCATGCACTCGAAACCCCACAACCTCTAGAATTAAAGGTTATGTCTATCATGCAGGGTGCAGATACAGTGAAACCTTTTTGCTGCGATCCTGTTTCTTACAATTTCGTGGTGCTAGCGTTCGTGATAGAGAACACAAAAAGTGACTCAGTACAGTTTGTGGGGATTGAAATATGCCCCCGTGCCTTTGTGTGGGCAGTCATCTGTTATGTCGTCCCTATGCCTCTCCCTTCCGACTCGCGACGGTCATCGGTGGTGGTGCTCGACTCGTGGTGGTTTGCAGTGGAGGTGCTTGCATTGGCTGCCAGCAGTTCACCACTGTCAGGAAAGTGAGCGTGAGGGAGATCTCTGCAGGACAGCACTGGGTATACACATGCTTTATGCTTGTCCGCCGGCCCCTTTGTGTCTCAGACTTGAGTTTGCCTGCAGTGCCTTTGCACATACGGCGAGTGCGTGCCTTGTGTTGATCCTTTCCGGGTGGTAAGCTGAAGAGTGGTGCCTAGTGCTTGCGCTTGGTCCGCACTTATCAGAGGCCCAAGCCAATGAAGATTGCCCACGCTCTCGTAAGTGCACCCATTTGTTATCATGAGAGCAAGCAGCATATACTTTTCCTCGCGGCTTGTCGTGCTTAGGTAATCATCCTCTTGCAGCGACGTGCTAGTGGTGCCATTTCTATATTTTTCACCCTTGGTGTGGGAGCCCTTTGATTCTTGTGTGGGCCCGGACCCAAGCGTTTGTGTATTGTTGGGTGTTGCTGCAGACAATAAATGGTCTCTTGCATGTGTAGCATTCAGTTCCCCCTTTTGGGGCCAAGTGCGTGTGCACCTAGCTGGGACCCGAGTATGTGTGCACTGGGGTGCTAAAGTATGAGAGGCGACGGCTGATGTGGCCCTGTGGCTCGCTAAGCTCAAACCCGCGGTGGTCAGTACTCCTGTGAGATACTAGACTCCCATGCTTACGTCTCTTTTTTTTTACTGGCTAATACGTTCCCGGAAAACAATCTTTCGGCACCAACGTCTGGCTGGCGTCGCCCAATAGCTTGATTTCATTTTGGTTTTGCGTTGCTGTTTTAAAACGTTATGCAATAGAAAAACAACAACATACGTGTCGGGCCATTCAGGACCCACCTGCTCGCTGCACATCGGTGTCTCGTGCTGCAACGATTTGTGCAACACTTCGGATTATGTAGAGGTCAACTACAGTTGAGTCTGCTGAATATTTTAGGGACTTTGGATTGTACATTTTCCTAGTTAGTATGTTTTTTTTTTCTTGCACATTTTCAGGACATATGGACGAGGTTCTACTGTATTTCTGGCCATGTCAACCATCGTTTGTGCAAGTTACGAGACCATAATGCTTCAGGTTAAGGTTATTTTAATAGTTGCTTCATGCAATTCCACAGTATTGATGAAACGGTGTTTTCAACACTGCTTCGCTTTTTTTTTTTCACATCTATGGGACTCATGCTAAAGTTCACCTAGCTCACCCAAAACAAAGTGCTTCTACTCAAAAATGGAAATGCTTGCACCGAAGGTGATTTTTCTGCTCCCAAAGCTACTCCGAAACATGCTATACAGTTGAATCTTAATACAACTTCTCCTTCCTGTCGTATTTCCTTTCTTTCGTCCCGTGTCAGTTTAGCGCTACTCCTGCAACTATGAAAAACTTTGTTAAATTGCAAATTTTGTTAATGCGAGGTTCTAAAGTTTTAGCGGTAAAAAGTAATTTCACAAATTCACAGAACATCCCCGGTGGATAGTATCTTGTCACTAATTACTTATAAGCAAATCGCAAGAAGGCCTTCCATAATAGCGTGGTTATGAGTGCCAGCGCATGCAGTGCAGATCGGGCTAAAAGCAGTGCATTAGCGTGGCTCATGGCACTCGAGATTACCATTTTGCTTCACATGGCACCGTAAATCTTGGGTTCCATGGCGGACCGGGCTTAGTGCCCACAGCTGTCATCAGATGGCGCCCTCAAATTAAAAACAAACGTGCAAGAGATGCGGATATTTTTTTTAAAGGAAAGAGAAAGGAACTGTTGGAGTTTTGCCAGAAAGGCAGAGCATTGATGGCGATGCAAAGAGACAACTACATGAAGTAAGGTTCGTAGGTTTACCGTCATCACGCACACTTGGGCAAAAATCACTTGATGACCAAGAAGACTCGTCGCAACGCGAGCAAATGCATCACACCGTGCCTTGAAAACTTCAGATTACGCGACCACCAACACTAGACACACGGGAACAAAATGTGCCTGAAAGCACCAACCATGTCATCTTTGGCTTTGCACTTGCCAAAGATTACCTCCAAGATACGGCGCTTGGCCTGCATATGGACAGCCATGCGCAGCTACAGCAAGAGCACAGGAGAGGAGACGAACATGCTAGGCAGAGAGGGTCAGTAGGTATGCATCCCCTGCCCCTTTCTAGTGTGTGCTTGATCACATTACAGCGCGCTCACCCCTTCCCCAGCCCCCTTGCACTGAAGGAATCGCCAGCTTTGGTGTTTCACCTAGCACTCCGAGCTGCTGCGTGCCCTGCGGTCTCCGTAAGTTATTATGTGACAAATTGTGCAGCACTGTCTCTTGCATACTGCGTCGCGGCGCACGCACTTCGATTGCGTTTTTGTCGCTTGAACTTTTCATGTGGAAGTACACTTGCAAATAACTTCTTCCTCGGCCATCATTTTTATAGTCTTTTGCTAGATTTACCAGCCATACAGGCTCCAAGTACATGCTTGAAATGACTGAAAACATCCTTAAATTGAAACCGTGTAACGAAATTACTTCGCTAAATTAAGAAAGAAAATACACCGTCTTCAGTGGAACTAGGATTGCAAAATACGCAGTTTCATTAAATAGAGGTTTGTTAAAATGAGCTTTGACTGTACACAGTAGAACCTATTGCATATGTTGTGGAAAAAAATGTGAGAAAAGGTTGAACTAGCCAGGAAAACATCCGGCATGAAGTCACTAAAATATTTGGCAGGTTCGGCGGCCTATGTAATGTGAAGTGCCATGCGAATCCTTGCAGCATGAGATGCTGACACGCATTGAGCCGGTGGGGCCTGAGCAGTCATAGACATGCTTTGCCGTTCTCTTGTTTCATAGTGTTGTAAGATGCAACAGGAAGCCAAAATGAAATCGAGCTCATGAGCGATGCTGGAATACGATGCCACCATAGCCGAACCTGGTGCTGACTTTGTGCTGCCTGTAGCAGGGAATGGTACACTTCCAACGGCATTACGCCACACATGTTGTGAAACAGATAGATGTGGATGCTTATTGCAGTAGGATTAGCACTGATAGCTGTGAACACAATGTGCGATGACCTGCCAGGAATATTTGCTGGTACCAGAAGAGGAAACCGAGTGCATGCTGGCATTTTCACGTGCCGCAAGCAGGTGAGTATTATGGGGAAGCTACCGTCGCAGCTGCCTGCTACTCTCCATTGTGTGGGCCTTGCGCTTTATCCGTTCACATAGGCTCTAGAGGCCGGATAACATACTGACATACCGAACCTTGGTGCCAAAAGGTTGTGTTTTCCAAGAATGTATTAACAGGTAAAAAAGAAGCATAACTGTATTACGTAATTTTTTATGTTCTCGACTGTGAACGTTGGTGCCAGGAAATTGTATGAATCAACGTCGTATCAACAAAGTTCTACTGTGCTCCATTTCATACATAGCAGGCAATAACACGGAGGACAGATCTTTTTTGCAAGCCATGAAGTTCCTCACAGATATTAAGGATTTGAAAATGTTTGAATAACCAGATGAAAGTGATCTGTCTTGCTTCTTGCCTTTGGGCACCTATTTAAATGGTCCACTATGCTTGCAACTGTAACGAGAAAGATGAAAGCTTGCCTGCCACCTTAATAGTAGTTGGTTAATCAAGCATTATTGATTGCTTAACATCTGTGAGACTTGGCTTGCAAAAGTGACAAGCCCTTCGTAGCGTTGCCTGCTAAGTATGAATGTGTTTCCCCCCTTCCTCTTTTTGCAACACTGAAATTGCCCCTTGTATTTCATTCTGGCTTGCAATATATATGTAAGCAGGTGTCTATGTTTATTCTGCTTATGAATTGATTGTCTGATGGGAAATAGTGTTCGTAATCAAGTGGCTCTACTGAGGAGTATCTTACTGCGTGCATTCACATTAAAGAATAGTGAATCACATATGAAACAAAGAGATAGGCACACATCATGTAATTCAATGTAAAATTATGTCTAATACTTTATGTCGTGAAAGATGATGTATTTGTTACATGAAGGGTGTAGGGAATTTCTGAACCTGTTTACCACCACCAAATGAGTGGAGCGACATGTTTCTGTGACCAGTGGCTACAGTGCATCATTTTCGTTTACGGCCAGGGCATACTACCCCATAATCTGGAAATACAAACATGCACAAATAATATGTAGTAACTTCACATAAGCTTGTGTCTATAAGTTGTAGTGTTAATATGTGACGTAGAAAGCATCGCAGATCAACGAGAAACTGCACTGTGAAATGCACGAAGTGCTTCCACAGCGTTGCCTGCTATGTATGAAACAGGAGTATAGGCTGCTTGCTGCACCCCCGTGCATGGCACAATTACATCGCATGGGATGAAGGTATTGCTGGAACACTTGGCTAAGCCGCTTTGGCATATGTGTCTTGTGCAGGGGAGCTACTGGTGGTTGGGCAGCTGGGCAGGTCACAGCCACTGCATGAGCTCCGGCTTGCAGCACAGGACGGGGGAGGCCTACGATCGCTGCTCGACGCCCGTGTCTATGTCAGTGTGCTGGGTCGGGGCCAGCGGCCACCCCTTTTCCAGCGACCGCGCTACGCCTTCCAGGTGCGGGAAGATGCGGCACCAAGTACTGTCATCGGCACTGTGGCTGCTGCTGCTGCTGCTGCTGCCAGGGCCCCTGGTGAGTCATTTCAACATTTTTGGCGCCAGCTTTCTGTATCAGCTGCTTTTGTTGTTCTCAGTGTAGTTATGTGGGTTCTGTATCTGGTTGCCATGAAATCCTGCATATGAGTTTTTTCCTTGCATTTTGACATCTCAAGTTTGCTACACTTAATCATAGTGGCATACCAACTATATCTAGAGTGGGAGGGCAAAGCGCAGACAATCTGACCCCCCTCTACCCCTCTCCCCCCCCCTCTCTCTCTCTCTCTCTCTCTATATATATATATATATATATATATATATATATATATATATATATGTGTGTGGTGCAAATCACTATTACATTAAGGGAAATAGCTTCAAAATGCTTCTGTCAGTTATATTTATACTTAATAGACAGGGACCTATTTATCAATCACACATTTATCAATCCTTTCCCATTTTTCCTTGTCCATTCACCTCGCCGTCTGTACCCTACTTCCAATGCCCCTGACAGCAGCTCCTCCATGCGATCGCCGTCGCCTCAGCGCCGTCGCTCTCCAACCCAACCTTGCCGCTTTTCCTCGCCAAACCGACGGACAGAAAACTAGGCCATGCAGCCCTTGGATGTAGTGCTGCATCACGTTGGTCCTGTCCAAATCCTTCGTTGACGCTCCTCACCAACACGAACCTAATTGAAGCAGAGGTAGATGGTGTTCCGTTGACGGCATTAATTGATACTGGAGCCCAAGTGTCCATGACGAGCACTAACCTATGTCGTCGCCTCAAAAAAGTTCTTACGCCTGCGCCACTGTTGCCGTCAGGGGTATGTGCACTGCTCGCATAGGAATTGCTGGCCTCCAAATTCCAGTCCTGTTCTTCATGTTGACCAATTGCCCTCATGACCTAATCTTCAGGCTCGTACCTATTCGTCGCACCTATTCGTGATGTCTTCCTGGTGCGCGACATCTTTGTGTGACACCCCATCGTAAACCTTGCCTCTAATCGGATGTGTCTCCCCGTTATCAACTTTGGCTTGGCGAAGTAAGTGTTACCTGAAGGCATAGCGGTAGCCACGCTCCGGTCAGTGACAGACGACCACGTCACTGCTTTTGCAGCTGACGCGTCTCCAGATCCTCCTGATTACGCGTAGGAGCCTTAAACCTTGACGGCCCATCACGTCCCATGGTCGCTCTGGACCTCGCGCCTGACTTATATCGCCTTTTGCTTTCCTACCGTGACATATTTGACATTGCCAATCGACCACTTGGTCAGACGTCCCTGACTAAGTGGTCGCGGGTGAAGAGCGTGTGAAATGCAGTTCCCGAGAAAAGGATAAATAAGTACATGTGCCAATATCTTCACATCGGCGGTAGGAAGCGAAGCCAGCCACGCTTTCACGTTCAATCCACCCTTGTGGCTGATACAGCCGCCCGCAGTGCAATGACACTGTCATGACAAGCGCTAGCAGCAGGGAGAAAATGCTTTGTCTGCCTCTCGCTTCAATGCATCTCCGAAACTCGAGATTGAGCAACGCCCAGTGCTAATCATGGGATGACAGCGCACTATGTCACGGCATTTCAGTTCACCCAGTCTTTGCACATGTGCAGATTACCTCTAAAACAGCCGTGCGCAGCCACGACCAGACTAGAAAAAGAGGCGCATGTTGCGGGGATGCGAGACTCTCACGTGTCCCCTGATATGTTGTTTTCCCGCATAGCTCTCGTCTCCTGTAACCCGGCTTCGCTGCGTGGCCTGATGCCCGCGGCAGTCGGTCTGGTTGAAGCGCAGTACGAGAGATGGTGTGAGTATTGCGCTGCTAACACCACCTAACGGCGGGGTTACTTGGGCGCGGAAAGGAGAAGGCGCTTCCTCTTTGGCTCGAGATTGGCAAGTAGCGCGGACGTTCCATGTGTGTGCCGATCCATGCTTCTGCGAGACCGTCTCGTGAGGGCTCGTTCGAATGCGCCACCGTTCGCGTGACCGTACGCGCGAACAACCAGGCGTTGGGATCCAGAATGGGTCGAACATATTCGCTCGCTATCCGGTTGCGGTGAGTCGGACTTCTAGATTTGTCGCGCGCCCATCGGCATGCTTTGTGGATAGCAAGTTGGCTAGCAGGCATTAAAGGTGCAATAAATGCCCTCGTGATTGTTTGCAGTACTGTGTTGTCGTTCCTTTGTCCCAAGAGCACGGGTGAGAACCCCACAACGTCAACCTGACCTCCCCTCTCGCCTTGCTTGCACGGGAAGGGTCTGCTCATTAAGCCACTATCCTTCTCGGCTCACCCTCGCACACTTTCACTTGCACCTAAGCATTCAGCACATGGGTCACGATAGGATCTTATCCCACTTAAACTTTATGTGGAAAATTGCTGCTCCACTTTTGTGATGGCTCTTGGTCGCGCACACAGTGCAGTCAGCACTGCGTGCATGTCGCTCTCTTGTGTCCTCATCTTTGTTGCGTGGTGTCCTTTTCCAATGAATCGCCAACAAGCCCAAGCTTCCACACTAAGTTTACGTTCGTTGTCTTGGTATTCCTTTGAGGCAGCAGTGAAATTGTGGATAAGCACACTTCATTATACAGTCGACTTCCATTAATTAAATACCTATGGGATTGACAAACTTTATCTAATTACCCGGCGGCTCAAATCAAACATGACGCTTAAGAAACGGCAGAACATACTGCTGATTCATTTGTCAGTATTTGTCTGATTCTAACACCTCCTGAATCAAACCTGTGCCCACTTTCTATGCGTCCAAAGTAAAACTGACGTAGAAATGACAATAAAGCTCCTACACAAAATAGAAATCTAACATGCACCCAATTTTAGCAAGAAAAATGGACAAGAGTCTAATATGTGTTGCACTGTGGTGGCCGGTTTTTCAAAAGTCAGCTTCGCCGCTTGATTTTTAGTATCACCTTCGCCACAATGCACCTATGTTATGCGGTAAAGCACATGAACGTCGCAAAGGCAGTTTCGTATAGAATTGGCAGCGTGCAGGCAATTTCCTGCCCAATTTCCATGGAAAAAAGTGCATTATAATCGAGTAAATACCGCATGCAAACATTGTGAGCTAGGGTTATTGCTTGAAATATTCAATCGGAGATAATGTGTTTTCAGCATATTCACTGTCACTTAAGCATCGCCGAGACGCGCTGCCTATAAAGAGGATTTGGGTCACTGTAGGGGTCAGGTGCATGCGCACTGACTGGTAAATTTTGAGTTATCCGATGAAGGCTAATTTTAGGATCAAAATGTTGAAAGCTTGGGCTCATAGAAAAGCATGAGTGCGCCAACCTGGACCTTCATTCGGAATTGTATTAATTAAAAAATCGAAATAACTGAAGTCGAATTAACGGAAGTCAGCTGTATTGAGGTTCAAAATACATGGTGTCTATGGACAAGAAGCTACATCGTTATGTTGAGAATTTTGTTACATTGAAGTTTACTATATTGAGGTTTAACTTTGCTGTACGCTACCAGATGCAAAAATTTTTATTTTCGGATGGTTTGACAACAAAGATCGCTAGAATGATGTGGCGGTGTTTTTAAGGTGAGTATGTTCCTCAGCTACAGGTTTCAGGGCTCTATGTTTCATCACTGCTTGTCAGGTTGATGACATTTCAGCACTGATGTATGTAAATAGTTTTGAATATACCTTAAATAAATATTGGTATCAATGCTGATACCAGCATTTCTCACTCTTAATTCTGGCTGTCATTTTTGAGCAACCATGGTATTTTCTATTGTGGTGGCTCTTTCTTGTGAATAACGTGTTTTTTGCAAAAACTGAGTGGCGTGCTGCTGAATCGCTTGGGGCACTTGCAGCAGCCGGGGGTGGTCAGCCCAAGGTGCGCTACTCCATCTACTCTGGCGATCCTGAGGGCTACTTCTCGATTGACACCCACCTGGGCAGTATCCGTGTGGAGCGCCCTCTGGACCACGAGGCACACCCATTCCTGCTGTTGAACGTGCAAGCTACGGCTGGCACCCAGCCCCCTGCCTATGGCCACACTCAGGTGCAGTCTCGCATGCCAAGCTTGTTGTGGTATGGCAGATTACAGCACTCCACACTGTGCTGTAGTGCTTGTAGTGAGACTGTGCTGTGCCCTTCATGCACATGGTTCCACAAATTTTAGGATACCATACTTTCTAAGAGGCAGGGCTGCACATAAAGCTGCATTCCTGGACAGAAGGAGAAGCCTGAGCACCATGACAAAAGGACTTAGTAGGGCAACATAGAAAGGGTTGCCTTGGACGACACCTATGACTGGTAGAATGGAGGCTAGGATGGGTGGAAAGGGAGGAACTGCACAAAGTGGCGAGGGGGACACCAAATAAGAAATGTACTACAGTGGAACTCCGTTCATAGGTTCCTCGTTGTTGCATTCTCGCAGTCCCAACCTAACTACCATGTATTATGTTCTCCCTTGATATGTCATCATTCCGTAATTATCTCGCATCTTGCGTTGCATTTGAATGCAGCGGTCACATGAATTTAGCCATGCAGCAGCCAGCCGGTACGCTGCAACAAGCGGCCAGGTGCTGCACAAGCATATAGAAAGAAAATGTTCTTAGAGCATTTAGCAAAGCACCTGAAGAAGTGTGTATCAGCTAAAACCTACTGGGAACCATGCACACTGGGCCAAATCCTTCGAGTGCAGAGCTGCACTTATTTTCGGGCTGGCAAGGCTCTTGTATGCATTGTATAATTGCTGGTTCTGTTTAGTCACCTTTGCCGCAATAAAGCCATGTTATGCGGCGAAGCATACGCAAAATATTTAGGCGGAGCATATCAAGAGTTGAAAGAAATCTGGTATGTGTGGGTGGCGCAGCAGTGGAGCTCTGGGGTTGGGCATAAATAGAAACACGCTTCTGGGATAATGCTCCCCCCCCCCCCCCCCAGTCACTTTGCCAGTAATTTGGACTTGCTTGGGGGGGAGGGAGCTTGCTCGGAATTTTTATGGTACACTCTTCTTCTCATGCTTTCATCATACTCTCCTCCTCTGCTTTCCGCCTCGTGGTTCTGCTGCACCCTCCTCCTCCGAATTTGCTCTTTCGTCCTCTGCTGTGCTTGTTCACTCAGTTATGAGGGATGCCGACACTCGCCGCAGGAATGGGCGCCTAAGAGCTGTGCTCTGAAAAGGCAGTGGGATCGGCCGTTTTCATTCCCAAGAAACGAGAAGCTGTGACACATGTGACAAATGTGGGTGCTGGCAGTGTGCTGCGACAAATAGCAGCCTTCAGACACCGACAGAGTTTGTGGATTTCACTTGTGCTTTTCTCCAAAATTTGAACCAAGCGGCTGCTGCCTTGGCAGTGTCCTGCTGCTGTGTTGGCAGTGTCCTGCTGCTTTGGTGCTGGATGATGTTAACTCAGAGTGTGAACACAGAAGGCAACTACTGGAACAAATGTGCTCATGTTTACATTTACGTGATGCTAACAGCACGTGACACATAGGCATACTTGACACGTGTTAGATAAGTGTTAACTACGTAAACAGCAGTTTGCTACTGTAGTGTACAAGCATTTAAACCTCCTGCTGCATCGATTGATGTCACATGGGTACTTATGATCACGGCTGAGCGATATCCGGATAGAGTGCTGCTACATGGGCATTTCTGATCGCAATTTCGCTCGATCTGGATCCATTCTATCATGATCGAGCTTCTTGATCACGATCGTAGATGTGGATTGTCTGCACTCTCAGTGCTCAGTGAGCGCAACCAAATGTCTCCATAAGTCCGTCCACGGCAAGGCTACATGCCCTAACCGAGCGGTATGATTTCATTGCTCCCACGTGCAGTATGGTCCAGGCAGGTTCACAAGGTGAACATTTATGTTGCCGAATTGCAGGCTTGGCCAGCACTTTGGTCATTCTTCCAGCTGTCTACGAAGAAAGGATCAGTGTGCTGCTTGCTATAAGCGAATAGTTTATCGACATACCACTGACAGGCAGCTTCTGGCAGAAAACTCACGTAGTTGTATAAATCCATCACAGCAGATTGCCATAATAATACAGTAAAAGCTTGTTAATTCGAATTCCGCAGGAATGCTATGAAAATTCTAATTATACAAAATTTGCACTAATGAAAGCCAGAGGGAAAAAATTGCTCGGTTAAGGTGTGCATATAGTTCGACGTGGCGTGAGCACGCGCACACACATGCTACGTCACGCAGGCGTGAACAACAACGTCTATACTTTGAATCACTGGAGCAGCCAACATAACCGGATGCGGCCAACACGGTCCGATGTGCCCGACGTCAAAGATGGCTCTTGCTCCATCCGCGCGTTGGTCAGAAAAAGAAATCTTGCAGTTTCACCCGAAAGCGAAGCATCAATTGCGATAGCAAATTAGTAGATAAATATACGAAGTAAGGATAACAGGTTTATCAGCCATATAAGCTTGTAAACATTCGCTTACTAACTAAAGTAACAAGTACGGTGTCACGCGCGCACAGGTAAACATGAACACATTTCGCTTGATCACCGCGGAAACTCGCTAAAAAATGCTGGGCTGAGGAATTGCAGCAGTAGCAGCGAGCGAATTGACCTTCGTACAGCTCTCGCTTCAATGCAAACCAAACATATAAAGCACATTGAATACGGAGCTACTGGCACTACGTGCACTACGCGGACTTTGGCCACGTCGCAGATCGCTTTCAAGATACGGCACCCGCATGCACGACCTACTGGAACTCCAGACGTGCACAGATATCCGGTTTCTATGGGAGCCACTTGCGCCAACTCTCGTTCAACCATTGGCCGTTGGTGTCGCTTTTATAACCTGTTCGGCTCCTACTCTACAGTTGACTGGTGCGGCGGCTGTTGTGTTGTGACGAACTGCTTGTCTAGTTGATGATTTTTGCGAACGCAGTGACAGTAATGTCACAAGGCTTTGATCGGTCACTTGGCTCCAAAAGTTGACTGCCCGAACCTAAAAAATGTCGGAGCGTGTAGTCCACTGCTCTCTAAAATAGAATTAAATAGCCGCTCATATATTGCCCTTTTCAGGCAGGAGCAAACTGTGCAGATCTCGCAGATTATTATAAGTCACATTGTATAGTTAGTAAAGTACACAACAGTTTCATTGTATACGTTGTAAAATTCATTTCTGCGCTCTTTAGGAACTTGAAATTACCCTAATGTTCAACGACAGAATGATTACCACTCATTTTAACTCTTAAAAGTTGTCTGTGAATGTGTCGTGAGCTCGGAAAGAGAATCACGCACACAGCTTCACTGCGTACGTATCCTTGGCACCACTGTTATTCTTAAACTGTACCACGCAGAAAAGCTAGCTTTACAGTTTGAAAAGAGTTCCGTGGCATAATTTAAGGCGTGCAGTGCAGCACATTTTAAAGCACTGGGATCACTTTTGCAAGCTTTCTACTCAGCTAGACATCCAACGACATTAAAAACAAGATATGCTCAGCTTTCCTTGAAACAGACTCGATCAACCTATTGCACATGTCAGGCGGAGGACTTACTCCTGAATACTTTTTCCAGATCATCTGCCTTTCACTACGGCACACAGCAGTAAATCCTAATGTCATCTACGACATTAGGCTATCTGTAATCAACTCAAAAAAGCTGGATTATCGTATGAATCTTTTAAAACAATTTTTCCAGTCTCTTATGGAGGCTAGGAAAGGGAAATTATTGCTGTCGATCTAGCATTGCATCTGCCACTTATGCTCGTTGTTTACATTTCTTGCACAGCTCCTCCTCTTCTACTTTCACTGTTCAAATGCAAAGCACTCAAAAATTTCTGTTTTCATTTTATATTTGTGAATTTATTCATTTAATGTTAATACAAGCGCTTTATGCCTGCTGAAATGGCAGCACGAGCACTGAACAAATTGCAGAAGCAGACGACAGTGAACAGGATACAACTAGCACCACTCTGCTCATACGTTCTGTCCCTAGCAGCAAAAGGGGCGAAATCGACCAAGCATGCTGAAGCGGGGAGATCTGTGCAGGTCTGGCGTGCAGTAGGTCGTGCTCGCATGGCCACGCAGTAAGCAGCAGCCGCCAAAGAAGACCCCCCCCTTCTGCCTCACCCCCGTGCCTCGCGTGCGACAAGAGAGGACGAGCATCCACTTCACCTTCCTCATGCGCGTTTGCCTGCTCACTCATCATCATCATCATAATCATCATCATCAGCCTGGTTACGCCCACTGCAGGGCAAAGGCCTTTCCCATACTTCTCCAACTACCCTGGTCATGTACTAATTGTGGCCATGTCGTCCCTGCAAACTTCTTAATCTCATCTGCCCACCTAACTTTCTGCTGCCCCCTGCTACCCTTCCCTTCCCTTGGAATCCAGTCCGTAACCTTTAATGACCATCGGTTACCTTCCCTCCTCATTACATGTCCTGCCGATGCCCATTTCCTTTTCTTGATTTCAACTAAGATGTCATTAACTCGCGTTTGCTCCCTCACCCAATCTACTCTTTTCTTATCCCTTAACGTTACACCTGTCATTCTTCTTTCCATAGCTCGTTGCGTCGTCCTCAATTTAAGTAGAACCCTTTTCGTAAGCCTCCAGGTTTCTGCCCCGTAGGTGAGTACTGGTAAGACACAGCTATTATACACTTTTCTCTTGAAAGATAATGGCAACCTGCTGTTCATGATCTGGGAATGCCTGCCAAATGCACCCCAGCCCATTCTTATTCTTCTGATTATTTCCGTCTCATGATCCGGATCCACGGTTACTACCTGCCCTAAGTAGATGTATTCCCTTACCACTTCCAGTGGATCGCTACCTATTGTAAATTGCTGTTCTCTTCCGAGACTGTTAAACATTACTTTAGTTCTCTGCAGATTAATTTTTAGACCCACTCTTCTGCTTTGCCTCTCCAGGTCAGTGAGCATGTATTGCAATTGGTCCCCTGAGTTACTAAGCAAGGCAATATCCCCAGCGAATCGCAAGTTACTAAGGTATTCTCCATTAACTCTTATCCTCAATTCTTCCCAATCCAGGTCTCTGAATATCTCCTATAAACACGCTGTGAATAGCATTGGAGAGATTGTATCTCCCTGCTTGATGCCTTTCATTATTGAGATTTTGTTGCTTTCTTTATGGAGGACTACGGTGACTGTGGAGCCGCTGTAGATATCTTTCAGTATTTTTACATACGGCTCGTCTACACCGATTCCGTAATGCCTCCATGACTGCTGTGGTTTCGACAGAATCAAACGCTTTCTCGTAATCAATGAAAGCTATATATACGGGTTGGTTATATTCCGCACATTTCTCTATCACCTGATTGACAGTGTGAATATTGTCTATTGTTGAGTAGCCTTTACGGAATCCTGCCTGGTCCTTTGGTTGACAGAAGTCTAAGGTGTTCCTGATTCTATTTGCGATTACCTTAGTAAATAGTTTGTAGGCAACGGACAGTAAGCTGATCGGTCTATAATTTTTCAAGTCTTTGGTGTCCCCTCTCTTATGGATTAGGATTATGTTAGCATTCTTCCAAGATTCCGGTACGCTCGAGGTCATGAGGCATTGCGTACTCAGGGTGGCCAGTTTTTCTAGAACAATCTGCCCACCATCCGCCCGCTCACTGTCGCACGCTTCCTCTTGCACATACGGCATATGGCCCACAGCTATGATTTTATCGCCCTTGAGCTTTATACAGAACCTCACTGGAGAGAAGTGACCTGCAACAGAGGCGTTGGCCATGCCATGGCCAGGTGCAAACGCGTCTCTCTCCAGTCAGGCCTAAACAAAGGGCCGCATATGTAAAAAGCAAAGCCGCAGGGCCTGCACGGTGACGCCAGCATCACCAACGTCCTCCCACACACTAGCACTTTCCCCATTCACGATGGCGCGGAGTTCAAATTATCTGTGGTGGTGCTGCTTTTGGGGTGAATTAGCGGGCTGTTACATACATATTGCTTTCAGTACATTTCTGGGTGGATCATATAGCTGCTACTTCGAATTATCCGAAATTTTGAAATAACGAGTTGTGAATTAACGAGATTTTACTGTAATGGCATGAGAGAAAAGTTTTGCCCACCAACTCTTTGCGTACTTCTCGCACTTTGCTTTGTGCGGGGCCCATGACGTCACACTGCTTACAAAAGGGAGAGGGAGAGATCCATTGTATCACTGAACATAGCCTCCTATATTTTTTCATGCTCGCGCAATGGTGCTGCAGAGACCGTCTGTGGCCCTCTCCCATCCTCCTTGATTCACGCCTCTGCTCTGCGTGAGAGGCGCTCGCACCCCATACTTGCATTCCCTCGGACTCGCTGACCGAGCTTGCTTCTCATCCCTCATCAGAAGCCAGAGTGTGCTCGTTTCTTGTGGACAAAATGCACGTCAAACAGAGGCTACTTTAACATAAAGTAAGGGACGCCTTCATCGGCGAAGTAGACTATGGTGGGAGTATCATAAGAAAACAACAATGAGCCTTTGCTGGCCAACTCACTTCTGTGCTTCATCCTCAATGGCCTTTCATTTTCGTTCAAAATACCCGTGGCCTACGTCTTCACGAGAAATTGCACTGGCCGCGAGCTGCACACGCTCATGCAACACGTCCTGAGGGAAGTTGAAGACATAGGATTTTTCGTCATGCGTATTGTCACCGACAACCACAAGATCAATGTCTTAGCATTCCAACTTCTATTCAACGGAAGCCCCACGCATTCTATCGGAACACCAAATCAAAGAATCGAAATCAGTGCCACTTGGTCAAAAACGTGCGATCACAGTTTTTGTCCTGTGACATCTGAAAAGGAGGCGAAATAACTGCGAACCACTTGAAGAGCCTCTACAAAATGCAGCAAGGCAGCCTTGTAGAGCCAGTTCGATTTATAACGAAAACCTGTGTTCCCACAAATATTGAAAAAATGAACGTGAAGAGAGCAGTTCAAGTTTTGTCTCCTGCCGTGAAAACTGCACTGAAGCTCCTGCAAGAGCAAACGGGCCACACATGCGACACAAGTTTCGCGGTTGTGGGACCGACGGTTGAATTCATGGACACCGTGCACCGCTGGTTCATGCTCATGCACATGAGCAATTGTACCCAGCACATACACCAGAACAATGCCGACTGCAAGCAGTTCGAATCTACAAGCGATGTACGGCTAAACTGGCTTGAAACAAGCTTCCTCGACTGCCTGGCCGATCTCAAAAGCGAGTGCCTGGCGAAGAACTTCTTAACCAAGGAAACTTACGAAGGCCTGGTGTTGACAATTCGTTCAAATGTTGACTGTGTTTGATATCTTCTGGAAGAGATGTGCTTTCACTTTATTTTATGGAGGAAAATGTCGTCTGACCCGATCGAGTCATTTTTTGGCTGGCTGAGGAAGCCAGCAGGCTCAAATGATCAAACAGATGCCCAAGCTGTTCTCTCAGGTATTGAGAAGTCTCCGAAGACTGGTATCGCATCGGCATCAAGTAGGAGCAACGTAATGGCAGCAGAAGGCAACGATTGCTTGTCAATGCTGCCGCAACAGAAAAACACACGGGAAGGAACCAGCAAGGAATTCCCTGCAAATGCATGTAGAGAGCTCACAGAGCAACTCAAGTGAGAACAGCCTCGGCTTCCTACTCCAGATGTCGCAGCATTGGCTATGGTATGCGGCTATTTGGCAAGAGCTGTACAAGAAAAGATCGATTGTGTGGAGTGCAACAAAGCCAAACGCCTCGGCGCCCTTGCACTCGCTGATAAAGCACCAAGACAGCGGTGAACTCATCTACCCATCTGGACAACTTTTAGCGGTTCTCTATGCATTAGAGAAATTTATCAGCTTTCTTCTCGCAAGAAGGCACATGAATCAGCCTTTGAAAAAGGCTGTGAGTGGAGGCTGCAATACTCCACGAGCACAAAACCTTGATGTGCTCGACACCAGGATATCAAGAGAACCTGCTGAAACTATTGCTGACAAAGTCTTTTTTGCCCAATATTCACAAATTTTGCAATGAAGGCGACAGGCAAACACGACTTGGCTAAAGTGTTTGAAATAAAATTGCTATTCCGAAAAACCCTCAAAATGTGGAGTATGATGTCACAGTTCGGTGCTTTCTGGTGAAGGGCTGACTCTCCACATCATGTTTTAGGTTGCTTACTTCTGATGCACATTGTCTAGAAACATCAATTCAACGTGCGATTTTATTTTATAGTTCTATGTCAAATACGAATGCCAAACGTGTCTCCACGAGCGCGCGCACAAGCAGCGCCGTCGCGTCATCTGCTCTGGGACGGTATGGGAAGGCAGCGCGATCTGATGGCGGGCGCATGAACTAGGCGGTACGGATGGTGCGCTTTGTTTCTCCCGTCAGTGGGCGGGCATGAAAAAATATAGGAGGCTATGCACTGAACATCACGTCTAGGTCATCAGAAAAGTGTTCAGTCAAAGAGGTTTATAACTATGTGACTGCCAATCACTTAGGCATTTTGGAAGATCTTTAAAATACATATGATGTGTTTTCACACGTCTGACTTTTGAGGCTCCGTAGGTGCCATGAAAGTGTCTGAAAAATCGGGTAGTCTGAAAACATGAATGCATGCTTTTTGCTACCCTCAAGGGCTCAGATCGCCACAGGCATGTCCGAAATAGCTCCCAAGACCTGCTAGTATACTTATTAGACGTATCGGTGCTCTTATTGTGACAGGAGAAGTTGAGTGCACGCATTTATAATTAAAGAATACATACCGTATCCTATGACAGTGGCCATTTTTCATTCTTAGTATGCTTCACCTCAATACATTGCACATGCTTGACCTTGTAACACCTCTGTTTGCGGCAAAGCTGACTTTTGGGAACTGGCATAATTACTGTTACGACTTTGCACCGCTGCCACCACTATTACAACTTTGAGGTGGTCCCGTAGCGCTCGTCACCCGTTTCGTGACAGAGCGTTGGTAGCGAAGACTCCGAGTCAGGCGTCGGTGAGAATAACGAAAGGGATTTTATACACTATATACAGGTCATTATACAGGACAAGATCGGCTCACAGCAAACGCGACTGTTCCCGCACGGCGACGTCCGGCGAGACTCCAATGCGTGACACATCTCACTCCACTCGAGAGTGGCACTCGGCTCCCGGTGGGTCGGTGGATCCGGTTTTCCAGGCGGCGGCGGCGGGACTTATAAAGCCCTGAGAAACGATTGTTACTCAAATGGCCCAATACAAAGCAAGCACTCGACGGTCGCCCGAGAGGTCAAACCAGCAACCGCGCTTGCCACCCGCTTCCAAGTTGCCATGCGCGGTGACCTCCAGGCAAAAGGAAATACGGCGCTGGGCTGTCTAGCACTTTGTTGCACGTTTGGACGTGTCGCTTGCCGATGCTTCTGCTCAGGACGCCGCTGCTTGACGGCTCAGCATCTTGACTTTGTGGGGTCTCTCCTCCCGTACTCTTGGGACAAAGGAACGACAACACAGTAGTGCAAACAATCACAAGGGCATTTATTGGGCCTTTCATAGATAAGTGCCTGCTAGCCGAGTTGCTATCCACAAAACATGCCGATGGGCGCGCGACAAATCTAGAAGTCTGACTCACCGCGACCGGAAGCGAGCGAATATGTTCGCCCCATGCTGGATCCCAACGCCTGGTCGTTCGCGCGTACAGTCACGCGAATCGTGGCGCGTTCGAGGGCGGCCACGCGAGGCGGTCTCGCAGAAGCATGGGTCGGCGCGCACGCGGGATACGTCCCCGCCGCGCGCCGACCCGCCGGGCAAGAGGGTCGCTGCACGTGCGGCACGGCCGTCCCGCTTCCTGTCTCCAACCCAACAGCCCGAGCGCCTTGTCTCCCGACGCCCGAGCAACCCCGCAGCGGCGCGACGCTCGCGCCATCTCTCGCACCGCGCTTGTACCACCCGACCGCCGCGGGCGCCAGGCCACGCGGCGGGCGAAGCCGCCCTGCAGGAGACGAGCCATGCGGGAAAACTAGATCTCAGGGGAGGCGTGAGAGTCACGCATCCCCACATCCCCCCAACCTTAAATCACTACATATTCCAGCGAGACATGTGACACGGTCTAACATCAAACTGTGCTTCGCAAACAAGGTAGAACATTAAACAGTGGTCGCGCCGAAGAAATGTCCGCACGCTGTCCATAACATGCGAGCCGACATTGTCCTTGGGTGCACCGCTGGCGTCCGCCGGTCACAGCGGCAGCTTTGCAGACTCGACGGCACGATGCCAGGCCAGGACTCCGGAGACGACGACGCAGTAGTCGGTACGAACAAGCGTCGCTCGCGCCGACGCGCCCTGCTGGGAAGAGCCGCCGTAGCTGTCGGTGACCGCCGGCTCTTTTGTCCGCCACCGGGGGTTGTGAGCTGGATGCAGGAGGCCGCCGAAGTCGCCGCGCCGAACTGGCCACAGCATCACCATCGCCCGGGGTGGCTCGGTCGTAGTCCGGGGCAGCAGCGCAGACGATGTGCAGGTGACGGCAAACCAGGGGTGACTCCAATCACGCTGCGTAAACTCAACACACTCGGCAAACACTAAAGTAGTGCAAGGGAGAGGAATTATGCATGCGCATCGCCCACGTGGTACGATGTTCAACTCGGCTAGCAAAAGATCGGGCAGCTACTCAGATGCTAAGTTCACGTGAACGAAGCTCGCTTTCTTGAGTCGAACGAGTAATTTCAATTCGTGCGAGGCTAAATAGCATGAGGGAAGCGAATTGCAACACCTCAACGCCACGGTCCAGCAGGTTGTGTCCCTCCACGTGCGACAGGCAGCTTCGTAAAGCCTTAGGCCTAAATCGTCGCTACCCTGACAACAACCGGCATCCAAAAACAACACCCAAAATGAGCGCAAAACAGGCAGCCGCGAGGAGACGTTAGCTCTGTGAGGTGGTCCTACTCCGCTCGGTGCACAAAGCATCCGAGTTGACGGCGCCCACCGTCCCAGACGGTGTCGGAGCGCCCGGTGCCAGGCCGCAATACTAGTCAGCCCGTAGTGGCACCCGTGGCCCGCGGCCACCCGGCTCCCAGAGCCGCGACTTCATCCGAGTCAAAGAGATAGAAGAAGCTATTTACATAAGAAATTCGGATCACCCACGAGGCTTCCGTACTCACTCGCTTCAGGCTTGCCACTGCTCTGCGGGCGCTCAGCCTCGCTCTCCCAGGATGCAGACCACGTGGCTCTCGTACCGACGAATGCCATTAAAAAAAAAAACACTTGCGAAAAGGCTTAGCATGTTGACATGTTCAAACACACTACTGCTACCATCACCTCGCTCAAGAAAGCACGCCGCCGACGCTAGCGATCAAAATCCACGCTAGGCCTACGCTTCGGTTCAAACAAAGGTCTCGAACGAAGCAAACTGTTAAAACTATCGTCCGATGCCCCAAGAGTCCCACGTTGGGCGCCAGATGTGGGGTCTCTCCTCCCGTACTCTTGGGACAAAGGAACAACACAGTAGTGCAAACAATCACAAGGGCATTTATTGGGCCTTTCATAGATAAGTGCCTGCTAGCCGAGTTGCTATCCACAAAACATGCCGATGGGCGCGGGACAAATCTAGAAGTCTGACTCACCGCGACCGGAAGCGAGCGAATATGTTCGCCCCATGCTGGATCCCAACGCCTGGTCGTTCGCGCGTACAGTCACGCGAATCGTGGCGCGTTCGAGGGCGGCCACGCGAGGCGGTCTCGCAGAAGCATGGGTCGGCGCGCACGCGGGATACGTCCCCGCCGCGCGCCGACCCGCCGGGCAAGAGGGTCGCTGCACGTGCGGCACGGCCGTCCCGCTTCCTGTCTCCAACCCAACAGCCCGAGCGCCTTGTCTCCCGACGCCCGAGTAACCCCGCAGCGGCGCGACGCTCGCGCCATCTCTCGCACCGCGCTTGTACCACCCGACCGCCGCGGGCGCCAGGCCACGCGGCGGGCGAAGCCGCCCTGCAGGAGACGAGCCATGCGGGAAAACTAGATCTCAGGGGAGGCGTGAGAGTCACGCAACCCCACAACTTGTCAAGGGAGAATTAGGGTGCTGTGCCTTTCGGCGCAGCCCCGGGTTTGTCCAAAGGGCGTTCGCAGGATAAATTCTGCATCTTGTAGATTCCGATTCCGGGCTGGTGGTAATGGCACAACATTACACACTGTGGGGATGCGTGACTCTCACGCCTCCCCTGAGATCTAGTTTTCCCGCATGGCTCGTCTCCTGCAGGGCGGCTTCGCCCGCCGCGTGGCCTGGCGCCCGCGGCGGTCGGGTGGTACAAGCGCGGTGCGAGAGATGGCGCGAGCGTCGCGCCGCTGCGGGGTTACTCGGGCGTCGGGAGACAAGGCGCTCGGGCTGTTGGGTTCGAGACAGCAAGCGGGACGGTCGTGCAGCGACCCTCTTCCCCGGCGGGTCGGCGCGCGGCGGGGACGTCCCGCGCGCGCGCGCTGCGACCCATGATTCTGCGAGACCGCCTCGCGTGGCCGCCTTCGAACGCGCCACGATTCACGTGACTGTACGCGCGAACGACCAGGCGTTGGGATCCAGCATGGGGCGAACATATTCGCTCGCTTCCGGTCGCGGTGAGTCAGACTTCTAGATTTGTCGCGCGCCCATCGGCATGTTTTGTGGATAGCAACTCGGCTAGCAGGCATTGATTTATGAAAGGTGCAATAAATGCCCTTGTGATTGTTTGCACTACTGTGTTGTCGTTCCTTTGTCCCAAGAGTACGGGTGTGAGAGACCCCACAACACTTCAAAGCTGTCTGCGAGAATGACATAGGTGGAGTCGACGGCATTGCCAACAGTGGCAAATTATTTCAATGAAAAGCATGGAACCAAACAGCTGAAAGCTTGGTAGCGAATGACAAAGCAGCTTGGACTAGCGTTTCCAGGATTGGCATGCAAGGACGCTGGTTTGACAGTGCGAGATAGTCAAAATAGTGGCACTATTGGCTTCTATTAATGTTGTTTCAAACTTGCAGTCACAGCAAAAAGCATGGAAAATTGGACTGAAAATGGTTTCAGCATCCGAAATTTCAGACGTCCTTATATATTAGTTTGTGGTGATGCCCTGAAGGCGTTAGAATTATTGGGCATATCCGAAATATCGGCCACCAGAAAAATTGGTCGTTGACTGCTGTCGCATGTACTTGCAGAAATCTTTGGGCTTACCTTTGTGATATGGTTACATGCTGTGCAGAATTATTTATCCTGAAACAAACATTGAAGGTGAAAAAACAATGCTGTGCAGAATTATTTATCCTGAAACAAACATTGAAGGTGAAAAAACAATGTGTAGACCACTTTTAAACAAGCAGATTTGGCCGTGGGCATACACACATATTTCATCTTTCATGTTTCATGTGTCAAGTTCTAATGTTATAGGTGTGGTCCTATTCAAGCAAGACGGGGTAGTGAACAGCCACCTGTAGTTGGCTCTCAGTTGCAACCTTTGTGTTGGTAAGCCCAGTTCATGCTTTTAAAGACAAACTACCTTATAAATTGGAGTATAGGTTCTGGGAATATAGGTCGACCCCTTACATTGAAGAAAGAAAAAAGAGAAATAAAAAGATTGACACAATGGGTTTAAGTTCACAATGGCGCTGCAGGTTTGCAGCAAACTGACTGCTATCGAACGTGCATGGAGCTCCCGCATGAAGTCTGTAAGTGTGTCCTGAAGCTCTGGGTGCATTGCGTGATGCCCACGAAGTTACGTTTTATGTGGGTTGCACACTGAAAGGTTTCCTTTTGGTGGCCACCAATATCATATGCTTTATTCAGAGACCCTAAACTGGCGCTGAGCGGCCATTTGCCATTAATTTGGTGAAGTCTCTACCTGCGCTACTCATCGCTCATCAGACAAATCACACATGAAGTTGATCGGAAGAGCAAACACAAGAAGACACAGCGACAAAAACAAGAAAAAAAAATGCCAGCAATCACGTTTGGATATGGATGCAGTTTTGGCTAAGCGCTTGCCAGCATGCACACCATAGGTTGCCAGACAATGACTAACATTCAGCTAAAAACCTGTGAATAAGATTAGTCTTATTCCTTAGTCTTGTTTTTCATAAAACTAGCTCTACTTGTGTTTCGATTTATACAGTGATCTCGAGTTGTGTCATTTCTGTGACACACATGTGATGGCATTTCTCGTGTGCCCATGTTGAGAGACCGGTACATGCAGGTGAACGTGACAATCTGGGATGTCAACGACAATGCGCCACGCTTCGAGAGTGCAGTGCTCAAGCTGAGCTTGCCTGAGAATGTGGCCGTTGGTACAGCAACATACGTGGCACAGGCGCACGATGCTGATGCAGGGCGAAATGGCGCGGTACGCTACTCGCTGCTCGAGGCACCCCCAGGTCTCTTTGAACTCGGGCCTCGGTCGGGGCGACTGGCCCTACTTCGGCCACTGGACTACGAGACGCAGCCTCGCTTGCACCTCGTGTTGGGCGCAGCAGATGGGGGCACCCCAGTGCAGTCAGCCTCTATGACATTGCTCATTGAGGTGCAGGATGTCAATGACAATCCCCCAGTGTTCGACCGGCCTGTGTACAGTGTCAATGTGCTCGAGTCCCTGCCAGCCAACTCGCATTTCCTGCAGGTAAGACACCAACTGAGGGTGCTGCAAGTAATTAAGGTCTATAGAGAAGTAACTACGTTTACTTGCGTCATGTTTCTAATTTTTCACTGTGTGCCAGTGTTGCACTAGGAATTTTATTATACCAATGTTGCACAAAAACACCCATTGACACAACATTTGTGCAAATTCATCAATCAACCCTATTCTGGAAAGGTTCTACTGGGACTTTGGCCGAACCCTTGTGCAATGTCCTAAAGGCTTTTATCAAATTCTTGCATTAGAGCAGTCTTGATTTGAGACTTTGAAGAGTCTACACTGTTCAAGTTGCTTCTCCCATCTCCCTTCCACCCCACCGACATCAGCAAGAGGGTGAAGGGAGACGAGAGATGGGCGACGAAGGTGCGCCATGTGGAGTGTGCAGCATAGAGGTGGATGTGGCGAAGCAGCTCTCATTGTATTTCTTCTGTTGGATTTCGCATTCATTTTATGCACATTCACCCACTAGTCAGATTTAGTTGTTATAGTCAATAGTGCGGCATGGGAGCATTGTAGTAAGCTGTTTATATTACCATAGAGTACAAACGAATGTTCACCATGGCAGCTGCTCATTGGTATGTCTGAGTATTGTTAAAACCAGTTCAATAATGCTTCGTTTATTCGGCCCTCATGAGTCTGGACTTAATAAAATTGTTTTTGTTAATTCAGAGGTATTTAGCTGGATGTCTGTTAATTTACATAACTCGCGGCGAGCACGAAGCGTCGCAAGAGAGCAAAAATGGCAGTAGCATTTAATTGAAACCAAAAACCAGTTAATTAATGGAACGCTGGGACGCTTCATGCCTTATTGTGCCTTTATAACCTTTATTCTCGTGTTTACAGGCACAAATAACACCACATTAACTGCATGCCTTCGTAATTGCGTAGTTGCCATCCATGATTGCGTGCATCGGCCGCTTGCTTTCAGAACAATGTGGTCGCCATTCATGATCATGTCGATAATGACCGTAATATCGCACGCAGTGGATACTGCAAACGGCAGTTTCGTTTTGACTCAGTGGGTGCATTGCCATCCATGATTGGGGGAATAGCGACCATGGTTTTGTCCACAGCAGTTGCGGCAAGCAGTAGTTCTGTTCTGGCTCTGTGCATGCATTGGCCGCTTGCCTTTTGGTTGTCACATGTCTAGTTTTCTAGCGGGGGCTGAGTGGACACGAAAGCATGGCTGGCTTCGCCTCTTGCTGCTGATGTGAAGAGATAGTCGACACGGCATGAAACCATATGTTTCATTGTCGACTCTGAAATTCAACAAATTCTCAATTCAGATTTGCTTTTTGTGGATGCCTGATAACTAGACAAATATGGCGGCCCCTTCCGCATAAGAAATATTCATTGGCAGCTGTACTTATTTGCATAATAGGTCGAATTTCAATGTAACAAAATTTTGATATAACGAAGCAAATTGCTGATTTTACTGGCTTAGTTATATCAAGGTTTAGCTGCACAATAATATTTAGCCAGACTGAAATTTCATTGCAGTTTTTCCCATCCTGGTGTCAACTTCATGTGTTTTTCATCCCTTACAGTCGCTGATCAAACCTCACGGGGACTGCGGAAATGTCTGAATAAACAGGTGTCTGGAAAAGCAGATTAAGGAAAAAAAAAAAAAGAAATCCTTTATTTCCACGCACTTATTCGGGTTCGGCAGTAGGCTTCAAGAAATCGTGAATGCGCCATTGCACGCTGTTCCGTATACGTGCAATCAGATAAGCCTGAATCACGGAGAGGGTTGTATGGTCACTCTAGGCGGCTGAAAGCACAGTCACTGCCTGTACACGCTCCGCATGCAACGGCAGCATGGCACATGGTGCGTCATCTTCCAACTTGGAGTCGTCGTCCGGCGGTGCAGCAGAAACGAATGACGAATGATCTCGCCGTCATCGAGTTCTGCGCATGTCAGTACAGCAGTGTCAGCACCTGTGAAACTGTCAAATGAGACGGTGTCCGTAATCGCAATGCAACCACTGCACAGGTCTCGGCAGAACATTTTTGGCGTCAGTAGGGAGAACATCGGAAGGCGACAAATCCTAGGCCTCCTGGCACCCGCTTGCCGGCATTCCCCAGCGCAGTCTGCGCGGGCATTGCCAGCGCCATTAGACACTTGACGCGATGTTTCCGTATGCCACGTTGCATCACTGCAACGTCGACACAGCACACAAAGCAAACATCACTACGCCATCACGCCGACACCAGTCACACAAGTGAAAAACGTTGCCTACTCGCAGCGTCGTGCACGAAGAAAGAAACAAATCAGCTGCTGGGTTGTCTTGATATGGCTTACTAAGCTGAGACCAGAACTGCTGTAGCCACGAACCAGGCAGAAATGACGATGATGAGTGGGGATTTGCAGTAGCGCCACTTCCTGGGGCAGCAAGGAGGCTCCGTTCAAAACAAAAATGGCGTTCAGCAAGTCGAACCATGCACTGGTCAGAGTGGGTGCATAGTGCTCTCGATCGAGTTGGCTCAAGGAGTGTCCTAAAAATCCGATGAGAAGTTGCAAGGTGTCCAAACTTTCGTCAGTTCTTATACATTATGGTCTATGGGGAAAATGGCGGTGCCGCAAAGCAGACCAAATAATCGAGCATGTCCGAATTTTTGGAGTCCGAAAAATCAGTCGGCGGCTGTATTTCAAAAGCTTTTGCACCAGAGTCTAGATATCTTAAAATCTGTACTGCAATACCTGTGAGAAATCACTACCCAAAGATTTCCACAATTTGTCTGCAGCTGCAATATCGCTGAAAAGGGAAAGCAGAATTTCGTGTAAACAGCAACTTTTGTTTAATGGCGTCAACTAACCATGGCATGTGCCCTGCGCCTGCGCAGTCTCCTGCAAGAGAGGCCCTGATGTCACTCGACTCCCAGAGTTATCCACTCCTGGTGAAGCGAGCCTCTTGCACTTAGTGCTGCACAGAACAAAGTCTGGGGAGAGAAAGCAACTGTGATAACTGCAGTCTGGTTGACAGACTGACAACAGCGCACACAGTGGGCAGGTTTCACACTTGCCAAGCCGGGTCCATGTGCACTGTATTTATTTCCTTAAAACTGCGGTGCCTCCTATCTGCCGGAACGACAACTGATCCTATCACGTCCCTCCCCCTTTATTTAGATAGTGCCAAAACAGCGTGTACTTAAAGGCTGGCTGCAGTGAAATTCTAGACTGCATAAAAATAAGAAGCCCTATTTCAGATAATGTGCCTATGTAAAAAATATTACGCTTGGAATATGAGTGGATGCTTCCCAAAACACTCGCAGAAATACAATGTTTTTGATACCAAAACTGAAAAAAAAAAAAACACCGCCATTACCACTCGCCGGAAGTGACTTACTATTTAAGCTGTAGAGAACCAGCGCTCAGGTCATCAGCTTCCTTTGCTTGCATGCCATTCCCTTGTATCAGCAAACAAGTTCCACACGTCTGCTAGCCACAGAGTTAGTATACTCTGCTGGCTGCTGCTTGTGCTGTGCCCACGCTGTTGCGCACCTACGATGTTCTTTTAATGCACAGTATTCTGCGTTCTGCCTCTGCTCGAAGAAGAGTGCATTGGGGTGGCCAAGCTAAAGGCCCAGATAAACGCGGAAGCGATCCATGCGCAGTGCAGTTACGCTATGTCGTCGAAAATTGGGTGCTCTGCAGTCTAGCTTGGCTGGTCCAAGAATATAACAGGTCCTATCTCACGCCAGAGTCACTCGAGCAGGCTTCATTGCGCGCTACCTTAGCTGACCAGCAGCATGCTGGCCTATACAGTTGCGGACCTCGTGGGGACCAAAAAATAGTCTCGCTGGTTGTTTCGGAATCCCGCTCCTAGTGATTATGATATAGTGCTGACTAAAAAAGAAAGAAAGTCCCGTCCCCTGAAGCAAACGTTTTGTCAGCGAAGGAAAAGTGGGAAGATGGCACGCTCTCTCTGTTGATAGCATGCACCTCCCAATCTTGGAGGCTATAGAGTGGGCCACTGGAAGCCAAGCCTGGCCAAGCTTGCAGAAAATCCTGCATGGTATCGTGGCTCGAAACGAGTGATTTAGTCTGGAGAAACGAACTTTTGGGCCTAAACCTGTCTGAAAAATTGGTCGTGGAGATGCATAAACTCAATGGAAACTCTGATGGTGCATTTATGAAGCCCAGAATATCCATCAAGTCCAAATTCTTGGAGTCCCGAAAATCTGTAGGCAACTGTATACAGTTTGGTTTCACTGAAGTGAACATTTTGAGTTTGCATCTTCGACAAACGACAAAGTGCTTGCTCGCCATGCGCTTCTGTGTTTGTGCAACGGCAACAACTGTTTGTCACACTGCTGTGGGTCACATTTAACGTGCAGGGTAAAATTTTAATAGCAATCTTAGCGTCTCTGGCATGACGCACCTGACTTCACTGGCTGCGGCCTAGCATGCTAGAAACACTGGACTTGTCGACCGATCAGACAACTACTGCCATCTGTAGTAAAAGATGAGGAGCAGCTAAGGCTCAGCACGGCTGGGCTAGTCGGGTGCACCCTCTGCCTGGCCGTAGGCTTGGCGCAAAGTGTGTGTAAAATTACGGCCAGAAGTTTCACCTATTTCGCTCTGGCGGCATCGCATTCCTGCATGGTTTGCCACCACATCTATACCATGGCTGCCGCGCCGCATTCTCCTTCATAACGAATGCAGCAAGTTGTTCCTTCCGACATTGTTTGTGGCACTGTGAGAAAAAATGCTTTCGTTCGTCTACCTCGACAACTCCGATGTAGAGACGTGCTAAATGTCTCGAAGTTGATGCACTACCGGAAATGATTGCTCGAGAATATTGCCCCTGAATGCAACTTGCCTTTGCTTTTCATGTGCTATCATGGCTTATAGTAAGTTATAGTCATCCAGAGAATGTGTTTGGCAAGCAGATCTTGCATGGGTAAGTAACTGTGCTCATGAAATGTGGCTTGTGCATTGAGGTGCAGTTCACGCGCTTGGTACGTGTTGGCAGGTCTGCATTGCACTTGCCGGCTATGGCATGATGTACGCTTGTGCTCTGAAAGTTGGGACAGGAAAGATGTGTTCGGCCTTCCTCTACACAGCGTTGTGTACTGCACAGCCATCGCTCATTTTCGAGTATGTGTTCAAGCACCTGATTGCCATGCAACACGTAGGCATTCTTGCAACAGCTCAAATAATGTGCTCAATGAGAAAGCGCACCGAGAAAGACACCCATCAACTTGTAAATGTTGAGCGAGTGATGCGCCTGGGTGCAACTGAGAGATCAGCAGTCGTGAACAGCAAATTCTGAAACATTTACCATATCCAGATCGCTACCGCTCATCGCCAGGTACGTGCATTGTCTGCTTAGGTGCTATTTAAAGGCTGCTATTAAGAAAATAAGACAGTTACCAGCTATGCAGCTTTGCCAAGATTACACAGATAGTATATGCTAAGCATTTATAGACAATTTAGCCCGTATGAAATTTCATTGCAGTTGGCCTTTAAGGTGGTGGTACTATGTCAGCCATCTTGCGAGTAGTTTATATTCGCCCACCAGGCGGCGCCACTCAGTCATGACTGAAGAAATTGCGTTGAATGGGAAGGGATGAGAAGCGTGGAGAAAGTTCAAATCAACAAGGGACTGAGGCACGGGTGCCCTTTATCCCCACTGCTGTTTATGATGTACATGGTGAGGATGGAGAGGGTGCTAGAAGGAAGTAATATCGGGTTTAATCTCTCA
Source organism: Dermacentor variabilis (assembly GCF_050947875.1). Taxonomy (NCBI): domain Eukaryota; kingdom Metazoa; phylum Arthropoda; class Arachnida; order Ixodida; family Ixodidae; genus Dermacentor; species Dermacentor variabilis. Next base: position 5,477,340 of record NC_134571.1, on the reverse strand, counting down.
TACAAACAGGCAGGTACAGTAATAGAGCAGCAACTCCCAGGTTTATTTTATGCGGACGACATTGTGTTGCTCGCTAACAAGCAAAGTGATTTGCAACGTCTGGCTAATATCTGTGGACAGGAAGGCAACAATTTAGGTTTGAAATTTAGTGTTAGAAAATCAGGGGTTATGGTATTCAACGAAAACAGTGCACAGACAGTGGAGATACAGGGCCAAGAAATACCTCGGGTAACAGAATATAAATACCTTGGTATATGGATAAACGAAGGCAATGGATATATGAAAACACAGGAAAAAACCATAACAGTCAAGGGGAAGAGAAATGCAGCCATAATGAAGCACAGAGCGCTATGGGGATACAATAGGTACGAGGTCATCCGAGGTATGTGGAAAGGGGTAATGGTTCCAGGACTTACTTTTGGAAATGCGGTTGTTTGCTTTAAATCAGGGGTACAATCAGGGCTCGACGGGAACCAAAGGTCAGTGGGTCGCCTCGCATTGGGCGCTCACGGGAAGACTACAAATGAAGCTGTGCAGGGGGATATGGGCTGGACTAGTTTTGAAGTGAGGGAAGCTCGCAGTAAAATTGAGTATGAAGAACGGCTGAGGAATATGGAAGAAAGTAAATGGGCTGGGAGAGTGTTCAGGTATCTGTACAGGCAAAACATTGATTCACAGTGGAGGAAAAGAACTAGGAAGCTTACCAGCAAGTATGCGGCCTGTGGGGTGGGCAACACAGCAACAAAGAAGGTCAAGCGGAAAGTCAGAGAGGCTGAATTAATCTCATGGGTGGCGGCAATGGAAAAGAAACCTGCCATGAGTAACTACTTAAGAGGAAAAAACGAAATCAGGAAAGAAACCATTTATGATAACTCAAAGGGAAGCTCATTACTTTTCGAAGCGAGATCGAGATGCCTTAGAACATGCACCTATAAAGCGAAATATAAGAAGGAAGAAGAAGCATGTGCTTGCTGCGGTAAAGCTAGGGAAACGACGGAGCATATTTTATTAGAATGTGAAGACGTCTACCCAGCAGTCAATTTAGGCACCACTGGCCTCCTTGAAGCCCTTGGGTTCAGCGGGAGCAGTGGTAAAGCAAACAGGTCCGCAATAGACATTAGTAAGAGGCGATTGGAGGATTGGTGGAAGAAAAGTAGGGAAACGACAAAAGACGGAGACGTACAAAAACACAGTTCGCAATAGGAGATCAGAAAATTTGGACGTGGTAGTTCATAGTGTTTTTTTTTTCCTTTTCTTTTTTCATTGGTTAACCCAGGTAGGATATTAGGCAGCATAGTAGCAAGAGCTTGGTGGCGCAACCCACCGCCCCGTTCCAAAGGGGACGCTCATAACATCCATCCATGAAGAAATGCTCTTTGCCCATGCAGCACAGCGTTATCGCTCGGCGCAGGACACACCTGCATGTATCGGAAGTTTCTCCAATGTTACTGATGCTTCTATCCATTGTCTGTTGTCACCGACGCTCATGAAATCTGATTGTATGAGCGACATTAATTGTCTAGTGCTTTCTGGAAGACACGCAGGCAGCAGGGATTACTCTGGAAGCTTTGATGACTCATGTATACAGTCGAACCCGACTATATCGAACCCGTTTACATCGAATTATTCTATATATCGAACAATTTCTAGACACGATATAGTTACAATGAGTATATATCGCAAAAATTACGCTTACATCGAACAAAAATAGCAGCGACACCTGATATATCGAACGTCAAGCGGCGGAAAGTGCCCCCGGAAGTTGGCTTTCCCTCGCAGTGGCGGAGAAAACCCGGCTGCGCGGCTCCATCCAACCGCTCTCCCTACCGTGACCGCGCCCGACCGCGCTGCCTCGGACGAGCCGTCGGCACCCCCCCTGCAAAAAATGATCCTGGCCCGCCCACAGCGCTTGCTCAGACAGCCAATCAGATGCTCTTGTGCCCTCGTCATGCAAGATGGCGAAAGTGCGACTTGTCTCGCTGTTTTTGTGTGCGCCTTGTAGGCCTTCTCTCGCAGTGTTGCCGTGATGAAGCGGAAGAATTTGCCTTTCGTCGTGAAGCTCGCAATCATAAATCGTGTCGAACGCGGTGAGAAGTCTGATGTCCCCGCAGAGCACAACATTCCGAGGAGCACTCTCGGCACGATCTTGAAGAATAAGGGGGAGATTAGGGCTAAAGCGTCCAAACTCGCGACCCAGTGCCCGTGGCGCCCGACCCGTACGCACGGCCGTGTACGAGTGGTTAATCTGAAATTGCTTCAGCCGTGCCGATTTCCGCGTGCTCAGTGATGACCGTAAATTCTGAATAATGCGACGAAGCCGTTGCCAGTGTTGCCGAAGTTTGGAGCGAACTGTCAGAATTTCCGGAAGCTGTTGACGAATCAACAGTGGATGAGTTTGTGAGCGCAAATGATGTGTCGCGACCACGGGAGAGCCCGAAAACGAAGACTACATTGCCAACATTGTACCGAGCACAAGTGAAAGTGGGCACAATGAGGAAAGCAACGACGGTCCTTGGCCCACATCCTCCGAAGCGATTGGTGCGCTCGCACTAGTCCGGTGCTTCTGCGCGAATGCGGAAAATTGCGGCCTCAGCTGCTCCGACTCCTTAATGTAGAAAAGTGCGTGCGTCGCAGGCAGCGAAATTGCCAAAGCAGAAGGAAATGCAGGACTATTTCGTGCGAAACTAAGCTAGTTTAATCAATAAAGTGATTTTATAAATGGTACGTGCTTTTATGACATCCAATTATTTAGCAGGCTTATATCGAATTATGCTCTATATCGAACTGATAGGCGTTTTTTTGCGAGTTCGATATAGCCGGGTTCGACTGTAAAACCCGACGCGTTTCGCCGCTGATCAGATTTCGCCGATCGCCGACCGTGTTCGCCGCTATCGTTGTGCTTCGAGTGCAACTTGCTTTTCTGGGCACAGGTTTGCCCAATAAAGTACGTTTCGTCATTCACAGTTTTGCGACTGTTTTCTTTACCGTCACTCCTACGTGACACTAGGAATACAACTGAACCAGTAGTATGACAAATTCCTTCTGACCACGAAGTTACTGCAGGTTGCCTTTGCAGTGCCAGTTGATTAGTGTCTATTAGGAATCTCAGTAGCGTGAAGGAACACGACACAAAAGAAAAGCAGGGTAGTCTGTCGACCTCAGTGTCCCCGCGACAATGAGACATGCCCAGAAAGACGAATGCGTCCGTGTCCTGTGTTCTTTTTCTCCTTTCCCTGTCTTTGCGGCTGTCTTCCTGACCGTCCCGACGCACTTGCCACGTGTAGATGACAAGACGTGGATTTTATTCGGGGTTGTGAAAAGAAAAGGCAGAGGGTAGTCTTGCTGGCCTGACAGTGCGGATGGCTGACAGCTAAACATCGGCCAGCAGGAGGATAGGGTAAATAGTAGACATGAGGGAAAGTGGTAACTCAGCGCACTCTCGCATTGCGTGGCCAGCACTGTCTTGTTCCGTGTGACATGTAGGCCGTGGGCAAAAGCGCGCACATGCGCTTTTGTCTGCCGTTCATGAGCGGATGCTGTTCTCGTCGAAAATTTGAAGGTATCTCATCAAAAAGGCGCATTCTTGTAGAGCAAATTTCACTATTACTGCTTTCTTCATATTTTTTTTTATGTGAAGGCTTTAATTGCTAAAGCAGGCGTTTGTCTTCTCTATTGATATGTGATGTATGTAATGTTTTCACTCAATTACATTCCTAGCTTACTTCATGGACGTGAAAACTCGCTACAATAAATTGCGGTACAGAAAAGCGACGATAACGGATGCATATAACAATGTTCTTTGTCACACTTTCTCGACATGTATGGTATTGGGCAAAACAACACATGAACGGGACACTATAGCTAATAAGGCTGTATTTCAGATCCCGTCATTCTTTACATGTTTCGGGAGGAGGGGGGTATGAGCTGCGCAACTATGAAATAGCGTGAAAAAACACAAATAGACGGGGCATTCGCAATAATGCTAGCCATGAGGCTCCCTTTTCATCTTTCTCGGCTCCCTTTTCATCTTTCTCGTCCGTTGATTTTGGGACCCTCGTCTACATACTACATGTACTAAACTGATGTTTAGTATGTATTCATCATTATCAACATATGAGGTGCTCTTTTTTGTGCGCTTCGTCACATGTTCTCTCCTTGATGTTACTTATTATGACAATGCAACATGCAAAACTTCTTGCAATAAGTTTGCGCTCGACTGTTAGTGAAGTATTAGAATAATATATTGAATGGCGAAATTGCACATCAGGTTTGAATAGCCTGCCGAAACATGTCGTAATCAATAAATACGATCTCCGCGGCGTTCGTTTTTCGGAACGCTCGACTGTTGGTGAGTTTTCTTTAGAAGGTAGCATTTTAGGGCCGCCAACTTCCATATAATTTCAAATCGTCTGTTAGGTTCGGTTATAATCACAAATCAAGTCATAGGGCATGTGTGATCCCCACTTCAGCAGTGGAATAGCATACTCAGGTCGCTTATGTTGAAATTTTTTACAGTATTTACAACTTCAAGTTAACAGGGTCCTTTATTTGCCATGTATACCTAGAACATGAAATCGCCTTTCTGAATTGAAAGTCATGGTGCATTTATAAACATAGTAGCTAACATTGTACGATAAGAAATTGTGCTAATGTGTGCTTGCACTGTTAAATTTTGTATAATCACTGAGCCTGTCATATTATTATGTTAATTATACTTGTATTCGGTTCTACTTTTATTTCATCATCATCATCATCATCATCAGCCTGGTTACGCCCACTGCAGGGCAAAGGCCTCTCCCATACTTCTCCAACAACCCCGGTCATGTACTAATTGTGGCCATGCCGTGCCTGCAAACTTCTTAATCTCATCCGCCCACCTAACTTTCTGCCGCCCCCTGCTACGCTTCCCTTCCCTTGGGATCCAGTCCGTAACCCTTAATGACCATCGGTTATCTTCCCTCCTCATTACGTGTCCTGCCCATGCCCATTTCTTTTTCTTGATTTCAACTAAGATGTCATTAACTCGCGTTTGTTCCCTCACCCAATCTGCTCTTTTCTTATCCCTTAACGTTACACCTATCATTCTTCTTTCCATAGCTCGCTGTGTCGTCCTCATTTTAAGTAGAACCCTTTTCGTAAGCCTCCAGGTTTCTGCCCTGTAGGTGAGTACTGGTAAGACACAGCTATTATACACTTTTCTCTTGAGGGATAATGGCAACCTGCTGTTCATGATCTGAGAATGCCTGCCAAACGCACCCCAGCCCATTCTTATTCTTCTGATTATTTCCGTCTCATGATCCGGATCCACCGTCACTACCTGCCCTAAGTAGATGTATTCCCTTACGACTTCCACTGCCTCGCTGCCTATTGTAAATTGCTGTTCTCTTCCGAGACTGTTAAACATTACTTTAGTTTTCTGCAGATTAATTTTTAGACCCACTCTTCTGCTTTGCCTCTCCAGGTCAGTGAGCATGCATTGCAATTGGTCCTACTTTTATTTGTCCACCTACATATATATTAGCACTCATTCATTTCTAGCAACATTTTTTTCTTGATAATACTGCATTAAAGGGAACTGTGTTATGTATGGCTTGATTGACCGGTTGCCTTCACCCTAAAAAGATCGCATTTTCATTACGCCTGTGGCAGAAAGGATGTGCCACATCCGCTGCCAAGGTCTGTGAGTGGTGGCGCTGGCTGACACTCCCAGGGTTATTTCATTTATTAAGCACAAGTAATTTCCCCTACGTTGTCTTTGGTGTCAGTGTTTGTTGGCTTCTTATGATATCACTTCCCTGTATATGTCACTTAACCTTGAATGTTATTCTGAACCAACCAGCGCGAAATGAATTGCTGTGATTCATTGCCAGAAACGTACATATTTCTGTTAACCTGAGCATGCTAAGAACCCTCGTGACTGCTGCTCCTGGTGCTGCAGGTGAGTGCCACCGATCGGGACACTGGCAACAATGCTCGGCTGACATTTCGGCTGACAGCGAGCAGCGAGTTTGGCATTTTCCCGAACAGTGGCCTGCTTTACCTCCGTGAGCCACTAGACCGGGAATCCTGCGATTTGTACTGGCTCTCAGTTGTGGTTGTGGACAATGGCAGCCCAGCCATGTCAGCCACAGCCAGTGTGGAAGTGCATGTCCTTGACGCGAATGACAATGCACCCGAGTTCAGCACCAGAGCCTTGGAGCTGATTGTGCCGGAAAATGTGCCAGCAGGCCACCTGGTTGGTCGAGTACAGGCTCGTGACCAGGACACTGGCAGCAATGCTGTGCTTCGCTACAGCCTGCTGCATGCCAACAGCAGCAGCTTTAAGATCGACCCAGCTACTGGTGAGTGCACTATGTAGTCCGTAGAATTATGCTTGCTCATCCTCAAGCAGTCAAGATTTTCACCACAGAGGGCTATATGAAATGAGTTATACCAGAGATGCTACAGCTAGGCTGCTTGTGCCTAAGTGCTGCTACATTTGCGACTTGCTGTGCCAAGCTATGCCAAAACCGTAATGAAGGGTTTGTGCTCAGGCCAGCTTTATCAAAAGTGGCAGCAATGTGACTAACCTAGTTTTGAAATGATTAACAGTCGTTGTACCAAAAATGTAATTGAAGCCAACGTTTCAACAAGAGGACTTGTCTTCATCAAGGCAACAACTGCATTCCTTCACAGCATTTATCCGCACAAAGCTCACTGCCCCCCGTACTCCGTAATGGTTGAGGGGGTGATAAAACCTGTGAAGTATGTAGCAGTCACTATAGCTCCTTGCTTGGCCCATATTTTCGATAAGGCGATCTCATTAGCTATTTTCCTGCAGAGAATGAAAATGACTAAAGTATCTGTTGTATTTCAAAGGTGGTGACAAATATTTTCTTAGTAATAAATAGGGTTGTGCAATTTAATTACTCCAATATCTCTGGATCGAAATAAATGGTTAACGGTCGAATTAGTTGATTTTCAAATTGAATATCTACTATTTGATTTTTCGAGTATTCAATACATTCGGTGTAGAGACCTGCGACATGTGCTGCAAAATGAGCGCCGAGTGCACCACGGGTGGCCTCCCCCTGGCAGACGCATGTGGGAAAGGAGGCGCCTTTTTTTCTCTCTTCCTATGCGGGGAGCCAGACGGCCTTTCTCGCGGTGACACAACTCTTTTGCAAACTGGTTGCAGTGCTCTCAGTCGTGGTTTGTGTGAAAAAACTGTGTGCGCAGACCGTGGCGAAGTGAGCGGCTGCGGCTCTAGGCATCAGCTTCATAGTGCATCAACACTTTTGGCGGTGGCACACAGAAAGGAAGCACCGTTGAACCTGATAAGCGATAGGCTGGACGCTCGTTCGAGAGCGCTGCAATATGATACCGCATGAGTGCAGTCAGGTGGTTTTATTTCACATTTCATGGACTTTCTTTAAAAGCCGAAAAAGAAAGAACTGCACATATGTTGCCACAAAAAATTGGATAAAGTGAATATTAAAAATTTTGCATAATTCATCTTAGTTAATTAAATAATTAAGCGGAATATAGAAAGTACTATAAGGAGTGCCACATGACAGGAAACCATATGCCGTCGGTTTCATTCAACTGTGGCTAACAACTTTTAAATTTCTTGGCACAAGTTACATGGAACACCCTGTATATGGAAAAGGCAAAACAGATTTATTATGCGACAAATTTCAAGTGGCTGGAGTGAAATACCTGCTTTAATTTTCATTATGCCATAAGTTTTGTCATAGTTACTTGTGATGAAGCACACTGCTCTATTTTGAATTTATTCTAGCATAAAAACTAAGTAATCTTAGTATGAAGGTCATACTGATTAAGTAAATTCTAACTGTGGGCAAACAAAAGTCTGATATGCCAATTTACAAACTGTAGAAGGGGATTTATGCAAGTTCTTTTTGAGATAATCCAGAGCTTTTTAGGCTTTTATGCAGGTAGCTGTTATTTGTGTACTCCAGGAAAGATTTGTTGCACGTTCAATGCCAATGTCAGAGGGACAGTGGTGATACTTACAGTCGAGGACTGATCGTTCGGACTCCACGGGGAACATAAGTAAATCCAAACTATTGAACGTCCAAAAAGATGAATGTATCCAAAAACGATTATTTTATTTACGTTTTAAGGCCCCTGTGCAAAGAAGAAGTGGTCGATTCATTGCTGCACACATTTCCGCTATGTGCAACAAGTCCACCTGTATTTCTGCCAGTTTTGTGTTGTCTCTGTATGCCGATGCAAGACTGCAAAGGCTTGAGTTAGATCCGCAAGTGAAGGCTCTGGACACAGCTGATCCAGGTGGACGTGCTCCGAAGCACACATCACATCATCATCATCCGAATTACAGTCGCAGTATCTTGCTCAATTGTTTCGTCATCCTTCAGTTCTGCACGCAACGACACCGCACTGTTGACGTCTGCAAATTCTTCAAATGTAACAGTGGCAGGAATTTGCACACTGCATCCTAGCAGGTCATCAATGATGTCTACATTTGAGCTCGTTGTGGCAGGCGGCAGTTCAGGCTCTTGAGTTGCGAAGCCGGGCTCATTCGGACTGCAAAGGCACCGTTGGTGCCATTTGACGCGGCCTGTCGATAACTTAACGAGAAAGACTTCTTGAAGCCAGCAGAGCGTTGTCTAGTACACATACTAAACAAACAAACAAGCACAGAATGGTGGGACGCTGTCCAGAAGGCAAATTCAACAAACAGAGCGGGCCATGCATGGTGGTGCCGGAATGGATGTGATGATCGCGATGTTGGTGCAACCTCACAATTCAGGCAAAGCCTCCAAGATTGGCATTTGCAGCTAAATCTCTGAGGCACAGTAGTTCGACCAGGGCAAGGCCTTAGAGATTGCCATCTAGTGTGTAATCTCTGAGGCCATACTTGGTGTCTCAAATCTCTGAGGCCGTACTTGACGTCTCATCGAGGTCGCCAGAGCAGATAATGGCGGCAGAGCGCCGGCGTACACTACAGCCATGGACAGAGTCCTAATAATCGAATGTAGAACTGGCGGCTGTCCGAAATATTGGTTGTCTTTACACATTAAGTCTATGGGGCCATTAGTGGTGCCGCGAAGCTGTCCGGATTATTGGTGTCCGATTTATCGGTTGGCGACTGTATGATGTAAAAGAAGCTAGATGTTTTCGCGAGAAAAGAATAATTTTACAGTTGTCTAAGTTTAGGGTCATCTGCCATGTAATGCACCAGAAACTGACAAGGTTAAGGATCGACATTTGGGCGAGTTGGTACTGTTTAAACATCTTGAAGGTGCAGCGCAATATGGCCAAGACAGAAGGCAGGAACACACAGGACAGCACTCATGTGATGGACAGCGCTGTCCTGTGTGCTTCTGCCTTCTGTCTTCGTCATAATGCGCTGCCTCTTCAAGATGACATGGTTAAGGTCATTACGTAATAATAATAAATGGTCATCGGGGGTTATCGTATGGTATATAATGCAAGTGTCTGCAAAAAAACCTTAAAAGCATAGTTGTAGCTAGTGAGGTAGAAAGATGGGCGAGTTGGAAAGGGTGCATACTTATTAACCAGCGCGAAAACAATGGAAGACACAGGGGAACGTGGCAAATTGTTTGTTATTCTGAAAGGTTCTTATAGTGAAAGCCTCAAAATTAACCATTCAGCCCATCAGATATCCATCAGTTCATAATTTGTGACCATATGAGCTATCCATGAAAACGTCGCGCTTGGCTGTTGTTTCTGCCGCCAAGCACCACGGCAGCAATGGAGTGGCGTGTGCAAAAGAGATGCTGACGCCAAGAAAACCCGACAAGGAAGCTCTATGTCCCCTATGAATCATATGTTTCTTTTTGTTTGTTTTTAACGCTCCTTGCCATGGACACCCACTGCAACCGTCTTGTCTCGCTTGAGGTGGATACCTGAACTATTTCAAAATGCAAGCACTTGTAAACGACGCCATCCAGAAAATGTGACCTTGTGGCACCTCCGCGAGTGCAAAGGTTACATTTCTCCACGCGTGTGGCTGGTATGGCTGCAGAAAGAAGCACAAAGGAAAAAAGAGGCATGCGTAGAAAGAAGGGCGAAGGAATAAAAAGATGCGCCTCTCTCGCTAGGCGACACTAGTCTGGGCGTCATGGCCTCCTCAATAGAAAAAAGAACGGTCCCTTCCCACACTCCGGTATTTTTCTCCTCCTATGAACCTTTTCATCGTGCGAGGAGGAAAGGGTGCACAGCGAACCTTTCCTCCTCTCCGGCTTGTGCGATCCAGTGCAGCACTGCTTGAAAGTATTGCTCTTGCATGCTGCGGAACGATTTCGAGATGTTTTAGATCGTACTTCGTGAAATTTATGCAATTTCCGTTCATATAAGGTCGTCAGGGAAGCCTTTCGGTGCATCGGTAACTACACACACGTGGAAATATCTCTTCGGGGCGCAAACATGTGACACGCATTATCAGCCGCAGTGCGTGTATCTGTTTGCGTATATTATTATATAATAATAACTATTTTGCATATATTGGTTTTAATTCTTGAAGAGAGACGGTTTCTCTGCATTACCAGCATGACATCGTAAATCTGCTCCCTATCTGATCGCTTGGCATTGGGACTAAAACATAAGAGCGCATGCTCGCGTACGGTCAACCTAAGGCAGCCACAAAACATCTGAGCGGCAGGCGCTATTAAATCTTTGTGATACACCGGTATCGTTTTCACGCATTTCAAGTCTAGTGGGCTTGAAATCACTATATGTCTGCACTAGCCTCCTGCATGAGGCTGATGGTGCTGCTCAACGCAGCGATCATTGCGGTAGGTGAACCAGCATTATACATATATAAGCTATTGGCTTCAGTATTCCCTTTTTGCTGTGCAAAGCCATAATATATGAGAAGGATCAATGCGATGGCTATTTTTACGGATGAAATTTTTGTAATACGTGTGAGTGCGTCGTAGAGAACGGAACGAACACAACCGGAAAAAAAAAAAATTCGATTATCATCCTCTTTCTCAAAAACGGAGAAAATGGGCTAATGCCACAATACGATCTTGCATATTCATGCCTCACAATGTTTATAGATTTATAAAGATTGATGCCGTATGCTTGGACAATGCGCTATATAGAAGATATCTGTAGAAGATATATAAGATATCTGCAATCCAGCACCTACCACTACTTAGTATGCTCGCACAGTTCGCAAACGGTTGCTTTGCTGGACAAGCTTAATTCACACTGTAAGGTGTGCTGTTATTACTAACTAAAATAATCTTATTTATGGGGGGGAACCTCATCCACCAAACCAAGTAGTCACGCAATGTAATCTGTCGCTAACAATTTGAACGCTTGTCAAAGTATAACAGCACAGCTCCTTTCTCAGCAGAACGGTACCCACACTGTTACGATCGTTGCGTAAGTTTCATTGCTCCTAAACCACAGCTTAGAACTAGATGATAATACTGCAATAAGGTCACATTAGTGAATGGAACATTCAGAAATACACAATTGGTCTCTGAGGCTGATGGTAGGCTCAAATATGCGCGCACACACTGCGCTGTGTGCTCCATCTGCCTCAACGCCAGCAGAAAGTCTGGCCATACCAACTTGAACCACTTCAGTATGTCTCACAGAACCATTTACCATATACAAGACGCATGTCATACTAAATAGACCGTACAAGCCCGAAAACAATCGCCAGCAACTACTGCCGAGCGTACACCTGCCATGCAGAACGGAGCGCTCGCCCCAGCCAGCATGCTGTTTGCTCATAGATGGTGCCACTGCGTAGCAATATGGTGGTGCCCATGAAAAAATGGTCTATACCATCTCAGGTCTTTCGAACCCATGCGCTGCAGTGTCTGCTTTCTGCGTCATGCCGTCTGCTAGCCTACTGTTCCAGTTGCTGTAAGGGATACATGGAAATAATCTAAGAATCATTTCGAAATATTAGTTTGTAGTACTGAGTCATTGTTAACATGATATGGAAATTAAGTAACAATAATTATTTTGAAACGTTTGGTATTGTGAAGTTCGTAATACTGAAATATTTTTACATTGAAGCTAGAAGCAGTTAGCTGGGGATTTCTGAAAAGTTTGTTAATGTGGTGTTTGTAGAAATGATGTTTCACTGTATTTGGTATTTGCATGACCCTACTTGCAAACCCTTGTATTTGGAAAACGAGATTGAAGGGCCCTTAAAACTATTAAAAATAAATGTGCTCCTTGAATTTCTTTAAAACGTGGGTTGGGGGTGACCTTTGAACATTCAAAGTAACAAACTTTGCATAGTGGCTATGCCGTGTACACTGTCTGTCGGGAAACAATCCTAGATATGTATTTTCTTTTGAGAGTGTCGCTAAACGATTGCAAAGTGAAGTGTCCACAGCCACCAACGACATGCTTGTTTAAATAACCGTTGCCATTGCAGAGCTAGACAAAGCCAGATCAAACAACCAAGCTGTGCCACCATTTTGTTGTGTTGCTAGTTAATTAATGCCACAGCCATCATGGCTCCATTTTCAAGCCCTAGGCTCTAGAATTGCTTCGTGGAAAGTAAGTTTCAGCCATTTGGCATTAACACGGCGACTATCTTTGGCTGTAGTCAGACACTATTAACCATCATGCCAGAAGGTGATTGATATTACTACAATGGGAAAGTCAGCTTAGAAAAGTGACCTGAAAGGTAAAAAGGAGATTTCATAATTTATCAGTGTATGTGTATGTGTAAGCTTCATTCCCCCTCCTTGAATTTTGACTTTCAGCATCCTTGAAATCCTTGAATTGTCCTTGAATTTAGAGTCAAATGTTCTGCATGAATCTTGGATGTTACACTTAATGTATCCCCCATTTCTACTCAATGTGAGCTCGGTGTCATGTACACTTTTTTAAGGACTCTGGTAAACATTCAAACATTACAGATAATGGCGGTATGACACTCTGGAAGACTTGAATAAGTAATTTACTACAGAGGTGGTAATTAACTTACACAGATTTAACATTTATTGTTTGACACTCACAAGATGCTTTCTGCTTCAATGAAATAGAAACAATGTACCCCTTATAGTTCACCAAGAAAACTGGGGAAACCAACTACATGTCTCATAAAAGCACAAAATCTGGGAGAAAACAATTATTCAGTAATTATTTTCAAACCACATATATAACCTACACGCTTCAAAACTATTGCTACATGTCTCCCATAAATATGGCCCTTATTTCCTTTAAATATTAAGTCTCTGCTGTTGTTGCTTCTCTCAGGGGAGCGGGGAAACATTTTGAACATTTCACAATGCCCCTAAACAGGCTATAGACAAGGGTTTAACAGTTTTCATTTATTCCCTAATTAACCTAGACATTTCATAATTTGCCTGCATATTGTCCCTAACATGTGCCATATTTCTCAATCTATAAACCGTGTTGTGAGTTATCTATTTTTCTTTTTCAGAAAAAACGTGGCAATGCGCGTATAAAGTCCTTGAGCACTTTTAGTTTCACTGATAGCTTCCTTGTAAAAAGCAGTGAGGCTTTCTTGCCATGCATTGCACAAACCATGAGCTTCACTTCATCAGCATTGGGACAGCCATGAGTGCTAGAGGTGTGTGTGCCCCACATGAGTGCCGTTTGAAGATGGCGCAACAGTGCTGCTAGTGTTGGCACTGCTGCTGCTGTGTGTAGGTGATGTGCACAGCCTGGCCACCCTGGATCGTGAGGCCCAGGCCAGTTACGAGCTGCTGGTACAAGCTCAAGACCAGGGCACACCTGCGCTCTCGAGCACAGCACGGCTGCGGATTCTGGTGGCCGACGAGAATGACAATGCACCAATCTTTGTGGAACCCCTGGACCGTTTGCTGAGTGTGCGTGAGCATCAGCCTGCTGGTAGTGAGCTGGTGCAAGTGCGTGCTGTGGATGCTGATGATGGGCCCAACGGTCAAGTCATCTACGAGATTGTTCCAGGTTTGGCCTCTCCACTTATTGGAGCCCACTGATGTCTTAATCAGAAAAATCACTTTGAAACCACACAACTATGGCTATCATGTGCCCACTTGTATACAATGCCATCCAGTGAGGGGAGCATTGTTTCCTTCTGGTTGGCTTGAAGAAGTGTCTTCCTGCATTTTTGTTTTCATTGACCAGTTCAATTGAAATTCATTTCTGCTTATTACTGTGGTAGATTTACATATAGAGTTAAACCTGGGTGTAACAAACCTCGTAGCGAATTCCTGGATTTAACAAATTTTTTTCATTCCCCACTGCCACCCCATAGAAGCCAATGTATTTCTGACCTCCATGTAACGAATGCATTGTGGCAATTGACCTTGTTGTAACAAATTTTCAATGCTCATCATTTACCGTATTTACACGATTGTAAGTTGACTCGAATGTAAGTTGACCCCCCCATATCGCGTGACAGGAAAAAAAAAAGAAGAGCATACCCGAGGGCGCATTCAATAACAAAAATTTATTAGTGGCTGACATGGTCACTGGACTACTCGCCTGCACTAGTGCTGCCATCGTCATCGTTGCTACGGTCCCACAGCGCATCGTTGTCCCGCGAAATTTCACATTTGGCAAACGACTGCACCACGACATCTTGTGGAACAGCAGCCCACGCCGAATGCACCCAACCACACACAGCCGTCAGGGAGGCTCTTTTGACAGGTCTGGTTGGCGTAATTTTGCGGTCTTCTGCCGACAGCCATTCGTTGTAATCACGGCGGAGCAGGTCCTTAAAAGGCGAAGATCTGGGCTTGTTTCATGACCATGTCGTACTTCACTAGCGAGGACCGATCGCGCATTTCAGCGACGTACACCGCAAGCTTAGCCTACAGCTCCGGAAAGCGTCAGACTTCGGCACGTGGGAAATTCCTCACTTGCCGTCACAGGTGAAAATTTCGCTTCGCTGCAGTCGCCACTCTCGTACCACCCGTTCAGAAACATCGGAACTTGTGGCCTGCTGAGCATTGATTTGTTTCTTCGGCGTAAAGGATGGCAGCCCTCTTGAACGCTGCTGTGAACGAGTGCCGAATGATTAGTGAGCCTGGAGCACTCATGATGAGATGACTGAGGAAGCATAGAAGTAGCACGTAGCCGGCAGTCAAGTGGAACGCGTCAAACCAGTGCCTTTCGTCCAACTATAGAGAAAGCTAAGCGCAACAGGCAAAGAGAAACCTGCAAGCGGTGTCTGCTCTTCCATAACTACCCATGCTCCCCGCAAGCGCCGTTGTTCTGAGGGTGCCGCCGCGAATGGAACAGTGGTGCTTCCATCAACTATTGACACCCCCTCATGAGTGTTGTGTGCACTGTAAAACTCTCAAAAATGTTGAAAAACCCTTCCGAAAAGTGAATAAACACGTGGGATAGCGAAAAGCTACGGGTAGGGCCATAGAGCAAACATAAAATTGTAACTATGTTGTAGTTCCCGTTGGTCTCGCTTTTTTGGCGGTGCCATGTTTTGGTTTTGATTGTAAGTCGACCCCCCACTTCAGATTTTCAAACTTAAAAAAAGTGGTTGACTTACAATCGTGTAAATACGGTATTATTGTTAGCAGTAGCTCTACTGAAAATTCTGGTAAATAATGCGTAACTTTTGTAATTCATAAATAAGGCAAGCGGCCGATCACGAGGGGAACGCATGTGATTGCAGCGAGCCAGAGCAATTGATCCAGTCTGCCATGATGATGATGATGAAAGTCGCTAGCTTCCCTAGCGCTGCTCTGTGACAAGCGGATCAGCCTCTGCATTTTTCACTTATGCATGGTGACACCAGGTATCACTACTGTGCCTACCTGTTTTAGTTTTCTTTAGGCTTATGTGCATTGGCATGGACAGTGCTTTCTCTAACTAGATGTCTGCGACGTCACTTCCTTTTCCATTGGAGGCTCCCTGCCTCATTTGCAAGCCAGAACTGCAGAGCGGCGCTCACAACCGTACCGTGGGAGTCCCGCAATCCTCGTCAGTGCAGCTTGCTGTTGACAGGCCAAGTCGGTAGATTCCGCGCTCGTGGCTGGTGCAGGAGGCCCTGGTCTAAGGGTGCTTGTATTCATCAAAAACTGTCAAAACACTGGGCACGATAACTGGCTTCAGCAGCTACTGCGTAAGTCTTTCCTAAAGTCCATAGTGTGGAAGTTCTAACTGCACACTACAGGGCACTACAGGGTAACTTGATGGCACTTAATCCTTACTCGAAATTGCCAAAGCCACTGGTCACGCAAACTGCTGTTGGAAGGTATCTCATGAAGACATGCCCGGGTCCCTTTTTTCTCTGACTAGATGAGCATTGTGGCATGCAGCAATGGCACATTACTGTACAAAACCTACTGTGGTAAGCTGAATAAACGAAGAAATAGCATGAATTTTGTGTGCTTACGCATGCATCACAACATGTGGTCATCATCTGCTCGAGTTTTACCAATGGCACAGCCTCCAGTGTGTTGCGAGCGTCCTCTGTGAGGCAGCTCCAGTAGTCGTACCAAGAGGACAGGTGTAAAAGGGAGAGGGAAGCGCAGGTGTCTAGTTAGAGGAAGCACTGGCATGACACGGTGGTGGAGCTGTGTGAACGTGACAGTGGACACGATGTGAGTGTTAACTTCTGCAGTGTATCGCACATTTCTCATGGTGTTTGTTAACTTTGGAAATGAGTTTGGCGAGGAAGCGCAAAATTTTGTCTTTCGAGGACAAGCTTTCAATTGATAATGTGGTTGCCGAGGGCAAGAAAGAGGATGTTTCTGCTCGGTTCAACATCCTAACCAGCAACCTGCCAACTATCTTGAATGCAAAAGAAAGCATTCGCAGTGCATTGGAGTCCGTAATAAGTTTGAAGAAAAAAAAAAGGATCAAATTGTCGACTTAGGCTGATGTGGACAACGCCGTGTTTACGTGGTTTTTGGATACACGGGCATAAATGAATGAACCAGGGAACATGAACTAAATCTAATGAAAGATGGCAGGGAACATTTGGCAGCGCACTGCAAGGCCCGCATGTGCAAACCACATTTTCGTGAGATTAAGATTCTTGGTAGAAGCAGAAATCAAACAGCATGTAAGCTAATGGAAGCTTATCATATAAAAAAGAAAGGTTCAAGTTGCATTAGTGATACATCTGTCTGGCTCTACAAATCGGAAATGAGATTGTTCGACTGCTGGATAACCTAGGTTCGTGAACAGTTTGTGTATGCATGTATATATGTATTTCTGGGTTACCACCCAAACTAAATCAGTTGGAAGAGCTGCCCGTGTTGTCTTCTGTGTGTCTTCCTTTTTTGTATGTGTTTTAACATGCAGCAAAAAACATGTCTTTTAGCGAGCACCAACTAGGCCAACAAGCAGTTCTGTTGCAACACCACTCTTATTCCCTATGAGGACGTATCATCAGTGAGAGGGATCAGCTTCTCGTCAAAATGTGTCAGCACTTGGTTGGACACTAGTAGTTGTTTCACATGGTCGAACACCATCTGCTGTGTTTTTCCCCACAGCCAGGACACCTTCTTATCTAACAAACGGTGCAGGAGTTCTGCAATAGTGGCTTTGTGTGGCAGAAATACATGATAGAAATTTAGACAACCCAGGAATGCCTGCAGCTCAGCTTTGTTTTGAAGGCCGCGGTGCCTTAAAAGGCCCCTCACCTGGCCATTTTGAGCTGACAAGCGCATAGCATACAATGCATGATAGTGATCGTGTTTGCAAAGAATTACATCGCTACATGCCACAGAGAGGTCTAAAATTTCAATCTGAACACCATTTTCCCTTTCCCTCGCGGCGACCGCGCTCCAAGCCGGACAGTGACGAACTCGTGTCCCTGCGCCTATGTACTCATGTCCGCAGTGTGACATCGCTCGTGGCGACACGTAACCTCTAGAATTATTCAAGGCATCATCTGTTATTTGTGTGATCTGTTGCTTAAATTGACGAATTGAAGTTTAAAGAAATATTAATGCATACAAACGGAGTGCCTGCGTGCTTTTTGTTTTACTTCGCACCGAAGCAAGAGAGATGTACTTCCGCTTTGTTTGCCTGTTCCCATGGTAGTGCAGTCACGTGCGCAGGTACCAAAACTGTGCCATTTCTTACCGTGTTTCAGCACTTGGTCATGCTCTGCGACCCGCTTGTTCTGCCTCAGTATTTGTGCAGCACTGAATTACACTGCTAGTCATGTGTCCTTGTGCACTGCGCGCAAAATCATGCACTGTGTGAAATGAGACAATCACAACTCGTCTGTGACGCCGTCAGCAGAAGTGCGCAACGCTGAAAAAAAAAAGCGAGGAGAAAAAAGAAATGAAGGCGGGGTCCATGACATATGCGTCATGCGATCCTTGAGGTCCGGTATGGAAGAACGCAGGGAAGGAATTTTGCTTGCGGAGGCTTGACAGGCCGAGTGGAGAGAGTGTCATGCTTGGCAGTGGACCTTGCCTGCTGAAATCATGTGTTCACGGCGCTCAAATATTTCTATCTACTATTAAGGAGCCAATTTGAAAATTTTTTTCGGCAGAACGATCCCTAGAAGTGCATAGCAACTTCCAGCGTATAACCGAAATTTACTATGGGGCCTGGTGAGGGGCTAACGTTGGCTTGCATCTTGGCCGGTCTCGAGTGGATTCCTTCCACATTGACTCGGAAACCCAGAAATTGCACTTGAGTCACTCCTAGCTGACATCTTTCTTTTTTGACCTTAAGCCCAAACTCTTGGAACCGTTGGAGGACCTCTAGAAGCTGACTAAGCAATTCTTGGTGCGAGGCTCCCGAAATTAGGACATCATCAAAATATGGAATAATGCCTAGTAGTTCGTGCAGTAGCTTTTCTAATAAACTTTGGAAGATGCCAGGTGCCCCGCTGACCCCGAATTGTGACCAGCAGAAGCAGAGAGCACCCCGATGAATCACAATGGTCTGTGCGTCTACAGATTCATCTGTCACTGGAAACTGCTGGTAGGCCTGTGCCAAATCTAGCTTTGCAAAAACAGCTCCACCAGAAATGCATGCCAGCAGATGGCTGACCACTGGCACCAGGTATGAGTGCAGCTGCAAGGCCTTGTTGATTGTACTTTTGTAGTCTGCACAGATGCGGATGTCCCCATTTGCATTCAGTTGCGCAGCAATAGGGGTTTCCCAAGAAGCGTGATCAACTGGCTCTAGGGCACTTTATCGTAACAGTTTGTATAGCTCGGCATCAATTTTAGGTTGTGGGGATGCGCGACCCTCACGCCTCCCCTGATGTTTTTCCCGCATAGCGCGTCTACTGTATTCCGGCTTCGCCGCGTGGCCTGCGTGATGCCCGCGGCGGTCGATGAGAATCCCACATCTGGCGCCCAACGTGGGACTCTTGGGGCATCGGACGATAGTTTTAACAGTTTTGCTTCGTTCGAGACCTTTGTTTGAACCGAAGCGTAGGCCTAGCGTGAATTTTGATAG
Source organism: Dermacentor variabilis (assembly GCF_050947875.1). Lineage (NCBI taxonomy): Eukaryota > Metazoa > Arthropoda > Arachnida > Ixodida > Ixodidae > Dermacentor > Dermacentor variabilis. The sequence continues at coordinate 5,457,966 of NC_134571.1, read as the reverse complement.
CTAGCGTTGGCGGCGTGCTTTCTTGAGCAAGGTGATGGTGGCTGTAGTGTGTTTGAACATGTCAACATGCTAAGCCTTTTCGCAAGTGTTTTTTTAATGACATTCGTCAGTACGAGAGCCACGTGGTCTGCATCCTGGGAGAGCGAGGCTCAGCGCCCGTGGAGCATTGCCAAGCCTGAAGCGAGTGAGTACGGAAGCCTCGTGGGTGGTCCGAATTATTTATGTAAATAGCTTCTTCTATCTCTTTGACTCTGATGAAGTCGCGGCTCTGGGAGCCGGGTGGCCGCGGGCCACGGGTGCCACTACGGGCTGACTGGTATTGCGGCCTGGCACCGGGGGCTCCGACACCGTCTAGGACGGTGGCCGCCGTCAACTCGGATGCTGTGTGCACCGAGCGGGGTAGGACCACCTCACAGAGCTAACGTCTCCTCGCGGCTGCCTGTTTTGCGCTCATTTTGGGTGTTGTTTTTGGATGCCGGTTGTTGTCAGGGCAGCGACGCTTTAGGCCTAAGGCTTTACGAAGCTGCCTGTCGCACGTGGAGGGACACAACCTGGTGGACCGTGGCGTTGAGGTGTTGCAATTTGCTTCCCTCATTCTATTTAGCCTCGCACGAATTGAAATTACTCGTTCGACTCAAGGAAGCGAGCTTCGTTCACGTGAACTTAGCATCTGAGTAGCTGCCCGATCTTTGCTAGCCGAGTTGAACATCGTACCACGTGGGCGATGCGCATGCAGAATTCCTCTCCCTTGCACTACTTTAGTGTTTGCCGAGTGTGTTGAGTTTACGCAGCGTGATTGGAGTCACCCCTGCTTTGCCGTCACCTGCACATCGTCTGCGCTGCTGCCCCGGACTACGATCGAGCCACCCCGGGCGATGGTGATGCTGTGGCCAGTTCGGCGCGGCGACTTTGGCGGCCTCCTGTATCCAGCTCACAACCCTCGGCGGCGGACAAAAGAGCTGGCGGTTACCGACAGCTACGGCGGCTCTTGCCAGCAGGGCACGTCGGCGCGAGCAACGCTTGCTCGTACCGACTACTGCGTCGTCGTCTCCGGAGTCCTGGCCTGGGATCGTGCCGTCGAGTCGCAAATATGCTGCTGTGACCGGCGGACGCCAGCGGTGTACCCAAGGACAGTCGCCTCGCATGTTACGGACAGCGTGTATACATTTCTTCTGCGCGACCACTGTTGTGTGTACTATCTTGTTCGCGAATCACGGGTTAATGTTAGACCGTGTCACATGTTTCGCCGGAATAAGAAGTGATTTAAGGTTGGGGGGATGTGGGGATGCGCGACCCTCGCGCCTCCCCTGATGTTTTTCCCGCATAGCGTGTCTCCTGTATTCCGGCTTCGCCGCGTGGCCTGCATGATGCCCGCGGCGGTCGATGTGGTTGGGACGCAGTGCGATAGATGGCGCGAGTGTTGCGCTGCTAACGCTGCCGACAGGCGAGGTTACTTGGGCGCCGGGTGACAAGGCGCTTCCTCTTTCCCGGCGGGTCGGGGAACAGCGTGGATGTCCTGCGCGCCGACCCATGCTTCTGCGAGACCGCCTCGCGTGGCTGCCTTGGAACGTGCCACCGTTCGCGTGACCGTACACGCGAATGACCAGGCGTTGGGATCCAGCATGGGGCGAACATATTCGCTCACGATGCGTTCGCGGTGAGTCGGACTTCTAGATTTGTTGCGCGCCCATCGGCATGCTTTGTGGATAGCAACTCGGCTAGCAGGCATTGATCTATGATAGGTGCAATAAATGCCCTTGTGATTGTTTGCACTACTGTGTTGTCGTTCCTTTGTCCCAAGAGCACGGGTGTGAGAGAATCCCACAAGGTCGAAGCGCTAAAGGAACCCTTTTTGCTTTCAGGCGGATAGCTACAACCGCAGGGTTATGTGCAAACTGCATGGGTAGTCCCTTGTAGCAGCCCAGTGTTCCATAGAACACAGAGGCAAAGTCTCTGAATATGTTATTGAGTGAGAATTGTAGCTGGCCGATATGTTGCACCCCTGTGATATTGATACCGAGCGCTGGAAACCACTCCAGCCCGAGAAAGCTTGGGTGCTCGCACTTGACAATGACAAGGCAGAGTGGGCCGTCAAAATTTTTGAACTGCACTTGGACGGTAGCAATCCCACGCACATCGATATGTTTGGATTGATAGTTCCTCATGATGATGTCAAGTGGCTGCAGCTTTGGGACACAGCCCTTTGGAAAAATACATCCGGCGGTGGCGTAGGAAATGATTGAAAAAGTTGATCTCGAGTCCACCTCCATCTGACACTGTGCACCTTCGATTCTGACTCCCCCATCCTCATGTAGCTTCTACTTGGCGGGTTGAGGCACATTGGTGATAGCAATCATTGCCAAGTCATCGCAGTAAGAGATGTTTGTTCGAGGAGTGGTCTTGAAACTTTGCGTCCGGCCTTCGGCTTCGGAATTTTGACATGGGTCAGGCTGCCTCCGGGACCGGCAGACCGTAGCAGTGTGCCTGGTTTTTCCACGTCCTCAGCGCTGCACATCATGGAACTGACACAGGCGGTGTTTATGTGGGCCCCACAGCTGGCGCAGAAGCTGCTCACCAGTCTCTCCATGTCGCGTCACTAACCGGGACTCGCATGTAACTGAAGAACATCTTTGGAGGAGTCTTGCTCGCCGTCATCAACCATCTTCGTTCCTTGGTGCACTGGCTCAAATCGCGGTGTGTTTGTGCTTTGGAGTGTGGGTACGCTGGTTTTTCGGGCAATGGCCACCAAGGGAGAATTTCATTAGGAGCTCTGGTCACAACATATGTTAATTTGCGCACTTTCTACAAGAACTTTACACCCCTCAAATTGTGCATTCTGTGTAAACCTTTCAGAACTGCCTGTTTGGGTACATGTAACTTATAAAAACACTTTTGTCACTGTTCTGGTGGGCTACCTGTATTAAACAAGTGGACTGCTCTGCTGGAGAAAATGGTCCATATTCCATGTGTGATGCATGTTAAATTAAGATAGATTTGTTTTGTGGAAGGTGAGCTTAGCCATCTTGTTGGAGTTTGGTGAGCATTCTGTCGGTGAGAGGATTGGCATGATGGCATTGCAGGCAGTGGTCAGCAACGAGATGGGCGTATGGCCTTTGCCGTGGATGCACACACGGGCCGGCTGACCACACGGCTGGTGCTCGACCGCGAGAGCCAGGAGGAGTTCTCGCTGGTGCTGGTGGCACACGATGGGGGCCTGCCACCACGTGAGGCTCGGCTGGCACTGCTGGTGCGTGTGCTGGGCCTTCACCAGCCACCTGGAGTGGCTGCTGGTGGCTCCACCCGGAGGATGCACGTCCGTGAGGGAGTGGCTGCAGGCACTGTGTTGGGCTCCCTGGCACCACACCCAGCAGGGGCCACCTTTTGCCTCTTGGGGGATCCACATGTCTTTGATGTTGGTGAGCTGTACTTTCATACACAAAGATTGGAGGATACTTAAGCTTCGACTGGTGGAACGCAATAGCATTCAAAGATCCCTGACTGCTTCTCACGTTTCCCAGCAACTGCAGCTTACGTAATCGTAATGTTTACCGGGAAACGCTGGTGACGAACGCTATGCACGAAGGCAAACTGACTGTTAGAAATCCTGCCTTTTGCATGAGCCAATCCGGAGGAGTGCACAGCAGCGGCAAAAAATGTCGTAATTTTCATGTTTTTGTTATTGTTTCGTGCTTTTATTACAGTTAAACCTCGATATAACGAACTTCAACACAACGAAAACCTCTATATAATGAAGTATTTACTTTTCATAGCTTCTTGTCCATAGAACACCATGTAATTAGAACCTCAATATAACAAAGTGTGTTTGTATGCGATTTCAATATAACAGAATTTCGCTTCCGCTGCAAAGGAATGCCGAGAATAAACGGAAGCTTCAGCGGATGCAGATGGTCAAATGATTTAATTACAAGCGGCTGCTTGCAAACGCACGTCTCAAATCGCACGTGACATGACAAGAGCGACGGCCGAACTGAAGCTGCATCATGTTTCGTATAAAGTCCAAGTGTGATAAGATCCTATCGCGCCTCGTGCAGTTTGTGCTTTAGGTGCGAGTGAAAGTGTAAGAAAGATGGTGGCTTTACACACGAGTGCCGTCTCCTCGTGGAGAAAAGGGAAAGAGGGGGAAGGGAGCGAGCTCGTGGTAACATGATCAAGCGCACACGAGGGCGTGGAGGAGGGGGGGGGGGTCAGTTTGCGCGTGGCCCAATTTCTGGTGTGCGTCTTGGCCATTGCTACGCATGGCTGTAAGCGCAACTGAGCGCCTACGCAGCCGCGCACCCTGCTTTAGAGGTAATTTGCTGTGTGTGCAAAGAGTGGGTGTGCTGAGACGGCGCGACATTATGTAAGCTGTCTTCCTTCACATTTAGTATTGAAGATTGCATAATCTCTAGTTTCGGTGACCCGTTGGAGCGAGAGGCAAATGAAGCATTCGCTCACTGCTACCGGCGCTTTTCATAATAGCGTCATCCCAGTGCGGGCGATGCTATCAGTTGTGGGGGCAGAGTGCATGCGGAAGCGGGGCTGGCTTCGCTTAATTCGTACTGCCTATGTGAAGATATGGTCGACGTGGCATGAAATTGTATCATTTGTCGTCGACTCCCAAGTTCATCCAAAGGAATTGTTTTCTCATTCAAATTGGATAATTCTGAAAATACTGCAGCCCCTTTCCGTGTAAGAAAAATCGATCGGTGACAGTACTTATTTGCATAAAGATCGAATTTTAATACAAAAAAGTTTCGATATCACGAAGCAAATTTCTGATTTTACCTACTACCTTACATTGAGGTTTAACTGCGTTTAAGTCTGAGAAGATTTAACATTAAAGGCACGCACTATTGGTGTTATGTTTCATGACACTTGTTTGTGGGCTGTCATTCTCAAAATTCTGAGGAATAACTTTGTCAAGCATGTAAGATAGGGTATTAGCAACTTTAGTGATAGAATGGTGTCTGCTGTGTACAAGCTGTCATCTGCTTAATGAGCTAGGATGCATGTCCCCGGAAAATGGAATGAGTCATCGTATTATGGCGACAACACGCTCATTTTCTACCTTGAGACAACATACATGACCTACCACCGGAATGAGCGCACATTCTAGGCTCCGCTATCGCTATCTTGCGCAACGCAATTGATTCGGCTCGGCAGGCTGAGAAGCGGCCGAATATCACCAATAGTGTTGCGCACGGCACAGGTATCCGCTTGTGCGACACAAGCGCCGGTGCTGCCATCTCTTGTTCTCTTCGCTGCTTACTTACACTGCATGAGGATACGCGAGGAAACTTAAAGGTGCCACTTTGTGTGCATTTCTTCTCTATAAAGTAAAAAGCTGCCATTATCATAACTTCTGTTGATGCATCATGTCATAACTTCTGTTGATGAATCTTGATTACAACACAAACGCAGCAGTGAAAAGTGCAAAAATTCGCAAAAGGTTTATGATATTCAACCAATATTATTTCAAATAAATTATTATTTTTTTAATTATGGCCCAAAACCCAAATACCAACATCATTTAGCCAAATTTACGTTTAGGAAATGACCCCTCCCGTGACGCTAATCACGGCATATTCCTTCAGTCAATCAGCAAGCTGATATGGCAGCTATCTTGGACCGCGACCACATATTTGGGAAATTGCAAATGTATTTAGCAGGCTTCTGCATGCTACCACTCAATTTCTTTTTGAAGTGCTAACATCACAATGTAGCTGCCAAGGACCAGGAAAAAGTATTAGTCGATAAAATTTGGACGTCCATGTGGCATTTCGTCATCTTGATAAAAATGCAAAATTCCATTTTGCAAAACTTCCGCTTCCCGTCACAAATTTAGAAACACGTGACCTCTTGACAACCAATCAGACGCGCGCTGTGATGCAAGAGGCCGACTCATTGAAAATTTTATTCTGACCTCTAGTGCCTGCGTGTTTAATAAGAAGGAACCAACATATTACAGCATTCATATTCATCCATAGACATAGCAATAGGCTCTGCTTCCCTTCTGCCTCATCTGGAATGGAATGTGATGAATAATCCTTTTGGAAGTAACCACTTCCCTATAACTTTAAACTCAATAATGAAGCATGACAACCTTCCCCATGTTCCCATTTGAAAATTAGCATCGGCTGACTGGGAGAATTTTAAAGAATCTACTCATTTACCACCTGATTTTATAAACACTTTTAGTATATATGAAGCTGTCGCATATCTTACCGCTTTTATTATTGATGCTGCTGAAAAGTTTATCCCGCAAACAAATGGTGGTTCACTTAAAAGACATGTTTTCTGGTGGAATGAAAACTGTAGAGATGCGCGAAAGAGGCAGAATAAGGCATGGGGAACATTGCGTAGGTCACCGAATGCAGAAAATCTAATTGAATTTAAACACATAAAATCGCAGGGAAGGCGGATACAACGTCAGGCGAAGAGAGAAAGCTGGGTGAGGTTCCTTTCAGGTATAAGTTCTTACACACAGGAGGCAAAAGTTTGGAATGGCGTAAGGGGGCTAAAAGGGCAGCAAATAAATTCGTTGCCTCTGGTGAACGATCAAGTGAATACCTTAGAAGAGCAGGCAGACACCCTAGGGGAGTACCTTGAGCATGTGTCGAGCTCAATCCACTATTCCCAGTCCTTCCTTAAACATTAAGAAATAGAAGAATGTAAGCCAATCATACGTAAATGCAGACAGAATGAACCGTATAACCGGCCTTTCAGTATTGACAAGTTGAGAGCTGCCTTGAACACATGCAAAAGCTCTGCACCGGGACCTGACAGAGTCATATATGACATGATCAGAAACTTACATACTGACACAAGTTACACTACTTGCACTGTTTAACTCTATTTGGGCTGCGGGATACCTCCCATCCACATGGAAAGAAGCGATTGTGGTTCCTGTTCTGAAGCAGGGAAAATACCCTTCCTTGGCGGCAAGTTATCGTCCGATAGCTCTTATAAATTGTCTGTGTAAGCTTTTTGAAAAAATGATTGATCGCAGACTCATACATTTCCTGGAACTCAACAATATGCTCGATCCTTATCAGTGTGGCTTCAGAGAAGGGTGGTCGACAACCGATCATCTTGTGCGCATTGAAGAATATATCCGCGATGCATTTGTACACAGACAGTTTTTCCTATCGATATTCCTTGATATGGAGAAGGTGTATGACCCAACATGGCGCTACGGGATCTTACGAGACTTGTCGGGAATGGCCATCTGTGGAAATATACTGAAAATAATTGAAAGCTATTTGTCGAATCGTATCTTCCACATGAAAATCGGCAAAGTATTATCGCAACCTTTTATACAAGAAACTGGTGTACCCCAGGGAGGCGTACTCAGTTGCACACTCTTTATTGTTGAGATGAACACACTTCGGTGCTTCTCTGCCACCGGCCATCTTTTATTCCGTATACATAGACGATATACAAATAGGTTTCAAATCGTGCAACCTTACAGTGTGTGAGAGAGACAGGTACAGGAGGGCTTAAACAAGGTGTCCAACTGGGCAGACCAAAGTGGATTTAAAATCAACCCCCAATAAAGCTCTTGTGTTCTCTTTACAAGAAAGAGAGGCCTGGTTCCTGATCCTTTCCTAGAACTGGGCGGGCAACAAATTGCTTTCAACAAATAGCACAAATTTCTAGGTGTTACACTTGACTCCAGGCTTACTTTCATTTCACACATAAGGTGTCTTCAAGCAAAATGTCTAAAAACAATGAATTTACTTAAAATTCTATCCCACACAACATGGGGTAGGGATAGGAACTGTTTACTAAATCTTTATAGGAGCCTAGTTCGATCACGATTAGTTTATGGTGCCATAGCATATCACTCTGCCACGCAGAGCGCGCTAAATATGTTAGACCCCGTTCATCATATGGGTATCCGCCTGGCCACTGGCACATTTAGAACAAGCCCTGTCAAAAGTCTATATGTAGAGTCAGATGAGTGGTCACTCCATTTTCAGAGAACATACATCAGCTTCACCTATTTTCTGAAAGTGCGCTCTAATAAAGAACATCCGTGTTTCACAACCGTTAACGACTTGACGTGGGGAACACTTTTTCGTAATAAACCCTCTATGTGACTTCCTTTATCATTGCGTGCAAAAGAACTTAGCGAAGAAATGGATCCCCAACCCCTTGAGCGATGGGAGACCTTGTTATCCAGGCCGGCCCTACCGATTCAGCTCGCACTGACGGACAGGGGCCAGGAGCTGCTGGGAACATACGGGCCCCGTAACTAGGGGACCACCCCGTCTGGTGCCTGCGTGCACCACTGATTCATTTCGGGCCCAATAAACGTTGATTCATCATCATCCCAGTTCTTGAACGCCACCTAATGCCACCAGCTAAGCTATTACTGCCCTGGGAGTGGCAGGTGATAGACTGTGATGTATCCTTTGTAGAGATCACAAAGCATGTACCTGACCTCGAAATCGCTATGCATTTCCGTTAACTTCAATCGAAGTGCACCTGCTTCGAATTCTACACAGACGTGTCAAAATCACATGCTGGTGTATCTTATGCTGCTGTTGGTCCCTCTTCTTCTAAATCTGACATATTGAACCCGCTACCAAGTATCTTCACTGCAGAAGCCTATGCAGTACTATCTGCAGTAAAACATATTGTTACGGGGTTAAAAACAGTCAGACGTATATATACAGGATATTTACAATAATCGTAGCAGCTGACAAGATGGTAAACAGCGCGCGAAGTCCAGAGCATCGTCTTCTTCCGACCAAGCTGACAACATCTTCTTCGTCAGCATGTCACATGACCCCCGGCGGCGGAAGCACCGGCTCGGTCCTGGCTAGGAGGCGGGCGAGTGATACAACTTAAGACATGCGACATGGACCACGTCGGAGCGATGCTGAGCCACGGTTAGCTCAAGAGGGGCGATTTCGTACGTGGCGTCAGTTACTTTACGCAAAACACAGTAAGGGCCAGAGTAACGTAAAAGTAACTTCTCCGAGAGGCCACCGCGACGCGACGGCGACCAAAGGAGAACCAGGGTGCCCAGTGTGTAATGGACGTCACGATGGCGGGCGTCATATAAGCGTCGCTGATTGTCCTGTGACTCCACAAGTCGACATCGGGCAATATGGCATGCTTCTTGAGCTTTGAGTATGGCTTAACGGGCATACTCGGACGTGGAATTCAGGCTAGCAGGCAGAATGGTGTCGAAAAGTAGCGTAGGGTCGCGGCCAAACAAGAAGAAGAATTGAGAGAAGCCGGCGGTATCATGGCGAGACGAATTATAGGCGAAAGTAACAAACGGCAGCGCAACGTCCCAGTTGCGATGATCAGCGGAGACATGCATGGACAGCATGTCAGTAAGGGTGTGGTGAAGGCGCTCTGTTACCGTTCGTTTGTGGATGGTAAGCAGTAGCAAGGTTGTGTTTAGTTGTGTACGAGTGCAGAATGTCGTTGACAACTTTAGAAAGAAAGTAACGGCCGCGGTCGGTGAGGAGCTGTCGAGGGGCGCCGTAGTGGAGGATGACGTTCCCTAGGAGGAAGTCGGCGGCATCGGTTGCACATCTTGTCGGAAGAGCTCGTGTGATTACATATCGGGTGGCGTAGTCTGTTGCTACAGCAATCCACTTGTTTCCCAAATCAGACGTAGGAAAAGGGCCTACATGATCAACACCTACTCGGAAGAATGGTTCTGATGGTACGTCAAGTGGTTGAAGGCGACCAGCAGAGAGTGTGGTCGGCTTTTTGCGTCGTTGACAAAGGTCACATGCAGCGACGTAACGGCAGATGTCATGGTATCATCATCATCATCAGCCTAGTTACGCCCACTGCAGGGCAAAGGCCTCTCCCATACTTCTCCAACTACCCCGGTCATGTACTAATTGTGGCCATGTTGTCCCTGCAAACGTCTTAATTTCATCCGCCCACCTAACTCTCTGCCGCCCCCTGCTACGCTTCCCTTCCCTTGGAATCCAGTCCGTAACCCTTAATGACCATCGGTTATCTTCCCTCCTCATTACATGTCCTGCCCATGCCCATTTCTTTTTCTTGATTTCAACTAAGATGTCGTTTACCCGCGTTTGTTGCCTCACCCAATCTGCTCTTTTCTTATCCCTTAAAGGGACACTAAAGGTTACTATTAAGTCAACGTGAACAGTTGAAATACCATCACAGAAACCTCGAAATGCTTGTTTCGTGCCAAGGAGAGACTTATTTTAAGAGAAAATGCATTCTGAAGCGTCCGCGTACCTCTAGCGCAGTTCAAATCGCCCGCCCTCCGATCGAGGAGTATTAACATCATGGTCTCATAGTGACGTTGCGCCATCGGTGAGTAGAACGGCGTCCGGAGACGGCGCTACGGCTTTTCTGCGCAAAACGCGAACGCGCGGGCAGAAACAGAGCCAAGACAGAGCCGACAGCAGAGCGAAAGCGGGAGTATGGTGGCTAGCGGAAGGAGAAACGAATTACGTCCCACATTACGTCCCACGGCACACGGAGAGTCCGTTTTCGTTAAACTATAGCCTGCGGCGAGCTCGCAGCGTGGTCGGCGTGGTCTATGAGAAGCGACGAGCCTTTTCGCACTCGCAACAGGGCATAAAAATGTGCGAATCGACGCAAAACTCGGCCTAGAAACGTGCTTCGCCACAGCCAGGGCTCAATACGACCCAAGCTGGCACGACCCAGATGTCGTTTCCCGCACCGCCACCAGGCGCCGCTACTATACCTCAAACTCCAGCGCAAGACGCCCATAAGCTGGTACTTCATTCTATGACGCTAACTTCGACGCTCGTCGCAATGGACCCTGACACCGACAGATTGGCTCGCGATGGTGGGCTCAACTTCAGCGATTTGAGCACCGACGAGCGCGACCTGCTGCTGAGGGCTCGCACTGCCGGCGTCGTTGCGTACTACGACGGCGGCCTCGACACCGGCTCTCCGGAGCGGGAAAGCAACGAGGGCTTCCCACGACATCACATGGACGTGGCATTCTCGCTGCTTGTTCCAAATGAAAGTTTCGCGAGCCAGCAGAACCCTCACAGCACGACGCGATAACGAAACTACTGAAACTCCAAAGCGTGCGCGGCGCAGAGTCGAACGAAAACGAAACCTTTAGAACACCTATATTACTGAAGGGTAACGTCAAAATGTTACTTTTTCTTAGAATCGAATAGACGTAGACAAGTAGCATTTTTTCCGTCTTATAATCGAATGAAATGATATTTTTAATACGAGTAGTTGAGTATTAGTAACACAAATTATGAGGAGTCCTTTCGTCATCGGGCTAGTACCGGAATGTCGCTGGGGGGTCTCAAATCGTGTCATACACTTACCTCAATTTCTCGGTTACTAAAGCTCTGTTCGCGATTATATTGACGCCTTAGACGTTCTAGAACATTGCTCTACCACTTTAACTTGAGTTTCTGGTAACCTTTAGTGTCCCTTTAACGTTACACCCATCATTCTTCTTTCCATAGCTCGTTGCGTCGTCCTCAATTTCAGCAGAACCCTTTTCGTAAGCCTCCAGGTTTCTGCCCCATATGTGAGTACTGGTAACACACAGCTGTTATACACTTTCCTTTTGAGGGATAGTGGCAACCTGCTGTTCATGATTTGAGAATGCCTGCCAAACGCACCCCAGCCCATTCTTATTCTTCTGGTTATTTCAGTCTCATGATCCGGATCCGTGGTCACTACCTGCCCTAAGTAGATGTATTCCCTTACCACTTCCAGTGCTTCGCTACCTATCGTAAACTGCTGTTCTCTTCCGAGACTGTTAAACAATACTTTAGTTTTCTGCAAATTAATTTTCAGACCCACCCTTCTGCTTTGCCTCTCCAGGTCAGTGAGCACGCATTGCAATTGGTCTCCTGAGTTACTAAGCAAGGCAATATCATCAGCGAATCGCAAGTTGCTAAGGTATTCTCCATCAACTTTTATCCCCAATTCTTCCCACTCCAGGCCTCTGAATACCTCCTGTAAACATGCTGTGAATAGCATTGGAGATATCGTATCTCCCTGTCTGACGCCTTTCTTTATAGGGATTTTGTTACTTTCTTTGTGGAGGACTACGGTGGCTGTGGAGCCGCTATAGATATCTTCCAGTATTTTTAAATATGGCTCATCTACACCCTGATTCCGTAATGCCTCCATGACTGCTGTGGTTTCGACTGAATCAAACGCTTTCTCGTAATCAATGAAAGCTATATATAAGGGTTGGTTATATTCTGCACATTTCTCTATCACTTGATTGACAGTGTGAATATGGTCTATTGTTGAGTAGCCTTTACGGAATCCTGCCTGGTCCTTTGGTTGACAGAAGTCTAAGGTGTTCCTGATTCTATTTGCGATTACCTTAGTAAATACTTTGTAGGCAACGGACAGTAAGCTGATCGGTCTATAATTTTTCAAGTCTTTGGCGTCCCCTTTCTTATGGATTAGGATTATGTTAGCGTTCTTCCAAGATTCCGGTACGCTCGAGGTTATGAGGCATTGCGTATACAGGGTGGCCAGTTTCTCTAGAACAATCTGACCACCATCCTTCAACAAATCTGCTGTTACCTGATCCTCCCCAGCTGTCTTCCCCCTTTGCATAGCTCCTAAGGCTTTCTTTACTTCTTCTGGCGTTACCTGTGGGATTTCGAATTCCTCTAGGCTATTCTCTCTTCCACTATCGTCGTGGGTACCACTGGTACTGTATAAATCTCTATAGAACTCCTCAGCCACTTGAACTATCTCATCCATATTAGTAACGATATTGCCGGCTTTGTCTCTTAACGCACACATCTGATTCTTGCCTATTCCTAGTTTCTTCTTCACTGTTTTTAGGCTTCCTCCGTTCCTGAGAGCCTGTTCAATTCTATCCATATTATAGTTTCTGATGTCCGCTGTCTTACGCTTGTTGATTAACTTAGAAAGTTCTGCCAGTTCTATTCTAGCAGTAAGGTTAGAGGCTTTCATACATTGGCGTTTCTTGATCAGATCTTTCGTCTCCTGCGATAGCTTACTGGTTTCCTGTCTAACGGCGTTACCACCGACTTCTATTGCGCACTCCTTAATGATGCTCCATGAGATTGTCATTCATTGCTGCAACACTAAGGTCCTCTTCCTGAGTTAAAGCCGAGTACCTGTTCTGTAGCTTGATCCGGAATTCCTCTAGTTTCCCTCTTACCGCTAACTCATTGATTGGCTTCTTGTGTACCAGTTTCTTCTGTTCCCTCCTCAAGTCTAGGCTAATTCGAGTTCTTACCATTCTATGGTCACTGCAGCGTACCTTGCCGAGCACGTCTACATCTTGTATGATGCCAGGGTTCGCGCAGAATATGAAGTCGATTTCATTTCTAGTCTCACCATTCGGGCTCCTCCACGTCCACTTTCGACTAACCCGCTTGCGGAAAAAGGTGTTCATTATCCGCATATTATTCTGTTCTGCAAACTCTACTAATAATTCTCCTCTGCTATTCCTAGAGCCTATGCCATATTCCCCCACTGACTTGTCTCCAGCCTGCTTCTTGCCTACCCTGGCATTGAAGTCGCCCATCAGTATAGTGTATTTTGTTTTGACTTTACCCATCGCCGATTCCACGTCTTCATAAAAGCTTTCGACTTCCTGGTCATCATGACTGCATGTAGGGGCATAGACTTGTACCACCTTCAATTTGTACCTCTTATTAAGCTTCACAACAAGACCTGCCACCCTCTCGTTAATGCTATAGAATTCCTGTATGTTACCAGCTATTTCCTTATTAATCAGGAATCCGACTCCTAGTTCTTGTCTCTCTGCTAAGCCCCGGTAACACAGTACATGCCCGCTTTTTAGCACTGTATATGCTTCTTTTGTCCTCCTAACCTCACTGAGCCCTATTATATCCCATTTACTACCCTCTAATTCCTCCAATAACACTGCTAGACTCGCCTCACTAGATAGCGTTCTAATGTTAAACGTTGCCAGGTTCAGATTCCAATGGCGGCCTGTCCGGAGCCAGGTATTCTTAGCACCCTCTGCAGCGTCACAGATCTGACCGCCGCTGTGGTCAGTTGTTTCGCGGCTGCTGGGGACTGAGGGCCGGGGTTTGATTGTTGTATTCATATAGGAGGTTGTGGCCAAGTACTGCACCAGGGTGGCCAATCCTGCTCTGGTGAGAGAGTGCGTTACCGGTTCTGGTCACCGGGATCAGGCCGCACTCCAGGCCTGTTTGTGCAATTTTCTCAACACACGTTTTTTTTTTTTATTTTCCGGTGGAGAATTGCGCGGCACCGGAATTTGAATCACGGTCCTTTTGCACTGGAGACGGATACTCTACAGTCCCCGCAGGACTTAAATTAAAAATTGGATTCTGGGGTTTTGCGTGACAAAACCACTTTCTGATTATGCACGCCGTAGTGGAGGGCTCCGAAAATTTCGACCACCTGGGGTTCTTTAACGTGCACCAAATTCTAAGTACACGGGTGTTTTCACATTTCGCCCCCATCGAAATGCGGCCGCCGTGGCCGGGGTCCGATCCCGCGACCTCGTGCTCAGCAGTCTAACACCATTCTAACACCAGTCTAACACCACTGAGCAACCACGGCGGGTCCCGCAGGAGTTGTACGCCTCATTTAACCTACAGTGGTGCCCAATTTGATCAGTCAAGGTGGGCCAATCTGAGCTCGGTTATACCGCATGGATGGCACTCGGCTAGAGAACCTGGTATTTATGACCTGCACATGTGTGGCCACACATAATTGAGGATATATAATTTTTCTTTTTTAGGAGGGTTTCTGTACAGTGATAAAATGAAGGAAAAGACATTAAAAAAAAAGAAAAAAAAGGGGGCGGAAAAAAGGAACATAACTTGTGATTTGAACTCGTGATCCTTCAATGTTGCCCGGAAAGGTAGCTCAGTCGGTTGGTTCGTCAAGCCAGCGGTTACTTTCAAGTGCCATAGCTCCTGCTCCGAGCCTCATACTTATGTGGAAAGGGGCTGGTGTTGTCCGCGACAGTATGTCATGGTATAGAACAGGCCAATAAAAGCGCCGACGAACGCGGTCATAGGTCCGTGACGCCAAGGTAACCGGCAGTCGGGACATCATGAAGCTGGGCGAGAACAGTCTGACGCAGATGCTCAGGCTCAGGCAGGGCCGTCCGGGCGCATGTTAGAGCGGTACAATATACCATCTTGGAGTTCAAACATGCAAAGGGAAGGATCGGGCATCGTTGAAGCGAGCCATTGAATAAGGTCTTGTAAGGAGGCATCCCGACGTTGTTCGGCTCCAATATCGCGAAAACCAGCCAGAGAGAGAACGGTGACAGGTATGCCGGCCGCAGAAACGTCAGGAGGGTCGACAGGATGGCGTGACAAGCAGTCCGCATCTTGATGTAACCGGCCGGTCTTGTATACAACTGAGTAGTTGTATTCTTGAAGGCGCAGAGCCCAGCGGCCAAGGCGCCCTGAAGGATCTTTGAGGGACGAAAGCCAACACAGAGCGTGGTGATCAGTGATGACTGTGAATTGGTGGCCGTACAAATAGGGACAGAATTTACCCACTGCCCAAACGAGAGCCAGACACTCGCGTTCAGTGATAGAATAATTGCGCTCAGCAGAGGAGAGAAGGCGGCTGGCGTAGGCAATAACACGTTCTCGCCCTTGTTGTTTCTGTGCCAAGATAGCGCCAATACCGTGGCCACTGGCATCGGTACGGACTTCTGCTGGAGCTGACGCATCAAAGTGAGCGAGAATGGGCGGGGACGTAAGCAGCCCAATCAGCTCGGTGAAAGCACCAGCTTGCTCAGGGCCCCAAATGAATGCGGCGTCTTTCTTGAGGAGCTGTGTGAGAGGGCGCGCAGCGTTCGCAAAATTTCGGGCAAACCGACAGAAGTAGGAGCAAAGGCCCAAGGAGCTGCGAACATCCATGGCACATGTTGGCACGGGAAAGTTTTTCACTGCCCGTAATTTATCGGGATCAGGGCGTACACCAGAAGAATCGACGAGATGCCCGAGCACAGAGATTTCCTGACGACCGAAGTGGCATTTGGACGAATTTAATTGTAGCCCAACCTGACGGAAAACAGATAGGATCATCAATAGGCGTTCGAGGTGTGTCTCAAAAGTCGGAGAAAAAACAATCACGTCGTCCAGGTAACAAAGGCAAATGGACCACTTGAAACCATGTAGGAGGGCGTCCATCATTCGTTCAAATGTGGCCGGGGCATTACATAAACCGAAAGGCATCACTTTGAGCTGGTACAGGCCATCGGGAGTAATAAATGCTGTCTTCTCGCGGTCCATGTCGTCGACGGCAATTTGCCAGTAGCCCGAGCGAAGGTCGATGGACGAAAAATATTGTACTCTATGCAGGCAGTCCAGGGCATCGTCAATTTGTGGTAGCAGATAGACGTCCCTCTTGGTTACCTTGTTGAGGTGTCGATAATGCACGCAAAATCGCCAACTGTTGTCCTTCTTTTTAACTTGTACAACAGAGGATGCCCATGAGCTGCAAGAAGGTTCGGTGATGTCTCGAGAAAGCATCTTGTCAACTTCATGTTGGATGATTTGTTGCTCAGTAGGTGAGACGCGGTAGGGTCGCCGATGGATCGGGCTCGCATCACCGGTGTTTATTCGATGTTTTACGACAGATGTTTGTCCTAGAGGGCACTCTCCAAAGTCAAATATGTCCCAGTATGAGGCAAGGAGGCAACGTAGTTCATTAGCACGCTGGGGCGGAAGGTCGGGAGCAATCATTATTGTTAGGGCATTCAAGTCTGAAGGGACAGAGGGCGAAGCAAGAGTTGAACACGAGGAGCTGTTACAAGTTAAAGCCGAAATGCTGTAGTCTCTGGCCGGCGTTATTTGCGCCAGGGATATTCCGCGCGGGAGTACTTGTGTACAAAGTCCAAAGTTCACAAGTGGAAGGCAGGACACGTTGTCCGAAATGGTAATGACGGTGTGAGGAAAAGTGACATTATGCGAGAGCAGGACATCCGGATTAGGGGATACAATGTAGTCACCGTCTGGTATAAGTGGAACGAGGGAGACACCTATGTAGGTAACGGCACGGTGCGGGAGGCGAATATGCTCTGTGGAACATGGCCGTATCGGAGCACTATCGGTAGGGTCAATAGCAGCGGGTAGAGCGAGTTGCACAACACCAGCAGAACAGTCTATCAAAGCAGAGTGTGTAGACAGAAAGTCAAGGCCCAGAATGAGGTCGTGAGGGCAGTGCTCTAGAACATAAAATAAAGCAGAAGTATGATGTCCGGCGACACTCACGTGAGCCGGACACATGCCAATAACGGCTGGTGTTCCACCGTTGGCGACTTGGACCACAGGCGACGGGGCAGGAGTAAGGACTTTCTTGAGACGATTCCGAAGCTGAGCATTCATCACAGATACCGTATTTACACGATTGTAAGTCGACCCCTTTTTTAAAATTTGAAAGTCTGAAGTTGGGGGGTCGACTTACAATCGAAACCAAAACATGGCCGCGCCAAAAAAAGCGATACAAACAAGAGCTACAATGTAGTTACAATTTTATGTTTGCTCTATGGCCCTACCCATATCTTTTTGCTATCCCGCGTGTTTGTTCGCTTTTCGGAAGGGTTTTTCAACATTTTTGAGAGTCTTACAGTGCATGCAACACTTATGGGGGGGTGTCGATAGTTGATGGAAGCGCCGCTGTTCCCATTTGCGGCGGCACCCTCAGAACGGCGGCGCTTGTGAGGGGTATCGGTAGTTCATGGAAGAGCAGACGCCGCTCGCGGGTTTCTCTGTTTAAAGGCATTGGAATTGGTTTGACCAACTTTTTGACGCGTTCCACTTGACTGCCGGCTACGTGCTACTTCTATGCTTCCCCAGTCGTCATGAGTGCTGCAGGCCCACTAATTGTTCGGCACTCGTTCACAGCAGCGTTCAAGGGGGCTGCCATCCTTTACGCCGAAGAAACAAATCACTGCGCAGCGGGCCGCAATTTCGATGTTTCTAAATGGGTGGTGCGAGAGTGGCGACTGCAGCGAAGCGAAATTTTCACCCTGTGACGGCAAGTGACAAATTTCCCACGTGCTGAAGTCTGGACGCTTTCCGGAGCTGTAGGCTAAGCTTGCGGCGTACGTCGCTGAAATGCGTGATCGGTCCCTGCCATTGAAGTGCGACGTGGTCATGAAACAAGCCCGGACCTTCGCCTTAATTTAAAGGTTCTGCTCCGCCGTGAGTACAACGAGTGGCTGGCGGCAGAAGACTGCGAAATTACGCCAACCGGACCTGTCAAAAGAGCCTCCGTGATGGCTGCGTGTGGTTGGGTGCATTTGGCGTGGGCTGCTGTTCTGCAAGATGTCCTGGTGCGGTCGTTTGCCAAATTTGAAATTTTGCTGGACCACGACGCGCTGTGATGACGATGGCAGACGATGACGATGGCAGCACTAGTGAAGACGAGTAGTCGAGTGACCATGTCAGCTACTAATAAATTTTCGTTATCGAATGCGCCCTCGGGTATGCTCTATTTTTTTTTTTTTCCGGTCAAGCGATATGGGGGGGTCGACTTACATTCGAGTCGACTTACAATCGTGTAAATACGGTATGTGCGCGCCAGTGTCAATCAGAGCCATAACAGGTACACCATCCACATTCACTTTAACGAGGTTCCGATGTGTGGGCAAGGTCAGAAGAGCATTTTTGCGTCGGGTCGGTTTGGCAGCATCACCTCCAGGTGTTGTACCCGTTTGTTTTCCGGAAGGGTGCGCCGGAAGGAGCTAGGGGACGGTGATCGGCGAGATGGGGGCGATCAGGAGAAGCGGCGACATGCCGAAGGAGAGCAGCTAGAACGGGTAGGCAGAGAAGTGTCGCCAGAATGTACTGGCTGCGTTTGCGGGGGGAACCGAGGAGCGGCATAAGGGCTGTGGGATGGGAGGTAGGCCCAGGGGGTCGAAATCCACGAAGACTGGCAGTGACGTGAAATATGGCTGTTACGGCCACAAGTGAAGCATATAGGCTTGTCGTCTGGAGTGCGCCATTCGGCCAGATTGCGATACCGTGTTGGGGCATTCAGGTTGCGGGTGCGTATGACAGTGCTGGACGTAGTGTAGTCAGGTCGATTAACTGAGCAAACGTTGGTCAAGCCATTGTTGGCCAATTCCTGGCGCACGACGGACTGTATCAGTGAGACAGTCGCCTGGCAATTGTCGGGGCCATGGGTTGGGGTTGTGACAGGAGATGCGGCTTCTATTTCACGTCGGATGATATGTCGGATGATAGGACGTCATCAGAGCGATCGGGCGTGGGCGGACTGCGGAGGTCTTTACAGGTGGACGTAGCAGCGATGTTGGGAAGGCGGGGAAATGGCTGGGCAATGCGGTGACTCTTGGCTTCTTCAAACCGCCGGAGTTCGGTAATAATGGCTTGTTCAGTGGAAGAATTCTTGAAAACAAGGAGGTAGAAGGCATCATCTGCTATGCCCGTAATGATGTGTACAACTTTATCAGGTTCGGACATCTTAGGATCCACTTTGCAGCACAGAGCGAGCCCGTCCTGGATGTACGTGAGGTAGGATTCAGTGCACGTCTGGACACCCGAAGCAAGGTCTTTTTGGGCGGCACACTGACGTCCAACAGGCTTGCCAAACAAATCTTTCAGCTTCTGTTTACAAATGTCCCAGCTGGTAAGTTCCTCCTCGGGGGTCTGAAACAAGACGCGTGCCGTGCCCACGAGGTAAAATATCAAATTAGCGAGCATGATGGTCTGATCCCAGTGGTTGCTGGAACTCACCCGCTCATATAGTTGAAGCCAGTCTTCAACATCAGCGTCGTCAGTGCCAGAAAAGGTTCCTGGGTCGCGGGGTTGTGCTAGAATGACGGTGGGCGTGGGTGCCGACGGGCCCGAAGCATCCTCGCCTTGTGCTGGCATTGTAAATGCAGCCAAGGAGTGCCCGCTGCGTAAATCCGTCTTGATAATGATCCCGCAACATCCATAAAAAATGTTACAGGGTTAAAAACAGTCAGACGTTGTGGGGTCTCACACATCCGTGCTCTTGGGACAAAGGAACGACAACACAGTAGTGCAAACAATCACAAGGGCATTTATTGCACCTTTCGTAGATCAGTGCCTGCTAGCCGAGTTGCTATCCACAAAACATGCCGATGGGCGCGCGACAAATCTAGAAGTCTGACTCACCGCGACCGGAAGCGAGCAAATATGTTCGCCCCATGCTGGATCCCAACGCCTGGTCCTTCGCGTGTATGGTCACGCGAATCGTGGCGCGTTCGAAGGCGGCCACGCGAGGCGGTCTCGCAGAAGCCTCGGTCGGCGGTGCGCGGGATGTCCACGCCGTTCGCCGACGCGCCGGGGAAGAGCCAGCCCGTTCTGCCCTGCGCCCCCAAGTAACCCTGCCTTCAGGCGGCGTTAGCAACGCAACACTCGCGCCATCTCTCGCACTGCGCCCCAACCACATCGACCGCCGTGGGCATCACGCAGGCCACGCGGCGAAGCCGGATTACAGGAGACGTGCCATGCGGGAAAAACATATCAGGGGACGCGCGAGAGTCGCGCATCCCCACAACGTATATTTACAAGATATTTACAATAATCGTAGCGGCTGACAAGATGGTAGACAGCGCGCAAAGTCCAGATTCGTCCAGTCCAGTCCTATCAAGCAGATAGAAACAAATACGTTTAATGGCTATAGACTGCATTAGTGAAGAAAAATTGACCAGCAGCTCTGACCGCCTATGAGGGCCACCGAAAAGTGCTTCCAGGAGAAAGAGGGGTGTGCAAATCTGCAAGCCTGCCATGTTCAGGAGAATGAGGCACTGCTGCAGAACACTTATCACTGGAAGGAGGTAACTCATGTATAGGTTTTCATCCTGTTGAACACTAGTTCTCGCCAAAGTGCTCAAAGCTGTGCTGTGTTGCCTGTTGTACTTTGTTTCATCAGAAATTTAACTGGTTACATGTGATTGGTTACTGAAAAAAAAAAGTAATTGAATTAAGCGAGCATTACTGAGTTAACAAAACAATTGTTCAGTTACTAAACTACTAAAAATTATGATTACAAGTAATTATTACAGGTAATCCATTACATACAAATCTGTTAAGTTCGTAGTTCACACTTTTGGCAGTGTTTGATTTATCACTGACCCTGTGACGTGCCACTGTCATGGCTTGTAAAAAAAACAAGCCCTAAAAATCTTGGTTTTAGGTAGTAGTTTGCAGTCAAGTGTAATGATAAATCTGGCTTTTGTGACCAGTGGGGTAAGCCCCACTGCATACAAAGCATACAAAGCCTAAAAATTTAACAGTACAAGTACTAGTAGAGTCTGCCGGACCTTTGTTTGGGTAGCTGCCGACAGCAAAATTGCATTTGTACTGATGAACTTCAAAACATCAGTAATATAATCAAATATCTTGTGTGAACAAGGGTCAGATGTTGAACTCGTTTATGATTGCTTGGATGGCATTATAAGTGATGGTGTTTAATTAACTTGTAAGCTGATGTTACTGTTTGTGTTTTGATGTGCTCCATGGGTGGATACTTGCAGGTCAGCACTCCGGGGATGTGTTCACTGTGGGGGAAGTGGACTTTGAAACTGGCGGTGAGCACCAGCTGCAGGTGCGATTGGATGATGCTGGCACCACCACACTTATCCATGTCCAGGTATGTCATTTACTAAATCAATGCCTGTCTAGATCGCTGCTATGAAACTGCAAGAACTGGATCTGCCTCTGGCTGTCTTGACACTGTTGAGCACGCAAGCGGGTGATGCCAATCCTCTGTGGAGGCATCTTCTCCATTTTCAGTGTTCTGTCAACACAGTAACAAGGCATGACACAAACCAGGGACAATACTGTGGTCCTTCTGCTTGCCTAGAGTAGTCTGAAGAGCACTCTATCATTGGTACAGCCGAACCCTGTTATAGCAGTCGCACGGGAGACCAAATTACCTTCACTATAATGAATAATAAATACACTCGCAGGTACGGTTATACCTAAATATAGCAAACTTCAATATAACTAAGTATTTAACTTTTTATAGCTTCTCCATAAAGCACCATGTTTTAGAACCTCAATATGATGAAGTGTTTTATACATGATCTCAATATAATGAAATTTTACTGCCACCGTGAAGGAATACCAAGACCATAAATGGAAACTTCCACGAACGCACACGGACGAATGGTTGAATTACAAGTGCATGCTTGTGAACACACCTCTCATATCGCGTGACCAAGACCAACTGTCGAAGCAGAGCAGCATCTTACATTCCCTACAGAGTCCAAGTGTGATAAGATCCTATCGTACCCAGCTCACTGTAGTCTTTGGGTGCGAGTAAAAACGTGTGAGGTTGCGCCAAGAAGGTTCGTGGCTTGATGAACGTCGTCTTCATGTGAACAAGGGAATAAAGGGCATAGGGGAGCGAGCTCGCCGTAATGTGATCAAGCGCACATGAGGGGAGGGGGTCGAAACGGGGGACAGGTTTGCCCACGTCTCCTTTTCTAGAGCAGCTGTGGCTGCGCATGGCTGTCTGTGCAGCCGAGCGCATACCAAGAGCCATGTGGCTGAGCATGGCTTGGTTTCTCAAAAGTCATCATCCATGCTGTGGGATTCCTAGGGTCTCGCAGGAATACCTCCCACCATGGGTTCGAGCTTAGCAAGCCACAGGGCTGCGTCAGCCATTGCCTTACGTGCCATTGCGCGCATGTGCTCAGGTGTCAAAGGGGCTACCGAGCGCTACGCATGCAGGAAAACACGGTATTGCCCTGAGTTGGAAGAAACCCTTCGTTGCCTGCGGCACAAAAATGCCTGTTCGCGGGAACCAAAGGCGAAAATGCAAACAGGGGCACCTATAGCACATTGAGGCAAGAGTAGAGGCTCCCGTGACGTGACGCGGGGAAAAGTCCCACAGCTATAAGTCTTGCTTTCGCGATAACCAATGGGCCAACTCACAAGAGCTCGGGTAACGTGTACATGTTGGTGTGCACACAGAAAGTAACTATCATGTCAACAGTAAAACACAGCATGAGCATGTCTAGTGCACCGATAACCCTCCGCATGTCACTCCAGCACATCACGTTCAGGTGTACGCCAGGTATACGTTTTGGTGAAAACTTGACTTGGCACGGTGTGTTTGGCAAAATATCTCTCCTATATGTAGTTGACACCCTAAAAGAAAAGTGTAAACAGGTTTTGTCACTTACAAAACACGGCACACCGTGTAACAACATTAACATCTGAAACTGTTTACTTTGCCACGCTAGTTGAAAGGCCGGGCTCCATAGACAAATCATCACTGTCGGCGTCTAAACCAGATGATCCAATGTCATCTAAGGACTCCTCACTACTGCTCACATTGCGAATTTCAGCATCTTCAGACTTCTTCAGCAGTGCGTGACGCATTTTCGGCGCCATGTTGCAAAAACTTGATGCTATCTCCTCCGCTGCTTTTTTCTTCTTTTCTTCTTCTTTTTTTGTGGGAACTCTTGCGCTGGAATGCAAAAAAAAATCAAGAACAAAGAAAATGTGTAATAGTTTTATTACTGGCTAGATGGCGTTAGGTGTCGGTAAGTGCGGAGTTTTATTTTTGGCAGGACATTTAAAACCATCTATCCATAATGAACGATGCTCTGTGGCACGGTAAGGAAAGAGTTAATTGGGTCGCTTGAATCTTGGGTCCGTTGAAGTTCACTCAAGTTCACTATAAATGGTTTCGACTCTGTTTAATGTGGTTTGTATTCTCTAAAATGCAGATTCAAGTGGAAGACTTGAACGACTGTGCACCCACCTTTCCGGAGGACCCTGTGCACTTTTCCGTTGCTGAAGACGTCCCCCAAGGAACTGTAGTGTGGACGTTTGCTGCTCAAGACTTGGACAGTGGCGATAATGGCAAGGTCTGTGCTGCATTCTATTAATCCACTTCACGCATAGCAGCTGCCCTGTCGTATTGCCAAGGGCAAATTCGTCAACACACACTCTAAACAGGAAGCTCCATCGCATAAGGTATTTATTAGCAGCATAGACAGTTTATAGCGTAAATCGCTGGAGTTGCAAATATCCGCCCTATAAGTGGTACTGCACTATAACCAAAAGAAAATTTGTCAAAGGCTGCATAAGTGCAAGACATGTGGACCAAGCAGTGGCACATACCTGAGAATCGAGGCATGTGACCAGGCTGTTTGCACCCGTTTAATTTACTCACGTTAACTAGTTAACGTTCAAGTACCCACAGTTCTCTCATGGAGCAAACAAAATGCAGAAAAAAAAAATGACGTAGAGGAAAGTAATTTGCCAACTAAATTTTCAGACCTGCTCTATCATTTCAATTTCCCCGTGGCACTACCACCAACTCCACAGAACTTGTGGGGATGCGTGACTCACGCGCGTCTCCAGATATCTTGTTTTCCCCCATCTCCTGCAATCCCGCTTCGCCGCGTGGCCTGCGTGACGCCCGCGGCGGTCGATGTGGTTGAAGCGCGGTGCGAGAGATGGCGCGAGTGTCGCGCCGCTGCGGGGTTACTTGGGCGCCGGGAGACAAGGCGCTTGCGCTTTCCCGGCGGGTCGGCGAACAACGCGGACATTCCGCGCGTGGCGGGCTGTCTCTTTCCTGGCGGGTCGGGGAACAGCGTGGACGTCCCGCGCGCCGACCCATGCTTCTGCGAGACCGCCTCGCGTGGCTGCCTTGGAACGCGCCACCGTCGGCGTGACCGCACACGCGAATGACCAGGCGTTGGGATCCAGCATGGGGCGAACATATTCGCTCGCGATGTGTTTGCGGTGACTCGGACTTCTAGATTTGTCGCGCGCCCATCGGCATGTTTTGGGGATAGCAACTCGGCTAGCAGGCATTGATCTATATATGAAAGGTGCATAAATGCCCTTGTGATTGTTTGCACTACTGTGTTGTCGTTCCTTTGTCCCAAGAGTACGGGAGGAGAGACCCCACATCTGGCTGCCCAACGTGGGACTCTTGGGACATCGGACGATAGATTTAACAGTTTGCTTCGTTCGAGACCTTTGTTTGAACCGAAGCGTAGGCCTAGCGTAAATTTTGATCGCTAGCGTCGGCGGCGTGCTTTCTTGAGCGACGTGATGGTGGCTGTAGTGTGTTTGAACATGTCAACATGCTAAGCCTTTTCGCAAGTGTTTCTTTAATGACATTCGTCGGTACGAGAGCCACGTGGTCTGCATCCTGGGAGAGCGAGGCTCAGCGCCCGCGGAGCATTGCCAAGCCTGAAGCGAGTGAGTACGGAAGCATCGTGGGTGGTCCGAATTTCTTATGTAAATAGCTTCTTCTATCTCTTTGACTCGGATGAAGTCGCGGCTCTGGGAGCCGGGTGGCCGCGGGCCACGGGTGCCACTACGGGCTGACTGGTATTGCGGCCTGGCACCGGGCGCTCCGACACCGTCTGGGACGGTGGGCGCCGTCAACTCGGATGCTGTGTGCACCGAGCGGAGTAGGACCACCTCACAGAGCTGACGTCTCCTCACGGCTGCCTGTTTTGCGCTCATTTTGGGGGTTGTTTTTGGATGCCGGTTGTTGTCAGGGTAGCGACGCTTTAGGCCTAATGCCCCGTTCACACTGAGACATTCGGCGTCTGGAGCGGCGCCCAGTTCGGCGGCGGCGAGATCCGTCAGAATAGCCCCTTCCGCGCCGATCGCTCCCGTACCGATTTTTGCGGCAGCTGCCGCCGGATTGCCTCGCCGCCGCGCGGCGCTGACCAATCGGGGAGCGCGAAACAGAACTTCCAAAGATGGCGGCCGAGTCTCACGTCATGTCGCAGTCGTCGCAGTCATCAAAGTCCACCGCGACATCCGAAATGCTCATCGAACTGGTGCGCAACCACCCAGTCCTCTACGATAAGCACCACTTGAAGCACAAAGACAACGTGCTGAAGGATGACTTGTGGCACAAGATCGGTCGTGAGCTTCGGCGAATGCTTCTGCGCGTCGTGCATCGCCAGAAAGATGCTTGCCAACAGGCCGAGCAGTACTGCCTCTTCTTGCTCAGGGTTCGTCATTGTCTTTCCAAGTAATGGTGGAGACGCGCAACATAAACACGCGAACTCGACGCGAGCGGAGACAACTGCGCAATTTCGAGCCACGCAAACATCCGGGATATCCTGCGCTTGATTGGAGGTTGGCACTTTATGGGGCAGATGGCGATGTATGTGTTTCCGGCGGCGCGGTCCGCAAGCAGTGTGAACTACGCGATTTTCGGCGGGAGGAGAATTCCATTCGCTGTAGACGCCGGATTCCTCAGTGTGAACTTACCATAAGGCTTTACGAAGCTGCCTGTCGCACGTGGAGGGACACAACCTGGTGGATCGTGGCGTTGAGGTGTTGCAAGTTGCTTCCCTCATTCTATTTAGCCTCGCACGAATTGAAATTACTCGTTCGACTCAAGGAAGCGAGCTTCGTTCACGTGAACTTAGCATCTGAGTAGCTGCCCGATCTTTGCTAGCCGAGTTGAACATCGTACCACGTGGGCGATACGCATGCAGAATTCCTCTCCCTTGCACTACTTTAGTGTTTGCCGAGTGTGTTGAGTGTACGCAGCGTGATTGGAGTCACCCCTGACTTGCTGTCACCTGCACATCGTCTGCGCTGCTGCCCCGGACTACGATCGAGCCACCCCGGGCGATGGTGATGCTGTGGCCAGTTCGGCGCGGCAACTTCGGCGGCCTCTTGTATGCAGCTCGCAACCCTCGGCGGCGGACAGAAGAGCCGGCAGTCACCGACAGCTACGGCGGCTCTTGCCAGCAGGGCGCGTCGACACAAGCGACGCTTGCTCGTACCGACTACTGCGTCGTCGTCTCCAGAGTCCTGGCCTGGGATCGTGCCGTCGAGTCGCAAAGCTGCTGCTGTGACCGGCGGACGCCAGCGGTGTACCCAAGGACAGTCGGCTCGCATGTTATGGACAGCGTGTAGACATTTCTTCTGCGCGACCACTGTTGCATGTACTATCTTGTTCGCGAAGCAAGGGGTAATGTTAGACCGTGTCGCATGTTTCGCCGGAATTAGAAGTGATTTAAGGGTGGGGGGATGTGGGGATGCGCAACTCACGCGCGTCCCCAGATATCTTGTTTTCCCCCATCTCCTGCAATCCCGCTTCGCCGCGTGGCCAGCGTGACGCGCGCGGCGGTCGATGTGGTTGAAGCGCGGTGCGAGAGATGGTGCGAGTGTCGCGCCGCTGCGGGGTTACTTGGGCGCCGAGAGACAAGGCGCTTGCGCTTTCCCGGCGGGTCGGCGAACAGCGCGGACATTCCGCGCACGGACATTCCGCGCGCGGCGGGCTGTCTCTTTCCTGGCGGGTCGGGGAACAGCGTGGACGTCCCGCGCGCCGACCCATGCTTCTGCGAGACCGCCTCGCGTGGCTGCCTTGGAATGCGCCACCGTCCGCGTGACCGCACACGCGAATGACCAGGCGTTGGGATCCAGCATGGGGCGAACATATTCGCTCGCGGTGCGTTCGCGGTAAGTCGGACTTCTAGATTTGTCGCGCGCCCATTGGCATGTTTTGTGGATAGCAACTCGGCTAGCCGGCATTGATCTATGAAAAGTGCAATAAATGCCCTTGTGATTGTTTGCACTACTGTGTTGTCGTTCCTTTGTCGCAAGAGTACGGGAGGAGAGACCCCACAAACTATGCACTGTTTCAGTAGTTCCATGCAGCAGAGTCAAGGCTATGCGACCTGCGAGCGCAGATTCTTGTGCAGCAAGCTGTCGTGTTACAGCTCGAAACCTGTTGAACGACTAAATGGCCTTGATAAGTGGACTTGTCGGCAGGTGTTTAATTGGAAGTTTCTGTGCAGGCTGCAGCTGCAGTTTATTCTGCGAATTTGCTTCATTCTTTAGTAAAGTATGTGTTGAGGCTCTATGATACTGAAAATAGAGTTGTCCACTTGTTCAATTGAAGATGTGCACAGAACAAAAAAATTAATGTAGTGCTGCCATACAGACATTTATTTGGATTTAAAAAGTACGAACAGTTAATTGATTTTACAGGGACTAAATTCATACATGTAGTTGACACAGCCGCAACACCACAGACGACTCCCTCCTGGGTAGTGCTTCATCCTTTGTTAAAATTACGTCCGCTGACTTGCTCACATGGTATCATTCCAAGCTGCTTTATTACGTGAAAGCAACAAATAAGTTGGTAATGAACATGCTTGGTACAGTGTGGAAAGAGCGCAGTAAATGTGTGTAATGCGGTAAGTGGCTGCACTTAGGAATGTCGGCGAGCTCACTGTGTGCAAGTGGATTTTACAAGAGAAATCAAGAGATGCCACCACCATCCCGTGTGACACACTGGCCAAATACTCCTTCCGAATCCTCTGCTTCTGCTGTCTCTGCAGCACCCTCCTTCTTCTCTGTATCTCTAAATATCTTGAATGCGTATGCTTTTTTTGGTGTCGGAGCGAATATACAACGAATTGCCTACCACTGCTGTCACAACAGCTGATCTCGCTGCGCACTTGCAGTTGTAGTAGTAAATCCTGCCACCAGCTGCACTGCAGCACTCACCGCTAGCAGACGACAGGTCACGGAAGGGCACCTTCAAGGTGTTCGCCCCCTTGATTGGTCAAAGAAGCCTGTAGCATCCACAGTGCTACACACAACTACTGAAACAGAGAACAATAAAAGCTCTTAATTCAAACTCTGTTAATTCGAGCTTACAGTTAATTCGAACTGACACCTTGGTCCTGGCACAGCCCTGTATATTTCAGTGGTGTAAAACTCCAGATAATTCAAATGGGTCGGTATCCATGACGGTTAATTCAAACTGGGAGCCCCTAGTTTACAGCCCCTGGTTTACATGGCCAGCGCCATCTTTGTGTCTGAGAGTGCAACTTCATGGTCTCGTCGACAGAGAAACGCAGATGTCTGTAATGAGGGCCTTCCTTCACAAAAGACTCAGAAAAGTCCCTGCACCTGCTGTACCGTGCACAGTACATGTTACCGACGACAGTGCACCACCGGTTGTCGGCATGTGTACAGCACGAGTAACATGCCGGCCATCAAACCACCGTCTTATTTATTGCGTTGGAGCGATGTCCACATTACTTGATTTTGGGGCTGGACTTTCTTTCAACCCATTCTGCCCTAATAGACTACGCTACAGGTGTCATGCAGCTGGATCTTCCTTCTGACAACTACTTTGTTTCTGATGCCCATCATCCGTCCCTGTGTTCTACAGAATTCGCCCGGTTGCTGCCTCAAGCTGCTACTACTGCGCCTTTTACCGCTCAACCACATGTTCCTGATGGCGACTACAATGTCTCTCCACTTGTAGACGTTATTCTACTGCATGGCGTCGTGCTCCCAAGTCTCGTTGTCACCATTGTCGATACTTCTCCGTGGTTTCCCATTCTCAACTTTGGATCTGTTGCGCACATTCTTCCTGGTAACATGACAGTGGCCTGTCTGGCGCCTGTGCATGGGTACGAGATATCTCCGCTCACGCCCACTATTTCTGCCTCTGTCAGCCCTATCGTCGCGTGTTCCCGTTCGGCTTCATCACCCTACCAAGACGTCAATAAAATGATGGCTACCAACCTCTCTCCAGCTCAAACTGAAGACCTTAGGCGCATTCTGTTTAGTTACCGCAATACTGTATTTACCCAAATGTAACGCTAGTTCTTTTACCAAAAATAGAAGTGAAAAGTCACCCCCCACATTACATTCGAATACTAGGTATAAAAATGCTAAGAAAGGCACCAAACACTCATTATTAAGCTCGCTTAATGTGCCGCATTTACATGTGTGTCAATTGACCTGTTCCTTAAAATTCGCACGCTCGAAATTCAGCGGTCAATTAATATGTGAACCGCGGCCAGGGCGAGTTGCGAATGTGGTGCAAACATGAAAAAGGCAGAGCAAACGACACCAACGAGAGCGTGCCAGCTACGAGTCACCTAGCAGGGACCAAACGCGCGCGAAATGGACGCGCCTTTTTCTCACCACTAGGTGATTCTACGACGAGCACCCTTTGGCGCGCAAAATGGACGTGCCTTTTTCTCACCACTAGGTGATTGTAGTGACGTAGCAATCAGTTTGGGCGGGCCACTGGTGGCGCGTCCTGGGCACTTGTTTCCATGATAGTACCACGTGACCCACGCCACCGATTCCTCAGGCAGTGCATAGCAGTATTGTCTGTTCAGCGCTTAGACACTGTGGTCTGTTCCTGCCTGCTTAATGTACCTACATCCAAAATGGCATGCTCTCACACTCAGTATACTGCTGGCTTCAAACGCAATACTATTCTACTCGCCAAAAAAGTCGATAACTCAGCAGCCGCAAGAAGCCTGGACATCAACGAATCGACGATGAGGGGGTGGAGGAATCATCGCCAGGAGTGGTTCAATTGCAACAGTCATAGAAAAGGTTCCCTTGGGCCCAAGAAAGGCCACTTCCCGGATTTGGAGCGTCGTCTTGCGGACTTCGTTGGTGAACAACGCCCCCGGCTTCTTAGTGTGAGCATTGAAATGCTTCAGTGCAAAGCTTGTGAACTTGCACGAGACGCGGGTTTGGCACCAAACCAATTCAAGGCATCACGCAGCTGGATAAAGAAGTTCATGCGAAGGGCCAATTTTTCCCTTCGACACACTACCTCGATTTGTCAGAAACTACTCGAGGACTTCGAGTCGAAACCTCGCATTTCAGCGGTATGTCATTGATCTCCACAGCTCTACCAACATGCCTCTTGGACACATCGGGAATGTGGACCGAACCCCCATGTGCCTTGATATGCCAATGGTTAGGACAGTGCACAAGTCTGGTGAACATGAAGTTCGGATTAGAAACACTGGAAACGAAAAGAATCGGATAACAGTTATGCTCGCATGTTTGGCTGATGGTCGCAAGCTCTCTCCCTTCATAATTTTTTGCCGGAAGACTATCCTGAAAGAAACATTTCCAAACAATGTTGTCGTATGCTGCCACGAAAAAGGCTGGATGGACTCGGAATTCGTCATAGATTGGATTTCCAGCATTTGAGACCGAAGGCCAGGTGCATTGCTACATCCAGAATCAATATTGGCATTGGATTCTTTTTGAGGTTACCTCACACCCAGCGTGAAAGAAAAGCTGCAGCGTGACCGAACGCATTTGGTTGTTATACCGGATGAAATGACGTCCATTCTTCAGCCCTTGGATGTTTGCTTGAACAAGCCGTCTAAGGATCGCTTGCGGCAGCTGTACAGTGAAACCTCATTAAACCGTAGTTGGCCGGAGCTCGAGAAAGGTACGTACTAAACGGTAGTACTGTTTAACCGAATGAGATCGCCCACTTACCTGTCGAAAACGGAACTCAGACAGAGTGCGATGAAAGGGGAAAAAACATGCAGTATTTATTCACTTCGCGCGACAAAAGCATTATTTTCGTTTGATGCCGCAGCGGCCTAGCACGCCAACGACAGCGGCCTCAAACTTACTGAGGCTGCGTGCCAGCTTTTCAGCCAGCCCCCTCCCTCTTCTCGGCAAACACTCGCATGGCAGATTCCTCCTTGGCGTTACGTATTCACCGAGCACGTGCGCAATAGTGCTGCAGAAGTCCCGGGGGCGCCTTTTTCATTACGGGTGCCGGAGTTTGGAATAATTTTCATTTGGAATAGTTCTGTTATCGCGCCCCTATTGTCGTCGCGACGATTGCATTCATGAGGCTGATGCAACGCGCAGCTTATGCCACTGTCGGGGCTGAATCGCCCGCGCTATCGCTTTCCGTGTCGTCCTCGTCACTGTCGCTAGTCGACACTTCGGCAACAACAGAGGCAACGATGGCGAAAAGTCGAACCTCGTAGCCGACATATCTTCGCGGTCGCAGCAGCGCTGCCGAGCAACTTCTTCGCATTCCAAATGCCACACACTGTAGTCAACAGAAGATCCCTGTTGCGTGTCAGCGCCCACTTCTTCGTGTCACGTTCGATAGCACGGACGATGTCTAATTTTTCTTCTATGCTGAGCACCTGGCGTCTTTTTTTATCCAAGCTTCGGAACGACGCGAGTCCTCGCTTGCACGACG
The DNA here is from genome assembly GCF_050947875.1 of Dermacentor variabilis. Lineage (NCBI taxonomy): Eukaryota > Metazoa > Arthropoda > Arachnida > Ixodida > Ixodidae > Dermacentor > Dermacentor variabilis. The sequence goes on along the minus strand of NC_134571.1, from coordinate 5,425,995 downwards.
CCATAAGCTCTCTGGCACCGCGTCGAAATGATGTTGATGTTGATGTGGCTTCACGCACAAACGCACAGGGCGCTTGGAGGCCTTTGTTCCGATCTCTGAGGCGTGTTGTTCTGCCGGGCCGCCCGATGGAGACGGCGCAGCGCCGAGTTTGCGCGACGAAAAGTTCAAAAGCTACGTTTTAACCGATGCGTACGCAGTAAGCTGGTAAGGTTTATGCGGATACGAAACACATTATGTTCAATGGCCGCTGAGTCGGGGATTTGACTTTACTACTTTTAAAACGAAACTACTGTTTAAGCGGGTACGGTTTAACGAGGTTTTACTGTATTGGGACTGGATTGAATGTGGATCTACCTCAACACCTGCAGGGAGACTGAAACGCCCGAGTGCATCTACTGTTGCCCAGTGGGTTTCAGCTGCTTGGTACGGGCTGTCTCGTGAAACAGTCTACCGCGCATTTAAGAAATGTTCCATTTCAAATGCCCTCGACAGAACTGAGGACAATCTGCTGTGGGAAACAACTAGTGACACAGAGGAGTCCAGCTGTGATGATGACAGTGACGGTGACATCAGTGGCGAGGATGAAGATTAGGCAGAGTTTGCAGGCACTTCAATAAAGCTGCTCTCGACTTTTCCCATAGTTTGTTTCCTGCATTACATTCGTGTTCTATAGTTTCGGTTTCTTGCATTACATTCGTGTTTTTGTGTCTTTGATCTTGCGCGTTCGCAAAGTCGACCCTCGCGTTACAATCGTGTTCTTTTTTTTTCCTGGTTTCGCCCTCTCAAAGTCAACCCTCACGTTACAATAGGGGTTGCGTTACAGTCGGGTAAATACGGTATTTTTTTATTTCGATGACCGCGTGCTCGGCCAGACAGCTGTAGGCACTCATCGGATTCACACCGGCGATGCAAGTCCCATCCATTGCCACCCCTACTGCATGTCTGCTGCAGAGCGCAGCGTCGAAGATGCTGAAAAAGAACATCATTGAGCCTTCCACTAGCCCTTGGGCCTCACCCGTCGTCCTGGTCAAGAAAAAAGACAACACCTGTAGATTTTTTGTTGATTATCACCATCTGGACAAGATCACCAAGGAGGACGTGTATCCATTGCCTCGTATTGGTGATGCACTTGACTGTCTACATGGCACGAAATATTTTTCATCGATTGACCTCCGCTCGGGCTACTGGCAGATTGCTTTTGATGAGAAGGATCGTGAGAATACAACCTTTATTACTCCTGATGGAATTTTTTAAAATTCAGAGTCATGCCCTTCGGGCTTTGCAATGCCCCAGCAACGGTCGAGAGAATGATGACACCCTTCTCCGAGGCTTGAAGTGGACCATCTGTCTGTGTTTCTCGATGACGTAATAGTTTTTGCTCCAACCTTTAAAACCCACATTGAGCATCTCGCGACTGTCCTTGCTGTGTTTCGCGCTGCAAAACTTCAGCTCAGCTCGTCAAAATGTCACTTCAGGCGTCGTGAAACAACCGTTCTCGGGCACCTTGTAAACGCCAATAGAATTCAACCTGACCCGGCCAATGTTTGAGCCGTGCAAGACTCTTCTGTGGCGTGCTCAGTTAAGGACGTTTGCAGCTTCATAGGCTGCTTCAAGGTTGCTGCTTGCTGCTAAGTAAAAGTTTTTTTGAAGCTGGAACCAGTTTAGTACTAGCACTAATGAGAAAATTTCTAGTAGCATGGTCCACTGTTCTTTTGCCTTGCATTTAAACTGTATTTTATCCTTAATGCAATTTTTTTACCTCTCTAGAGTGGTAATAACTGTAATTAGTAAACTGCATTGTTGAATTTAATTTTCTTGTTTCTGACTTGTTTTGTGATACACTTGTCATCACTAGTTTCTTTATCAATGAAGTTTACATGGGAGAAGAAATTTTCAGCATTTGAATATGGCTAATACTGGGCTTGTATTACTGCACAGTACAATTCAACTTGAATTCATTTCATGCTTTACTTGTACTACCACATACCCCTAAGTCAAACATAATTGACAGTGCTTCATTCGTTTCTTTCTGCCCTTGTGTTAATTTTGCCAATTCAGCATCATATAGCGACCTGCCCACACTTCTGAAGTTAACATATGGTAATAGAGCTTTGTTCCATTGCAGTCCCACTTTGAGGATGCAAGGTCATGTCATTAGGCAAGTATGTCCTGAATCTGCAACATGTTCGAAACTGCAATGGAAATGTTCTGCAGGAAGAATGCTTCACAGTTAAAGAAAAATTTGCCCTAGTCAAACTGGACACCCCAACTTTTGTGAGGCAGTATGGGTAGCTTTGTAGTTCTTTTTGCAGGATGGCCCTTTTACAAAAAAGTTGCCACTATATGGTTGCATCTCAGCCATATCGCAGTCTGACTCTATATATAACTCTTACGAAGGCCGTGCCCCCACCTGCATATTCTTCCAACAGAAAACACCCATACCTATGAGACCTTTCCTTCAAACATTATATATACATATAATTTGGGAAGCTTGTTTTCCCCTTTTCCCCTCCGGAAAAAAAAAATATTCGGACTACGTGCTTGTTGCAGTTGGTGTACCAGCTGGATGAAGAATGGCCGTCTGTGGGTGCTTTTGAGGTGGAGCCTTCCACCGGAAAGGTGATGGTGCGCACACCCTTGGATCGGGAGAGCCAGGCCTCGTTTGTGCTTGTTGTCAAGGCGCAGGACCAGCCAAGCTCGGGGGCTCCATTGGCAGCTCGTGTCACCTGCTACATCAGCGTCGAAGATGTCAATGACCACAGCCCAACTTTCGCCTCGACTGCAGAGGCTACCATTGCGCCTGATGCTCCTGTGGGTGCCATCTTACAACAACTCATTGCCATTGACTTGGATGCTGGAGAAAATGGCCACGTCTCTTACCACATAGCAAATGGAAATGATGTAGGCTACTTCTCTCTCGACCACAACACAGGTGTGTCACTATCCTGGTGCTTTTGCATGGTGTTCATTGCTTATGGTGACGACTTTATTTGCTTCTCTGCATGCCAAGTCCGAGTTTCTTCAGTGCAAAAACCTGCGAATATAAAGGCATGCCTTTGGGCTAGTAGCCCATTTCAATTTTTTTTAAATGAGTCTGCAAATATCACCTGGGGTAGCAAATGCTGTGAGAGTAACGTGGGATGTTATTACATTGCGTACAAATATTTCTAACTGCAATTTGAATGTTTTCCTTTGGGTGAAAAAATTCAGGCTATAAGAGGATACATACAATGACGTAATAAGTTGGAATGGGAGAAATGATCAGCTCTGGTGTAACTGCCTGAAAGACTGTAGAAAATGAAGGACTGATGGTTGCATTCATGCCATTGGTGTAACGAATGGATTCCAGAGCTCCCATTTTTGGGCCTGTTGGGTGCAGTGCATTGAACTTCACTTTCTCCACTCTCCACCAAGTGCCGTACAGCCACTGCAAAGCATTTCATTGAGTGAATTTCTCTGTTGAGCTTATTAGCGCACAGGTGCATGTGCGACATATGCTGTGCTGAAACGGCTCGCCCAAGCACTCGGGCAGCAATAGAGTGGCTGGCTTGGGAACCCCGATCTACACCCACCTTATTTTTCTATTGAGCACCTAGAAAGTCTTATAAAAAAATTTTTCCTCTGCAATTATTACATCACGCTACTGCACATAAGTTTTCCATGGAAAAAGTGTGAGCATCATGTGAGTAAATACAGTATTTCACATATTGTGATGCTCATGCTGAGGTCATGGCCATGGTATTTTTCATATTTTCTCACTTGGTGTAGCAACCTCATAGACAGCAGCTTCTTTAATTTACAGGAGGCACTGCTACAGTGTGGTCCTTGCATTGCTTATGTGTTGATGCAGGGCTGCTGACTGTTGCACAACCTCTGGCAGAGCTGCCCGAGCGGCTCACTTTGAACATAACTGCCAGCGACAATGGATCACCACGTCGCAGTGCCCACCAGGAGCTGCATGTGCGCCTCAGTGAGGCACCGCAGCGGCCACCACGCTTTGACCGGCCACACTACGCAGCCAACGTGTCTGAGGATGCTCCCGTGGGCACTACCGTGCTCGCAGTTCATGCTTCAGGTATGCACGCATCCTAGTGATTCATTTCTTTTTATATCGTTTCTTTTTCTTTTTTATCTACTGTGCTAGCAACCACTTATACTTTATATTGTTTCCTTCTTGTCATTCATTGCGCTAGTAACCACTCGTACTCGGGCTTGTATGTAACGAGTTGTAAGTAAATTATTACTTTTACTCAGATTATATTTTTTGGCAGTTTTGCCATTGACTGATTACCTCTTTTAGTCAGTAATGCTCACACTAATTCAGTTACATTTTTCAGTACTGAATTACATGTAATCAGTTACTTTATTGGCAATACAAGCTCTAATAGGCAACACAGCTTTGAGCTCTTGAATTTGACAGGAACCACAGTAGAACGCCTGCAGGTGCGTATGTTTAGACAGGCAAACCCTGGACCGAATGTTTATTTCCCTATATGATCTAAACCAAATATTGGCCGACAAATTGAACTGGTGCTGTTATGGCTCGATAGTGAATGGCCACTTCGCGCGTTTATTCAATATCACCTTAGGATGATTTTTCCAGCTTTTCATTGGACGGTACTGGGAGTGCCTTTGTCTAGGCCCAGTAACAATGAAGCGCAGCGCTTCGTTGAAGACCCAGGTCGGAGCACATAGTGGCACTGAGTACTAACCACATCCTGTGCATTAGGTGTTCATATGTTGTAAAACTGCCCTTTTCTCCAGCTCAAGCTTTGACAAAAAAACAAGGGAATATTGACCAAAGCAAAATTTGAAAAGCATTTGTTAGTGAAGGTAAACAACCTGTTTCCTTTGTGTGTTTGTATGTTGCCATATCTAATAATAATAGTAATAATGGCAACATGGGAATAGTTGCAGAGGATGCACGGATGAAATAGGCAGGCCAGCTTGTTCTGTTTGCTGTACTTATGCTATGTTAATAAAGGTTAAATGTAGCGTAAAAGTAATTGATTACTTTTTAGTAAATGCTCAGTTACTTTCGTGGAGTAGAAATTTATTGCTGTAATCAGTTATGTTTTTGAAGGGAGTAATTGTAATACTAGTAATCAGTTAACCTTTTTTTTGTAATGTTTACAAGCCTGCTCGTGCTATCTTGCCAACTGAGAGGTCTCCGAAAGCCAATGACAAAGGTTATGAGGAATGACAAATTAAATGGATTGTTTCAAAAGGAGGCTTCTGAGCTCCTGCTATTAAATTGAACAATTTCTCTGTAATTTGATTGTAACCGGTGTGTATTATTATTATTATTATTATTATTATTATTATTATTATTATTATTATTATTGTTGTTGTTGTTGTTGTTGTTGTTGTTGTTATTATTATTATTATTATTGTTACGTAAGAAGACGCAGATGAAAAGCTATATACAAGTATATTTACAACGTAATACGCCGCGCTTGGCCAAGAGGCAACAGCCCGCGCTAGCCTCTAATCGACGTCGTCGTCTTCTTACTGCTAGCCTCTTCGTCATCGGTAATACTATTCCGTAGCACTACCCCCGGCGGCAAAAGCACCGTCCCGGAGCGACTAAAGGCCGGACTCGGAAGCAGTGTAGTAGGCCTTGAGCCTACTGACGTGCACGACATCACTAGATGCTACAGTAGATGACGAGGTTGAGCTCACAGGGGCAATTTCGTACGTCACAGGCGTCACCTGGCGCAGCACGCGGTAGGGCCCTGTGTATCGCGAAAGGAGCGGAACAGCCCCCGTGCTTGGTATGTGTGCCGCCCGCGTCTCCTTCGCCGATCGCTCAACAATCGTGCTATTCACAGTCATCGCCCACTGTCCCCACGACATCATCCTCGGCTTAGACTTCCTCTCCGCACATTCTGCTCTCATTGATTGTTCCGCCAGTACTCTCCGCCTTGACCTGCCTGTTCTGGATCCCGCTGAACCACACCCCAGTCGCCTCAGTTCCGTCGACTTCGTTCGCTTGCCACCTACGGCACTGACTTACGTTGACCTAGTTTCATCCCCACCAGTGCCCGACGGTCACTATATCGCAGCTCCTTTACAAGACGTCCTCCTTCCACACGGGATCACGGTACCTCATGCCGTTTTATCTATTACGGCTAATTGCGTCTGCCTGCCAGTGGTCAATTTTGGCTTGACGCCCCAAGTGCTGCCACGCGGGATGTCTCTGGCCCAGCTTTGCTCATTCGAGCTCTACCTCGTTCCGCATTATTATTATTATTATTATTATTATTATTATTATTATTATTATTATTATTATTATTATTATTATTACAGCAGTATATTTGCCCCGGTATTGACATCTGCACAGTCACCAACTGATTTTTCAGACCTCATGGGGACCAATAAATAGTCCGAAAAATTGAACAGTCTCAAGAACTCGTTCACCAAAAAAATAAAATTTATTAGGCTTAGACTGGCTTAAAAAATAGTCTGAAAATGCCCTGCCTCATACTACACTTGGAAGCAATCAAGGGAAATATTCTGTAAGAGTCCACATAGTGTATGTGTCCATTTCGTCTGCTGTTGAAGTTCTATTTGGCTGGGCCAGGCTGCGATTCCACAGCAGCGAGGTGCCACAGCCAATCAGCACTTCAGCAGCAGCAGCAGACAAAATGGACATGTCCACTAAGTAGACTCTTACAGAATACCTCCCAAGGTTCGCTGAGATTTGTGCAAGAGTGACGTCGTTTCCGTATACAGTGGACAAGAGTGTCACCACATTGACAATCTCTGTTGACAATCTCTATTGGCAGAGATTGTCATGGAGATCGAAGAAACAAGCCACGTTACTGTGCACCACTTGGTTCTCATGAAGGCACCGGTCCTGGCACCAATCACACAAATGCGAAGCTGCACAAGCACACACAAAGGTGCGCCGTCTCCGAGACGCACTTGCTCTGTGGACACACCACATGCAAAATAGCAACCAAAACTTTAAAAAAAAAAAAAGAAGAAAGAAACTGATCCCACATTAAGTGATGACAGTGCTGACTGAAAAAGAAAGTGCCGTCCCGTAGAGCATTTTGTCAGCTAAGGGAGAGGGGGCATGGCCTCCGAAACAGGAGGATGGCACGCGCTCCAAGGTTCTTAGATGTACTTCAGTTTCACAGCTCCCTATGCGCGCCCACTGGCTGGTATGGCCACAGCGGCTATCATCGGGACTACCGGTGCTGCAGTCGCATCTTTCGTCATGCGCCACGTGTCGTCTGCTCTGCTGTGATGCGTCGTTTGCCGCAACTGGCATGTACTGCTTGGCCATCAGTAAATGTAGCTTAGATACACACTCTGAGTTTTGTGACAAACTGCTGCACTTAACAGGGACTTCACTGTGTATGTGCCAGTGTATCTTGCGATCGCGTCTCTCTTCATGCACGGTGCTTCGTTTACTATAATTGCTGCGGTCCATCATTTGCTCCACTTAACCTGTACTGCTTGCTCGTTAGTGAATGTAAATGAGCTGCCCGCTCAAATTCCTATGCCAAGGATAATGCGAAAAAATATTGCCCTGCACCGGCCTTGAAATACATGTGTAGCTAGCGCCCACGATGCTGATGCTGTACAGTGCAAATGAGTGGTCGAGCACGACAATTCTGCTTTCCAACTGCCACGTGTAAGAGACATGTGGCACGAAACGACGACGACAAGAGGAAAGCATTCGAAACGGCACAAGCGCCTGAGGAGAAAGTTCTGGAGGCTCGAGGTGTGTAACTCGAGCCATGATAGGGAGGAAAGCAGTGCTGAGCTGGCATTGTCTGCATGGCTCTGGCTGAAGAAGATGGTCTCGCCAGCACCGTTCTGATGTCAGGAGCAGAGGGTGTTCAGTTATAGAGGCCGTGATGCTGGAATTCTGAGGCATGGCCATCGATCTCTGCGATGTTTGAGCGAGGCTTCTCGGATTTGCCGCAGCCTCCCACGGTAGTTCCAGGCACTCCAGGAGCAATCCCCCTTCAAAGGCAAGCCAGCAACGTCACGTAAGATACGTCCCCGGGGCACCTCATCGTCGCCAGGCCTAACCTCCTAGGCCTTGCTGCCACATCTTGGGCGACGACCGGGACACAGGCATCGGAGACAGGAGCATTGTCTGGCTGATACACAGGCGACGGCGTCTACAGGATCATTGGGAGTACTAGCCATGGATGAGATGCGATCAAGCTCAGACTATGAGGCAACACAAGCCGGTCACAGAAAGTAAGAACATTGCCTTCGTGTAGTGACACAGCCGGGGAGGCTAAGGTGGTCAGACTGCTGTGACAAGCGAGGACTAGAATTCACATGATTGGCAAGAACTCTGCAATTAATTGTTAGCTTTGTTTGTGGTTTGTTTGGAGCATCTTGTAAGGTTTTCACATATTTTCATGGTTATCGACTGCTGTTAGTTTTTGTTCTGGGGATTTTTCTGTGTAATTAAATCACGTCTCTGGTGCCGTTGTGCACCCCTCATTTCCATCTCGGGAGTGCATGCCCTTGAGATCGGTGACACCAACCTTTTTCTGGCAGCGTATACTTAACACATGTAATAAAGACAAGCACCTGTACATAAGCAGCAATATTAGCAAGGTATCGCACGCAACTCAAGATTGTAAGGTGCATCAAATGCTACTCCTCTGCTGATAAGCTAACCGCCTCCTGTTATGACAAACGAAACTCCTTCTATCTGGAAACTAAGTTTATTGTGCTCGGGGAATTTCTCCATTCGCCATCCGTTCCGCGTCTAAAAAAACTAATTTCTGCATGCCTTACTACATGTCACTCATGCACATAAATAGATGTACAGTTGCGAGCAAAAGTTTTGGAACCAAAGGTGCTGCAATATTTTTTTTTCCAGCCTAGGCATTCCAGCTGAAATCAAGAGCGTACGCCCATGTGCACATTTTGACTAATGCAATGTATTAAACTAATTTTAGGCTGCAGAACTGTTCTAGAAGATTTTTATTTTTTTCTCATGCCATGGTTATAGAGAAAAGCATTCAACAAGAGTGAACACTCCCATAAGGACCAGGGGCTGAATTGACTGCAGCTCACCAAGCGGATGAGGTTAACATCTTCTGATCAAAAATAACGTACAGCGCGAAGGACAAGGACAGCGATAGACGACTTACGTCTATCGCTGACCTTGTCCTTCGCGCTGTACGTTATTTTTTATCATGAATTACCAACTAGCCCAAGCAACCACCCTAGTTAACATCTTCTGGTTTCGGGTGCGCGTTTTGAATACTAGCTGGCACGTGCTACGTTGGCTGCGCTAATTGGCGCATTATTTTTTTATTTGCTTCTGCTGCTCAGTTGCGCGCAGCTTAGTGCGAAATCATTTATTTAATTAAAATGATTGCAAAAGATCTGTACAAGCCTCCATCGAATTTGTGCCCTGTGAAATTTCATAAAGTAGACACAAGACGCCTTGTAAATGAAATGTTTATTTCGCTGTATATAGAGGATCGTTCCGGGCTTTTTGCGCATTCATACAATGTTGCGGCATCAGGTAAGCAGCATTAGTTCCCGTACGAAGCTTCACCGGATGGCATCAGCTGAATAAAGTAAATTGCAAGCATGTGTCATTTTGGTATTTAGACCTTATAGGAATACTGCATGTGGAGGGGAAATGTGCGAAAGTGGTGAATGGGCAGCATTACAAACAAAAACAATTCGCTTTTACATGCATGCTGTCGAAAATACCCGACTCATTCCAAGCCATACTATAAATTATGAAGAAAACATCTGATTTTCAAGCATTCCCCCATTCCTGGGCAATATTTCCTGTACTTCAAGAGCACAAATGCGTGAGCAACTGCGCATTTCCAAAGCAACTTGGCCTCGGCTGATCCTATAGTATGCGACATACACAGAAGTGGCCACAACGCAGGCCCTCAGCCAGATCATGCTAGACTTTCGCAGAATGCCTTCTACTCGCTCTCAAGAGAATTGCGTGGGTGCGAAGCCTATTTTCAGCAGAAGCTTGATGTGGGCGAGTTGGTTTAACATACTTGAAGAAAAGAGCGCTGCAAAAACGCGGACTAAAAGAACATGTACGACGGACAGGCGCTAACTTCCAAGTAAATGTGTATTTTTTAAAGAAACAGGATATATATAGATAGAAGCAAGAATAGCACCACTGTGACTTCACGACCTCTCTATCGCATCAGAAAAGCAATCTCTTTTTTGAGTAAAGATTGCGTTTGCAAAGTATTGCATCATTATGCACCGCGGAAAGATCTGAAATTTCAAATCGTATACCATTTTCCCTTCTCCTCGGGGCTGGCATGCTCCAAGCCAGAGGATGATGTACATGTGCTAGTGCGCCTACGTACATGTGTTTGTGCTGTGACGTTGCTCATGGTGACATGTGACTTCGAGAATTATTCAAAGCAGCATCTGTTATTTGTGTAATATGTTGCATGAATAGACAAATTAAAGCTTAGAGAAATAATAAAACACACAAACTTAATGTCTGCGTGTTTTTGTTTTACTTCGCACTGCAGCATGAGAGATAAACTTCTGTTTTGTCTGCTTGTTCCTACATCATGTAGTCCCGTGCACATACACCGAAACTATGTCATTTTCTACCATGTTTCAGTGTGGGATCATGCTCAGTGATCCGTGAAACCCGAAATATATTTATTTCAGACAAGCAGTATACATACATAGTTGCCTAGGGAATTGGCGTAAAGGCGCAGAAAGCCTGACGGTACGCTGATCACCTGCTTACACACATATGAATAACCAGTCATACCTAAATATGGACATAGGTTGGAAAAGAATACACATTGCGATTTTTTCAAGAAGTCATGCCATTATACACAATGTGTATATGTATATTGAGGTGGTTTGCACATGAAAACAAACAAAATGAATACCTTATACACAGCTATAGCTAAGAAAAAAAGAAACAGACAAGTGTAGCATATGCAAGTTACATAACATAAAGAAAGGAATTGAAAGTGGTGTAAAGTTAGCTTTGGATTTTTAAACGGTAGACATGCATCTTCTTTTTAAAGATATGAATGGAAGAGCTTTCTTCAATTAATGTCATGTCGGCTTTTGTCTGCCTCAGTGTTTGTGTAGCACCGACTTATACCGGTAGTCAGGTATCCTCATGCACAGTGTGCACAATCATGCACTGAACGAAACGAGACAATCACGACAGCTCGCACGCGACACCGTCAGCGAAAGTGCGCCGTGCAGCAAAAAAGTGAGGAAAAAAAAGTGAAGGTGGGGTGGGGCCCATGACGTATGCGTCATGCAATCTTCGAGGTCCGGCATGGGAGAACGCAGAGAAGGAATTTCGCTTGCAGAGGCTAGATGGGGCAAGTGGAAAGAGTGTCTCGCTTAACAGTGGTGCTCACCTCTGAAATCATGGGTTTGCAGCACTGAAATATTTCTATCTCGGCTATTAATGAGCCAATATGAAACATTTTTGTGGCAGAATGCTCCCTAGAGGACACGTAACAACTTCAAGTGTATAACCAAAGTTTGCTATGTGGTCTGGTGAGGGGCCCTTTAAAAGTAGGTACTTAAAGCAGCCTCCAGCCTGACCCCAGGCAGGCAAGCTTAAATAAATGCAGTAATTATGTGTACGCAACTATAACAAAATACTGAGATCACTTTAACATCAAGTTCTTAAACAGATGATTTGATTTGGAGAGGGAAGGGCAGAATTGTTATTTACCCCATTATTGTAGAATGTTCCTCCAGTTCCTCGACTCAAGGAAGTGAATGGCAGCGGTGTCCCTCCTCAGCAGAAGCGGTTGCTGTGCTATCGACACCCCACAACAATTCTTGTGAAGCATAGCGTCTTCTTCAGCCGAGGGATGACTTGCTCGACTTGTTAGAGACCTTCAAGTCAAGCATCGTTTAACAATGCGGGGTTAAATGTTGACTGACTAAGTGTAGCAGTGCATTGCTACTGTATCTTGTGGGGACACTCGACTCTCTTGTGTTCCCTGATGTCTGTATTCCTTGCACGACTGTTGCATCACTTGGTGGTCAGTTTTTCTTCACCACACACACAGTGGTGGGGGTCAGTACCATAGTTATTCAGCCACAATGAGAGAGGATGCGAGTATTTTGGTGATTGTAAGCTTCCCATTTGGCTTTGGAGTGCAGCATGGACAAACAAGACTTCTCGCATGTGCATTGGGACCGCACCTAGGCCTCAGAAGCTCAGCACATTCTTATAGTACCACCTGTTCTGCAGCACAGCTTCATCAATGATCCATCCCTTGTATTCCAGCTAGCCTGCATCATAATATAGGAGAAGCAATAAATGCCATTTGTATATTTTTGTTCGTGCGTTGTTGCATCTTTTGTGCCAAGATCCAATCAAGCCCATGTGTCAACAGTGTAACTTGAAGGCTTTTTCTTGCACCTGGTTTTGACGCACACAGGAGGAGGAAACCTGTCATACAGCCTTCCTGCTGGCGGTGGCCTTCTTGGGGTGGACACACACACTGGCGTGGTGCACACCTTGGCACTGCTCGACCGAGAGGCACAGGCGCAGCACGAGTTTGTTGTGTTTGTGACAGACGGGCAAAATCAGGAGGACAGCTGCCTGGTGTTAGTGCGGCTCCTGGATGCCAATGACCAGAGCCCCGAGTTTGATGACTCGTGCCGAGGCGTGTCTGTCCCTGAGAATGGACCTCAAGAGGTGCACACCCTGGTGGCCTGGGACCGCGATGAAGGCCCCAATGCTCGTCTTCTCTACTCCATCGCAGGTGAGCTGACCAACTGACTAAGAGTATGTCTCAAAATATGTATATAAAATATATATAATCTAAACATATGTGTCTGGTTTTATGCTGAATTTCGTGGCGATTTCGTGCTGCTGCTGAAATTTAGTGCACAAGGTGCGCTTAGCCATTGGATGCCCAAGCAATTCGGAAAAGCCAGCCTCTGAGTTGCAAGGGGCACAAGGTTGCAAACCACGAGGGTGTACCTATAGCACAAGAAAGGGGATGGTAGCGACTGCACAAAAGAATCCAACTGCAATAACAATGCTCTCTCTGGGAGCATAGGTCCAATGAGCCAATTCTCGGCAGTGATGCCTCTCCATGCAGCCTCACTAGGCAACTATGCCAGCTCGCCATCACATGCCCATGTCGCACCTCCTTGCAGCATATCCCATGCCTGTTACAACATTTCAAAATTGAACACTGGCCGATGCGTTGCCGCAATACACGGTCAAACGAGGCCTAGGACTTGTAGTACAATCCTCCCTCTCCCCCTCCATCCTTCTCATCTATCCTATTTCTGCACCAATGCTGGGTGGTCAGCGCACTAGTTGCGTGACATTTTCGTGCCCGTCATGTAAATCCAAAGCTAGTCCTGTGATGAGTTGCTCAAAGCTGCAAAAGGAGACCAATGGACGCCTACAAATGGCACGAGAACCCGCCAAATTGACATTCTGACCAACAAGCGACGAAATTAATGTTTCAGTGACCGTAGGGGAACCTTGTTCACAAAAGAGAAAAAAGACATATCTGTTCTGTGAGCATATGGGCACTGAAATGTCAATAACATTGTTGTTTGTCAGAGACAAGATCTATGCTATTTCTGTGCAATATTGGTGGTAGTGCTATATTCTTGCAAATGCTGTACTTCGACAACGATGAGATGGTCAGATGCCTCACACTGAAGGAAAGCAACAGAAGGGGTTTGCTGCACAAGTTGTGTGGCAGAAGTCCTGCTTGCATCTGGCACAAAACATAGGAAAAACTAAAGATAATGTTCTTCCTGTTCTTTTCTAAGCAACTGTCATGTCAAACGGTTTTAATTGGATTTGAGCGCAGCTTTTGTCTTGCTCATTTGTTGTTTTTGCAGTGCCACACCCTATCCTGAGCTTATTGCTTGACAGAAAATGTGATGAGTAATGGCTTGCACAGGGTCAAATGCCTCTGAGTTTATGGAAATTTGATGCCTTATAATAAGGCATCAAATCTGAACCTGAACCTGGCAACATTTAACACTAGAATGTTCTCTAGTGAGGAGAGTCTAGCAGTGCTATTGGAGGAATAAGCAGGCATTAAATGGAATATAATAGGGCTCAGTTAAGTCCGGAGGACGAATGAAGCATATACAGTGCTAAAAAGTGGGCATAGGTTGGTGAGGACAGACAGCTAGTGGGAATTACTCAATATTCCAAGTTAGCGTGAGTCAAATATGCAATATATTAGTGTAAGTGCTGTGGGGACTGAGGTATGCGCCGGCATCATTGCGCGGGCATTCACCTGTTCTGTCGTCCCTACGCCTCTTCCCTTGCGGTGAGGGTGCTCGCATTACGAGGATAGCCACTGTCGTCTGCTCACAATGGGAGCGCGGGTCTTCTCTCCGGGATCAGCACTCACTGGGTATGCATGCACTTTCCTCTTGTCTGCCGGCCCCTTTGTGTCTCAGACTTCAAATGCCTTTGGCCAACAAGCCTCAGTGCCTGGCGTATGGGGAGTGCTGCAGTTGTGTGATGCAAAAGGGGCACTAGCATACAACCAAAATGCAGTGGAAAGGAATAGCATTGGCCATCACTCAAAGAAATGGTTGGAGCCACAAGAGCCAGGCAGCAGTGCTTTATGCTTTTCTTAGCTCGCTGCCTAATTTCGCATCGTTGACGGCATCCACACAGGAGAACTTTGGCACTTAGGAGAGACGGTGCTCTCATTAAAGGAAGCACACGTGGTGTCGCAAGTGTTTCCACCAATGAGAGAGGACAATTCAATTACGGTACCCTACAAAACCACCAGATGGTGTTGCCCTCCACACATTATGGGTGGTGGAACCCATTGACTGTTCCTGCAGTATTGTGGAAGTTATGTGTTTCCTATTGACAGCACATATGACATGTGAGTGCAGGTTTAGAGGTTCTCCAGAGATGCACAGTGCTTTTGGTTGCAAACGTCAAGCATGCTCGAACGTATGCTTGTTTGTTTCACAGCGGAACGCACCAATTGAAGCAACAGTCCCCAGGGATGCAGTGTGTGCTTCTTTTAAAAATGCCGAAGTGAAGTGGACCCACCATCAGTGTTAGGCTCATTCACCTCACGGCAGAGCACAGAAATTTACTTGTCTTTTTTTGTAGTATGTTTTGTGCTGTATCTGATCACACTGAATTTTTTTTTTCTAAGGCCACGACAACAGTTGTGGTGGACAGCCATTTAATTTTAATTCAATGTGAGGCATATCATGTGACAAACATGGCAGAAAGCAGCGTGAGATTCACTCTGACTGTGAGTCACACCTTACAACTACATAATAATAGACGATTTGTTGCTGGCTACCTTACTGATGCACTCAGTATGAAAAGATAGTATACGGTCGAGTTCCAGCTCTGATGAGGCTAATGAAATAGATAAAATCCACCACACTGCTGCTTTGATTGGCAGTATTTGCCTAATTCTAGCGCACTCCCAAACTTAAGGAACTACCACTTTCTGAGGATTCATAGTAGAAAACAGTGCGCACCCAAATCTAAGGCACACGCAATTTTATACAGTCAACTCCCATTTATTTGACACTGATGGGACCGACAAAATTGATCGAATTATCCGTTGGGCCAAATTAAACAATACACAGAAACAAATTCCAAAACAGATTGCCGATTCATTTGGCAGTAGTGGCAGCGGTGGCTTACAGGTAGAGCATCCGCCTCGCAAGCAAGAGGGCCAAGGTTCAAATCCTGGTGCCGCGTAGTTTTCCACCGGAAAAAAAAAAAAATTCCGCGTGTTGATAAAATTACATAAACAGGCCTGGAGTGCGGCCTGATCCCAGTGACCAGAACCGGTAACGCACTCCCTCACCAGAGCAGGATTGGCCACCCTGGTGCAGTATTTGGCCACAACCTCCCATATGAATACAACAATCAAACCCCAGCGCTCAGTCCCCAGCAGCTGCGAAGCAACTGACCACGGCGGCAGTCAGGCCTGTGACGCAGCAGAGGGTGCTAAGAATCCCTGAGTCCGGACAGGCCGCCATTGGAATCTGAACCTGGCAACGTTGTGGGGTCTCTCACACCCGTGCTCTTGGGACAAAGGAACGACAACACACTAGTGCAAACAATCACAAGGGCATTTATTGCACCTTTCATAGATCAGTGCCTGCTAGCCGAGTTGCTATCCACAAAACATGCCGATGGGCGCGCGACAAATCTAGAAGTCTGACTCACCGCGACCGGAAGCGAGCAAATATGTTCGCCCCATGCTGGATCCCAACGCCTGGTCCTTCGCGTGTATGGTCACGCGAATCGTGGCGCATTCGAAGGCGGCCACGCGAGGCGGTCTCGCAGAAGCATCGGTCGCCGCGCGCGCGGAATGTCCGCTCCGTTCGCCGACCCGCCGGGGAAGCCGAAGCGCCTGTCTCCCAGCGCCCAAGTGACCTCGCCTGTCGGCGGCGTTAGCAGCTAATTAGCAGCGCAACACTCGCGCCATCTCTCGCACTGCGCCCCATCCACATCGACCGCCGCAGGCGTCACGCAGGCCACGCGGCGAAGCGGGATTGCAGGAGATGAGCTATGCGGGAAAACTAGATCTCAGGGGAGGCGTGAGAGTCACGCAGCCCCACAACGTTTAACGCTAGAACGTTATCTAGTGAGGCGAGTCTAGCAGTGCTATTGGAGGAATTAGAGGGCAGTAAATGGGATATAATAGGGCTCAGTGTAGTTAGGAGGACAAAAGAAGCATATACAGTGCTAAAAAGCGAGCACATCCTGTGCTACCGGGGCTTAGCGGAGAGACGAAAACTAGGAGTCGGATTCCTGATTAATAAGAATATAGCTGGTAACATACAGGAATTCTATAGCATTAATGAGAGGGTGGCAGGTCTTGTTGTGTAACTTAATAAGAGGTACAAATTGTGGGTTGTACAGGCCTACGCCCCTACATCCAGTCATGATGACCAGAAAGTCGAAAGCTTCTATGAAGACGTGGAATCGGCGATGGGTAAAGGCAAAACAAAATACAATATACTGATGGGCGACTTCAATGCTAAGGTAGGCAAGAAGCAGGCTGGAGACAAGTCAGTGGGGGAATATGGCATAGGTTCTAGGAATAGCAGGGGAGAGTTATTAGTAGAGGTTGCAGAACGGAGTAGAATGCGCATAATGAATACCTTCTTCCGCAAGCAGGATAGCCAAAAGTTGACGTGGAAAAGCCTGAATGGCGAGACTAGAAATGAAATAGACTTCATACTCTGCACTAACCCTGGCATCATACAAGATGTGGACGTGCTCGGCAAGGTGCGCTGCAGTGACCCTATGATGGTAAAACTCGAATTAGCCTAGTCTTGAGGAGAGAACAGAAGAAACTGGTACATAAGAAGCCAATCAATGAGTTAGCAGTAAGAGGGAAAATGCAGTAGAGGAATTCCGGATCAAGGCACAGAACAAATATTTGGTTTTAACCCAGGAAAAGGACCTTAGTGTTGAAGCATTGAACGACAATCTTATGGGCATTATTAAGGAGTGTGCAATAGAAGTCGGCGGTAACTTCGTTAGACAGGATACCACTAAGCTGTCGCAGGAGACGAAAGATCTGATTATGTAATGCCAGTGCATGAAAGCCTCTAACTCTACAGCTAGAATAGAACTGGCAGAACTTTCCTAGTTAACCAACAAGCGTAAGACAGCTGACATAAGGAAGTATAATATGGATAGAATTGAACATGTTCTCAGGAATGGACGAACCCTAAAAGCAGTGAAGAAGAAACTAGAAATAGGCAATATCATTATACTAATATGGATGAGATAGTTCAAGTGGCTGAGGAGTTTTATAGATATTTATACAGTACCAGTGGCAACCATGACGATAATGGAAGAGAGAATAGTCTAGAGGAATTTGACATCCCACATGTAGTGCCGGAAGAAGTAAAGAAAGCCTTGGGAGCTATGCAAAGGGGGGAGGCAGCTGGGGAGGATTAGGTAACAGCAGATTTGTTGAATGATAGTGGGCAGATTGTTCTAGAAAAACTGGCCACCTTGTATACGCAATGCCTCATGACCTCGAGCGTACCGGAATCTTGGAAGAACGCCAATGTAATCCTAACCCATAAGAAAGGGGACGCCAAAGACGAAAAATTATAGACCGATCAATTTACTGCCCGTTGCCTACAAAGTATTTACTAAGGTCATCGCAAATAGAATCAAGAACACCTTAGACTTCTGTCAACTAAAGGACCAGGCAGGATTTCATAAAGGCTACTCAACAATAGACAATATTCACGCTATCAATCCGGTGATCGAGAAATGTGTGGAATATAACCAACCCTTATATATAGTTTATATAAGCGCACACCCACTTTCTATGTGCCCAAAGCAGAAAGGTAATGTAGAAATGACATCCAAAACAAGTAGGAATATATCGCGCACCAGATTTTTTAGCAAAAAATAGTACGTGTTGCACAGTGACAGCTGGTTTTCTAAATGTCACCTTTGCTGCAAGACATCCCTGCTATGCGGTAAAGCATACAAACGCCGCGAAAGCTGCTTTGGTTTTATGTCCTATTGAATTGCACAGGCAATTTTTGGTCCAATTTTCTTGGAAAAAAGAAAGGCGCAAGTTAGAATCGGGTAAATACCGTAATCAGACATTGGTGAGCTATGGCTATTGCTTGAAAATCCTTGAAGGACAGACTAAAAATAGGTGTTTTCAACAGGAGGTGATATGCAATCAATGCATGCCCTGTCTCCTAAGCTCTGCCATTTTTAAGATTGAAATAACAAAAGGTTAGGCCCATAGAAATGTAGGCACAAACTGGGATGTTTGATCGGGATTGAATTAACCAAAAAATCGAATACCCGAATTAATGGGAGTCTACCGTACCGCAGGAAATGTATAATGCCCCTGATTCTTGCAATCATAAATAAGATGAAACCTGCAGATCTTGACTTCACAGAATGGAAGTTAATCTACATGTAATGTCATCTATCATCATCACTCTCTCGCAGCTTTTTTATCTCTGTCCACAGTGTGTTGCCCTCCATGCGGTTTATTATGCTTGATATTCAGCATTTCTTGAATAACTCCACGACCATCACAAATGAGATAGTGGCCTACACCTAGACCTACACCTACACCTTGCTAGTTCATCCTGCGACGCATGAAAGTGTCTGGAAGATCATGTGACAGGACTCTGTTGCTGCTAGGTTAACCTGTAAAATAAACTTATCTTTTAAATCCACTTTCATAATTAAAGCCTGAAGAAGGCACATTGTTGTCACCGTCATGTAGGAAGAAAAAATACTAACAGAAAGCATAACGTCAGGTAGTTCGCTTCGGCAAGCCTCTGATGCTTCCCTCTGTGATTGCCAAATCCTTCAAACCTTTCGCTGTCGGACCTTTCTGGCCATGACGCACCCCCAGTGTCGGCTTGGTTTCAGGGAACGAGCATAACCGGGAATGAACATAGCAATTTATTTTTGATTATGATTGGTATACAAATAACATAGTCAGTGCAATATGCACATTTCAGTGTTCTGCAGCTGTTTTTAGTAAACATCATCATCATGAGCCTGACTATAACATCCATTCAAAAATCCAAATCTGACGATGCGGAATTCACCTCTTCCTCACATGAGACGCTGTCCGAGTCCGAATCCGAGCTTGGCTCGTATTTTGAATCGGAGGAGCCACCGCTCCAATGAGCAGACGAAGGTCCTGAGCGCTCAGCCATCGGAAAGTAACCGCGCGCAGGGAGGATGTGCTTTCAGTCGCCCGCACAAAGGAGAGGAATGGGACGTTGTGTGATCAAGAAGACAGAGGGAGATGGAAAAAGGCTAAAACAAAGTTCGAGGGGCTTTACGTTTACTGCTGCAAGCCGGAAGCAAGGGTGCGGCGAGAGAGCGAAAGCAGCAATCGAGTCACTCTTTTTGGAGAGGCAATGGCGCATGCCCCTGAACTTCACGCGCCGTAGTAGACACACCAACAGAACAAAACTAAAAACCTTCAAACCAGCGGAGATGGCAGAACAACCCTTGAACCCATAACCACACGCGCGCGACACATGATCCAGCGAATGCGGAGCCACCGCGCTACTCAGCAAAGAGAGAGAGGCGAGTGGCAGTCGCACCGTACTCTTCAATACATGTACCAACGCAGTGCGGGGCGAAAATACGAACTTGTAGAAAGATTCAACAGATGGCGTGGCCAGTGCAGGAGCGCCAGCTTTGCGCTCAGGCGCGAAATTTTGAACGCACGATAGAGAACGTACCGGTACGTCAGTGACACTGTGGGGGGGGAAGCGCGATGACGTACCGGTATGTCCGTGACAGCGAAAGGGTTAAGGCATTGTTTGGTCCGTTGTAGTCGTGCTGTCATTGCGATCTGCTCTTGCCACCTGTTTGCTCTCTTTCCAGTAGTACTCTCTCCCCTGTGTTCTCTGCACACTCGGCAGTTAGGAATTACTGCTTGCCTATCATGTGGTGAGGGCCTATTTTGTACAAGCCTTTTCTTTATATTTTTTTTATGGTTGACTTCAAAATAGTTGCATGATGCTCCCCTATAGTCTTTTTTTTTTTCATCTACAGGAAAACTTGTTCTGCCATTATCTTGTGATGAAAATGGTGATGACGCTGGCCCTGAGAGTAGGCTGTTGCTAATGCTGCAAATGCATTTTTTTTATCTGATTGTAATGCGTAGAAAACTTTCAGACCAATTCTTTTTTAAACATGTGCATTAAAGTTGGATAAGTGCAAATGTATTGTAAGCTGTTGTTTTGGGTGCGAAATAATGTGTCTGACACATTCGCTGTTTCCTAGTGCTGCCAGGATAGACGTTGGAGCCACTGGTGTCACCAAGATATCCAGTATTCCTCCCAAAGCATTCAATATTTGCCCCGTGCAGTCCATGTTTGGTTATTCACGGCTTTGCAGACACTATCATTCTCGCATCATCTGTGTGCTGCAATGGTCTGTTTGCAATGCCTAAATCTGGTGGGTTGCCCTATTAGCAGTTTAATATTTTATCGCTATATGTGTTAACAGTTGTTTTCTCGTAAGCATGTGTGAGCCAATGGGCTTTGCGGTGCAATACATTGAGGTGCTCTATAGTATTAATTTACTAGTGCGTATCTATGGCTACTACTTATTCCAGGGCTGCACAATAGTTTTGAGAGTTCCATGCTACATTACTCATTTGTTTATTTTCATGTTAGATTTGTATTTTTCTCGTCATTGTATTTCAGTTTCATTTAATGTAATCAGCAACTGCTAATTATTTCAGTGGGGAATGTCGGGGACAAGTTTCGACTGGAGCCCCGCACGGGACGACTGCTGACGAGCGCACCGTTGGACCGGGAGTCGGTGTCCGAGTACCGGCTCACTGTGCTGGCCACAGACCAGGGCAGCCCTGCCCGCACGGGCAGCTGCACCCTGGTGGTGACAGTGGTGGATGAGAATGACGAGCCACCCCGCTTTGAGCAGGCGGTGTACAGCGCCAGCGTGGCCGAGGACGCTGCTCCCAACACAACAGTGTTGGCTGTGCGAGCACACGACCCAGACCTAGGACCCGGAGGCCGTGTCTCCTACTCGCTGGCCAACGAGACAGCGGCCCTGTTTCGAATAGACAGTGACACGGGTGTCCTTACCACAACAGGGTATGCACATGCACACTTGCTTATCATCATCCAGCGGGCACAAGTGGACTGTGAAATGTGTGTGTAGGAGTTATGGCAGCAACGTCTTGAGATGGAAACTTGCCAGCTTCTGCTCTTTCACTGTACTGCAGCTGCAATTATTGTCCTTGCTGTGAGCAACTGAAAGCTCCATTTCACAACACAAAGCAGACAGCACTGTGATATGTTTTTTTACAGACAGCACATATCTGAAAGCTCAGCATGCAGAGCAGTACATCTAGGCTGCTGTTTCTACTATCTTGAGTTGAGCTTTCTTCAGGCTTGGCGAAATTATGCCTGGGGACAATGTGCTGGCCTGTATGTTAGACACGGATGGACCCTAGAGATGGGTTTAAAGGGACACTAAAGGTTACCAGAAAGTCAAGTTAAAGTGATAAAGCAATGCTCTAGAACGCCTAAGGCGTCAGTATAATCGCGAACAGAGCTTTAGTAACCGAGAAATTTAGGTAAATGCACGACACAATTTGAGACCCCCCAGCGACATTCCGGTACTAGCCCGATGACGAAAGCACTCCTCATCATAATTTATGTCACTAGTACTCAACTACTCGTATTAAAAAGATAATTTCATTAGATTATAAGATGGAAGAAAATGCTACTTGTTTGCTTCTATTAGATTCTAAAAAAAAAAATAACATTTTGACGTTACCCTTGAGTAGTATGGGGGATCGAAAGGTTTCGTTTTCGCTCGACTCTGCGCACTCGACTTGGCGCCGCGCGCACTTTGGAGTTTCAGTTGTTTCTTTATCGCGTCGTGCTGCGGTGGTCCTGCACGAAACTTGCCTTTGGAACAAACAGCGAGAATTCCACGCCCATGTGATGTCATGGGATGCGCGAACAGTCAGCAGAACTTGGCCAAGGGCAGATACAGCGACGAATCCAACGTTACTTATCACTGTGTGCCAACGAGTGAACCTCTCCGTTCAAAGTGGTTAAGTGCCATACCTCTGCCACAGCGCGCTGGCAGAAAGCCGAAAAATCATGTAGTGTGCTCGCTGCACTTTCGTCCAGAGGATTACGAGTTCATCGCCGACTTACTGAAGTCGCATGAAGTGCCTTTCAAAGCAGGCCGTCGTCGTAGTAGTATGCAATGACGCCGGCAGCGCGAGCCGTCAACAGCAGGTCACGTTCATCAGTGCTTAAATCGCTGAACTCGAGCCCAGCATCGCGAGCTAATGTGTCATTGTCAGGGTCATCCATTGCAACGAGCGTCAAAGTTGGCGTCATAAAATAAAGAACCAGCTTATCGTCGTGTGCTTTCGCTTCCGCTAGCCACCAAGTTCCGCTTTCACGCTGCTGTCGGCTCTGTCTTGGCTGTTTCTGGCCGCGCGTTTGCGTTTTGTGCAGAAAAGACGTAGCGCTGTCTGCGGGAGCCATTTTACTCACTGACGGCGCAACGTCAGTATGAGACCATGACGTCAATACTCCTCGATCGGAGGGCGGGTGATTTGAACTGCGCTAGAGCTACGCGGATGCTTCAGAACGCATTTTCTCTTAAAATAAGTCTCTTCTTCGCACGAAACAAGCGTTTCGAGGTTATAGGGGTATTACTCAGGCTCGCGCGTGCGCACCTGACCCTTCTCTGGATCGCACAGCACCGGCGGAGCGGCAGTCGCTCACTAGCACTTTCGCAGCAGCCCTAGCAGTCAGAGCTGTGACCCCTAACCCGCGGTTCGCAGTGAGTTGCGACCACGGCGGGTTCAGGCCAGTGGGGACAGGGTGAGTCTCGACCTAAGGTGTTTATTCACCTTGGTGTACAAATATACCAACTGGACAACAACAGCAACAACACATACAAATACAACACAAAACAAAACCACAGCGGCGGAGCATTCCGCACGTCTGGGGTGAAATAAACCGCACAGTGTGGGAACCACAAAAGAGGCTGATAAGAGTTCAGCTCACCCAGAGTGGATCCGCGCTCGGGCCCTGGGGCGGTCAGTCGCACACAAAGGCCGGGCGCAACAGGGGGACGGCGTGCGGCGGTCTCAGCGGCTGAATTGAGATGCGGCCAGTCGCAAGCTCCTCAACCGAAAGACAACGGTGCATCGGGGGAATAGCGCTTCTCCCCGAGCGGTGGAGAGGAAGTCTCCCCGGTTCCAAGAAAAGGAAAGGAGGGAACGGGGTGCCTTGGGCTGCGGCGTTGCGGCCAGGCGCGAAGAGCAGCGGCAACGGCTCACGTGCCCTCTCCCAGCTACTCTCCGCGAGCGAGCACGTGATTATCGCGTGATAACCGCGTGGCCGCTCCGGAGATATCGGGATGCGCGTGCGATCCCCACATCCCCCCCTCCTTAAAATAACCCTTTAGCCGCTAAGAGGCCGCCGTCACTTGAGGCTTTCCTGAGAGGGACATGCTACTCCGACAGCAACACGGTTTGAGTCCATGTTGGTGAGGGAGCAGCTCTAGCTGCAGATTGCCGTGGTTGCCGTGTGGGTAGTCGCGAGCCAGGCCGGAACATCGAATGGTGGTACGGAGCAGCTTGACAGTAATAGGATGTAGTAGGAGGCAAGAAGGCTGCTGGGTCCGGGCCACCTTGCTTCTCGGCGGCGTCACCTGCCTTGTCGGACGTGCCGGGTCCGTGGTGGCGAAAGGGCCCCTGAATTTCTCTTGGCTGTTTCGATTATGCTGACGCGATCCCCGAACCAGCCTCGATATGGCGCTGGACAGCTGTCTTTTGATGTTCCCGGAGGTCGTTGCCCTCTGGTATTTTCGAACGCGTTCCTTCCTGTTCGTCCCGACACAGCTCTCTCTGTCGTTGCGCACCCTAGCTGGTGTCGGCACGCAAGATCGGCAAAGGCGTGCCGACTCACCCCTGACGATGGCTTGCACCTCGCTGCGCAGCAGGGGTCCACTCTGTCCCTGCGGGCGAAGTCTTTCGCTCGGCCTTGAGGCTGGGTACTTGGTTGCGGAGCTCGAAACTCAGTTGCGGAGCTGTTCGGTGCGGTTCGGAGAATTCTGCGCCGCTGCGACCATTCCGGACCGGAAGTCGCCCGCTGCACCTCTCACCTCGCTGTTAGCCGCCGGAGGGTCTTTTCTCGCCGCCTGTTGCCTGCACTGCGCTGCTGACTGCTTCGTCCGTACTGGCAGCGGAGACGGTCTTTCCTTTTTGCTTGATGGTTGTTGCACGGCTCCCGACGGGCGGTCTGCTGCTGCGACAATTCTGTTAGCCCCTCTCGCTTCTTCCAAAGAGAAAGCGCGTGCTCGCTCTGGAAGCCTGCATGCTAGACATCGGAGGAGCGTTCCGTCCGATATCGCGCACAATAAAATAGCCTCCGCGAACCGGACAGAGTTAGTTCTGCCGAGATCGCAAGTTATAACGCCGCACTGGGCTCGAACGTCGAGCTGTGCCACCCGATGCCGCTGCCTGCGGGCGCGGGAGAGCGTTCTCCTCGGGCCACTCGTTCCCTCTGTCGTAGAAGGGTTTGAGATCACAGACATGCACCGGTCGGCTGATCGGTCTTAACTTCAAGTCCGCCAGCCTGTACACGAGCGAAGAGACAGTCTCTCGCACCCGGTACGGTCCTGTCCATTTCGGCGCCAGAGACGCTGAGAATTTCTTACTGGCGTCGCTCAGGACGTGATTCCGTCTCAGCACCAGGTCGCCCACTTTGTAGTGAACTTCCCGATGAGAGCGGTCGTACTGCGCTTTCTGCTCGGCACGTGCAGTGCTCAGGTTCCGTCGCGCTTTTCGTAAAGCCTCCGTTACCTTCGCGCGCAGCCCAGTCGCATAATCGGCGCGTGCCGACGAAACAACCAGTTCCGTGCTGCTTCGTTCCTGTAGAGTAAGTTCTACCGGATTCAACAGCTCCCTCCCAAGGTTGAGGGTGGCGGGTGTATACCCAGTCGATCGATTCACTGTCGACCTGATCGCAAATCCAATTTCAGGAAGACAAGCGTCCCACTCATTGTGCGTCCCCGCAAATGCAACTAGCATGTGCTTGATGTTGCGGTTCACACGCTCAGTGGGATTCGCCTGGGCATGGTACGTGGTTGTTCTCCTGTGCTTAATGCCGAGAGCTGCACAAGAGTCCACGAAGAGTTTGGCAGTGAAGTAGGACGCATTGTCCGTTATCAGCTGCTCAGGATAGCCGAATCGTGTAAACACCTCGATCAGCTTTCCCATGATTACGCGTGCCGTCAGCTTCCGTAGGGGGAACAGTTCCACCCACTTGCTGAAATGGTCTGTGACTACGAGAAGGAATCGGTTCCCGCTCGGTGTCCTGGGGTAAGGCCCCATGACGTCACATGCCGCAATTTGCCACGGTGTTCGGCTATTGATCGGCTGCATGAGCCCGGGTGGGCGTCCACCACGCGGCTTCACGCGTTGGCACACGTTGCAAGAGCGGGCGTAGCGCATCACATCCCGCTTCATTCCAGGCCAGGTAGCAAAGCGGCACAACTTCAGATAAGTCTTAGGGCCACTTGCATGTCCGGCGATGCACGTATCGTGAAAGTAGCGTAAAAGTGCTCCTCTCAGCGTGCGTGGAATCACCGCTTTGAAGGACTCGTGTGTGTCCTTCTCCGCGGGAATGTATCTCAGCAGGACGCCGTCAGAGTCTAGCAGGTAGGAATCCAACGCGCTCACAGCATTACCAGCTGTTTCGGAGCGCCGCGCACCCATAGCAATACCAGCTGCGTCCATGTGCGCCGCGGCCGCGCTGCCGGGCTCCCGGAGCCCCTCAAACACTTTCTTACAAAACGGATCCTCCCGCTGTGCCTCTAACAGCTCCTTTCTGCCAAACACGCTCCCCACTGAACTGACGCAGTCCAAGTGGTTCACGCTCTCGTCCTGAGAAGGGGGTTCTTCCGCCCTTCCTTCGGGACCAGCGCCGTCGAGCATTGTAGCAGTTACTCTGCTCTTAGGTTGAGTCACTGAGGGGTCACGATGGGTATTAATGTTACCCCTCCTGACAACCTCAATCGTCGCAGCGGTTAGTCCGCTCTCAAGCTCAGTTTCGGGCGAGGTGAGTTGAGTAGTAATGTTACTCTTCTCACAGTCAATGGGCGCCCGCGAAAGTGCATCCGCCACAACGTTGTTCTTTCCTCTCCTGTAGCGAACGGTAAAATCGTATCGCTGCAGGAGAAGTGCCCATCGCGCGAGCCGGCCGCTCGGCTCTCCTAAGCGCCTAAGCCAAGTTAGAGCCATATGATCGGTCTCAATTATGAATGGGACTCCATCAATATAGTAGTCGAACTTTTTGAGAGCGAAAATGATCGCTAGACATTCCTTTTCGGTCACGGAGTAATTTTTCTCTGCGGGAGTCAAAGAGCGGCTGGCAAAAGCTACCGGGCGCAAACTACCTTCGTGCTGTTGGAGCAAAACCGCTCCTAGGCCAAGGTCGCTGGCGTCCGTATGTATGACAAATTCTTTGTTCAAGTCTGGTAGCCTTAACTCGGTGGTTTCCACGAGCGCGTTTACGAGGTTGCGCAGTGCCTCCTCTTGCTCGGGACCCCACCTCCACTGCTCACCTTTCCTCAACAGCATAGTCAAGGGGGCTTGCAGTGCAGCGCAGTTTGGGATGAACTGTCGATAGAAGTTCGCCAGCCCCAAAAAGCGTCTCAGTGCGCCTATGTCTGCCGGTGACAGGTAGCTCAATAATGCCTGAACCTTGTCATCACACGGCAGAAGGCATCCGTTATCAAGTTTAAACCCCAGTAGCGTTACTCGGGTTGCTGCAATCTGGGTCTTGGTCGGGTTTAGCGTTATCCCCGCAGACCTCAGACGCTCCAACACGTCCCTGAGATGGCGTAAGTGCCCATCAAAGGTACGCGAGTATACCACAACATCGTCCAGGTAAGCAAGAGCGTGGTGCCACCTTGCGTCACCCAAGACACGGTCCATCAGGCGCTGGTAAGTCGCAGGCGCACCGACAAGTCCGAATGGCATACGGGTAAACTGGAAAAGTCCCCTGTGACAAGTGAAGGCAGTCTTCTCTCGGTCACAGGGATCTACCTCCACCTGAAAGTATCCTCTGCTTGCATCGAGCGTGGTGAAGTACTTCGCTCCGCCAACGTTGGATACGATCGAGGGAATAAGCGGATATGCGTCCTTGCGTGTCACCTCGTTCAGGCGGCGATAGTCAACACAAAGGCGGGGCGTCCCATCCTTTTTAGGAACCAACACCACAGGAAAACCCCATGGGCTGTCCGACCTTTCAACAACGCCTGTATCGAGCAGTTCGTCCAGAGCGCTGTCTAGTGCTTTCCTCTTAGCCAAACTCACCGGCCGAGGATTACACTTCCACGGAGAGGCGTCGCCTGTCTCAATTTTGTGCCTGTATAGCGTAGTGCAACCAGGCCGCTCTGTGAATACGGCGTCATATTCAGTCAAAAGCGATGAGAGGCGAGCCTTTTCTTCCCCTGACAAACTGCTTGGGTCATCCAGCAGCGGGTGGTATCGTTCGCCCCTCACTGCGGCACAGTCTGCCACCGCAGCGGGGGTTATGGGCTTTGCGGGAGGGGAGCAGTTCCCCTCCACGCCTCTTTTCTCAGTGCGGTTGGCCGGACGGCATGTCGACCCGGCCGCAACCGTTCTGAGGGACCTTTTCGGGCAATCGTTGGGTTGGTCTGCGCGCGAAGCATCATCGAATGAAGTTGTCTCTGACGCTTTTTGAAATGAAACGAAAGGTTTCAGGGTGCCACATGCTCGCTCCCTATATCCTCCGTTGCAGACGTCAATAACAATGCCCGTCTTGGCGAGGAAGTCTCTACCAAGAATTATAGCAACCGACAGGCCGGGAAGGTGAGCTAGGCGTTGTCGCCTCACCCGTTTCTCCCACCGCACCACAAGCCTAGCAGCACAGCTCGCGTGCGCCGTGCCACTGGCGAGTCGGAAGGTCACAATACTCTCTCTCAGTCGGATAGCGTTCCGACGGAGATGTTCACACACCTCGTCGCCAAATAGTGAAGCGCTTGCTCCTGTGTCTAACAGCGCAAAAAACCTGCGCCGGGCGACTGTAACCTCTATGAGCGGCACTGGCGTGTCGTTGGGTGGTCCGAAACGACAAGCCAGCAGGGCAAGGAGTTCATGTGTCTCACTTCGCACCGCTGTAACCGCCGCCGGCCATGCAGCGTTGCTCACCAGCGGCCCTGCTAGTTTTCCGAAAGCGCGTGCTCTCGGTTCGCAGGCTGTCTGCAATCCCGGGCGAAGTGCCCCGGCTGGTTGCACCGATAACAGAGGAGAGCCGGCCTTTGTCGGGCTTGGCGTCCAGTGCCTCGCGCCGTTTGACCGTTGTTCCTCTCTATCGACTGCTCCCTTGCAGGCACGCTCTGCTCTGGCATCCTCGAGCCGGCATGTCGGCCACGATTCTGCATACCTCGGCCATCGGCAGCGCGTGCTGCACGCATGGCATAAGTGTACGGGTCGAGAGCTCAGTCAGATAAGTCCCAACCGTTTCTCAGTTGTCCGTCACTGAAAGCAACCGCACCATCTCCACCGGAACGAGTGCGAAAAGTGTCCCCGTTCCAGGCGCATCGCGGCTCAAGTGCCCTCGACGCGGGGGGTGGAGGTCGGTATGAGCGCGAGGCGAGTATGTCCGCCTGTATGCGCTTTGCCTCCGAGGCCAGCTCATCCAAATCCCTGAACTTGCTGCCTCTTAGGTACGCTGCGAAGGTGGGATGAGCTTGTCGCGTGACTCTCTCCACCTTATCGCAGTTCGGAGCAGTAGGGTCAGCGGTACGATAAAGTTCGTCCATCGCCCTGACGTACTCGAGCAAGGATTCGTCCGGATGCTGAGTACGTAGCTCCAACTCGTGCCGCAGACGACGCTCGTAATCTGCGGGCAGGAATTCCTCGCGTAATGTCGCTCGGAACTCGGCCAGCGTGCTAGACCGGTAGCCAGTAAGCCGGAACCAGCGGGCAGCGTGATCAGTTAACGACACTGGTACGGCGCGTTCCAGTATCTCGCCATCGGACAGCCCCGTCGCGCGCTGGTAAGTCAGCACGCGATCGAGGTATTCGTTGACGCTAACTGAATCATGATACCCGCTGTAGGTGGGTAAGTCCACCCTCACTCTCGGTCTAGCAGCGGCGGCAGATGTCAGCAGAGTGTTCTGCACGGCACCTGTCAACCTCTCAATCAAGCGCATCGCATCGTGCAACAGTGCCTGTTGAGGCTCGCTCTGGCCAGTAATGCCTGGCACAGGAGCAGAACACGTTGAGCAAGTGTGCCGCAGTAGCTCCATGCTCTCCGCAAACTCTGGCGAAGGGTTCGGCGTAATGTGCCTCACGCCTTCAAGGGTACATCCTGCCGGAGAGAGCGCCTCGTGTGTAGCGCTACCCTCTTCGAAGCTTATCAAATTCCCAGGGCTAATGTTCGCCGCAGGGCATGACTGAGCGGTAGCAGTTACCGCCGCTTCGAATTGTTGCCTGTTGGTAGCAACCTGCGACAGCGTATACAACGGCTGTAAGTCAGCCCCGTATGCTGCCATGGTTCGTTCGTGCAGTGGCAGTCACTCACACAAACAGACTCAACCTGTCACACCTCTGGCCCCACGTTGGGCGCCAAATAAGGGGTATTACTCAGGCTCGCGCGTGCGCACCTGACCCTTCTCTGGATCGCACAGCGCCGGCAAAGCGGCAGTCGCTCACTAGCACTTTCGCAGCAGCCCTAGCAGTCAGAGCTGTGACCCCTAACCCGCGGTTCGCAGTGAGTTGTGACCACGGCGGGTTCAGGCCAGTGGGGACAGGGTGAGTCTCGACCTAAGGTGTTTATTCACCTTGGTGTACAAATATACCAACTGGACAACAACAGCAACAACACATACAAATACAACACAAAACAAAACCACAGCGGCGGAGCATTCCGCACGTCTGGGGTGAAATAAACCGCACAGTGTGGGAACCACAAAAGAGGCTGATAAGAGTTCAGCTCACCCAGAGTGGATCCGCGCTCGGGCCCTGGGGCGGTCAGTCGCACACAAAGGCCGGGCGCAACAGGGGGACGGCGTGCGGCGGTCTCAGCGGCTGAATTGAGATGCGGCCAGTCGCAAGCTCCTCAACCGAAAGACAACGGTGCATCGGGGGAATAGCGCTTCTCCCCGAGCGGCGGAGAGGAAGTCTCCCCGGTTCCAAGAAAAGGAAAGGAGGGAACGGGGTGCCTTGGGCTGCGGCGTTGCGGCCAGGCGCGAAGAGCAGCGGCAGCGGCTCACGTGCCCTCTCCCAGCTACTCTCCGCGAGCGAGCACGTGATTATCGCGTGATAACCGCGTGGCCGCTCCGGAGATATCGGGATGCGCGTGCGATCCCCACAAGGTTTCTGGGATGATATTTCAACAGTCCACGTTGACTTCATATTAACCTTTAGTGTCCCTTTAATGGCCAGACCTAGTATAGCAGACTTCCGTTAATTCGGCTCCGGTTAAATTGATCTCAACCGAAGGCCCCGGCCGGCAATGATGCATTTCTATGGGCCCTGACCTTCGTTATTTCTGTCCTAAGATTGGTTTTCAACGGCTAATTCGAACTTGACCAGTCAGTATGCACACGCCTGACTGCCTACAGTGACCTGAATAAGGACCCTTTCACTGGCAGCGTTAGTCTTGGCAGAGCTTAGGGGACAGTGCATGTGTTGATCACGCATCATCTCCCATCGAAAACACCTATTTTTGGACTGCCCTGGGAGGACTTTTAAGCAATGACCATAGCTCACCATGTCTGATTATTATGACATTTACCTAATTCTAGTGTGCACCTTCTCTCTCTTCCCCGCCTCTCCCCCCCCCCCCCCCACTTAAAATGAACCAAAAGCCAAGTTTGCAGCATTCATATGCTTTACTGTATAACACAGTTGTATTGCAGCAAAGCTGACATTAAAAAACTGTACCGCGAAATGGACCTCAGGAAGATGGCTGCCGTTGTGCTACACATATAATACACCTGCCCATTTTTCTTGCTAAAAAATCGGATGCGTGTTGGATTTCTAGTTTGTTGGCAGCTTTAATGTAATTTCTATGTTAGCTTTCTACTTTGTACACATAGAAAGCAACTGCGCATTTGATTCAGGTGCATGAATCAGTGGTGTGTTATAAAGTTTTTTTCTGCATCTTGCTTAAAGGGCCCCTTACCAGGTCACATAGTATATTTCGGTTATAGGCTGGATGCTGTTACGTGTCTTCTAGGGAGTGTTCTGCCGCAAGAATTTTTCAAATTGGTTCAATAATTAATGAATTTATTTAGTTATTTACTTACTTATTTATTTATTTATTTATTTTTAGTCCCCAGGCCAGGGGCATTCGGGACACAAATAGCTGATCACTCACATACCTTGCCGCTTGCCTCGTGTGACTGGCGCTCGTCCCTGTCATAGCTTGACTCCCTCGCACACGGCGATCTTCCCCAGTCGAAGCTTCTTCCCTACATCACGCCCCATGACCCAATCGGAGGGACGCATAGCATGCCGTTATGGCACGCGGCTGCGGCACCCGGGGCAGTCTCCTCGCAATGGCAAATAAGTCCGGAGCCGAAGGCACAGCGACAACTGCGCCCGGTAGACCAAAGGAACCCCTCCATCCCTCTCCCCTACCAGCTGAGAAATAAGGCGGCGGCATATAACACAAAGGAAAAGTCCCCTGTATCAGCCACCATTAGACATTGCAAGGACGGCTGACCTCCTGCCTCTGTTCCAGCCCTTAAACACATATTAAAGAAGTACGACCATTACAATCGGGGAAGATACACTAATAGCATAATTATATAGTACGTACAGCAAACCTAATGAAAATCGCGCACTTAAAGAACTCAAATGGAACTGTATAAAGCACTGCCCCAGAATACCACCAGAATAAATGCACTGTCTGTTACACGAACACACACACGCACACACACACGCACACACACACTCACAAGTAAATATAAAAAAGAGGGTTAAAGAACCCCACCTAGAAAATAAAATGGCAAGACGTCCCCAGAGCCTTAGCGCTCAGTCCCGAATGTCTCATTCCAAGGCCGTCGCGGGCACTTGGTCGGCGGCCACCACGTTCGGATGTGTTTGTTTCTGCGGAATAATTAGTCGCTCTCTGTGGGCTGTCTCTTCATCGTCCGCAGCGCCCTGCCGAACGAGCGCTGGGAATCTGGGGTCCTCCTGCATCTTCTGCCAGCACAATTGGGCCAGCCCGCCGTTTGTCAGCGCTGTCGGGCCAGTAGGCACCGGGGGATCTCGCGCCACACTCTTCCCCCTGTCCTCTGGGTGCGCCCGGCCGGTGTAGTGGCTATGGTGAATAACAAGGGTCCCGCAGTTCCCGCAGGTAGCAGCACCAGCAAGGAGGGGCAGGTGGGCGCCGCCCGCGGCCGCGTCTGTTAGAGTGAGTGTGTGCCCCTTAAAAAAATAGGGCACAGGGTGCTGGCTCCTCTCCACTCTGCGCTGCGTGGGCCAGGCCTTCACCAACACATACCAGAGGGGTGCCGATACACCCTCCTGGCATGTCCAAGTGGCCACACTCCGTGTTTTCGGACTGGTCTCCATAGTTCTGGCGGGCAGGACAGTCGTTGGAGCAGGGAGCATCCTTGCAGCTGGAGTGCCTGGCTGTGCAACCCCGCATCAGCGTCGGTTGCGGCGGCGGCTCGAAGGCGCGACGGGAACAGACGGCTTGGCCACTTTGAGCGCGAGTCTGCTGCAACTTAAGCTACCGACGAAGGCGACTGTCGAGAGAGAATGACTGCGGGAAGACAGTCCCGGGGCACCGGCAGCTGTAGTGCTAGCAAGAGTAGTAAATGCTGACAGTAGTCGTTTCCAAGAATGGGCAAGAAGAGATAGGAGGCACAGGATCGAGGGAGCTGGACATGGCGTTCGTCACCTTTTGCACGCACACACACGAAGCACCCGCAGCACGCGCCCTTAGGGCTTGCAACGGATCCAGGTGCAGGGAATCCAATGTCTGAGGCACCGAATGTCTCAAACCTCCCTCACGTGACGCTCCCGTGGTCGCATGCCCCCACTTTCTGAGCACTAACGCGGCGAGTCTCAAAGACGAGGCAGCAAAGAATTAGGGCACCAAGCGCCCCTCTACAGCTATGTACAATGACGATGTGGGGTAAGAAGCGGGGCACTTTGAAAACA
Source organism: Dermacentor variabilis (assembly GCF_050947875.1). Classification (NCBI taxonomy): domain Eukaryota; kingdom Metazoa; phylum Arthropoda; class Arachnida; order Ixodida; family Ixodidae; genus Dermacentor; species Dermacentor variabilis. The sequence goes on along the minus strand of NC_134571.1, from coordinate 5,392,300 downwards.
AGGCTATGCACACGAAGGAGATTAAACCACTAAACCGAACGGTTTAGTCTCCAAACAAGAAGAAAAAAACAAACAAATTCAAACAAGAAGATATACAAGCACTGAACAAAAGGCAAACGAAAGCACATGTGTCTTTTCGACATCTAGTTAGGGCGGGCTGGAACCGTACGCGCTGGCCTCTATGCGGCAAATCCCGAGAGAAAAGAAAGCACTCGGTCGCAGAGGCAGAAAGCAGGAGTAATGCGTTTCTTTTACCAGAAAAGTCTGGAAACGCGAGGGCGACTTCACAATGATGGTCGTCACCTGAGGGGGTATCAATGCGACGGCCGAAATCAGTCGGAAACACCGAACGGGCTCTGTTCCCCGGAACACCCTAGATCGCTGGGCTCCGGCGCTGGCTCGACTGGCCTGCAATGGTAGGCTTTCAAGTCGGCAATGTGAACGCGGCCCCTAGTTCTCCCCGTCTGAGGATCCGTCAGCTCACACAAGTGGTGAAAGTTGTTTCTCCACTCGGTAAGGCCCCAGCCATTTAGGAGCCAATGCTGCGCAAAACCCTTTGCTGGTGTCACTAAGAGTGTGGTTGCGTTTAAGCACCAAGTGATCGACCTGAAAGCAGACGTCGCGATGACTCTTGTCATACTGAGCCTTCTGCTGGGCTCGGGCGGCTCCCAAGCTGTCCCTTGCTCTAGAGAAAGCGCGGGCAAGCCGGGAGCGAAGCTGCGCTGCGTACAAGGAAAGGTCCCCTGGCAAATTCTCAACTCCTGCTTGGCACTGCATAACAATGGTTAGCAGATTCGCCAGTTCACGGCTAAAAGTGCGGAAAGCGGGGGAGAAGCTTGTTGAGTGGTTTTGCGCCGTCCGGATGGCGAATGCGAGTTCGTTCACGTGGTCTGCCCAGTCCTTCTGGCTCCTGGCAAAGGCCGTGACCATTGACTTCACAGTATGATTAAAGCATTCCGTGAGGTTGGACTGGGGGTGGTAGGGCGATGTGAGGCGATGCTCGATCTGAAGGGATGTACACTCTCACGAAACACCTGAGAAGTGAAGTAAGGCGCATTGTCAGTAATCAAACACTCCAGAAATCCAAAGCGTGTGAAAATTTCCGTTAGCTTGTCCAACACTGCCCGGGCCGTCACCTTGCGGAGCGGAAATAGCTCCACCCACTTTGTAAAGTGATCGACTACTACCAAAAGGTGCTGAAAGCCCTGCTTACTCTTTGGAAAAGGTCCAATTAAGTTGCAGGCAGCAAACTGCCAAGGCCGCTGACTGTCAATCGGCTGCATTAAACCCGGCGGACGGCCACCGCGAGATTTCACCGTCTGACACACGTGGCAAATCCAGCAATAACGGAAAATGTCATGCTTGGTACCGGGCCAGGTGACAGTGTGGCCGAGTCTTGCAAAGACCTTCGAGCCACTCAGCTGTCCAGCCAGTGGTTCATCGTGAGCATAGCGCAAAAGCGCGTGCTCAGACTTTTCGGTATCACCACCTTAAACGGGTCAATAGATTTGTCCTTGGTAGCAATATATCTCAGCACGAGCCCGTTGTGGTCCAGCAGGTAGGAATCTTCAGAAGTACTAGCAATACAAGCTGGCCCAGGTCCTTCTGCGCTTGTTGCAACACCAGCAAAGTTACAGCGCTCCATTTCCGCTACTCTACCAGCAATTTTCTTGCAAAATGAATCCTCCTGCTGGGCCGTTAGAAGCTCTTCTCGACTGAATATAATCGCAGTCCCTCAAGAGGGAAAGCCGGTTCCATAACTTCCCTTTGAAGATACTGCAAAGGCCTCGTTCTCCTGTGTCGCGGTACACGGCTGTCTTTTTGCGGCTAACCCCTTCTGCACACGCGCGAGAACATCACACGCGGTGACATCGTGTTCATTAAACGCACAGTCATGAACGGTTAAGTTACCAGCAGTGCCGGGCGATCTATTTACAACGCTCCCCTTTGGCTCGTTTACAACTATTGTCTCCACTGAGGGAGAACTCTCGTCACCGCCCGGCTGTACAACGGTGAAAACCTCTTTTACCGCAATCTCCTCTGTAGATGGGGGCCCGAAGACTGCCTCTGCGCTCGGTGCGTCACATTCTGCATGTCCGCACCGTCGCTGACCAGTGTCGGTGACGGGAAGCGCCAGGTAGTGTTTGCGAACGCATTTCGGTCCGCGTGCGCGAACCATTGTTCGACGCGGCGTGGAACCTGCCTTCCCCCGCCATCGGAGGCCGCGGGCGCCGAGTGTGCTCCGTGTGTTTGGGTGCAGTTTGGTACATGCTGGCCATATTGTAATCAATAAACGCATTAACTGTCCTGGAAGTCTCATGTTCCTGGGAGAGCGCCCTTACGTACGGCCACAGCCGGCCAGGCCTTTCGGCTCGGTGCTCAAAGCTGCGGCAGGTCTATCGCCGTACACCGTTGTGCTGTGTCGTGAAGCTCCCCTTCTCGGGGTCATTTGGCAATGCCGTGCGGGGAGACGTAGAGTGAGCCCACATTTTGCCGCCCAATGTGTAAAATGTGAAATTGTAAACACGTAAATGTAAATGTAATGTAATCTAAACAATGTAAAATTGACATTAGAGTTGCTAAAATCAAAGTAAAAATCGAACATGCACCTAATGTTTTAGCAAGAAAAACATGACATGCCTCTGATTCAGGGGAGAAAAATAAGAGGAAAGAAGAATTAATTGAATTTTACCTTCCGAGAATCCAACATTCTTTGCTTAATGCCTATCATGATCATTTTAATGCTGCATATGAAGAACCACAACATCAAGTCCCCTGTACAGTATTGAGTGTGTTTGATATTCCGCATTTATCTAACGACTCCGCAACAATTGCAAACGGGATAGTTCACCACGCCTAGACTTCACTACTTCTTCCTGCAGCGCAAGCAATTCTCTGTCGTCAGGCCTCCTTTGCTGACCCAGTGACCAAAGTTGTCTAATAGCTTGGGCTACTATGTGGCTTGTACTCATGATGCCATCGTGGTACCATTACCATTGTCATCATACAGTCTTTGTGATACAGTCGTTGCAACACCATCGTCGTCATGCACTCATCATCCCATTGTCCTCATACCGCTGACATGTCATTGCGTCATCATACAGTTGTTGTCATGCATTATGTTGCCATTCCATCATCATGCCATTGTGGTCCTTCCGTTATCATCTTCAAAGTTTGTCATACAAGTCTTATGCCTTTGTCGTCACAAAGTCATCGTACCATGATCGTGATGCCGTCATTGCCATGCTGTTGTTTCATCATCGTCATTTCAGAAACATCATGCCATCATCTTCGTTCCATCAACATCATTTTTTCTCCATTGTTCTATAGAAATCATGCTGTCATCATTAAATCATGATTATGCTGCACTTGTTGTCGTGCGAACGCAATCATTTCCTTTTTGTCGGACAGTCCCTGTCAGGCGCCCATTGTCATAATGTCGTCACGATGCTATCGTCGTCATGCCATTGCTATAATTCCAGCTTTGTCATATCGTTATCGCCATTGTCATCATCCTATTGTCTCATGCTGTGGTCATCACGATGTCATAGATATATATCATCTCATTGTCCTCATGCTGTCATCGCTAAACTTCCTTTGTTGTTTCATTGTCACCGCGTCATTGTCATACAATGATCGTCATGCTGAAGGGCAATCTTGGCAAGCGAATGCCATAGCAAAGTAGGCTGATAGCGGAGACACTGTATGTCCCGCAAAGCCGAAGCAACCGAAGTCTCAGAATGGCTACAGATTTTAAATAATCGTGACTTCACCAATACTTTGCTTGAATGTTAATCGCATTACCATCGACAGCCATCTGGACAAAGGCCATAATTATTTAGGACAAGGCTTTCCAAATTGTTGCCATGCCAGACATGCATGCAATAAAGTGTACACACCCACATGACCCGTACCAACTAGCTCGCACCCAAACCCTTCTAAGACACTGCAGGAATTAAATCCATGCAGAAACTCTATTATACAAAAGTATAAATGAACATGGGAGACATAATATTGACGTATTTTTCCGCATGTAACCTGCCACCGCGTATAACCGACACCCACCATTAAACAGCCTGTAAAAAAGAAAATCCATGCATATAACCTGCAGAAGTAACTGCACACAACAATGCTCACATCTTTGCAAGAACAGTCTCCATTCGCAGATGCATGGCTCATCCAAGTCATTTCTTCGACCAGCGGCTGTCTTCCCCCTCCTTTTCGATGATGCTGATAATCTTCTGATGTGCTGTAAAGTACAGCTGTCCAGCGTAGCTCATTGTGATCAGAGTTCTAGTTTGCCAGCGACGTGTACTTCGCTAACTACTAAACACAAAATGGCGACCCTTAAAAGAGGGGTGACCTTGAAGGCGGGAAGAAGTGAGCTTCAACATGAAGGGGTGGGGAGAAGGTGTGGTTCCGTAGAAGATAATGAAACTCTTCATGAAACTCTTTGCGAAGCTCTTCATGGAACCGCGGCACGTGCTGCCCTGAAGCCTGAGGCAAAATATAACTCGCACCTCGAATTTACTGTTCATCTTTTCTTTCTGCAAGTTATACATGCAAAAATATGGTATAGTAGTGCAACAGGGGTGGGTAAGTACGAATGCATAGGACCTGAAAGGAATGAGGCCCCTAATTTGGGTGAAAGCAATATAGCTACATTGCAGCTGTGTTTTGTTGCAGGTTGTTTGACCGTGAGAAACGTGCCAGCTACACTTTCGAGGTGCAGGCTTCGGACAACGGCCGCTACCAGGCCCACTGGGCCCATGCCCGTGTGCAAGTCACCGTAGTGGATGTCAACGACAATAGCCCCCGCTTTCTTGAGTTCCCCTACGTGGCCCACGTAAGCCCTCATGCCCCCCTTGGATCCCAGGTGGCCCTGGTACAAGCCCATGATGGAGATGACGGACCCAATGCAGATGTGTTCTATACGTGAGTGTGTTCGCACAGGCTCCTATCCCACTTTGTCTCTGCTTTCCCTCCTTTGCTTTTTCTCTCTTGTATGTGGAACCATCATTTTATAAATTGGGTGATAAGCCACAGCGGCTGCATTTCAGTGGGGATGAAATGCGAAAACACCCACGTACTTATATTTAGGAGATTTAGGTGCACGTTAAGGAACCCCTGGTGGTCCCAATTATTTTTGAGTTGCCCCCAACGGTGTGCCTCATAATCAAATCATGGTTTTGGCACGTAAAACCCCATAATTTTTTAAACCAAATGTAAGCAACTTTTCTTTCTTTCTTTTATTAATTACAGGCCTATTTCTCTGACTTACTCTGTTGAATTAGTCCATGTCAGTCATAAACACATAATGAGATATCTCAAATCCAATGACTTTCTGCTAAAATTCTTAGCATGGGGCTCGTTGCAGCAGTGGTAGTGTCACAACTAATTTAAGGTTCGCACAACATTCTTAGTGACCTTGATATTGATAACCAAATTGATGCACTGTTCGTTGAGTTCGATAATCGTTTGCTGTTTGTTTTGTTTACCTTGGGGACTCCTTCAACTGCAGAGGTAACCTCAGGTGTTCCTTGGACATTTATTATTCTTAATTTTTATTCATAATTATAGCAACATAGCAACACTCGCGCATAGTAGCAACACTCGTGCCATCTCTCGTACTACCCTGCAAGCATACCGCATTTACACGATTGTAAGTCGACTCGAATGTAAGTCGACCCCCCCATATCGCTTGACCGGGGAAAAAAAAAAAGAAAAAAAGAACCCGAGGGCGCATTCGATAACGAAAATTTATTAGTAGCTGACATGGTCACTGGACTACTTGTCTTCACTAGTGCTGCCATCGTCATCGTTGCTACGGTCCCACAGCGCGTCGTGGTCCAGCGAAATTTCAAATTTGGCAAACGACCGCACCAGGACATCTTGCAGAACAGCAGCCCACGCCAAATGCACCCAACCACACGCAGCCGTCAGGGAGGCTCTTTTGACAGGTCCGGTTGGCGTAATTTCGCAGCCCTCTGCCGCCAGCCACTCGTTGTACTCACGGCGGTGCAGAACCTTAAAATTAAGGCGAAGGTCCGGGCTTGTTTCATGACCACGTCGCACTTCAATGGCAGGGACCGATCACGCATTTCAGCGACGTACGCCGCAAGCTTAGCCTACAGCTCCGGAAAGTGTCCAGACTTCGCCACGTGGGAAATGTCTCACTTGCCGCCACAGGGTGAAAATTTCGCTTCGCTGCAGTCGCCACTCTCGCACCACCCGTTTAGAAACATCGAAATTGCGGCCCGCTGCGCAGTGGTTTGTTTCTTCGGTGTAAAGGATGGCAGCTCTCTTGAACGCTGCTGTGAACGAGTGCCGAAAGATTAGTGGGCCTGCAGCACTCATGACGACTGGGGAAGCATAGAAGTAGCACGTAGCCGGCAGTCAAGTGGAGCGCGTCAAAAAGTTGGTCAAACCAATACCAATGCCTTTAAACAGAGAAAGAGAAGCCCGCGAGCGGTGTCTGCTCTTCCATGAACTACCGATACTCCCCGCAAGCGCCGCTGTTCTGAGGGTGCCGCCGCAAATGGGAACAGCGGCACTTCCATCAATTATCGACACCCCCTCCATGAGTGTTGCATGCACTGTAAGACTCTCAAAAATATTGAAAAACCCTTCCGAAAAGCGAACAAACACGCGGGATAGCGAAAAAATACGGGTAGGGCCATAGAGCAAACATAAAATTGTAACTACGTTGTAGCTCTCGTTGGGATCGCTTTTTTTTTGGCGGGGCCATGTTTTGGTTTCGATTGTAAGTCGACCCCCCAACTTCAGACTTTCAAATTTTAAAAAAGGGGTCGACTTACAATCGTGTAAATACGGTACTGACCGCCACAGTAAAGTCACGTGGCGAAGCTGGATTGCAGGAGACAGGAGCTATGCAACAAAACAACATATCAGGGGGCACGAGAGAGTCGCGCATCCCCACATCCCTCCAGCCTTAAGTTACTACCTATTCCAACGAAACATGTCACACGGTCTAACATCAATGCGTGCTTCACGAACAAGGTAGTACATGCAACAGTGGCCGCGCCGAGGAAATGTCCACCTGCTGTCCATAACATGCGAGCCGACATTGTCCTTGGGTACACCGCTAACGTCTGCTGGTCACAGCAGCAGCTCTGCAGACTCGACGGCACGAGCAGTAGTCAGCAGTAGTCGCAGTAGTCGGCACTCGCAAGCATTGCTCGCGCCGATGCACCCTGCTGGCAAGAGCCGCAGCAGGCCGTTGGTGACTGCCAGTTATTTTCCCTGCCGCAATGGATTGCGAGCTGGACACAAGCGGCTGCCAAAGTCGCTGCGCTGAACTGGCCACAGCATCACCATTGCCCGGTGGCTCGATTGTAGTCCGGAACCGCAGCGCAGATGATGTGCAGGGGACAGCAAACGAGGAGAGACTCCACTCACGCTGTATACACTCGAAATACTCTGCAAACACTAAAGTAGTGCAAGGGAGAGGAATTTTGCATGTGCATCGCCCACATGGTACGATGTTCAATTCGACTAGCAAAAGATCGGGCGGCTACTGAGATGCTAAGTTCACATGAACAAAGCTCACTTCCTTGAGTCAAACGAGTAATTTCAATTCGTGCGAGGAAAAACAGAATGAGGGAAGCGAAGTGCAACACAGTTTGTGTTCCCTCACGAGCGACAGGCAGCTTCGCAAAGCCTTAGGCCTAATGAGTCGCTAGCCTGACAACAACCGTCATCCAAAAACAACACCCGAAATGCGTGCAAAACAGGCAAGCGCGAAGAGTCGTCAGCTCTGTGAGGGGGTCTTACCCCGCTCGGTGCACACAGCACCCAAATTGACGGCCTCACCGTCCCATATGGTGTCGGAGCACCCAGTGCCAGGCCGCATTACCGGTCAGTCTGTAGTGGCACCCGTATTTTTTTTTTCTTCTTTAAATCGTTTACCGAATGAACAGGTCCGCTTTATACACCGGCGCGATTTATATACGTTTTTTTCCCCCTCAAAACTGCCTTTTTGAGGGGGGTGCGATATATTTGTACAAAAGTGCGACTTATAGAACAGAACATACAGTAATATTTCGAAATCTGGGTATTCTTAGATTTCTGTGTATCCTTTACAGCAGCCGGAACAGCAGACTAGCAGAGAAGGTGCAGAAAGTGGACGCCATGGCATATGTGTTTGGAAAACCCAAGACGGGACTGAAGGAAATGAATGCCAGCAGGGGACTTTCTTTTTTTTTTTTTTCATGGCACGGAATTGATAGAGAATAGCAACAGAACAGGCCAAGAGCCCACACTGACGTTTTTGTGGATAGCTCATACAGTGACAACTGATAATCTGAGGGGTTGATGGGTGAAATAGTTAATTTTGTGGCATTCACTATAATGCCCTTTCAGAATAACAAACAATTTGCTGCAATCCCCTGAAGTTCGTTGTATCGAAATTTCACTGTAGTCATGTACTTAGTAGCTCATCATTTTATTGCGATAGCAATTATATAGACACTCCAGGTGCATTTCCACCGTCCCCATATAAAGTCCAAGCGCAATGACATCGTGGCTGCACGCCGTATGCTCTAGGTGCGAATGAAAATGTGTGAGGGTAAGCCGAGAATGGCGACTTGATGTTGTGCGTGTAAGGGAGGAAGGTGGGGAAAAAGTGCGCCATCTTGCACTGTGCACAAGGCACCAGGGAGACGGAGAAGGGGGGGGAGAGAGAGAGAGAGAGAATTATATTCCGGCGGCGGCTCCTTATGGTGCAGCTGAGCACAGCCGTGCAGGCCCCGCCGTGAAAGCGTTCTGCAATCCAAACCTCGCGGAAAGTGATGCACACGGGGCACAATGGTCAGGTATTTTTTGGTTTTGGAGACTAATGTATTTTATTTCATTATATCCATTAGCAGGACAATTTCACTTTGTTAAAACAGGGTTTTAAATACGTAGATCTCTATGGGGATTTCAAGGTAAATTTCATTTAATTTATTATGTGCATTATTTCATTTGATCACATTTTGTTATAACAAAATGGTTGTCCAGAGGGTCCACGATGACGCCATAAGGCTCGGCCTGGCGGTGCCGACGTGGACACGGCCCGCCTCGGTCTGAAAAGACCGAGCTTCAGGACACTAATAAAGTTTTGTGAATGAATGAATGTTATAACAAGGTTAGAGTGTACTATCCTTGCTTCGTACAGCTGCCTACTAATTTGCTATCGAAATCAATGCTTCGCCTTTTGGGCAGAACTGTAACTTTTCTTTTCCCTTCTCTCTGTCTATTTTGCAATGTGTTCAGTGATACATCTTTTCTTCTTTAGTCTAGTTGTAGCATCTGTGTAGTACTGTTAGGTCATCTGTGGAAAATGTTGGTATTTATTTTTTCGTTACATTTATCATAATCTACAGATTCTGATCTTTGTAATTATGTATTGTCATCTTGTTTTAATGTCAACACTTTACTCAAATATCTCTGAATACATTCTAGTAATTCGATAAGCTTTCTACTACAGTCTGCTACATCATGCCTACAATCAGATGACACAAGGTTCAGTGACAACAGACAATGGATAGGACTATCGACAACATTCAAGAAACTTCCGATACATGCAGGCATGTCATGTGCTGAGTGATTACGTTTAACATTTGCTATCCGGTGAAAAGTGGTCACCGGAGAAAGGTAAACAAGTACACGTGTCAATATGAGGAATGGGAAGAAGTTTTTTTTGAAGGATTAACTTGCAATAGGATTTCATCACACTCCAGAAAAGCTTATCACACTTATCACATCAAGATATACTAATATGCAGAAGGTCCTCATTTAATGTTGCAGTTAAGGTTTAGAATCCTCTTGGGTGAATGTCATCAGCGTAAAGTAAGCATTTAGAGTTATTGCGGCACTTCAGTAAATCATTAATATATATAAGAAACAACAATGGTGCTAGTAAACCAGTAAACCCCTGTGGTACACCCTTTTTAACAATGCATGAGTCGGAGGAACGTTACAATTCTGCACAACTGGAAGTCTGTAATTGAAGGGCCCTCACCAGGTCTGACCATTTTGAGCTGACAAGCGCAGTGAATGCACTGTAAGCCAACGAGATCGTGTCTGCTAAGTATTACATCCCTGCGTGCCACGGAAAGAGCTTAAATTTCAAACCGAACACCTTTTGCCCTTCTCCTTGCGCGAACCGCACTCTCAGCTGGAGAGCCGACGTATATCGCACAAGTGAGCCTACGTACATGGCAATGCTGTGACATCGCTCTTATTGGCCCCTGACTTTGAGCATTACTGAAGGCAACAGCAGTTACTTGTTTGGTGTGTTCCTTCAATAGACAAATGAAAGTTTAAAGAAATAATAGTGTGTCTTCGTTTTTCTTCGTACCATAGCAAGAGAGATGTACTTCTGTTTCATCTGCTCGTTACCATGTCGTGAGTCGCATGCGCGGAGAGCAAAGCTTTGTCATCTTCCGTGTTCCAGCGTGCGATCATGATCCGCTTTCATCTGTCTCAGTGTTTGTGTAGTACTGACTTATACTGCTAGTCAAGTGTTCTCGTGCACAGCGCGCAAAATAGCGTGCTGCGCAATACGCAACAGCTTCGTGAGAAACCCTCAGTGGAAGTACACTGTGCAGCAAGAAAATCTAGGGAAAAAAAACGAGGACGGGGCTTGTGATGTATACATCACACAATCCTCCATCTCTGGTATGGGAGAATGCAGGGAAGGAATTTCACTTGCGGAGGCTACACGAGAGCACGACCTACTGAACTCCAGACCTATACAGATGCCTCTTGCGCAGCATGCCTGGTCTAGTTCAACTGTTCTGCCACTGGGGACAGAACGGACGGACAGAGTGGTGTTAGTTATAACCTGTGCACTGTAGTCTACTTCTGCGATCTGTTCCAACACTCATGCTGCCATTTCAGCATGCACAGAGCGTTTCTATTGGTGGGGAAGGAATAAATTCACAAACATAAAAAACAAAATTTGCGAATGCTTTGTGTTTGAATAGTGAGATTAGAGGAGGAGGAGCAGTGCAAGAAAGGTAAACAATGTGCTCAGGTCGCAGATGCAATGCTAGACAGGGCATAACTTTCCTTTTCCTAACCTCTCTAAGAGACTGAAAAAGATTCTTTTAAATAATTCATGGGATAAACTACCTTTTTTTAGTTGATTATAGAAAGCCTAATGTCAGAGCTGACATATTAGGATTTACTGCTTTGTGCTGTAATGAAAGGCAGAGGATCTGGTAAAAGCTTTAACAAGTAATAATTCCTGCACCTAATGTGTGCAAGAAATTGATCGAGTCTGTTTCAAGGAAAGGCGAGCATAGTGTGGAGTTCTCACGCCCATGCTCTTGGGACAAAGGAACGACAACACAGTAGTGCAAACAATCACAAGGGCATTTATTGCACCTTTCATAGATCAATGCCTGCTAGTCGAGTTGCTATCCCCAAAACATGCCGATTGGCACGCGACAAATCTAGGAAGTCCGACTCACCGCGACCGGATAGCAAGCGAATATGTTCGCCCCCATGCTGGATCCCAACGCCTGGTCGTTCGTGCGTACGGTCACGCGAACGGTGGCGCGTTCGAAGGAGGCCATGCAAGACGGTCTCACAGAAGCATGAATCGGCGCGCGCATGGCACGTCCGCGGCGTACGCCAATCCGCAGCCAAAGAGGGAGCGCCTTGTCTTTCCCGCGCCCAAGTAACCCCGCCGTGAGGCGGCATTAGCAGTGCAACACTCGCGCCATCTCTCGCACTGCGCTTCAACCACTCCGACCGCCGCGGGCGCCAGGCCACGCGGGGAAGCCGCACTGCAGGAGACGGGAGCTATGCGAAAAAACAAGATCTCAGGGGACGCGTGAGATTCACGCATCCCCACAGTAGTTAATATTATTTGATGTCTAGGTGAGCTGAAAGCTTGCAAAAGGGATCCCATCGCTTTGAAACATGCTGCACTGCAGGCCTTATGTCTCTGCACTCTTTTCCAAACTGCAATGCTAGCTTTTCTGCGTGGTACAGCAGCAGCATAACAGTGGTCCGAAAGATACGAACGCTGTGAAGCTGTATGCGTACAATTCTCTTTATGAACTTTTGACACACTCGCAGGCAACTTTTAAGAGTTATAAAATGGGTGGTAATCATTCTGTCATAGAATGTTGTGGTGGTTTTCAGTTTCTAAAACACGCAGATCTGAACTTTACATTGTTTTGAAGTTTATGAACTCTATAAACATTGTCACCTAATGTGCAAGAGCTGTGCGGCTTGTCACTGTGAAAAGGGCAGTAGGAGTGGCTATTTAACACTATTTTTGAAAGTAGCTGACTACACGCACTATCATTTTTCAGGTCCAGGCAGTAAGCATTTGGAGCCAAGTGAATTATCAAAGCCTTGTGACATCACTGTCGTTGTGTTTGAAAAATCATCAACTATGCAAGCAGTTCATCACAACGTAACAGCCATAGTTCTAATTACAATGCCGTTCTAATCAACCGTAGAGTAGCAGACAAACAGATCATGAAAGCGACCCCAGCGGCCAATGGTTGAATGAGACTGGGCACAGGCGACTCCCATAGAAGTCAGTTATCTGTGCAAGTCTGGAGTTTCAGTAGGTTGTGCACGGGAGCAAGTGGAGAGAGCATTATGTTGGCAGTGACACTCGCCTCCTGAAATCATGGGTTCGTGGCACTGAAATATTTCTATCTCGGCTGTTAATGAACCAATTGAAGAATTCTTGCAGTAGAATACTCCTTAGAGGGCATGCAAGAACTTCCAGCGTATAACCGAAATTTGCTATGTGGCCTGGGGAGGGGCCCTTTAACATAATTACGAATAAGGCTTAACACAGGGCCAGTGATTTCGAGAGATTCCGAGTTTTAAACTAAAAATTTCATTATTAATTATACTGAATGCTTTTGTGAGATTGATGCATAGAACTACAGCACAGAGGCCGACACAAAGAGAATTTTGAGTATATTCTGTAAACTCAGCTAAAGCTAGTTCGCGAAGTAGTTGGCTAGAAAACCGAACTGTTGTCTGGCTAAAAGATCAAATTTTTATAGATAACTCGTTGGACATTATTGTACTATTGTCATTATGAAGAAAAGATGTGCGAGACAAGTTGTGCTGCTTCCTTTGCAGCACACCGAGTGGTGGCAAGCTGCACCTCGACATGGACACCGGACTGGTGACAGTGGCTGCAAGTTTGGTGGCCGACAGTGGTCAGCTGCTGCACTTGGACTTGGTGGCTCGAGATCGTGGTCGGCCCTCCCGCATGGCCAGTGGTGGGTGCTCTGCAATGGCGACAGTTATTCGACTTGACAGGGTTTATTCAAAGCTATCCATCCACTAGTAATCTTGTAGGTTACACCCGTTGTTCTTTGAGGTCACACTACTTCTCAAAACTAACTAGGCTGTAGGAAATACACTTCCTACAATAAGTTCCTTGCTGCTGAGCTTATGCTGGCCATTCCTCATGCCCTAGGACCTTGCCACCATTTAGATCACTATGGAAAACAGGAAAGAAATAGTCAACTTACGTTAATTTAACTTTGACGGGACCAACAAAATTCTTCAAATTATCCAGCTGGTCTAATTAAACAAGATGCAGAAAAAAAAAAGCCAAACTCATTGTTTATTCATTTGGAAGTATTTGCCCTAGCCTAAAGCTTGGTCTACATGGTGCGATATTACACTGCGTTTTTCGCAGCTACGATTTCCGTAAATGCGAACTTCGCATTACCGTTTCACATGCACCGAGCGCGGCAGCTGCGATTTTCACATTCGCGAGCACCTAGCAGAGGTCTGAATTGTTCTTGACGTCAGTTAGCTTCAGTAAGAACAAAGTAAAGCAACTTAGAAAGCGTTTTCGTTAAAGTTTTCTTTCTGTTTGAGTGTGTTACTTTATCAAAAAAAAAATTTATGTAGGAAGGCCACAGTAACATTTTTACAATCCATGTTGTGATTGGTTCCCCGTCCTTGCTGTATGTGCATTTTTGCAAAGAAGTTCAGTAGTACTACGAACATCGAAAAATCACACGCACGAAAGGTCCAACGGCCTATTTGCCGCAAGTGCGAAAACGTAGTCACGTTCACACCAGGTGAAACAGGCTTAACATGCCCTCAAATCGTATGCACGCCTGTTTTATATGTGTCCAAACTGGCAAACTAATGTCAACTAAGCCAACTTTAGGATCAAAATAACCAAAGTTTCAGCCCATAGAAATGCATGGACGCCGGCCGGGCCCTTCGGTAGAGATCAAGTTAACCCCCAAAAATCGAATTGACTGTAGTCGAATGAACAGAAGCCTACCGTATGCCGTATTTACTCGTGTGATGCCCACACTTTTTTCCGATTTTTACTGGGTGCGGGCCTTACATGAGGTAGGCTTATGGCTATTCAGTGAAGCCCCGAACTGTGCTCAGATTTTTATGCAAAACAATGCTGCCACAGATGGCTCAGTTTGGAGTATGTGATGTGCTTTGCATTCTTTCTTTTCCCTTTTTTTTTTCTTTTTTGTGTGATCATTCAAAATCTGCGGAAAAAAAATCTTTTGTTCGTTATTCAAATATATTGTCTCTGCCAAGTAATGGGGCAAGCACACAGTCAGTCTGCAGCTTAGCAAGTTTTTGTCGTCGTCCTAGCATTCTTCTGTTTCTGTACAAAAGAAAGGCTGAAATAAGTTGACTTAACACATTCACAATTACTGACATATTTTTTTGGATACATGAAATGCCACGAAAATGTCCAAATAATCGGGGAGTTAAAAAAAACGAATTGCAATGAAAAATTGATTTCATTGTTGTCGTTTTTTTTTTTGGAATGCCAGTAGTGGAAAATTTGTTTACCGACTTTTGCTCAGTGTTGTGTTCCAATAAAAGAAAATTTAGGTACTTGAAGCTTTGTGATGGATGAAACTGCGGGTGCATATTATGCTTGCCTAATGCACAGCTCAACGCGCGTCGATTGTGGGTCATCGTTTATTAAAGCACAGTACAAAAACGGCCGAAATTTCAAACTGAAGCCTGCATGCCCTTCCTCTTGGGAGAGCCCCACTTCCAGCTAGCAAGTCAAACTTGCTAGCTGGAAGCTGGAAACTTGCTATTTCGTCAGCCAGGCCAGGTACTCTGTGCTGGCGAAAGCAAGACCATTGTCAGACATGAGGAGGTCCGGCAACCCCTGGGCAGCGAAGACCTGCCGTAGTGCCGCAATGGTCGCGCCTGCTGATGGAGTGGTGACCGGTAGAACCTCCACCTACTTTGAAAAGGCATCAACCACCACCAGGAAGTAATCGCCCTTGAAGGGCCCCCCAAAATTCACATGTAGGCGAGACCAGGGTCTCTGTTGGAACGGCCAGGGGCTGATTTCCACATGACGTGAGGCCTGCTGATGCTCCTGGCAGATTTGACAGATCTGCACCATGTGAGCGATATCCTGGTCCAGGCCAGACCACCAAACATGTTACCGGGCCACCATCTTGGTCTTTTCCACACCAGGATGACCCATTTGCAGCAAGTGCAGGTCCCTGGACCGGAGACTGTGGGATCACCACCCTGGAACCCCACAGTAGGCAGCCCTGCTGCAAGCTGAGCTCGGCGGCCTTGTGGCTATAGGCCTGCTGGACCAATTCCTCTCCACGGGACACCGCCTTGATCACCTGAGACAGGACTGGGTCCCGGCTGGTCGCTTGCGACACCGCGGATCTGAAGAGTACCTCCGGGTACGCGTGCTCCAGCATAAGCACTTCAGCAGGTTCTGGAACGGCATCAGGCACCTCAGGCAGGGGCAGGTGGCTCAAGGCATCAGCAGGTCTCAGGTCCTTTCCCGGATGGTAAACCAGCTGGTAACTGTAAGCCGCCAGCCTCTAAGGCCCAGCGTACCACTCGAGGTGATGCCTGCACGGGAACTGCCTTGTCAGGCCCCAGCAGCCCCAACAGCGACTTGTGGTCCGTGACTGCCTCGAACTTCCGGCCCCACAAATACTGGTGGAAGCATTCAACACCGAACATGAGGGTCTTCCTTGTCTAGCTGACTGCAGCATTGCTCTGCAGCATGAAGCAAATGACACGGGGCGTTCCTGGCCATCCTTGTTCCGGTGCCACCAGGACGGCTCCCTTGCCGTACGGTAACGCATCTACGGTCAGGACGACAGGCGTGGCAGGATCGAAGTGTACTAGCACTGGAGCCTTGGTGATTAGCTCCTTGCTGCGCTGAAAGGCCCAGTCCTGCTCCTTCTTCCAGATCCATTGCCGACCATCTCGAAGCAGAAGATGGAGCGACTAGATGCTCTGACAGGTTCGGCAAGAAACTCCTGTAGAAGTTGACGAGGTCAAGGTAGCTCTCAAGCTCCTTCTTGTTCTGGGGCTTAGGCGCCTTGAGCACAGCTTCAACTTTGCGGGGAACCGGGGCTAGGCCAGCCTGGGAAATGACATGTCCCATGTACTCATCACTGGGGGCCAGGAAAATGCACTTTTCCAGCTTTGGCTTGCAACTGGCATCCTGCAGTCGTGCCAGGACATTGTGCAGGTTCTGCAAATGGTCCCCGTCGTCGCTACCAGTAACCAGGATGTCATCCAAGTACACCACCACGTGCCTCATGCCCCTAAAGAGGTTGTCCATCTCCCTCTGAAATATGGCTGGGGCTGAGGCCACGCCAAATGGTAAGCGCATGTACTGGAAGAGCCCCAAAGTTGTCGATATTGTGAAATACTTCCGGGAGGCATCCTGAAGCACCAGCTGCTGGTAAGCATCTCTGAATTCGAGCTTGGTGAAATTCTGCCGACCGGAAAACACTGACCAGAGATCTTCAATCCAGGGCAACGAGTACTTCTCGACGGTAGCGATGGTGTTGATGGTAACCTTAAAATCCCCACAAATCCTGACACTGCCGTCTTGCTTGAGGACTGGTATGATGGGAGTGGCCCGTTCAGACGTCTTGACGGGCACCAGGATGCCCTCTTGCTGTAACCGTTGCAACTCCTGGGTGACCCCGTCCTTTAGGGCGAACGGCAGTGGGCGAGGCTTGAAAAAAAAACGTGGCCGGGCTCCCTCAGGTACATAAATGCCAGCCGTCGTGCTGGTCAGTCTACAGCTGCCATTGCTATTTGCTCCATAAATGAGGACAATGAGTCCTAATATGACATGTGACTTTGGCCTTCTTCTTGCAATGCACCTGGGACCATTGGAGCCCCTTCTTGCTTTTCTTTTTCTTCCTCCATGTTTTACATGAATGGCAAGATGCTAAAATTTTTGCTAGAAGGTTCAAATATAGTACTGCAATGCATTTGCATGCAGCACAAGCAAAAGGACAAATCATTATTCAATAAATTGTCTACTGAAGCAGGAAATACAAGCAAAGGATAGATTGCTTGATTAGAAACATGTACAGTGTAACATTATTGATACGTTCGTGGCTGTTTTGTTTTCCCAGCTGCTATGTTGCATTTTCACGGTCCTGACATAACTCTCATTGACTCCCATGGATTATGTTCCCATTTTGATATGCCAGCATTCTGCAATGTTCTCGCATCTTCCGTTGTGTTTGAAAGCAGCAGTCATGCAAATTTAGCAGTGCGGAGGGAAATTTGCTCTCGCATATTGTAACAAGCAACAGGTACGTTGTAACAAACAGTCATTGCGTTGTAAATCGGTACTTTGCAACAAAGCAAATCATTGATCACTTGTTGAAATATATTCATTGATCGCCACAGTCACGAAACATTGTATGTGTCTCTTAATGCGTACACATCATCCCCAGTCACAGTACGTGTGCTGAGACATCTAATAACTGTACTGGCAGCGATTCAGAGCTGTTTCTTATGTTGCTGCGGGGACTTGCGTCCTTCCTCGCTGTTACGTTTCTTTTTTCATTCTTTTTTCGGTCCCTTTAGAAATGTATCAACGGGGTTCTAATGTCGCACATCGCTGGTTACACTGTTATAACACTGTTCACATAGTGTTCGTTGCCACCTGTGGAAGAGGTGAACGTGAGTGAAGCTCTACTCAGTTGAATGTTTGGTCTGGTTTTGTTGTGTTTGCAGGAGTGCTGGAAGTGTGGGTAGGGCCCGTGGCAGGCCCACGGCTGGAGTTCTCGAATGCAAGCTATGTGGCAAAGCTGCCTGAGGGGGCAGCTGCCACAGGTTCAAAAGTGGTGCAGGTTCATGCCTCAGCCAGCAACCAGCCTGGCCTGGCTGTCACTTACAGCCTAGGGCCTGACCAGGATCATGGGCCATTTGTGATCCACCCAACCAGTGGTGAGCTTGCAATAGATGACAAGTCTGTTTGGCTATTGATAGCTTTGTTGAACATGCTCTACCCTGCTTAGCCAATTGACAATAGCAAAACTCTGGCTTTCCCACTTGGCAATGCTGGTAAGGTTGTAGACCCCAACTTGAAGAAGGTTTTAAGGCTTCGAGCACAAAGGGCATTGGTGCCTTGAATGCAGCTCATTGCTATGTGGTCCTGGTTGCTCTAGTGCGCAAACACAGTTTCTGTGTGTTGTGCAGGCACTGTGCGTGTGCGGGATTCCCAGCAGCTGGACTATGAGGAGTGCCCCGAGCTGGAGCTGCCACTGTGGGCCCATGCAGAGACACCTTCAGGGGCCATGCTGCATGGCTATGCCCGGCTGTTGGTGCAACTGCTGGACCAGAATGACAATTCACCACGCTTCTCCCTAGAGCGCTATGTGGCCTCTGTCTGGGAAGGGCGCCCTCGTGGAACCTTTGTCGCTCAGGCTAGTTCTCTCTGTTGTACTGCCAAAAACTGCCAGTCTACAAGGAAAGGCACAGATATAGTTTACTGAGAGCAAAATGAAGTCACCAGCCACCCTTTTTTAGGTGCGAAGAAGGGAGCATACAATGCCCCTCTAATTAGGCAGCCAAAATAAAAAATTTAAGGGAAGGATCCAATGCAGTAGTGCAAGTAATAACTAGAGCTTTAGTCCATTGTTCCAGAGCACTGCATGGGCCATCTGCTCTGGCCCACGCCAGGCCTGAGCTTGAAAGGGTAATGAGCTGGCCCGCTTGATCCCGGCCCAGTGTTTTCAAACCTGGCCCTTTCCTGGCCTTACCCATTGTGAAAACATTAGGGATAGGCAAATGGTAAATTTTAAGCTTGAATCGAATTCAAAGTGAATAGTAATTTGGTTGAATAATTTCTAATCAAAGAGTTCGAATACTTTTACTTTGTATGTGAGATTTTTTTTTTTAACACGATATGAGCCATATTCACAAACTGAAACTAAGTGCGATAGAGCTGTAATCACAAAACAAACTAGGTAGCTTTCCTCTAGAAAAAATATTGCAATGAAATTGGTCAAATCAGGCAAGCAAACAATGTGCAAAGATCATATTTTTGATCAAAAATGAGCCAGATTCTGCAGGCATTCAAATGAAAATAAACCAAATCCACTTGCCCAATAGGAGAGCGCTTTCCATGCTACAACAGTCTCCATGCAACATGGCAACAGTTTCCATGCAACATGGCAGTCTCATTGCAATTTGTGTACCTTATTTTATGGCAGCCTTCATTTCTGCTCAAGAAAAAGGCCCTGTGAAAGATTACAAAGGAAGCTCCCTATGCTTTCAAGCAGCCGAATTTGCTCTCTCCAAGTAATATCCCCAGTGTTCATGAAGCATAGCAGTTCCCTTAATTGCCAATGCTCTAATGGCTTCTCTACTGAAACCACATCCGACCTTCTTATTGAAAGTCGTTTTCAACAGTTCTGGGGTTAAACCACATCAAATTGTCTGTTTGAAATTGGAGTCAAACCTCAACTTTACATCTTAATATTAGTCAAACGCGCTGCATAATTTTTCATTACTTGTAGCTATAAGGTTGCTCTATCTGACGTATAAAAGCTTTCATATACATGTAATTGCCTAGATAGTGTTTCATTTTGGTCTGATAAAAATTTTTTTAGTTTTTCTCAAGTTCTGCTTAAGTGGATTTGACTCATTTCAAAGAAAGACTCCTCAGTTATTTTGGTGACAAATAATGTTTCAGCATTTGCTATAACTAGGTTAATGCAAATATTAATTTTTTGGCTCGAAGTGAATAGTTGTGGTCTTTGCAGAAAACCTTTAATGGCTGTAACACCATGTGGTATTGCAGGCGTAAAGACAATCATGAAATAAATTAATAGGGGTACCGAGAAGAAGTTACCAAAATGCTAAATTTTTAGTAAAATTTATTTGAAGAAACTTCATTTACAGGCTTCTGCTCAGTGTTGGGGTTCAGTCTACTTGAGTTTTGTGATGGCGGTGCACGTGGGAGCATTTCACGTTTGCCCCCCACATAGCTCAATGCAAGTCACGAATCATCGCTATTCCGCGAAGTGCTGAAGTCTCATGCGACCTTCACTGCACCAGCTGCACTGAACCGGCAGTTTAGGCTCGGTGCTTTCTACCTGCTTAATCCATTCCGTCCAGTAAGTGCACAGACGAACTTAACACACACTCCCATTTATGGCTAATCGCCTGTAGACCCACACACTGCTTCTACGGCCCTTAATCTATCCCGTGTGGATAATCTCTTGCGCAGTCACCATTGAGCCACTCGATAAGTAGCAGGTTCGGCAAATGTTTGTCATGGCGACACTGCCTTGGCTGTTAGGCCTTATCAGCGCTTATGGTTTGGTTGCTGAGAAATGACATTGCCAAGGAAAGTGAGGATACGCAGGACAACTTGAATGACACAGTGTTCCAGATTTTCCAACACCGCATGAAATCCGAAATTTGGATTGGCGGCACAGTGGCCCAGTGTTGCTTCGTTTTTTACTTGTCTTGGCTATGAGCCATGTCAATGGCACTGCGACTTGCTCTTTGGAACTGAACCTGTTGATTGTATGTTTTTTACAGTGAAGCTGTTAGAGCTGTGCTGGGTTTCTCTTCACATTCGCAGCTTCGCCAAGAGAGAGCGAAAGCACAGTATAAAAATAACATCGCACAGCATAGCGACGCGGTTAGGGTGGGTGGAGCCTAGCCGGGGAGAAGGAGCGGCGCGGCGGGGACATAGGTAGTGTGACGTCATTGCTGTCCGATAAAAACCCGCGCGCTCGCTTCGGAAGATTTCAACTAGCTACACCGCGTCGGAGCTAGCATGCATCAGAGCTAAGGTGCGGCAGTTGCCGCCACATCACACCGTTGCAGCAGCTGGCACAAGACACTGACGCATATGCGGTCTCAACAAATCGCTTCTGTGATGGCGGGTGCCTCAAATGGCACGCCGTTCCAACCGAAGCCCCCCCACAGAGGAAGACGGCATGGATTTTTCTGAAGCCTTAACTTCCCCCATCTCCGCTGGTATCCAGTGTTTGCGATAGCAGAGCCACGCATAATTTTTCCTATTCATATTCGTATTTTCCAAGTAACTCGAAAATTCTGAATACTGAAATTTTATCCGAAGGGAATACCAAATAGCTCAGTATGGTAAATCTATAGACTGTTTTATTGAGGGCACTGCCATTTTGCGATCAAGGCACCATCTATTGTCTGGCACCAAGCTGGTATGTGACAGCACGCTAGAGGGTGCGTAGTGAGCGTGCTGTTGACGATGAGTGGCAAGTTTTCATGTTTTCCTGCGAAGTCTTGACAAGTTTTTGCCATTGGGTAACTTCGTACCATGTCGTTATGAAGGTGCCTAGGGGCAGCTCTGCTCGTGATCAAAATTGGAGGCGAGTCAAGTCTGAACATTGTCAATACATAACCCACATGCTATGTGTTATTATTGTATGTCTAGCCTTGAACTTTATTAAGGTATCACTTAGATGACAACAGTCAGAGTTGTCTCCATGTGCCATGCAGTGTACCACACCAGCGTACATTCCAATCCAGGTAACTAGCAAAGCTCCAAGGAAACACATTTTGCTAGCTTTCACGCTTCTCAAATTTTCGCTGTACGATTTTCTAAGCATTGTTTTTCTTTCACCCGGGCATCAATCTTTACAAAATAAAGAACTGTAAAATAACTCGACCAGAAGGGCCACTAACATGGAGTGCTTGATAAAACGGCCTGGTAACAGTCACCGCAAATATGCGCACTCTTTTAGGTCTTAAGTGGTGCCTGTGCAAACACACCTCGCCAACTCAAGGAAGATGAAAAACAAACTCTCTGCAACAGCTACTTTATTTTCTCGAGTTATAACAGCGCTTGATACGCCACATCGGCCAGACAGGTTCCTGGTGATATTCAGAATCAAGGAAGAACCCACATGAACTAGGGGTACCTGCCACACAGTAGGCATGGCTTTGGTTACAGAATGAGAAAGAACACACCTTAGTTTTCTTTGTCGGCATGTACTGTTTTCATAATACATCCCCAGTCAACTTCCACATAAATGTTGGTTGCCAAATATGATAAGTTGAAAAGAATAACTTTAATGTGCGTTCACAAAGAAATGGTTTACTTCGTCCATTGGTTCACCAACTCGAACACATACCTTTCGTTCATATCCCCGTTTGATCATGGGTGCCGATTTCGTTGCCATGCACTCACTGGAAACAAATTCTTCTGAACATATACACGACAATGCTGATGGCGTCAAGTGCATTCTGTTTATGCTTGCAAACCGAAGCCGATGCTTGTCTGCAACTGCAGCAATGGAGTCCACAGAGTCGCCATGGTTGAAGATACACTTCAAGTTCACTTCCAAAAGTTATTTTTGCAGCCAAATACAGCAGAGTGATAGCCTGTTGACCTTGAGTCATCTGGCATTGTAGCAATCGCAGACAGATCATGATAGAACTGCACTAATTCACAGTGACACTGCTGCTAGTATTCTAGGGACCATGCCGCTACCGTTCCAAGCTGCCGCTATGAGAAGTGGCGATTCGCACATACCAGTGCAAAGAGGAAAGTGGTGTGGTATGCTGGTTCAAGGTTACATTGCTCCTTGCCCATATATCAGTGTATACCAATTCACCCAATTTTCTGTTTTGCTGAAGTGCAGTCAAGTCTCGAAATAACAAATCATGCGGGACCGCCAAAAATCTTTCGTTATTCTGAGAGGTCATTATAGTGAAAGAAACAAAATTAATCATTCCACCCATCAACACCTGAGTCCATATGTTGTCACCATTTGAGCTATCCATAAAGACATTGCCATTGGCTATCGGCCCATGCTCTTGCTATTTTCCATAGATTCCGCTGCCATGCACCACTGAAGCATCGTATACAAGAGTGGCGCGCACAAAGCAGACACTGACACTGCGAAAACTACTGCAAAAAGGAAGCTCCATGTCGCCTCCAAAGCGCAGTGTTTCTTGTTTGTTTTTCACATTCCTTGCTGTGGGAACAGCAACTGCCTCACTCGAGGCGGACACCTGAAGTATGCCAAAGCACAAGCGTACATAAACGACACCGTCCGGCAAATGCAAAGTGCGACCATGTGACATCCCTACGACTACGGAAGTTAAATATTTCTCCGCGCGCATATTTAGTATGGCTGCAGAAAGAAGCGCGAAAGAAAAAGGCATGTGCAGAAAGAAGAGTGAAAGAAGGCAGAGATGCAACTCCGTTACTAGGCGACACTTGCCTGGGCAGAACATGTGCTCGCAAAATCCAATGCGTCGTCACCTCTGGAATAGATTTAAAAAATTCTCTCCCACGTTATTTTTATTCAGTGCCGTCTCAGGTTTTCCAAACCTGTGCGCCGTGACGTCTGCTTTCTGCACCTTGTCGTCTGCTAGCTTACTGTTTCAGCTGCCACGACGAATGCGTGGAAGTCTGAGAATCCATAGATCTTGGAATATTAGTTCGTAGTACTGAGGCGTTGTTAACATGGACATGAAAACTGAATAATGATCGTCATTCTGAAAAGTTCGGTATTCTGAAGCTCGTAATACTGAAATATTTTTACACTGAAACCATAAGAAGTCACCTAGAGATTTCTGAAAAATTTGTTAATCTGAAAAGTTTGTCTGAAAAGTTTGCTAATGCGGTGTTCGTAGTAACGAGGTTCCACTGTACATACTATACTCTCTTCTGTCTGTGATTTGATGAAAACCAGACATCGAGGCCATGATAGGGAAGTTCTCTAAGAACCTGTAATAATTCTTCAGTGTTTGAGAATAGTAAAGGATTTGTTCTGTAACATTGTGGAAATTCTCATAATTTATACACAATGCATGTCATGCAGTTTAGGTGATCGAAGATTTGTGTCAGTGAGGTCATTGATCAAGCTTTTGATGAGGCTGCTGCATAGTCTTATTTAATGTTTAATCATTTGTTTCATACCACTTGCCACATTAAAGTGCCGTGCTGGCAATTTTTTCAGCAAAATTTGGACTTGATGATAATATTGTGCAGATATTTGAACTTAACATTACTTAGATATAACAGCGTTGTGGGCCAGCAACTTTTGAAGCTGTGTGTTCATCAAAGTCCTCACAAGAAGAAAATTGGGTAAAGAGGGGAAGGATTTGATGAGTGTGTTCATCATAAAATTTCATGATTTGGATTTTGTACACTTCCTTTACAAGGTTGTCGGCTGAGATTGAAGCATGATTGGATGAGATTAAAACTAACGATTAGATGAGATTAAACTAACAGCGCACACGGCTTCCTAAAGGAGTCTGACCTCAAGGGAGTTGTGGTCGTGTGACATGGGCACTAGCGAGTATTTCACAAAAGCTGCCAAAGGCACGTTGGGAGCTGTTCGGTTTACGTATGCACACAAAAATTTTTAACTCTAATTGCTCCTAAAGCTATCTTACCTGAAGTTGTTCGAATAAACAAATTATTATACAAGTATACAAAATGTTCACTGCTTCTCTAAAATGTAAAATAAACTCCGTAAACATAGTGATGCCTAAAGCGAAGCTGGCAACCATGTGCTTTCCCCTGTTTTCCTGTACGGTGTGGCGTGGCTACTGATTTTTGCTGTTCTTGTTGTGCGCCCTGACTGCATCTTGTTCTCGGTTATTTCGCACGCAGGTGCAACGACATGACACACGCCGTAAACCTCACAGTGAAGGATAGTGTCTGTGTGTACAGTCAAGGGGTGCTCTGGGACGAGAGTATAGGGAAGCAGCCAGCATAAATCTAATGAAGCATTGCTTAAACTGTTCTGTAATGGAACCAAAATTATCATACGTATAATCAAAATTAAATATAAAGCCTTAACAAAAATTAACGTTTCAGTTCCACTTCAAGCACTGTGAATGAGTGCTCCCTTCACCAAAAGCTCCAGTAAACTCCCTTATCAGAAGGGCAGCCGTATGACATCGAACGCATTTCCCTCGAAATAAAGACAAAAGTTAAAAGGAGCATGTGTGCACCTATGTGACAGGGGTATTAAATACGTCCGCAACGATTGGCTCTTTAATATTACCGTATTTGCATGATTCAATCGCGCACCTGTTATTCCGAAAAAAATGGGTCCGAAAATTGCCAGCACGTTACAATCAGATACGAAACCTATATCCGCACCAAATATAAATCCACACCAAAATAAAAAGGCAGCAAGAGGCAACATTGAAAGTCACTGCAACTACAAGCAGCCATTACATTCACTCTGAGCTGCCCATTGAAAAGGCACCCACTTGTGGTGTGTCTCTTGCAAGCATCTTTATCCTGTCTGTCCGCTTGTGCATAGCAATAACGAAGCAAAAAAAGAAGGATAGTTAAATAAGTTATGTTAAGTTTCAGTTCATTGTCGAAGCATAGCGTTGTTGCCCGTAGGCTAAGCTGCGCTTCAACAGAATCTGTCGCAGGTTATAAAGGAATATGTGCCTCCTTTTTTATGTTTTGAATATGGCCTAGAATCTCACATGGTTTTGCCTTGCATGAGGTCATAGTGAAGTGTTGCATGAGCCGTTGTTGTTGTTTGCAGGTGTCAGCGTTGGATGCCGACCAGGGCAGTAGGCTGGTGTACCACATAGCGGGTGGCAATGTGGACCAAGCGTTCGTGCTGGAGCCCCCATTGAGTGGCCGCGTGCGCACCAACACAGTTCTGGATCGTGAAATTCGTGACACATACCTGCTCACCCTTGTGGCTACTGATGATGGCCAGCCTCCTCGCACAGGGTCATGTACTCTGCACATCACAGTCATTGACGCCAATGACAACCAGCCCGTCTTTCCTCCAGACAGTGTCGTCAGCATTCGTGAAGGTGTGTTTTTTGCCTTCCCACTTTCTTTGTTTAAATTAAATTAAATTATGGGGTTTTACATGCCAAAACCACAGTCTGATTATGGGGCACACCGTAGTGGAGGACTCCGGAAATTTCGACCACCTAGGGTTCTTTAATGTGCACCCAAATCTAAGTACACGGGTGTTTTCCCATTTCGCCTCCATCGATATACGGCCGCCGTGGCTGGGACTCGATCCCGCGACCTCGTGCTCAGCAGCTCAACACCATAGCCACTGAGCAACCACGGTGGGTAACACTTTCTTTGTTTGAATTTGTACAAGTAAGCTTTGGATCTACGGAAAGATGTGAATTTGGGTGAGCTGGTGAGAACTTGGTGAAGTAGGGAATGCTGGGATGTTTCAAACTTGCCTCTGACACATATGTAAGTGCATTTAAAAACTGTAAAAAAAAGAAATTTTAACTAGCATACTTCGGTCATTACTAAAGACACGTTTCCAAATTGTGGCACCCATCATTAAACCTTCTCCTGAAATTACCCTGCTAGCCAGCCGTTTTAAACAAGGAGTTTGTAAAATGTTCTCCTTTACTAACATACGGTTACTTGTTGCATGAAATTATGATTATATGTTTATGCCTCCAGTAATCATTGATTGACATTCTAAAGTGCCGATCATTCCCTGGCCATTATTCTGTTAACTCTAAGCTTTTGAAGAATACCTCAGCTTCCATATCAAATTATCTTAACTGAAAATTTTTCAGCAGTCCTTAGGTATATCTACCATGCCTATGGAATGGAAAATTGAGAATGTGGTTCCCCCCTACAGTAGAAGTCCATCAGTGAATCTCTTGCTATAATTATAGGCCCATCTGTCCCGTCAGCATCTGTTGCAGAATGGTAGAACACATAATATTTAACCTTGTCAGTTCTCTCTAATCTCAACTTGTTTTACAGTGTAAGCTGTTATGGGCTCAATGCAATCCCATCTGTCCCGTCAGCGTCTGTTGCAGAATGGTAGAACACATAATATTTAACCTTGTCAGTTCTCTCTAATCTCAACTCGTTTTACAGTGTAAGCTGTTATGGGCTCAATGCAATCCCATCTGTCCCGTCAGCATCTGTTGCAGAATGGTAGAACACATAATATTTAACCTTGTCAGTTCTCTCTAATCTCAACTCGTTTTACAGTGTAAGCTGTTATGGGCTCAATCCAATAGCTGTTTCAGTTGGCGATGCTGTCTTCCGCCACCACCGGTGTCTGTCACAGCTATCGCCAGGAGAAAGAAAAAAATACTCAGTTCCTACCAGGTGCACACTTTGCAATGCAGTTGTATATTATTGCACCAGATGGCATGCCGTGTAGCAGTTCCAATGCATGGTGTCACGTGGTGCGAGATGCGCACCGCAATTCATTATGTGTCCCACATAGCTTTGATACATGTAAACTTTCCATTGCAGTCACATTGCATTATATCAGGTGTCATGAGATGTAGCAGTTGCATCGTATCGTGCCACTTGTCAAGGGATGTGACATGTGTGCCGCATAGTCTGGATGCATGTGTGCACTCTTCAGTACACGCCTCCTTGCAAGGCGCTGCAGAAGAAGAGAATTGTGGAGCTATGCGCGCAGCTGCAACCAGGCAACGTCAGGCTCAGCAGACTGCTGTGCAGAGAGCATCACAAGCCGCAACTTTGCATCGACGCCAGGTGAACAGTTCAGCTCGTTCTTGTGAAAACGACGCAAAAAGACTTCGCCACAAAGACCTTCTAGTGCATGCTGCCAAAAATGCGGTTCAGCAGCTAGGTCGTAAAACCAGGTCTTGTTTGGACTTTGCATTTTAAACAATGAAGTACCTGTAGTTCCCCGCTGCATATCCTTCATGACCTTACTTCTTAAATAATGAATGTGTGCAAATGAACTGTTTCCCTACCATGGGGGAAAATGGGTGTTTTCAATAAGTTATGCCAGATTTTTATATCTTTTTTTTTATGAAGGAACTACTGTGTTCAATATTTTATGTAATTCATACAAAAAAAGCAGAATGAATGCACTTTTCCAGCATGAAAGTTTTATTAATGAGATGTCATAAAAAAGATATAAATTGCCTGAACCAAGATTGTAGGATAAAATTGTAAAAAGTTTATAAAGACATGCTTTTATCTACTAAGACAAATATGTAACAAGAATTATGAATGTATTGCCGTCTAATAGGCACTATCTCCAAAAAAATCTAAACTTTTCATTGAACAGGTATTCCACTGCAAAAATTTAAGTACAAGCACCACAGTTTGGCGTGCCGGGCTGCAGCCAGCAACGTTCCGAGCTGGCTTGCATCGTCCTCGTTGTTACTCTTAGAGTCCAAGTCCAACAAAAAAAGCAGCATCCTCAGACACAGTGGAATCGCGAGGCCTGCTATCTATCGAAGCGTACACGCCGCTCCCGGAGGCGGCCATTTTTGCTTTCTACTTTGACAATCGCGAAACTTCGGAGTTTGTTCAAAAATTAACACCTGGCGGGAAAAAAGCAAACTGTTTAGAAAACAAAAATATAGTTTTCCTCCTTGACATCCTATGGTGCAGTGTGTCCTGTCCGTAAGTGGCACAGAAGGTCTCGGAAGCAGTGTTTCAAACCATGTATAGCGGGCGGCCATTTTCACTTTCTACTTTGACGATCATGAAAACTTCGGAGCGGGTTAAAAAATCTCCGTCTGGGGAGGGAAAGGGGACTGCTTAGAAAACAAAAATATAGTTCTCCTTCTTCATGTCCGAGAGCCCAGTGTGTCCCTGAGCGGGCTGGCGATGCCCAATGGTTGTGGTACGGAAAGAGTTAAAATACTACTTCTCCGTATTCTCGGTACTTGCAGTTACCGTCTTGAAGCAGTTTACAACGGTCTCCTATGAAGCCGCGCCTCCAACTTGCGCTGTGACTGCTGCATATGCCACGCAGCCCTGCGAGTTTTGCAAAGCATATATGATTTTTGCAAAGCATATATGATATAGAACTTATATCCATTACATACAAGCTACATTGCATTCTAGACATGCTATTCACTGCAGACAGTATTTTCTTAGATTTTTCTGAAGTGTTTGACAAGGTATGCCACAAGCTTTTATGATACAAACTAAGTCGACTTAGCATTGCCTCTAACCTCTTAAAATGAATTGGTTGTTATCTGAGTAATCACTTGTACTTTGTTAGTGCTAACGGCTAATGAAGTGCACTCAAGTGTATTCCAGGGTTCCATGCTAGGTCCTCCTTTATTTCTCATATACATTAACATCCTTCCTTCAGCAGTAGCTTCTAACATTAAGCTGTTCCACAATTGTGTAATCAGGTGCTATCATATCGCAGATTGCACGAGCATGGCTTTCCGTTGACGCA
The DNA here is from genome assembly GCF_050947875.1 of Dermacentor variabilis. Lineage (NCBI taxonomy): Eukaryota > Metazoa > Arthropoda > Arachnida > Ixodida > Ixodidae > Dermacentor > Dermacentor variabilis. The sequence goes on along the minus strand of NC_134571.1, from coordinate 5,362,844 downwards.
GTGATGCCATCGTGGTATTGCCATAAACACGAGAGATCGGAGATTGAGATAGAAGGAGCACTGTATTTATTGATGCATAAATAAAAGCACCAAAAGCAAGCGCAAAAAAAGATGCAGGCCTGCGCAGCACACGCAGCACAGTCCAGTGTAAGCTGGACGAGCGGCTTCGTAGGAGCCCCATTTTTGGCAGCATGCAACAGGGAGTCTGCGACGAAGTCTCTTTGCATTGTTTTCATCAGAAAGAACTGAACTGTCCTCCCAACGTCAACAGTGAACTGCAGCTTGTGCTGCTCACTGCACAGCGGTCCGCTGATCCAAACATTGCCTGGCTACAGCTGCGTCCGTAGCTCTACGATTTGCTTCTTCAGCAGCAGTTCATATCTTGCTAGGAGGCACCATAACATGGACTGAAGAGTAAGCACGGGTATCCAGATTTACACGTTGCACGTGTCACATCCCTTGACAGGTGGCGCAATACGATGCTGATCATGATTAATTGGCACCCCCTTTGGAAGGGGGTGGCGACAAATGGTTACTGCTTGAGTAAATCAGGTTGAGCTGCTGCCTGTCGGGACACCTGATGAAATACAACACAACTGAAATGCAATGTTGCACGTATTGATGCTATGCTGCACATGTTTCACATCACGTGACAAGTACAAGTGATGATGATGATTTATTGGCATCCCCTTTGAAACAGGGCGGTACCAATCACCTAGCCTGCTTGATTTAACCAAGCATGACCTCCTTGGCAAATATGTGTGCAATCTTAAGTGCATGTGGATGACATACATTTCCTGCAACAAATTTCTGCATAAAGCATTTACAAGTGTCGAGCTGCCATTATTAGCTGTATTTCTTGATGCCTGGAAAAAACTGCATCACACAAGCTTCATATTTAACAGAAATGAGAGGCACCTGAAGTGCAACGTATCTCAAGATTTTCAAGCTACTGGCTCCAATTAAGGATTTTACAAAAAAAAAAAAAAGAATTCATGAACCCTCCTCTTTACGGTATTCCCAGGCACGATATGACATTCGCCTTATAAGAGTTGGGGTCGGGCATGTCAAAAGTGGTAGCTGGCCCATGCCGTCATACAACTCATCCACGCTAAGGATGTTGTTGAAGGGAGGAACTTGTTCTCATCAAGAATGAGCAGTGTGGGATTTATTTACAATATGTACATAAAGGGTGGACAATGTTACATTTCATCAGTCTAGCATGACTGAAAATGAAGCACACACAGCAGTCGAAAACAGCTGCTTAAAACCTCCTCTGTCCTCCGTGCCGTCCAACCTTCGTCCAATCGGAGCATTCAAAATAGTCAAAGGACCCACTTTTGAGGATGAGGGTTCACACACTCACTTCCACACTTTTGTTTCACTTGTGGGGCTTCCACTCTGCGTGCGGCTAGGGCTGAAGGCAAGCTCCGGATCTAGCCCCACACAGTCGCTTTGTGTTACTCCCCAACCCGTAGCGTGGGAATTGCGGCTACGTCGGGTTCGAACGAATAAGGCAACCAGCGGCGTCAACTGTAAGAACGTTTATTGCTACCGGCAATAAAGAACACTGGCAGAGGGACGTCCTCTCTGTAATAATAATAAATAGGCTGGCCTCGTTGCCCGGGATAGTCAGGCAACGTGGTCACTCAAGGGTTGCGGCAGGTACTCCAGTCCGGCAGGTTAGGGGTCCGGCCTCAGAGAGCGAGGGTCTCCCCCGGTCGCGCTGTTTTGTACCTTTTTACCTGGGCGAAGGGAATGTCCTCCTCGCCCGTCAGCTACCTGCCCGCGAGTCGGGGAGGAAGGGCACGCGCGCGTCGCGAGAGCGAGGGAGAATCGGGAGAAGGCATAGTGCGCCTCTCCCGTCTATGCCGGCTCTCGACGCGACAGCGCGGGGAAAGATGGGCGCGTGTGCTCCCCACACACTGTACACACCAAGTGAAGAGGATCCTTGTAGACAGTGGTTGTCACACTTGACTTAAGCTGGTGCATGTTGATTCCAGAGTTAACTTTGCAGTTAGCCGCTGCATATGTCACACGACTGTGACAATTACTGGGGTCCATAGGAAAGCGCCGTAAAACACCCTTTTCCAGAAGTTCTCTTGCTTCATCCAATTAGACCGTAAAAGCGGCAGCGAACCAACTAACAATACTCAGTTCACCAAACATGGCTAGCCTTGCTGGTGCCGTCGGGCTGACTGAGAAGGTGCATTGCTGCCTTCAGAAAGCAATTCATCGTAGTGGGCTGGGAGAAGTTCGAAGGTCACTATGCTCACAGGCCGATCATAACAGCCTGCTGTCCTCGGTATACTAAAGGAGGTACTTAGTTTATGTTTGATGAAAGTAACAACCAAGTAATGGTTAATGTGTATGGAAAGTTCAGAATAGATGGGTTTATTGCAGCTTTTTAAATAAATTACATATTCAAGCGCTCCGGAGCATCATTAATGTTTTACAATCATGCAGATTTTGGCCCATTTCCTTGGCAGAACAAATGTCACCAAGCATAAGTGGGGGAAAGCTACGGCACATCTCCGTGCTTAAAAATGCATGTGAAATGAACACTTCTTTTGCTAGGAATTTAAGCAGCTCTTCAAGAGTGTCATACTGCTGTTATCAACTATGCTTCCCAACAAACCAAGATAACTCTATATTAGACCAGCTTTATGCTTACTGGAAATAGGGTCATGTTCACTGCAATGTCCAACGAAACTTTATAACTTTTCCGGCCAGATTAGAAGCGTTGCAAATAATTACTGAACTCTACCTTTTTGTGCTTCTTTTCCATTCCACAAGATTTGTGGTAGGTTTACCCAAAGTCCTCGATTAACTGCAAAATGTGCATTGTTTATGTTTGTTTAAATTTAGAGACAGGTTATAGGCGATGTGTAAATAAAGTTGAACGTGTGTGGAAAAATTACAGGCCTTAACAGTAAAGTATATTTGCAGGCTATCCAGATCATTATAACTGTGTTTTAAAGGGGCCCTGAGTCACTTTTTATTGAAACCGAGAAATTCATTTGAAGTTAAACTAGGCTATTTCAGAAATACTTTGCCACTAACCGTATGTCACTGCGTTCAGCATAAGCATAGTTGGTGGCAATCAAACATCCCCGTCGCGATGTTTCCGGTTCTTCAATGACTTGCACTTGGAAAGCTACGGTGTAGTAGAGCATGCCCACAACGCTCTGCCTATTGAACGTTACTGTGGTGTGCAGTTCAAGTTTGATTTTGGATGTTTACGTAGACGCCACTACGTCTGACTTTGGTGCCTACGACACTTCAAACACGGTTGCTCTCAGCGAGCCACATGCGCCCAGCCAGTGAACTCGGTCGCTGCACCCCGCAGCTGTCGCAGTATCTACGCTATGTAGCAGACTGCTGCTGCATGTAACTGTAGTGCGTATGCACAGCATTTGCTTTGTGCATGACAAGGCTTGAGTACCCACTCGCGCTCATATGCTCCAGTCTGGCCAAGCTACGTGGTGCGGACCGTCTTTTTCCTGCACCAGCTTGACTGACAGGTAGCAGCCACACCGGATTTGTGCATTTTGAAGCGCTATCAAAAGCTCAATACGAAGTGAAGCCTGCCAAGGCATCTGACCAGTAGTGGCCAGGAGTTGGCATGCACTGGCAAGCATGCGTGTGGTCTGACTTTATGTTTTGCATGGTTCGAGGCTAGTTGACTGTTCAAAATTATTTGAAATTAGGAAGACCCAACTGCTGTAGTACCGATAAGCAGGGTGTAAAAGTTTAATTCCTACGTGGGCAGCTGCGGCTGAACGTGAGCAGACGAGAGTCTGCTTCTTCTGGAAGTATGTAATTATTATTGAAATTCGAAAACAGATTTTCCCTTGCTTCAGCCTGTTTATTAAACTGCATCAATAATTAGGGTGGAGGCTTGGGCGAGTTGGTGGTGGTTCATAACGGCGATGTTTGCGTAGCACACGAAAGTAGGAAAGCAAGGACAGAGACGAGTAAAGAGCACTAACTTCCAACTGATCTTTATTTGCGGATGAGCATAATATATATGTGTGGCAAACAGGAAAACATATAGAAAAGGGGGAAGGGGATATTCAGAGCCAGAACATCATTGTTAAGTTGGATCACTTGACGGGCCACAATTGCCCTGCACTCGGCCAAGTAAACTCACTCAGGTCGTGACAGAGCAATGGAAGGGGTGCTTACGCAGCAGTCACCTAGATTGTAAATGTACTCCGCTTCCATCATTTCTCGGGTTAACCGCAAATAAAGATCAGTTGAAAGTTAGCACTCTTTACTCGGCACTGTTCTTCCTTTTCTACTTTTGTGCACTATGCAAACGCCGTCGTTATGCATCAATAAATGTACACAGTAACAGTAGGAAGAAGCGCACTGATCTAAAAACCCTTGTTGGTTGATGTCAGCTATTGGCCAGCACCAGCCACATATAGGAATCTGCTATATTATGAAATAAAGCATCCAGAAAAGAATAAGGAGCAGACTTCTGTTGAAAAGAGAGCGTTTGAGAAAGCGGTGACTTCGTGCACCACTTGCGAGCTCCATGTGCAGTGCACGACTGCAAAATTTGGCTGATGTGTTCACAGCAGCGTATGCTATCCACGGACTGTGTTTTTTTCACCAAGCCCTATTGGTGGTTCAGGATGGGTATTCACATAGTAGAGAAATCCTGGTTGTCGGTGCGGCGAGTATGCATCATGTGACAACAAAGCCACGATTTTGCCAGATGGTGTGCTGCTGCTGCGCATCCTCAGGGAAAGGGGACCTTCCAGAAAAGTGATCCCCACTTGGCAGGGTAGGGAGGGGAATTTCATGCTGGTGTCTGGGAACCTTGAACAAGTTGCTGCTACACAGAGCAGAAACTGCATTGCAATCGCTTTGTTGTTGTTGTGGTTGGCAGCCCTGTCACATTTGCGAACATTCCAGTACTCTGGCCAAATTAAATGACGACGGCACCTTTCCCCATTGGTCAAACAATTCCCATGCATTTGGGGTGTTAAATTTGAAGCATACAACAAGGTGAATTTTAATAAATTAAGAGTGGTGTCAAGAGTAGAAGCCGACAGAGTAGTCTGCTAACACTGAACTCCCTCCCCAGTTACCTTGCCTGTGAGCAAGGGACGTCTATGAGGAATTTTTCTCAGAGCCTGACGTCACTCACCTCCACCCATATGCCCTGAAAAAACATCCCTCATGTTAGCACCCCTTTGGGAACAACACAGAATTTAAAATGCTGCCCTAGGGGAACTGCGAACCCTAACAAGATCACATCTCAGGAAAATGGGGAGAATAATATGGCCAATATTATCGCAAATTAAAACGCTTGTTGATGAATTACTGCATTTCTAAATATGCTTCACCAGGTGCCTCAAAACATTATATACTGGCAAGGTTCCAAACAGACAATCAAAAAAGGGCAACATTTTAAAATATGCAATTACAGGCAACTGAAATATTTATTGCGACTACTCAAAAGGAACAGCTTCACTGGTAATTGGGTTGTGATTCTGCAAGGTCACACAAGTCTGCTTTTTGGTGTGGGGGTTTCACAGCAGAGTAACATAGGTCACCCCGATGACCACTCTTCTGGCCTGACAACAGCTAGTGCCTGGCGCCACTGGTGTGCCAGGGCCTCCTTCCCGCTCTGGCAGGGATCGCACAGTGGCTCACTTTTTCGTGTCATTTGCCACAGCGTGCGAATTGGTTTGCAATATTAGACATGTGTAAGCATGTTGTAAGCCAATGTACTTGGGCTGGGACTTTTGAAAAATTCATATCATCCCAAAATTTATCGCATGTGATCGTATCACCGAGATTCCAATGTGTTTTGAAATTATGCAGAATGTGGCTAGTAGAACTAAAAGTTAACAGATGTGAAGTATTGCGTGTGCCTTGTATCACTACATGTTCATCCGTATATCAATTAAATAACATCACCTTAGATTGCATAAACCATAATATAATTACCATACTTATTCAAATCTAAACCGATAGCTTTTTTTTCCAAGTAATCATACACCAAAATCTAGGTTCGGCTTAGATTAGAGGATATTAAAAAAAACGTGCCAGTTTTAATTGAAAATGATTAAAGTGGTGCATAGCTAGCGCCATCTAGAAAAGTCAGTATCGCAGCCACTATTAGCCGTGCCAGTAGCCAACTGAAGTACACGAGCGACGTCGCATTTTGAACCATGTTGTATCGGCATGTGGCGCGGCGTTAAGCCCGGGATACATGAAGCGAACTTTAATAGCGGACTTTCATGATGACACCGGTGGTTTGCTGGCATCGCTTACATTCAGCGAAAAACAGGCAAACGGCACCGTAGGCTAGCCGCGTATTTGTCAGTTTTGGCAGACTCTAGGAATGTGTTTTTGGATAAGAAAAAGAATATGAAATAGGCTTTTTATTGCATTATTTGTTGTTATAGACTAAACAGCTTGGAAAAATGTTTCTTAGAGGCACTTACAAACGATTGCGCACATTTAATTGAGCTGCAAGTATTTTAGCAGGCTGGCTTTGGACCGTCTGGCTATGTTGAGCGGTGGCACCACAAAGCGCAGGCATTGCAAAAGGTTTTGTGGTGCTCCAACAGCAACGTTTGCGTACTTTGTGCAAAATCATATTGTGGTTATTCATGTTTACTTGAGCTTCAGTTCCTGTTTGAAAGCTTCCTCCAACAATAAGCATGTAGTTTTTAAAAACACTTTGAGCGCAAAACAAACAGGGGCGAAGAAAAGGAGCAACACAAGGACGAGCGCTCGTCCTTGTGTTGCTCCTTTTCTTCGTCCCTGTTTGTTTTGTGCTTAAAGTGTTTTTAAAAATGAATCTGTTCCAACTAGGCCGACTCACAGTTATGCTTAAGCGTTTAGTAGTGAAGCCGAAGAGGACATAATTATTCATATTTGGCGTGAAATGGGCCTTTCAGCGGGTCTCCTGGGCCCACACAGATGCAAACAGCCAGAAGATAAGGCATGGTCGGCTTCTAACTATAATCTGTCATCGCTATTTTCCCTCAAGGTGCTCAAGCAGAAGGGACTTATTGTTGTAGTAGAGCAGGGGTGATTTCTGGCAGAAGCACAAAACCAAACCTTACGAGCAGGCATGCCAGCAACGAGGAACCGTTTCTTCCCCTATACCCAAACCGATGCGTGCCACCACACATACAAAAAAAGGCAATAATAACAAAAGCAGTACAATGCACACTCTAATTTGCGCCATGGAACCTTTGATCGGGTTGGTAACAAATTGCACCACATTTATAATTATTATCTCTTTCGTGAGCACCTCACTTAAGTTTGTAGACAAAAAATAAATTTACACAAATTTGTACTATTATTTTCATGCTCTCAAACATTCAATATTCGGCTGTAATATTCAACGGTGTCCCTTTCACGTGCAGAGAGCCGGAAAGGGCACAGCCAAACTAGTCCAAACGCCCGCATTCCATCACTTCAGTGGGGCTGCATGATGAATGCTCCGAGGGAAAAAGAAAAATACACAAAAACCATGGAGGAAGGAAAGTGTAGGAGGGGCCCCGGCCAGCACAGACATGTTAGAGAAAGTTTGGCAGAAGTCACATGCTGTATTTTGCAAAATACCATGGGACTGTGTGGGATTCTCGCCCGTGCTCTTGGGACAAAGGAACAACAACACAGTAGTGCAAACAATCACGAGGGCATTTATTCCACCTTTCATAGATCAATGCGAGCTAGCCAGGTTGCTATCCACAAAACATGCCGATGGGCGCAAGACAAATCTAGGAAGTCCGACTCACCCCGACTGGATAATGAGCAAATATGTTCGCCCCATGCTGGACACCCAACGCCTGGTCGTTCGCGCGTACGGTCACGCAAACGGTGGCGCGTTCGAATGAGGCCTGATGAGACGGCCTCGCAGAAGCATGGATCGGCGCACGCGCGGAATGTTTGCGCCGCTTGCAGAGCCCGAGTCAAAGAGGAAGAGCCTTCTCCTTTCCGCGCCCAAGTAACCCCGCCGTTAGGTTGCGTTAGCAGCGCAACACTCGCGCCATCTCTCGTACTGTACTTCAACCATACCGACTGTCGCGGGCACCAGACCACGCAGCGAAGCCGGATTACAGGAGGCGGGAGCTATGCGGGAAAACAACATATCAGGGGACACATGAGAGTCTCGCATCCCCACAACTGGTACCCCAAACATCAACGTTGCCATAGCAACCACGCTCCTGAAGCTGTCACTGCTGCTTTCAGCCTCTGAAAAGTGAGATAAGTTTCTTTGGCCCGCGTCTTTCTCGCAGCACATTATGTTCGCGACACAAGCTGACTTTGGAGTGTAGTGTGCAAGCTTGAGAGTTGTGTTTTGGGTCTGTGTGTGGTGTCAACCGGGAACAGAGGCACTCAAGCAATCACAGCGTGAGTCTACACCGTCTTCTTCAGTGTGCCACGCAAAAACACAGGAGCGCGACTCCTTCACTAAAACTGTTACAGAAGTTTCGTAGGCTCTGTGCTGATGCGCATTGGCAGCACAGTCTTCCAGCGGCTCGTAGCAATACAAGTTCAAAGCTCACGCCTATCTGCTCCGGTGAGCTGATTGGAGGAACAAACGGAGATGAGACACCAACAAGGCTGCATTTCCGGCTTCAAAAACGTGACGTCAGGGCCTCTCCTATTGTTTCTTTCCTCCATGACAAAAGCTAGTTTCTCACTATAACACCTAGAGGGAAATCTGGTGCCACCGTCTATGGGAGTTTCTTAAGGGGCGCTGTGCCATCATTGGAATGATGATATATGTGTCTGCGAGGCTTGTGTTGGCTGGTGTTGTAATTGGCTTCGTCTAAAACGTGGATATGGCTACACAAATAACACATTCTTAAAATAAGATCTTCATAAAAGCTTTTCATTCAACCATATTGCATCTTCCAATGAAATTTACTCACCTACAATGCCTACATTGCGTAACGTCCCGGGTTTGTCTCTTTGCCAATGATGTCGTAATTTACCGCACAATTTCCTCTTATACGATCACCAATGCTTGCAATCTGACCTTGATGCAATTACCTTATGGTGCTCCAAATGGCTAATGTCGCTTAATATCTCTAAAACCAAGTTAATGACATTTAACGGCTGAAAGTCTCTAATTGCAAACACTTACTTCATTAATAACAGCAAGATTGAGTCTTCCACTTCCTACAAATATCTTGGCCTTCATTTCCATTCTGACCTAACGTGGCATCACCATATTAATTTAACCCTGGCAGCAGCTAACTGCACTCTTGGAATACTTAAACGAACCCTCAAGCAAGCGCCACTACTCGTACGAAAACAGGCATATATCACGATCATTCGGCCGAAAATTGAATATGCTGCAGCAATTTGGGATCGCCATTAGGTATACCTAGCTTATAACCTTGAAGCCCTGCAGAACCATGCTGCTCGATTTATTTTTTCAGATTATTCAACATTCACCAGCATTACATCATTAAAGAAACGTGCTGATTTGCAATCCTTAAGCCTTTGTCGCAAACACTCTCGCTTATCACTATTACATCGAATTTTCCACCACTTCTCACTTCGTGATGATTTTTTTCAGTCACTGCCGATTATCTTTCCTCGCCGCGATCACCCTAACAAAATGAAACTCATTTTGTGTCGGTCGTCAACTTTCGCTCAATCCTTCCTACCATGCACTGTCATCCATTGGAACGATTTACCCTCATACATAGCCATGGGAACTGACATAGCCAAATTTAAGGAAATCATTTGCACTACTGTGACGTGTTGTTAAAAATGTTTTTTCTTATTAAGTGTGTTTTCTTGATATTTTTTATGCTTTGCGAGTTCTTGCTTGCTCCTCACGTTTTTATGTACGTTGTTTTTTGGTTCAATTTCACATATGATAACTACAGTGCCTTGTTGAGCGGAAAAAAATTCTTGTAAATGTTTTTCTTTTTATGCATGCTGTACCTGAATGTACACTTGTGTTGTGTCTTGTAGACCCCCCCCTATGTAATACCCTCCTTCGAGGACCTTTAGGGGTATTGTAAATAAATAAATAAATAACCAAGCGAAGGAAAGCAAGAACAAACAACAAATTGTTCCAAAGCGAGCGCGAATTTTCATCGTCTGACCTCCACCTTTAGCAGCTCACTGATACTTTATATGTTTCATATAATTGTACATGCAATAACAAGTTTTCATAATTAAACAAAACATGTTTTTGTGTAATAATAAAGCTAAAACAGCTTTTTACGTGCTGTTTTAGTAGAGAACGAATCATTGTGACAGACGGAATGGTGCTTGCCAGCAGGTGTCCTGGCTCTCCAAAAACGATGCCAATCTGAAGTCACAATATAGTGGCATCCCCATGCCTATCACAGCGCTGCAGCACCAGATTTCCCTCTAGTTAACTCTATGACAAAAACCAACCAGCTGCCCAGAAGTCGGAGGGAGATCAAATCGTCACGACACCTAGTGAGCCCGCAAGGCGCTCCCACCACTTCCGACGACAATTTTCACCGGGCAGAGTTTTTGGATTGGACTGGATAGCCGGTGGGAGTGAAATTTTTTTACACCAATGGGCAAGCATTCGCTGCCAGGCAAATTTAGTCACTTGGATGCCGGTTCTCCGCTCCATGTATCCTGGGCTTTATCGTAATGGCACCAAACAGGCAATGACACTGCAGTATCGCTTTCACTCGTAAAGTTGTGTAGCCACAGTGCATTGTCAAACTTTCAAGCTGGGTGGGACTTCAGCATCGATGAGAAAAACGTTCATCACTGGAGGGGGCAATGGGAGGCGCTTTTTGCATTTGCCTCAATGAGGAGATGACAGCGATAAGGAAGATAAGCACGCGATAACAGAGACTGAGATTGCACCGCATTTCGATGCATACAAGCCGTGCAGCACTGTCTGCGCATGCGTGGGCGTGCAGACGCAAGCTTGCACGCGTCCGCAAGCGTACGAGGCTAGCAGTGATGATGACATAGAGTGAGCTCAGCATGTTCATACTAAATAAATGCTGTTTTCATTTTGTGAATGCTGCCCTCACTTTTTTGTTTGGCCTGCATTCGAGGTAAGTTTTTAAATTTTTTTCTGGCTTCGGACACTCGGGGGTTGGCTTAGAATTGGAATCAGCCTAGATTCGAGTAAGTACGGTAGTTTGATGCTCATATTACAAGCAATATGACTTGGGCTTTCCCTACTGGCTATGTGATTGGTTACTTGGTTACTTGTGTTGTGGTTCTTCGCCTGCTACTTGAAGTTTAAAATTGTTTTATAACACACTGATATGCTCTAACCTAGAATATGCGTCAGCAGTGTAGGACTTGTGTCAGGATAATATTATTACTTCCCTTGGGCATATTCAGAATAGTGCCATTTGCTTCATATTCTTTAACTATAATCAAAGTGCAAGGAGAACAGCTGTGAGAACTTGTCACTTTACCATCGTTAACACTTTTATTCAGATATCCTGTTTAACTTTGTTCTGTAAGTTGTATGATCACCCTGTGCCTACTTGAATTAATTTCGTGACCACATTATATGTCCCAATGTATTGACCATCAGCATGAGGTAAGAATTCAGTCATGTCATATAAAAACTTTTCAGTCTTTTCTTTTCTTTGCACATCCCATGAAAGGTACCATTAATGCTCCCCAAAAGTTTTTGCCATTAATGATAGTCACACTTCACAAGGCGCTAGGCAACATTGTACAGTAAAACCTTGTTAGTTTGGCCCCCATTAATTTGGAAAATTGAATAATTCGGACTCGTCTTTTGATCCTGGCAGCCATATGCATTATTTAATGGTATCAAAATCCTGTTAATTCGAACGTATTTGGAAGCACACTGGTTAACTCGAACAACCTTCGAAGTGCGGTGAGTGCGAGAGCATCGTAAAAGTGTGATGCAAAAGAGCAAAAGTTGCGTTAATAGTTGCGTAAGTTGCAAAAGTTGCATGAAGTTGCCTAAACAAAGCGGCGGAGTCTACATCACTGTAGTCGTCAGTAAAAACTGTTTTGAGAATGACAGGGACAAACCCGTCATGCCTATTTGGGCCTTTATAGCATTTGTTCTTGCATTTATTGCAGCACATGACAGTGCATTGGCCACGTGCCTTCAGAACTGCGTGGTCGGCACCCATTATCGCATCAATAGCAACCATGGTTTCGTCCGTAATGGTTGCAGTAAACAGTAGTTTCATTCTGACCCAGTGCAATTCACGCGCCATATTTCCATTTTGTTAATGCCGGAGACATGCGAGAGCTGCACCACCTTTGCCCGCGCTTGTGCGCATGTGTGAGTTGGGAGAGAGAAATCTAGGGACTGCACCTAGGTACTATGTGGAGGAGCACGCACTTTGCTCCGTTTGTTCCTAGCCAAAGGCAAAGCACACTACGTGAGAACCGGCACTTAGCTTCCGTTCAAACGGTATCACAGTGGCTGATTGCGAGTCTGTGACGGGGAATCATACAAAACAATAAATTCGCAGTAACATGTCATTATTCTTTGGTCTGCGGCCGCTAAAGCAACACCTACCTGAGTCCCCATCCCCGCTTTTCACTCCCCTTGACCCTCTGTGTCAGGCCTGGTAGTGAAGCATAGGTAAAGAACAGCTACTACAAAAGTAAAAGGTGAAAATGATATAACAAGACAGATTTAAGAAAGGTGGTGGGGGGGGGTGACGTTTTAAGACGCATTCGAACTGACCCCCCAATGACAAGCGCTGTGCTGTGATCGCTATGCCACAAAAGAGGAATGGAGGGAGAGCTTATTCCGTAGTATTTATCCGCAGTCGCATAGTGCAGCTCAGATAGGGACAAACGAGCAAGCGCAAGTATGCATCTGTAGTACCTAGGTGCAGTCCCCACATTTTTCTCTCACAACTCGCGCATGCACGCCAGGAAAATGCGGCATATCTCTCTCGTGTCTGCACCGTTGACAAAACAGAAACATGCATGTCAGACACGGCGGAAGCTGTAGAGTATAAAAAAGCAATTCTACAGTGGCCCGCCTGCTGGCATGAAACCCACTGGGTACATTGCGATGCTGTTGCCAACCAGCTCATTGGCGAAAGAATAATCAGGATATGCGCACAGTAGTAAAAAGCCTGTCTCTGATGAAGATGTGGCTCTTGTGCCGCGGCCACACAGCGAAAGAAGTTGCGAGGTCTTTGATGTTGCAAGTGCTAATATGTCATGAGATGACGAGAAATGCCGCTTCTGCACTTTTTTGTACAACATAGAAACGGAATTTGCTAATTCATGCAGCAAATAAAAGTGTTTTTATGTAGCATTTTGTTTATTGCTTTCATGATACCTTCTGTAATTCGATGTTCAGATAACTGTCTTTTTTTTTTTCAGTCTCGTGAAATATGAATCAATGAATTTTTCCTGTACAGGTGTTTCTTTCATAACCTCTGCATTTCTTGTTACTTAATCATTGTTTGTATTGTTCAATCGTACATAGTAATGATAATTACTGCCTCTGAAACACTTAAGCTAGCATTGCTTGAGTAGCAGCTACTCGTCATTGTCTCTCGCCCCACTTTAGTATCATGTCCTTATTTTGTAACCGCTGTCCTCTTTGATGCCTCTGGCCCTGTTCGTGAGCTACTAAACAGAGGCATGTGGCAATGGAATGTTGAGTGCAACACCAGTTTTGCGGTGCATGCAGATGCCCGAGTGGGCTCCACAGTGACCACCATCACGGCCAATGACGTGGACACGCACCCAATGCTGCGCTACTCCCTGGCTGAGCCACGTGGAGCCTTTGTGGTGGACCACTTCTCGGGCCGCCTGCTGCTGGCCGAAGCGCTCGACTATGAGCAGCAGCGCGAGTACCAGCTGCGACTGCACGTCTCCGACACGGCTCATGTGGCCGAGACCCTGGTCACTATACGCGTCCTGGACACCAACGATAATGCCCCTCGCTTTCTACAGCCCTCTTACAGTGTGAGTTTAAATTGCAAGTCCTTTCTTCACCTGGTGATAATGTAGGGTGGAGCTCTGCTCAGGCCAATAGCTAAGCACAGAAAGAAGTAGCATTAAGACATCGACCCACCGTGGTTACTTAGTGGCTATGGTGTTGGGATGCTAAACATATGGTTGTGGGATTGAATCCCAGCGACGGCGGCCACATTTCACTGGGGGCAAAATGCGAAAACACCCGTGTACTTAGATTTAGTTGCACACTAAAAAACCCCAGGTGGCCCAAATTTTCGTTGTCCCCCACTACGGCACACCTCATAATAGCATCGTGGTTTTGGCATGTCAAAACCCATAATTTAATTTTTAATTTAACTAAAACATTGCATCATTCTATCTCTGCTCCCAATTCACAGCTTCTGCTAGTAGCACGTTCACGTGCCATTAAAACAAGCTGCTAAAGTAAATGACAGCTTTGCTAGTTACCAGACAAGTCTCCGTTCAAGGTTCCAACTGTTAATATTTAAATACGGTCAACTGCCATTAACACGACAGTGAAGGGTTCAGTGGAATAGATTGAATTATCTAGGAAATCAAATTGAAGGGAGGGGCATAAAAACATTCAGACACACCACTTCTTTATTTTCGGAGTATGTACCTGCGTTTAACATGCACCCAAATCTAAGGCACGTTTGATTTTATACCACTACAAATGAGGCACGCCTTCAATTCTGGTAATCAGAAATAAAATGAAGTCTCAGTCTACTTAGAAATTTAAAATTTATTAGCATTTAATGTCCATTATCATATATCTCAGACAACCTTTATTGGTGTGTATGAGTGAAAACACGTCGCACTTCTTGCAGTGCATTTTAATACGTCACATTTCTCAAACCACTGCATTACAATCACACAAGGAATGGTGATCCAGGCTTAGACAGTTCCTCCTGCAATGCCCCTCGCAAGTCTCTGGGATGCTGGACACTAGCAATTATGGTGCTGACAGCTTAGCATGTGAAGCGGCACATTGTCATCGCTGCCATCCTATGCCGACTTGTTCTGCTGCCATATCTCATGGTGACAATGACAGAGATGCTGCCTCTGGTGGTAGGCCTTGCTAACACCGTGAATTTGGTTTCAGTTCTGTATGTGATTGTAATGCGCAGGCAACTTTAGGACCAGTTTTCTTGTAAACAAAGGCACGTTGAAATCTCGCACATATATAATCACTCGTTGCGAGTTGGTGTTTCCCCGTTGAAATCTGCCAAAAGGAGGCTGTGTTTTTGGACGGATGTAGCATGTCTCCACCAAGACTCGGCACCCATTGGATATGAGTACACGGCCCCCAATGCACTTGACCATTGGATTCAGTCACCTTAGTGGTGACTAGTCAAGTTATCCAGCAAGGAGGAACTTCAGGATCTAATTATCAAAAATTTTGGCCCAAAGTGATACACAGCATGGCTAAATTCAGAGCGCGAACTACTGGGACACAAGCTAAGGAACAAAAGGCAGGACGCGATGCTACTTGCAACTGAAAGTTTATTCGGAAGGTTAGAGATAATATAAACCTGACATGTCCTATGTCATCACGCGTCATCAAACGGCGTAAAAAATTGGAAGAAACAAAAATGACTATTTATCAATGTGAGCTCGCCAAAAAAAAGTTTTTTTCCAAATACGACTACGAAATACAAATACGGAAATTTTTTTGTCGAACTAAAATTGATAGTCTTTTTTTTTTCCCCAGTTTTTTTATGCCGTTTGATGACGCGAGATGGCATAAGACATGTCGGGTTTATATAATCTCTAACCTTCTGAATTAACTTTCAGTTATCAGTAGCACCGGGTTCTGTCTTTTCTTATTCCTTAGCTTGTGCCCCAGTATATCACACTCTGAATTTAGCCGTGCTTCCAACCAACTCGCCCATTTTTTACTTGTGATGTACAGGCATGTTGCGATTGAATTTATAGAAAAATTAAATTACCCAGAGTCAAAATAATGTAAGTCTACTGTATTACTGTTCCTACAAGGCACATGAAAGGCAGGAAAACTCTGAGTCCCCCTGACTTGTTGGAGGATCTAAATTATCGTGTGCTTTCGCCACAAGGTTAATGCGCAGATTTTAATGTACACCGCACTTGCATAAAAGCATGCTCAAAATGAGTTCATGAATTACAGAGCATTATTGGGAATCCTAGAAGCAACCTTGATGGCACTTTGCACCAAAATCGCACTTAGTGTTTACACTACAGTATGCATTTCAGAAGTGTGGTCTTGCTCAAGATGTGTTGGTGGAATCGCGCTTCAACATGCAAGGCTGACTGTTTATTTTTTATTTATTTTTCTATAGGTGCTAATTTCTGAGTCGGCTGCGCTTGGGTCATCTGTAGTCACTGTCAGCGCCACTGATTTCGACTCTGGTGACAACGCCCGTATCCACTACAGCTTGACTGGCTTTTCAGATGGCTTTTATATTGATAAACAGACTGGTAAGTGTGGCTTTGAAACATAGGCAGGTCTAGAAATGAAACTAGTAAACTGTGATTTCTAACATATTGCAACAGGCATAGTTGTCAAACATGGTCCACCATTTGTATGATCGACAAAATAAAAGCTGTAGCATATAACAGGTAATTTTGCAGAGACCCAACGCAATGAAATGCTTTGAAACCTATATTCTTGCATGAGGCACCAGTACTGCCTTATTGGCTTTAAGTATTGTTATTCAGTCCGTTATGCACATTTGAAGGATCACTGGCGTGTTGGCCAAACTGCATTGCTGCACTTTCTAATCTGCCAGCATCCTCGTTTGCCCAGCAGCCACATGCACACAGGAACGACGGTAGCCACGAGAGGGGCTCCTTTCATGAGAGTCCGTTGTGCACGTGCCACTTGATGCTGTGGAAGAATGTCTGACACTGTCGGGGGGTCTATTTTTGCTGGCGTGCAAAACAAGTCTTACACTACTTACGACTTTGTCAAACTAACATCACCGATAGACCCAGCCAGCAACAGAGCACATTGGACACAAACACAGGTATTTATATATAGAAGAGGAAGCTTCAGGGATAAGAAAACTGGAAATTATTTATTCTGCAGGAAAGATAATTGTGGAGGTGCAGAGCTCTGTCATTCCTTGGTAGCATCCAGCAAACAGTGACACTGAAACAGTACCTCGTGATCTTTCCATTGATTCTGACCGCACTTACTTTAATCACGCAAATGAACATGCCGACTTAAATGCAGGCATGAGAGGCTGCAGCAACATTGTTTGGCCACCACTCCTGTGATGTCTAGGCTCTTAAGCTTGCAACATTTTCAGGGGTGACCGCATAGGAAGTTACTTTGCGATTTATAGGTGAAATAGTGTTCGAACGCTGACAATTGTTGATGTTTTGATACGAATCTCGTACTACATATACCTGAAAAGAGAAACAGTGCACAGCATTCGTGTTGTATCTGAAGACATCCTGTAGTGACTGCAGAAAGTTTAGTTTGTGCATGATGGTTATAATATCTAAACACACACATATTTCAGGTAAGCAGGCTCTTTTTCAAACCTGAAGGGGATGATGAAAATTTCTTTAAAATTGGGCAGCCCGTAGGAAATGTATCTAGGGGAAAATAAATTTTTAAAATTTTAATCTGGCTATGTGTCCTGCACGTTCAGCTGTACCCTCAACATGAGCAGAGTTGTGTGTGTGTGTGACAGGCACAGTGTACACCAACCGAAGCCTCGAGTGGGACCTGACCCAGCCAGTGATGCAGCTGCTGGTTCGAGCAACTGACAGCGGTCACCCAGCAAAGTCGAGTGTCATTCCACTCCGCATCCACCTGGCGGACATTAACCAGAGTGCACCCAAGTTTCTAGAGACTGTCTACAGGTTGGTTCTCGTTAATGCTTTAAACAGAAGGGGGGCATCATCACGGCACAGGTCACTTAGTTTCTTTCACTTTCATCATTATGATTGAATTACTAGGCTAAATACTTCGGGGCAAACAGCGCAAAGAACACAGACAGTGGTAAAGGTGCGCAGAAAACTACAGGTTGCGCTGCCATCCAGATGTTTACATATCTTTGTGAACATTATAAGAACAGTGACACACCATTATCATCTCTTCATTTTTGGGGTTCGAAATCATGCCTCATCAAACTCAGAAGAAGCTTGCAGGCTGAAAACGAGTGCTCAATGCCAACAGAGGTGAATGGGGTGTTTTCGTATCCTGATATGCTTGATGGCTTTGCGCACTCTGGGATTCATGAGTGCTCACCTGTAAGAACTTGAGAAATTACTTTGAACAGAAAATACCTATTTCTTGTATAAAGCAGACTGCAGGCCTTTGCACAAACTTTCGACAGGATCAGGTTATATAGTGCAGAGGGAAAAGACGGAGTGCCAACTGCTAGCAGATGCTTGTTTTTCTAGAGCACAATTTTATACGCTTGCACAGAGCCACACAGGTTCTGCCACACACATGGGATGCATTAAACGTTTATTATGGCAAGGTAGCTGGACTCGCCAGACTCAAGGATCAGTCTGGACGAGTCTACTGGTAAGTGATTTGCTGACTTATAGTCGCTTATTCCATTTATGCCACAGCGAATGCATTTTAGTAGGGGGCAAACTGAAAAAAAAAAAGATTATAGTAATTAAGTCAACTTCCTTTAATTCAACCTTGGCAAAACCAGTGAAGTTGGTCACATTATCTGGTGAGTCGAATTAAACAAGAGGCAGAAAAATGACCGAAAGACACCGCTAATTCATCAGAAGCGTTTGTCCTGATTATAAAACGCCTCCAAATCGAATGTGCACCCTTTTTTTATCGATTTAAAGTGGAGGACTAACATAGAGGAAGTACTTTCGATTCTGGAAATAAATAAGAAAAAGACGAAACCAGTGAACTTTAACATCGTAGATTAGAAACCTAGTTCCAATAGTCATCACTCTCGGACAGCATATTATGGCCTTTTATTAAAAGTCGCAACATTTCATCGTTTGTACGGTCCACCGTGCTTTTGATAGACTGCATTTATTTTAAATAGTGTGTGAATACTCGAATATCACCAAATTGAATTGTATAGTGAATGTTCAAATAATTTGATGCACAAATCGAATACCTACTATTCAACTTTTTTGATATTCAATATATTTGATGTGGAGACCCAGGCAGTGGCACATGTCACGTGTGCCATGGAGCCCCCCGTGCTTGATTCCACCCAAGCAAGTGTTTCACTTTGTTTTTCGCGCAAAAGTATCACTGAGCACACCGCGGTTGAGCCAGCCCAGCTGATGCAGTAGCAGATTTTGTCATTGCAAGCGCTCCCCAACATCCGCCAATATGGGATCGCACACACACAGCCCCTAGGCACCACAATTTACAGAATGGCACTGCCTCTGCCGGCATAAGGTTCGTCTGGGTCAGCAAGGCTGATCGAAATGATAATGCGACGTGGACAGAGGGGACAGAAAAGATTTCTGTGCATATATCATAAGGTGTGAAAGCACGTGCAAAGATTGGGCCATTTAGCCGCTGATAGGTACACAGATGATGCTGAATATGCTCGAACGAGCTTAACACCGCTTGAACAGCCATCAATATACCAGTACGCGTGATCTTGGGACTGATAACGAGGGTGTCTACCAACCGGGAAAATCGGGACTTCTCAGGGATTTTGAGTAGTCTGAAAAAACTCAGGGAATTTGTGCCTCTATCAAGAAAAATTAGCTGTAATTTTATTGAAAGGGTTGAAAGTCGCGGTAATGCTGGCTCGAGTAACAGAAAGAAATCGTAATGCGTCGTCTTTGACGTCCTGTCGTTGACTGGAGGAGTTGCCAATGTGCAGTCAAAGACCGACTGTCCGGATTCCCGATAATTTGGATGGCTTCACAGCACCGCCACATACCCCATAGAGTCAGTGTATCAGAACGTCTGAAATTTCGGACGCAAGAACTCTTCGCATTCCAATTTTCTGGTCGTTTTGCTGTGACCGCAGGTCTAAAATGGCATTAATCAAAGCCACCACTGCTGCCATTTTGATTACATCACCGCCTCAAGCCGGCGCTCTTGCACACAGATCCGCTGGCAGCCGTAGCCACCACTGCGGCAACGCTAGGCCTAGCTGCTTCGACGTTCGCTTTGAAGCTTCTTGCCGTTGGCTGCCGTGTTTCCTATTAAAAGAATTTGCTGCTGTCAGCAATGGCACGGACTCCGCATTTGCATTCCTCGCGTTTGGCTTAGAAGCTTGGAAAGCACAATGTGTTGCATAATGCCGATTCCTGAAAGTCAGCTTCGCCTCCGTACAGAAATGTTGCTTGGTGAAGCAACACAAAAGTATTGCAGTGAAGCATAACAAGCGTGGGAAGGTGCTATTGCCATGGGAACAGTATGTATTCCTTAATTATACACGTGTGCACCCAGTATTTCCTGTCACAGTACGAGCACCAATATGCCTAATACGTGTACCGACAGGCCTTCAAAGCGTTTTCGAATGTGCTTGTGGCGGATTCAGCCCTTAAGGGAAGTAAATGACATGCATTTATTTTTTCCAACTGGCCGATTTTTCTGACGTTTTCGCGGCCCCTAGGGAGTTGGAAAAATCGGACGTGGACTGTGCAACTGACCAAGAAGATGCTTCAAATAGTCCGTGGGGCGAACAAGTGGCGAAAGAAGGACAAGAAAATAAAGGACCTATGCATTGCGGAATGAACGGGAAAGGAAGCGTGTTGCCGCCGTTTTGAGCTCAAAAAATGAAGTGTTGACTGATGCCGAGATGCAGGTGTCGCTCATCCAAACCAAAATAAACTCCTTAAAGCAGTGAAACACAACGCTAAGATGTGTGCACGCTGAGAGTATGTCAGGAAAGTTGAGGTTGACTTACGAGCTGTTGAGAGAGAATCTCAATTGTGACAAAGTTCGGGCCTCATACCACTGAGCTTGCTATCAGTTGATAGAAATAGCTCATATTCGAAAATATTTGCTTTTGTATGTATCTCCTTTTTTATTCGTATTTGAGAATGGCTGACTTGATCTCAAATTTTTTTTTTAAGACATTTTATTTGTTGTGCATTTTACTAACCCCTCCCTTCTATTTTCTTTTTGAATAGCATAAACACTACTCCTTAGTATTCAAATTGGATTAAGTCGTTTTTTTTTTTTTTTCATATGCTTTTACTAGAGAGTGACAACATCGGGCGATATGGTTTCAGCTTGTCTCAAAATTAAACATAATTCTGCATCACTCAGGGAATTTTGCAAAGGCACTCAGGGAAAACCTGGAAAACTCAGGGAATTCAGAAATGTCTACTTGGTAGACACCCTGGATAACTGATGAGTGTCATGTGTAAGAGGCATGCGGCGCAGAAAGGAAGAAGAGGACGATGTGCATGTATCAGTCCAAACGGCACAAGCCCTCAAGGCGCGTGACCCGAGCTGGGATTATCAATGTGGTTCTGGGCCAAGAAGGTTGTAGCGTCAGCATCGCACTGGCGATGGGAGCCATGAAGGTTCAGTCAAGTACGTGACACTGGTGGCCCAGGGTGTGGCCGTCGACCTCGGCGACGTTCGAGCGAGGCTATTTGGCCTGCTGCAGCCTCTCAAGGCAGTGCTGGGCACTCCAGGAAGGATCCCCCTTCAGAGGCAGACCAGCATGTATGATAATCCCCGGGGCATCTCGTCGGCACTTGAAGAAGTAGCGGCGAAACCCGGAATTAAGCCTAATTGGTGAAGCCGGATTGCACGTCACCGACGGAGTTAGGGACACCGGAGATGAACGAGTTGAGTGGCCAACACCAAGGCAGCAACATACGGAGTCAGCGAGAACACCAACTATGATGAAGATCCGACACGCTTCGGACTCGGAAGATACGTGCAACAACAAAAGTCATTAAGAACGGTCCTTTCTAGTAGCGTCATAGCCATAGGCTAGGGTGGCCCGACTCTCGCGTAGCAAACGCCAAGGACTAACGTAGCCGGTAATAAGGACATGTTTAGTGATTATTAAGTAGGTTGCATAAGCGTTAGTATTTCTTCATTGTGTTTTAGTTTGAGTTTGGGGTTGAGTGTGATTAAAATCTGTTTGCAGTGCTACTCTGCGTCTCCCAACCCCATCTCTTGTAACATATGCACGCCCCCGAGATCGGTGACACACGACAGTGCACCACCCATACAAACATATCAGCAGCAAGCATTCTGTGATGGCTAGTGGCGCGTCACCACATCGGCCAGTGGCGAAGTTTCACCACAGCCACACTGCCTAGGTCATTAGGTCTAATCGGCACTGCTTTATCAGGCATCCATGACTAAAGTTATGGTTTTGTGCCAAATAGACGTGTCATGTCACTGATCGCCTGGCTGCAAATATTTGCAGGGATGGCAGATGGACAATGTGGGGAGATGCCGTGCATGGATTAGCTGTGGTCTTTCTGATTTCATAACCTTTGACGGGTGGCAAGTGACACTGAACTCAACAATTAAAGGCGCCTGCTCTTTACCGTAAACGCCGACTGCGGTCGACCGACACAGCACTAGCAATGGCTGTGTGCAGACTGCTCATTGAATCATTTAATGCGCGGTTCACACTTTCATCTGTTGCGCATATGGGCCTTACGATAAACCACCTGCCATAAAATGGGAAAGCCCTTCTGTATTTCGGAGAAAAACTGGAAGGTAAAACTTTCTATACAATAAATGTTTGCGTAAAACACACGTCCACTATTAAAATGAGAACATCATTGATATTTAGTACAACATCACTAATTCTTTAGCTTCAGAGGAAACGTATCACTTGATTCTATTCAACATTCTATTGTAAAATATATTTCTCGGACCTTCGTACACTAGAACTGAGCTGTAATCAATGCTGGCATACTAATTTTGAGTGCCCTTAAATAAAGTAGACTACACTGTACATCATGATTCCTAGGCAGACATGGGCACCCTCACAAGGGCCTTCCTCACCCTCATATGCCCTCACTCTCACATTGTGAGGGTGAGGTGAGGGTAAGAGAGGGTGCGGTGACACTGTGAGGTTAATTGAGGAAAAGGTGATTAATATGGTTGAAGTACAGAAAAGTCACTCAAATTGTATGACTGGTGAGTTTGAAGTTTAAAGTTTTGAAGTGCACTGGCAGGAAGTCTTTTTTCTGCAGATGTAGTCCATTTTTGATTGGCTAAGGTCATCAATGGCTGTCGATGTTGTGCACACATGTCCATTTCATCCCGCATACTCATGTCATCGCATTTGCACGTTGTGGATGCGTGGAGAGTTGGTGCCCGTGCTGCTTCTCGCACTCACGAGAAGGTATTTGAGGGGTGAGGAGGACCTTCCCCTCACGAAAGGTATAAAAGAAACGCACCATGGGAGATCCTCACTCTCTGGCACACGACCCTAAACCTGTCAGCTAGGAATACCTGCTGCAGCCCATGAGTGACCTTGTTTGCTTGACTATCCCACGCAATGAGGCGGGGCTATTTATTACTTATTACAGAGTGTTCTTTATTGCTTGTAGCAATTGTGGGGTTCTCACCCGTGCTCTTGAGACAAAGGAACGACAACACAGCACTGCAAACAATCACAAGGGCATTTATTGCACCTTTCATAGACTAATGCCTGCTAGCCAAGTTGCTATCCACAAAACATGCCGATGGGCGCACCACAAATCACGGAAATACGACTCACTGCGACCAAATAATGAGCGAATATGTTCGCCCCATGCTAGACACCAACGCCCGGTCATTCGCGCGTATGGTCATGTGAACGGTGGCCCGGCCCGTTCGAACGATCGTGTTTGTCCATTCTGGGGAAGGCCTCGTGAGACGGTCTCGCAGAAGCATGGATCGTCGCATACGCAAAACGTCCACGCTGCTTGCCAACCCCGAGCCAAAGAGGAAGAGCCTTCTCCTTTTTGCGCCCAAGTAACCCCGCCGTTAGGTGGCGTTAGCAGAGCAACACTCGCGCCATCTTTCGCACTACCCTTCAAGCATACCGACCGCTACAGTAAAGCCACATGGCGAAGCCGGATTACAGGAGACGGGAGCTATGCGACCAAACAACATATCAGGGGACACAGGAGAGTCACGAACACTTACACAGACAAAAGCAAATCACAGAGCATGATCGCATGCTGGAACACAGTAGAAAATGACAAAGCTCCGAGCTCTGTGTGCATGACTACACAATGCGGGAACAAGCAGGCGAAACTGTAGTACATATGTCTTGTTGCCGTACGAAGAAAAACAAAGACATACAGACATTCGGTTTATAGGTTCTATTATTTCTCTAAACTTTAATTCGTCTATTGAAGGAACAGATCAGACAAATAACTGCTGTTGCCTTCAGTAATTCTGAAAGTCATGGGCCAATATGAGCGACGTCACAGCACTGCCATGTACGTAAGCGCGACCTGGTGAAGGGCCCTTTAAGAGCTAGACTGCCATGGCCACTACCCCGTTTCAGAAAGAGCCTGCTCCTAAGCTAGGATCTGTCCATCCATGATGATAGATCAAGAGGGAGGGACTTTGGGCCAGTTGGTCCGACATGTTTAAAGAGAAAAAGAATCTTGACTTCAGACGAGACGTAAGGAGTGGACAGGACGAGCGGTAACTAGCGACTGAGGTTTATTACCATGAAGCACATAGCAGCAAAAGGTCGTATCTGTGCACAGCGTGCCTTGACATGCTGAAGAACAAGATGAAACAAATGTGGCAGAAAGCACCCTAGATGACTATGGAAAGTGCCAAGGGGCAAAAAGCAACTACAACAGGCTAATCAAAAACCGGGTTTGAACTGTAACTTTTTTTTTTCATGTATTCTATATTAATTGCTTCTATTTGTCAATGATATATGTACCCCCCCCCCTCCCCACTGTAATGCCAAACTGGCGCTGTGGGTACTGTGATAAATAAATAAATAAATAAATACACACACACACACAGGTGCTGTGTGTGTTTGTGTGTCTTCTTCGTGCATGTTCGTGTTTCCTTAACATTTCGAGTAATGCCCATTGTGCTTTCAGGTGTGTGATGGTTGGTATAAATGGTGCAGAAATTGTTGGCCTCAGCAGTGCCTGGCCTCAGCAATGATTGTTGAGCTTGTGCAGTGAAAATCTAGTGCAACTTCCAGACTGGGGTCTAGGCTTGAAGCATCTGCACTTTTTATTTATTTATTTAGAAAGACCACAGGCCTACAGTAAAGCATAGCGTGAGGGGGGCATATGGTACAGTTTATTACAAGGTGCGATCGGCTAAAAGATATTGATGCATAAACATAAAAAGAAACAGTGGCACAAAATGATGAAATTTACATATGTACTGAAAGATGTCAAAAACAAAGAAAAAAAAGGAAAAGGAATGAACAGATAAGCATTGCATAAAAACAGCAAGAAGTATACATAAAAGCAGCAAGGCCCTTTGCGTTGAGACGTTATACACAGCGTAACGTTAAAAAAAAGAAAACATATGGCATAACATGTGGCAATACATTGAAAACATAAATGTAATGGGATTGATAAGTACCCATGTACTAACTCAACCCTACACACAGTATGGAGAAAAATTTTTGACCAAATTACTGCGAAAGGCATCATGATTTCTGAGTGACCTGCCGTGGTTGCTCAGTGGCTGTGGTGTTAGGCTGCTGAGCACGAGGCCGCGGGATCGAATCCCGGCTACGGCGGTCGCATTTCGATGGCGGCGAAATGCGAAAACACCCGTGTACTTAGATTTAGGTGCACGTTAAAGAACCCCAGGTGGTCGAAATTTCCGGAGTCCTCAACTACGGCGTGCCTTAAAATCAGAAAGTGGTTTTGGCACGTAAAACCCCATAATTTAATTTTTAATGATTTCTGAGTGAAGCAATGCTATCCGGAAGGCTGTCCCAGAGACTGATAGCACGAGGTAGCGGTGAAAAGTTAGATATTTGTGTCGCTCCGTATACGCGGACATCGCTGAAATTATTGTGCAATCTGCACGATGTGAAGATGTGGTGTTTCAAGCATAGTAGGGATAATCCGTCAGACTGAATGAACTTATGGAATAATGACAGCAATGCTATATCACGGCGAGTACTCAGCGACTGCAACAATAATTCGGCTTTGATCTGCACGGTGATAGACTGGGCACTGTAATTATGAGTAATGAAACGACTTGCCCTATTCTGAATGATTTTTAGCGCTTCAATTAGGTAATGCCGGTATGGAGACCGAATGGGAGATGCGCACTCAAGCTGGGGTCGCACGAATGTTAAGTAGGCCATTTTATGCAAGGCAGATGGAACACAAGAGGCAATGGATGGCAGCCGGTAGAAACTGCTGCTTCTACCCGGCATTGGCATAGATAGCGTTTTTATCAGCTGTTTACCAAATTTAGAAGCAGTGCTGCATGCTGAAGAAAGCTTTGTAGCAAGAACCTCAGTCTCGCCATAACTTGGTATTTGCAGAGCCAGCATACCAGAGAACACACTTCCGGGTTCGACACTCCTGCGAGTGTCGGCTAGTGACCAAGACGGGCGTGTGGAGTACCGGCTCCTGGACACGGCCAGTGGGCGGTTCGTGCTCAGCCGTGGGTCCCTGGTGCTGGCACGGCCGCTGGAGCCACGTGCACGATATGCACTGCGTGTTCTGGCCACAGACCTGGGCCGGCCACCACGCAACGCCACTGCACAGCTGCTTATAAACGTCGAGGGTCATGGGCCACCAGCATTTGCGCAAGCCCGTTTTGAGGCGTCCGTCTCGGAGGCTGCACCACTCGGCCACACACTGCTGCATCTGGGTCCTTCAGTGCCAGGCCTCCGCTATGCCATCAGCTCTGGAAACCGGCTTGGGTGCTTCCGAATTGACGAAGCTGGCGACCTGGTTGTGGCCGCAACGTTGGACTATGATGTGGTTACCCAGCAACGACTTGTGGTGCGCGCCACAGACAACAATGGTCGGGCAGCATTGACTAGCGTGCTGGTACGCTTGCAGGACGAGAACGACAATGCACCCCAGTTTCCGTTGGCCGAGTACGTTGCCTCGGTTGAAGAAGGCGCGCCCCTGGGCAGCCCACTTCTTGTGGCACGAGCCATTGATGGCGATAGGGGCCCATTCGGCAGGCTCAACTACTCGCTCATTGAAGGCGCCCAGCTGGTCAGCGTGGACAGCTCTACAGGTGCCCTGACCTCGGCCACCGTGTTTGACTACGAGACACAGCCACACTTCCAGCTCACAGTGCGTGCCACCGATGCAGGTGGACGTTGGGCAACGGCCCGTGTTCACGTACACATTCTCAGTCGAGACGAGTTCGTGCCGGTGTTTGACCAGGAAGAGTACAGGTTTGCTGTGCCTTTAGGTGCCCCCATAGGGCATGTGGTCGGGCGTGTTCATGCAACCGACCGTGATCGTGGACCTGACGGCCGTGTGCTGTACCATATTCACGGTGGCAGCATCCACTTCCGTGTGAACGCATCTTCAGGCACACTATCCGTTCGTGCCCCATGGCCTGGTGGCAGCCGCCTTCAAGTGGTGGCCAGCTCGGGTCGACGTGGCTCCTTGGTGGCCACCACTGGAGTAACCCTGGAGGAGGCACCAGCAGCACCTGCAGCTGCTTCAGCGTCGCGTGGCCTGCCAGCCTGGGCATTGACCTTGCTGTTACTTGCATTGACAGCAGTGGCTGGGCTTGCAGCTGCTGTGGCGCTTCTGCGGGGCCGACTACAGACCAAGCGGCCTGCCGAGCCTAGCTTGGACACGTCATTTGACACAGTTGACTTGCGGCGGGACCCATTTCCAGCCTTCTACGAGCGGCCTGATGATGCAGCAGTTGCCATGCACACTTCCGAGGTGTCTGAGCAGTCAAGTGGACGTGGCTCGGCTGAAGATGAAGACGAGGAGATTCGCATGATCAATGAAGGGCTGCGGCCACAAGGTGACAGTGGTTCTGACATGTCGGTGCGCAACACCCATGAATACTTGGCCCGACTGGGCATTGACCCTGCAGCACCAATTGACTCGTGGGCAAAGGCGCCCAGTGCTCCTGCTGATGATGAAGACTTGTCAAGTTTGCTCTATGCAAAGCTGGATGAACCAACCGAGAGCCTGGGTGAGCCATCAATGACAGGCTCATTAAGCTCCATTGTGCATAGTGAAGAGGAGCTGGCTGGCTCATACAATTGGGACTACCTGCTTGACTGGGGCCCGCAGTACCAGCCACTGGCGCATGTCTTTGCTGAAATTGCCAGGCTCAAGGATGATGTGCGGGCCGGTGGTGCCCCACCACGGTCCCCTGTTGGAGGTGCAGTCGATGACAGTTACGCTGCCGCCCTGTCGCCCTCTTTCTCCCCTGCACTGCTGCCGCTGGCCTCCAGGTCGCCTTCACCACTGCCCTGTTTGCGTCGTACACCGCCAGACTGACTTGTGCCATGCTCTGTAAAAAGCTACTTATTCTTAAATACTGATTCCACTGGCTGCATACATTCCGACTTACTGCAACAGGCAACAGAGGGAAATAGCGATGTGTAATGTTCTGCCTCTGCAAACCATGTAAAACTTAATGCATCCTTCTGTTTGCCAGGTTGTGAGCATATCATTTTGTGTATATGCATTTCACTACATATCCATCACCATATACTGGAGCAGTGCACTGGCACCTGCACTCAGTTAACGTTAGCTACATGATACAGACCTCGGAGGTCCTATCATATAGGACACGTCATACAATGAATATAAAACAAAAGTAGATGGGTACACCTGTCTGACCTCACTGCTAATTTTTACGACAGCCATGCTGTTCCAAATTGAGGTATCTAAGTGGTGGATCAAATTCAGCACAGTCATTGCAACATGTCTTTCTATATCAACCACTCCTGCATCTACTGCCAGCTTTTGCAGCTACGAATTCCACTGTGCTGTGTCTGTGCAAGTGTGTACGCTGGATTTGTAGCGCTTCACAGATTGAGGAGAGCTAGTCTTGCCTCACAAAAGGACTGCAGTCAATACTAACTGATGAAATGTAGTTTACCTACTGCATTGACAGATTGACAACCGTAAAATGCGCACAACCCAAGCATTGGCTGCAACTGAGGGTCCGTACAGGGCTTGTTCCTAAACAATCCATTTTAATTATTGCATGTAGACTGTACATTATAAGCTATGTGCTCAAGAACACACCTCCCTTCCAAAGTCACACAATTGTGGTGAAAACACTCGTATATCATCCAAGCCATTGCCTCATTAACTTATGCTTTTCATTATGTGTGTTCTGTGCAGAATATAGTTGCCCAAGCACGTATTGCAAATGATATGACAAGTGAGCGCAGGGTGCACTGAAAGAGAGCTACATACTGTGTAACAATACGCTGACATTTAGCAATGCCTCTGCCTCCAGCCTCCGTTCTGTATTTTTGAAAGTTCAGTGTGTTCACGATGATGTATGTTTATGTAGTGTCATATTTTCTGAACATGAGGTTTTGAAATTTGCCTTTGTAAGTATGCTAATGTTTCTGCAAATAATGCAGTATTCAAATATGCTGGCTCCATTTGAGCCACCTAACCATGGTGCCCAACAGGATCCTCCTTATCGATCCCTACCCTCGAGCACAGATCAACCTCGTATAGCTCTTCAGTGTTGCCTTTACTTACTGCAAACATCTTGTTATTGGCAAGCTCTGTAAATTCATGCTAAATTTTTTTAATTAATACACATTGACATTGTGCTAAATAACTATGCCATTGCAATATAAAACTGGCACCACTTTGTACAAATTGTAAACATTGGGACCCAGCAAAAATAAGATAATTTGCAATGTCAGTTTTAATCTATACTACTGAATTTTAAGAAACTGCCTTTGGCTGATAGCACAATTCTAATCCTTGAACTGCATTGCTCACTTGCACAATAAATAGAAATGATTGACTAACAAAATTTTACAAAGTTTTTGACTAATTTATGAATTGTACCCAGTGAGATTGCAAGACAATGAATTCTGAGGATGGCACGACTTCCAAGGCATGCACTACAAAAATTGCAGTAGAAAATGCATTATTGTACAACTTACTTTCCCTTAGGGGGAAGTTTTAGATTTAGCGCACCTGAAAAACTCTGGGTGCGTGAAGGTCCATTGGGGTACCCTAAGTGCACATCTTCTTGGTGTTCTTTTGTATACCTCCTTGAATCTTTCTGTAAACCCAGAGGCTTGCATCCCCAAGCTTTGAGTGCACAAAATCACAAAACGCTATTTTATGCATTGAATCGCATATATAATGAACGCTAATGTATTTTGTCACACATTTTGGAAATAAGTATCTCTAAACTGGTGTCATCCTAAGAATTCACTTGATTTGGCATTTGATTTCTCACACAAGTAATGTCTACTTTTTTGAGTAATTGAGCTGAGGGACTAAAATTGTGCTATCTGCCCTAGGAAGGTTTTTGAATATTCTGTGTACTTCGAAAATATCACAGCTGGCTGGATTAACTGCCCTGATGTGGTTACACGAGGTGATACAGTAGAATAACATCAGAAGGATTCTCCATAGTGGTATGCACTTTATGCCATTTCGTTTCAATAAAATATTTTCTATAAATATTTTTAAACAGCTCTCGTCAAATCTCTACTGTGCACAATCGTTTTCCTGGTGTATTGTGGGCATGGCGACTTTTCGAACTTGTGCTGCTGTAACAGATATGCAGTCTGCCAATTGCACAGCAAAAAAACTAATTCTGGGGTATACTGATAATTGTTGCACCTTGCTGTTGAAAATGTCTATTGATTGGATTGTGTTCTTGGTTTATTAATTAGGTATGTAACATGTAGCATTACTGTGACTGATCTTGTAAAGATTCTCACTTTCACTGCCAGTGGTTCTCAACTGCAAGACATAAGCTATCTCAACCAGACTTTTTTTTTTCTTGAGTATTGCCAATGTGTGTCCTATATACCAGTGCAACGTGGCTACTGAAAGCTGCAGTGCAACATAGATTCCTATTGTGATCATGACTGCCATCACTGTGCC
This sequence comes from Dermacentor variabilis, assembly GCF_050947875.1. NCBI lineage: Eukaryota > Metazoa > Arthropoda > Arachnida > Ixodida > Ixodidae > Dermacentor > Dermacentor variabilis. The sequence continues at coordinate 5,331,950 of NC_134571.1, read as the reverse complement.
AACTACTCTAAAACCTGTGATGCAAGGGGATTTTGGGCAAGCCACTTTACAACATGCTGAAACTGCTCTGCTTTTGTGCCTTTATCCTCCCTGATGTGTAGTAGTGCAATTGTGTACAAATATTATTGGCAGAAGCTGCCCTGTATATATGTTGCCCCAGAGGCCGCTTGGAACTACCTCATAAGTGCGGCTTGTGTGCCTGAGCTTAGCAGGCTGGTGCAGTGAGAAATAAAGTTTTGCTAGATCCCTTCTCTCTGTGATCAATTCTTTTGGATTCACTAGGGCTAAGGGGCCTTGCCATGGTACCTCTAGTGTTATCTTCTGGGCTCTGACCACTCTGTGGGCACAAAAGGCTGTGAAGAATCGCTGAACTGGAATGGGCCACAATGCCTACTAGGGTGCTTCAGCTAGGAAAGAAAACTTCTACCGTTACATTACATGCATTGCACTGTTTCTGTGCATGAAGAAAATAGCCTATGCCGCGAGAACATCACCACCATTGCTTGGCAAAAAGCCAGGGTGTCTACCAACCGGGAATTCTCTGGGAATTTGTGCTTCTATTAGGGAAAACTAGCTGTAACTTTATTGAAAGGGAACGAAAGTCGTGTTCGCACGCAGATCCGCTGGCAGCCGTAGCCACCATCGCGGCAACGTTAAGCCTAGCTGCTTCTATGTTCGCTATTAAGCTTCTTGCCGCGCAGTGCCGTGTTTTCCATTGAAAGAATTAGCCGTTGTGAGCAATGGCACCGACTCCGCCTTTGTAATCCTCGCGATTGGCTTCAAAGCTCACAGAGCACAGCGCGTTGCGTAATGCCAGTCTCCGAAAGTTAGTTTCGCCTCAGTACAGCAGTGTTACGCGGTGAAGCATAACAAGCGTGGGAAGGGTCAATTGTCACGGGACACAATTATACACGCGTGCACTCCCGTCCCCTGTCACAGTACGAGCACCGATATGCCTAATAAGTGTACTGGCAGGCCTTAGGAGCTTTTTCGGACGTGCCTGTGGCAATTTTAGCCCTAAAAGGCAGTTAAAGACATGCATTCATTTTTTTTTTTGGACTGCCCAATTTTTGGGACGATTTTGCGGCCGAAAAATCGGACGTTAACTGCACAACTGACCAAGAGGATGCTTCAAAGGATCCATGGGGTGAACGCGTGGCAGAAGGAGGATAATAGAAAAGACCGACACACTGAGGAATTAACGGAAAAGGAAGCGTGCCGCCGCCTCTTTGAAGCAGCTTGAGCTTAAAAAACAAAGTGTTGGCTGACGCCGCGATGCAGGTGTCCCTCATCGAAACCAAAATAAACTCTTTCAAGCAGTGAAACCCAACACCGAGATGTTGTGCACTGGCTGAAGAGTATGTCAGGATAGTTGAGGTCGACTTCCCAGCTGCTGAGAGAGAATCTTAGTTGTGACAAAGTTCAGGCCTCATACCGATGAGCTTGCTATCAGTTGATAGAAATAGCTCATATTCAAAAATATTCACTTATGCATCTCCTTTTCATTCGTATTTGAAAATGTTCGACTCAACTCGGAATGAGTTTCACCATTTATTTTGCTGAGCATTTTACTAACACTCTCCTTCTGTTTTCTTTTTAAATAAAGCATATTACTCCTTACAATTCAAACTGGATTAAATCAATTTTTTTTTCAACATGCTTACTAGAGAGTAACAGCATTGGGCAACATGGTGTCAGCCTGTCTTGACATAAAACCATGCATAAAACGAAGTTCTGGCTTATTCAAGGAATTCTGCAAAGGTGCTCAGGGAAAACCTGGAAAACTCGGGGAATTTGGAAGTATCAACTTGGTAGCCACCCTGAAAGCTGACCTTTGCCAGGTTTGATGAGTTTGTATGCAATGTCTATGGTGCTGCAACAACTTGGGTGTTACACCTGTGCAATGAAACTTTGAGGTCGAGGTGAACCATTATGGTTCCTCGGTTTATTTGCTCACTACATGGTGCCATGACCAGGATTAACCCTCACCATTGAGGCTGGGATAGCACAGCCCCAATTAAAGAAAAACAAGGCAGCAAATGTGCGCTTAGCCACTGGAAGCGGATGTTGTGGAGCCAACAGCAAACACACAAGGGAGAATAGAAGTCATCACTTCAGTGTGAATGTGAGCCTGCATCTTGACCATGAATCAAAACATTGTTTCACAGAAATAAAGATGCAGAGGAAACAACGAGCCAAATTTGAGAGAGTAATGGAATATGACATGAAGATAATTTAAAGATAACGCCCAGCATCAAGAAACTGACAGTAATGACGCATGATCAAGATAATCCAGCAACAAAAAGTTTTGATAGCATCAGCCTTCAGATCGTGACAGTTTCTTGAAGTCATTGATGGAAAAGAAGCTGTACTTATTGAGGGGCTCCGATAAGACAGCTGTCAAGCAGGAAGAATTCGATAAACCAAGATGTGTGGACCAAGAATTTTGTTGGTCTTGTATTGCTGACAAGAAAAATTAGCACAACAAAAAGACAACTTGCACAGTCTCCCGTGTGAGCTGTCTTTCTTTGCACTAATTTTCCTCATCAATGATCAAGTTAGAACCAGTCAAAAAATGTCAAAGGTTTGCAATAACTCTGCTACATGGTACATGTTCGCACAAACACAACGGAAAGCAACTCACCCTTGAAAGTTTCACTCACACATGCAGCATACAGCGTTATCAGAATGTTATCGTGCTTGGACTTTATATGGAACATCATGGCGACAGCATAAATGTGCCTGGAGTGTCAATACAATTGCTATCGCAATACATATTCACCGGGGAAGTTCGCTACAAGAGGCGTTAAGGCCCTCTGTATTTTGGGACGAGTTTCAAGGAAAAGCACTCTTCAGCTTGTCGCGCAGCTTCGTACACTGGTGGACACGCGAAAGCATCAGGACAGTATGGAAGGAGATTGTCGATGGTATGCGAAGGCTTATGTCCATACAGGAGGAAGAAAGGTGAACATCCCATAATAGCTTGTATCGCAGTTTTGTATGAGAATGTTACAATAGTAAGAATGCAGTCCCAGCTATCATGGTCAAGAATGCACCAAGAATGCAGTTATACCGTTTTGTGAGCCCGTTGGTCTGCGGGTGGTATGCTGTGCTCATATGATGAACAATGCAGCATCCCAAAATGAATAATTAATATTTGGGGTTTTACGTGCCAAAACCACTTTCTGATTATGAGGCACGCTGTAGCGGAGGACTCCGGAAATTTCGACCACCTGGGGTTCTTTAACATGCACCTAAATCTAAGCACACGGGTGTTTTCGCATTTCGCCCCCATCGAAATGCGGCCGCCGTGGCCGGGATTTGATCCCGCGACCTCGTGCTCAGCAGCCCAACACCATAGCCACTGAGCAACCAAGGCGGGTCATTCCAAAAGCAGAGCTTTGACAACTTTGGAGAGGAAGGTACAACCTCTATCACTACGGAGTTCTCGAGGTGCGCCATGTCGAAGGATGAAGCGATGTAGGACGAAAGAGGCTACATCTCGCACTGTAGCAGTTGGTAAAGCAGCAGTTTTGGTGTAGTGTGTCCAATGGTCCACAGTAACTATGATCCACCGACTGCCTTCAGGTGTCATTGGAAGCGGGCCATGAAAGCCAACGCCGACACATTCGAAGGGTTTGGCAGGGCACGAAAAGAGATGCAAGGCACCAGACGCGCGTAAAGGTGGTGATTTGCGACATTGACAATCAGAACAGCACTAATCAAACTTTCGTACAATAGTGTACATTCTGCGCCAGTAGTATTCGCCATTGCTGCAGCAATGGTGAATATGTTCGTATGATGTCGTAAGTACTCCGGCTTGGCGACATTGCAGATCGTTGTGAAAGGAGGCACAGATGCGTGATCTTAAGCTGCAGGAAATGACCAGTAGATCTCTACGGCCTTCAGGAGCATAGTTGTGTTGGTGGAGCAGCTGATCACGAATCGTGAAATGAACACCTTGGCATCTGAGGAATAGGCAACAGGGATTGTCGATAATCCAGAGAGATAGGCGAAAAGAGAAGCGATCTATGGGTCATGGCATTGTTCGGTGCCAATTAAGTCGAGGGATGACACCGCTGTGTGTGCAAGTGGTTCCACAGGCCGAGTCTGGAGGTAAAGGTGAATAGGACAAGGCATCTGCATCAGAGTGCTTGTGACCGCAGCAGTAGACGACGCGAGTATTGTACTCTTGGCAAGGTCGTTAATGATGCGACGCTCTTCGGCAGAAACGCAGTACGGTCTTTGACGCAATGATTGGTGTAAACTGGTGTCAACGTACTGCTTCACTTCCGACGTTCGGCCCAGTTGCGCCTGAGAAACATCAATAAAGTGGCGTAGAAGCTGAAGACGCTCACAACTAGTGTTCAGCAGGGGTTAGTGCGGTGGCGCTCGAGAAGATGTCAATCGACGACTCTTCAAGTGTTGAAAGGGCATGTAGTTCATTGTAGTCAATATGGCAAGATTCGTCTGGCACGCTAACAAAGAACAAAGAGTCATGGTGTTCCATGTGGTTGCTGAAACCTGTGGCAATGTCAAGCATTGGCAAGAGACAGCGAAACGACTTTGCGACTTATGAACATGCTGGACAGTATAAAGGCCTTGGCTTCGGTGACGGCACAGTAGAAGACTGGGACAAGGGCAAAAGAGCCAGGCAAAATGCCCATGTCCTCGTGCACGGCCAGTTTAGGCGGCTGATCAAGAGCATTGTGGAATGGGGCGTCACAGAGCGGCAAAAATGAAACTTCAGCTCATGCGCAGTTGATGACGGGATAGGAAGTCCCAGCCGAACTCGAGGATGACTTCATGCAAGGAGGCAGGAAGAATAATAAACTCGACAATGTACAAAATGCCTTGTATAATCACAGGGGCAGTATAGGCTGCGAGAAGTGAAACGTGCTGCGCACTTGCCGTGTGAAGTAACAGTCCAGAGACCGGCGTGGTTACCTTGTGCAGTGAGCAGCCAGAAACGGCAGCGCCGGTGTCCAGAAGCGCAAAAGTAGAAACACAATTGACAGATATTGCCACCATGTTAGCAGGAGAGGAGCGAGGACTTCGGCAGCTCAAAGATGGCACAGTTCTTGCCTCTAGAACTGCGGCGCTTAGTTTTAATGGTCGGAGGGCACGGGTCGGCGACGCAGTGTGGGCAGCGATCGTTGACGAGGAGATGGAGAGCAGCGCGATGGAAATTCAGGGAGGTCTGGACAACCACAGCGCTGTGAGAGACCAGGAACGAATTGGCACATGGGCTGACTGCCATACTGGAACAGCCGGGCAGCATCGCTGGAAGTTCGAAGGTGATGGGGTCAATGGCGAGCGCTATGTCCTTGAGCGCAGCCGGCGTAACAAATGGGACAATGTCAGGTGTCCGCCAAAGATTGCAGACTCTCAGACCAGCCCAAAATGCAGTAAGAGCAGTGGGGGCAGTAGATTGCATGCTGCAGGGTTGAGAAAGGTGGCTGGGGAGGCCTACGCACAACCTGCACATACGTATGAGGCACGGCTACAGGCTGCACTGCCTGCGCATGGGTAAGAAGCGCAGTCACAGGCGGCTGGTGGTGGGCAACAGGAACTGCTTGAGCAACCTCTTCGGCATGTGACAGTGCAGAGCATACGTGGCAGACGAGACGACGGCTCCCGAATGAAGGGGACCAAGGAAAATTGACAGGCAAATTCCTCGCGCACGAAGGCTTTGTTTTATCTGCTGAAGTAGTGGAGAGTGCTCAGGAACAGCAACAAGACTCGATCAATAGGGAATCTGCATTCGACTGAAGCTGCCGAGTCAAGGTGTGTTGCTCCTTCAACTCATCGAAGCTCTGGCATAAGGTCACAACTTCAGAAACGGCCCGTGGATTCCTAACCAGGAGCACCTGGAATGTACAGTCATAAATGCCTTAGAGGATGTGCTGAATTATCAACTTAGGGCAGGGTGGCGTTGACACATTGGGCACCGTACGTCCTCAAGATTACATAATCATTTTAGCTTCAAGTGCATTTTCGGTAAAACCACTGCTTTCAATTTATCTGCTGTACCTCGTGCCATATCCCACTGGGATGGTCTTCCCGATGATATCGTCACGATAACTGATCGTAAAATATTTCGTGAACGCCTGTGCGCGCTTTTTACATAATCTCCTTTCTTTTATATATCTGCTATGCTTGATCATGCTATGCTTTTTGTTTTTTAGTTCAGCCACTGTACAGTTGTCTTAGGTTTATTTTTGAGTTGTTTCCATTGTACTTAACAGTTCTTTGTTACATTTTTTTTTAAATAAATAAATAAATTTACAAAAGGTCAACGACTTCTTCGTAAGGCTCGTGAAACTGTCTCCAGTCTGCTGTGCTTAGGTGCACATGTGCTGTTCAGCGCGCAGTTTACAAAAAGCGAGTCGACCAAACACTTCAGTGAATGACGTCTTGAAAGTTTACCATGTCGGGATATATACTCGTTTCGCGATTATGGAACCTGAGTTGGGCAACACCAGGAAGATAAAATACGACGTTGGTCAACTTTGCAGCATCATCCCACTTAATTGTTATGTGCTCTCACACGTTCGTACGAAGCGAACTAGTCCTCCACATTGGTGTCATCTATACCACTGAAAACCTTCGGATCACGTTGCCGAGGAACCCCAGTGCAGATGACGGACTGGGGTGAAGGCGCCGGCGGGTCTCTGTTGTCGGTCAAAATGGGCAGAAGCATTCGCGTGCGAAACTCCAAGGTGCATGCAATGGAACTCCAGAAATCTCATAACAGGCTTATTGGCAATGCGTGCCTTCAAGGATGCTACGAGCAGAAACGGCAAGGCAGCATGAGGCCCCGTCTCGAAAGACACCAGCAACCAGCAGTGCAAGCTGAGGATTGGTGATGCTGCTGGACGGATGAGTGTCTTCTTCACAATATATGTATCATGTAAGCAAATTGAGTGTGCGCATGCAATGCTGGTTGTCGCTCGATGAGGGCCTTTAAGCCCAGGGTTTGCAGGGCTGCCCTGCTGACTTGTACACTGCTAATTATGTATTGCACGAGGGAACGAATCAGCAGTGGCACCAGTTTATTGGAAATATTCAGCAGCCCAGCCAGGGCTTGATGCTAGCAGAAAGCGGGCCAGCTCAGCCCAACCAAGGCACCTGTGGCGAAGCTTCCGTAGAAGCCTTTCTTTAGGGTTATACCACAGAACATCGATGGCCATATGTGCAAAACATGGCGATTCCTCGGCAGACGGATGGATGCATAGGCGCCGACTATGGGGAGTCTCCAGGGCTCGAGCCCCATCAGTTTTCCGGTTGGGGGGCAGAGCACGTATTATGCAGCACATATTGAGCAACGAAAAGCTTTATTGGGCATTTTTCATGTTGCTCTACAATTTTCTCATTGACACCTTTCATGTAATTATAGTATCCGAGGAGTTGATTTATTTGTATAAGGGCGAATCAAAATATTTGCCCCTATTTTTTATTAGCCAAATTAAGGCACACACAGGTCATCACAAATGTATGTACTATTACATATATTTACCATACCATACACTACTTTTCCACATAGTCTCTAGACCGGTTCAGACATTTGTCCCATTGCAGTACTAAATTTGATATGCACCTGTGGTAGAATTCATCCAGCTGAATGTGGAACCATCGTTGGACTGCTGTCTTGGCTTCATCATTGCACGTGAATCGCTGTCCTGCCAGGAACTTCTTCAGCGGATCAAAAACATGGAAATCACTAGGGGCGAGGTCCGGATTGTATAGTGGGTCGCCCATAGAAAATGAATCGCACTTCGTTGTTCGTATGTCATGGACGTGCGAAGCACCGCCGCCATCTTCAACATCCGACAGCAGCGCTGTGTCGCGGGGCTACCGGCAGATAAGGTCAGGCCAGTCCAAGAAAGGTCCACCGCTAGGACTGGATATGTTGACTTCGCATTTACAGCCATAATTTGGCTAAAAGGAATATGGCAAAGACTTTCCGATTCGCCCTCATGCATACTGCAGCCCTATTGGGCTATTGCAGGAGTGGGTGTGAAAAGCAGAGCAATGACAAACAATAAGAGGCAATAGGAACCATACAGACCAAATGAAATTACTAACTACATGTTCAATGGCTGCTAAAAATAAGTTTAAAGGAAGAGAACAAGTAGGACCAGGCAAAGAATTCCAATATTCAATTACACAGGGAAAGAAACCATATTTTGAAGTGTTCATATAGGCAAAATAAGGCGTAATGTTTAGGCGACGGTGGCTTCCAGTATTAGATGGTTTAGCAGGAGTTAGGTAATCATCTGTAGAAATTGGGCAAGAGGAGTTAATAATGCAATGCAGAAACTTAATGATTCGTGCGTCCGTGATCTGAGAGTGGTTGTAAGCCAACCAATCGATGATTAATTAAGACTAACGTAATTAGGTGGAATGCAAGAACTAATCTGAGTATCTTCAAGTGACGGCAAACAGCATTACTTTGGTTCTGTCCAGCTACGTGACATTTGCATAATATTTAAATCTTGGTGCATGATAGTTGGGACAATCTGTATACACAGGACGAAGTTTATTATATTTTTTAAAGAGAAGGAGCTAGCCAACTAACAATTATTCCTCGTGGTATGGATCGCCTATGCCTAGAGAATTAATATGTTGCTGTATGTTCACCTCACTTCAAATTGCTTCCGTGCTTTGTTGACCCTGAAAAAAACCTGCAGACCTCGATGAGCCCTCCGGCAGTCTTTCACGCACATTTCACACGCCACTGATGAAGATGTGTGTCTCAGTATTGCTTTGCTTTCCAGTAGGCAATGCTAAAGATCCATGAAAAAGAAAGCTCTTCTAATAATTTACAACATTTATTAGGGACAGAAACATTGCCACTTACATGCAGAGGTCACAAATATGTATACAGTAAAACCTTGTTAATTTGAACTCTGTTAATTCGAAATCCCGGATAATTCAAAGGTTTTCTGCGGTCCTGTATTTTCCAATGTAAGTTTGACCGAATAATTCGAACTGGCGGCCTAGGCCAACCCAGCTAATTCGAAGATTTGGGGTGCTATGTGGCAATTCCCTATTCCCATTTCACCGCAAACCCGACGAAATGACGGCCATTTGAAGCCGTGAGTGACGCCACATAGCAATCACGATTATTTATAGACGAAGCGCCACGGTACGCCCCACGCGCTGTCTAAATGCGCGCCTGCAGAGGAGATGTGCTTCACTGCAACGCAGCGGGCACACCGGTTTTTGTCATGTGCTCTCGTCCTGCACTTCGCACACTCCTCGCAGGCAGTGGTCACAGCGTTAGCACTTGTTCCGTGCCACTGTCACTGGCTGCCGTTCGCCCATTCTCTCTCCGCACCTGCCGCGACGTGTGTGCACGCATCGCCGCTCTGCGCCGATTCTTTGTGTGCGGTGGTTATGGGTGTTGCAGCTAGCGTGGTCTTCTTTTCTTTTTTTTTTTTCTGAACTGTGCAGAAGTGCCAGTGAGCGAAGATGCCAAACTATAAGACTTTAACGCTGCAGCAGAAGTTCTGCTTGATCCAAGAAGCAGGTAAGAACACGTGTTCCAAGACCGAGTTGGCTGAAAGGCACAGCGTGCCCCTCTTGACGCTGTTCACAATATTGAAGAACAAGTCAAAGGTACTGGAGGCCTACAGCAAGACATATTCTTTGAAGCAGTCGCGAGTACGAGCTCCCACGTACCAAGACGTGGAATCAGCTTTACTTTGCTGGCTGCAGAAAGCAAACGCAGAACACCTTCCCGTCAAGAGAACAATACTGCGGGAGAAGGCCAACGACTTGGCTCTGAAACTTGGGCACGAAGAATTCAAGTGTAGCAATGGATGGTTCAGCCGTTTTAAAGAGCACAATAATTTGACCTTTGTAGCTGTCTGTGGCGAGAGGGGCAGCGCAAATGAGAGCGTTGTCGATGACTGGAAGAAACACACGTTGACTCCGTTGCTTAGTGAGTGCGGTGCAGACGATGTGTACAACCTTGACGAGGCAGCCCTTTTTTGCAAGATGCTGCCAACAAAAACGTTTGCAGCGAAGGGCACCGCGGTCAAGGGTTGAAAGCAGGGCAAGGAAAGAATGACCATTCTGTTTGGCGCGAACATGTGCGATAAACACAAGCTACCGTTACCCACAGTTGGAAAGAGTGGGAAGCCTCGCTGCTTTAAAAATGCACGGCTGCCACCAAGGGATGAGCTTATCTACCCACACAACAAGAAAGCCTGGGTCACAGGCGCAATATTTGAAGATTACGTTCGGCAGCTTGACCGCAAGTTTACGGCCACAGGCAGGAATGTACTCTTCATTGTTGATATTGCCTAGTGCATGGTGACATCCCGCACTTGAAAGCTATCAGGATGATATTTCTTCCAGTCGATCTCTCAGCCAGTGGACCAAGGCATCATTCAGCACACAAGGAAGATTTACCACCACCATCTGCTCAAGCGCATGCTCCATTGCAACGACAACGACAAGGGGTACTCCATCAACCTCCTCGGGGCCATATATCTTATTGCATATGCATGTAAGCAAGTGGAACCCACTTTGATCATATGGTGTTTTGAACACGCTGGCTTCTCGAAGGGAAGCATCGTCGATACTGATGCTGAATATTCATGTGCACTTGATTAAGAAGGAGCCTAGTATTGTGACCGCAGGAATGCACTCTGCGCAGAGGATAGCGAATCCGGTGCAGTCGGCTTTGCCAAGTATGTGAACTTTGAAAATGATTAACAGACATGCTACTGAGACTTGGAGAGTGAAGCTACCACTGATGCGACCACGTGCAATGACGGCGACGGCGATGACGCTAACGAGCCCTCCCGAGCACCCGCTATTGGGGAAGTTATCGGATCACTGAATGTTATCCACAGTTTTGTTGAGTGCCACGGTGGAAATTCTCAAATGCTGCACTAGTTGGCCAACTAGATAACATGACTTTTGGAGCCTCGAACTACAGGATGCGGGAAACCAGAATTTATATTACTTTAAGTAATCTAGAAATCGCCGAATAAAGGTAGCGCATTCCTGCAGCGAAATCTTTTTGCCTGGGTTGCATTTTTTGTGTGTTCAGTTAATTCGAAAACCCGCTTAATTCGAAGATTTTTTGCAATCCCAATTACTTAGAATTAACGAGGTTTTACTGTAATTCAGTCACCAGCCAAAATGAGGCCAAGGATTTGCTCGAAATCAGAATCAATAGCAGTCTTTCTCAGCAGCACTTATACTAGCACTCGCAGTAAAAATATATATGTATATGCATACATGACTCGCCATCCCAGCCTGGGCCTGCGAAGCGGATGTCTAGCTAAACTGCTGAAAACCACCACCACATACAAGGACACCACCGCTGGTCGCATTGCCGTTTCTTTTCCCGTTTGCCGCTCCTCATACTCACGCTGCTCCTCTAGAGTACGAACTATGTGTTGCTCACCCAGAGCGGTGCTGCAACAATGAAATCAGTTGCTAGGCTAATTTTTTTTGTATACGAAAGGCCAGTGACGTCAGCCCCCAAGTTGCAAGCTTCCGTTGCCAGGGCAGCTTGCACAACAGTAATCTCTACCGGGAAACTTATGCGGGCAGTGCTGTGTGCTTCACGTCGTTATCAGGAGCGCCTTATCACTAATTATGTGGTTCAGATGTTGGTTTGTGCTCATTCTTTATTGAAACAAATGCTGTTCTGTAGGTTGTATACATGATTCCAAACAAAGTATGCACTTTTCGCTTTACTTTTCCGAGTCCAGGATGACATTAGAGGTTCTTCTTAGACCACCTGTTTACAGTTATAAGTATTTATAGAAGCCTGTACGACAAGGAGGTAGTGCACAAATGCAAAAATCCGTCACCCTTGCAATTGGTGCCCTGTGTTTCATTGAGAACTGTAGGCAGCACAATCTTAAGAAAGATGAGACTTGTTGCTTCAATTCCACTTTCTTCATGATGATATTTGTAACTAAGACAATGACAGGGATTTGCTCATATGTGGCAAAATATATAATGAAGCCATCAAGCGCATAGTGCACATTATATCTTATGATTTAATCCGCACTGCAAATACTAAAAGGCTACAATGTTTCTCAACACCTTTGTTGCCTATTCCAAGTCATGCTTCCACCTGGAATTAGAGCACACAGAGCGCCTGCAGATCTATATGGTGATTTATTATTGCAGCAACACACGCAGCAGCACATGCACTGTAATAAACATGAGCTAAATAGAAACAACACGATGAGGTGGCTGCCCTTCAAAAAAATTTGCTGGAATGAGAGACACAAAAGAATGTGAGCTACAGAAAACAGGATGACAGTGAGGTCTTAAGTGACAGTGCACAAGAAACATAAATTTCCTTTTAAAATATGCTTAACCCATTGGCTACTAAATATTACACATGCTGCAAGCCCCTGCACACTGATTATAGTTGCTGCATGTGTGCTACGATAGTTTCCACAAAATAATAAATACTAAAAATTTTTTAAAATCTAACCGCCACTGTAATGGAAAAGTAGTGATATCTATTGACAACACCTTTAAACGAGTGTAAGCAGATATTGCTCGTTGGGTCATTTATGAATAGCTTTTTAAACCAACCATCACCGGCGTTGGCAGTATGGCCAGCTCCTTCGTAGCCAATGAGTGGGTTAAGTCTCACAGCACAGACAGTTTCTCAGCTTGTATATTTCAGGGTCATGTCCACCGTAACTCAACCTATTCGGAATAACTGTCTCCTGCATTATGCGCCACAGCTAGTATAGCTTTACTGCAGCATTCGCAGCTACAATATGCAAAATTATCCCTGTCGGTTTCTAGAAAGTATGGCTTCACTAATCTGAGCTAAGCTCACATAGTGAAGTACTAATGTCAAAAGTAATGTATGTGGATGAATAGAGCTAAAGGAACAGGGAACCTGCACCAACTCCCACCACTAAAATCTGTGTTCTACCTAACATCATTCTTTTTCTAGAAAAAGGCCTATCCTACTATGCACAGAATGACTAGAAATGTGTGGGCCTCTTGTTGGCAGTCTTGCATGTGGCTCCACGTGAGCCTCACGTCATGAATGAGGCTTTAGCTCTGGGGCAAACTCCAGCAAAAATGCCTCCAACAAGTCCTGAAAAAAAGTATATATTCAGACTAGTAACAGTTGACAAGGGACATTAAATGTGGTCAAGTCTACACCTAAGTTGATAGGTACACCCGGCGACAAAAGTTTACGGACCACGGGATCTCTGAAATCATTCCATTCCCGAACAGCCTGTAGCAGTAGCCAGTAAAACTGTATACAACAATGTTGTTAGCATATTCTAGTCAAGGCCCAAAATGTAAATACCAGACTGCATTGTGAGGTTGCAGAGATATTCAGCTTTTTCTCAGATCTCATGTCCCGCAATATTTTGTCGCCTGGTGTACATAAGGAAGGCAAATTAAAGAAACACTATGTTAGCACACTAATGGCTTTATTTTGTTACTAGTATACTTCTGGGAAAACTGACGGTAGATACATGAAGGACGTACTCAAGTAACATTTTAGGGACTGCCTAGTGTTGTACACAACTGAAGTGCCAAAAATGCATCAATACTCACATAAAAAAGCTGCTTGTTCAAACGAACATTTTGGAAGACATCGAATGCTTTGGCTGCACCCCTGCGAGCATTTTGCTGCCCAACTACATCAAGAATGTCTGCAATATAGAACAAGAATTAGTTAAACATGAAGCATATGAAATACATTCTTCATTACAATCTTCATTACAATCACTATTTTAGTCAACACACAGTCAAGCTTATTGCTCATCAAACCAAAGGCAGACTCGCACATATCTTAAATATGCTACCCAAAATATTGCATTTGAAGTACTTTCGTAAGTATTTTGGTATTTAACGGATACTTTTGCAAAAGAGTATTTAGCACTGGAACTTAAATACCTTTTAGTGATTTAAGATACCTTTCAAGATACTTCAATCGGAGTCAGTTGGTGTTGTAGATGCAATATTGCATTGCCTCTTTTACACATGGCTCATGATGTGAACACAAATTTTTCAAACTGTCGTAGTGGCAGTCATTGTCATGATCTAAGACTCTTGTTCCTGTCAAATGCCACACTGTCTTTCACAAAGCAAGAACACAAAAACTAGGCACGCTGCCTTTTTATTACCCCAAGTTATCACTTGAACACGCCTCATGGTTGGTATTGGGAGTCCTCCGAAAGAGTAAGTTCTTGAATTTATGCATCACTCAAAAACAGTACAATCTTCTTGTGCCACTCTGCCATGTCTGAATTCAAGAGACGCATGCTGCGATCTTGACATTGACCTTTCTAATGGCACTTGTTGCAAACAAAAGCTATCACGGAATTTCAGTTGAGCCAACTCCCACCCAGACGACATGACCGGTAAGCAGGGATTCCCCACTGAAAATTATCTTGGGAGAGGCAAAGCCAAACTCAAGCATGGCACTTAGGAGGGAATGCGGGCCTAAAATTGCAATTTTTGACAGAAATATGCAATTTCTCATTTTGTTTATTTTGGATTCCCAGATGTAAACAAGCTCATCACGAAGTTTGGTTGCAATCTGCACCGCAAGAAAGAAACAAATATATTATCGCTGTCGAGAGTGCCCATGAATGGTGTACTCAGGATATGGCCACAGAGCAGGCAACAAATCAAACACGGAGTGAATGCCTCCATCAGAAAGCTTGTTTTTCACGCTTTTTAATCATGAAAGAGCCTCCACTGAGAGTAATGCAGACCGCAAAGTAAAAACCAAAAAAAGAGAGAAAGGCATAGTTCTGGCTGCAGCGCCATTGTCTACAAACACAGAAAATAGCGCTAAACTGCTCTAAAGCTGAAAAAAAGTGAAGACAACTTGAAGCAATTGCCACACAGCAGGCTTGAATTGAAGAGGAGGATCCAAGCTATGGAGCAGGGCACTTTAATTATTTTTCGTTTTAAAATAAAATATGTTCTTAAATCTTTCAGCTCATTTTTCTCAGTTTGCACTTTTTGGCTGAACAAAGACCTTCAGGAAAACTGTTTTCCAAACTGCTTCATCAAAACCTGCTTTCAAAGTGCTTCCTGGCCTGAAATTATGTCAGGGACAAGATGGGGTACTTTCTGTATTTCTAAATATTTATTAACACAAAAATTTATCACATATTGACATATGACACTGAAAAAAATTGAACTTTGCCTCAAAGTGATGACATTGTTACAGAAATGTACTGAAAAACTTGCGACCAGCCTTATCCTGTACTGTAACCCTCTAGAAGGTATCTAAGGAATACAATGAGTGTGTATTAATTAATTCTGAAACGATAGATTTCCCAAGGCGACATGCCTAATTGGTCCATATGACAGCCATAACTTCTTCATTTGATCTGTGTTAGTGAAATTTACAATATGTACATAAAACAATATATTTTTATAAATATCCATGCAACAGTTCATAAGTTAATATTCGGCCCACATCCCCCCTTAAACAGACTGTTACATGATTTTCTGTGGCCTATTACCACTGCCTTCACTAACGATCTCTAGCCAGCACAGTCTCCTGGAAATGTTCTTGCCAGTATTGAATGGCTTCAATGAATTTGGCTTGTCATGAATTGGTTATTACTGTAAAAGAGAATGGTCGGACTGCTTCTTAAGTGCGTTATCATTTCGGAGAAATTTTATCGCTGTCTGAGCTCATGCATCGGGGAGAACTGCACCAGACAAAGTCACACAGGACACAAATGCTTTATCATTAGAAAAGTGAATGTGACATGTAGCTATACGGTCATAGCAAATACGGACTGTTGCTTTTATAATCTATCCAGGTCAAGCATTGCACACATCTTGCTCAAATATTACATTTCCTTAAACCTCTCTTCCAAAACAATTTCAGTAAGGTCTTTGACACCACGCAAGGCCCATTCACATTGTGCTGATCTACAGAAAACTGTGTGACAAGAAAAATAAGAATGCATAAAATGTTGCACAGAAACCGTCAAAGATGATTATTAAAGAAAGCAAAGCTTAATTTACTGTTGTGAAACACACAATGCTTGTCTCTGTGTTGTTTTCTTGTCTAGCAGAACCCTTGTTGCACAGCTGTACCTCACAATGCAACACAGGCATGATAGTAACACGCACAGCTGTGCATGAACTTTTTTTTCCTCTTTAAAGGAATACTTGCCTCAAGGCATATGGGGAATAAAATAAAATAAAATAAAGGCTTGGGTCACTTGGCTTCAGTCCGGCCTTTCTCAAGACTGACCACCTGTGTTCAGCCCCAGCCACACTGGCGAAAACGCGATGCTGTGGTGGTGTAACCACACTGACTGGCGGTGGGCCACTGCGGCAGCCTCCTCTGTATTACTCTGCGTGCATGTTTTGTGCTTTTTTTCTTCATCTGATAGACTGGTGCTGTGTTTAGACTCTTCAGCCTTTGTTCTTAATGCGAATCATGTGTGATGATAATCATGTTGGTGTGCTTCCTTCTGTTGCGTCGTTGCTGCATTCAAAAGACAAGGAGAATGAGGTACTGGGGTGTCGCCTTCGAATACTTGTATTCAGGGTCCATCTTGTCATACTAAACCGGATGTGGTGCACTGCCTCCGAAAACCTTTTCACTGGGATGTCTCGGGTTATACTCATCATTGTAAAATCAGTTGCAAACCACGACAACCAAAACAAGTGCAAACAACAGCTGACGCGAGGAGACAATAGTGTGAAACGAGTCGCCCGGCTGACACCAGACACAAGTACGAATAGAGTGCTCGGGCAGGTCGGCATGACACCAGTTTCCCACTTCCACGTCCCTAAAAGGGCTGCTCTTATTGGTCTCTTTCCGTGGCACGTGGCAAGTCGCGAAAGGTTGGCCCAGGACCGATCACTCTGGCAGCACGAAAAGGCTGCCCTATGTCAGTTTCCATGGCCTGCGTTTTTCCACTAGTGCGGTCGGAGCTTTCCAGGGCGCAGCCAAAGGAGGTGTCCAGCATATGCTTTGTAGCTGCCACAGTAGCTGAGTAGTATTTGGGACATCTTTCTTGGTTGACATTTGTCGATGCCTAGGGAAATCGACAGTGTAAGGAAACAACATGCAACACCTATATACTCTGTTTCACAAGTAAGTTGCAGCACCGCTGGCAATATCCTTGCACAGTGGAATATAGTTTCAGGGGTAACTGTTTGATTGCTGACAGGATTAGAGAGCTATTTTGGCATAGTACATGATACGTTGCAGTGGTATGTGACATGCTAGGCCCTTTGTGCATGCACTTCAAGTACCACAAATTACAGTGGTGATTACCACCAGTAATTGTAATGCCGCCCTAACTGATTACGGAGCAACACGGCAGCACCAATACAGCCAAGACCGCCCATTTCGATCCAAATTTACGCTTGTGACTGGATCTCCACCCTAACAGCAAAAAATAAATGTCAAAATCCTTCTTCGTTTAGTTTTCCCTGCCGCTGATGGCAAAACGTTCAGTATATTTTTCGTTATTGGGATTGGCTGTTTATTTTCACACTGCAAGGACTACCAAGGCGGCGATGAGCTGTAAATGTAGTTTGATTTCCTGTTAGAAGATGGTGCCACAGCATTAGCACTGGTGATGTGTTGACGATGTGGAACGGTATAAAAGCCTAATTGTTCGCTGCACCATGAATTTACGACTTTGCTGTATCATGGTATGTGGGGTCTCTCACACCCGTACTCTTGGGACAAAGGAACGATAACACAGTAGTGCAGACAATCACAAGGGCATTTATTGCACCTTTCATAGATCAATGCCTGCTAGCCGAGTTGCTATCCACAAAACATGCCGATGGGAACGCGACAAATCTAGAAGTCTGACTCACCGCGACCGGAAGCGAGCGAATATGTTCGCCCCATGCTGGATCCCAAGGCCTGGTCGTTCGCGTGTATGGTCACGCGAATCGTGGCGCGTTCGAGGGCGGCCACGCGAGGCGGTCTCGCAGAAGCATGGGTCGGCGCGCACGCGGGAGACGTCCCCGCCATGCGCCGACCCGCCGGGCAAGAGGGTCGCTGCACGTGCGGCACAACCGTCCCGCTTGCTGTCTCGAACCCAACCGCCCGAGCGCCTTGTCTCCCGACGCCCGAGTAACCCCGCAGCGGCGCGACACTAGCGGCATCTCTCGCACTGCGCTTCAACCACTCCAACCGCCGCGGGCGCCAAGCCACGCGGCGGGCGAAGCCGCCCTGCAGGAGACGAGCTATGCGGGAAAACTAGATCTCAGGGGAGGCGTGAGAGTCACGCATCCCCACAGGTACTCGATCACTGTGCCAAGCAAACGTCACATAGACTCCAAGCAGACGATGCAGCGCGAGTGAACATTTATAAGGATGTTCAACCTTACTAATGGCTAAGGAGGCTGCGAGCAACTGCCGAGAAAGAAAGCGCATAGGTGAAGCAAAGCCCCGCCATCACAATTATGTAAACGCAGCCTATGGTTACAATGCCAGAACATTTGTTACATCAATGCACCAACCGTGGAGCATGTATTGAAATGATGTGAAGCAGATGCTGAGCAGACAATGCAACAGGGATGAACACATCTTGAGAGGCACTCAGCCTTCCAATCGGCTAAGGAGTCCTGCAGCTTCTACATTGTGGCAAGGAACCACTGTGATAGGGTATAGTACATCCCTTTTGCCACCGACTGAGCATCCACTCCAGCTTGGCATCGGATGACAGAATGCAGCCTTCTATACTAACCCAAATCTCCATATTCCCTTCTGTTCTAGTTCCAACCACCATAGTATCCAACTCCATAAAGAAAGCTTCGTTTTTAAAAGTGTTCTCGCTCATGGCCACAAAAAAGTTTCTCACTTCCGAGCACATATAGTGGTGCTGCCTCTTGAAAGTGCCACCACAGTATCAAAAGTGGGGCACCATAGCAGACTGGCTCTATTCGTTATACCTGATAAGCCGTGTTCGCAATTGATTTGATCACTTACACGTGGCGTTCAAAAGTGTTCGCGAGTTTTTGAGTAATTTAGGTGGCTCGCTGTGCAATTGGCTATTGTTTCCAATTTAAGAGGTATGCGTGCATTATGTACGCTGCATCATCATTCTGAGGCACCTAAAAGTAGTACTGGAAAAAGTGTTACGAGAGTGTGGCAAATTGGTTGCTTTTGTGGAAGGCAATTGGATGCTACAGCAATGCGAACCATTTGTAGATTCTACAACAAAGGATACATGCAGCTAAGACCAAAGGCTGTACAGTTAGTTAAACCTCGACATAATGGACTTTAATGAAATTCTCGATATAATGAAGTATTTAACTTTCTATAACTTATTTTCCATAGAACGCCCTACATTTAGAACCTCAATATAACAAAGTGTGTTTATGCATAAATTCAATATAATGAAATTTCAATGCAGCTGCAGTGGGATACCGAGACAATAAATGGAAACTTCTGCAGATGCAGATGGTGAAATGGCTGAATTACAAGTGGCGGCTTGCGAACACACGTCTTGAATTGCACGCCACATAACCAAGATCGATTGTCAAAGTGGAGCAGCTTCATGTTCCATGTAAATCCAAGTACGATAAGATTCTATCGTGCACCGTGCCCTGTAAGTTTTGGGTCAAGTGAAAGCGTGCGAAGGTGGGCCGAGAAGGATGGTGGCTTTATGAGCACTGTCTTCTTGATACCTTCTTGATACTTCTTGACCAAGTATGATGTACCCAAGGTAGGATAGCCACACAAGGTTAACGCTAGCCGCCAAGGAACAAAGAAGTAAATGGAAGAGAGAAGGTGACAGGAAAGGTCAAAAAGTGAGAGAAAGACAGATTTGAGAAGAGAGAGACAGGAAAAGGCAACTGCCAATTTCCCCCGGGTGGGTCAGTCCAAGGGTGCCGTCTACATGAAGCAGAGGCCAAAGAGTTGTGTTGCTTCCACCGGGGGGCCTTAAAGGTCCAAACACCCGATATTGGCTCAACACCCTGGATCACCCTTTCCTCGGACATGGCTAAGCTGTGCACAGCTAAGCTGCACACAGCTACATGCGGAAGGGTCCAACCCTTACGTGCTCGGGTACATGGTATTGCAACACACCAAACGCCTGCTGACGCAGACGCGCCTGCGGGGCATCCAGAAGGGAGTGAGGAGCAGGCTTTTGTTGGAAAGAGAGCATTTGAGAGAAAGGTGACTTCGGGCACCATTTGCAAACTCGACGTGCCGTGTAAAACAGAAAAAACTTGGCTGTGATGTTCACAGCAGCATATGTTATCCACAGACTGTTTTTTCACCAAGCCCAAGAGGTGCTTCAGGACAACTTTAAAGATAAAAAAGCACACTCGCAGGAACCTTCTAGCTGCTGCCAGTATACACCAAAGCGTATTTTTCAGCACACACTAGGAAATAAGCACAGGCTGCAAGTAATGTTTATGTGCAATTCGTCGGTGGTCCTTGGTAATTGTCAAAATGAGTTGAAAGGAACACTCAAAGATATCTGTTCAAAATAATATTTTCGGTATTCTAACCAGCAGAGGCATATTCTAGTGCATAACACACATGACTAAGAGCTCCACGAGGTACTATTTATGCACCGAATCGCTTTAAACATGATTGCTGCACCGGAATGTCTCCACCCATACGGACAACCGAAATGCAACAATGTAGTAGTGCACGTAAAACTTCATGCTCTGATAGTGTGCATCAAGACGGCAAGTTGGGCCAGTTGGTTGGGATTCATATTTAAGGTTCATTACAGCGTAACACAAGACAAGGACAAAAGAAGGTATAAAACGACGACACGGCGCTGACTCTCAACTGATATTTTATTGAAGACATGTCTAACATATATATAGGTGTCAGTTGATAACCATGACATACACGAGACACAGAGATGCATCGAAGCAACTATGACTAACTGACGGATAATCGAAATTGAGATAGGTATTGCAGTTCGTTGTCATGAAGAGTGATAGATAGTGTGCCACTGTCTTCTCAGCAGTGCACCATGGCTGCGCATTTCGTGCATTTAGCAAAGACAGGTCAGTATTCGAGTTTTGCTGCATATACCCAGCAGGCAAAAGAGTGAGTGCCGGAGCACAGATGTACTTGACGTGCCGACTGCACGGAGATGTGATGGCTGCAGTGCTCACAAGACATTTTGTGTCCACTTGTGTGATGCTTATCTTGGTTGTGCTATGGTTAGCTAAGACAGTCAAAGAAAGGGTCGACTCCAATTAGATGAGGCACGTCCTACACAAGTGGCATCAAGTGAAGCAGACGATGAAGCACCTTCGCTCATGATTGCCGCACTGGTGGCCGCTTGAGGGCGCAAACCATTTTCTAAAGTCATCCACTGCCTTGTCTCAGGGCCAGTTGACATTTGCACAATAGAGCTATGCGTGCAATTTAGGTCTCAGGGTTCGCAAAGAAAGCTGTGATTTTAAAAAAAAGTGACGCAGATTCCACGCACTATGGGAATTGTCGGTAGCTGGCTACCTAGCATCGTTGGGGATTACACAAAGCGTTACTAGATGGACCAACATGCTTATGCAAGACAGACGGCTATGCGCCTGATGTGAGCACGTGTGTGATGACAGCAGCAAGATGACAGTAACAACGATCGTGTGATGCCGCCGGTGGGATTTCTAATTCGGCCGTTCAATATGAGCATATGACATACTGACTACATCTTATACAATCGTACGTACAGACATGTGGTGTACGCTAAAATGACAATGGCATATGCACTCCTGCGATGAAACTTGTTCAACCTCTTCTGATCATCAAAGCAGTACAGCATCACCATTTCTATGTAGCGTTAACTGCCATGAGAAGGAGAGCAATGGGGGATGCAGGTCGATCCCAAAGACGGTGCAGTTGAACACAGCACCTCAAGGCATGAGCTGTCACGAGGAAAGAACACAAGAAACCGGCAAGTGACGCAAGCGGCTTTGGCAAGATGCATGCGATTGTGGCCTAGTAGTTATTGGGTTGCTGTGCCCGAAGGCCGATCATGCATTTCTTTTTATTACAGAGGTCCGAAGCATGGCGAGATAGGCAATACCTACCCACCACCTGGAATGAGGCAAAGAATGCTCTGCCTTAAAACAAGAAATTATGGTGGTCCACATTATTTCTAGCCGATTACAGACCTTCAAAGCGTTTAGTATGCAACCAAGAATGTCTCGTCCGCTAAAGGAAGGAAATGCATTGAAATTTTTGTCTTTTAATTAGTAATTGCAACAGTAGCCAGAACAGAATAAGCGAAAAGGGAGATAAGTAAAGAACATGAGGGTGACCTTATTGGAACATTAAGAAAGATATCTTGACATGCTGACGTAAACAAATGTACTACTAACGTGGCAAGTTTTCAAGAAGCAGTGATTTGGCCTGCTTGCGAGCGGCAAGCTGTTCCTGCTCTGAGCGTTGTGGCCACTCGGGGGCAAGCTGACCTCCAGGCCATATTGACTCCCGCAGCATGTCCAACATGTAGACTTGCATGGGCTCCGAAAACACCCACGACACCCATTCACGCAGTTGCCTGGAAAAAAAAAAAGACAACAAGATACTTTGCAGTGCTTATTAAGCAAAGGGAATACAATGGTCAGACACATAGCAAGGGCTGGTAACTATCTTCGGATAGTGCAGGAGGGACGAAATACCAACGAATACACAGGACAAGTGCTACTTTCAACTGAGGTCTATTGCAAGGTGTACACTGACTATGTAGGTGTTAGCCTCCCAGAGAGAAGAACATAGAAGTAAGACACGTAATCACCAGAGCTTATGCTTACGCATCTAAACACAAATCCTGTATGTCATGTAGTTGCAGCATGCGCCGACTCTAGGAACTAAACGACGGGATGAGGAAAAACAAATAAGGGGGGAGTGTTATTTCTCCTCGTCCCATCGTTTAGTGCTCCTCCAGATAAGTTAAAGTATAGTTGTCCCATCATTTAGCGCTCCTCCAGATAAGTTAAAGTATAGTTGGAATTCGCATTTGTGGCAATGAGCTGCCAAATTACTAATGGTAGCTTTGCGAAATTTGCTACAGTGTTTCCTTGGCCAGACAATGCAGTGCTCAGTCTGGCCTACACAGACTCAGCCAGGAGAAGATGGAATTTTGTGCACCATGCCATCTGAACAGTCGGCTGAACTTTGGACACTTCTGCAACTCGGTGGACTACAGGAACAGCTTTGAGTTGGGCTTCATTTGAGAATATGGGGGCTAGAAAGCGCATGTTATCATATCTATTATCAACCTGACAGACCATGGACGAGTTATGGTATCCAAATACTGCAGATGTTAGACTCGCACTCAGTAATTGTTGAGCCCGCACATGAAAACTACACTCCACATTGCTTTAAGATGCGTGGTCACAACATTGTTTCAAACATGTTTTGTCTATGTTTTCTTTTTCTGCTATGTTCATTTTTACTTTCAGGTATATTTTTTATGTGAAAATATACAGTGGACTCCAGATAAACGAAAATGCCGGATAAATGAAAAATGATATCAATTTCGGTTGGCCGCCCATAGGCACAATGCTACCACACTTGGGAACGGAACTCAACTTTCCATGATCTCCGGTTAAACGGAACTACTGCCTACCTCATCGGCTTATGGAACCGAAAAAAAAAATCAGACAAACACGTCAAATGGCGATGCTAAAAATAATGAATAAAATCGTATCTACTAGGCAGTTGCGGGAAAGTTAATGCAAGATAAGGATGTCAATATTGCAGATGGTGTTTCCATCGCGATAACTTCACTATGCGAGTAAAGATCCCAGAGGAGGAAGAGAGCGCTAATGCATAGTAGGCACTGCAGTCAGGCTGCCACTACACTGTTTTATCCATACAGCCCAGAATACGAGGCCCCAAATGCTGGCCCTTGTTACCTGCTCCGAGGAGACAGTTGAAAATAATACCGATAAAATTCGTAATGAAGTTTATGAAGGTTCTATTGACGATGACAGATATTACTGTTCCAGTGAACGTTACTGTCTGGGGCCAGATAGCAAGAGATGGAAGTCTGCAGCATTATTCTGAACACAAGAGCTGCGCAGAATCAATAGGAGTGCTTTTGCACATAAACAGAACTTTGCGCAAGAAATTTACAATATTAGAAGCAGAATACAGTAATCGTTCTTTTTCTTCACCACAGTAAACACTCCGACGCTTTTTTAATAAAATGACTGCAATTTTGGGTGCTCTGCTTAAATGAAACCTTGAATAAACGTAACACATCTTTCTGTACCTTCGAGTTCCATTTAAGCAGCGTCTACTGTAGTCAATTTATTTTGCTTTGAACCGGTTTTGTATGCGCATTGTAACCGGTAGTAATTTTAAAATTGCAGCAGGTGTTATTGCTGTAAAATGCCCATTCACCAATTTTTTTTGTTTTATTTCTTTTGTGTTTTCTTATGGGAAGGACAGGCGTTAGTCAGGTGGTGTATGATCTACTGCCCGAACCCTTTGTCGGTTTGCACCCAATGAACCAAAATAAACATTATTATCAAAAGCTGAACATGCAGGAGTTGAAAAATGTTGTGGTTTGGTTCCTTTTTATCTGGTTTCGGTGCAGTGTTCCTGAAATGTTCATTTATTTTCCTATAAACATTCTGTTGTATTTATTTTTGTTTTGCTTGTCACCTGCTTATGCATTTTTTTTCTGTACTTCTGCACCTCCCGCAAGGTTTTGATAAGTCAGTTGTAGCAGATAGCACGAATCAATGTCTGTAGCTGGATGATATTGTTACAGTGCATTTGGACAGGACTGTGCGTGCAACAGGAAGACGAAGAGGAAGCTGTAGACTGGCTCCTGGAGTTGTGACCTTTGTACCAGCCTGCCTGAATACCACCAACTTTTCCCCATGTAAATAGTTGTAAATACATTTGTGCATCGGGCTTCCTCTTCGTAACAATATGAAGAGGTAGACAACTTGCAAGGCAAGTTATGGTGCTCAATTAGCTAAGTAGCAGTAAACCATGTGGGGTTCTCCTCCCATACTCTTGAGACAAAGGAACAACAACACACTAGTGCAAACAATCACAAGGGCATTTATTGCACCTTTCATAGATCAATGCCTGCTAGCCGAGTTGCTATCCACAAAACATGCCGATGTGCGCGCGACAAATCTAGAAGTCCGACTCACCGCGACCGGATAGCGAGCGAATATGTTCGCCCCATGCTGGATCCCAACGCTTGGTCGTTCGCGCGTACGGTCACGCGAACGGTGGCGCGTTCGAAGGCGGGCACGCGAGACGGTCTCGCAGAAGCATGGATCGGCGCCCAAGCGGGACGTCCGCCGCGCTCGCCGGTCCGCAACCCAAGAGTCAGCATGTTCTCCCTTGCGCCCAAGTAACCCCGCCGCAGCTAAAGCCCCTTGATAATTTGAAAGTAGCGACACTCTCCTCATCACGGCGCTTTCCTCCTCGATTCTCCTCGCCCGCCAGCTGCGCACGGCACGCTATTCCTCCTGGGCTCCCGCGGACGGGCCGCAGGATTCTATGGAGGCGTGTTATGTTGGGCCAGTTGCGTGCCCCAGTTGGGTTGAAAATTTTGAGAAATGCTAATAATAGCATCGATAATGCTGGAGGCAACGTTTATGAGGAGGTTGGTTTTTTCTTAAAGCCGTATGAACGGGGTATACTGATTTAAAGGGAGCTTTGAGGCGAGTTCTATACTCCAGACAATTTTTCTGCCACATGATCAGATGCTTTACTTCGTGCGTCTGGTCTAGTATTGCTTGTGACACATCCCTTTGTGTGTGGCTTATTAAGCGAAAGCCTTAGACCTCTGTTTCAAGGTCACATTGTGAGCTACAGAAAATATCACGTGACCGAAGGAAGGCGGGAAGCGAACCAAAGCATGTGCAGCCGCGTATATGAGATGATTAATGATTACCAAAGTAATGATTGATTACTGATTGGATTGTTGTTCATGCACCCTAATCCACCCCAATCGGTCTTAATACCCTTTCATCAACACTTCACCTTAATCCACCATAATCCGCCTTAATTCTCCTCCACGCACCTAAATCTTTATTCATGCATCTTAATCCTTCGTAATGCACTCTAATCCACCTTAATCTTCTTTAATACACTCTAATCAACCTAATCCTCCCTAATCCACCTTATGTCAACCACTAATGATTCATTAATTAACTTGGGTAATCATTCTCTCATACAGGGGGGGACATGCTTTGGGTCCCCTTTGGCCTTCCTTGGGTCACGTGATACGTCCAGTTTAGAACGCGACCTTGAAACATAAAGATCTAAAGGCTTTCGCCTTAAAACTTAAAAAAAAGCTCAATTTTGACTAGTGAACGCTCATCACCTACAATACTACGGGGATACTTGCCACTAATTTTTTCAGGGCGCAAAGCAGAATCAATAATACTGCGCTTCCGACTGAATAACAACAGTTAGCGACGTGCGAAGTAATGGAGCCACCCCAGAATATTAAGCATACTGAGGACAACCGCAACAAAAACGCTGGTGAGCAGGCCGGAAGAATGATAAAAAAATGCAGCATTATGGGATGCTTTGCTACGAGCTATAAGAAAGACTCCTCAGCTCGCAAACAACTCTGTTCTTTGTCAGAACAAAGTTGCTTCGGCCAATGTCATGCAGCCACTGCTTCCTACGCAAGCCGTTACGCTTTCGTTGTGGTATTATAAAAACGGCATAACCATCTTCAGGCTTCTTGCTGCAGTTATATGCGCAACAGCCCGGCATAGCGCTAGCACATAGACCGGAAACACTGCGCACAACGTTCGCTACGCCGAGCTAAAGCACCGAGCCAGCCGTGCTCAGGAGGAAAATGGCGCGAACGAAAAAGAAAAACACAAGAAAAACGCAAGAACCGCGAGTTTCCAAGGGCAACGGCAGGGAGACCAATCGTCGTGCAGAAAAACGGGGGCAAAACTGGTTCCCGTGGGGGGGACACGCAAGGGGCGAGGAGGAGGCGAGGAGGTCGCGCGGCGGCGGCAGAGTTCAAAGAGTGGCGGTACTTTCAAATTATCAAGGGACTTTAGCCGCAGCGCAACACTCGCGCCATCTCTCGCACTGCGCCTCAACCATTCCGAGCGCCGCGGGCGAAGCCGCCCTGCAGATCTAAAAAACTAGATCTCAGGGCAGGCGTGAGAGTCACGCATCCCCACATGCCCCCAACCTTAAATCACTACATATTCCGGCGAAACATGTCACACAGTCTAACATCAACGCGTGCTTCGCGAACAAGATAGTACATGCAACAGTGGCTGCGCCGAAGAAATGTCCACACGCTGTCCATAGCATGTGAGCCGACATTGTCCCTGGGTACACCGCCGGCGTCCGCTCGTCACAGCAGCAGCTTTGCAGACTCGACGGGACGATTCCAGGCCAGGACTCCGGAAACGACGACGCAGTAGTCGGTACGAACAAGCGTCGCTCGCGCCGACGCGCCCTGCTGGCAAGAGCCGCCGTAGCTGTCGGTGACCGCCGGCTCTTTTGTCCGCCGCCGAGGGTTGTGAGCTGGATACAAAAGGCCGCCGAAGACGCTGCGCCGAACTGGCCACAGCATCACCATCGCCCGGGGGGGCTCGATCGTAGTCCGGGGCAGCAGCTCAGACGATGCGCAGGTGACGGCAAACCAGGGGTGACTCCAGTCACGCTGCGTACACTCAACACACTCGGCAAACACTAAAGTAGTGCAAGGGAGAGGAATTCTGCATGCGCATCGCCTACGTGGTACGATGTTCGACTCGGCTAGCAAAAGATCGGGCAGCTACTCAGATGCTAAGTTCGCGTGAACGAAGCTCGCTTCCTTGAGTCGAACGAGTAATTTCAATTCGTGCGAGGCTAAATAGAATGAGGGAAGCAAATTGCAACACCTCAACGCCACGGTCCACCAGGTTGTGTCCCTCCATGTGCGACAGGCAGCTTCGTAAAGTCTTAGGCCTAAAGCGTCGCTACCCTAACAACAACCGGCATCCAAAAAACAACACCCAAAATGGGCGCAAAACAGACAGCCGCAAGGAGGTGTCAGCTCTGTTAGGTGGTCCTACTCCGCTCGGTGCACACAGCATCCGAGTTGACGGCGCCCACCGTCCCAGACGGTGTCGGAGCGCCCGGTGCCAGGCCGCAATACCAGTCAGCCCGTAGTGGCACCCGTGGCCCGCGGCCACCCGGCTCCCAGAGCAGCGACTTCATCAGAGTCAAAGAGATAGAAGCTATTTACATGAGAAATTCGGACCACCCCCGAGGCTTCCGTATTCACTCGCTTCAGGCTTGCCAATGCTCCGCGGGCGCTGAGCCTCGCTCTCCCAGGATGCAGACCACGTGGCTCTCGTACCGACGAATGTCATTAAAAAAAAACACTTGCGAAAAGGCTTAGCATGTTGACATGTTCAAACACACTACAGCCACCGTCGCCTCACTCAAGAAAGCACGCCGCCAACGCTAGCGATCAAAATCCACGCTAGCCCTATACGCTTCGGTTCAAACAAAGGTCTCGAACGAAGCAAAACTGTCAAATCTATCGTCCGATGCCCCAAGAGGTCCACGTTGGGCAGCCAGATGTGGGGTTCTCCTCCCATGCTCTTGGGTCAAAGGAACGACAACACAGTAGTGCAAACAATCACAAGGGCATTTATTGCACCTTTCATAGATCAATGCCTGCTAGCCGAGTTGCTATCCCCAAAATATGCCGATGGGCGCGCGACAAATCTAGAAGTCCGACTCACCGCGACCGGATAGTGAGCGAATATGTTCGTCCCATGCTGGATCCCAACGCCTGGTCGTTCGCGCGTACGGTCATGCGAACGGTGGCGCGTTCGAAGGCAGGCCACGCGAGGCGGTCTCGCAGAAGCATGGGTCGGCGCGCGCGCGGGACGTCCATGCTGTTCGCCGATCCACCGGGAAAGAGAAAGCACCTTGTCTCTCGGCGCCCTGTTGGCAGCGTTAGCAGCGCAACACTCGCGCCCTCTCTCGCACTGCGCCTCAACCACTCCGACCACCGCGGGCGCCAGGCCACGCCGCGAAGCCGGATTACAGGAGACGCGCCATGCGGAAAAAACATATCAGGGGACGCGCGAGAGTCGCACATCCCCACAACCACTAATTAAAATCTGAATTTCCAGATATACAAAGTATGCTTACAATGCAGGGATGAAGGTTATCCTTTATGACATCATTCTATGGTAAAAAATTTCTTTAACACAATTTTGTGTTGAAATATTTTTAATCCAAATTGTAAACGCACTTCGAAAGAGTGAACATGCCCCAATGTCTCTCGAGTTGATTGATCCTTGAAAATAACAGAATTAAGAATTTTTTTCTCTAGCTGCTGATAAGGTGTTAGTGTCCTTTTGTTGAGGAAAATCCTTACTTAGCTCATGATTCACATGAGAGAAGGCAACAGGACAGAGCACTAAATTGTTTAAATTATTTAGAGGAAAGATAAATATTTTTTTGCTTAAAAAGAAACAGCAGTTTCACAACGAAGCATTTAAGGGGACTTGCACAACAGCCTTTGTGTGGTGTGCAATGGCGTGGTCAATATCAAATGTAAATCCAAAACAACTTGTGCCGAAGCTCCAATTAGGTTGTGTAACGACTAATTATTATAAAATTAAAGTTAACTAGCATAATTTGAGCAGACAACTTATGTGCACATTTCTTATAACCAGTAACTTGTATTTCTTTCTATGTCGCGTTACACTGGCTCCACATTGGAGGTGAGCCAGATGCTCGTGTGGCTGCGGCAGTGAAAGCAGATGCTGTGGTACTGCAATGCAGTCTGTGCAGGAGCCACCACTAAGATTTAATGCAGCAACTGTTGCTGCATTCAAGCGAGTCCGTGGGCCAACAAATAGGTCCCCCCTAGCTAGTACTACCGAACTCACTCATACACTCGTACTCGTGTATATGTGTAAAAGTGTATGCACTTATACACTAGAACTCACTCGTACAGCTCCACTGTCCTTGATGTATCACTTGTCAGCGTGACATATAAATATGTGAAGGATTTATTTTTCTCCTATTACTTTTGCAGGAGCTTTGCTGGGATACCCACCTAAGCACAATATTTATTTCGAAGTTTTAGGCCGATAGCTAGCGACATTTTTTAACTCTGAAGAGGTAGAAAATTGTAAAAAGTATGCTATTTGGAGCTTGTTTCTTGAAGCATGGCTGAGAACATCTGACCAAAATTACTTTTTAAATGCACCTTGTTTGGAGAACTGAGCATGTGGTAACCTTTTGCCACAGTGTTACCTCTACCATGAAAAAGAAAAGTGGACAAGCAGGAAGCAAGCTGCGTCAATCAGCACTTTGGGTCTTGATCACGTCTTGGCAGTACCAGTTTTATTCATGCTCATCGCAAGTACGCTATAAAACAATTTCGCAATCGCCTGATTTTTCTAAGTGCTAATGAACTGTTTTACCCGGAGGTGATTTGAGAAAGAGCTGTCTCATCTCAAGAAGCATTGCACATTGGTGTGCAATGTACTCCTTTGCCAAATTACTTGAACCAGCCTTGCCTGTTTATGGGTTTGCCATAATAGGTTTGCACAAACGAGATCAGAGCACGGCGAAGCAGGTTGAAGACCCCCTGAAGTTCAAAGAGTTCATCGGCCAGTGCGTACAGTGGCACGGCTATGTCGTCTTTCTTGTCTTCTCGCCTGGAAAGAAAACAATGCAAGCCATTTAAAACAAGCAAAAACTTCAACCGGCTTACATTCATATTGGCTGTGTAAACTCAAGAGAATGGAGGAACAAAGAAAAGGATAAAATAGACGGGACAAGCGCTGGCCTGCCTTTCAGCCTTAAGTTCTTTGATTAGATCATTATACAATAAAAATAAAGAAAGCTTCAAACAACAAAAGACCAGTCTACAAAGCAACATTCTTTCCTTCAGTTCCTACAAAACTTAAAATGTTTAGATGACCAAAAATTTGTGGAAGTAGTAGATCTTTTTGTGAATTCATGTGTATAATTTACAATTCTTTTCTCTTGCTTATGCATCTAAATTTATTTTGCTCAATTTTGGTAACAATATTATTTGCCAATTTATTTATCTTTTATTTTTATTTATTTATTTAGTCATACTGTTAACCCTCACTTGAGGGTCATTACAGGGAGAGTCAGTAATTGAATTGCACATAGAACAAACATTGGAGAACATTTGTAACACACAGAACATTTGTAGAAAAAACACAGTTACGCGCAACGAATAAATAAGCTATACAGTTTGAGCGAAATACTTATCAAGACCAGCCTCAAAATCACTCACAGTATTTTTTTGTATCGCATCATTTGGTAATTCATTCCCCAGTTTAATAGTGTCAGGAATAAGATTGATTCTTATAATCATGATGTCAACCTCCAGGCGTTCACTTTCAAGTAACTTTGAATATCACAGCAATACTTTCCCATTGATTCTTGCAGTAAAAATACAATGCAGTATGCTGCTGTAGTGTGCAGTTGCCAATGTCAGAATTCCTGTTGGTGCGCTTCCTTCACTGAATGTGAAATTGATGGCAGCTTTAAGGAAGTCTGCTGCATCCCAACATTTAATTTACTATAGGCATTAGTAGCATGCTATTGGAGCAACTAGCATACTCAATCCTCTTTTCCAGCCTTAAAGAGGTCCTGAACTACCCTTAAAGCTTGGTGAAAAAACACATTCCATCAATGGGACATGCTACTGTGAACATCTCAGCCAAGTTTTGCACTTGTGCGCGGTGCATGAGGCTCACAGCCGAAGTGCAAAGTTGCCTTTCTCACAAACATTCTCTTTTCAACAGAAGCCTTTTCCTCACCCATTTCAAGGCTGCCGGCGGCAGCTATATTTCGTCATACAGCAGATTCCCAAACACGGCTGCTATTGGCCAATAGCCGACATCAATCGTGAAGCATGAACAGAAGTGTGAGCAGTGCGAGCCTGGCAGCTCTGCGCACACATTTGCCTATTCTGTCATCCCTACGCCTCTCCTTTTCCATTTGTAACAGATGTCAAAAGTGGCTTTTTGTACAGATCAGCTTGCAGCAATAGCGCTCGCGCTGCCAGCTGTGGCGGTATGAGCACGATCAGCAAAGCGAGAGCAAGGAAGACCTCTCCAGAACAGCACAGGGTATGTACATATTTTTCTCCTCGTCCACCAGCCTGTATGTTTGGGGATTGCTCGGACTTGAGCATGTCTGTGGTGCCTTGAACATACAGTGAGAGTGTACCTTTTCTTGCTCCCTTTTTAACCACTAAGCCGAAGAGCGATGCCTAGTGCTTCCATGTGGTCATACTATACTGAGCTGCACTCATGGGAGGCCCTAGCTTTCGCGAGTAGGCCATCACGAGAGTATGCAGCATAGCACCGAAGGCACCTCTCCCTAACGGTGTGTTGTGGGGAGCCATCCTCCCGCAGCAATGTGCTAGTAGTGTCCTTGCTGCATTTTCACCCTAGGTGAAGGAGCCTCCATGCTTCCCATGCCACCCAGGAACTGAGTGTTGTGTTGTATTGGGTGTCGTTGGAGACATAAACCAGTTTCTGTGAACTTAGGGCAATAATATGTTTCTTGTTGTGCAGCGTTCGGCACCCTTTGCAGGCTGAGCATGTGTGCTAGATTACGGCTGACACGGCCCTGAGGCTCACTAAGCTTACTATCTGGCGGCTGACAAGAGTGTGGATGCGCATAGCCTGAAGAGAAATTATGAGCAGCTCCCATAAAGCCATGCATATCACCCGCTCCATGAACTGTCTTTTGGAATCCAAAGCGCAAAATATATTTCGCGGTACCGTTCACAAAGAAAAACTACTTGCGGGCAGTTTGGCATTCCTTGGACGTGCATTTAAGTAACATATTTAAAATGTACTTACAACAAAAGACAAAGGGCCATTGTTGAACAGTCATTGCACATATTACTGCCTAATTAATACATACAGGTGGATACAGGAGATGACTTGCACCAATCATTACTTACAGGTCCTTATCATAAAGGTAAAGGTCATCATCTTCTTCGTTGCTGTCCTGGAGGATAGGACCAGACAAGCTGTGAAATGGTAGAATGATTTTTTAGATAAATGGCAGAACAAGTGCCTCATACTCATATATATATGTACATACACATACATACATGTGTGTGTGTGTGTGTGTGCGTGTGCGCGCGCGCAAAAATGCCATTGTTACAATCAGTGACAGTTAAAGGACTCCGTACTATGAGCTCAGCCCCCGAAACCACAAAGCACCTACCCTCTGTGGTGCCAAAAGCATAGTCACAAAACGATGGCGATATTTAAACAAGTTGAAAGAAGTTCCTGCTGTCACAACAGGTTCAACGTGCCTGGTGTTGCCCAGTTTCTGCCTTTAAATGTATACTTTGTATTCTAGACAATAGACATTT
Source organism: Dermacentor variabilis (assembly GCF_050947875.1). Classification (NCBI taxonomy): domain Eukaryota; kingdom Metazoa; phylum Arthropoda; class Arachnida; order Ixodida; family Ixodidae; genus Dermacentor; species Dermacentor variabilis. Next base: position 5,298,600 of record NC_134571.1, on the reverse strand, counting down.
ATTATGAAAAATTTTATGAAATCAAGTGATGAGTGAATTGAAAGGAGATATACAGTGGCAATGCAAAAGGAAGAATGTCACATTACAATCTGTTTCATACAGACAACACTGCAGAAGCCATGGAAATAATGCAGTCTACAAGTCTATTACTCTGCAAATATTGTTGTAAATTGGTTTGGATAAGTGATACCTCCTAGGAAATAATTTCTTCATGTATTATAATTGCAGTGCATATACCTATAGTATAACGTTTTGCTTCCAACAGGTGTGATGCGACATCCAGGTGGCACTGAAAACGCTGATCAACAGCACCCTCCATGCCGCACTTATTGAGTAGTACAAAATGCAAAGCCCTCCTGGTAAATGCAAGGCACCGTGGTATACATGCTTGTCTGAACTGCACTGCAGTGGCAATTTTGGAGAATCTTGTGCAAGGGAGGCTTCGTAGCATGCCTTCCATTGTGAACGAAGCAAAGTGCCGTGCCAAATGCGTACATTGTGTACAAGAAGTCGCAGTAGTTTTGCTGTGATGCCGCTTTTGAGTATGCATCGCTCAAGTCACACAATGTTATACTACATTGGCAGACTGTTGCAGGGTGTGTGTTCGCTTAACATGCATGAACTCAGAACCGTGGGCCCTGAACAATGATCAAACTAATAAAAGAACAATTAAGCTGCAACCGTTAGCACTGTGACCGAGTCTGACTGGTTCTGGTATGTGACGATGCTGGCTGCCGTTGGACTGCCGGCAACACATCATCATTATCATCATCATCATCATCATCATCATCATCATCATCATGTGCACTGCCAGGACGAAGGCCTCTCCCTGTGATCTCCAATTACCCTTGTCCTGCGGATTTGCCACAAACACAGTTATGTGGCAAGCGCACATTTCCCGGTAGTCACCATCAGTAAATAGCCAGATTTAGTTCCTGTAGGCTTTGCGTTAATACACAGGAATATTGCTTATATAGAGAGAATGATGTCGCCGCAGTTGTTTTGGTTGTCAGTCATTTGTTTATCGCAACGTATAATGTGACAACGGATGTCTAAACACTTTTTACCTACATTTTCCTAACTTCATGCATAACTAGCTGTCTGTACCAGGTCAGCCAATTTCATTTCGAGTGTCCTCTCAGCAATTTGTCCTGCAGCACTTTCTACTGCTCTATGAACTTTCATTTAATTACCTGTGCCACTTCACCATTTGAAATTTCCTTAAGTCCTGTAAACTGCAGTGCATGGCAAATTTTTCAATAAAAGAAAACGGCTGCAGTTTTAGAGGCTTGACTGCATTTTTTCTCCAGATTTTTGGATGGTAAAGTGAAGAACAAGGCACAATCTCTATGAGATGTGACCGAGGCTACTCCCAGCAAATGTAGTTGCTTTTTCTGGTGGCTGAACAACCCGCTGCAGTTGCTTAGTGGCTATGGTATTGGGCTGCTAAGCACGAGATTGCGGGATCAAATCCCAGCCACGGTGCCCGCATTTCGATGGAGGCGAAATGCGAAAACACTTGCGTACTTAGATTTAGGTGCCCATTAAAGAACCCCAGGTGGTCCAAATTTCCGGAGTTTCCAACTACGGTGTGCCTCATAATCAAATTGCGGTTTTGGCATGTAAAACTCCATAATTTAATATGACGGCTGAACACCCAAACAGAGTAAGAAATGAAGCCTAAACACACAAACAAAGCAAAAGACTGACTAAACACCCAAATATAACAAGGGCTGTGCCACCCAGCCAATGCCGTCAGTTGCCACCAGATCGCAACATGGTGTGTTCAAAACACCAGCGCATCAGGCCTATATGTGGCACAGTATGCGTTGGTCACAGAGAGTAGTGGAAGCAGTATGGTCACATGATTTGCCTCACTAGGCATGTTGAATAGGCTAAGATCTGCAGTCTTTTAACTAATACTACGCTCATATATTTAGACTGCACATATCAAGTTAATGTGACGTCGAGTCACCAGTCATTCTCACATGTTCTGCATACCAACTGTGATGCATTTTGTTCTTGTTGCAAGTGCAGGCGATGAAAAATGTTGCTCAAGTTCCTGTAGCATTGTCTGCTATGGATGTATTGAAGTCAGTGCTTTTCTGTGGCAGGTGCCCCTTGAATGTAGATTCCAATATTGTTGGACTAGCATGAACATGCACTAACTCAAAGCTACAGAAAGTGTGTCACTCACTTGCGAAAGAATTGCAGCAGAGGAAATGAAAGGTTCTTTTTGGCTATGGGCAGCTCCTCCTTCAGGGGATCCGGGCTCTGGCTGAGAAAGCCGTACAGTGCCTCACTTCGGCTAAGGCGTTCCTCTTTCATCACATACTGAAAAGTATCAGCCTTTCCAGATCACACACTGCGCAACATCCAAACCATATTAGAAATGTGAACGTGCTTGTGGAAAGACTTCACTGGGGGCCTTTCATATTACAGAATCTTTGATTTGGCACCATGCACAGCCAGCCGCAATAGTTCTTGGAGCATGAACTTCAACCTAAAGATAAATTTTCTTGTACCTTGGCCACTGAGCCCAGAATTGCAGGGTGCAGTGGAATGGCCCGCACAAAGAGGAACACCACATATTAGCACTTTGAGGAAAGACACTTTACATTGATGAAAAAGAAATTACAGTCCACTTGTCCAGCCGCGCAGAATCATGACTAATGTCTAGTGAAGCTGTTTACTTCGAGCAGTTGGTTTAAGAATTTCAGCTGACTATAATTAAACCAGGCCCCATTGGAAATTTTGGTTATACACGGTAAGTTGTGAAGTGCTCTCTATGGAGCGTTTCGCCAGAACTTTTCGAGTTGAACCATTATTAGCGAGAATAGAAGAAACTGAAATGGGAGTTGCCATGCTGCCAGGAGGTAAGCTTCACTGCCAACGTAGACACTCTGCTTTGACCCTCAACACTACTTGCAGTCTCTCAAAACATATACGTGGTGGCCCATTTAGTTCACAAAGAAACATAGCCTATGGCAGCTGCATAATACTTTTAAATTTAAACACTTTGATAAATAATTTTCTGTACAGGAAACAATTAACCAACACGCTTTCATCCTTTGCGCTCGTGTTGGGTCCCATCCAACACATGAAGATAGCTGTTCCAATTAGATGTTGGAGAGCGCCCGACACGCATGCGTGCTCGTGTTCGGCAGTTATTTACATTGGAAGCACCACTTTTTGAGTATGTTTCCAGGTATTAAGTCCATTTAGCAATGTTCCAGATGAGGGCAGCACTTGTTTTTCCGTCCTTCATGCTTGAAGGAATTTTCACTCCATTTGTGGAATGAAGTGCCGACAAGACGGTGGCATATACTGCACATGCATTTTATGGACGGCATTCACATGAAGTTCAGTGAATCACAGGGTGATTTTAGGGCACTGGATGAATATATTGTCACAGTCTGTAATGTTGGATGAAGAGGACATGGATGGTAGCCTTGAAGACGACGAAGAGGTTTTGGATATCGCTTGTCTACGCATGTTGGCTCAGCCCTTTCAGGGTCAATGACGTAAATATGCGGTGGCGCGAACAAGTCTAAAATGGTCGATGACGCATATTTACGGTGGCCTCTGTACGTTTAAAAAATTCGTTAATTTCCTAACCTTTTCTTTCCTGGAATGTGCTGCCACTATGCAGAAATACAGGGAACTTCTTTCTCACGCCTCCCTCACTTGGTTTTCATTGCAGGGTTTGTTCGCTCCGGCACGTCTATATACTACCGCTCGCACACTGGCGTGCGCGCGTGGGTGGCAGTTAGTTTGGGTTTTGTTCTGCGGGCAATTTCAGCTTCTTGTGCTCACAAAACTGATGGCTATCTCATTAATAATCACTCAAAGGGTGACTGCCTGTTACGCACTCATTTATTGCTCACAGGGGCGCGCATATGCGAAGGATGCCGCTGTCCTTTTTTTTCTTTTTGGAGACTCGCAAAAACCAATTCCCTCTGGTTGGCAATAAGATGAAAGATTAGTGGAAGTTTGTTACATGTTTTGCTTTTCTGACAGGCACACAACCATACAGTTTTATTGAGTGCGCTCACCTATGCAGTTCGATTATGTTATGGACGTAAATATTAGTCTAAGAGCAGGAAGATTTGAGACTTGTGAAATATTCTCGTGTGCGCATTTTCTAAGCCTTGAACTATGTATATAACAATGCATTAAATATTTAATTCTTACAAGTTTGTTTTCTTTTTCATTGTTGTTATTCATGAATAAACAGTACGTATATACCAACGCAAAATATTTCTTTCTCAATTTATGGTCCCCCGAGAAAAAATTACGGTGATGTTCTTTTTCAATATAGGTCCCTCTGAAGAATTTAAATCTGCAATAAAAAAAGATTGACCTTGGGCAGTCGCATATGGCGAAAAAAATTGACCCTGAAAGGCTTGAAAGCTATATGTAAATACAGTCGAACCAACTTATAACAATATTCAAGTGCCATGAAAATTCCATCGTTATAACCAATAATTGTTATAACCGGGTTGCATGAAAAAATCAAAATAGAGGGATGGCAGAGCTGATGAGAGAAAACTATGATAGCAGGGAGGTCAGTGGCCCTCCCCAGCACCTTCCTCCATCCAGCTGCTGATTGTGTTCACTCATTTAACTGCTTCCTGGAAGCTTCGATCGCGTGTCACATGCCGTGGCTGTCGGCATTAAAGAATGGCACTGCCATAACAACTGCAAAGAGGGGTCACAGGTGGCACGCAATATGTGAGCACCGCCGAGGCATCGCTTTGGTGGCCCCAAAAGGGGCCTTTTAAAAATTGCGAAAAGGCTGCCACAGCAGCCTGTCAGCTTAAGAAATCCAGAAGAAACGCTGAGGTGAGATCGCCACAAGCATCTCACCGCGCACTTCTCACTGGCTTGCACGAGAAAACCCTATGTCCGTCAGCCTTGCATGCATTACGCGAAAGTTGCCTACATCCTCCAAGGCATCCAAGTGCTCCATGTAGTGCAGCGGAAGGTTCCTCGCAAAAAGGAAGCACCGGAGGGACTGAATCATCTGCCTGTGAGGACAACGTTGAGGCAGCCTGCCCTACCGCATCATCGCTGCCGTTGTCACCGTCACTATCTGATACAAGCACGTTCGCGACGATCGCCTCATCGGTTGGAAGCACTTAGTTTCCAAATCCATAGCCGTGCATTTTCTTTTCACCGGCAACGTCGTGCATTGGCGATTATTAGCGAGCAGATCAGCCATCTTCCGTTTTGGCGGTGAGTCAAACCAACTGTTGGTCAAACGAGGCTGAGAAACCGTGTGGCCAGGAGCAATTTCAACACAACCAACAAAGACGAACACGAGTGATTAAGCTGTTTGCAGAACTGTGCTGAATGAGGAGCCAGCGAGCAACATGCGAGCAACCTGTGAGCAGCACAGTTGACGCGGTCGATTCATGTTTCGGAGGGTGGGGCGGCTTAAAGCTATGGGCGCAGCCCATTCGTGTTTGGAGGGGTGGAAGGGCAACGGGAGGGAGGCGCATGGAGATGGCTGGAAAACTAGTGCGCGGGGGCTGTTGGAGCAGCGGCCCATCTTGCAGCAGCTCAAATTTTTCGTTTTCATTTTTTTCTTTTGAAAGATTTCACATTTCACTGCCTTTCAGCTCAGATAACCAGCAGCCAGATTTTATAGTTATAACTGACAATGCGAAATCGGGGAATTGTAGTAAGTGGGTTATTTCACCATGGAACACGTACAAAAGTTGACAGTGCAGCAGCTTCTCATTGTTATAACCAACATATTGTTAAAACCGGTTCATTATAAGTGGGTTCGACTGTAAACTTAGAACGACAGAAAGCTGAGCTAGTTGGTAAGGATTCATTATGCAAAATAGAAAGGAGGCGTGCAGACAGGACACAAGAGTAGAGAAGTGGACAACACGAACGCCGACTATCAACTGAAGGGAGCACTGAGGCGAAAAAAGAAAGAAGACACAAAACTCATCTGCGCATGCACAGGAATGGTAACACCATGTGTCAATCGGGTACACATGCCGGTCTATGTGAGAGATAACTGTTAAGGCACTAAATCTCTTCCTTATGTAAAGTAATCGAAGGCTGACTCACGCACGCACTTCCACCATTATAGATATGCCATGCCTCTACCATAAGACTCATATCTTCATTCTTATGCCTGTACAATATCGCGCATTCATCTAACTCTGGCGTGCAGTTACAATCTCGGCAATGTAGCGAAAGATTAGAAGGCGATCCACCGGTTAACGACCTTTTATGTTCCATTAGCCTCTGCTTGATACACCGTCCCGTTTGCCCTACGTAGAACTGGCCACAGCTAAGGGGAATTTTATACACCACACCCATACGACAGTCAGTAAAACTGTTGTTCTTATTGTGCTTTACTGGACAAATAGCTGTTTGTGTTTTGCCTTTTACCCGCTCCTGTTTATTCTGTACGGCAGCGCATATCTTACCTAGCTTATTGGGAGCAGTGAAAGCAACATTAACATCATATCTACTGGCAACTTTTTTAAGCCTGTGCGACACTGAATGAATATACGGAATAGCCACTACTCCTTTTTTGCTATTACTGCTTTCTGTAATCACATCCGTCCCTCTCGAAACCGACTTCTTTAGGTGCTCAGCCACAGTGGCCACCGCTACACTAGGATAACCTGCTTCTAATAGGCGCCGGACCTGTGCATTAAAACTGGCGCTCATTTTGTGCATGCAGGATCTGGTGAGGGAAGACTTAAGGCACGACATGGCAATTCCGTTTTTTACTAATTTAGAATGCTTGGATTGAAAGTTTAGCAACGGCCTCGAAGATCTTGGGGAGTACTGCCAACAAACATGATTTTGTTCGAAGATCAAGGAAATGTCAAGAAACTGAATTACGTGTCGCTGAGGAAATTCCTTGGTAAACTTTAATCCTCCCCCATAAAGCTTAAATTGCTCACTTACTGAGGTAGCAGCGGAATCGAATTCTTCCCTCTTGCAGAAAGTCAGGTAATCATCAACGCAACGAAATATCTTGATAACGCTATCACCTAAGGCTTTCTCTAAGCAGTTGTCAACCTTACTCAGGTAAATGTTGCTAAGAATGGGGGCAACCTTTGAGCCAATACAAATGCCTGATTTCTGCAGAAAAGCGCCATCTCTCCACCCAATCAGCCTCGATTTCAAGTACATTGAAAGAATTTCTAGAAAAGCTCCCGTGGAAACACCGCATCTGTCACTAAAAGCAGACTCTTGCATTTGTTCTTTAATGCACTCATTTACGGAATTTAGCAACCAGTCATGCGGCAAGGAATAATACAGGTCTTCGATATCCATACTAAAAGCTGTACAATCACCAGGATTTTCCTCTCTCAAATACTGAACTAGTGCCTGAGAATTACGTAGGCAAAAGGGGTCTGAAAAAACTAGTGAAGCTAGGCAGTTCTGTAGGTAACTAGCGACACAGACCTGCCACGTCCCTTTCTCTGACACTATAGCACGAAAAGGAATTTCTTGTTTATGGGTCTTGGCCGAGAAAAACAGTTCTAAGGTGAGGGATTTAGCTTTCTTGACATTACAGACAAGCCTATCAAGATATTTCGTTACATGGCATACATCCAGAACGTCCTTGCTCAATGCTGCAAGGTGGATAATAATACGGCAGAGGCAGACAAAGTCAGGCACGTTTTAAAAGGCATCTTAAACAACGCATTTAACCTTCTTGTTTACAAGAGCATAACAACAGTCTATGACATAATTAACGAATATCACTGCTTTGAAGACCCAAAGAGCCGCTGCATAGCTAAGCAGTTCACACGTCTACCCAACATCGTTGCTTCATCGACGTGCGAAGATTTTTGTCTTCCGTGTGAGCCCACCTCCTCCAATAACATTGCACATATCATCCAGCAAGAAATTGAAACAGCATGTCCTGCCAAATCAGGGACGCAGTGTTTTGACCATTCCCGGCCACTCGTGTCCCTCACCGAATAAGTTATTCGCCAAGAACATGCCAGTGTGGGTCTGCCGTCCATCTGCTCCACTAACTGTCCTGACTTTGTTTCGTCCACTGCCTCTGTCCCTGTTCACCGGAGCCAGTATGATCCCTATCCGAGCTATCGCAACCTGGCAGAATGGCGCACCCATGATGATAGACCCATCTGCTCTAATTGTGTATGTGTGGGCCACATCTCTCGCCACTGCCGAAGTTCCTGGCCAGTCCACTCTCGACCAAGCTTTCCCACCTACCGTCGCTCCCCACTGAATTCTCGCCCGCCTGCACCGTCCACCCAGTTCGGAGTTGCACCTCACAACACTTGAGCCACTGTGACTAGCTGCTCACCATAACCACACAGTCGCCGCTCCCGTTCACCCCAGCTGTGTCGCTCCCTGTCCCCAACTTACTGTCGGAGCTGGGGACAGCTAACTGGGGCAGCTGCTGGAGGCGATGCTGCTCTAGCACCTCAGACTGAAATTCATCTGCTGACCTTGCCTACTGATGGGAACCTTCTGGACGTGGATGGTTTGCTGGTTACGGCACTCATTGACACTGGTGCACAAATTTCCATTATGAGTGTAGTGCTTAGGATGCACTTGAAGTACTTCCTGCTCTGATTCGACTGCCCGAGATCTCCGACCATGGAACTCCGGCTGTGCTTGGAATGTGTACTGCATGTGTCAGTGTCACCGGCTACCACACGTCCATTTTGTTTGGTGTGCTCGGACAGTGCCTTCACAATGTGATCCTGAGACTTGACTTTTTGACCACCCATTCTGCTCTGATTGACTGTTCAGCCAGTGTTGTATAACTTAACCTGCCTCTTCCCATTGACCTTTCCACTCAAGCCCCAACTCAACCATTGTTCTGCGGATTTTATTGATCTCTCACCTCAGCAGCAACCTGCATCACTGTCTTAGCCTGCCTACCTGTACCTGATCAAGACGATGTCGTTACTCCCGCGACTTTAATCCTGCTTTCCCACCATGTCTCCTTCCCACACACCATCGTTTCTGTAGTAGGGAATCATGCATGTCTACCCATCCTAAATTTCAGACAGTGCCCTCAAGTACTTCCTTGAGACATGTCTTTTGTCCCGTTGTCACCCTCCCGCAAGTGCCATATTTCCGCTCTATCCCTCGCGGCGTTTTCGACCAGTGTTCGTTCTACGTCTTCTGCATCTACCCTGCCCAACAACTTTGCAAAGATGATTGTGCCAGACCTCTCAATCCAACAAGCCACAGAGCTCCGTGACCTCGAGTCCTACTCCGACATTTTCGACCTGAACGATTGCTCTTTGGGTCAAACTACGGTTGTGAAGCATCGCATAAAAACCAGGGATGCGGCACCTGTTCGCCAACACCCATGCCGGGTGTCGTCCTCTGAGTGACAAGTTATCCAGAGCAAAGTTGACAAAGTGCTTGCCAAAGGGATTATTGAATACTCTTCCAGCCCATGGGCTTCTACTGATGTCCTCGTCAAGAAGAAGGATAACAGCTGACGATTCTGCATGGACTATCGTCATTTAAACATGATCACAGAAAAAGATGTCTATCCACTTTCATGCATTGATGATGCTTTGGATTGTCTCCACGGTGCCACTTACTTTTCAATTGACATACCTTCGCTCTGGATAATGGCAAATTGCCATGGCTGAAATGGACCATGAGAAGACCGCATTCGTCGCACCTGATAAGACTATATTGGCTCAGCCTTTTGGCTTGTGCAATGCCCATCGACCTTTGAGCGGATGATGGACATGCTCTTGCGTGGCTTGCAATGGTCCATCTGTTAGTGCTACTTGGATGACATCGTATTCTCTCCAACTTTTGCAACCCATCATGAATTCCTTTTATCTTTTCATTCTATTTTTTGCACCATTGGCCTGCAGCTCAACTCATTCAAGTGCCACTTCGGTCACTGCCAAACAACCACACTCGGACATCTCGTCAATTCGTCAGGCACTAAGCCCCACCCCATCTTGTTCTTTATTGAAACATATGACCTTCTCTGTAGGTTGTATGTGTGATTCCAAAGAATGTATGCATTGTTCGCTCCACTTTCCGACTGCTTGAAGCCTCTGCTTTATGGGGGTACAAGCCACTGCCTCCTGGCTCTGCATTGCCACTGGGATCAGCCTACATTTTTGCTGAGGAATGTGGATACAAAAAATGCCAACCAACTAGAGGCTAACAGCTTCGCTGTAAAAATTGGGCTCCAATCCCCGCTGTGAAGGTGGTTGGTCAGCGAAGCTGTGGTATCACTTGATCCAATAGACCGATGTCACATAGCCTTAAATTATTAAGCAATGCACTGCATGAAATGCTTGACAGCAAGACAATTACATGAACATGACACCGTTGTGCATACTGACGTTGCTGTTCCCTTCATCACTCATCGTATTCACGCGGCTCTTCGGGAGTCCTAACTACGAATGGCGTTCCTATAGCGCTATCACAACACAAATGAAATTAGTTGCTAGACGGGTTCTTCTTTTATATATGAAAGCACAGTGATGTCACTCCCTGCTTCGTATGCTACAGTTGCCGCTTCATTTGAACGCGCCTTATTTATTATGTGGTTTTGATGCTTGTCTGATGCTTTTCTTTATTGAAACGAATACAGTACTGGGGTGGGTCTTGCATGTGTAATTCCAGTGAACATAGGCATTTTGTGCTTCAATTGATGGAATGGTTTTCTGTCATTGTGGTGACTATTCTGTCGACAGAGACGAAGCAACCGTGGGATATGAGTCATACAGCTTCAGTCTAAAGGGTGCCGGAGGAAACGACTGCAAGAGTGGAAGAAGCTGGAATGGAATGGCTGCTTGAGTGGAAGAAGCTGGAATTTCCGTTTTCCAAGAACCCCAACCGAGAACACCAAGCGACGATGAACACCGGGGACTGCAGCGCTAAGCACAAGTGAATATTCCCGCTTCTAGCTAGCCTGCTTCCTGCCCGTTTATAAAACGTGCCAGAAGCTAGCGCATCTTGTTATGCATACTCAATAAAGCGTTTGGCTTGTTATCACTGTGTGTAGTCGTGTTTACACCCAGGCACCAGTGTGCATCTGACATTGGTAGCACCAAGATGTGTGTGTGTAGTAGGAAGCTAGACAGTACCTGTAGCACCTAAGTAGGAGCTAGGCCAGGTGGAACCTGCTTACAGGGTTAAACTTTGTTCACACATCAGCCGCAACATAGCCCTTTTTTCCCAACCATGAACTCAATTCCAAGTGTAGGCCTCCCAGGACAATGGAAAAACTTACTAGATTGCTCGTAAGGTGCTGTTACAAAGCCTAGGATCACCTGTATAATTGATTTACTGAAGACCCTATAATTAATCCATGAATTTTATACTGTGGCCACACACTGCCACAACATGCCACCGATTTTCCACAATTGTGAACTCGATGCCAAATTCTGTTCTCGCAGGGCACTGGAAAATACAGCGCATAACAGCTGTATAATGCTTTTGAGCACTGGTATAAGTAATATATTTCGCAAAGACTGCGATTCATTGACACTCTTTAAACTTTTGCTGCACATCAATGGTTAGATGCCATTTATACCTTCCAAATATAAACTAAAATCTATGTGCTATGTTCAGTTCTTCCAGGACACTGGGAAAATGTTACACAGTTCACAAAAATGCATGCAATGCTCCTAAATGCTTGCATCTTCTTTAACGGCTTACCCAGTATAACCTACACAGTATAAATTTTCATTATACATCACCCACAACATTTCTTCCCATGCAAATTGAATATTGGTGCCATGTATAGTTCTCCCAGAATACTCGGCAAACGAAGTATGTGCTTCATATAAAAACAAACATTTAGTTTTAGTAATTATCTCCAAAGCACCACAAACTTTAAACTTTTGCTGTACATTACATCACCTATAACATGCCTTCCACCCTCTCTAAATATAATGTTGCTGTCATATTCGGTTCTCCCAGGACATCGGGTGAACTTACGAAGTATTTCATGTAACACTTCTTATGAGGCAGAAAACGTGCATCCAATAATTTTCACTTAGCCCCTACTTAGCCCATATGCTTGAACCTTTTACCACACATCACCAGTAACGTGGACGCCATCCCTTCCAGCTGCATAAAACTGTGTGCATCACTTAGTTCTCTCAGGACTCCAGAAAAATATATGCTAAACTTTTTTAAGTGCTTCTATCTGCACTAAGAGCGTCACAGCAATATTGCAGAACTCTTACATCAAGGAACCGCTGCAAGGTTGGCTGTGTCTTGTCCAAAAACGCTTGGTCATAGCTGCGGAAGCGAGGTTTGCTAGCAGATGGCAAGCTTACTTGCTTGAGGTCAGGGCACATCTGTCGTGATAAATTTTTCATTACAACACAACCTAACTGAGGTTATTTCCTTTGGTGAGACAAGAAAAAGCAAGTGCCTGTACTTGCCAGCAGGAGCCTTTGGCGGAGGCAGTGGAAGTCGCCAATGGTCTTGGTAACTACCCAGCCAGACTGATTATTATCCGGTGTGCTCACCAATATGTTAAAATATGGTACTGGCTTAGGAGAACAGTCCTTGACAATCTAAAAGAAAGAAACAAAAAGTCAGTTTCGCCCAGAAGGCGAAGTATCGATTGCGATAGCAAATTGTTTGACACCTAAACAAAGTAAGGAAAGTAGTTTTATTGTGCGTTTAAATTTGTAAACATTCGCTTACTAACTAAATTAACAAGCATGGTGTCAGCATGCACAGGCAAACATGAACACATCACACCCTACGAGCGCGGACACTTGCTGTCAAAACACTGGTGTGAGCAAGTGCGGCGCGCAAAGGTATGACCCATCGGCGCACCTAGACTCTGCCCCTAATGCTGATTGCTTTCACGATACAGTCCGCCGCGACCGCGCACACAGAGTTGCTGCCAGATGGCTCGCCTCCTCCAAACTTCCCTCCCTTATGCGCGCAAGATTGAGTCACGATCGGAGTCTCTGTTTGGCAAGCTTTCACTCGCACATGCAGCATATGGCACACAGCGACGGTGTTATCGCCCTTGGACCAATGGCAAACATGTGCCTGGACTGTCCACACAATTGCTATCGCAATAAAAGATGCATTTGTATTCTAATCTACTGCATGTGCCAGTTACAAAAACTTGCATTCAGTTCAGCATGTGCCACAATTGCATAAACAAAGGCAAGCCACACAAATCTGCACCTGCTTTGAGCTTTCCATTCACTTCTTGCCACTGCCAGTGTTATTACTCTTGTTCAGCTTGAATTTGATGTGCCACAAGAGTAGTAGTTGTCAAAACAAAAAGTCCCTACAGGGATGGAAGCAACTAAGAGAGTTCTGAAGCAGCTCTGAGAGCAGCAAATTTGGCACTTTGGAGCAGGTTTGGATCATGAACTGTCCGTTTTGGAGCAATTTGGTAGAGCTCAACATGAGTGAAATACAGGCAGATGAAGAATAGGGGTTATTTGTTTGACTTCGCAGAATACTGTTAAGTTATGGCAAATAAGTGTTGAAGATGCCTGCAAGATGGAGGAAAGTTTGTGAAAGGGGAAAATTGTCAAGTACCTGACTGTAGGATAAAGCTACAAAGGAGACCCATAAGGGCTTCCAGAGTGTCCACCAAGTTGACATTTTCAAATTCCCCAAGTTTCCCAGGTTTTCCCTGAGTGCCTTTGCAAAATTCCCTTTGTCACGCAGAACTTTATGGCAAGACAGGCTGACACCAAGTCGCCCTATGCTGTCACTCGCTAGTAAGCATGTTAAAAAATAAAAAACAACTTAATCCAGTTTTGATAGCAAGGAGTAATGTTTATTTTATTCAAAATAGAAAACTGAAGAGAGGGGTACTAAAATGCACAGTGAATAAAACATATTCGAAAAATAATGGTAAAGCCCACTGCAAATCGAGTTGAACATTCTAAAATACAAATAAAAAGAGATACTACAGACGCAAATATTTTCGGAAATGAGCTATTTCTATCAACTGATAGCAAGTTCATTGGTATTAGGCCCGAACTTCGTCACAAGTGAGATTCTGCCAGCAGCTGGAAAGTCAACCTCAACTGTCCCGACATACTCTCAGTGCATGCACAATGCCTCAGTGTTGCATTTCACTGCTTTAAAGAGCTTATCTTGGTTTGGATGGGGTCAGCTGCACCTCGGTAGCCAACACTTTCCTTTTTGAGCTCAGGCTCCTTCGAAGAAGAGGCGGCACAGTTCAATTCCCTATCATTCCTCAGTGCAACTGTCCTTTCTGTTCTCGTCCTCGTTCTACCATGCGCCCGCACTACGGACTCTTTGAAGCATCTTCTTGATCAGTTGTACAGTGAATGTCCAATTTTTCGGCCTCCCTAGGGGCCGCTAAAACTTTCGAAAAATCGGGCAGTCCGAAAAAATGAATGCATGTCTTTTACTGCCCCTAAGGACTCAAATCGCCACACGAACGTCCGAAGAATCTCTGAATGCTTACCAGTACACTTAGCAGGCATATCGGTGCTCGTACTGTGACAGGAGACGGCAGGTGCGCGCGTGTATAATTAGAGAATATGTACAGTGTCCCGTGACAACTGCACCTTCCCACGCTTGCCAAGCTTCACCGCAATACTTCACGCATGCTTCACCGCGTTACATTTCTGTGCTAAGGCGAAGCTGCCTTTCGGGAACCGGCATTATGCAACGCGCCGTGCTTTCCAAGCTTCGAAGCCAATCGCGATAATTAGAGGCGGAGTCGGTGCCATTGCTGGCAGCGGCCAATTCTTTCAATGAAAAACACGGCACTTAACGGCATGAACCTTAAAGCGAACGTCGAAGCATCTAAGCCTCGCGTTTCCGCGGTGGTGGCTACGGCTGCCAGCGGATCTGCATGCGAGAGCGCCGGTTCGAGGCGAGATAATTAAAACGGCGGTGTTGGCTTTGATTAATGCAGTTTCGGACCTGAGGTCGTGGCAAAAAGCCCGAAATATCGGACGGCGAAGCGTTCTTGCGTCCGAAATTTCAGACGTTCTTATGCATCGACGCTATGGTGCCGCGAAGCCGTCCGCATTATCGGGCGTGTCCCAAAAATCGGGCGTCTGGAAAATCGGTCGTTGAGTGTGCACTGCTAACTCTTCCAGCCGACGACACGGCGTCAAAGACTATTCGTTATGATTCCTTTCAGTTAATCGAGCCAGCATTAGCGCGACTTTCATTCCTTTTCAATAAAATGACAGCTAATTTTTCCCGATTGAAGCACAAATTCCGCGAGTTTTCCCCGAGTTTTTCCCAGACTATTCAAAATCCCTGAGAATTCCCGGTTTTCCCCCTTGGTAGACACCCCGAGTATTCTTTCATCGAGGAAAATCCTTACTTGGCGCATGATTCACACAGGAGAAGGCAACAGAACAGAGCAATAAATTGTTTAAATTATTTAGACGAAAGTAAACAAATATTTTTTGCTTAAAAAAAAGAAACAGCAGTTTCACAATGAAGCTTTTAAGGGGAGCTCTGTTCTGTAACAGCTTTTGTGCAGTGTGCAACGGTGTGGTCAATATCAAATGTAAATCCAAAACAACTTGTGTCGAAGCCCCGAAGAAACGGCGTCAAAGACAACTCGTTATGATTCCTCTCTTTTACTCGAGCCAGCATTCGTCTGCTTTCAATAAAATGACAGCTAATTTTCCCTGATAGAAGCACAAATTCCCCGAGCTTTCCCTGAGTATTTTCAGACTATACAGAAGCCCTGAGAATTCCCGGTTTTCCCAGTTGGTAGACACCCTGGTTTCACAGAAACCAAATGTGGCCACATATAAATAAATAAATAAATAAATAAATAAATAAATAAATAAATAAATAAATAACCGTGGGCTTTATGCGAACAGCGCCCACTGTACTTTGATAGGCTTTTAATGGTAGGCAAACTTTTCTAACATAGGTTCAGACGACGCGGAACACAATGCAGAGAACACCCCCTCAGCACGAGCACAGTCAATAACAGCATGATGGCGAGAGAGAAAATCCCAACCGAGGATGACATCATGTGAACAGGCCGGTAGCACAAGAAACTCAGTGGGATACACAACATCTTGAGCGACACAGGCTGTGCAGGAGGCTGCCGGCTCAATATGGTGAGCGCTGGGGGTACAGAGGGCCAATCCCTTCAATGTCATGGTAACCTTCTTAAGCAAGCGGCATCTATCACTGATATGGCAGCACCAGTGTCCACAAGCGCAAGGGTACAAAAGCCATCCACAAAAACTTTGATTAGATTTGCTGATGAAATTCGAGGACCTGAATTTTTCGACGACAATGCAGTTTGTACTCCGGGAACGGTAGCATCTAGTTTTCCGCGTCAGAAGGGCAGGGTTGACGGCACACAAAATAAGTTTTCCTTCTATAGCCAACATATGTTTTCTTGTAGGAACCATTCAGTATGTTCAAATTAAATGAAAAGTCAAAGGTAGATGAAACCAGCACAAAGAAAGGAGAATTGACTTTTGGGCTAGTTGGGGTGATCTGTTTTGATCTAAATAAGACAAACGAGCCATGGAAGCAAGACAAGCCAAAACAATTGCACGTGCGGTCCTGTCGATACAGCACTGACAATCAGTGCCAGCTTTTGCAATCAAACTAACTTCCATGATCTCCCATGTGTCTTTATCTCCAGTCTTGTACAACACACAGTTCGCAACCGCAGTCATGACAGTGCACCAACAAATACCCACCCCACTATCAGTCAAGTTTTTTAATGTTCCCTTAGCCTAGCCTATGTGGGAGCACAAAGATCGAAGCTTTAGTATTAAAGGCAGCCACAGGGATAATTCGAACTCCCAGTTAATTCAAATCTGGCACTGTGGTTTCATCATAACCATGTGCATTTCAATGTAGGGTAACTCGGAACTCCTGAGTGTTAGCGCCAATTATTAATTTGAACAGACTCACTCCGACCCACCCTTCCGCCAGCAATTTCTTGGATCACATGAGCTATCATGCATATAAAGATGCATTTATCAGTCTCCTTAAACAACGTATAACCAGGAAACTCCTTCATCAAGGGGGAAGTTATGTTGTACAGTGGTCTCTAGCAGCATCTCCTCAAATTAGTATTATCTCTGTTGAATAGGTATTCGCCAACTTTAGTAGATTGCTAAGCTGTTGTGTACCTTGTGGATGAAACCATCATGGTGTTGTCGCCTGATTGGTGCTGAAGAGAATAAATTAAGAAGTCGAATAAAGGCCGTGGTTCTTCCCTGCCTATCCTTCTTCATGTTTCTACCCGAGTCTGTGCTGGCGTCTGGCTGCTTATGCCTACCTCCCAGCTGGCGCAAGGCGGATCTATGTCGGTCGCAAAAGTTCTTGCAAGCCTCTTGTGGCGGCTCAGGGTAGCATTTAGGCCAGAGACCCTCCAGGCACATTGATGAGCACATCCGGTAGTGGGAATGAAGGAAAAAGGGTTTATTTTACATTATTTACACTAGCTCCAGATATGGAAGCACACACCATGTAGGAGCATACTAAATGTCGAAGTTCACATCAGGACACGTCAGCAGCCCCCACTGCACCAAAGGTCTCCGCTATTAAAACCGTCGTCTTCCCTAGGAGACTAGACTAGGGAATCTGATGACTATATCTCAGCCATTCACAATCGCCGAATCGGCAAAATCCCTCCCATGACGTCACATCATTTGCCAGCTCCGCCTCCTATGTTGCACCCTCAACCCCGCCTACGTCGCAACCGCGTGCTATCTGGGAAACCGAGGTCTACGCAGTTCTCACGGTAGCCTTCAAGGTTGGCCCCTTTCATCAATTAGCTCAGCTTGTCAGGGTTAGGTTCAGCTAGAGGAGTCTTTGTGGTAATTACCACCTCCATGGAGGGCGGCAGTTCGCGCCCCAAACTGCTTCAAAGTGAGCTCCTTTGTTTGTGTGGCAGTCTTATGTTGGGCCTTATCACTGTCTGGACGCGCGCTGATGAAAGGCCGCCTCGTGGGAAATGTCTAAGGAATGCTCGTCGTCATATTGAGGGATAACACACTGTACAGCATTTACGTTGTGCAGAATGGTGTTGCTCACTTGAATGTGCTGATTTGGTCCTAGTTCTTGCATTTCTTCACGTGTTTGTACAAGCCTTAAGCTAGCGTACGACATTTCTTGGCAAAAGATGAGTGCATACTATTCATTATCAAGCATCGTCATGCTAGTGCATCCGGTGGGCTGTGGCAACATGCTGACGAATTCGGAGAGCACTACATGAAGAAACGTTGCATTGCTTGTTCCCTCTCCAAAACACAAGCTTAGAGCCCACCACAGGCAGCAAGATGGGTAGGTTTAAATGCTTTTTAAATGATAACATGATGCAATGCTGTCTTGTCTGATAACTGTTGGACATGAATAAATCATGCTGCAAAGAATTGTGAGTGCTTTTCAGATTCTGTAAGTAGGTTTTGCATGTATTGCTATACTGTGACTTTGTGTTGGCCATACTACTTTTTATTTATTGAAACATAATTTCTCAATTCTATCATGTATATTGGGTGTGGTGAATAAAAGTGAAGTGGCTTTTGAAACATCTCTGGCACTGTAATTAATTTTTACTGTATTTTCCCACATTCTTGAGAAACGTACATAAGAAATTGCCATCACTAACACCCTACTTATGTTCACCTTAAAGGGACACCAAAAGCAAATACTAGGTTGATGTAGACTGTTTAAATACCATCCCAGAAACCTCATAACGCTTGTTTCGTGCCAAGAAAAGACTTAGTTTACGAGAAAATTGGATCTGAAGGGTCCGAATGTCTTTTTTGAAATTCAAATCTTCCACCAACCGAGAGAGTGGTGACATTGCATATACCATCACCACCCCTTGCTGCCTGCCATCGGCGAGTAAAACGGCGCCCAACAGACGGCGGTATTGAGTCAAGACAGAGCGATGGACTCGCCGCTGCAGCTGCTTTTTGGTCAAGGGGCGTGGACTATTTGGGCACTCCGCGACATCACATGGAAGTTGAATTCTCTGCTACTTGCAGTTTGTGTGAGTTTCGCAACCCAGCAAAACCAGTGCAGCACTACGCGATCAGGAAAGTGCTGAAACACAAAAGCGTGGGTGGCATAGAGTCGAGCACAAACAAAACATTTCAACTGCCCACATCATTGTCAACACTTTCATTGGGTTCTTTTTTTCTAAAAATGAAATAGAAGTGGTCAAGTAGCATTTTATTTCATGTTATAATACAACACAAGGATGTTTTTTTGCAACAAGTAGTTGAGCACTAGTGACAGAATTTAACTGAGGAGTGCTTTCGTCACCGGGCAAGTGCTTGAATGTCCCGGGGGAGTCTATAATGCCCTGCATTTACCTGAATTTCTCGATTATTAAGGCCCTGTTCACAATAATATTGATGCCTTAGAGATTCTCGAGCACTAATCTATAACTTTTGCTTGACTTAGCATTTGCCTTTAATGTCCCTTTAAGACACAGGCCACTATAATTTAAAGACACGCTGGCAAGTAAGCTTATGTGAGCTGCAAGCTCAGAGAAGACAAATAACTGTTCATGTAGAGGTCAAAATTCCAAAACTAAAAGCAATTTCAACATACGCCCCAAGCAATGTAAGACATAGCTTCCACTTCCAAGTTTGACGCCATACTTTTCCCGAAATTTCTTTCTAGGCAGAAGTTGCCCCTGCGACACACAGATGGTAATATTTGACACATGTCGCTATTTTCTAGACATGTGGGCTTCTACGAAAGCTTCGCTACTAGTTTACATATACATATCTTGTCCTGACGCCACAGTGTGCAAGCTTCTAGCGATTTTCTTGGCCACGGAAGAAGAAACACGGATAACCAGCATCCCCGCTTATTTTCAACTGCCACAATGTGCTCTGTGAAGCTAAGTAATTGACAGATTTTTCGTGCCTGCACAATTATTCGTCCATCCACGTGGCACCACCACCTACTCGATAGAAACAAGAACTGAAATTTCGGATGCTGTATGATGCCTCGCTCAATTTTTTCAGGCTCATCCTTGTGCACAATGTTAAAAACATGCATGGTAGCTGCAAACAAAGCTTACGCCATTTATGCCGTCGCCTGTGACTTCACTTTCATTGTTGGGGTGGTTTTGCCACTTTCCAAGTGCCATATGGTCCCTGTGAAGAGTTTCATTAACTAGACACCAAACTCCAACTTTAGTCTCCAACTGGTGACGCGACAGCGCCAGTTAGGCCTAGCCTGTGGGGGTGGTACACAGCTAGCAGGAAGCTCGCTCTTGATTTGTTCCTAACTGTATTACACAACTGCACCAGAGATTGAGCGGATGCGATGCAAGATCAGGCGCGCCAGCTGGTCTAACGAGTGAACGCTCGAAGTGGAGTTAGAGTTTGCGGCGATCTGCTGGCAGCTAACCAAAACATTTGCCAAGTTTGTAGGTACACTGGATGGATCGGCCCAAACTCACAAGCAGGCATAAAGCTACGAACGGTATCTGCACAGCACAGCCTAGACTGACAGTGTTGCGGACTCAAGGTCGTATGTAAATTGAACTTTGTGACAACTGCACAAAAGGTGAACGCAAAAATGCACCCACAAACTTGACCAACTTGCCTACAGCTTGCAGGCAATGACAATGAGTGCACTACTTGTAGCACAAGCAGGAAATATGTACCTTATGTAGAGAATAAATGATTTTTTCTTGGATGTCAGCACATGCAACTTGACCTATAGAAAGACTCAATAAGCCACATATCTCCAGGAGTGGCATTCTCGGTCTTCAGCATATATTACTTTCAGTTAATGTCAACCCAACAGATGGAATGCTCCAGATGCAACTTGAAAGTAGCACAGAAAGTGAGTGATGCCTTTGCGTGTTAGGTTCATTTAAGCTTATCAGTAAAACCACCTTTTGCAAAATGTGCTAAGAAATGTATATTAATCTTTTGAAGGTCAATGGAGTAAATATACTGCACCGAAAAGAAGTCCCAAATGGTCTCTATGTTTGAAAAACGTGGCAATTTTTCAACCTTTTGTGGTCCAGCAAGTGCTGCCACACTGTGTCGATTTCTTTTTTCTTTTTTTTCCACTCCATAGTCTCTTGCTTTTCAATCCATGGCTTCTTCCTGCTAGTGTTTCAGCGAGCATATGAACATGTGCCAGCACGTGGTGGCTAGTTTTGGTTTCGTCTTGCCAGCTGTTTCTATTCGTTACACTCCTTAAAACCTATGTCCGTTTGGCTTTTAATCTCACAGAGGGTCACCGCTAGATGTTTGCTCGTTTATTGCTCACAGAGGTGCAGTTACATCTGTTCGTTGGTGGGCGCTGGTATATACAATGCCATGCCTATGTTTCTTTTCTTGAGACTCGTGAAAACTGATTGCCCCTTGTTGGTGAAGGCATGAAAGATTAAAGCAAGCTTCCAACTCGTTCGGTTTTTCAGACCGGCACCAACCATAGAGCGTTCTTGCGTCTGTATCAATAAATAGCCCACCTGTATTAATAAATAAAGAACGCATGTTTACCCACTGAAAATATTTTTTGTCGCTTTATGGTCACTAAAACATTCCAGAAAATTTTTTTCGAGCTTGGTTAATCTGAAGATTTTAAATATGCAACAAAAAAGTTGACCCTGGGGGATCACATTCGGTGAAAAAATGTGAGCCTCATAGGGTCACATTTGTGGTTACATTTGCAAGTGAACTTTTACCATTTAAACAGATATAGGAGTTAAGCATCAACCTGAGAGCTGTGTATGGTGACAATCCACTTTTCCAAGCCCTGTATCCAGTCATACGCTCGTTGCAGCTGGTCAATAAGCAGGTCACACTTGGCATGCATCTCTTGCATCTCTTTCTCCAGGACTCGCACCATCTGCAAAAGTGTGCATACAGCGTCTACATGAAGCCCTGACACAGTGACTGCATCCGCTGACTCACGAGTAATTAGTCGCTGTAGATGCCTCACCTTACTGTCACCACATAGGTACCGTGATGATAACTTCTGAACATAATACTGTACATACACTGAAAATTCCATCAGTGTAGGCCTACCACAGTGGTGGCCCAGTGGCAGAGCATCCACCTTGCATGCAGGAGGTTCAAATTCCAGTACCACAAGAAACCCACTGGTTTTTCTAATGGGTAAGGATGCCCCCTGGCTTGGGGCTTGGCTACTTGTGGGGTTTCTCGTCTTGACAGGGAGTCCTACAGAGATGATTTCAAGGCCTCTGGGACCACTTGTCTAACCAAACGACAGCAGAAAAGGATCCGCCGCCGTGGCCATGAGAGGGAGATCAAGGCTGCTGCCAAACACCTATTAAGGTAGAAGCATGCTTTCGGCCAAAAGACCAGTCAGGGTGGGACTGCACCTAAATAAACCTTGTTCATACATTGCATGCATGCATGCATACATACATACATACATACATACATACATACATACATACATACATACATACATACATACATACATACATACATGCATACATACATGCATGCATACATACATCATACATGCATTTTTGGAAAAAAGCAAGAAAAAGCCTATTAACCAGGAAAATGTATGTGAAGTCACTGATAAATTTCAGACTCAACTGTAGTTGACATCCATGTAATGTGAAACATTGCGCAAATCTTTTCAGCATGAGGTGCTGAAGCCTGAGACGGGCTTTGTCATTTTTGCAGCTTCCGCAAGCCTACATTCGCGCTTGTCAAATCCAGCCTCGGTCGGCAGATTTTTTGGGCAGGGAATGCCAGTAGGAAGTTTTGATGTGCCAACTCTGGAAGAATCGTTGCTGCCATGTCAAGCTGGTAGGGCCCAAGCGGCCTGAGACACACTTTGTTGTTTTCCAGTGCGTAGTGTTCTAAGATGGCGACCGGAAACCAAAACGAAATCGAGCTGGTAGGGAACACCGGAATAAGATGCCGCCTGCAGCAGAGAACGACGGTGTATTTGGGTTATCGCCTATTTAAAGCATGCAGTACACTTTCAAAAGAACTACGCCAGACTCCCTTGTGAAACAGACAGGCGATTGTTGCATTAGGGGTGGCAGAAATATACGTGAATGCGACAACTGGTGAGGAGACTTGCTGGTACCAGAAGAGAAAATCGAGTGTGTGCCAGCATTTTCACGTGGCATAAGCGGGTGAGTACTGCAGAAAAGCTGCTGCAGTGGGCACTTACTGCTCTCAACCATGCGTTCTTCATGTCTTTTCGTGTTCACATGTGATCTAGCAGTGGGAGAACATATCATACAATTGCAGTTTGACAAGGTACTGAACGTTGGTGCCGAAAGATCACACTTTCCAAGAACATAGTGACTGGTAAAAAAGAAGCATAACTGTATTGGGTCATTTTTTGTGTTCTCGATCATGAACGTCGCACCAATAAATAGCACGAAATGGGATCTTATCAGCGAGGTTCCGCTGCAGTAGGTGGTTCCCCACATGCGAAAATTGTTACCACAAATGTTTTCTTTAGTTCTTCTTGGAAGGCAACAAACTCCTGAAAAACTGGATACATGGACATGGGGCTACCTGTATTACCTATCTTATATAAACCAGTGGCCAGTGGGCATGGAACCATGCACCTCCCACAGCCAAGCTGAGTGCCCCAAAACGTGCTGAGAAGCAAACATTTTTACAATGAAAACTTGTACAGCTGGTTCCATATCCATGGTTCATCATTAATTCCAAAACAGAAGGTTTCTATTAACCAGCATTAGTCCAACAGATCAGTGAACTTGACAGAGCCAACAGAAGTGAGCAAGAAGCAACTTGTTTACAAATGGCAAAGATTCTGCACAGAGCCTGAAAGGCCAACATTATACTTTATTTTTATGTGCAAATAACGAGATAAGTTAGACAAACATTGATTGATGCTGCAATGTAACAATAAACAAAATGGCAAAGTGAACATGTAGTGCTACATAATAATGCTTACTTGAAGCTGTCACTATGACTCACATTGGGTTCGAAGTCACAGGCACCTACTGGCCACAATGAACTTACTGTCAACAAGCAGAAATTAAATTTTGTTTTTTGAATGGTGCCTTCATTTTAGAGCAATTGCAACTGTCACAGAGGTCAAGATCAGCAGGTGGACTTGCACTAGTGTTGAATATAATGTTTGTATAGCTGAAGCTTATGTCATGCTAGAAATTCATTCAACTGAGATAGTACATTAAATTATTACTCAGCTTTTCCCAGCCAAACATTCTAAAGTTGGTGTAACTGAAGTTTCATTTGAGTGATGTCCCAGTCTGCGCAGAACCATGGCTATACGAACTCAAAAGCAAGGCACCTTGGGGTCTGAATTAGGCGTGGCCTGCAGCGCCTGCAGAGCCCTCCGCTTGTCGTCCAGGCGAGACTCAAGGCGTGTCAGCTGGCTCTTCCTCTGTGCCCAGCATTCCTCCACCGAGGGTTCGGGCAATTCCCTCACCACCAATGGCAGCGGACACTCGTCTTGCTGGCTGCCACTCGAAGAGCCCTTCTCGTCTGCAAGCAACAAAAGCACTAGCTATGCGAGTTGCTTTTTCCAATCACTGTCCTTCAGAGCGGTCAACAAAAAATGCTGTATGAGCGGTCACGTCTGCACACTATATTTTGCAGCTCTTAAAGGGCCCCTCACCAGATCTGGCCATTTCGAGCTGACACGCAAGGAGCATACAATGTGCGCTAACGATCGTGTTTGCAAAGCATTACATCAATACGTGCCGTGAAAAGGTCTGAAATTTCAATCCAAACACCAGTTTGCCTTTCCTTCACAGCGATCAGGCTCCAAGCCGGACTGTGATGTATACGTGTCCCTGCGCCTACATACCCGTGTTCGCAATGTGACATCAATCATAGAAACATGCGACTTCGATAATTATTCAAGGCAACATTGGGTATTTGTGTGGTCTGTTGCTTGAATTCATGAATTGAAGTTTAGAGAAATAATAAAACACACAAATGAAATGCCTGGTGTTTTTTGTTTTACTTCGCACTGAAGCAAGAGAGATGTACTTCTGCTTCGTCTGCTTATTCACACGGTCGTGCAGTTACGTGCGCAGGTGCCATTTTCTACCATGTTCCAGCACATGATCATGCTCTGCAATCCACTTTTGTCTGCCTCAGTGTTCGTGTAGCACTGCATTACACCGCTAGTCAAGTGTCCTTGTGCGCTGCACGAAATGAGACAATCACAACAGGTTGCGCTGGACGCCGTCAGCGAAGTGGCCAGCGCAGCAAGAAAAAAGTGAGGAGAAAAACACTGAAGGCAGGGCCCGTGACATAGGCGTCACGTGATCCTCGAGGTCCGGTATGGGAGAATGCAGGGAAGGAATTTCGCTAGCGTAGGCTAGACGGGGCGAGTGGAGAGAGTGTTTCGCTTGGCAGTGGAGCTCGCCTGCTGAAATCATGGGTTCATGGCACTGAAATATTTCTATCTAGGCTATTAATGAGCCGATTTGAAAAATTTTTTGAAAAAATGTTTACATTTTTTTGTTTACAAAAATGTTTCGATTGAAAAATGTTTATAACGGGACAGCACAGTAAAATAAGTTAGTGGCAATAGATTTTCATCTAAAGAAACTGTTCTGCACCAAATAACAATGCCGGATGAAGGGAGATATCGTGTTGGTAGGCCAGGGGAGAGTGCTTCACTGAGATTCTGCCTCCCAGCACTCCACAAGGACGTGAAGGACAATCAGCCTTTCATCATCTATATCACAAACTGGAGCTTGGCCACCAGTAAGCAAGTAATTGTGCGTGCCATATATGTGCCTTACACGAAGTCTGCGAAATAGGACACCGATTTGTTGCGATTTTAAAGTGGGTGACAATGAGCTTAACTGTGGCTTAATTAGATGGAGTTTATTAAAGGTTTTCCAATAGCCTCAGTTTTTTTATGACTGAAGAAGTCTAAGTTTATAGCAGTAAATTTAGAATGGAACAATTGGAAGCTCTTGTTGTGGCGGGTGTGACAGTTTCGTCTGCTATCACATTGCCCCGAGTGCATCTGTGTTCTGGGCCATCATTTTGTTTTTAAACACATTTATTTGAAATCATATTGGTTGAGCATCGCAAACCTTCTGTGACGTTTTCCACTTTTCACTGCTGCGTTTATAGTGTAATCAAGATTAATGACTTTTCGCATCATCAGAAGCTGTGACAATGACACTTATTTAATTTATAAAAAGAAATGTACACAAGGCAGTGCCTTGAAGTTTCCTCAAGCGGTGCAAGCAAGCTGCGAAGTGAACAAGCGATGGCAGCACCTGCACTTGCATCACGCAGGCAGATACTTCTGGCACGCGCAACGCTATCGGTGATATTCGGCGATTTCTCAGCCTTCCGAGTCGAGCTGAATCACTTGCGTTTCAGGTGATAGCAATAACACGGCCTAGAATGTGCACTCATCACCACTGGTAGGTTGTGTATGTTGTCTCAAGGTAGAAAACAAGTGCATTGGTACCAATGTACGATGACTCATTCCATTTCCCAGAGACATGCATCCTAGCTAATGAAGCAGACGATGGCTTGTACACAGCAGAGGTGCAATCAGAGATCGTTGTTCGGCGCATTCGTTCGGTTACTGGCGCGCACGATTGGCCTACTACGCACTGACGTCACTAGCCGCGAGGTGCAGCCACGTTTTTGGTGACGACAAAATGATGACACATTCCTGTCAATCATCTTGCAACTGAGCACATCGTCTGCTAGGCGCCGAAGGCGACGGGGGTTGGGAAGTTTGGAGCAATCATACGCTCGTTACGAGACTGGCTTCGCATGGCGCATCTGGTGGATTGCATTGGATCCGAACAGCAGCTTTGGCTACGGAATGGCACGTTTGGATCCAATCCATAGTTTAATTCAAGAAAATAGCGCTTGCGATGGGAACTTTGGTTGTTGCATTGGCGTTGCTTGAGTAGGAACGAGAGCAGTGAACGTGCGAAACGCGTTTGAAAAAATGGCAGAAAGCAAATTCCAGCGTCGCTTTTGTTTATTGAAATAAATAGTTCACTAGTTGTGTGGCGAACTCGACCCCATCATCAGGTGCTTACGAGCCACTGGAATGTTGTTTTTGGCACTTGAAAAGTGTGCCACTGTTCCTGTCGTTTCTTTTTTTTTTTTTCCTCGCTGCTGCGTGACACCATCTAGGGACGATGCAGAGAAACTAATAGTTATAAATTGTAGTAGCCACTATTTGAAAACGTGTTTAAGCTTGAGAAGAAAAAAATACATTTTTTAGATAAAGATTTCATTCATTGGAAAACAAGAAACATTTCATTTTGTAGTATACTGCCTGCAAGCAGACGACAAATGAGGGAAGTAAACTTCCGGGGAATTCACCGCTTGCTGATTGGCTGCTCTCTCCGCCCCGTTCTTACAAATTTTGCATACTGTCACTTTGTGACGTTTCAGCAGCGAAAAAGAACGCGTATCGAACAAAAGATCTCCGATCGCTCCCCAGATGACCGGAGTGACAAGCATTTTCAACATAGTAATTGTACACTTTGAGCTAGCTGCTTTATTTTTACTGTGGAGAAAAACTGCTTTGCTTTACCAATAACGTTAGGTTCAGTGCCTTCATTTCCATTTCTTAGGCAAAACATCAGTTTGCGTCCCGCTACAAAAGCAAAATGGGGCCATCAGCGCCCTTTTGTACATGCTGCGCCTACGTCAAGCATCGAAGAAAATGGCAGAATGTCCAGAATAGAGCCCCTAACGCCCAAAAACAAGTTTTGATTTTGGCCGACTTGTCTGCGGATTGGATCAAGACAAAGGTACAAGTTGCCAACGTAATGCTAAAAACCGTTAAATTTAGGATACTTTCGAAGGGTACTGGTTTGCATTAGTTGGTTACAATTCATGATCAATGTTATTTGTGCACTACTCGGAATGAGGACTGGGGGACGACAGACACAAGCACAAACATTCAACTGGTTTTAATGGTAGGAAGTCAAGTGGTTTATCTACATACATAAATGTGATATAACATGAAACACATCATAAAATATGCATGTGCAATCAAGAGGACAGACTTGCACAAATGCATTCGCAAGGACTTGAAGGATGGCTGTAATACTGTACTTTCATAAGTCTCCCACCGTCTAAAAAAGATTGGAAGCCATGTCAGGGTAAAAATGGTTTTTATGGCACCCCACAAGTTAGTGTCACTATGTAAATGGGGGAAAGCGGTACAAGCAAGATGACACATATAAAGAACCACAGGAACCAGTACATTAACAACTTTTCAGATTAACGAACTTTTGAAAAATCCCCTGCTGACTTCTTATAGATTCAATGTAAAAATATTTCAGTACTAAAAACTTCAGAATACCGAACTTTTTGGAATCCCGATCATTATTCAGTTTTCCTGTGATGTTAATAATGCCTCAGTAGTACGAACTAATATTTCTAAATCTGTGGATTCTTACATTTCCGTGTATCCTTCACGGCAGCCAAGACAGTAGGCTAGCAGACGACAAGGTGCAAAGAGCGGATGCCGCGGCGCATAGGTTGGGAACACCTGAGACCGTGTCTGACAAAAAAAGGAATTCGGAAAAAAAGGAGTGCATGTTCCACCCAGAAAAGTGCCACCTAGCAACAGAGGCACATCTTCCTTCTTTCACCCTTCTTTCTGCACAGGACTCTTTCTTTCGCACTTCTTTCTACAGCCATACTAGCTACATACACAGTGAAATGTAACCTCCATACTCGCAGAGATGCCACACTGTCGCACTTTGCACTTTCCAGATGGCATCATTTACGCACGCTTGTGTTTGGACATAGTTCAGGTGTCCACCTCGATGGAGACAGTCTCGGTGTCCATGGCAAGAAATGTGAAAAACAAACAAAAAGTGAGAAACATTGCACTTTGGAGGTGACATGGAGCTACCTTTTTGTCAGCAGTTTCCTCGGCATCAGCGTCTGTTTCGCACACGTCACTCTTATCATACAGCACTTCGGTAGTGTGTGGTGGCGGAACCTATGGAAAATAGCAACAGCGCGTGCCGTGGGCCAACAGTGACGTTTTTGTCGATAGCTCATATGGCGACAACTTATGAACTGATGGGTTGATGGGCGGAATGGTTATTTTTGGGGCTTTCACCATAACCATCTTTCTGAATAATGAACACTTTACCGCAGTCCCCTGATGTTCGTTACATCAAGTTTTCACTGTATACGAGATCCCGCATGACTGCGGGAAAAGTATATTGGCCAAACAGGCAGATGCTTGAACAATAGGCTTCTGGGACATAACAATAATGTACACAGGACAGTGCAAGGAAACCTGGGTTTACACTGTCGGGATTGCGGTTGTAAGCCATTGTTCAGTGACTGCAAGTTTGTAGCCAAGCACAATAGTCAGATGACATGTGATATAATTGAAGCGGCAAAAATTTGTCGCCTTGGGAAAAATGGCGTCAGTGTGGGCAAAAGCCCCCATATTTTCTCTCTCTCACACCCACTCTTGCTCGTGCCTGCGCACAAATGTCGGGTGACTCCTGAAATGCCAAGCCCCGCTGTGCTGCCTAGAAGTTGCTAAAGTGGCGACCTGGTCGACCAGACTGATCGGAACAGTTAACGCTAGGCGAAAAGAGGGAACAACAAAAGCAATGCGTGAGGAAAGCATGGAAGCATGTGTGAAGATCAGGCCGATTAGCCATCGGAAGGCACACTGATTGCATTAAATACATGAATTCACTGTTCACAGCCGCATATTCACGCAGTTTGAAGTTTTCTACCCACATGCGAGCACATAGACGAATGTAGCACGCCTGCTCCCGGTGGTCGCCAGCAGGTCGACGGCGGACCTAAACGGTGCTGGAACAGCCGTCAATCTGACTCGTATGTGTGATTTTGTGAACAATTACTGATGAGCCACTCATAGGAACATATTAGCAACAAGCTTTCGGCAACAGTTTGTAGCGTGTTATCACTTCAGCCGGCAGCGAAATTTTGCCACAGCTACACCATTGGCCACATTGTCTAGCAGGTTAGGCCTAATCGGAGAAGCATCATCGGGTGTCGGTGACTAAGTTACAGTTTCATATAGAATAAATGCAGATCTATTCACAGCGGTCACACAATCCTCAGACAGCCAACAAACTGCCTTGCCAATGAAGGCGAGTGCACTGAATGACCATTACATGTTCACGGCCGCCATCTTTGCAAAATGCCACACAGTGAACCCGGGTTCCAAGAACCGTTCATAGGTGCACAACGGTCTCTTTTCGTAGTTTCAACGACCCGTCATAAGACTAGCTTTAAATTTACGTGGCGAGCTCAAAGATACCACGTGACAGTTGTGGGGATGCGCGACTCTCGCGCGTCCCCTGATGTTTTTCCCGCATGGCGCGTCTCCTGTAATCCGGCTTCGCCGCGTGGCCTGCGTGATGCCCACGGCGGTCGATGTGGTTGGGGCGCAGTGCGAGAGATGGCGCGAGTGTTGCGTTGCTAACGCCGCCTCACGGCAGGGTTACTTGGGGGCGCAGGGGAGGACGGGCTGGGGCTTCCCCGGCGGGTCGGCGAACGGCGCGGACATTCCGCGCGCGCGGCGACCGATGCTTCTGCGAGACCGCCTCGCGGGGCCGCCTTCGAACGCGCCACGATTCGCGTGACCATACACGCGAAGGACCAGGCGTTGGGATCCAGGATGGGGCGAACATATTCGCTCGCTTCCGGTCGCGGTGAGTCAGACTTCTCTTGATTTGTCGCGCGCCCATCGGCATGTTTTGTGGATAGCAACTCGGCTAGCAGGCACTGATCTATGAAAGGTGCAATAAATGCCCTTGTGATTGTTTGCACTACTGTGTTGTCGTTCCTTTGTCCCAAGAGCACGGGAGGGGAGAACCCCACACAGTGTGCTGACTCCCGGATGCAGATGCACTTACATGGATGGCTGATAGTTGCATGGGAAAAAAAGAAATGGGGAGGGAGGACGGCAAGCAAACATGCCGTGGGCCTCCTGATTTGAGAACTTTGTACTGTCAGCACCGACCGCGGTTGATGCGCGCAATGCCGATGGCCGCACGGAGCGGTGCTGAGTGACGTGACACACGTTTCCCGCTTTTGACCCTCAAAACCTACCTGCCATAAAGATGGAAAAAGCCTCCCGTTTTCTTCAAGAAAACGGGAAAGCAATACGTTCTATGTACTTATAACGATATTCAATTGGCATGAAAATTCCATTGTTATAACCGATAATTGTTAAAACCGGGTGGCATGAAAAAATCAAAATGGGGATGGCAGAGCTGATCTTAGCAAACTATAATGGCGGGGAGGCCCAGTGCCCCTCTCCACCACCTTCCTACATTCGGCTGCCGATTGTGCTCCCTCGTTAAACACGGGTGTCACACGGCGCACTTTTGATCGTGATCAAGCCCGATCCAGACCTAATTTCTCGGTCGTGAGTGGCTCCTTGGCACAATGTGCACGAGAGAGTCATTTGCAGTCGAGAATTTCAATCTAGATCGGTCCCGATCGCGATTAGAAGCATACGTGTGACACCGGTATAACTGCTTCCTGGTGTTAGGATTGGGGGCTCAATCCCATCGCTCGTAATCAGTTGTCAAGATTGGAGTCGGGCATGAATTAGAAGGTAGCTGGCCCATGCCGTCGTCCAACTTATCCACGCTGAGGATGTTATTGAAGGGAAGGACTGCTTCTCATCGAGAACGAGGAATACGGGTTTATTTACAGTATCTACATAAGGACATTGCAGTTCATCAGTCTAGCATGACTGCGAGAGAAACTGCACTGAGCAGCCGCACAGCAGCAGTTTATAAACACTCGGTCCTCCCTCGATCCCAAGGTGAGGGAAATGTTCGACCAGTCATCGTAAACGAGTCGCCTCTCTGCACGAGGGATCACACACACACACTTCCGCACAGGTTCACGGTCCTCAACCGACGCCAGACGGACATCGTAGAACTCGGGGCGTATGTCAGGAAAGGCGCCTTTTATTCCAGTGCGGCCGCCAGTAGCCCATTGTCTTGCGTCTTGAACGGCGCGTGGGAAGGAACCTCGAACTAC
The DNA here is from genome assembly GCF_050947875.1 of Dermacentor variabilis. Lineage (NCBI taxonomy): Eukaryota > Metazoa > Arthropoda > Arachnida > Ixodida > Ixodidae > Dermacentor > Dermacentor variabilis. Next base: position 5,266,642 of record NC_134571.1, on the reverse strand, counting down.
GTTCCCTCGGGGACTCCCCCGCTCACAGCAGACTGGGTAGGCGGTGTCGTGTTCCAGCATAAAGTCTGCTTCGTCGAACTCATCTCGGCTCCTGCGACGGAGAGTCGAGGATGAGCGTATTGTCCTCCGGACACAGTCGACTTAGTGACGCCGTGGCTAGAGGGTTGTGGCGGCCTTCCAGGAAAAGTTTGATGCCGCTGTCGCAACTGGCTGGCAAAACTTGCACCTCAGCAGGCCGTTCTTAACACTGGGCGCTCCGATCACGTGTAACAAGCCGCGGCTGTCGGCGTTAAAAGAATGGCACTGCTATAACTGCAAGGAGGGGTCACAGGTGGCAAGCGATATGCGAGCACCGCCAAGGCAGCTTTTTGGTGCCCCCCCCCCCAAAAGGGGCCTTTTAAGAAACGCGAGGAGGTTGCCGCGGCAGCCTGTCAGCTTGAGAAATCGAAAAGAAACGCCGAGGTGAGATGAGCACAAGCGTCTCGCCACATATGTCGCATTGCATGGCATGAGGAAACCCTATGTCCGTCCGCGTTGCCGACATCCTTCTCCAAGGTGTCCAGGGGGGCTATTCTGTAAGAGTCCACCTAGTGGACTGTCCATTTCGGCCACTGCTGATTGGATGCAGCTGTACGGGAGAGGAGGAGACGGGCGGCCCTAGCCAATCAGCAGCGGCCGAAATGGACAGTCCACTAGGTGGACTCTTACAGAATAGCCTCCCAGGTGCTCCACGTAGTGCAGCAGAAGGTTCCTCGCGAAAACGAAGCCTCAGAGGGACTGAATTCTCTACAGGATCAACCGCGGGGACAATGTTGAGGCAGCCTGCTCTACCGTATCAGCGCTGCCATCGTGGCCGTCACTGTTGCTATCCAATGCAAGCATGTTCGCGACAATCGCCTCATCGGTTAGAAGCACTTAGTTTCCAAATCTATAGCCGTGTGCTTTCTTTTCGCCGGCAACGTTGTGCATTGCTGATTATCAGCGGGCGGGTCAGTCCTCTTCCATCTCGGTGGCAAGTCAAAAGAGGATGAGAAGCCACGTGGCCAGGAACAATTTTGATGCAACCAATAAAGACGAACACGGGCGATTACATTGTTTGCAGAACTGCACTGGATGAGGAGCCAGCAAGCAAGATGCGAGCAGCACAGTTGTCCCGGTCCATTCATGTTTTGGAGGGTGGCGCAGCGTAGAGATATGGGCGCAGCCCATTTGTGTTCGGAGGGGTGGAAGGGCGACGGGAGAGAGCTGCGCGGAGAAGGCTGGAAAATGAGTGCGCGGCGGCCGTTCGAGCAGCGGGCCATCGTGCAGCGGCTCGAATTTCTCGGTTTCTTTTTTTCTTTTCAAGGATTTCGCATTTCACTAACCTTTTGGCTCGGACTCCAAACAGCCAGACTTCATCGTTATAACCGATAATGCGACATCAGGGCATTGTAGTAAGCGGGTTGTTTCACCATGCAAAACATACAAAAGTTAACGGTGCAGCAGCTTCTCATTGTTATAACCAATATATTGTTAAAACCGGTATTGTTATAAGTGGGTTTGACTGTAATAGACGATTACCATTAAGCATAAAATGATGCAATATTAAACTGAAAACACCATAGGTATTTAGGGCAACTTTGCTATTTCTTCAGCTTTAGAAGGAAAAAAGCACTTTTAATTCTATTTGACGGTAGTAGCAGCGGTAAACTTTATTTAGTAAAACAAGAGAAATTGTGCAATCAATAGACATTCTCTCGATATATTTTCCAGCCTTCATATACAAACTGAGTTATCAATGCTGGCATACTAATACGGTGTTCCCTTTAATGAGATAGAGCATGCTATACATTTCGATTCATAGGCACTCAAGTTACTGAAAGCTAGCAAGATTCTTGTAATCTGATTACCTCCTGAGCATGTACAGCACTGTTTCTTGCACAAAATTCGGAAGCATAAAGGTCCGTGTTTAATTTTTAGATATCCCATATTTGATTTGAAATATACTATTTGGTATTCACACATCCCTAGCGATTATGGCAGCCTCTGTGCTGTATGAACTTGGACAGTCACGTCGTATAATATGCCCACCTGCTATGGTCTCTATGAAGAAACTAGCAGTATTGAAAATAAACCTGTCACCAAGGGACCAGCACAGCAGACCACACCTTCTCTGTAGGTACCAAGGTGAAGGTGAAGATCCTGGGTCTCTATCACCATGCTATGGTAAGCGTCGCTCACGAGGAAAGAGTGGTAATACCGCTCTTCCAGTGCCTGGTACACTTCTTTTTGAGCTTGCAGGAATGCTTCAGGACCCTGTAAGCCAAATAGACAGAAACAGCTGAAGAGAACAGGCTTGGTAGAGCCGCACATCACAACAAAATTTTCTTTTCCTGATAAAACTGCAGGTAGAGGCCCTGGCTAAAGCTTTTGCTTTGCTATAATGTAAAAAGCCAAAACACCTCTATAACATCGCTGATGAAAATGTTAATGTGTAATTAGCACATATTGGCATATAAACCAGTTCGGACATACTTTTTTGCACAGCTACGAGAGAGTGACGTGGAATTTCTGTGCAGCCGGCTTAGTGCTGTAGCTGTGCATGAGATCTGAACTGCCAGGAATGCCGGGTGAACGCGGACTTGTGAGACTGCACAGTCGCAGCCCGATTGCAGCACTGAATTACAGTCACACCCACTTATAACAATATTAAATTAAATTAAATTATGGGGTTTTACATGCCAAAACCACTTTCTGATTATGAGGCACGCCGTAGTGGAGGACTCCGGAAATTTCGACCACCTGGGAATCTTTAATATGCACCTAAATCTAAGTACCACGGGTGTTTTCGGATATCGCCCCCATCGAAATGCAGCCACCATGGCCGGGATTCGATCCCGCGACCTCGTGCTCAGCAGCCCAACACCATAGCCACTGAGCAACCACGGCGGGTATAGCAATATTCAAGTGCCATGAAAATTCCATTGTTATAGCCAATAATTGTTATAAACGGGTTGCATGAAAAAAAAATCAAAATGGGGAATGGCATAGCTGTTCCGAGAAAACTATAACAAAGGGGAGGTCAGTCCTCCCCACCACCTTCCTCCATCTGGCCTCTGATTGTGTTGACTCGTTTAACTGTTTAACTCTGCTTCCTGTGCACCCCAATTGCATGTTGTTAACAAGCCGCAGCTATTGGCGTTCAAGAATGGCACTGCTATAACAACTGAAAAGAGGGGTCACAAGCAGCAAGTGACATACGATCTCCGCCGAAGCATCGCTTTGATGACCCCAAAAGACGTCTTTTAAATAATGAGGGAAGGTTGCCGCAGCAGCATTTCAGCTTGAGAAATTTAGAAGAAATGCTGGAGCAAGATCGCCACAAGCATCTCGCCACATACGTCCCAGTGGCTCGCACGAGAAAACCGCATGTCCATCAGCTTTGCTTGCAGACATCCTTCTCCAAGGCGTCCAGGTGCCCCACGTAGTGAAGCGTAAGGTCCTTCATGAAAACAAGCCCATTAGGGACAACAGGATTAACCGCGGGGACAGTGTTGAGGCAGCCTTTTGAGGCAGCCGCATCAGCACTGCCGTCGTGGCCGTCACTGTCATTATCTGATGCAAGAATGTTCGTGACGATCGCCTCATCGGCTAGAAGCACTTCATCTCTAGCAGTGTAGCATCTCTAGCATCTGTAGCAGTGCGCTTTTTTTTCACCGGCAATGTTGTGCATTGGCGATGATCAGCGGACAGATCAGCCATCTTCCGTTTCGGCGGCAAGTCAAAGGAGGCCGAGAAACAAAGTGGCCAGGAACGACTTCGATGCACCGAACAAAGACAAGCACAAGCGACTTAATCCATTAGCAGACTTGTGCAGAATGACAGGCTAGGGAATAAAGAATCAACTGTGAGGGCCGAGCGAGCAATCTAGGAGCAGTGCCAGCAGCGTTGCCAGCGCAGTTGATGCCGTCCATTCGTGTTGTGGGGGATGGCATGGCGCAGAGCTATGGGCGCAGCCCATTCGTGCTTGGAGGGGTGGAAAGGCGATGAGAGAGATGCGCGCGAAGCTGGCACGCATCTCTCATGGAGAGAAGTGCGGGGCGGCAGTTGGGATGGCGGGTGACTGTGCAGCAGCTCACATTTCACTTTTCTTTTTTCTTTTCAACGATTTTGCATTCCGTTACCTTTTGGCATGGATGCCCAGCAGCCAGACTTCATCGTTATAACCGATAATGTGGCATGGGGACATTGTAGTAAGCGGGTTATTTCCCCATAGAAAACATACAAATGTTGACAGTGCAGCAGCTTTTCATTTCTGTAGCCGATATATCATTAAAACCAGTACTGTTATAAGTGGGTTTGACTGTAGTAATTTTTCCAGAGCCTGTAGTTATTCCAGGTACATTAAGCTTTGCTCACACATGACTCGTAACATGGCCCCCATTCCTTCTAAATGCATTTTTTATTCGCTTGCTGCTGCTGATTTCAGCTGGTATATGTGCTTTGAACATAGCTTTGAGCAGTGCAAGCAAAGCTGGATGAGGTATTTCACTATTTTCAGAAAACATGAAATGCTGAAATTATTTTTCTAGCTTACATGGAAGAACCTGGCACTGCACTTCTTGCACTTTCCAATGAGTACAGCATTAATCTAGAGTTTTGAGCTGCAAACTACATCTACACAGCTTCTTGGACTAGGTACAGCCAAGTATCACGTCCGTCCGTCCGTCCGTCCGTCTGTCTGTTACACCTTCAGGGCATACAATAAATTAGAAAAGGGAAGGACTACATTAGTATATACAAACAAATAAAAACATGCCGTGGTTGCTTAGTGGCTATGGTGTTGGGCTGCTGAGCACGAGGTCGCGGGGTCGAATCCCGGCCACGGCAGCCGCATTTCGATGGGGGCGAAATGCAAAAACACTCATGTACTTAGATTTAGGTGCACGTTACAGCACCCCAGCTGGTCGAAATTTCCGGAGTCCTCCACTACGGCATGCCTCATAATCAGAAAGTGGTTTTGGCCTGTAAGAACCCCATAATTTAATTTAAACAAATAAAAACAGAAAGTAACACAAGAGAACAGTATTCTGTAACATTTTGCTTTGGAACTGGTCCACGAATGCCATTGGCTGGCACTTGGCTGTCATCATCCCTGGCAGGCGTGACTAGAAATTTTCTTGTTGTCACACACATTGTCAATCTTCTGCAAAACAAACCAGTCGTCTGCTAAGAGTGGAACTGCAGAAAGGTGTTTCACTCGAGGTCTTGCGCGATCACGAGCACGATCTCGTAAGTTGCTAAGTCAACCATGGCCACCAGCTAGTCTCATGCTGGCCGACGTGGTGAGACAGACACCAATGACGGCTCCTTTGGTTGTGTTGCTGGCAAGTGTTGGCGAAAGATGACGCAATGACAGGCAACGGCACGACTCATTCGATATGAGCAAGGCAAAGTTCTGAAGGCATTTTAGTCTCTCCAAAGACAGCATGATAGCTTTGCAATGAGCTAGAAGATTCTCTCAGACCACAAAGATTTAGCGGCGTTGCCACTGTGACGAGAGTGCTATGCACACTGTGTTTGTACCACACCCCCCACACAGAATTTTACAACGACCAAAGAGGCCTGAAGAAAAGTTATTTAAGTTTCCCTTGGCTAATGGGCTTCGACAGTTTTTCATAAATCTTTTCGTTCTTTTTTTTAATCCCCTCGGACTATAAAATACGAGCTTGAAGGTGGCCCCATACCAGTGTTATCTAAATTGAAAATAACCAATTCTTTCAATATCGAGTTTAGGTTGCTATGTACAAGGTTTTATGGGGTCATCATTACACTCACAAAAACCTAAAACAAGATATCCTGGCTATGCGAGATGCTTAGATTAATAAGCACCAAGACAGCTGCAAGAGCACAGAAGGGCAGCTGTCCCGATGGCATCACCCCATGTGCTACAGAAAGGCGACAACCACCTACACCTGCTTTCACAGCCAAGAACAGAGGTAGACTCTTACCTGCTAAATAATCACAAAAGAGTAACACAGTGACCATTAATATATCACCACGCATGACACTTTTGTGCACTGCACACATCACCATTACTTTTGGCCAAAGGACCCAAGCTTCCACATACTCGATTTTCATGATATTTACATGCATGTCTTAGCACACCAAACCATATATCAAATGCAATCAGTCATAAAAAAATATTGAAAAATTTCTTGCCTTATTGGCCATAATGAAAGCCTCTATGCCCTTGAGGACACCTTTTGAGAGCCGTATCCCCGGACGTGGACGCTTGATGTATGTCTGGTAAATCTCATTGCCTAGCTGATGCCATTCATCCTTTAAAGCATTGTAAAATGATGCCAATCAATGATAGGAGGTGGAAAGCTGCAAACAAAACTCACTTTGCTGGAGAGTTTCATGTTCTCAATGTCTTGCCAGAATCTAGCATAATGAGGAGTAAGAGAAAAGAAGCAGCAGTTAAAAGCGTATGAGAAAAGTTCTTTGCTGCTGAAAAAAAATTGCATGCTGTGAAAATCATCATTGCCAAAAAAATTTACGCTTACGAGAGCAACGACTTTCCCACCTCTTCGCCTTGCAAGAATCTGGCCAGGTACTCTCGACATACAGGAGACTCCATAAGAACTGAAAATGCAAATACCTGGAGCAAAATCAAAGTAATGAAACTGCAAAATAGACAGCCATATAAAAAACAAGACAGAGAAGTGGCACAAGCTGACCTTGCACCCTGGAAGGCTTTCCTGTTCTTCGGAAGGTGAATAACAGTCTAATCCTCCAACTAACTTGAGCTGTTTCTCACATCGTGCCTTTGCATATGTCAGCTGAAAAAGAAAGGTAAAAGAAAATATTTCCAATGACGAAAAACCAGTCACAATAATTTCCAGTCCTAATACTACTGGCATACAATAGCCTGCAAGGAAAGGAAATCATACAATTAAAAGATCAAACAGGATATTATTTACAACATGCTTTACAGTCGAATCCGACTATATCGAACCCATTAACAGTTAACATCAAATTATTCTATATACAGTAAAAGCTCGTTAATTCGAACCGCAAGGGGACGCCATCTCAGTTCGAATTAAACGAAGTTCGAACTAACGAAAGCAATGAAGAAAAACAGGACACCGCGACCAGGAAGCAGCAGGGCATGGTGCCAGTTCAATTTAATGTTCAATTCTCGAGCGCTAGCGGCGCTGCGATGTACTGGATTCGCTGTATTTTTTGTGCTGGTTGCGCCATCCATCGGTTAACAACTGCAGCTATACGACAAGATTCTTAGGCCTCTGAGATCGGCGGCTCAAAACCGGAAACCGCAGTTTTCGGAGGTAGAGAGAGGGCGTAGCTGTTGCCACAGCTGTCACCCCTTGCCCTCCAGCCTCTGCGCCGGGTGCTGGCACCGGTTTTACCCGCTTTTTCCTTCTCTCCCCATTTTGGAGGCAACTCAGCCGCTGCAGCCTCGCGACAAGGCCTGCTCTGGCCATGTGCCAGGCGGCACGCCGCCCAGGCGCGGCGGCGCGTAGTTCGAATTAACCGTGGCAGAACCAACTCACGTTCGAATTAACGGGCTTTTTTATACATGGACTTCTATGGAGCTAGGCCGGACCAAGTAGTACGGTTCGAATTATCCCGAAATTCGAATTACTGAAGTTCGAATTAACGAGCTTTTGCTGTAGCGAACGATTTCTGGACACGGTATAGTTACAATGAGTATATATAGCAAAAATTACGCTTACATTCAACAAAAATAGCAGCGACTCCCGATATATCGAATGTCAAGCGGAGGAAAAGTGGCCCCAGAAGTTGACATTTCCTCGCGGTGGTGGGGAAACCTGTCAGTGTGGCTCCATTTAACCACTCTCCCTATCATGACCGTGCTGCCACAGGCGAGCCGGCAACACCCCCCTGCAAAAAATGATCCTGGCCCGCTCGCAGCGCTTGCTCAGACAGCCAATCAGAGGCTCTTGTGCCCTTGTCGTAAGATGGCAAACGTGCAAGTTGTCTCGCTGCTTTTCTGGTTCATTGTGTTTGCGCTTTGTGGGCCTTCTCCCACAGTGTTGCCGTGATGAAGCGGCAGAATTCACCTTCGTCGTGACGGTCGAAATCATAAATCAGGTCGAACGCGGTGAGAAGTTGGATGTCCCCGCAGCGTGCAAGATTCCGAGGAGCACTCTAAGCAGGATCTTGAAGAATAAGAGGGCGATTAGGACTAAAGCGGCCAAACTCGCGACCTGGTGGCCGTGTACAAGTGGTTCATCCGAAATTGCTTCAGACGTGCCAGCTTCCACATGCTTGGTGATGACTGTAAATTCTGATGAATGCAACGAAGCCATTGCCGGTGTTGCCGAAGTTTGGAGCGAGCTGTCAGAATTTCCAGAAGCTGTTGACAAATTAATGGTGGATGAGTTTGTGAGTGCAGATGATAGTGTCGCAACCACGGGAGAGCCCAAAAACGAAGACTACATTGCCGGCATCGTACTGAGCACAAGTGAAAGTGGGCACAATGAAGAAAGCAACGATAATCCTTTGCCCACATCCTCCGAAGTGATTCGTGCACTCGCACTAGTCCGGTGTTTCTGCGTGAATGCGGAAGGTTGCGGCCTCAGCTACTCCGACTCCTTAGACAATGTCAAAAAGTGCATGCGTCGCAGGAAGCAAAACTTCCTAAGCAGAAGAAAATGCAGGACTATTTCATGTGGAACTAAGCTAGTTTCACCAATAAAGTGATTTTATAAATGGTATGTGCTTTTATGACATCCAATTATTTAGCAGGCTTATATCAAATTATGATCTATATCAAACTGATAGGCATTTTTTTGTGAGTTCGATATAGCCGGGTTCGACTGTAGTGCCGGAAAAATATGCCAAATGAGAGCCCCAAAGGGCACAATATTTATTACATGATAGTACATGTAAGCATGACTGAACAAGGATGTAGAAAGAAACAGACACACAGAGAGAGTGCTGTCTCCGTGTGTCTGTTTCTTTCTATGACCTCGTTCAGTCGTGCTTAGATATTCTATCATGGATTCAAACCAACCAGCCTGCCAACGCGTTTTAACCAAATGCATTACAGAGCATGTCATTATCCAAAGCATATTGTTATGTTGAAGGGAAAGAAGAAGGTGACATGGACTAGAGGAAGACGAAGTCTGGCAGTTGCCTGAACACCTTAAATACCAGTTGTAAATATACCTTATTTTACACTCGTGGGCTTTTTCCTGTAACATTTTGGTGGAAGGTGCTGGGTACAATCATGGAACTTCGCAGCGGACGTCATCTACCTGCCGCCACAATGGCAAATCAACCGACACAAGCAACAACGCCTCAGCAGCCCATGCCAATGGTCATCCTCATTCATCCGCGGGACCAGGGGACATTTTGTGGCACGGACAACGCCGACATCGAGGAATGGCTTATGATGTACGAGCGAGTGTGCAACAACAACTGGTGGTGTCCAACAATGATGCTAGCAAACCTGATATTTTATACGAGAGGAACTGCAAAGCAATGGTAGGATACACATGAAGCTGACCTAACGAGCTGGGATGTCTGCAAAGACAAAATGTGAGACCTCTTTGGCAGACCTGTCGGTCGTCAGCTGGCAGCAAAAAAAGAACTTGCGTGCCGGGCTCAGACATCCACAGAATCTTATGTTGTGTACATACAGGATGTGCTGGCCCTCTGTCGCAAGGCTGATAACATGACCGAGGCAGACAAGATTGGTCACATACTAAAAGGTATTGCAGACGATGCCTTCAATCTCCTGATGTGCAAGGATTGTGCCACTGTGGATGCAATTATAAAGTAGTGCCAGCACTTCGAACAAGCGAAGGGCCGCCGCATCGCTCAAACTTTCGACAGATTGCCCAATACCACCGCGCCACCGCGACATCCTCTTGCGAAGACCCGCCGCGGTTCGTTCAGCCGACAGGATTGGCAGATATAATGCACTTCGTTCGCTGTGAGCTTGAGGCCATGGCTCCAGCTCCAGTTCGTTCCGACTGTCGGGAAAGTGTGCCTGCTATCTCCCTTATACAAGCAGTTTGGGAATTCCATCTCTCTGCTCAGTTCGCCATACAAACACCTACCCGATCACTCCGACCGCTCACTCCCCGACGCAAAGCTTTCCACCACTCCGTCGCAACCCAGCCGACTGGCGCACAGCGGATGATAAACCCGTCTGTTTTAATTGTTCCACTATTGGACACATCGCCCGTCATTGCTGTAACCACTGGTCGTCGCCTACTCGGTGGTCATCTCCTAATCACTACCACCAAGTGCCAGACAATTGTACTTTCTCGCCTTATACTCCGACAGTGCTCCACCAAGATCCAGCCGCTTCCCGTTTCCGCAAGGTCGTAGGTCCCGTTTGCCTCTCGTTCACCGCTCTTCATCCCCTTCTGCAACCGGTCGCTTCACTTCGGGAAACTAGGCAGTGTAGCTCCCGGAGGTGAAGCTGCAACTCCAAACCGGCCCACAAATCCTCTGTTGACCCTGCCTACACGTGGAAACCTACAGGACATTAAAGTTGATGTTGTTCCTGTTACATCTCTTGTTGACACAGGAGCGCAGCTTTCAGTTATGAGCAATGCTCTCCACCGAAGGCTCAAAAAGGTTCTGACGCCCGCCGTACCATGCACTGTGCGAGTCGCCGATGGGAGTACTTCATCTGTTCTTCGAATGTGCACAGTATGTGTGACCATTGGGGGCCGTTATACTGTTGTTTTATTTATCGTCCTTGAGGACTGTCCACACGACCCAATTCTCGGCCTCGACTTCCTTTCAAAACACTCTGCCCAAATTGACTGCTCTGCAGGTGTTGTACAGTTGGATCTGCCGCTTCCTCCTGACGCAACAACTTGTGCTTCAAACCACTTACATCTTCCTGACGCCCTATCCTTTCATACCTGATGGCAAGTACGTCATGTCACCACTTATTGACGTAGTTTTGTCGCGCAATATTGCCCTACCAAGCACCTTAATCCGGATCCGCGAAAACTGCGCTCGCGTGCCCATCCTCAATTTTGGATTTTCGTCGCATGTGCTGCCACACGGTATCGCCATAGCGCATATCACTCCATTGGAAGAATTTGAGATTTCTTCTTTGACCTCTGAATCCTTCCTCACTACCAACGGACCTTTGTCACCAACTCCTTCATACTCGACACCTGCAGACGATGTTTCTGAGATGATTGCCCCTGACCTTCCTTCTAAGCAAACAACAGCTCTTCATCACCTCCTGTCATCTTATCGGAATATCTTTGATTTGGACGACCGTCCACTGGGCCAGACATCTGTTGTCACGCATCGCATCAACACTGGTGACGCTAGCCCCATTCATAGACGGCCATATCGTGTCTCCACAAAAGAAAGGGCCACCATACAGAAAGAGGTAGACAGGATGATGGACAAGGACATCATTGAACCTTCCAGTAGCCCGTGGGCATAAGCAGTTGTCTTAGTAAAGAAAAAAGACAACTTGTGGCGCTTCTGCCTTGTCTACCGTCACCTCAACAGGATAACAAAGAAGGATGTTTATCCCCTACCTCCCATTGATGACGGTCTTGACTGTATACACGGATCCCAATACTTTTCATCAATTGACCTCCGCTCCGGCTATTGGCGGATTAGCGTCGATGAGATGGACCGTGAGAAACCCACCTTCGTCACACCGGACGGTCTCTACTAAATGAAAGTCATGCCCTTTGGATTATGCAATGCGCCAGCTACATTTGAGTGCATGATGGACTCTCTCTTGCGCAGCTTGAAGTGGTCTACATGCCTCTGTTACCTCTACGACGTAATTGTGTTTTCGCCGAACTCTGAGAGCCACCTGCAGCGCCTCACAACCATGCTCTCCGTGTTTCACAGGGCTGGCATTCAGCTAAACTCCTCCAAGTGCCATTTCGGTCGCCGTGAAATTAACATGCTCGGCCATTTCGTAAACGCCACCGGAATCCAACCTGACTTACAGAAAGTTCACGTCGTGCGAAATTTTCCTGTACCTTGTTCAACAAACGATGTCCGTAGTTTTTCTGGGCTTATGCTCTTATTTCCGGCGATTTGTGAAAAGTTTTGCCGACATCGCTCACCTTCTCACTGACCTTCTTAAGAAAGATGTCTCTTTCTCTTGGGGACCACTGCAGGAGAAAGCCTCCTCTACCCTGATTGAGCAGCTTACAACTCCCCCGATTCTGTCACACTTTGACCCTTCTGCGCCCACTGAAGTACAAACTGACGCGAGTGGTCATGGCATCGGCGCTGTCCTTCCTCAGCGTCAACAGGGCCAAGACCGTGTCATCGCTTACGCCAGCCGCCTTCTTTCCACGCCCGAGCAAAATTACTCCATTACTGAGAGAGAATGTCTCGCGCTCGTATGGGCGGTCGCAAAATTTCAAACGCACCTTATCAGTTGGAGCTTCTGTGTCGTAACCAATCATCACGCCCTCTGCTGGCTCTTCTCTTTGAAGGACTCAACTGGACGACTTGCACCTTGGGCACTGCGTCTACAAGAATATACATTTTCTATAATGTATAAGTCAGGGCACCTGCATAAAGACGATGACTGCCTGTCCCGCAATCCCGTGGATCAACCGGACGATACTGATGCAGACTCGGACATCAGTGTTCTATCTCTCTCCGGCTTCCTCCATATTGGCGACGAGCAACGCCAAGATGCTGTTCTTCGAACACTTATGGAACGCCTAAGCTCCTTGCCCAATGACCCGTCCCTCCGGATGTTCACCTTGCACGATGGAACTTTATACCGTCGTAGCGTTCGTCCTGATGGCCCAGAGCTTCTCCTAGTCGTTCCTAAACACCTTCGACTGGCCGCACTCCAGACTTCATGACACTCCTACTACTGGACATCGGGGCATCACTCGTACTTACGACCGCCTGCGGAACCACTTTTTCTGGCCCGGAATTTATCTCTCTATGTGCCGTTATGTCACTTCTTGCGACCTGTGTCAGCGCCGGAAGATGCCTGCTATGTCTGCTGCTGGTTTGCATCAACCAATTGGTATCCATACAGAGCCCTTCTTCTGTGTGGGCCTCGACCTCCTTGGCCCCTTTCCGATTTCCAACAAAGGAAACAAATGGATTGCTGTAGCAACAGATTATGCCACGAGATATGCCATTGCACGAGTACTACCAACCAGCTGCGCTACAGATGTCGTCGACTTCCTACTATACGACGTCATCCTGCACAACGGCACCCCCCGCCAGTTACTCACGGATCGCGGCCGCTACTTTCTATCGTAGGTTGTTGATGATCTGGTGCGCTCCTGTTCTACAGAACACCAGCTTGCTACCGCGTACCACCCTCAAACGAACAGCCTCACCGAGCGACTCAACCGCACACTAACTGAAATGCTGGCCATGTGCGTTTCCAACGATCACCACGACTGGGACATCGCTTTACCATACATCACTTTCGCATACAACTCGTCCCGTCTCAACACTGCCGGATTTTCACCACTTTACCTTTTGTATGGCAACGACCACACCTTGCCCTTCGACACATTGCCACCTTCCGCAGTACAATCACCCTGCACTGGTTATGCTCGCGATGCTATTGCCTTAGCCGCCCAGACCCGAGATGTCACCCGTCATTACCTCACAGTCTCACAAGCTTCTCAAAAGCGACACTACAACCTTTCGCACCAAAACAACCAATTTTCACCTGGTTCCCTTGTCCTTTTCTGGACGCCTTCACGTCGCATCAGCTTGTCAGAAAAACTACTTTCCCATTATTCTGGTCCATACCAGATATTATGTCAACTGCCCAACGTGACATACGAGATCGCCCCAGTCGGTCAGCCTTCAGTGCCTCCCAATGTCACCAGCGATGTTCACGTCGCCAGGCTCAAGCCCTATGTACCCCATTAAGTGAGGCTCTATAACTTGCACCGGGACGGAGCTAACCCCGCCGGGAGGGTGATGTTTCGGTGAAGGGAAAGAAGAAGGTGGCATGGACTAGAGGAAGACGAAGTCTGGCAGTTGCCTGAACACCTTAAATACCAGTTGTAAATATATACCTTATTTTACACTTGTGGGCTTGCTTTCTTCCTGCAACAATATTGTTCAAAAAGCAGTTAGTCCTACCTGTTTGATGTATTTGGATAAATTCCTTGATTGCAACAGGTCTCCTTTAGCTGTACTTGGTGCTTCATACTGCTTATCTGAACAAATAAATTCCAATTTAGTATATCAACTAGATATACAGAAGCCACTACGAGGGCAAAAAACCAGCTAACCTTCACTTATTCCACGTGCTTTCTTCAGGTTGTTGGCAGTGGTAGCTTGCATAATTTCCGACACAATGTTGAACCTGTATGAGGGAAGCACCAGATTGTTGCAGTCACACATTCTCCTTCCCTGCACGCACAGACAGAGCTACCCAACACACTGCCACAGAGCCCCTTTTCAAAACCTATGTGACAGCAGAGCGCATAACTAGAACAATGCCAAGCATTTCTCCCACACAAAGTGCTCACAGGAGATTGCACCCCCCCCCCCCCCCAAGCAACAGACACATTCATATCCCAGTTACCACCACGTCTTGAGCATGAAACACTGCAGAGAAGCTACCTTGCTGTTTAAGGGTCTACATGAGCTGTTGCAGAGACCACACGTTTTGAGGCAGCTTCAGAGTGCTATGAGCACAGGTTGCTGCTTCTGGCAGTGCGATGAAAAAGGCTGTGGGTCACAGGAGCTTTTGTTAAGCCTCATGCAGGAAATTCACACCAAAAATGCATGCTGCGCAAAGACCTTCAAGTTAAAGCAGCATGCTCCCATATGTGCAATCACAGTTCACCTCCAGCCCCTCACGAGTGCGCCGCGACTCGGCAGTGTGTGTGACTTGACTGTAGAAACAAACACTGTGGTGCACCTTGTAATCGACTCTCTCACTGCCTCAATGCACGTAACGATTAGAATGAAAGTAAGCTCACCGCATACGTTTCAAGTCTTGGATGTCAGTGCAGGTATCTATAACAAAAATAAAGTCTTCCCATGTCTCAGCATAAGCATATGTTCGACTGTGCTTCTCATTTTCTGCTTGAAGGTACTGCAGGTAAGCAATCAGCTTCTGGTTGATGTAATCGGGATCAGTTATCAGGTCAACTGTAGGCTGAAAAACTGAAAACATAAGTGGAACATATTCACTGTGTTTTAAAAGCACATCTCTGCAATAAAAGTGCAAGTATACTGAATGATGAAGTAGAACTTCTAACACTATTTTATACTGTTTATGGGAAAAATCTATGTATGATGACCACCAGCACGCAAAAATGCCAGCAGGAAAAGTTGCGATTGAGAGTGCCAAATAAGATGGAGAAGAAATAAGATGCAGATCAGAATGCAAGGGAAAATCATGCCACCCTCTCAGTTGTGATCTGGAGGGAGGGGCAAAAGTTTCCTCTGGAAATTACTAGAGGGGCTTCGTGTAGCTGCAAGTATGGTGGGGTTCAGCCAGCATGGAATTAAATATCGACATTACATACTACATGAATCTGCCTAAGCTTTAACCTTTTGGCTTCAAATGGCTATATGAATTTTAAAATTCACCTTTTTCAACAAAACAATCCATTACAAGTGCAACAATTTGCAGTGACTATGCATGTGCACAGAGACTAATTGCTTGCTGTGTTTAGAAACCTATGAGTGCTTCGAAATAGAAAAATAAAGCATGATAAAGAATGCCACAAGCATGAAGATTAAACAATTACAGTAAACTCTCGTTAACTTGAAACATGACTTCTTGAGATATCGGTTAAGTCAAAATTTTTATCCAGCTGTGGTTTCAACCCATGTGTCTTTCATAAATTATCTCGAAAGGTTTTTGCAATGGGCCCCAAGTATCTCTAAATCTCTACTGGGAAAACAGCAGGAAAAAGGCAATGAGGCAGCATTAGCAGCATTGCCTGCACTTGCTTTTTACTCGGCGGCAGCTCACTGGCCAAGCTAGATGCCACGCCTACCTTTCCCCCTTCTCGGCTGCCACTTTATTGTGGCCTCATGTGGCGAGCAGGGATATGGTCTCTTTCTTTTTTCCTCTCATTTAGGACGCTGTCAGTGATGCATCAATGTGTTCGCAGCCTATTAATAGTGACCTTGGGCAAGATGATCTGCACTTTTGGGCAGGCGCAATCAGCCCACACACTGGGCCCAAAAGAGTGTGCACAGCATGGGAGCCCGCAGCAGTTCAGCAAGACCAGCAAGATTGCAGTTTGATAAGGACCCTCACTTCGTGCTCCAGTGAGGCGAGGCGTAAGCGCCGAGTCACTAGTGGGCGTCCACTGAAGGTGCGACAATTGCACTCTTTTTAGTTTCGGTTTCCACAGTTAAATTGGCTGAAATTCATTACTCAATTAAGCTTTTTGGGTGTCTGAAAACAATGCCCAGATCATTGGGTTCAAGTATATCGTTAGGATCAGTTGTCTTGACTCTGTTTTGCAGTTTTGGCACAATGCCAATAACGCCATTGTCCATAGACGCCAATGATGACGACACACGTGAAAGTAACCAAAAATGCCACTAACAGTATTTTGGAAAGGTTCCATGAGGTCTATGTGAGGCCCGAGGGCTCAAAACTATACTTGTCTTGAAATCTTTTCCCAGTTTTCAAAGCTTTGAGTAAACAGGGATTTACAAGTACATGCATCATTCCCATATTGTACTAGATGAATGCATTAGAGTTCCCTCTCATTATGTGGCAGCTTATAACTGCCTTGACCAGACCCTGCCCACGCTACAGTGGCTGGCAAAATGTCAGCACATGTCAGTGAGGTTTCGACATCTCGCTGTCATCCTAGGCTCAGAACACCTAATTTATGTCTCTGTTTGGAGTGCAAGTTCGCTGTACTTAAAGGGACACTAAAGCGAAACAATAAATCAGTTTAGACTAATGAAGCATTGTTTGAAAACCCTGCAGGCAGTCATTTAAAAAAAAATAGTTTTATTATTAGATGAGAAAATGAAGGTCCAAGTATGAGCATTCGAATTTTGCGCCGAAACCCCAGCGCCGGTACGTCAGCGTGACGTCAGGGATTCTAAAGTATGTTTTCGCATTTGGGCTGCGTTGGTTGAATAAAGGTTCCCACAACTTGCCATTTAATATTTGGTTCCTTTAGAACACAATGTAGCCAATCTGTACCGCTATATATAATTAGTAGGCCCTAGAAGATGCCATCAAAATCGAAGACGTCACAGCCCCCAGGTGCGGGAACTTAAGTAGGTGTCGCCACCTGTATTTCGTTCTTGCGCTTTTTCTGGCTTCCGAAACGTCTTATCGTTGTAAGAGTGGTGTTCTTGGTGTTGTAGAATGGTAATTTACTGATGCAGAAGAAATAATTTTTCACTTTAGTGTCCCTTTAACACGTAAACAGCTGTTACAGGGACTTCAAAGGTCCCTTCACTAATTAAGTGAGTGGCTGCCCTCCCCCTCGCTTCGCAGCAGTGCCCACTCTGTGCACACTAAAGATGGCAGTATGTGTGGCATAAAGGTGCGACCCGGGCACAGCTTGCAGGGAGGGTGGCTCCTTTAAGAACAAGGGCTTTTTCAATTTTCAGACATTTGTCATGGCGTACATCTGAGTAATAGTTTGCACAACTCGACCACTGCGCCTGATAAACATACTGAGCTTGTTTGTTTGCAAAACCTAAACCTGACATAACAAACCTGCAATCTGCTGACAAAAATGCTGTGAGAAGGTCCTGAGGCTACTGAGAAATGGTGCTGCAATCTTAAATTAACTGTGTAATTACATTGACCCCAGAATCACAATTGCACTTATAATTTGCCACTGGTATTATGCTCAATGTCTTTTGCGTGCACGCGGTTAGTCCAGGTACTATAATTACAGAGTGTCTAGTGAAAAGCCTTCTTCTGATACAGCGAAATGTACTATTCACCAATGCCATGGGCGTTGGAGCCTCTGCTCTTCCCATGCTGCCTGTGACCAGACACAGTGACATTGGTTGCCAGAGTGTAATAAACCTTTCCTTCATTTACTGAGGGCATAGTTTCTCACACGATTTTTGCTTCCCTTCACAGGTTAATCATGCCCTTGCAAGGTGAAGCAGTTTACCTGCCCCTTCTCCACTGTGAAAGCCCGCTTCCATTGGTGGAGCTGAGCAACAGCACGTCCCCCACCCCCCACCCCCCCTAGTAAAGAGCAGCTGAAGAATGTATGTGAACTGCTACAATCGCCCACAGTCTGCACTAGGTATTGCAAAGGGTTCAATTACCTAGGCAAGCCAGGATTTCACGCAGCAGATGACGAACAGAAATGCAGAGGGCATACTCAGATGGCAGCAGCAAAGCTAGTAGGAAGTCAGCCACCTGCCGAAGATGGTCCAGCTCCAGCTGTGAAGTTTCTAAGAAAGGGCTCAGTGGGAATGGCCGCTTTTCACCATTCCTGCAGATAATAATTCACGGCAATGCAATCCTTAAATACTTCAACTAGAACATTACCTTAAATCATCCCTGAAATGGTTTGGACAAATTTTGTAGTCACATGGGGTGCAGTTACAGTAAAACATTTGCACCACAATTTAAGTGAAGTGTTTCCTATTAAGAGAGCTACGGATGATAATAAACTACCCTCCTCCCTAGCCATGCTTTTCCTCAATTCGTTCGCCAAACAATTGGGGCTAAGCTCCGCCTTCACTGGCTGTGCCTCATGATGTGACGTCATGACATCTACTTTTGGAGTCTTGGAGCCAATGCGCGAAGCCTCTCCAACCTCTTCACTAGCTACCTGGTCTTAGATTCTAAGCAAGAGCTATCCAAGCAGCATACATTGCAAGCATTCCATTGGAGTGCTGCACATGTCCGGTATTCTGGTAAATGCAGGTGAGCTGGTCATTTTGACACATGAGCGGAGGCATAAATTTGTGACCTGCATGGTGCAGTCCCCTGATGGCATAGAGCTCAACCAGCCAAACACAGAGCTTATATTGCTATAACCAAGGGTAAAACAATTTATGCATTTATAAAGACAGTACGTTCCTGACAGTGGCGTACGAACTATTTCTCCAGTGTGTGTGTGTGGGGGGAGGGGGAGGGGGCAAACCACAAATCATCTGACCACCTCTCTCTCTCTTACTATATATGTATATATACTGTAAAGACGTTTATTGGTCACCGGCATTTGGGACCAACCGTTAAAGCAGGGCACAGACTCCCAGCATGAGCGGCGTTCCCCGAGCAAAAGCACTGGAGAGGATGGCCCACTATAGCAACCCTCTTCTTCACTACAATTACCCCTGGGAAAGAAAGGGAGCCATCCGGCGACCTAACAGCTCCTAACTATGAGTGGATCATAATACAGCTTGAGGCGCTCGATGCTGACAATGTCTCATCCCTGACGGCACATTTCTGAAGACAGTTCAACGGGTTCGATCACGTAGTTGATGGGAGATACGCATTCGACAACACAGTATGGCCCTTCATACTTGGGTAGTAGTTTTGGTGACACCAGGTGCAGTGGAAGGAACCGAGAGCCACACAAGTGCTCCAGGAAGGGAGGTGGGCACAGAAGTGGTCACCACGACAGCTCTTCTGGCGCTCTTGGTCATTGGAGGTAAAGGCATGAGGGAGATTGTGGCACTCTTCAGCATGTGTTGCCGTGGCAGAAATGGGCACACATTCAGATGTATCCAGCCGGTATGGTAGAAATGTGTCGATGGTGTGCGACGGGTGCAAATCGTACAGTAAGAAAAAGGATTAAAAGCCGGTGGTGCTCTGAGTAGCGGTGTTGCATGCGTAGGTCACAAAGGGCAGAACGACGTCCCAATTTGTGTGGTTGGAGGCAACATACATGGCAAGCATGTTGCTGAGCGTACGGTTGAAGCATTCCGCAAGGCCATTGGTTTGAGGATGGTGTGCTGTAGTTGTACAATGAACAATGTGGCACACTTTAAGAATGGCTTCAACTACTTTGGACAGGAAGACATGCCCGCGGTCACTAAGCAGTTCCTGAGGTGGCCCATGATGCAGGATGAATCGATGTAGCAGGAAGAAGACAACATTGCGCGCTGTAGCAGCCGGGAGGGTGGCAGTTTCGGCGTATCACATGAGGTGGTCGACTGCCACAATGGCCCAGCGTTTCCCAGCCAATGTCAGGGGAAGGGGCCCATACAAATAGATGCCGTGCGCTTAAACGGCTGGGTAAGGCAAGGTAAAGGTTGCAAAATGGCTGGTGAGAGGCAGGGTGAAAATTTCCGGCGCTGACAATTGGGGCAAGAGCGAAGGAACTTCTGAACGTAGCTGTACATCCCTCGCCAGTAGCACTGCTACTGAAGGCACTGGCACATTCTGAAAACTCCAGAGTGTGTACACTGTGAATTGGCGTGGAGAGCTGCGCATATTTCGGAACGCAGACTGCAAAGTACTACTAACAACCACTGGCACCCACCGGGATTATAACTGTGTCGATGGAGCAGGATGTCACAAATGGTGAAATAGTGAGATTGACAATGCTGCAACATGCGAGTCGTTGGTTGTGCCGATTAACCAGAAAGCATGTCTATGAGGGAGGCAATCTATTGGCCCTTGCATTGTTCAGAAGCAATGGTAGTAAGGTCAAGCGAAGAAATGGTAAACTGGGATAGTGAGCAGCAGGCATTGTCATCTGGTAAGGGAGAGCGCGAGAGGGCGTTGGCATCAGAATGCTGGCGTCCAATGCAGTACAGCATGCGGATATTGAAGTCCTGCAGAGTGAAGTGCCCATCAATCAAGATGGCCTGAGGGGTCCTTCAAGGCCGACAGCCAACATAGTGCATGGTGGTCCATGACTACATCAAATGGATGGCCATACAAATAAGGCCGGAACTTAGAGCCCAGACGACGGCCAGGCATTCTTTTTCTGTCCAATTGTAATTGGTCTCAGCTATTGTAAGTGTACGACTTGCATAAGGCATGACATACTCAGGAAACCCTTGTTTGCGCTGGGCAAGCATAGCACCGAGGCCAACACCGCTGGAATCTGTGTGCACCTCGGTAGGGGCTGTCTAGTCGTAATGGCACAAAATTGGCAGAGACATTAGCAAACAATAAAGATTTGTGAAGGCCTTGTCGCATTCGGACGACCATGAAGTGAAGGGTCCATTGCTTCTAAGTAGCTTCGGCAGGAGCAATATGCTGGCGATGAAATTGCGAATGAAGCATCTCAAGTAAGAGCAGAGACTTATGAAACTGTGCAATTCTTTGACGGACATTGGCTTAGGGAATTCAACAGCGGCCTGAAGTTTGGCTGGCCTGGGCGAGTATTCCATCCTTGGATACGACATAACCTAGAATTGTCAGCTGCAGAGCTGCGTATCAGCACTTCTAGAGGTTTAGTTGTAGGCCAGCGTTTGTTAAACACGTCAAAACAGACTGGCGCCATTGAAGGCGTGTCGTGAAGTCAGGAGCAAATACTACAATGTCGTCAAGACAGCACAAGTACGTGTGCCACTTCAAGCCACGTAGAACTGTGTCCATCACGTGCTCAAAAGCTGCCGGCGCATTACAAAGTCCAAAAGGCATTACATCAAATTTGTATAACCTGTCAGGTATGACAAAAGCTGTCTCCGGCCATCGACGTCTTCCATGGGTACATGCTAATACCCTGAGCACAAATCTAGAAATGAAAAGAATCCTGCGCCTTATAAACTGTCAATCTCGTCATCTATGCGCAGGAGAGGGTAAACGTCCTTGCAAGTGATCTCGTTAAGGTGCCGGTACTCCATGAAGAACCGCACAGAACCATCTTTCTTCGTAACGAGGACAGGGGATGCCCATGGACTGTGACGATTAGTTTTCCCTGTCCCGAGTGACGGTTCAAGGTCACATCGGTGACAGAGAGCGACAGTGAGGAGACGGCGAGGAGACGGCGAACGGCAGGTAGTTGGTGTCGGGAGCAAAGTCGGTGACATAGCCAACGAGTGGTTGTTATATGGACAGTTGGGCTGGCTGGTCACGGGTGGTGCGGCACTAGGCGGCTGCACAAGATTACAAAAACGTGCGACGTGACCAGCGTGGCCCCATGCAAAGCATATAATAGTTCTGTGGAAACCTGAAAGGTGGAGAGAAGTAACTAAGGGAAAATGAGATATCCACCCAATCATAGCAATCGCTACAAAAGAAGCCCATGCGGGTTACTCGAAAGGAAAGCCTCGCAGTTGAAGAAAAATTCGTCCTGATCCGTAAATATGGGCTGGTTGTCAGGAGCACGCCACCGGTTCTCTGGGGCAGCATGGTCACAGGCTGTGCAGTATGGGGTGGCTGCTGATATGACTGCATGGCACGCTGCAGTTGGGGCCTAGCCATGATGTCGGCATAACAGAGAGAGCAAGAATGTAGCTGGGTGGTGCAGTTGCCGGGCCCTGTTGGGGCAGCACGGCTTCAGCGTAGCTTAGTGGAACAGGTGCAGAAAAATGATGCCGCCGGTCTGGTAAGACCTCGGTGATTTCCTTCGCAATCGCGTGATGGAGCAAAGGCATAAAATTTGAGCCAGGCTGTTGTATACATGGCGGCTGAGCGAAGGTAATCAAAGAGAGCTGGCATGCAACTTCCTCCCGGACAAACGCTTTCATTTCTTTAAGCGGCGCTGACTAGTTGGAGATGGTAGCCACACAAGCAATGTGTTCGTCTCGCAATGAAGGGCAACATGTCAACAAGTGCTGCCTGTGTAGCTCCTCATAGCTCCTCTTTGTAAAGGCGTTTATTCGTCACCAGCGTTTGGGACCGGCTGTTAAAGCCGGGCACGGACTCCGAGCACGAACGGCGTTCCCCAAGCAAAAGAGCTAGAGAGGATGGCCCACTATAGCATCCCTCATCATCGCTGCTACTACACACACACACACACACACACACACACACACACACACACACACACACACACACACACACACATATTATATATATATATATATATATATATATATATTGCAAATTACTATTACGTTATATGACAGAGCCTGGAAGTGCATCTGTCAGTTATTTTCATATCTAACAAACAAACTTATTTATCAATCACACATGGTGCACCATGGCAAAAATTTGAATTTCCATTTATTTCTTGCAACTACCGTATATAAAATTTCAAGATGATACAGGGACAAAGGCAATGAGTGCCTGACAGAGGCCCCTGATCCCACCTAGTAGCAGTAGTATGGCGCACATAAAAAGGACATTTGCCACAAACAATTTTAATAATTAAACAAAGAAATGTACTTGGTGTTTAAGTCTACAGCATGAAAGTATCACTAGTTAACATAATAGTATTGTTGAGGTCATGCACAAAAAGTATAATACAGATCAATGACTTGCAATATTCACAAGAAACAAGGATAGCAGATGTGTGCAACAGTGGAGAATTATGACCCAATTTCCAGCAAAACTGTTTCTTTCAAGCAGTTGCAATAAAAGTTTCAGTTCCTTGTAATTATATTGCATACTCTAAAGGTTGCCCATATATGACTCTTCCATTTCAAACCATGCAGACATGTAACATTTTGGAGCTTCTGTTGGGAATTTTAAGAAGCCAGTAATTCATCAGTACACATTACTTCGCCAGAACATTTACCATGGTGTGCTGCCTCGCGCACCCAATTATCACTAGGTTTGATATTAGCTGGGTTCACAGTTCTCCCAGGGCAGCGGATGAATTGTTTGTTAATAAAACACATTCATAAAGCTCCGGAGAGCTTGCATGCGTATTTCATTGCAAGTGTCATAATTAGTCCCGACTTTTAAGTTTGCCTACATATTGCCCATAACACACCCTTTATTTTGGCCAAATATAAACAAAGTCCCTTGTTTAGTTCCCGAATGACACCATTGAAACCAACTAGGAACAGCTTATGATGCATGAGTATAGGAGGAAAATGACGACGGCTCAGTAATTATTTGCAAAGCTTCTAACTGGACCAGGAATGTAACAAATTTTGGCAGACATTGCACTTAAACGACCTCCCTCTTCTTTCCACAAAATATAAACCAGTTGTAAACTACAGCTATGGTGGGACATCGGGAAGCATAGCTGATAGCGGCCATAATACACCCTCTAACATTGGAGTAAGAAATGGTTTACAAAAGCTGTATTTGATCAAACCGCATTTAACTTTAGCTAAATTTGGTCTTGCCAGCATTTACTGTACTGCTACGGCGATGAATTCTGCCCCGCTCGTTAGACAGGCCCACAACACTCTAGTTTGTTTGCATATGTAATTTATTGTGAAAGCCCGGATTACCCTTGTATTTTAACCTTTACCTAGTCCTTAGAATCACCAAGTGTAAAGAAGCTGCCTCGTTTAGTTCAGTGGGGACACCAGGCGAACTTGATATATGATGCATGAAAAAGTAAAAATAAAAGAAAGAGAGGGTTCAATAATTAGTTGTAACCCCTCTAAGTAAGCCAGAAACTTTAGAACTTCACGACACATTGCATTTCAAATGTGGCTAATTCTTTCAAAGTATAAAATTTCTGAAACAGAGTTCTTTTGGGACATCGGGACACCTAGCTAAGAACAGCAGCGAGATAGTTTTGAATGCTTGCTTATGATTTTTTAAAGCTGTATTTGATCAACACACATTTAACAATGCATGTAAACTTGGCGTATTGTTGCCCTTATGTTTCCAGAACTTGAACTCAGTTGTAGTTGTAATCATGCCAGTGCAGCAGCCTAAGCTTTAATTTACACCGCTCTAAAAACACACTAACAACGCTATGGACCACTTCCATACGTAATCTACTGGAAAAGGCGCATTTAACCCACCCATTTGAATCATCACCTACACATTACCCATACCATGCCCCTAGTTCTCCCAAGATATAAACAACATATCTTGTTTAGCTCACTGAGGGCGCCAGAGAAACAAACTATGAATCTTGCATGATGCATGAAACCACATGGAAGGATTTAGTAATTATCTGCAGTATCTGCATTTAAAGCAGAAACATAAAGGTTTTGCAATGCATTGCACTTAAAATTATCCATACTTTTCACATAATTTCAAGTTCGTATCTTGTACAGTTTTAGGAATCGGAAACATTTCGATTAGTGGCAGTATGGCAGCCTAGAACACTTGAATGAGTATCTTTCTACAAAGGCTGTAATGAACCTACACAGAATAAACATTTATCGCTCTTTATGTTCCCCGCATTATTTACCAAGGATACCGGGAAAAAAGTGAGGACTCATTCCACCCTGTGAAGGTAACTGACCAGCAAAGCTGCTATGGTGGTATATATTAAATTGGTATAGAGTTTTGTTGGTATGCAACTATTCATAAAGTTATGTATATGTCATTTATGCGAACTACAAAGAACTATCAGGCACAAACTAGGCCACGCACTACATCACACATACACAGAGTTACCGCTGAAAGGCTTTTAAAGGTGCAGGTGTTGACGCAGGTGCGACGGAGCACTGTTTATACGCAGCAGGCCATTAAACCGAGCCACGATGAGAGCGACAATATGCGGTGACCGGGGCACAGTCAAAAGGGGTGTATGAAACAAAACATGTTTATTTGTAACTTGCAAATGATCATACTTCCTAATTAATTAGCTGAATCAAACTTGGAAGGACTAGAGTTTTAATTTAGCGGACAAACATGGGCCTGTCCATTTCCCTCCTGGGTCTATGTATTGACAGCAGATGGGAATTCCACAATATTTAGAACTGTGAACTCCGCAATTATAGAAAGTAAATGAAACACGGCATATAGTTAGAGTTGTCTTAGTGGCTAATTATCATATAACTTGTTCCGGGATATATCATAAGAAGCCAACAAACACTGACACCAAGGACAACATAGGAGAAATTACTTGTGCTTATTAATGAAATAATGAAATGATAAATTGATGGAAATGAAAGTGGATGAAAAAACCACTTGCCGCAGATGGGGAACGATCCCACAACCTTCACATTTCGTGTGCAATGCTCTACCAATTGAGCCACGGTAATCGATGAGCACGGACACTCTGTCAAAACGATAGCGTGAGCAAGTGTGGCAGAAGCAGCAAGCGAAGTGACCTTCGTGTGGTCTATCACTTCAATGCAAGAGTGATGAGAACACAGCGCGCACAAAGGTATGAGTTGTCTGCAGATCCCTTTGAAGACACGGCGCGTGCGACTGGGCATGGCCATGCAAAGTATGCACTTTTTGGCAGAGCCGAAACTGCGCCCCCCCTCCCTCCCACACTACATCCCCATTTTCTTCCATATATGGCAATCAAGATTGAGCCAGGATCATCAGTTCCCCTTGCACCCGGTTGTGAAATGTGCAGTTACAGCTGGAGCACAACGCGCCACCCCCGCTCCCTCTCATCCCCACACAGCCTTTAGCACAAAGGAAGACGGCGCCTTTCCTCTTAGCTTTTTTCCTTCGCGCAGGTCACATTGAGCCACAATCATTGGCTTCCTTCACATGCTTTCAGTCACACATACAGCATACGACGTGCGGTGTTACGAATGGCCTGCAAGGGTACCAACCTACAAAATTTTCCAAGCCAGCCGCAGCTGCGGAGGTGGTGAGCTTCCCAGAAGCAACCTTGGATCCCTTCCCCACCTGCTGCGGCGACTCGTTTTGCAGGGACGATGAGCTTCATCAACACCCCCTCAGTGCCACTATGACTAAACAGAGTCGGTAGGCCAAGCATTGTTAGTGGATTCACCGAGGCCGTCGCAGCTTGTTTGAAGCAATCGAACAGCTGGGAGAAGATGTCTTGCGGCCGTCTCACGAGGCTTAGAAGTCATGGACAGACGCGGCGGCCATTGTCTGCGGAGTCAACACTGGGATGAAGAGGCGCCTGCTCGGGGCAAGACCCATGTCTGCGAAAACCCTCTCACCTTGGTGTGGTCAGTGAAACCTGTGCAGAAGTGAGCGTGTAAACCCTCCCCCTCAAAGGCGGGTCGGCATCGATGACTTTGAATTCTCCGTTTGGTCGAACGGCCATTTTCCCTCACCTAGGGATCTAGGGATTACAGAGTGTATTTAAGGAGCCGTTGGCGGCTCCTCAGTGTGCATTCCTCTTTCAGTCATGTTAGACTGACGAACTGTAACATTCTCATGTAGACACTGTAAATAAATCCCATATTCCTTGTCCTCGATGAGAACAAGTCCCTCCAAGGTTTCAACAACGTCCTCAGCGTGGATAAGTTGGACGACGGCATGGGCCAGCTACAACGTATTTCATGCCCGACCCCAACCATAACAGCGGTGACAGTGTTATCACCCTTTATACTTTATATGAATACCTTTACACCTTTATACAGAACATCACAGCGATGGCAAAAATGCACTTGTGTCCATACGATTGCTATCACAATAATAAAAAGCATTACTTATGTGGCCATCTTATTAAAAGAAAATTTTGCTTCAGCTGTAGCTTTGCTGGATTTTCTTTTGTGCAGCTGAAAGTGCCCACTTTCAAAAGTGGGGTGGAGCAGGCCAAATGGTACACTTTGCCCCCTCCCCCACTTTTGTCAGTGCAGGCAGTGGGAGGGGGTGGGGCAAGTCTCCCTTTCACCCTCAGTAAATACATTTATGGTTCGAAATTACACTGTTGTTGAAAAGTTACATCAGCAGCAAAGTAGAATACACCTGGTTATTGCTATATTGGCTCTGGGTTTGTCTGGTTGAGTTCTGTGCCACCAGGTGGCTGCACCTTGCAGGCCACTCACGTTTGCACCTCCGCCCATCCGGCAAGATGCCCAGACCACCTGCATTTACCGAAATACTGGACACGTTAAAACTCTTTATTGTGGTAGTAATCCTCTGGTGGGAAGTGACAGCCATAAACACGTAGATCTTGGTGCCGACTCGATACCGACAGCCCGAAGCACTGCAGCCACTCCACTCGCCTGTTGCCTTGCACAGGGACAATATCGCAGTATGACATGTTGCCAATCGCTTAATTTGCAGCCCACAACACAACATGGTCCTTGCGAAAAGGAACCTCAAGACCAACACTGACCGTGCAGCTCGCACCAACATAGTTGAGCACAAACAGACGACACTTGCTGAATGCTGGAAGTGCTTGAAAGTAGTGATAAATTGTCATGTATTCTCTTTCTGTTACATATTTTTATAGAAACATGTTAACCAACATTCCAGCTATTACGAACATTTGATCACCATAAAGTTTGAAAAATTATCGACGACGCAGCATTGGTAGCCAATTGGGTAGCACGCCCGACTGACATAATGCATGCCCGCTACGTAGATGGTGATGAGGTGGCTGAAAACTCAGGGAAGTGGCACCACTGCAATTGATAGCAATGCTCACTTTGAAAACCTTATATAAATTAGACGCCTTACACGAAGCACTTAAATGTGTCACTTAATGACCAGAAGGTCCTGTCCTAGCGACTTGGTACATTTGTACAAGATAATCAAAATCGTTTCAGGGTCCTTCGAGTCACGATCATTACACATGATGAGTAAAACTATTACTATGCTGCCAGATATTTATATCATAAAGGCACAAACTTTTCAGAATAAGGTTCAATCCTACAAACCGAGACTTATGCAATCTGTTATGTACTAATGTCTGAATTGGCCAGAAGTCTTGACCCTCTGTTCCCCTCAAAACCAAAATTCCATTTACAACAAGAACACAAATGTTTGTTCAAACAGGATGCGTTTCTTCAGGAATTGCAATAATAGAAAAAAAAATTGTAGCACAGTTGCTGAGCAAGACATGGAAATTGAGCAGCAAATTAAACAAGTTCACTGAAATTCCCTATTGACGACCATTAACAGCATTAAGAAGTGATAAAATAAGGGAGCAAGACATGCTGTTACCTGTCTAAGAATAAGTTGCCTGGGTGTTTTTCTTTCTAAAAGCTCAGTTCAGTTCGTAATGCAAGTCCAAAAAAAATATTATACGGTTATTATTAAAAATATTACGTGCCAAATCCACTTTCTGATTAAGAGGCACGCCGCAATGGAGGACTCCGGGAATTTCGACCACCTGGGGTTTTTTACCGTGCCCCTAAATCTAATTACACGGGTGTTTCCGCATTTCGCCCCCATCGAAATGCGGCCACCGTGGCCGGGATTCGATCCCGCGACCTCGTGCTCAGCAGCCCAACACCATAGCCACTGAGCAACCACGGTGGGTAATGCAAGTTCAGTTTGTAATGCTACTTCAGTTTCCCAATGCTGAGTTTTTTTATCACAAGTTAGAACTTTTAAAACATGTTGCAATCAAGAATGTAATAGTTCTAACAAGGACCAAGTCAAACAACAAATTTCAACTCAAGTATTCAATTCTCACTGTAAGAAAGCAGCCGTCAAAGTTTACAACATAGTAAGTCTTTGACAAGCAAGAAATATTTGGAGATGGACAAAATGGAGTGGTTGCAGATAAGAAGGAAAGTATTGCATTCATATCCATGTGGAGACAGTTTCGTCTTGTGAATTGATTTTTTTTTAATATAAAGTATTCTTTCTTCAAAAAGTTCTTATTACATGCCACATGGCAATCTAGTACAGCTAACAATTATGTTGCGTTCATCAAAACTGGTATGTATCCATATACACACTTGCCAATCTGTAAACATTAAAATGCATAAAAATTCACAGAGAGGGGGAGGAAGAGGTATAAATTTGTATTCTTGTATAAATTTTCTTATCTGGCGCTGCCTTATCCTTTGACACCTTTAACATGTTTTCACAAACTGAAGACATTTTTTAATAAAACATGATGCAAATTTCATAAAATGTTAACAAACTCAAATTCGTAAACTTTACAGTAAATTAGGAAGAGTTGGCAGTTATGCATATCCAAAAAGGATACCTGTGATCGTTTCAAATATTTCTGCGATTTAACTAATTAAACTGACAGAAGCCTTACCCTCCAGTGGCTATTCGAGCAGCATGGAAGTGCTTCTGAACCTTCCGAACCATATGGTCAGTCATCAGCTTGACGTTGTCAATTCTGTGGCACCGATCCTTCAGGTTCCGTAAAACACGCCAGATTTCCCCTCTAAGACGATGAACATAAAGATATTTTGATGTAAGAAGCCAATTTTGCAGCACAAATGCCACGGACACTCCAGCTAGCTCCCTATTTCATTCGCACAACACACGAGGCCTTGTATGCAATAAGCTTTAAGATACAGATGCGTACATGACCTTTTTTTTTTTTTTGTCTGCAGAAAATTCTAAGGCAGATTTATAAAGTAGCAAATAATGATATAGTAGTTTGTGGGTTATAAAAAGATACAGTTCTCAGAATGTTGTGTAGGTACTGCTATCATTGTGTTGAGTGTTACTTGCTTTTGCTGGGTGCAGGTTCGCCCTATGAGGACTTAGTTTTGCGACTTGCAATGTGTCATTGTAGTTCTTCGTCACTATGTAACATCTGGTGAAGGTGCGGTGTACTAACTTGATCTTCAAGTACACTATAGGCATGGCAACTGAAAGTCCTATGCAGCAGTATTGTTTGCTCTGTGGACAGCATTATCGACTTCGACTTTAGGTCGATGACTGCATCCGGTTGGCCCAGAAAGTACATCATCATCATCATCATCATCCTATTTTATGTCCACTGCAGGATGACGGCCTCTCCCCGCGATCTCCAATTACCCCTGTTCTGCGCCAGCCGATTCCAACTAGCACCCACAAATTTCCTAATTTGGTCGCACCACCTAGCCTTCTGTCTTCCTCTACTGCGCTTCCCTTCTCTTGGTACCCATTCTGTCCCCCTAATGGTCCAACGGTTATCTACTTTACGAATTACAAGACCTGCCCAGCGCCATTTTTTTCTCATGTCAATTAGAATGTCGTCTATACCTGTTTGCTCTCTGATCTAAACCGTTCTCTTTCCGTATCTTTAAGTTATGCCTAGCATTCTTCGTTCCAACGCTCTTTGCGCAGTCCTTAACTTGTTCTCAAGCTTCTTTGCCAATATTCAAGTCTCTGCCCCATATGTCAGCACCGGTAAAATGCACTGATTGTACATTTTCCTTTTCCATGATAACAGTAAGCATGATAACAGTAACAGAACTCCTGAGCGGGAGCTCAGGAGTTCACAATGTCTGCCGTATGCGATCCAACCCATTTTTATTCTTTGAATTTCCTTCTCATGGTCAGGGTTCCCTGTGATTAGTTGACCTAGGTAAATGTACTCCTTCACAGATTTTGGCGGCTGACTTGCGATCTTGAACTCTTGTTCCCTTGCCTGGTTATTTATCATTATCTTTGTTCTTCTGAATATTAATCTTCAGCCCCACTCTTACACTCTCTGTTAAGGTCCTCAATCATTTGTTGTAACTTGTCCGCAGTGTTGCTGAATAGAACAGTGTCATCGGCAAACCGAAGGTTGCTGAGGTATTCGCAGTCGATCCTTACTCCTAAAGCTTCCCAGTTCAATAGCTTGAATATTTGTTCCAAGCACACAGTGAATATCATTGGAGAGACTGTGTCTCTCCTTGTCTGATTCCTTTATAGGTATCTTCCTACTTTTAGTGAGTAGAATTAAGGTGACTGTGGAATCTCTGTAGATATTTTCCAAGGTATTTATGCAAGCGGTCTGTACTCCTGGATTACACAATGCCTCTATGACTGCTGGTATCTCTACTGAATCAAATGCATTTTCATAATCTATGAAAGCCATATAGAGAGGCTTATCGTATTATTGTACTCTGCGGATTTCTCAATAACCTGATTAATGATATGGATGTTATCCATCGTAGAGAATCCCTTCCTGAAGCCCGCTTGTTCCCTTGGTTGACTAAAGTACAGATCCGCTGATTTGTCCACCCTTTGCGGGTTGTGCCGATTGTTTTAAGTAGCACAATACGGTATCAATTCTTCCTGGTCCTAACATCTTTTTTCCCGAATGTTACACACGCACGCGGTCTTGAATGCGCCTAGGTACACAATATATTTTCACTGAAATTGAACAGCACTTAACACTTGCATGTAAAAATAAAAAGGGAAAAGTTTTCAGCACCTACCGGGAAGCCCCGGGCCACATATCATTCGTTTGTCGCGTCTGCGTGTCTCTCGGCGTTTGAAAGCTAGCGCTCCCGGGTATGCAGAATGGCGAGTCCTGTCACCATATCGATACCACTCTGAGCCTGGCGCAAAGGGAGTAACCTTGAAAGCTCCAATGGTGTCTCCACCCTTTCTTCATTACGCCCTGTGAGCAATGTTGCAGAATAACAAATGTCACGGAGCAACTCCAATAATGAACTTTCAGCGTGATTACGCAGGCTCCAGTTGGTGTTATTAGGTGACCTCCAGCTGTCTGGTTGTGAGGGCTGCCCCGCACAGTCCTAACTTTCTTCAATTTGGCAGTGAAAGGTTACCTGATGACGGAGTAGTCGGCTCCTGTGTGCACTAGAGCAGCGACATTGTGGCCATGGAAAAGCACATCGAGGTTGGTGGTTCGTAGTCTTGCATCAAAGCTAGGGCGTGGCGTCAAGTCCAAGGTGAGTCGTCAAATGTTCGCCAGGCGGCATTTTCTTGGTTTCAAGGCTTCATTTGGGTGGTGTCGTGTTGTCGCTATGTCGCTGAGATGGAAGTTGAAGTGTCAGTGGCAAAGAATCTTTGGCACTTCGATTAACAGCGACAGCACCTCCATCAGCTGCTGCTTTCAGTTTTCTGGATAAGAGCTGATGGACCGGCTGCAGGACGGGCCAATGTATGGTTGGCACTGCAGTAACATCATCTAGGCAACGATGAACAGGAAGGCTGTCGATGTTTCCACTCAGTGGCTGCAATGTAGTCGGCAATCTTACATGGTTCCTCGTAGGCTTTGTAAGCCCATCTCGCGGTATGGGCATCGGCAGTAAACGTGGCCCGCTTCTTTGCAATGATATCACAGTGGGCGGTGGTTGGGGGCACACCATACGTTTGTTTTCATCAGGGCGTTTCGCAGGCAGACAGGCGGGCTGCGGCGGTTGGTGATGAAACTGCAGTGGGGCCTGACATGGGTGCGGAAGGGGGATATGACAGTAGGCAGTAGCAGCATAGCTCATCACTGCTGAGCAAGGCTGCAGTGATTCAGGGACTCCTAGCGACTGCTGGATCTATTCGCGTACAATGTCAGCAATCGAAGCCACTTGAGGCTGCGATGAAGGGAGCTATTTGTGAAGCTCCTCCCGCACAACCTCTCGAATGGTCTTGCATAGGTCGTCAGTGCCCAGTGATCGAACTTCGGTGCATTTTCCGTGAGCATGCAGTGGTTGCATTGCTTGTTCTGCGTTTCAAGTGTTTTGTTGATGGCCCATGAAAGGAAATTTTTGACCA
Organism: Dermacentor variabilis; assembly: GCF_050947875.1. Classification (NCBI taxonomy): domain Eukaryota; kingdom Metazoa; phylum Arthropoda; class Arachnida; order Ixodida; family Ixodidae; genus Dermacentor; species Dermacentor variabilis. Next base: position 5,233,374 of record NC_134571.1, on the reverse strand, counting down.
TCTTCAGTGGGTTCCATATTGTTCCAGCGAAAAGTATTTGCTTCACACCACGCATGAGGAGGTGAACGTTCTTCTCCTCGAACATTTCCAGGTCAGCGTGGCAGAAAAGATGGGTCATCTCTTCTGTAAAGATGGCAACATTCTCGATAGGTAACTGCACTCGGGTTTTCAGTAGAACTTCAGTCCTTTCTTTTCAGATGCTTGTGAAGGTCTTAAGGATGTTGCTGCAGAACTTGTCCCACATCATAAGTATGGACTCCCAGTTCTTAAACCAAGTCCTCACAGTGTCTCTCAAGAAAAAGCATACATGGTGCAGCTTTTCCTGACAGGTCTAGTTATAAGTATGGACTCCCAGTTCTTAAACCAAGTCCTCACAGCGTCTCCCAAGAAAAAGCATACATGGTGCAGCTTTTCCTGACAGGTCTAGTTGATGAAAGCCCTGACCCTCCCAAAAGTCTCGAGCCAGCTTTACAGGTTGTTTGAGGAAGCTCTACTGCAGTTAGGTGGCTCCCAGCGCTGTTTCGTTACGATTGCTGCAGGGGATGCTGCATCCGTCATCGTGGCTGCTGACTAGGCCTTGGTAGAAGTCCATGCTCTGGGGACAGCTTGGTAGTGTGTGGTTAGCTCGATGGTTCGGAGGTGGCAGTCTTCGCTGTTGGGGCTTAGTTTGTGGGTTTGCAGGGACATCCGATACATTAACACAGAAGCACCCCCACCAAATGTCCCATTGTAGTGACAATGAAAAACTACTACCCCCACTCCCCAGTGGCACAACACAAGTCACAAACCTAACTGTTTATTGGGTAAACCTGTGCCCAGCAAAAGCAAGTAACAACAATACCTTAGTTTGGGCGAATAGGTTCGTCTTGACAGTTTTATTAAAAATGTGCTAAAGATGAAAACGATAGGAACACATACGACAGGGCTGGCACTACTTCCAACTGGCGTTTATTTCAAACAATCATCTATATATGCTCTGCACATCAGGTACATCATTATCATCAGGTACATCATCATACACACAAAAGATTGTATAAGTCAATCACATCATACACACGATTGTATGGTCAATCAGTTAATGTGCCCAGATACCTCAAAAGAAATGTCACTTGTTTTTCTTGCAAAACCGAAGATGGGCAGCTGATGCGCTTGTCACCTGCTTTCATTATAAAATATGCTTAAACTATTTTGCTTTTTCTTGTTTTCTTTCCTAAAAAAAGCTGTGTCACCAAACATGGGTGTGCATGTGCACTTGTTGCAGTGTTCAGCCAAGTGACCACCGTATCCTATTCTAACGTCATTATTGTGCTGTCTAGCCCTGTCATTGAAGCACTGGCCGGTTTGTCCTATATAAATGCGTCCACAATCTAAGGGTATCTGATACACAACGTCTGAAGTACATTCGGTGAAATTGGTCCGTTGATCATTTGAAATAAACGTCAGTTGGAAATAGCACCAGTCCTGTCATGTGTGTTCCTTTTGTCTTCATCTTTAACAAATATTTATGAAAACTGGCAAGTAACACTCAGCACAATGTTAGCGGCGAGCACACTTGTCAATCGTCTAAATTTGATCTGCAGGTCAAGCATGAAAGCTTTTACACATGACTCAGCAAAGGTTCCAGCGTAATTGCTGGTGCTCGCGTGCCTTCCAGGAAGGCTATCCACATAATAAAGGCGCTTTTTACTACTACTACATCAATTCGCGTCGGTGAAAACAGAAAACAAATTGAATCAGCGATAACACTCGATAAACTTTCAGTACACAAAGGCGCGTTTTGTTCCATACAGTAACATTGTAACACAGATTGGCTCACGAAAATTGTTCACCGAAACCGTGAACTATTTTACATGTCAATATTCTGTTCAAAACAACATAGCTCAGATGTAGTGTTACTTGAGCAATGAAAATTTCTGCATGCCACTGGACAACATTGCAGAAGTACTGGTCAGAAAACTCTTTCAAAGATACTCTACCTCGTGGAACAGCTTACTTCTTTTAAACGTCTTAAGCAAATTATCCAGCAAAGGGCTTGGTGCTGAACAAGCAGAGAAAGTTCCATGCCAAAGATTTTTCAGAAGCCAGAGTCATTAAATGCAGCGTGTTACAAGCATAAACACATTTGGGCACACATGCACAGAGACCAAACACCGTCACCTGAGAAGCATGCAGAAACACCGGTGGTCAGGAACCAGGTGCTTGTACCATGGCAGTATAAAATCTCTGAAGACAAGATCAAATATTTCATTTATCCTCGCGTCGACTGTGCGAGAAAAGACGATGTGCTTGGACTTCTCCGAGCCGTCTATACGACAGTATTCCTTCATCTTTTCCTGCAAAATTGGGGAGAGGCAGCGAAAACAATTTTAAGGGGCTTTGAAACAAACAATTAGCAGCGCGGATCACCTGTAGCACTTGCTTCAACAAATGGTTTCCGTCATGTTCTCTCAGTACAACGGGATACTGGTCGTCGGTACAAAGCGCACTTCGGCAACCTAAGATGACACCAAGCGACACCATACCAACATACATTAGTGTCACTCCTGCCGTGTCCAAGTGGCCGTAATAATGAGTCAACGCAGCAGCAATGCACACCACGAAGCTTCCCTGCCAAAGAGAGGAAAAACAGCAAGGATGTCAGGAGTAAATCGTGCACGTTCTTCGCGCGTCATTACCTTGATGAGATTTTTTCCCAACGTTCTCATTGCTTATTTCTGTAATTTCCCACAAATTTTTCACTGGTTATCTGCAACGAAAGTAAACCACGTGAGTTTCCCTAGTGCCCGTCATGTGAGCGGAGCATCCTTGTCAGGCTGTCATGAACCCCAAAACTGGGGGCGTTGATGTTTCGCTCATCCAAGACCACTATGAAGATACTTCCAGCGGCTGCAGGTCGCATACATCAAAGTCCGTGCACGCATTTTTCACGTAGTACATCGGATAAAAGAACTATAACAAGGTAAACTGGCCCCTCGCTACCACCTTCGGCGCTGCTGCCAAAGGCACCGCACCAAACCAGCCGAGGCTTCCGAAGCCACCGCAGCCACCTGGCCACCGTAGCTGGCCGCAAAACCAAAGCATAAAGCGCAAGGGCAGCCAGGGAAACAAAACCGAAACTAGTTGTTGATATTATTTATGGCGTCGAGGACTTTTGTTTATAGCAAGAAAATAAAAAGGCGAATATATTTTGGCTGACAAGCATTCCCAGTACCACCATGGAGAAATAAAACGCTACCACAGTGCTCAGGCATAGTCAACGTTTTTAGATAGCCTCCTGTGCACGTGTTCCCGTGGGCCGATGGGGCCGATTTTCGCGGTGGGGTACCTGCATAGCCTACATTTTCTACTAAAACAGCACGTGAAAAGCTGTTTTAGCTTATTATTTTGCGGAAAAATGTTTTGTTCAACTATGAAAACTTGTTATTGCGTGTACGACTATATGTTACGTAAAAAGTATCAGTGGGCCGCTAAAGTTGGAAAGCAGACGACAAGGTTCGCGCTCGCTTTGAAACAGTTGGTCGTCTGTTCTTGCTTTTCTTCGCTTGGTCATGCATTGTAGGTGAGTAAAGATGCAGTATGCGTGAATGGAAACATTTTATGAAAATTTTACTTTGAGAACGTGTTATTTGTGTAGCCATATCTACGTTTTAAACGAAGCCTCTTACAACACCAGCCAACACGAGCCTCGCAGATACGTCGCAGACGCTCATTAGAGTGTACTAGAATGGGGGAGTGCATAGAGTTAGTAGAACAACTCTAGAGGAAAAGCTGGGCCGGAAAAGTGGGAACCTCTAGGGCGCCGCCCTGTTGCTACTGGTCAATGTGGCCAGCGCAATTACTATTGAAAGAGCTGAAAGCAAGTACACGTCACCTTATGCTTTCTCATATAAAAACGCATACCTGATGGCTTTATGAAGGTGGTACGTTAATATTAAGTTTACAGAAAGCGATCGCTAAGTCCGCGACTTATGAAATCACGATGTACGCATTCTTGCAATAAAGGATGACGCGAATTTCGGTTTCGAATCTGTTTTTTGGATGCGTAGTAGTTTCGTACAGTTTAGGTTTGACATGCGATCGCGCGTCGACATCGGACGCTATGGCACACACACTCGTGCCTTGTGTGCCACCGAAGCCCCGAAGTGCTCTGGCATATACCTTCACATGTAAGTAAACAAATGTATCTCCTTGTTGAGAATATCACGCGAGTAGGCAGCTCTTGTGGTGCATCACAATCGTTTGAGAAGCGTCACAGTAGAGCATTTTTCTACATGCGGAGCGGTGTTTTTATTTGCAGGTTTCCCTTCAGTAGGAAATTGCTGGACAGGCGGACCAGCGCACCGGAATTGTACTGGCGAAGCCGCAAGCAACTCAAAGAATCTGTTTAATTGTTGCACTTTGAACAATCATGCTTCTACAAAGGCCACAGCAGACAAACAGCCTGATGCCGAGTATTTCTGTGCCACGAAGTAATCAAGAGGCGAGTGCCTAATGCGGACGAAATCGAGTGCATCGAGACTTAGAACGGCAGAAAGCTCAGCTACTTGGTAAGGATTCATTATGCAAAACAGAGGTGAGGCGTGCAGACAGGACACAAGAGTAGAGAAGTGGGCGGCGCTCGTGTTGTTTGCTTGTAAATACTCTACTCTTGTGTCCTGTCTGCACGCCTCACCTCCGTTTTGCATAACGAGTGCATCAACCCACATATTAATAGCGTAGGCGTTTTATTAACTGTGCAATATTTTCAACACTTCCTGGCATGCCATTTCATATGGAATATCTTTTCTGGTCACAAATTTGTGCAGCGAATCTATTTGCATGATTGACTCCGGGCATGCGGGAACGTTCACTTGCACTTGATGCTGAGTCTTTTACATGTATCCATAAACTGCAGATATGCACATCAGATCCCTGCGAGCATTTTCAAAATTCAATTATTTTAGACAACAGGCACCATATCCAATACTGACATAATCTCAAGTACCACTAAGCAGCTGGGACACATTTTTGTTGACCATACTCGCAGGTAAAATAAGTAGATCATGTGGACAGCTCCAGCTCATTCTCCTTAAATCAGTGTATACAAGGGGTATGCAAAGATAATTTTTTTCTCGCGCACCGATTATTTTGCTGTATAAGCAAGAGAACCCACCACGTTAGTGTAACGTATCTTGCACATCACACTAATATGTGCTTTAATTTACCAAGTGAGATGAGTTACTTTTATGGCTCATTCAGTCATATCACACTGCAAGCTGCATTCATCAATCTTCAATTGGATTTTGCAAATGTTTAATGAAACATGTTTCCCTTTTATGCAGATATGCAATGGCAAGCCCTTCCGTGTGTTCCAAAGGTAAAATTTAAGCTCTAAATTAAAGAAGACATTTTTAGTCAGAAACAAGCAAAAATGGTGAATGCAGAGTATCGAAGCCCAAGGTACAGAAATTATGAGAAGTGTCGAATGATTTTAAGGAAAGAGTCATATTTGAAAATGCAAGACTCTTTAGTGGAGGTCAAGTAAGTCAATATAGGTAGAATACTCTGCAAAATTATGCGAGTGAGGGGATGTCAAACAATGGGTCAGGAAATGCGTTGTTTTTCTGCAAAACAAAAGCTGATTGCCATTACATCAGTCACTTTAGCATCGTGAGACTGGTGCTTGATAAATTCAGAAATAAACCAAAAAACAAGACACGCAAAAATAAAAAAAAACACAATTTAATGATGCTCTCTCCACAGTGGGAAATAAAAACAAACACATCACATCTAATGTGGACATATCAGACGTCTTGTGAAACACTAAAGGAAAAATTCAGTTTCGAGCTATGGAACTTGCCGCATAGATGTGGGGGGCCTTGCACTAATAGTGATAGTTACCACTGCATTTAGAAATTGAAAGCATTCGTGCAGACAAGGATGATTCTTTATATTTTCGGCTACCACTTCAAATGCCTCCACCAAGTGTTACAATGCTGCACGCAGCCATACTAAGGATCTCGCAGCAACACCTGCAGGTAAAAAGCAGAAGCAGTCAAAGTCCTGGTGTGTACTGGACACTATGTTTGAAAATTTTTGGGCAAGAAGAGTGCAAGAAGCAGACATAACTGCATTGATTTCAATAATTTCCCATTTGAATGGCCTTTTCTTTTTGCTTAGACAATGCCTACGCCTACTCACAGCAGCTCCCTCATACAGACTCCGCAAGCCAAGAGGCCGTGGAGGCAAATGCAGGTAAGAGGCAAGAAGCAATAGCACTGGTATCAACATTCATCTAATTTCTTGCTTTTTCTTTCGTTTAGGCAGCCAGCACACCTCGAACAGCCACCTTGACTGGGGGTGTGTCACCCTAGTCGCCAAGGAAACATTTGAGGGAAAGCGGCAGGCAACGTGAACAGCCACTTCTCCATGTAAACGATACCCTTTCTCTTGGATGACTCCTTCGCCACGCCAGCACACTTGTGCACAAAGATGCCGTGGAGGCACGTGCAGGTCAGAGGCAAGAAGCAGTGGCAGTGGTGTCGACATTCACCCAATTTCTTTTTCTTACACTGAGGCAGCCAGCACACCTCGAACAGCCACCTTGACTACGGGTGTGTCAGTAGATTCCTGTTGTACATATGCTCATAATAAACTTCAGTAAACTTGAACTTGATAATAAACTTGAAGGCAAATGGGACATTGATGCATTGTATTTTTGAACATTTATTGTACACATACAATATATGTTACACTTTGCAGTGCTACAGAGCGTATTTTGAAGCTTCCCCCTATATTTTGCACCTTTAATTACGTATGTGTTGTGTGGCCCTCAATGCAGTTCATGTTGTAGCAGCTGCTTTGTCTGTGTATCGCACATTGGCTTAAGCTCGTGATATCCACATACTTCTCTCACATATACAAAATAAAGTTCTATGTAGTCCTCAGTGTTACAACAAAAAATGAAAGTAAACAATCCAATCGTGGAATTGTGTTTAATACAGTGATTCCTATGACAGTTACTGACAAGTTGACAACTTGAACTGGTCAATTGGTCCATAGCCTCCTCTATTTTTCAAAAATAAAGGAGGCTATGGATCCGTCATGGCAAGGAATTGTATGTATACATAAAAAGAGGGGGGTATGTGTGTGTGTGTTTGTAGTAGGGGGTATAGGATTAGGGCGGTACGAAAAAATGTACCAACACCGTCCTCTAGACCCATTGCGTTAAGGTACCGTAACAAAGCGTATTATGCATAAAGTTCACACAACCAACTCTGATATTACTGCACACGCCAGGCGACGCGAGCTACATTTGTCATGACGCATTCGCGACTGCACCGGATGCCCTCCATATTATTCTCTTTAATCGTGCACACTGCACCGAGGCAAAAGAAAAATGATGGGCGCAGGTGCCTTTAAGGTATCTCGACCTTGCGAGGCACTGCTGCGCGTGCCAGGGGAGCTGTCCGTGCGAACACTTCCTGGCACACACCTGCCTCGGCGGCCCCAACCTACGTACCGTTCTGCTTCGAGCTTTGATCCCCCCACTGTCCCTTGGGTGCCCTGGAGTTCCTGCGCCGCCTGCTTTATTATAATCTCAGGTGCTCTCCTGAGACTTCCGTTTGTAGGTTACATGTGCCCTACCCCAACTGGATCAGTGCTTATAATAATAAAAAAGCCCGATCTATCGTCGCGACGATAGATCGCGAAAGCGGCTTTTGCAACATACCGCGCCCGTGCGAAGAGAATTACGGAACGCCAACGAGGAATCTGACCACAGCTTCGAGCTCGTAACCTCGTCGAGTGACACTCCTGCAACAGGCGTGACCGCTGAAAACCGCATACCACCGGAAACTTCAACAGGATCATCCCTCGGTTGCATAACTGCCACCTGTACGGCCAACATGGACCACACCCGCACCGTCCCGCAACATAGAATAAAGAACCAACTTATAAAGCCCAAACACACGGCTGCACGCACACATCTCGACAGTACAAGCGAGACGCCATGCTGCTACGCTGCTACTGTTGCCGGATTAAAACTGACTACTGTCACCAAGTCTAGCAAGCGTCTCAGGAGCTGGCAACCTCGGCGCGTAGCAACATGGCGGCGCTCTTGCGGTTCCCGATTTCAATGCATGGGCCCTATGGGTCATAGAAGGTCTCCTCGATTTGGCTGCACTTTCTGCACTAGTTCAGGGAGTGCAGCACTCTAGCACTCGATTTGCCAGTGCAGCTAGCGCCACCTGCACTTCGGCACTCGATTTGACGTCGTGCTGCACGAGTTCATGTACACTTCGGCACTAGATTCTCCGCAAGTTCTTTTATCGTGCACGTAGTGCAAGGCTTTTGATAGCAGACGACACATGCGCCTCCGTAGCCATGCGGGTGTTGGTAGAAGGCATCGACGGCGCCTGTTATTAGTAACGCAGCACGGACGCCAGTTTTCTTCAGGATGTGTACGCAGCATCTTGTTAAGGGCGCTTTCCGGGTTCAACTGCTGCTAAGTGCACTGAAGGCCAGGATTTTCCCTCAGGTTACAGTCGTTTGTATTAATTTTCACGAGCTTACCGCTACCTCGACATTTGCCAGTGCAGCCACAGAACACCTAGTGCAGCTAGCGCCAACTGCATAGAGTTACTATACTGCCAACTGCACTTCGGCACTTGATTTGACGTCGTGCTGCACGAGTTCATATACATTTCGGCACTATACTCTCCGCAAGTTCTTTTCTCGTGCACGTAGTGCAAGGCTTTTGATAGCAGACGACATATGCGGCTCCGTGGCCGTGCGGGTTTTGGTAGACGGCATCGACGGCGCCTGCTATTAGTAACGCAGCACGGACGCCAGTTTTCTTCAGGATGTGTACGCAGCATCTTGTTAAGGGCGCTTTCCGGATTCAACTGCTGCTAAGTGCACTGAAGGCCAGGATTTTCCCTCAGGTTACAGTCGTTTGTATTAATTTTCACGAGCTTACCGCTACCTCGACGTTAAGTTTGCGCGAAACCACATCGGTCAGTCGTTTGAAACGTTGTGCCATATATGATTCAGAAAGGTGTGGAAACCACGCTTGGTCATGCTTTCTGCATAATGACACACCAACAAAAGAAAAGCCACAGCCGCCCAGTCGCAGCAGACGAAGGCCTGTACGTTTCTGCACTTTTGTCCTCGATTTGACCGCTGCACCGAAAGCGCTAGTGTCACGCTACACTCACACTTCAAGAACTGGCGCTGCACTGGCGCGACACTTTTCTGAACTAGTGCAAAAGGTGCAGCCAAATCGAGGAGACCTAGAGTTTCCTACAAAATGAAACTCTATGCTATGGGTAGCTTGTCCTCTAGAGTCAGTATAGTAACTCTATGGGGGAGTGGGTCCAGCGGAAGCCCCGACAAGCGGCGAGAGTGAAGCAAAAAAACATTGAAATTTGTGGCGGCGCTGCAGTCGCCTTCTTCTGACGTTCCGGCCAATCCGGTGCCTCGACGGCCCGGCGGAACCACGCCTGACTATGGTGTTTACGGCGGTGCCCAGCTGTCGTCTCCTGAACACGCCGTCGTGCTTGTGTTTATTTCGTCATTTTCTCTCTAATTGATTTTTGTACCAGATATGTAAAAAAAGAATACAATAAAATTACTGCTTTGCCATAAATTGAGGTTCCTCGCTTCCGTCAAGCGATGCCGTCTGCACGATATCTAAGCGCGCAGACGGCCCTCGCATATGTGTTATGGTTTGTCTTGTAACTCGGCGACTTGGCACAGTGTTCGAAGAATGAGAGGATGGGCACACTTCGGCGAAAGAACTACTGTTGTGTAGTGAGTTGCATAACCGTATACACAAGATTGAAAGGTCTGGACAAGCTCTCGCCCTTCGGAGTCCCTAAAGATGAAGAACGGTGACGCGTGCAGGAGCTCATTCTTCACCGCACCGATCGGCCCTTTCGACGACACCGACTCCTTTCGTGAGCTGCACTTTGATGCAAAGTACATACTGAGGCATTATGTGCATATCGTTGAAGGTCAGGAAGTATCTACACAGCGTGGAAAGCCTGCGCTTCGGTCTGTTGCGGTACCCACAATCTTTTGCCGTATTTTCAGGATTCTCTCTACGAGCATCCTACACCCGAGCAGCCCACGCGAAAGAGAACGACCTCGTATGCAACAGATGAAGGCCGGTCATCAAAGAGAACGCTCCCGCTCTCAGTTGAACGGTCATTCAGATTGGAGGCACGTGTCAATGGAAACCTGCGCGAGCTCGAAGACATAGACAACCGATAACATGCTTCCTAATCCAAGCAAATATATAAACAATGTGTTTTGCTTTATTCACCCAAGGGGTCTGGAAAACCAACTACATCTCAGGCGTATATGACGCATAAAAATAGGGAAGAAAAAAGCTATTTCGTATATATTTTCAAAACCCACAATTAACCTAAAAAAAGAATGTGCTGCACGTAACAAATAATGTGACCCATATAGGCTCCCTAAATCTCAAATTGCTGCCGTTATTAGGGCAGCGGGGAAATTTTGTTAGCATTCAATATATCGCTTTGAGAAAGAAAGAAAACAAAGGTTCACCAATTTTTATGTAACACCTAATTATGCCACGCAGTTAAAGCGACGAGCGACGGCTTCGAGCGACGGATCGGGCCGTCGCGTGAACAGATCGCTAGGTCTTGTCGCGCGATCGCTCGGTGCTGGAAATCTAGAATTCGTCGCTCGTCGCCCGGAAGTGCTATGAGCGACTAGCCAATAGCGCGAAGCCGGAACTGGCTGTACATCATAGAGTTTCAACTCTATGCTGTACATAACTCAAGTACTTCCGATTGTCGCACGGAACGAGCAAACGATTGAATTTTTATACGTGCAAGAATAAGAACCTACTGCAAGACTTTCAGAAATAATCTATGCTGCTTTTTACACTAAAACACATCAACTTAAGTTAATTAAGAACGTGTCACGCTAGTTTCGGCGCCTATATATTGCTGCCCTCATACCGGCAACACTGGGGAGACGAGAGGGCGAAAAAACTCTATGCGAAAAATCAATCGAGGCGTGTTTCAGCGTAAGCGCGCAAGTGGAGCTACTGTAATTTAGTCAAATACTTTAGTTGGTGCTTTTTCTGCTAGGGGCGCTGAACATGCTAAATTTTTTACGTTACACAAACCATTGAAATAAACAATCGAGGTGTCTAAGGATGTTTTTTTACCTCAGGCAAATAGGCAGTTGATTTTCTTTAAATTTTTTTGTTGAAGCTGCTTTTTAGTCATAGCGTCAAGGTTTTTGTACCTGATTAACCACCGACAGCCTATTGGTATCGATGTGTTTCCTGGCCGTTGGCGTTCGAATACTACGGCGGTAAAACATTTTCGAAAGCATGCTGGTTTCGTCTGCGAGTCATTACATAGACTTGCTGTAAAGAGGTCTACTCTTAGCAAAAAATAGTGCCTCATTTTGTTTAGGCGTTGATTATCATAATGAATGCGGCGGAGGTTGAAGGAGTACGCTTGAAGGTACATTTTTATGCCGTTGATCTCCATAACACCGTAAGTACGCAAACCGATGTCACAGAACACCCGATGCATCATTGCGTGTTCTCCGTCATCGCTTGTTTGCTGTACGCCTACTAATTCTTCCATTTCTTCTTCAAGTGTTGTATCCTCCTTTTGTCCTTGTTCTCTTGTGCTTCACTTACAGTATGTCGTTCCGTCAGCTGTGATGCGCATTTGCAAAACCAATACGTTTGATAAGACGCAGTGGTTATCATAATTTCACTACACATGTATTAAGCTGGCACATGTGGTTCAGATACAGATACCTGTATGCGGACTTGCACGACGTTGATGCGGAGATTAGAATAATTATGACACCCGTAAGGAAGAGGCAGCTGACGGCCGTAAGCTGTTGCGTTCTTTCCGCCAAACTACCCGGCCTGGTAGTGCTGTAAAGATGCTGTATAAAAGTGACACGCGGTGACAGGGACATTATTATACTTAGCAGCCGACCGTACGTTTTGTAGCTTAGGTCTTCTTTCTTGTGCGTTTGTGCTACCCTTATTAATGAGCCATCTCTTGACTATGTTCTTGACTATGTAACCGCGTTTGTGTGGATGCGTAGACGTGTGCTTTTTGTTGTACTTGTAGAATGCAAATAAAATATTTTCAGGCTTACTCAATCTTTGGTGTCCTGTGCGTTTTTTCCAGTCGAGGCCATCGTGCCATCTGGAAACCGCATTCTGTCAGTAGCCCTACACGAAATCCAACAGCTGGAGTGCGGCGGCACTACTCGGGGTAAAGGCGGCGTAATAAGCGAAAAACCGCTCGGGATGCCCTTAAAAGTCAGTTCAGAGTGTGCCTTAACTCGATATTACTCAGCGCTACATGTATTCTGCTGCGCCTCGATCGTGCTCCCGCCAGTTTGGTTGCTCTGTGGCAAACGTAGCGCCTACACATATATGTAGGCGCTACGCTTGCCACACAGCAACTAAACTGGCGGGAGCACGATCGAGGCGCAGCAGCCAGAAACCCAGTAAAGCCACAGAACACCTTGTAAAGCGGCCGCCGTACTGTGCAAAACCCCGATGGATGGATGGATGGATGATTGTGGCTCAACCCTTTGAATCGGGCGGCGGCGGCGCGCGCCACCTAGCCTTTAATGGTTCTATATGCATGCATACCTATGTATTTACTCCTTTACTTTTGCGTTGATATTGTCCACCAATCAGATAGCCTCCGTTTAGTTATTTCTACCTGTTCAAAGTCTATTCTACTTTCACTGTCTTTAAAACCCAAGGCTTTGAATAGTTCCCCGTTAGATTCAACTGCAGGGTGAAGTTGTTTACAAGCAAGTATCACGTGTTCCGCAGTTTCCTCCTCCTCTCTACACGCCTCGCACACCAAATCTATCTCCTGGTATCTGGCTCGGTACGTTTTAGTCCTCAGTACACCTGTCCTGGCTTCGAACAACAATGAGCTTCCCTTAGAGTTATCGTAAATATTTTCTTTGGCTATTTCTTGCTTAAACGTCCTGTATGTCTCCAATGCCGATTTGGTTTGCATCTCTGTACTCCACATACCCCTCTCTGCCTCCTTAACCTTTTTCTTGACAGATGATTCCTTACTTGTTCCCCCGCTACTGCCCAAGTATTTGCTTGTCAATTTTCTAGTTCGCTTCCTCCACCTCGTGTCAACATTCCTCCTGTATAAGTAACTGAAAACCTTCCTAGCCCACCGAATTTCCCCCATTTTTCTCAATCGCTCCTCGAATGCTATCTTGCTACTAGCCTCTCTGCCCTCGAAAGAAGACCATCCCAGATCCCCCTGCACTCCAAGATTTGGTGTCTTGCCATGTGCTCCCAGAGCGAGCCTACCCACACCACGTTGCCTAATTTCCAACTGTTGCCGGGTCTCTGTTCTAATACATAGAACTGCATTGGCAAAAGTCAGGCCTGGTACCATTACCCCCTTCCATATCCCTCGTACTACCTCGTACCTATTGTAGTTCCACAGTGCCCTACTCTTCATAATCGCTGCACTTCTGTTACCTTTAGTCGTTAGATATTTTTCGTACTCTGTCAGATACTCAATGCCATTATTTATCCACACCCCAAGGTACTTGTGTTTATCGACTATCTCCAGCGTGGCCTCCTGTATCTTATGCTCGCCGCAACTGTTATCATTAAAAATCATGACTGCTGATTTTTCTTTGCTAAACTTCAAGCCTAACCTGTCTCCTTCTGTACCACATATGTCCATTAATTCCTGCAGATCTTCTGCATTGTCAGCCATTAATACAATATCATCCGCGTACATCAGCCCTGGTAATGACTGTTCAATCAATTTTCCTTGCTTGAGAAATGATAGGTTGAAGCCGAGTCCGCTTTGCTGTATTTTGGCCTCTAGACCTTGTAGGTACAGCATAAACATCAGAGGTGACAATGGGCACCCCTGCCTAAGCCCCCGCCGAATCATCACAGGCTCCGAAACCTGCTTTTCCCATTGTATAATCACCCGGTTACCTTTACAGATATCTTTTAAGAAATTGGTTACTCCATCTTGCACTCCTAAAGTTTCCAGAATGCCCCACAAGCCCTCTTGAAGTACACTGTCATAGGCTCCCTTGATGTCCAAAAAAGCCAGCCATAGGGGTCTGTGTTCCTTTTCAGCTATTTCAATGCACTGTGTTAGCGAGAACAGATTGTCTTCTAGCCTCCTATGCTTCCGGAACCCATTCTGTAGCTCTCCAAGTACCCCCTCGTTCTCTACCCATGCCTGCAGTCTGTCCTTTATAATCTGCATAACCACCCTGTAAACCACTGACGTCACTGTTATAGGCCGGTAGTTATTTATGTCAGCTTTGTCCCCCTTTCCCTTATATATCATTCTCATCCTACTTAGCCTCCATTCGTCAGGTACTTTACCATCCACTAGCATTTTGCTCACCACCTCCCTCAATGCTTTCTTAGATTTCGGGCCCAATTTCTTTATTAACATAATTGGAATACCATCGGGGCCTGCCGATGTGCTACTTGGGACCCTCTTCTCCGCCATTTCCCACTCTTTTTGTCCAAGCGAAAGCAGTGGGTTGACCGGGCTATCCCTCTCCGACGTACTGCATGTACCATTTGTCTGTTCTGTAAATTTTTCCCTCATCATGGTTCCTATATGCTCCATTGCCGCCTCTCCTTCTAACCGAGTACCTTGAGCTGTTACTATATACCTCTGCTCTAGGCTTGTCCTATTACCCAAGGAGTTCAGATGTTGCCAGAATTTTCTAGCTGCCTGTTTATCTTTTTTATTGCTTATTTTTGACAGCCATTGGGACCCTTTTGTCTTGATTTTCTCGTTGATCAAATAAGATGCTTCCCTTTTGCATTTTATGTAGTTTACCAATTTCCTCTCTACTTCTGCTTCAGGTTCTCCCTTACTTTTGGAATACCTTTGTTCCCTGGAGGCTTCCTGACGTTTCTTTATGGCCTTCTTAACCTCTTCATCCCACCAGCTCTTGAGTTTTCGTATCCCTGCCTTGTTTTCCTGACTCGCGCCTTACCTAGCTCACGCTCAAATAGTCTCATTAACTTTGGGTAAGTCCAATCAGTTTCAGTACTCTCTGATATTTCCTCTTCAATTTGTTTGGCCGCTATTTCCACTTGGTCTTCTGAGTAAAAAATCACACCTGGCGTTTCCTCGCGCTGTTGTACGTTTCCTGTTGTACAGCGCCACCCGTGGTCACATACTTTAGTTCACGACGTTGAGCCACAATCATCCATCCATCCATCCATCGGGGTTTTGCACAGTACGGCGGCCGCTTTACAAGGTGTTCTGTGGCTTTACTGGGTTTCTGGCTGCTGCGCCTCGATCGTGCTCCCGCCAGTTTAGTTGCTGTGTGGCAAGCGTAGCGCCTACATATATGTGTAGGCGCTACGTTTGCCACAGAGCAACCAAACTGGCGGGAGCACGATCGAGGCGCAGCAGAATACATGTAGCGCTGAGTAATATCGAGTTAAGGCACACTCTGAACTGACTTTTAAGGGCATCCCGAGCGGTTTTTCGCTTATTACGCCGCCTTTACCCCGAGTAGTGCCGCCGCACTCCAGCTGTTGGATTTCGTGTAGGGCTACTGACAGAATGCGGTTTCCAGATGGCACGATGGCCTCGACTGGAAAAAACGCACAGGACACCAAAGATTGAGTAAGCCTGAAAATATTTTATTTGCATTCTACAAGTACAACAAAAAGCACACGTCTACGCATCCACACAAACGCGGTTACATAGTCAAGAACATAGTCAAGAGATGGCTCATTAATAAGGGTAGCACAGACGCACAAGAAAGAAGACCTAAGCTACAAAACGTACAGTCGGCTGCTAAACATAACTTCCCTGTCACCGCGTGTCACTTTTATACAGCATCTTTAGAGCACTACCAGGCCGGGTAATTTGGCGAAAAGAACGCAACAGCTTACGGCCGTCAGCTGCCTCTTCCTTACGGGTGTCATAATTATCCTAATCTCCGCATCAACGTCGTGCAAGTCCGCATACAGGTATCTGTATCTGAACCACATGTGCCAGCTTAATACATGTGTAGTGAAATTATGATAACCACTGCGTCTTATCAAACGTATTGGTTTTGCAAATGCACATTACAGCTGACGGAACGACATACTGTAAGTGAAGCACAAGAGAACAAGGACAAAAGGAGGATGCAACACTTGAAGAAGAAGTGAAGAATTAGTAGGCGTACAGCAAACAAGCGATGACGGAGAACACACAATGATGCATCGGGTGTTCTGTGACATCGGTTTGCGTACTTACGGTGTTATGGAGATCAACGGCATAAAAACGTACCTTCAAGCGTATTCCGTCAACCTCCGCCGCATTCATTATGATAATCAACGCCTAAACAAAATGAGGCACTATGTTTTGCCAAGAGCAGACCTCTTTACAGCAAGTCTGTGTAATGACTCGCAGACGAAACCAGCATGCTTTCGAAAATGTTTTACCGCCGTAGTATTCGAACGCCAACGGCCAGGAAACACATCGATACCAATAGGCTGTCGGCTGTCGGTGGTTAATCAAGTACAAAAACCTTGACGCTATGACTAAAAAGCAGCTTCAACAATCAAATTTAAAAAAAATCAACTGCCTATTTGCCTGAGGTAAAAAAACATCCTTAGACACCTCGATTGTTCATGTCAATGGTTTGTGTAAATTAAAAAATCAACATGTTCAGCGCCCCTAGCAGAGAAAGCACCAATTAAAGTATTCGACGAAATTACAGTAGCTCCCCTTGCGCGCTTACGCTGCAACGCGCCTCGATTGATTTTTCGCCCTCTGTGGTCATTTGTTGAACTTGAGAGTGTGCGGGGCCTGGTCGAGCCGCCTTTCCAGTTCGGCGCTCCTTTCTTTTTCTGCCTCAAGCTCGGCCCGTTTCCTGTTGCACAGCGCCACCTGTGGTCCCATACTTTAGTTCACGACGCCACCGCTATGCTTACTTTTGTAGCACTGTGGAGGGTACAGTTTCCCTTCTCTAAATTTGTATAGGTGTTCTGTGGTACAACTTGTAGGCGACGAGCGAACGCGACAGCCATGTATACATCGCGTCGCTGTCGCGTGAAGGATCGCTTGCATGGGGTTTATACTTAACTCATCCCATTACTGCACATGATCCCCATTTCTTCGGAATATCAGCTATGCATTTCGCTTTCTCATGACACAGTGAAACACGCACATAAGGTAAGGAAAGCAAACTGCAAACGCGATCCATCTGACTGCGTGACTCCAGCTAATCCAGGCACGGTCATCCTCGAACGCAACTGCAACGCTGCGCTCGACCGCGGCCGTGCTTCTATTCGGCACGCTCTCCGACTGGCGCCGCCGCGGCCTCCGCCACGCGCGGGGGCGTGGCCTCCAGAAGAAGGCAATGGTGGCGCCCTCTGGATTTTCAATAAAAAATGCATCAGCGCGGAGCTCTCGTTGGACCCTCCCACTCTCCGAATCTAGTACACTCTACCGTCATTCATATACCGTCATTCCCATCACTCGTGATAAAGTCCCTTGATAATTTGAAAGTAACGACACTCTTTGAACTCTGCCGCCGCCACGCGACCTCCTCGCCTCCTCCTCGCCTCTTGTGCGTTCCCCCCGCGGTAACCAGTTTTGCCCCCGTTTTTCTGCACGCCGATTGGTCTCTCTGCCGTTGCCCTTGGAAACGCGCGTATCTTGGGTTTTGCTTGTGTTTTTCGTTCGCGCCATTTTCCTCCTGAGCACGGCTGGCTCGGCGCTTTAGCTTGGCGTAGCGAACGTTGTACGCCGTGTTTCCTGCTCTCTGTGCTAGCGCTATGCCGGGCTGTTGCGCATATAACTGCAGCAAGAAGCCTCAAGATGGTTATGCCGTTTTTATGATACCACAAGGAAAACGTGACCGCTTGCGCAGGAAGCAGTGGCTGAGTGACATTGGCCGAAAGAACTTTATTCCGACAAAGAACAGCGTTGTTTGCGAGCTGAGGCGTCTTTCTTAGAGCTCGTAGCACAGCATCCCGTAATGCTGCTTTTTTTTTTCGTTCTTCCGGCCTGCTCACCAGCGCTTTTGTTGCGGTTGTCCTCAGTATGCTTAATATTCCCCTCGCACGTCGCTAACTGTTGTTATTCAGTCGGAAGTGCAGCATTATAGATTATGCTTTGCGCCCTGAAAAAATTAGTGGCAAATATACCCGTATATTGCAGGTGATAAGCGTTAGCTAGTCAACATTGAGTTTTTTTAGTTTTAAGCGGAAAGCCTTTAGATCTCTATATTTCAAGGTCGCGTTGTAAACTGGAAGTATCACGTGACCCAAGTACGGCCAGAGGTGACCCAAATCATGTCCACCCCTGTATAAGAGAATAATTACCCAAGTTAATCAATGAATCATTAGTGATTGACATCAGGTGGATTAGGGAGGATTAAGGTTGATTAGAGTGTATTAAAGAAGATTAAGGTGGATTTGAGGGCATTAAGAAGGATTAAGATGCATGAATAAAGATTAAGGTGGGTGGAGGAGGATTAAGGCGGATTATGGTGGATTACGGTGAAGGGCTGATGAAAGGGTATTAGGACCGATTAGGGTGCATGAACTAGGATTAGGGAGGATTAAGGTGGATAAAGTAAGATTAAGGTCCATTAATGTGGATTAAGGTGAATTAGGGTTGATAAAGGAGGGTTAAGACCGATTAGAATGGATTAGTGTAGATTAAGGTGGATTAGGGGCAATGGACCTGGATTAGGCTTGATAGAGGTGGATTAGGGTGTATTAAGGTAGATTGGGACTATTAGGCAGGATAATGTTGGATTAAGGTGTATAAATAAGGTGGATGGAGGATTAAGGCGGATTATGATGGATGCGAATTGATAAAGGAGAATTAGGACTGTATATGGTAGGCTAAGGTGCATTAGGGGCGATGTACGTTGATTAGGTTGTATTAAGGCGGATTGGGAGTACTAAGCTGGATTAAGGCGGAAGAAGGAGCATCAAGGTGGATTAGGGTGGACTAAGGTGAATTAGGGTTCATTGAGTATTAAGACCGATTAGACTACCATAATCCTCCTAATGCACATTAATCCACCGAATCCACATTCATCGACCTTAATCCTCCTTCATTCACTTTAATCCACCGTAATCCACGAGAGTCCTCCTTAATGCACCCTAATCCACCTTCATCGACCTTAATCTACTCCAACCCTCTTTAATGCACTTTAATCCTCCTTAATCAACCCTACTGCTTCCTCATTCACTTTAATCCACCCTAATCCGCTATAATGGTCCTTAATTCACCTTAATCCACATTCATCTATCTTAGTCCACCCTAATCCTCCTTAATCCACCCTTATCCTCCTTCATTCACTCTAATTCACTTTAGCCCACCATAATCCTCCTTAATGCACCTTAATCCTTCTTCATCCACCCTCATCCTCCTCCATGCACTTTAACCCACCCTAATCCACTATAATCTTCTCAACGCACCTTCGTCCACCCTAATCCACCTTCATCGACCTTAATCCATTAAAATCCACTTTCATCAACTTTAATCCACCTTAATGCTCCTTAATACACCCGAATTCATCTTAATCCAATCACTAATCAATCATTACTTTGCTAATCAATAATCATCTCCTATGCGCGGCTGCACATGCTTTGGTTCGCTTCCCGCCTTCCTTCGGTCACGTGATATTTTCTGTAGCTCACAACGGGACCTTGAAACAGGGTCTAAGGCTTTCGCTTAATAAACCACGCACAAAGGGATGTGTCACAAGCAATACTAGATCAGACGCACGAAGTAAAGCATCTGATCATGTGGCAGAAAAATTGTCTGGAGCATAGAACTCGCCCCAAAGCTCCCTTTACATGGGTATACCCCGTTCATACGGCTTTAAGAAAAAACCAACCTCCTCATAAACGTTGCCTTCAGCATTATCGATGCTGTTATTAGCATTCATTTCTCAAAATTTTGAACCCCAGTGGGGCGCGCAACTGGCCCAAAAGAACAGGCCTCCATAGAATCCTGCGGCCCGTCCGCGGGAGCCCAGGATCAAAAGCGTGCCGTGCGCAGCCGGCGTGTGAGGAGAATCGAGGAGGAAAGCGCCGTGAGGAGGAGAGTGTCGCTACTTTCAAATTATCAAGGGGCTTTAAGGCGGAGTAAAACCCTTTGATAATTTGTAGTGAGAAACTCTATGGGTAGAATGATCGCAGCTCCAGATTTCCCTCTAGGCATAGAGTCTCATATTAGTATAACTAGAGGGAAATCTGGCGCTGCGATCGTAGAAGTCATATATATAGCTAGCATTTATGACATACTTGTTGCACCGCGGCATGTATGGTTTCATGGCTGGATTCTTATGTGCTATGTTTTTGCGGTTGTCGATTCGCGCATTAAAAGCGCGCAATGGGCTGGTCTGCGCTCCTTCAGCTGGCACTGTAGCGTTGCCATTGAAAACGGTATTGTCGTCTAAGAAATAAGCTCTTTGAATAAATTATAGCGAACGAAGGCGTCGCAAAATTATATTTGAGACGACCGCCATACATATACAAGTAGAGGGAACGAGAGCGACCAAACGAAAACACTGCAAAAGGCACCCGGATTCCATGGACCATACAGAGACTGCCCGAACTGTAGTAGACGACAGGCGCGAGCCCGTGCCCTGACGTCACGCTAGCGGCGCTCGTAGCGCCCCTGTAGTTCGTTCTCGGGGCCCCCATATGGTGCAGGCAAATTTGCACATTTTTTCTTAAAAACAAGACAATTAACTCTGCTAAGTGTTATACTAAACGACGTAGACTCTAAAATGAGATTTTTCTGCAAAATTTAAGCAAGAACAGTGAAGCAATAAGCGTGAAACCTTTTTCGAACGTACGCAGCGAAATATGCAGGACACTGTCTACACCAATCTAAAAACGCTGGTCTACACAGGCGGCGCGTTCGGCGTCGGCTTGAAGCGCAGTCACGGAGAGCAGTGGAGGGCGGTTTGATGAGGCGTTTCGTATGTGTTTTGGAGTTTCGCCGGTTTCATGCCCACGGTGTGTGGACCAGCCTTGTGTGCCGAGTGCGCCTATTCAATACGAATACGTTTCATTAATTCCCCTTTGTACAATTATAGTGAGCAAAGTGGGTAAATACTTGTCCACCAATGTAGCACGTCTCTTCCAGACATGCACTCTTTGAAAAAGACAACACTCGGCGCCCGAACGTTTTTCGCTTCCTGCCATGCAAGGGACACCTGCGGCAACAACGGATTACCGCTCACGCCGAACTCGATTAGAGTTCTTGGCCTTTTTCAGTTGCTCAAATGCTTGACCCACAATAACCTCTGCACATATATTGATGCATTTCGGAGCAAACATGGTAATAGTATATTCCTGCTGAAAAAAAAATATATCCGTGCAATTTTCGCTTATACATAATCGTGCGCTTCAAAAACATTTCGTTTTCAATAATGATTTCTCTATTTGATCACCAGAAAGACTTGTGGTCGTCATTGAGCACTTTAGAAATTCCTTGCAAGACGAAATTCCAAACAAGTTGTCGTAAGTGCAGCGATTCACGCCACTATTGGAGTGACAATTGTCATTATTGACAAGTAATGCACTCGTAATGGTGTTTCAGAGTTTACAGCATCAGCAGAATATGCAGGCAAGTGCTGGAGGCCCTGGACTACCTACATAGAAGAGGCATAGTTCACCGTGCACTCTCTCCGTGCTCTATCCTTCTTGATGATAAGGTATTGTCTTAAGAAAGTGTGCGTAGGTTGTGTACTACACACTCTGTCTTGCAGCAACAAGTCAAGCTTGCGAACTACGGACTGTGTCACATGACTGAAAATGGCAGGACTGTACCTTTTCCACTGGGGTGAGTAGTTATAAAATGTTTCACTTGCCCCTTGTGATCATCGCATGCATTTGTACTTCAGGACGCCGAAATACCTTGCTCCTGAAGTTTTGACTCGAGAGAGGCCATCCCTGTCGGGGCCGAAAGCTGACATTTGGTCACTGGGCGTCATCACTCTGGAGCTGGCCTTGGTATGAGCAGCAGTCCACCAATTTTTATGCCAGCCACTGTTGTTTGTGGCTTGAAATTTCGTATGACTAATGATAGCAAAACTAGTTTTGCTGTCCATCAACATATTTCAAGTCCACTGCAGGACGAAGGCCTCTCCCTCCGATCTTCAGTTACCCCTGTGCTATGCCAACCGATTACAACTGCGCCTGCGAATTTCTTAATTTCATCACCCCACCTGGTCTTTTACTCTCCCCAACTGCGTTTCCCTTCTCTCAGCACCCATTCTGTAACTGTAACGGTCCACTGGTTATCTAACCTTCGCATTACATGACCTGCCCAGCTCCAACGGCACAGCCGATTAGAATATCGACTCTTTCTGTCTCTTAACATTACACCTAGCATTCTTCCATTGCTCTTTGTGTGCTCCTTGTTTTCGAGCTTCTTTGTCAGTCTCCCCGAAGTTTCTGCCTCATATGTTAGCACCGGTAGAAGGCATTGATTGTACACCTTTCTTTTTTAGGCAAGCTTCCAGTAAGTATCTGAGTATGTCTGCCATATGTGCTCCAACCCAATTTTATTCTTCTGTAAATTTCCTTCTCATTATCAGGGTCCCGTGTGAGTAATTGCCCTAGGTAAACATATTCCTTCGCATGGTCTAGAGGCTGACCGGTGATCCTGTACTCTTGTTCCCTTGCCCGGCTATTGATCATTATCTTTGTTTTCTGCATATTGATCTTCAACCTCACTCTTACATTGTCTCTGTTAAGGTCCTCAGTCATTTGTTGTAACACGTCCCCAGTGCTGCTGAATAGGACAATGTCATCTGCGAACCAAAGGTTGCTGAAATATTCGCCATTGATCCTTACCCCTAAACCATCCCAATTCAATACGATCTTGAATTGTAGCGTGAAGTGACAGACAGAGACTAGAAGCAGACAGGACGAGCGCAAAGTCTAGTCTAAGTCTTCTAATCTCTGTCTGTCACTTCACTACAATGCGCTACAATTCAAGATCATGTTTGAGAAGTTCGGGACAAAGTCTCTGTAATAGCCGGTAAGGCCCAGAAATGACCACACCACTTTCTTCATTTCAGGCAGCTTTGCAGCTTGAACCCTCTCCAGTGTCTCGGCTTGCGGTTGTAGGGGACCATGTCCAACAATATGTCCAAGGAAATTGACACAAGTGAAGCCAACCTGGCTCTTCTTTGGGTGCACCGTAAGACCGGAAAGACTGGAGTATATTCACATGCTCCTCCCAAGTTTCCGTGGCGATGAGCACATCATCAAAATAGTGGTGGATGTTTGGAAGGCCTTCCACAAGCTTCCTTATTAGCCTCGTGAAGACTGCTGGTACTGTCTTAATGCCGAAGGTCATTTAAGTGAAATTAGTAAAGCCCGGAAGCACAAGCAAAAGCTGTCATTGATTTTGATTCCTCGTCCATTGGCACCTGCCAGTACCCCTTGGAGAAATAAAAAATTTTAAAATAGCGTCAGTTTCCTAATTTTGCGAACATCATGTCCAACTGCAAATTGGCTCGTTATCGGAAACAAAGACTTCGTTCAATTTCCGGAAGTCAATGCAAAGGCGCATAACCCCATCCTTTTTCTTTACGACTACCACAGGCGACTGGTACGGTGAATCTGAGTGCTCAATTATTCCCTGTTGGAGCATCTGCTGCACTTCTTTTCCCACAGTTACTTGAATAGCAAGTGGTAATGGATATTGCTTGGCCTGAATTGATGTCTCCACTGTAACTTGGAGGTTGCACTGTACAAGGTGCGTCTTTCCAGGAACATCTGTCAGTATACTCTGGTAGGCCTCTAGAAGGTCTGTGACTTGCGAATTTTGTTCTTCAGTGATCTCCTCCAATAGTTGGACATCTCTAAATGTTTCTTGCTGTTGAAGCTGCAAGAAAGAGAGATCCTCTTCTTTGCAAGGTACGCGTTCGCGTGCCACTGAAGCCTGATTAGGCTCGGCGTCTCACGTTGACCTCTTTTCGTATTTCTTTAGCATATTGATATGGAACAGCCTTATGCGTGTTCCAAGATCAATGACGTAATTCACCTCATTATGCTTTTAGAGAAGCATGAACGTCAGTATCAGCTTATTAGCGTTCGATGGCAGTAGCAGGAGAACTTTGTCTCCTACATACAGCTGGCTTGCTTTCGCCTTCCTGTTGTAGTACTCCTTTTGTACCATTTTCGCCTTCTTGAGCTGTTTTTCGGCAGTTCGGCAGGTGTCCTCCAGGCGCTGGCGCAGTTCCATCATGTATCGATACGTTGTCATTGCTACGCTGTCCATATGATCACCTGTCCACAGTTCCTTTAAAATGGCCATTGGTTTTTGGACATATCGGCCATAGAGCAAGTCAAATGGCGCAAACTCCAAGCTTGCTCTGAGGTATCTCACCGTATGCAAACAGCAATGGGGCCAAACATCGGTCCCAATTCTTTGTGCTCTCTTGGCACATTCGGCAGATCATCTGCTGGGAGTGTTAGCCAGTGCCAGCATAAAAATTTGAGCAGGCAGCTAAACCACATTCAATAACGAGCAAGCTATACAGGTGAGGTGGGGCAAACGACGCGTCGCACCAATCATAGTGGACTAAGCGCCGTGCGTGAAGGGAGACGTGACTGCAAGACATATTTACACAGACACATCGACACACTAAAGTTGCTGTTACTTATGCGCAGCAGGTTTGTCACAAAACTCGGATTGTGTATCTAAACCACATTTACCGACGGATAAGCACTACAGGCCAGTTGGTGCAAACGACACATTGCAGCAGGAGCAGACGACGCGCGGTGTGTGATGAAAGACGAGACTGCAGCGCTGGTAGTTCTAGTGACAGCCGCTGTGACCAAGTCGGGCAGTGGGCTTGCATAGGGAGCTGCGAAACTGATATGTCTAAGAACGTTGGCTGTAGTTGCTTTGGCTCTCCTATGCCGCTGCTGCGGCACAATAGAAGGCACCAGCCTATCGCTTGCAGATCGTTTAGACTAGGTTGAGGACTCCTTGCTTAAGCATGCAGCTGCCAGTAAGAAGTATGCTACACTGCTGCAGTACTTTCAGCCAAATAAATAACTACTTTGTGTGTAGCTTCAAATGAGTATTTACTGCGCCATGATTAGGGCGCGATCGGGGATAGTTGTTCGGGGTGCACTATCAGTTGCACCACACGCAATTGGCCTAGACTGCACCAACTTTGCGCTGTGTTCGAAGTCGGCACGGCCTACGCTAATTGCATGCGGTGCAATCGACTGCGCGCTCCCGGCGGACGAAGTCGGCATGGCCTAGGCCAATTGCATGTGGCGCAGCCGATTGCGCCCTTGGTTCATAGATTGATTTGCTGAAGTTTTTGATGTGTTTTTTATGTGATTTTATGTATATAATTCTGGCTATATCGAACTATTTTGCGATCGCCGCGCTGTTCAATATATCGAGGTTCAACTGTATGCAGCTAATAGTGCTACGTGCATTGACAGCACAAGGCACCAGAGAACTTTCGTTTTCAAGTCAAGCAGTTACGTCTGATTTTTCTGTTGGCTAAGTGCTTGGTTTTACTATATGCAGTGAAAGAAGTGATGATTTAAAATACTTGTTGTGGTGCTAACCTTGCTTACAAGCCATAAAAATGAATGAATAGAGGATTTTCTGCACTTTTGCCTGGGCAAGCGTTAGTATGTCAGTTCATCTCTGCTTCAGTTTTCTATATTGATAGGTACTTACTTCACCTACCAATTACTCAATCTTGTGTACATTCTGGGGGGGTATTCTGTAAGTGTCTGCTAAGTGGACTGTCCATTTCAGCGTGCACTGATTGGATAAAGCTCGAGGGCAGTAGGACAGGCACCAGTCGACATTGCTTGCTCTCAAGCTCCATCCAGTCAATTCACACTGAAATAGACAGTCCATGTCATGGACACTTACAGAATTCACCCGCTTTATCTTTTGTGAACACAAGTGGCAAACTGAATGCATTGTGTTAAACCTGTAAACTTAACGCAGAAAACATTTCCATTGTTGAACTTTTTAGGGCCAAGAAGTATGGAAAGGAGCAAGCCTTGAGCAGATTTTTACGAAACTTCTCACCTGCATCAAGGAAGGTATTTGGCTTGTATCAGCAGGATATGTTACAGCTTAGTACATAATGGCACACTTTTGTTCTTGACAGATGGAGATGCCCTGCTTCTTATGGTGGATTCTGACCCACTCAATAGTAAACTTGAGGTATGTTAAGCTTATTCTGATAGAGACAGGAGTAAGCAAGCAAGAAAAAGTATATTTTAAAAACTGCAATGCCGGTTCGCTTATGGGCCATTTCGTGCCCTCAGCACAGCATGGTGTTTAATACACTGCAGTGCAGTGACCCTGCACTGCTGCTAGTGTAAACACACTTGCTAGCCTCTCCTTGTCCTGAGTACCTTTCTCGGATAAATGCGCCTCATTGCAACCTCCCTGTTCTGCTGTAGGCGCGAGCTTGCTCGTTGGCTTCTCTCTGACCTGAGCACAGTTGGATGCCCAGTACGCTGCAGCTGAGCCCCCCTGCCTCACTGTGTGTGCAAAACCGCTCGTTGGCCTCTCCTTGTCTCGAGCGCCGCTGGTAGACAATGTCGAGCGCGAGCCACCCAGATCAGCTGTCAATGTTGCCATGCTTTCCAACTACCGCTTGCTTCATATGCAAGCGGTAGTCGGTCGGTCGGTCGGTCGGTCGGTCGGTCGGTCGGTCGGTCGGTCGGTCGGTCGGTCGGTCGGTCGGTCGGTCGGTCGGTCGGTCGGTCGGTCGGTCGGTCGGTCGGTCGGTCGGTCGGTCGGTCGGTCGGTCGGTCGGTCGGTCGGTCGGTCGGTCGGTCGGTCGGTCGGTCGGTCGGTCGGTCGGTCGGTCGGTCGGTCGGTCGGTCGGTCGGTCGGTCGGTCGGTCGGTCGGTCGGTCGGTCGGTCGGTCGGTCGGTCGGTCGGTCGGTCGGTCGGTCGGTCGGTCGGTCGGTCGGTCGGTCGGTCGGTCGGTCGGTCGGTCGGTCGGTCGGTCGGTCGGTCGGTCGGTCGGTCGGTCGGTCGGTCGGTCGGTCGGTCGGTCGGTCGGTCGGTCGGTCGGTCGGTCGGTCGGTCGGTCGGTCGGTCGGTCGGTCGGTCGGTCGGTCGGTCGGTCGGTCGGTCGGTCGGTCGGTCGGTCGGTCGGTCGGTCGGTCGGTCGGTCGGTCGGTCGGTCGGTCGGTCGGTCGGTCGGTCGGTCGGTCGGTCGGTCGGTCGGTCGGTCGGTCGGTCGGTCGGTCGGTCGGTCGGTCGGTCGGTCGGTCGGTCGGTCGGTCGGTCGGTCGGTCGGTCGGTCGGTCGGTCGGTCGGTCGGTCGGTCGGTCGGTCGGTCGGTCGGTCGGTCGGTCGGTCGGTCGGTCGGTCGGTCGGTCGGTCGGTCGGTCGGTCGGTCGGTCGGTCGGTCGGTCGGTCGGTCGGTCGGTCGGTCGGTCGGTCGGTCGGTCGGTCGGTCGGTCGGTCGGTCGGTCGGTCGGTCGGTCGGTCGGTCGGTCGGTCGGTCGGTCGGTCGGTCGGTCGGTCGGTCGGTCGGTCGGTCGGTCGGTCGGTCGGTCGGTCGGTCGGTCGGTCGGTCGGTCGGTCGGTCGGTCGGTCGGTCGGTCGGTCGGTCGGTCGGTCGGTCGGTCGGTCGGTCGGTCGGTCGGTCGGTCGGTCGGTCGGTCGGTCGGTCGGTCGGTCGGTCGGTCGGTCGGTCGGTCGGTCGGTCGGTCGGTCGGTCGGTCGGTCGGTCGGTCGGTCGGTCGGTCGGTCGGTCGGTCGGTCGGTCGGTCGGTCGGTCGGTCGGTCGGTCGGTCGGTCGGTCGGTCGGTCGGTCGGTCGGTCGGTCGGTCGGTCGGTCGGTCGGTCGGTCGGTCGGTCGGTCGGTCGGTCGGTCGGTCGGTCGGTCGGTCGGTCGGTCGGTCGGTCGGTCGGTCGGTCGGTCGGTCGGTCGGTCGGTCGGTCGGTCGGTCGGTCGGTCGGTCGGTCGGTCGGTCGGTCGGTCGGTCGGTCGGTCGGTCGGTCGGTCGGTCGGTCGGTCGGTCGGTCGGTCGGTCGGTCGGTCGGTCGGTCGGTCGGTCGGTCGGTCGGTCGGTCGGTCGGTCGGTCGGTCGGTCGGTCGGTCGGTCGGTCGGTCGGTCGGTCGGTCGGTCGGTCGGTCGGTCGGTCGGTCGGTCGGTCGGTCGGTCGGTCGGTCGGTCGGTCGGTCGGTCGGTCGGTCGGTCGGTCGGTCGGTCGGTCGGTCGGTCGGTCGGTCGGTCGGTCGGTCGGTCGGTCGGTCGGTCGGTCGGTCGGTCGGTCGGTCGGTCGGTCGGTCGGTCGGTCGGTCGGTCGGTCGGTCGGTCGGTCGGTCGGTCGGTCGGTCGGTCGGTCGGTCGGTCGGTCGGTCGGTCGGTCGGTCGGTCGGTCGGTCGGTCGGTCGGTCGGTCGGTCGGTCGGTCGGTCGGTCGGTCGGTCGGTCGGTCGGTCGGTCGGTCGGTCGGTCGGTCGGTCGGTCGGTCGGTCGGTCGTCGGTCGGTCGGTCGGTCGGTCGGTCGGTCGGTCGGTCGGTCGGTCGGTCGGTCGGTCGGTCGGTCGGTCGGTCGGTCGGTCGGTCGGTCGGTCGGTCGGTCGGTCGGTCGGTCGGTCGGTCGGTCGGTCGGTCGGTCGGTCGGTCGGTCGGGTCGGACCGGGTCGGACGGACGGACGGACGGACGGACGGAACAGGACAAGATCGAAGAAACCACAATGCCAGATCGTGCACCAGAGGGCACGCATCTTTACTTACAGGTATAGAGTTTCCTACAAAATTTACTAGAGGGAACTCTGGCGCTGCAGTCATCCTACCATGGGAATGATGAAAAATACGTGGATTTGTCTGACCTTCGTGCTTGTGGATTCAAACGTTCTTGTGGCTTTGTATATTATGCTATATAAATCTTATTGTATATTTCAGCGCAATCTATATTCTTCGAAGTGCAGAAGACGGCGGGAATGCGTACAATTGCTATTAATTGCAACGATTGAGCTTGTCCAGGTGGCCGAATCAAAACACGCCAAGCGTCTCAAGGCACTGGCATGCCCGTGATAAATTCATAAGGGCGTTTCATTCGCTTGTAAATACATGGCGTCCGTGGCTTAATGGTTTCAATATCAGGCTTCTGTGCTAGAGTCCCTGTGTTCAAAACCTGGCGTCGGGCAATTTTAATGTTTACTTATTTATTTATTACGCAATACACTGTTGAAAATGACGAGTTTACAAAGTCACAAAGCCGTTTAAAGCCAAAAGGACGAAGTTTAGGCAAATCTATGTACTTCCCATAATTCCCATAATGGTACAACCGCTCCCATTGCAACTCCCATAGACACTAGCACCAGAGTTCCCTCTAGTAAGTTTTGTGGGAAACTCTATGCCTGCAGGGACTCCTGGCTGCAATCTAGCCTTGCACTGCAAATGTTGCAAAGTGAACAAGAAGGGAAAAGATAGCCAAGTACACACGAGCACCCCCAAATTTCATGATGTGCAAATCTTGAAGAGAAACGATGATAGGCCAACTGGGGAGATTCTTGAGGCAATAACCGCTGTGGTTGCTCAGTGGCTATGGTGTTGGGCTGCTGAGCACGAGGTCGTGGGATCGAATCCCGGCCACGGCGGCTGCATTTCGATGGGAGCAAAATGCGAAAGCACCCGTGTGCTTGGATTTAGAAGCACGTTAAAGAACCCCTGGTGGTCGAAATTTCCAGAGTCCTCCACTATGGCGTGCCTCATAATCAGAAAGTGGTTTTGGCACGTAGAGCCCCATAATTTAATTTTACAAATTTTTCTTGAGGCAATTAAGTTAAGGCAAACAGGACTACAATGTGTAAGCACCCCGTCAGTGGCCTTGACAAGAAAAGAAGTCACCTTTTTGAGAGAAGCCTGAGGTAGCTAAAAATAAGAGATGTGGTGACGAAATAAAAAGCCCGGGAATTTCACTGATGATGATATGTGGTGTTTAATGGCTCAAGGGCCAAGTATGGCCAAAGAGCTCCCATGCCCGTGAATTTCAATAAAGAAATCAGTTGACAGTGCAGTTGCGTCCACGCCTATTCATTCTTTCTCTGTCCATGTTCCATAAGTTCTGCTGCTACAATCCTCGAATAATGAGATTTGAAGTCAGTGGAGTCATTCTCCATCAGAATTGTTTTATTTTTGAACTTGGTGCTACTTCATTTTTTACATAAAAGGAATATTCCATAGATGATCTTATTCTACAGGAGCTGGACCCTTCCCTCAAGTCCTTTATCTCATCATGTCTGAAAATCCTACCCAGAGAAAGGTGAAATCTATGGCTGTTAATAGATGAGGATCACCACTTATGTAGCTTGCCTTACTATGTGCAGACCGTCGGCTCAAGAACTGCTACGACATTCATTGGTGACACTGGCTGGGGAGGAGGTGCCTTCACTGCCAATGCATTTGGAGCACATGCCTCTACGCTGCGAGTCACTGGCTCCTCTCAAGTGTGCACCTTGCTTTGGTAAGGACAGGTTGGTAGCCATTCTACGGAACACTCAACCAGAGTGGTGTGGCCTCGGAAACAAATTTCTTATCCCTTGTAGGTGCTAGAACTCGCAATGTTTTGTTTGCGAGCCAGGTATGCTAACCACTGCACTGCAGAAGTTCGACTGAAGTGACTGAAAAAGTGGGGGTGGGTGGGGTGGGTGGGGGCAACTGAACACGTGTGCGACGAGACAGATGTTTCACTTTGCGCATGCTTCTTGGAAGGCTAGTGTAACAAGCACTGTAGGGATACAGTAAAAAGGCAGACACAATGTGCCACTTCACATATACCTTGTGGAAAACTACAACTTATCATTACAGGCACTATAGTCGGGTACAACTTTAGAAGACTGGGGAGGCCCTGCGAAGTGCGACAGCCGATTGCCTTCGTGATAAATGACCTCCCAGAACATGTTTCTTCCAATATTCGTCTTTATGCTGACGATTGCGTCTTATACGACGTGATTGACTCTGCAAATAGTTTTATGCGATTTAACGATTCCTTTGTCTCTTTCGGTGCTTGGTGTGAAAAATGGAAAATGAACATTAATTTAAAAAAAAACACTGTTGTTTTGTCCTTCACAAAAAGAGCAGCGTCTGTAATTGCGACAGACGATGACGAAGTTTCCCTGCTAAGGTGGCTGCTCACCGCTCCTGTGAAAAATCTCGCCTTCCGCGTAAATACGTTCCATACATCAAGAGATTGGACCCCAAGACATCTGAGGACGCCCCGGATGCTCATGCGCAGTCTGGTTTTCTGACATTCAGTGAATGTCGCTCCATCGGCCCTGCAGCTGAATTGTACACCGGGACTAGGCCTAGTGCCTCCGGTGATGCGCTGGCGGTGGTAGATTCGCCGGCGCCACTCGTCACGACGGCATTACCGGCCGCACAATTGACACCTGAGCCTGGATCCCAGCTCCTGGTTCCTGCTCCAAGCCCTTCGGCTACAGCCCACCCATCGCCTTCCCAAAATGCACATCAGACCGTGAGTGATCTGCCTTCAGGGCGGAGCCTGGCGATGGCTTCCCAGACACCAATCGGGAATGGGGCTCCAGTTGTTGTGCATGACGAACCGAGTACCCCTATGGACTTGTCTTCTGCGCTACCATCTGTGCCGTCGGCGCCCCGTGGTTCTCAGAAGCATCCTTCGGAGCAAGCTGCACCAGATTCGTGTTCGGCCAACAGCGGCTCCCAAGGCAAGCGTTCCTGTCTAACGACTGACCACCCAGTTGTGTCGACACCGGGCTCGGTTTGCTATAAAGCAACCATTAAAGCTCTGGCCCCCACAAGCCTCACGGAGATTCCGAACAGGATTATTCAGGCAAATCTAGACGCTTGTCTTGGCACCACAGGCTTCTGCGGCTTCACGGCCCGGAAGAAGTCAAATACCATCGCTGTGTGCCTCCCGACATTGGCTGCTGTCGAGCGTTTGCAAACGCTTCAACGTCTCTCGATAACGAGCGAGGTCACCGTGCCGGTCCAGGTGTACCTGGTAGAGGGCTCGGATCTACAGCGCTGTGTCGTTTACAACGTTGACGTTGGCGAGGACCAGACTGCTCTCCAGCGTGAGCTCTACTGTCCTACTCACCGTGTCATTCAAGCACGTTACATGGGAAAGGGGCGCTCATGCATCGTCACCTTGCAGGGCCCACAAACTCCCCCAGCCCGCCTGTACTACTATGGCTGCATTCTACGACCTCGGCCATATAAACCCAGTGTCGTCTATTGTTACAACTGTTTCCGATCGGGCCACATGCGCCGATCCTGTCCATTTACAGCGCCAGATGAAGCTGTATTAGTTGGCGCAGTGTCCTATCGATGTGGACTCTGCAAGACCGACGACCACGAGATCACTTCTCCAACTTGTCCCACAAAGCAAAAGGCCACTCAGAAGGTTCGTTGCGGGATTCCTAAGCAATGGCCTCAGCATGCTGCTACACAACCAGTGCCGTCATCAAACAGGTTTGCAGCGCTCCAGTGGGATGACGACGACTGACCAGAGCTTTCCGAGCCCGACCCGCCTGCACCCCATTCCCAACAGACTTACAGTGACAAAGTTCGCAAAGACCGCCGTCCCCCGCTGGTTATACAGAAGCAGAGCGGGCCGGAACATCCGCGTGATGATATGGCAGCAGTTGACAATCAAATTGCCCGCCTTTTAGCGGAGGTATCCAAGCTCCGACAGCACCGTGAACTACTTGCGCGTCAGCGGCGTGCAGTGGAATCTCGCACCACTACAAGTATCGATTCCGCTGCATCATCGTCTCTGTCACGCCCTGCTGTATCGGTCGCAGAGTCTACCAGATCTTCAGCTCCATTGCCGGATAACTCTACAACATCCCTTTTGCGGTTCATGGTCAGCCAGTTATCCAACCTGACATCTGTGATTTTGCAACTCCTGGACTCGTAATCAAAATGGCGGGCACAGGTGTTTGTGGCGTGCTTCAGTGGAACTGTAGAGGGCTCTCCACGAAAGTGGGGGAGCTTAAATCCCGTCTACATATGAACAAGCTGCAGGTGTGGGCCCTGTTACTACAGGAAACCAACGCCTTGCCTGCCATTCCGGGCTTCAGTGGATACGTGTCTCCTTCGATGAGTGACCGTCGCGTGCACACAGCTGCCCCTCCAGGAAAGGCGGCAGTGTATGTTGATACGCGCTATCCTCAGGTCTGCCTTTCTCTTGAAAACTGGTGTAACTCATATCAGGAGGTAGTGGCAGTAGCTGTGAAGTAACCCAACGCAACTGTTGTGGTAGTGTCATACTACATAAGACCAGCCGGTGGCTCTTCTTCAAGAATTAATCTGGGCTGGTTAGTGAATGTCCGTCGCCAATACCCAGCGTGTCCTATTTTAGTTGGTGGTGATTTCAACGCCCCTCACCCAGATTGGGGGTACCCTACTTCTAGCCCTCGAGGTAGGCGTGTGCGGGACGCCTTCGCGGATGCGTTGTTTGTACTACTGAACCATCCCGATTCAGCAACGCGAGCTGTGCCTCAAGCTCGACGTACAACATACGCACCGGATCTTACGTGGTGGTCGGGTCCCGGCACTCCCACTTGGCACCTGGAGCCCGACTGCTGGGGTAGTGACCACCACCCTATCATCATCGGCCTTCATCCGTCGCAGGCCCGCCGATTGCGCTGCAAGTGTTCTGTGGTCAACTGGGACAAATTTCGCGCCGTTCTCCAAGATACCTCTGTGGACTCGTCACCATTACTTGTTGACCGCATACAAAGCGCGCTCAATGAAGCTACAACCATCAGCTGGGTAGACGTCGATCGACCGGCACTGGATATCTGCCTGCTCAACTTGTGGGCTGCTCGCAGACAAGCTGAGCTGGCAGCATCCCGAGACCCCACTTCTGCACAAGCACGTACAAGACTGAATTTCCTTACTGCTAAGGCCCGCAGATATGAACGCGACCTCTCGCGGAGGCACTGGCATACGTGGTGTGAGCGGTTTTCATCCAAGACATCGAATGCTTCTCTCTGGCGAACCTTCCGTGCCATGGAACACGGTGGCAGCCGTCCAGACGCGGCAGCCACAGCCTGCTTCGCTGCTGGCTTGTCGCCGGATGACTTCGCCAGAGAAGCAGCCCGGAAGTTTTTCCCGCAGTACGACGTGTTACCTCAAACAGCCAATGGTGCTTCCTTGGCAGGCATTCCGACACATATCGACAGGTTACCATCTACAGCAGACTCCGAGGGGATTGCAAGCTCTTTCACCATGCCTGAGTTGCTTGCAGCGATAGATGGTACCAGTTGCAAGACAGCACCAGGTCCAGACTCTATTACTTATGAGGCCTACAAGAACCTGAGTTCCGCTGTGCTGCCTCAACTCCTCGACACCATTAACAAGGCATGGCTAGATGGCGTTGTCCCTACACGCTGGAAGTCAGCTATTGTGATCCCGATTCCGAAACCAAGCAAGCCGCCGACTGACCTTGGCAACTTCCGACCCATTTCCCTAACGTCAACGTTGTGCAAGCTTGCTGAGAAAATGCTAGCCACACGAATGTCATGGTGGCTAGAGCACCACGGTTTCTACCACCCTGCTCAAATTGGCTTCCGTCCATCCATAGCTACTGAAGATGGGCTGGCTGTCTTGGCATCCTCGGTTTTATCGTCAACTCGTAGCCACAGTGTCCGTACTGTCCTTGCTATGGACGTCGAAAAGGCGTATGATAACATCAGTCATGCTGCCATCTTGGCTTCAATTGACATGCTGCATTTTCCCCCTAGAGTATGGAATTTTGTCAAATCTTTCCTTGAAGACCGACATTTTGCAATTCGCCTCAGTGGTGATGCCGTCGGCTCATTTGTCCCTCTTCGTGGCATACCCCAGGGATCTGTATTATCACCCACATTATTCAATATTGCTTTCATCCCACTTGCATGGCGCTTACACGATGTACCCGACATAAAGTTCTTGTTGTACGCTGATGACATCACCCCCGCAGGGGCGTCTGCGTAAGCAGGCGTTTGGTGTGTTGCGACACCACGTACCCGAGCACACGAGGGTTGGACCCTCCCGCGTGTAGCCGTGCGCGGCTCAGCCGTGTCCAGGGAAAGGGGGATCCTGGAGGTTGAGCTGATGCCGGGTGTTCGGACCTTTAAGGCCCCCCGGCAGAGGCAACACACGTCCTTGGCCTCTGCTTCATGTAGACGGCACCCCCGGACTGACCCACCCGGGGGAAATCGGTAGTCGCCTTTTCCTGTCTCTTTCTTCTCAAACCTTCGTCTTTAGCTCTCACTTTATATCTTTCCTGTCTTCTTCTCTCTTCCATTTACTTCCTTTCTCCAAGGCGGCAAGGGTTAACCTTGTGTGGATATCCTACCTTGGATACACCATATTGGGTTATAGTGATGGCGTACGGCTGGCGTCGTGCAGGCTTGTACACAAGCTGTGCCGCGTCCCCTCATTGGGCTCCGTGGTGGGCGGTCGGCGCTGTTGCCGAACGTACACATTTTCCTATGGCAGCGCAAGCCTCTGTTGTTAATGATCGGCGTCTGAAGAGATGCCGCACCGAAGTACCATTTCAATTTTCCTTTCAAAGCAACGCCCCAACATTTCCAAAGTACTATGTAGTGCATAGTGAAAGCAACATACCGCTAAGGAAACTCTCTCCATTCCTGGTAGCGAAGTGTCTGAAAGACAAAATCGGACCAACATACAAAGCATCCAAAATGTCTAGCGGGGACCTCCTCCTAGAACTGAATAACAAAGATCTAGCAGATAAGCTCTCTGAACTTACCAGTATTGGCGACGCGACAGTGACTGTTTCAGCCCACAGAACACTTAATACAAGCAGGGGAGTAATATCTGAAGAAGACTTTATTGGCTTAAGTGACGAGGAACTGCTGGAAGGTTTCCAGGAACAAAATGTGACAAAGGTACAAAGAATAGTAATCCGTAGAAACGACCAAGAAATCCCCACCAAACATGTCATACTTACATTTGGTACAAGCGTAATGCCTACCTCTCTGGATGCAGGGTACGTAAAAGTAAATGTCAGGCCTTATATCCCGAACCCAAGACGGTGTTTCGAGTGTCAAAGGTTCGGACATGCTTCACATGCATGCCGAGGCCAAACAACTTGTGCTAAATGCAGCTCAAATGATCATCAATCTGAAAACTGCACTTCTTCCCCACATTGTATTAACTGCAAAGGAGACCATCCAGCCTACTCGCGGTCTTGCCCATGCTGGAAAAAAGAAAAAGAAGTAATAGCACTAACTGTCAAAGAAAAAATATCGTTCTTTGAAGCCAGAAAGCGGCTATCGTATCTTCCGCGAAGAAGTTACGCCGATGTGACGCAGTCGGGGGCAGCGTCACAGAGGCCTCTGGAGTCCTCCGAGCCCACGCGCAGCGGTGCTGTAGTGACTCCTCCCGCCCCCGTGATGGAAGCAGCCGACGCTGCTCCATCCTCTTCCAAGGCCCTGCAAACACCCGCCCCGCAGGGCCCTAAGATCAAGCGAACTCCAAGGCCCGAGGCACGTGTCTCGGCGCCAAACTCTCGGTGCTCCAGCGCCTCAGAGAGAGCGATGGAGGTCGACACAAAAACTCCGGTGTCATTGACACCGAAGGACAAGCGCTCTCTCGAGCGCGGTAAGAGGGACAAAATCCCAGTAACCATTCAAAATAAGAAAGCGATAACCTAAAGGTTATCGCTCATTTGTATCAGCCTTCTTAATCCATGTCACCTATAATCCCACCTCTTACTTTTCCGTAGTGCCATTTCTGACCTTTCAATTTCAATATGGCTTTTATTATCCATTGGAATTGTAGAGGCCTTTTACACAACTTAGGTGACATCAAAGACTTGTTAAGTAACTTCTCTCCTGTGGCCTTGTGCTTACAAGAAACAAACTTAGGCGAAAAGCACAAAAACATTTTAAAAGGATTCACTGTTGTACGGCGCGATCGCACTCAGGCGAACCGGCTTTCGGGTGGCGTAGCTATAGTTCTACGGAACGGCATTGCAGCTAGAGAAGTTACCATTAATACTCACTTGGAAGCCATTGCTGTCACGGTTTTAGCACATAAAACCATTACCATTTGTTCAATGTACATTCCACCACATTCCCATTTTACTGTAGGAGACCTGGAGTTAGTTTTAAACCAGCTACCCAAACCTTTTTTAATAGCAGGTGATTTTAACGCTCATAACATATTATGGGGTAGCAAAACAACTGACACCAGGGGACAAACACTTGAAGATTTTATCCTGAGTAACGAAGTATGCCTTTTAAACACTGGTGCGCCAACCTACTGCTCCCCAAGCACAGGAGCCATGAGCTGTCTTGATCTGGCGCTGTGCACTCCATCTCTGTTGATCGATTTTAAATGGAGTGTTATTAACAATCCTTATGGTAGTGATCATATGCCCGGCATTATTAAAAACACATCTCCTTTCCCTACAGTACCATTAAGACCACCCCGTTGGAAACTCCATCTAGCAGACTGGCCTCTCTTCAGCGAGAAGGCCAGTCTTGATCACACATCAGATCATCAAACAATAGACGAAATGAATGAAAAGATTGTTGCCTCCATACTTGCTGCAGCAGAACAGACGATCCCGCAATCCTCCGGCTTCTTAAGGAAAAAACTAAAACCCTGGTGGACGAATGAATGCACTCAAACTAAAAAAGCACAAAACAAAGCATGGGGTATCTTTCGGCGATATCCAACACATGATAACCTCCTGTATTTCAAAAAAGCTAAGGCGAAAGCCAGGTACACGCGTAGGCAAGCTGAAAGACAGTCTTGGCAAACATATGTATCCTCCATCAATAGCTCAATAACATCCAAAAGAATGTGGGATCAGCTTCGAAAGTTTAGAAGCGAGTACGCTCCCTATACGATCCCCATACTCTCACCTCCAGGTACACAAACGAATCTAAAAGAACAAGCAGATATATTAGGGCAGCATTTCCATAACATATCAAGCTCACTAAACTACTCCACTGAATTTCAAAAGTATAAACAATCAGCAGAAAAACAAAAGCTTCCGACAGCAGGAAGTTCCGAGAAACCATATAATGCCCCCCTAACACTTTCCGAAATTAACAGGTACTCACTACTGGCAAAAAAACAGCGCCAGGTCCGGACAGAATACATTACACAATGCTCGCACACCTTTCCTCAAAAGCAGTTAAGACATTGCTCCGCTTCTTTAACATAATCTGGGAAACAGGAAAAATGCCGAATGCGTGGAAAAAAGCCATTATAATCCCTTTCTTGAAAGCTGGAAAGCATCCTACAGCAGCTACCAGCTACCGACCTATAGCACTCACAAGCTGTCTCGCCAAGTCCTATGAATCCATTATAAATATCAGATTGGCATACGTCCTCGAAACTGAGAACCTGCTCGATAATCATCAGTGTGGGTACAAGAAAGGCTGCTCCACAACAGATCATCTAGTTCGGTTAGAACACGAGATACGTGCGGCCTTTCTACAAAAGCAATATTGTCTCACAGTTTTCTTTGATCTTGAAAAAGCGTACGACACAACATGGAGGTTCGGTATTTTAAGGGATCTAGCGGATTTAGGGATCCGCGGCAGAATGCTTAAATGTCTAGCTGATTTCATGTCCGATCGAACATTCGAGGTGCGTTTAGGAACGGTGCTGTCCAGCGTATTTATTCAAGAAAACGGAGTACCTCACGGATGCGTATTGAGCACAACATTGTTTGTGGTGAAAATGAATTCGCTCAATAATGTAATTCCATCTTCTATAATGCATTCACTATATGTGGATGATCTTCAAATTGCATGTCGCGCATCGAACATGGCAACCTGCGAACGACAAATTCAAATTACACTAAACAAACTAACGCAGTGGGCATCTGAAAACGGCTTTCGCTTCTCAAGTGAAAAAACGATTAGTGTTGTCTTTACACAAAAAAGAGGCCTACAACCAGATCCCATCCTTAAACTACAGGATGCCACACTACCCGTGAAACAAGAACACAAGTTTCTGAGTGTTCTGTTTGATAAAAAGTTGAACTTTCTCGCACACATCAATAGTATTAAAATCAAAGCGAACAATGCACTTAACATTCTAAAAATCCTCTCCCGGAAACGGTGGGGCTCTGACCGTAAATGCCTGCTACACATCTACCGCACTTTGGTGCGTAGCATGTTAGACTATGGTAGCATTACATATGGTTCAGCCAGACTATCTTACGTCCGACGACTTGATCCAGTCCATAACCTAGGACTACGACTAGCATGCGGTGCTTACAGAACATCACCTATACAGAGCTTACATGTTGAATGTAATGAACCTCCTTTACAGCATCGCAGAGCGCTAATAACTTTTCCTACATACTGAGAATCCGATCCTCACCACTACACATATGCTACAACATCGTCACAAAGTGCAGCTCACGCTTACATTACACAAATAAACCAAACTTGATCAGGCCGCTTATCTTGCGATACGAGGAATACTGTCGGGATTATCACATCCCTTGGGAAGTCCTCCAGGTTGCCAGAAAGCCAGAACGTTTACCCCCGTGGTGTGATTTCACAGCGTTATGTGATTGGACACTAACACATCTAAAGAAAAGAGACACACCACATCAACACATTATACAAGAATTCCGCTCTCTTCAAGACAAGTATATAAACTACATAGAATTTTATACTGATGGCTCTAAAACGGAAAAACACGTGGGTGTAGGGGCCATAACAGAAAATTGGGAAACATGTATTCGATTACCTCAGCATGCCTCTGTCTACACAGCCGAAGTGTACGCCATATGGACGGTAGTTCAAAAGATCATTGCTGACAAACTTGAAAACACTGTCATATACACAGATTCATTAAGCGTACTGAAGGCTCTACACATGAAATCCCAAAGTGAACCCTTGTTAGGCGATATTTTGAATGCATTAACATCAAACAAATATGGCAGATCAATAAAGTTTTGCTGGGTACCAAGCCATGTTGGAATATTGGGTAACGAAGTGGCGGATAGATGCGCATCAATGGCAGCGTGCAAAAACATTCAAAATACAGCACTTCCATATAAAGACAGTGTAAATGCGATTCGGAAGGCCTTGACGTCAAAATGGCTACGCGATTGGGACACTTGTTTAAGCAACAAGCTTCATCTAATTAAACCTGTAATTGGCGAGTGGAAATCATGCAGTCATCAGCAACGATTCTACGAGGTTATCTTGTGTCGACTTCGAATTGGACACACACATCTGACGCACAATTTCCTTCTCCGAAAAGAAAACCCGCCAACTTGCGAAAAATGTAATGAAGCTCTTACAGTCATGCACATCTTAATAACATGTCCACACATCAATACACTGAGACGGAGGTTTTTACACAGCCTGTATAAATTGCACATTCCATTACACCCTACCCTATTACTAGCAGATGACCCCCTAGTGCCACTTCCTAACCTCTTCGACTTTTTAGAAAAAACTGGTTATTTACACCAACTATAATGTAATGCAGGTTTCCCTGGCCTAACGTTCCGTTTTATTTTGTCTTGTGACTGGCGCAGCACGGCCTTAGTTGCCTTTGTGCCACTAAACCCAAACTAACTAATCACGGTATGGAGCACTCATCACGACCTGCAGACTCAAGCCGCTGCCCTTCAATCAGCTTTAGATATCACGGTGACTTACGCTTCTTCGGTTGGCCTTAGGCTTTCCGTCAGCAAATCTGCTTACAGGTCAGTCGCCAATCGCTGGGGCCGGCATAAACTCTCTGCAACACCCATTCGTCTTCATCTATCCGGAACCCCTCTTCAACACTGTTCAACTATAAAAATTCTGGGTCTGATGGTACATGAGTCGGGAACTGGAACTGCTTGGCTCTCCAGCGCTAAAAAGCAGGCAATTCAAACGTTGGGTTTGATTAGGCGCATTGCTCCTAAAATGGGCGGCACCAGCTCATATGTTGCGCGACAATTGGTGAAGGCGGTAGTGCAACCACGCCTTATTTATCAAGCCCAATTCCAGCATTTGACGAGGGCACAATGGGATCGCCTTGAGGCTGGTAATCGCGAGGCAATGAGGGTCATCACTTGCCTTCCCCGCATCACCCCGATCGTGGCTCTCCAAGAAAATGCGCAGCTCAACACACTAGATGAGCTGGTGCAGCAGCGACGTGATGCTCGCAGGCTTAAGGCCAGCCTTTCACACGCAGCGTGTGCTCTCAGGGCTTACGCTTTCTCGAACTCGCTTCTACCACCACCATCGCCAGTTCTTCCTCCCTGGAGTTTTGTACAGCTGAGTGATAACAAGCCTACTGATATACATCGCCCGACATCAACTCACGCGGTGGCGGCGCTTCGTGACCGAATTGTAGATCAAGATGCCCACCTGCCGCTTGGCTCCATCGTCCTTTACGTTGATGCAAGCATTAAGGGCTGTGAAACAACCACTGCAATTTATTGCCCATGCGCAGCTGCCCTTAATAAGACGACCCGGTTTCAAGTCCAAAAACCTCCTTCCTCCTTTTGTGCTGAGCTCCTTGCTGTCCGAGAAGCGTTGTGCTCTGTGGCCGCCTTTCCCATGGTCCCCACGGCCCGCATCGTCATCTGCACTATGCCCTCCAGGCGACGCGGCTTCTGCGACGCGTCAGTCGCAGCCCTGACATATGCTAACAGATCCATCTTCTGGCGGCACGCATCCCGCAGTCAATATCTGTCAAGTGGATCCCACGCGACCTTCTAAGCTTCCAAAGCCGTGCGGATTCTGCGACCCGCCTAGCGACCTCTCCATCGTCACTGCCTCAACTCTTTCACCTAGATGATGCCATCCTCCTTTTAACAAGAAAGGAGCACCTCCGGCGCCGCACACGTGCTCTCATACCTCCGTGTGCGGTAAACGTCCCCCGCGGTCTTACCCGTGCAGAGGAGGTTGCGCTTCGGAGGATCCGGGTCGGGGTAGCCCTCACT
The DNA here is from genome assembly GCF_050947875.1 of Dermacentor variabilis. Lineage (NCBI taxonomy): Eukaryota > Metazoa > Arthropoda > Arachnida > Ixodida > Ixodidae > Dermacentor > Dermacentor variabilis. The sequence goes on along the minus strand of NC_134571.1, from coordinate 5,191,412 downwards.
CCTGCCGTGACTGGGAAGTGGCCGCACTTTCGCCCGCTATATCCTCGTCCTGAGTGTCCACACTGAAAGTCGCGAAATGTTGAAGCCGACATCCACCACCTGCTGTGGGTTTGCCCTGCACTGAAACCGACGAGGCTCCGGCACCTCGCAGCAGCGGGACTCTTGCCGCATAATCTGAGCCATTACACTGCTTGGACACAGGGACCGCATTATCGATCCCTCTTGGACTTCATTAGGTCAGCAAATCTATTTTCATTCATTTAATCATCCTTATTCACCCCCATCCCATACCCTTGTATGCCCTGAGGCATTTATCCTCGCATTAAAAAAAAAAAAATTGCGGCATATTCCTTGCATGGGTCCCCTTTAACGAGAGTTCGGCAATACAAATACCTTGGCGTAACATTTACTCACAATCTCTCATGGACTACACACATTGACCAAACATGTTCAAAGGCCCTAAAGCAACTTGGATACCTACGTCGTACTATGCAAAAGGCTCCGAAGGCAACTAAACTTTTAATGTATAAAACTCTTGTTCGCCATGTTATCGATTATGCCGCAACAGTCTGGTCACCACATAACCAAAACAACATAATCAAACTAGAAGCAGTTCAGAAAAAAGCCGTTCATTTCATTTTACACCAGTACGACCGCTATTTTTCACCCTCGTCTGTCCTCCCTACGCTGAAACTGACATTACTTCCAGTACGTCGTGATGTGGAATCATTAAAATTTTTGCACAACATAATTAACAAGTCCTATCACACTTCAAACACAGCTTGCATATCTTTCACCAAGCCTTCTTGCACATGTAATTTCCACGAGCTTAATCTTAACCCTCTCTATGCCCGTACAAATACTTTCAAGTACAGCTTCTTTCCCCGCACAATAGAAGTATGGAATTCCTTACCTGGCTGCCTTCGTTCACTCCCGATAAGCAAATTTGAAAGTGCTCTATATGAAAACCAGTATGTGTAACTACCTAAATCAGGTTTAGTTTATACTTTATGTGTGCGTATTGCTGTGTTGTTGCTTTTTATGAATCGGTGAAAACAATTTGTAAGATGTTGTAAACGATTGTAACGATGTTGTAAGAGTCATAGTTGATTTCACTTTATTTTTGTTCAACACTGTTTTTACCCGCTCCTGCAATAGCCCTCCTATGGTGCTGCAGTATGTACAAATAAATAAAAAATATTATACCACCATAGCAGCTTTGTTGGTCAGCCACCTTCACAGAGTGGAACAGCTCCTCAATTTTTTTTTATCCTTGTACATTTTATGCACTTTATAGCAATGAATTTTTGGGCTTCATTAAAGCCATGTTACATCTGGCAGAACTCTTTTTTTTTCAGTGTTAACTCAATGCATTTTGCATGGCGCTCTTTGGCCATATCTGGCCCTTGCGCCAATAAAATCCATAAATCATCAGAAGTGGCAAACTGCAGCAAAACTAGGCAGTTCTGACTCTTGAAAAATGCCTACCTGGCAACACTTGAGCACACTTCAGGCTCTGTTTTGCTTTCACATTGTGGAAAGCCTAGCATAGGTGGCCATTTTCCTTGCATGAAAAAGCTGTGACAGTTAAGGAGCAAGTGCTGTGCGTGTGGGCTGTGCCCCTGAGCCAACCTCATTCTGCTCTTCCGAGTGAGTGAGTGGCATTCACCCGTCCACATTCTGTTCACACACTGGGTGCTGGCAGCTGTGAACCTAACAACACGTTCGCTCTTTGGGGATTTCCATTGTTGGGGTCCCTTTGTGTTGCAACTAGCTGACCCACTCCCAAGTACTATTTGCAATTTCAGAATACTTTTCAAGTGTACACATTGTCTTATGTGAATTATTTTTTGGTATTTTAACTAGACAGTAATTGTGCAGGATCAGCAACTGCAGTGCACAGCACAGCACTGTTGTGCAGCTTTTGTTTCATTCATATGGTCTCAAGTGCTGCTTCACTGGTTGGCTGTTTATAATTTCAGGAAGCCCATTGGAGGAGCGCCCTCTACAAGAGCTGTACTCCTTGTGGCGCTTAGCTGGTGGTGACGCTGAAGCAGAACTTCGCAGACAAGGTTGTCTGCGTGCCAAGCCTCCGATCTGTACATTGCCATGGTAGCTACACTCTTACTGCACATTTTATGACATAAGTAGGCCCTAGAGTTGGGCAATGACAAGCTTGCAGTCATAGCCCATGTACAGTGTCTATATAGGGTAAGTACTGCACACACAGGAATGTTGCAGGTGCTTGGCAGACAAGCCTCCTTGCAACCACGCTATCTGGCTAGGTCATCTGTAGAAGCAGTTCTGCACCCCACTGTTGGGTCTCCCACTTTGAAACGTCACTTGGGAGCCCTGCTCATAATCAGTGACCAAACCTGAAGAAGGGTAAAAAGAAGGACACCGACCACTGAATGGATACAAGATAATACGTTTCGGCTCCCCTGACGGGAGCCTTGTTCACAATGAAATCAAGAACTAGCGATACAATGTTTATATTCCATTATATGGCTTTAAAATATGATGTAAGCAGCGCGTGTAGATGGGGGGGGAGGGTTCCGTCATTCCGGTTGAGGGTGCTATCTGTCATTTGGATTAGCAGGGATTCCAAGTGGTGTCTTGACGTCAGCTTTCTTTCTTTTTCTAATATCTTGGCATTATCCCAATCAATCCTGTGGCCCAAGTCATCTGCATGCTCTGCCAAGGCGTTTGAGGTGACTTTTTTCTTTTTGACATCGTTGATATGCTGCTTCAACCGCTGTTCGAAATTTCCTGTCTCGCCGATATATACGCAGTCGCAGTCTTCACATGGAATCCCGTAGACGATGCCAGGAAACTTAGTCTTTGGAAGCTTGTCTTTCACGTTTACCAGCCGGTGGCGTAATTTTTGGGACGGTACGTGAGCTACCTGGACGTCATAGCCGCGTAGAACGCGGGCTGAGCCCTCGCTCACACCGGGCGCATACGGTATGGGGGCGCATTTTCTTGGGAGCACACAGTCAGGCCTTGGGGGCTGAGACAGATGGCGTTCCACCGAGCTCACAAACGACCTCGGGTAGCCACATGCCGAGAGATTACGGTGAACCTCTTGTAGGTCGGCAGCCCGGCTTTGTGACGTTGTGCAGATACGCTTGGTTCTGCCGACAAGAGAGGCTACTACCGATCTCTTCTGGTTCATCGGGTGCACTGAATTAAAATGCAGATACCTGCCTGTGTGTGTGCTCTTTCTGTACACGGTAAATGCCAGACTGCGCCTGTCACATTTTACGAGGACGTCCAGAAAAGGAAGCTCGCCATCTTTTTCTTCCTCGACTGTGAATTGGATAGACGCTTCAATAATATTCAAATGTGACAAAAATGAAGGAATTTCTTCTCGCTGAATTATGAAGAACACATCGTCTACGTAACGTAGGAAGACTCTGGGCGGCGAGTTGAAAGAGGCGAGTGCTCGACGCTCAAGCCATTCCACAGTTAAATTTGCAGTAGTTGCTGAAATGGATGCGTCCATCGGTGTCCCGTGCACTTGCCTGTAGAAGGTGCCTTCAAAAGTGAAGTAGGTGTTCTCCAGGCAGAACAGGAGGAGCCTCTTCAAGTCAGGAACGTCGATGGGCGTCCTTTCTGGTAGGGTAGGGTCATCGTCCAGAGCAGCGGTGCAAGTTTCCGCGGCGAGTCGAATAGGAACGCTTGTAAAAAGCGACACGACGTCGAACGAGACAAGCGCTTCTTGATCGTCGGGAGTAAAGTGACGAATCTTGTTTATGTAGTCTTAAGAATGGTGAACGTGCGTGCTGCCTCTACCAACGAGAGGGGAAAGAACCTTATGAAGGTATTTGGACAGTTTATGAAGCGGAGAGTGAGTAAAATCAACAATGGGTCACATCGGGACGTTAGGTTTATGTATTTTTGGCAAACCGTAGAGCGCCGGCGCCGAACCGTTAGTGCACAGAAGGGAGAAGTGCAACACTTTGTGCCTTGGATCTACAAACCAGAACACATCCGTAAGAAGCTTCTGTAGCTCCCTCTGTATCTTCAGCGTGGGGTCCTTCTTCAGACGACTGTACGTTGCCTCGTCCGCAAGAAGTGACAACATCTTGTCACGGTTGTCAGTCCTGTTGAGTGGCACCGTGGCGTTGCCCTTGTCAGCCGGGAGGATGACGAGATTTTGGTTTGAGCGAAGGTCTTTGATCGCCTTGTTTTCTTCCGCTGAAAGCGGGGAGACGGAAGGGTGTGCGCGAAGTCGCGAGAGAATGCCTATGGTGCGGGTTCGTGCCTCCTCCCTCCTTGAAAGTTCAATTTGGCTGATAGCATTTTCTACCGCACAGACCAACCTTTCTGCATCCTGCTGTGGTCCAAGGTTGAAGTTCAAGCCCAGGCTCAGGACTGCGAGTTCTGCCGAATTGGGCTTGTGCGACGAGAGATTGTGCACGGCGGACGCGGCAACGTTTCTGTGCAAGACATCAGCGGGTGGCGACAGTCTAGCAAGTTTTCTTTCGTGAGTCTCCTGCGTACGACGGGTTTGTAGCCTGGCCTTGAAATTTGCGTGTAGTTGAATGCTTGCGAACTCGTCTGGGACCCGGTGCATAAGGCGACGGCGCGCGAAGAAAGCTTCATTTTGTAGGTTCCTCACGGACTGTCTGCATTCCAAGATCCTGGCTTGTAAAAGAAGTTTTTCCGCCTTGGCAACCACGCTGAAACCAAAACTTGAACGTACAGGCCTGTTGAGACGTAGCGAGCGTGGAATAAGTCCTCGGGACTTGCAGGTCAGGTTGAAGTTCTTGCGGACGAGGCAACGTACAGTCGTCTGAAGAAGGACCCCACGCTGAAGATACAGAGGGAGCTACAGAAGCTTCTTACGGATGTGTTCCGGTTTGTAGATCCAAGGCACAAAGGGTTGTGCTTCTCCCTTCTGTGCACTAACGGTTCGGCGCCGGCGCTCTACGGTTTGCCAAAAATACATAAACCTAACGTCCTGATGCGACCAATTGTTGATTTTACTCGCTCTCCGCTTCATAAACTGTCCAAATACCTTCATAAGGTTCTTTCCCCTCTCGTTGGTAGAGGCAGCATGCACGTTCACCATTGTGAAGACTTCATAAACAAGATTCGTCATTTTACTCCCGACGATCAAGAAGCGCTTTTCTCGTTCGACGTCGTGTCGCTTTTTACAGGCGTTCCTATTCGACTCGCCGCGGAAACTTGCACCGCCGCTCTGGACGATGACCCTACCCTACCAGAAAGGACGCCCATCGACGTTCCTGACTTGAAGAGGCTCCTCCTGTTCTGCCTGGAGAACACCTACTTCACTTTTGAAGGCACCTTCTACAGGCAAGTGCACGGGACACCGATGGACGCATCCATTTCAGCAACTACTGCAAATTTAACTGTGGAATGGCTTGAGCGTCGAGCACTCGCCTCTTTCAACTCGCCGCCCAGAGTCTTCCTACGTTACGTAGACGATGTGTTCTTCATAATTCAGCGAGAAGAAATTCCTTCATTTTTGTCACATTTGAATATTATTGAAGCGTCTATCCAATTCACAGTCGAGGAAGAAAAAGATGGCGAGCTTCCTTTTCTGGACGTCCTCGTAAAATGCGACAGGCGCAGTCTGGCATTTACCGTGTACAGAAAGAGCACACACACAGGCAGGTATCTGCATTTTAATTCAGTGCACCCGATGAACCAGAAGAGATCGGTAGTAGCCTCTCTTGTCGGCAGAACCAAGCGTATCTGCACAACGCCACAAAGCCGGGCTGCCGACCTACAAGAGGTTCACCGTAATCTCTCGGCATGTGGCTACCCGAGGTCGTTTGTGAGCTCGGTGGAACGCCAGCTCGGTGGAACGTTTGTGAGCCATGGAACGCCCAAGGCCTGACTGTGTCCTCCCAAGAAAATGCGCCCCCATACCGTATGTGCCCGGTGTGAGCGAGGGCTTAGCCCGCGTTCTACGCGGCTATGATGTCCAGGTAGCTCACGTACCGTCCCAAAAATTACGCCACCGGCTGGTAAACGTGAAAGACAAGCTTCCAAAGACTAAGTTTCCTGGCATCGTCTACGGGATTCCATGTGAAGACTGCGACTGCGTATATATCGGCGAGACAGGAAATTTCGAACAGCGATTGAAGCAGCATATCAACGATGTCAAAAGGAAAAAAGTCGCCTCAAACGCCTTGGCAGAGCATGCAGATGACTTGGGCCACAGGATTGATTGGGATAACGCCAAGATATTAGAAAAAGAAAGAAATTTGACGTCAAGACACCACTTGGAATCCCTCCTAATCCAAATGACAGATAGCACCCTCAACCGGAATGATGGAACCCTCCCCCTCATCTACACGCGCTGCTTACATCATATTTTAAAGCCATATAAACATTGTATCGCACGTCCTTGATTTCATTGTGAACAAGGCTCCCGTCAGGGGAGCCGAAACATATTTTCTTGCATTCATTCAGTGGTCGGTGTCCTTCTTTTTATCCTTCTTCATGATGCCTCCCGACCAGACGGGCTTCGGTCAAAACCTCGACTTCAGTGACCAAACCTGTTCACAAAATGAGTGCAAGCGGGCGGATGATGAAACAAAGACTGCAGGGAGCTACCAGAGCATGTTGCCTCACCACACGGTGCCAAATGGCATGGAGACAATGCCCCCACTACTCCCTTAAAGGGCTCCTCGCCAGGCCCCGTAGCAAATTTTGGTTATGTGCTGGAAGTTGTTACGTGCCCTCCTAGTAGCGTTCAGCCACAAGAATTTTTCACATTGGTTCATTAATAGCCGAGATAGAAATATTTCAGTGCCGCAAACCCATGATTTCAGGAGGCGAGTGCCACTGCCAAGAGAGATGCTCTCTCCACTTTCCCTCTTTAGCCTCCGCAAGAGAGATTCCTTCCCTGCATTCTCCCATACCGGACCTTGAGGATCGCATGACGCATACGTTGTGGGCCCTGACTTCATTTTTTTTTCTGCTCGCTTTTTTGCTGCACGGTGCACTTCCGCTGATGGTGCTGTGCGCGAGCTGTTGTGTTTGTCTTGTTTTGCGCAGTGCACGATTGTGCGCGCTGTGCACAAGGACACCTGACTAGCGGTATAAGTCAGTGCTACACCAATACTGAGGAAGACACAAGTGGAACACAGATCATGATTCCGTGCTGGAACACGGTAGAAAACAGCATAGTTTCGGTGTCAGCGCTCGCGACTGCTCGATGTGGGAACAAGCAGGCGAAATGGAAGTACGTCTCTCTTGCTGCAGTGTGAAGTAAAACAAAAACACGTCGACATTCAGTTTGTGTTTTATTATTTATATACTAAGCATTAATTCGTCTATTCTGGCAACATATTACACAAATAACAAATGTTGCCTTGAAAATTCTTGAAGTCACGAATCACTAAGAGCAGCATCACAGCACTGCCATGTACGTAGGTGCACTCATGCTATATGCATCGGCTCTCTGGCTGGGAACGCAGCACCCACAAGGGGAAAGGCAAATGGCATTCGGTTTGAAATTTCAGCTCTTCTCGCGGTGCATAGCAATGTAATACTTAGCAGACGCAATCATTTGTGCGCATCTTGTGCACCGCACTTGTCAGCTTAAAATGGGCAGACCTGGTGAGGGGCCCTCTAACACCTGCCTGGCACAAGTTTAAGAAATGCCACTTGTAAGTTTCTATGCTGCATTTTTACATTGTCATCACACACACAAAAAAAAATTCTTTTTATTTTTTATATTTTCAGCATTGTACTTTTAGAAGGTGAGGAGCTTGGGCAGAAAAAGGACACTGTGTTCTTTTATGATGACACAGTAGTGCTTCTTCCTACGGAGCAGCTTTGCCAGGTACCTTCATTCCAGTAATCTGTTTGCGTGGAGCATTGCCCACTCTTATGTCCATTACAGAGACTGAAAGGAATGGATCCAAATCTTTACTATCCTCTAATAGAAGAGTAAGTCTGCCAACAAGCGCTTTATTTTTCATTGTCAATTCAATGGAAGGCCGCAACATGGAGGAAGGTTCATGAAAAAGAAAAATTGTCATCTGCTCAACTGTAGCACGAAGCCTTGTGCTAGAATCGGGTGGATGTTTTTTTTCCCTTCGTGAACATTCCTCCACCTTGTGGCCTTCTGCATAACTGCTTTGCCATGTCCAGTGTTCCTTTGATTTGAGCTGTTGATGAATTCACCCTTGTGCTGCAATCTGCTAGCCTCCTGGTTAGCGGTAGAGAAACCACCCCGGAAAGGCATTGGTCCTGCGTTTTATCCTGAAGCCAGGACTAATTTTTCTTCAATTGCGAAGGTTTCTTCCCTAGAGACCTGTATGTGCTTCTTTTGTAGCTTTGTGCTACAGTTCGGTGGATGAAATTTTTTTTTTTCATTGTTCACTGTCTACCTTGACTTTATCAGGTGCCAAGAACCAACTAGTAGCTTGCCAATGTAAAAATTGAAATACTTTAAAAGGACATCAAAAGCTTTGGTAGGGCTAGATTAGTAGACTGGGGCCTTCCTAAATAGCAAATCGATCACTTTCACCATTAGATGTTGTAAAGTGAGTTATGTCAAACTTACGCAGTCTTGACATTCCTGGATTACCTCACTGCTATGTATCGCAGATTGTGGCCACAGTGTGAATTATGAGAATGAAATGCATTGCTTTTAATGTCCAAGCAACTGTGGCAGCCTTTATAAATCTTTTTTTTTTTTTGTACTGAAAGAACCCGCAGTTAGAATCTTAACATGAGGGCGTGTCAAAAGCTGTCCACACTCGTAGGACACTTTCTGTTGACCACACTGCCTTATGCACTCTTTTAATATGACGGTCGCTGTCTCTCCTGTCATGGTTGTGTAGGTTTGAATGTCAGTTCAGCTGCAGCTGTGATAAGGAAAAGGCTGGCTCCTTTACATGTAATTTGCACAGAAGATGACTGGTATTTCCAGTGTACTAGTATTTATTGAAAACTTTGTGCATAGTGCGCACAGTGCAGAGTTGGTGTTTCACATTGGACAAGTGTGTATTGCATTTATATACAATCTTAGTGAGACCTGATTCTGTCAGATTCTTTTGACAGACGGACAAAGTGTGTTAAAGCATTGTATGCTTATGTTGAAAACAAATCAGTCTTTTCTGAAGCTTGGCTGAAGTAAATTCTGGTATGCGAGTGTGTGCTACTTCTGAATTGCCCTCGTGTTATTCATGTTGCTACAACATGGTGGTTTCAGCTTGGAAGCTTCCTTTTCTGGTAAGCACCCTGTTTCACGCGAAACTGCATTTCACATTCTGTGTAACTGAATTGTTGAGTAGACCATAAATATGATTGATTTGGCGCAAACAAGGAAGGACGGAAGGGAACTTTGTTCCTTTCCGTCCTTCCTTGTTTGCGCCAAAGCGATCTTATATATGGTCTACTCAACAATATGAACTGACTAGTTCAGCAACATGTACTTCTGGTGTGTAACTGAAGATTTGCTGATGTCAGTACCAGGGAGTGAAGGCCATTATGATGAGTGCTGTTGGTTGAAAAATGTGGCACCCTCCATGGCGTCCCGTCAAGTCTAGGTTATGTCATGACTGCTGCCATTGGCCTGTTAGGGAAGCTTATGATGATTTTCTGCAGTAGCAATTTTCTGTTCTGGCCATCAGTGTCCCTTAAGGCGCCATAGAAAATTTTGGTTATGCACACGGAGTTGTAAGGGCTGGTTAGGGAGCGTTCTACTGCAATAATTTTGAGAGAGAGGTTTTAGTAGCTGAGCTGGAAGCAAAGAAATGTCTCCATGTGTGAGGCCACACGTGTCTTCTCCAGTTGCCTGTATTGAGGACCTGCCTTTTCTTTTCCCCAAGAGTTGTTATCCCCGTTGGTGCGTGTGCATTGTTTGTGACATTGCCTCTCTCACAGCCAGGGTGTCCCTCTGTTGAGGACAAGAGTGCATTTCACTTCACTTTTATTTCCTTAACCATCCCTCACTGGGGGCACTACATAAGGGGTGGGTTTTACAAATGTTCTTTGTTCTAATTAGTGGCTACACGAGTTCAATGTTAGTATTAAGCTTATGAGCAAACGTCGATGAACAGGTGATTTTGGCTATGTGACGGGGCAGGCCCCGTCACATCGTTGCTTTAATGCTTTGCTATTATGGCAGTTTAACACTTTGCAGGCACGACCGTGATTGTCTGTTTGCAGTGTCCAAACATGGTGAGGGGCCCTATGTTAATGGTGAAGAATGTGTTCGTCATGTAGGATTGTCAGCAAAGCCAGAACAGTCAAGTCAAATTAAATTGTGGGGCCCCAAAACTGCGCAGTAGCTGTGAATTATGACATCCTTGCAACTCGGTGCATGGCGCACGAGCACCCCCTCGGAGTGAGAACGAGAATCGAACCAGCGAGTTCAGCAGCAACCACAACGCTGCCATGGCAACTGTGACGGGTTGGAAGGATGCCAGGAGGGTACTTGCTTCAAGCACAGGTTTATGCACTAGGCTTCCGATAATTCGCTTTGGGTTAATTCGATCCCGACCAAAAGTCCCGGCCAGCGCTCATGCATTTATATGGGCCCAAACTTTCGTGATTTCGATTTTATAGTTGTCCTTCACTGAATAAATCAAACTTGACCAGTTGGCACGCACACACTTGACCTCTGTGGTGACCTCTAAGGTGTCACAATAGCGACACTTTACTTGCAGTGTCTGTCTTAGCGGAGCTTAGGGTACAGTGAGTACGTTGAACATGTGATCTGTCAAAATGCCTAGTATTTCCAGCCTGCCCTAGGAAGATTTTCAAGCAATAACCATAGCTCATAATGTCTTATTGCGGTATTTGCCCTATTCTAATGAGTGCCCCATTTTTTTTTATTGTTTCTTTTTGTAAAATAATTGTCCGAAAATTGCCTCATTGGTACAATTGGATACAAAAGCAAAACCGTCTATGCATTGTTCATATGCTTTACAGCATAACACGGCTGCAGTTGCCTTTAAACACCCTGCGGCGACGCTGAATTTAGAAAACCGGCTGCCATTGTGCAACACACATTATATTCTTGCCCAGTTTTCTTGCTAATAAATTGCCCTTTAGATTTCTACATTGTTTATTAGCTTTAATGTAATTTCTACATTAATTTTCTACTTTGAACACTTAGAAAGTGGGCATGGATTTGATTCAGGGGTGCGTTAGAATCTGGAAAATACTGCTAAATGAATCAGCAGGCTAGATTGGAGCGTTTTCTGCACCTCATTTATTTCGACCTGTCAGATAATTTAATTAATTTCATTGGTCTCATCAGGGTCGAATTAATGGAAGTCGACTGTACAGACCAGTTTTTGAAGCAGGTGAAATTGGCTACAGTGAAGTTGCAAAAAAAAGGTCCTGTGATGTAAAAACAATCTGTTGCTTGCCAGTCTTTGCTGTTCCAGGTCTATTGCTGCTTGTGTGCTGTGTCTAAATGTAAATCATCATTAGTAAAGTGCTTGCTTACCCTTAAATTCGTGTGCTCAGGGCAATATGAAAAAAAATTCTTGATATTCTTCCTTTTCCCCCTTGTCATGTCTGCAGGATCTTTACAAATTTCAAAACTCGCAGGTTGGCAGCTGTGCATGCACACTTGCATGTCTGTTTCCCATAAGGATGTCAGCGAAAACACAAACTCTTGCTTTTTTTTTTTACAAGCATGGAAGGAGATGATGATGCAGCCAGGCTACTCAATCGGTAGACATTCATCTTTGGAACTTTTTAAAGTGCAGCAAAAAGGCAAAATACATAAAAGGAGACTCTTCACATTGTCAGACCAGTTTTATTTCCAGCTGTTGATCTATGTAACCAAAAATATGGGCTGATCCTAAAGATAGTACAGACTAAAAATGTGGGCTGTACCTGTGGGTATGTAACGTTTCCACTGCGTATGTGTCGCTCTTCAATGAACCTCTTTGTTGCCAACTTGGGTCAACTCATATGTGCCACTGGGTATTCACGGATTTCGTGGCAGCAGCCCCAGATGTCATACATGGTGATGCCATTCTCCACCAGGAGTGGCGCTGACATCTGTTGGCAAACAAGGTTGGGAGCCCTATTAATGCAATGCTAATAATAAAATAATGCTAATATAAATGCATTGCCTTCAACAGTCATCGTGAGGGGGGTTCTGCCACAATTTAAGTTCGTAAGTGTTGCATATATTGCCAACCTTCACAATTTTCACCTCCATTAGAGAAGAGGTAAGAGGAATAGTAGCTTTTATGTATGAATTTATTGCTTAGTTTACTTTTCACATCGATAGAACTTGAACTACTCTAAATTTACACCAGACATTCCACTACAATAATTCCAAAACTTTCTTCCAAAATGTTCTGGAAGCTTTGTAGAAAGAGAATTGCATTCAGCAAAATATGTCCCACTCCACCATTTCTTTTGGGAGGATGGGACAGCACGTGAAAGGAATGGGGCATATTATATGTGGTCCTAAATCTTGTTTACTTGACCTTGTACAAAGGCAGGTCATTTCATAGACGAAGACCTGTCTTTTGGTTCCCGCTGCCACTTGTCGCTCTGACAGCTTTGGCACAATGTCTTTGCTTGACACTGAATGTTGGTCTGACAGGGCAGGAAAAAGTATGCTCTTATGTTTGTCCCCTTCCTTTCACGACCTTCATGACTATGATATCCACTTCATCAGTGCTCTTGTCCTTGCCCTTAAAAAAATCATGACTAATTTTCTCTTAAACAATCGTACCAGCACATTCTGACAAAAAGTAATGTTTTATTGCAGTAGCAATTATATGGACACTCCAGGTGCATTTCTGCCATCGTCGTTGCTCTGATGTTACGTTCAAAGGCGATAACATCATCGCCACATGCTGTATGTGCAAGTGAAAAAATGCGAGGGTGAGCCAACGATGGCGACTCAATCTTGTGTGCGCAAGGGAGGAAGCATGCCGTCTTCAGTCGTGTGTAAGGCACCGGGGAGAGGGGAGGGGTCTTAATCAGGCGGCTGCTGCATGTGGCACAGCCGCTATCTTGAACGTAAGTGATGATAGTTTTGTGTGCACTGTGTTTTTGCCACTTAGTTCATGTTGAAGTGAGAGGCAGCACGAAGGTCGATTCACTTACTGCTGCTGCTGCCGCGCTTTCTCACTTCATGGTTTTGACATGGAATTTCTGCTGTCATAGAGTGAGATGCGTTCATGCTTGCTTGTGCACGCATGACACCATGCACGTTAATTTTGTTAGTAAGTTCATGTTCCCAAGTGTACAGCTGATAAGACTATTATCCTTATTTTGTATAGCTGTCCACTAATTTGCTATCACAATCGATGCTTCACCTTTCAGGCGAAAGTGTGACTTTTTTAACCTTCACTAGAGGCTGTGCAGCTCATTGTCGGGGAGGGTTAAGTCACTCAGTTTGGCTTCTTCGAACGTAAAGGAAATAAAATTGTGACTCAATGTTCTAGCTGCCCCCTTGAATGTCTAGGTTCTCTTTCTGCACCTTTCTTTGCCACAATTTCTGGGCCAGTTCGCTTATGCTGTAGTACATACATGTAACGGTGGACGGATGGACAGCGTTTGAAAGAGGAAGACGACGAAGAGTAAAGCTAGTGTTTGGGTGACCCAAGTTTGCCTATGCCCACAGCCTCCTGCTGGCGTCACACAAGTCAACAGGATAAAGATCTGGCATCCGCTTCGTCAGCCACAGATCAACATGGAAGTCTTCCATGCCACGCTGTGAACCCTAAATGCAAAGTTCCACCGCGGACACAGGCCAGCATCATGACCACATCACCAGAAGCCTTGGACGTCTCCAAGTACACCGTATCAACAGACGACGGGCACGTGGAAAAATGGTTCCACCTTCTTGAACTCCACGCAACTGCTGCATCATGGTTAAAATGAGAGGTTGTCACCAACTTCAATGAATTTGTGACCGGTGAGGCATTTTGCTTCTACCTAACGCACAGTGAATGATGGAAGAAAATCAAAGATGAAATGATCAGTGACTTCAAAGTATACAATGAAGACCGCTACATTATTCACTAACAGCCAGCATTTGAATTACGGCAACGCAGTCGTACAAAGTCGCAACATTGCAGTGATCAGTGGGATCATATGTGAATATTGTCGGCTACTTATCCTTGTTGTGATTTTTCCGGAAAGAAGACACTTAATCGCATGCCTAGTATGAACTTCGCATTCCCGATAAGAGCAACGTCACTGCACACTTAATTGATATGCACGCCTATTTATTGCTTCGAAACCCAACATTGAACCAGGCTTGACTACTGCACATCAGTCAACAATATGTATGCATTCAGCACGCTACATTGTCATGTCATCGTTGAAGCTTCTGATGCATTTCATCGCTTGATGCGTGGGCCATTACGCACTTTCAAGTCGCACGACTTTTCTAGGAACATTAGGCCACAGTGCATGCTTTACACGGCTGAGCATGACTTTACAATATCGCAGGCCGATGACCTTTCTTTAGAAGAACATGGTCAAGCCACATCTGCTGCAACATTATCCATCAATCAAATACTAGGAATTTGAAACTTCATAGACACGACTTCTGTATCAACAACACAAATTGAGAAAATACCACAACAATCTGTTCTTCTGATGAAACGAAGCCAAGCCAACTTGCTCACTAGCGAGACGAAATTGGAATACAAGCATCAACGCATGTAGCCTTTCAAGGTGAAGACAATTGAAGCAACATATATCAGGGTATCAGGCCGCTTCGCAGCTTTCAAGCTTTCTTCAGCGTACTAAACCTATACAAGCCGCTGCCACTCCAGAAGCCTCGCATACGCCAAGTAGCATCGTGCACTGTAATATGATCGAAGCATTCATTCTCAGTGATGTCGCAGCAGCCTTAGAAGAGTCTTCTGTGAAGCCTGGCACACTGTGCTCGCCACCAGACAAGTCTCACAAAAAGCAGCAGTGTACTAGCTAGCCATTGATCCCCACGCGAGTTTGCGAAAGAAATTAAAGGTATATTCTGATAGATACACTACCTCAATAACTGTCGCAACAACATCACCAAGATTAAGATCAACAACTCTGAGGACAAGTTCAGTGACCACAATGATGACTTTGAAATAGACAATGAAGAAGTGTGTCGCCGAAAGCACAGATGCGACAACAATAAAGACATCAACATGCAAGCTCGCTCAACCCAAGGCAAACACAACAAATATGACATTTTGCCAAAAAGGAGCGTTGCCGAAGATGGCTTTTGCAGTGATCAAGACTTAGTCTACCTGGAACACCTCAACGGTGACACTACACTATACGAAAGAAAGGACGTGAACAATTTTGCAGCAATCTCGTCCGATGAACATTTGAGCGAGGGGCAGCACATGTCTGCCAGTTGTGACAAATGGACTGAAGTGAACAGCACATGACAAATCACAGTCATGGAGCAAGTGTAGGCCACACCTTGTACCATTCGGTCCCTAAAGATATCAACATTCAGCTGATCTGCCAAGGCTGCATGGTGCCCCTGCTTTATTCATTTGTGACCACGGCACAAGCTGTGACACTAGCTGTACACATGTACAGGGCACTCGTATGTCACCTGGAATGGTGCAGCCCACCTCACTCACCAAAGCTGTGCCAGACATCATCGAACAGTTGTACTTTTCTATGAAATTGATGAAGTTACAGGTTGGCTGCCATCTTGGTTTTTACTGCTTCGACTGGACAAGCGCCCATATCTAGATTAACCACATTTTCATTCAATGTGGGGTGGGCGCTTCCACTGTATTTTATGGTATTGTGGAACATTAGACTAACTGCGCATCTTTATTTTTCGTTTATCAACATTACTTCGTATGTTGTTTGTTGCTCGCGCTCTGTTGGGAGAGGAGAAATATGTAATGGTGGACGGATGGACAGTGCCTGAAAGAGGAGGAAGACAGAGAATAAAGTTAGTGTTCGGGCAACCATGTTTGCCTATGCCCGTAACCTCCTGCTGGCATCACATACATATACGCCCTTATATGTCGTGAATGTGTTCTTAAAAGGATTTAGTAGAAAGGTGTAACTATTAAAAAATAAATACTGAAGTATAAAGAGTGAATTTTCATTTGAAGAAACAGCCAAAGTACGTAGCGCATTTAGGGAAGGGTGGGGCAGATGTCACACTCCTCCCTGCACTGTGCTCCCCAATTCCTCCTAAAGATGCAGGACAGAGCGAAATTATTTTTGACATGGAAGAGTAGTTGATTAAAGGGACACTGAAGGAAACTAAAGTAGCACTAGGTTGAAATATTAGGCTCCTGTATTAAAGAGTTCATCATTTGTAGTGAGAACAGAGCTTTTGTTTACAAGAAAATGATGAGAATGGAAAATGGGAGTAGTGCTACCTGTTGTGGACCTCTCCTGTCACATCAGCACTGCCTGATTCACATAGTGGGAGGTCACATGGAGATTATGCTGACTCATTGGCTCTAGCGTAGCCAATTAAAAGTGGGTATCTGCAGCTGGACCTTCAATGGCAATCTCCTACACAACTCGCATCAGTGCATAGAAAGCAATGATAGACTTCTAGTGGAATAATCTATTGATTTAGCTTGACATATCTGCTTTACTGTCCCTTTAGGCTTAAGAGCCCAGTGGCAAAAATGAATGTTTTGAAGATTTATCCACACATCCACCCTGCAGTATTGGCTTCAGAGTGGTAGCAACAAAAATACAACTTACTTTGTAGGTTGCAAAAGGTTCGCCAACACTTCTTCGCGACAAACTATATGTACGGTGGTGCTATTTGTGGCAGGTTTCCTCAACTGCATAGCGTGACTGGTGTTAAAAGTACTTCAACTGTCCCATTCCTCCCGCCTTTCCCCTACATAACAACAAACAACAGTAACAAGTAGTGAAGGGTGCAAACTTGTGGGGCACCACACAGCATCCCATCTATGCATGTGTACTTCTAATTACAGACTCACAAGCACATTACGCCATACTTATCTGGAAAAGGTGCTTTCAATGTTGCCAAGGATATTGCCCTGACATTTCCAGGCAATGCAGAATTTTCATGCGACATTACTTCAGGGGTAGATAAGCAACTTCAAATTATTGCCATCATCCTACATGAAAGCTTTCAGCCCAGTGCTACAATAAAATTATTGTGAGACTTCATTAGATCTCATAAGTGTATATCGTATTACTCAATTCTAACGCATCCTCGATTGTAATGCGCATCCGTTTTTCATGACTGAAAAAAAAAAAAGAAACACGCCCCCGATCATAACGCGCACCTGTTTGCCGTGACCTAAAGAAAAAAAGTCCTTTACAGTACCGCTCACCTCATTCTTTCTTACAGAAATACAACTTTCTCTCATTTGGAAAAACAAAGATTTACTCCCAATATACTAAAGTTGTGATAAACAAAGCCGCAGTTTCGCGTGAAAGGCAAAACATCCATTATGATAGCAAATTAGTAGACAGCTGTGCGAAAAGTAAGGATAGTAGTTTTATTGGCCATATAAACTTTTAGACATTCGCTTACTAACTAAATTAACAAGCATGGTGTCACGCGCACACAAGCATGAACACATCTGGAAGCATGAATTCACACAAGCATGAATTGACCGCAAAAACTCGTTAAACGCTGGAGTGAGGAAGTGCGGTAGCAGGAGCGAGGGAATTGACCTTTGTGCGGCTTATCACTTCAGCGCGAAGTAAGCGACGAGAACACAACGGTGGTGCGCCTAGATACGTAGACTCTTGTCTCCGCCGCACATCGCTTTCAAGATAGGGGCCGTGCGACCGTGCCGTATGTAGCAGCCGCTGGTGTAGAATGCCTCTCCTATTTGCGCCAGTCCCGCATGCAAGTTTTGGGAACTCTAAAGGCCCGTGATGCGGCCCGATTTCCATTCGTCTCCATACACGTGATCGCTTTCCTTTTAATTGCGGCATCGTGATGAACTCAGCATGTCTTTGCAGTCCGCACTTCATGCTGATAGAGCAAACACAGAAAACAGGACGACGGACGGTACACTAACCTAGGCCAAAGGAAGCATTGTCTAAGTACACATACTACAGCACATGGAGAAAGCTTGACAGCTAGGCTCGAAGTGCATACGAGGCAGCCATTTTTAAATGCCGATGGTGATATGGTAACACAGATTTAGAGTCGTACTCAATTCTAACGCGCACACAGTTTTTGAACCCGTTTTATCGGAAAAAAAGTGCGCGTTAGATTCAAGTAAACACGGTAAGCGTTCAAATTTAATTTACTGCATATAGTACAAACAAGGAGTGCAAGTTTAAGAATACACAAAATGAGGTCCGGAGGTTAGTCACTATGTGCGAGTCTCCTATACAAGTAAAATGGAGTAAATGAAAGAGAGGCCACATTATTAAGGAGATGCGTAAAAAACAGTTGCAGTTTCGCCTGACAGGTGAACGATTGGTAGCGATAGCAGATTACCAGACAACTGCATGAAGTTTTGTTGGCCATATAAATTGCAGTAAACATTCTCTTACTAATTAAGTTAACAAGCATAGTGTCATGTGCACACAGGAAAACGTGAACAGGTCTCACTCTGTGACTGCAAACACTTGTCGCAATGCTGGCATGATGAAGAGCGTCGGCCTCGTGGAGCAAACCCTTTGTGCTGCCTCTCACTTCAGTCCATAACTTGAGATTATGCAATCTCCAACACTACGCATGCGGAAAGGCAGTGCACATTAAGCGATCAGCCTACGCAGCTTGCCCAAGCTTTGCACCCACAGCAGATTACCTCCAAGATAGGGCACATAGCCTGTGTGTGCGCTATCACTATCAACTCTTACTATCAGCTCAAGTACAGACACTGTACTGTCTCTTCATACATCTCTACAGCACGAGCTGCAAGGTGGAAACCTTGTTACGATCGGCCTGCGGGGGTAGTGACCTTCGAACTTCTCCCAGCAGACTGCGATGAATCGCTTCGTGAAGGCAGGAATGCGCATTTTTGGACAACCCCACGGCACCAGCAAGGCTAGCCTTGTTTGGTGAACTTAGTATTGTTAGTTGGTTCGCTGTAGCCTTCACGGTCTAATTGGAGCAAGAGAGCTTCTGAAAAAGGGTGTTTTACGGCTCTCCCACGGACCCCAGTAATTGTCACAGACGTGTGACATACGCAGAGGCTAACTGCGGAGTCAACTCTGGAATTAACATGCACCAGCTGAAGTCAAGCGCGACAACTCCTGTCTACAAGGACCCTCTCCGCTCTGTGTGTTCAGTGAAACAAAAGTGCAGAAGTGAGTGTGTGAACTCTCGCCCTCGAAGGTGGGTCCTTCAACGATTTTGAATGCTCAGATTGGATGAAGGTTGGATGGCAGGGAGAACAGAGGGGTTTTTAAGCAGCCGGTTTCAGCACATTAGTGTGCTTCGTTTTCAGTCATGCTAGACTGATGAATAACATTCTTCACCCTTCATGTAGATATTGTAAATAAATCATGTACTCCTTATTTTCGATGAGAACAAGTTCCTCCCTTCAACCACGTCCTTAGTGTGGATGAGTCGGACGACGGCATGAGCAAGCTACCACTTTTGACATGCCCGACCCCAACCCTTACAACCTCTGTTTCTTCACTTCACTTTATTTCCTTAAAGACCCCACAAGGGGGTGTTACATAAGGGGTGGGTTGTACAGAGATGCTACAAATGCCACAGGTTTTTAACAAGACAGGTATATGGATACACTTTGAATAAAATGTGATAGACAGGTGATTGAAACAATGTCGTGGGGAAGGGCATTCCATTCTGAAGCTGCGCAGCAAAAAAATGATGCAGAAAAAGTAGTGGTGCCAGAACGAGGTCGGGTGACTTGAAGTGGATGGCCCGTGCGGGGGGATGTGCGAGCGGCGGGAGCGATGTAAGGTGGATGGCTGAAAGAACTGTGATAAAACATGTGGTAGAGTGATAGTGTGGTGATCCTGCGGTGAGACGAAAGAGTGGGCAGACCAGAGTCATTCTTAAGGGATGACATGCTGATATCATATAAGAAGAATGAATGAAGTGAGCAGCACGATTTTGCACTGCTTCAATAGCGTTAATCAAATAAACTTGGTGAGGTGGTGAGGTTTCTGCTTCAAATCTGGCTAAGTGCTTAAAAGCATGCTTCCAAACTAGAAATTTGACTAAGTAGCAAGCTTGGAAATGTTTTTAAAGGGGCCCTGAACTACTTTTTTATCAAAGTCGAGAAACGAATTTGAAATTGAAATAGACTAGTTCAGAAATACTTCGCCGTAGAAAGTACATCAGTGCATTCAGTAGGAGTGGAGTTATAGGCCATCAAACACTCCCTGTGCGGTGCTTCCACTCCTTCTTCAATGACTTGCACTGCAAAGGCTACAATGGAGCAGGGCATGCCCACAACGCTCTACATACTGAACGTCACCGTGGTATGCAGTTCATATTTGATTTTGGATCTTCATGTAGATGCCACTACTTTCAACTTTGGTGCCTATGACGTGCCAAATGTAGTTGTCCTCAGCTACATGCAACTGTAGTGTGTATGCGCAGCATTTGCTTTGTGCATGACAAGAATTCAGCGCCCTCTCGCGCTCATGCGCTCTAGTATGGCCATGCTACATCTGCTACATGGTGAGCACCAGCTTTGTCTTGCACCAGCTTGACTGACGGATAGTAGCCACATCCAACTTGCGCATGTTTAAGTGCTATCAATAACTGATTGCATAATAGTTCTGAGGAAACCCGCAAGGTGGAGAGAAGATATTAATAGAGGGAAAATCAGACATCCACCCTTTTGTAGCACTTGCTATAAAGGAAACCCATACGGGTTCCTTGAAAAAAAAAAGCCTCGCAGTTCTGCTTAAGTTAATGCAACATGTGCAGAACCAAGCCTGGGTGATAAGCTATACTTGTATGATGCTGTTCTTTTAAGCAACTCATTCATCTATAAATACAACAACATGGAGCTTGATTTAGATGCTGAGGCAGGGCCCTCAGAGGTGGCTTCCCTTGAATGAGCAAAGCTGCCAATGAGATACAGCAGGTGTGTCATAGCAGCAGGCCCAGTACTGGTCCATGGTCTGTTACTGCATTGTTTCTCTCCCCTACCTGTGTGCTCTTTGCATGCACGACAGCTCCTGAGGTGGTTCTCTGAGGGCTACCAAGACATGGAAGCATCACTTCGACAAAAAGTTTAATTTCACAGATTCTTTAGGTACAACTTTGTATATCCAGTAAACGGTCCCATTAACATGAACTCTGACAGCATTTAGAAATATGTGAAGTCGAAATTTTTCTCTGGTTGCGTCAACCCGCACGTTTTTCACCTCTTGAATTTTGCGCCGGACTCCAGATATATTGAAATTGTGACTTAGAAATACCAGGGTAAAGGCAATAGGGCAGCATTGGCAGCGTCTATTGCACTTGCTTTTCGCCCAGCAGCAGCAGCTCTCTAGCCAAACCAGATGCCGTGCTGGGCTGAGCCCCATGCTTATCCTTGCCCCATTACGTCTGTTGCTGCTCGGGTGCACTTGCTCGGCTGCTCACTGCCACCTTGCTGTGGCATCACAGCAGCGGTAAACTGGGGTTGATTTTTTTTGTTTTTCCTCCTCTCACTGTCAGAGTGCTGTCAGGGAACATATCACTGTGGTCACAGTATTAACCCCTTAAGTGTTTTATTAATTTGACCAAAAGTGACCTTATTTTGCTTATATACATGGCTTATTTTCAACCTTCACTCCACCAAAAAACCCTTTTAATGTTTTTCCAACCAATTTGCTTCATGTTTTAAGCATGAAAACATTTGACCTTTTCACTATGCCACATATGTGTACTTGTCATTGCCACAAATGGTACAGTTAGAAACAAGGAAAAATGCATTATTTTACCCTGTTTCAAGATCAGCTGTTCTGCAAAACAAAGTTCTTGACTGAATGAAGTATTTTGTGCAATCTAGCACATCTAAGGCATGTCAGATTCAAGCAGCCACTTTCTTCTGCACATGCGACTCGTGTGAGCTGTCAGTGGCAGACACCATCATTCAAATCTGCCAAAAGGCGCAGAAAGTGCTATTCCAAAAATGCTGACTTTGACTGCTGACAAAATTCTGCCATCTCTAGTATAAAACAAAAACTGCAATAAACATGCCTCTCCAGCACTAACGAAATGGTGGCCCTCTACGTTGTAGAACGTGGAAGACTGAATCAATGTGCCTTTCGAGGTGCTGAAAAAGTGCTGCCATCTATGTAGTAAAAAAAAAAAAGTGAAATAACCACTGATGTCAAATGCTGCCACTGCAGCTGTCTGTCTGAAAAATGCTTGCAAATGTTAATTTGTGTGCGTTATTTGCTTGTATGTTATATATTCTTCACCAATGTTTGAAAATGCCTGCATATGTGATGAATTTTGTATGTGTTTACATGCTTGCATATTTCTATGTATACCCACCCTGCTATGATTCAGATCAGATCGCAGTATCTATAAATAATAAATAAGAACTACAAAGTGGATGTGCTTAGTTCATCCAAATCGGTTTGAAAACGGGATTATTGCTGTTGACGAGCTGAGCTCGCCCAAAGGAAAATTACCCTGGATCTTGTCTGAAACACTTTAGGGGTTAATCATGGCCTTGAGCGAGATGATCGGCACTTTTGAGCAGGCGCAGCTAGCCAGGCACTGTGCCCAAAAGAAGCTACCATGCGACCCGAGTTTTTCAGCGATCAGGGTTTGATGAGGACGCTAAATGCTGTTTCATTCATGGGTGTCTGCTAAAGGCATGACAGTGGCACTCTTACGCATATTAGTTTTGGTTTCCAGAGTAAAGTTGTCCAGAACTCATTATGATGCAGAAAGTAGTTGCATCAGCTGTTTGGATTTCTGGAACCAGTTATTCTCGGATGATAGGCTTCAAAACGTTGCATTAGGATCAATCATCTTGACTCTGTACCAAGCATGCTGTCTTGGCACAGCGCTAGTGATGCTGCTGCTCATAGACATGTTGACATGTCCAGTGCACACAATAAGTGACCGAGGATATTTCTGGCGGCATTTTGGCTCCATGTGGTCTTTGTGCAGCCAGTGGCCTTGTATTTTTATGATTTCAGTTATCTTTAAACTCTGTTTATCTTGAAATTTTGTCCAGATTATACAGCTTCGAGTCAATGGGATTTTTCTGTGTTCAAGTTGAGTTGTGTGATTGGAATGTTGCACAATTCCTTTCAGCAGAGAGGATGTTCCAGCCGGCCCCAGTTCCAGTAGTGACACTGCTGCACTGCCTGTCATCATTCGTGAAAAAGACATTGAGTACCAGGCAAGGCTTTTCTTTTTTTTTAAACCAGCTGCACTATGGTGACCTGTTAATGTGGCATTTTGTTCAAAATGCAGCTGCAGCGTGTCATCCTGTATAATCGACTGCTGGAGGCATACCCTTATCAGAAACAGCGCATTATCCAGGAAGCCAAGCTAGACATCCCACCGTTGTACAGGGCCCACATCTGGTCAGCATTGCTCGACGTACAGGTACAGCATAGCATTGGCAGAAAACGTGTTCCTTGGCTTGCTTGGTTAGGCCGAAAAACATCTACTGCAAATAATTTGTCACATTGACTAGAACAGAAAAGTACCTATATTTTTGTATGCTTTCAAGCATTCTGATACTGGTAGATGTGATACTGTTATGCAGCTCAACGCATAAAGCTCAACACAGGAAAGAAAGAACATTCTCAGCAGGCGTTCACAATATGCGGGCAGTAACATTTTTCATAGAATGTACTGTCATTTTATGACATACCGTTAAGAAACTCCTCCTGCTGTGCTACACACAAGTGCTTTATGTTTTTTTTTATAGCTGTCTTATTTTATTACACTTCTGTAGGATGTCGCCGCTATCATGTAGCAAGCTTAAATAATGTGAACCCTTCCTTGCAGTTGAAACCAACTGTATCTTGTTAGCAACTCCCTAAAGGAGCCTGCAGTATGTCCGTGTTTCTGGGTAATTAGTACTGGCTAATTAACTCACTTCTTCATTATTCTTATCACCATAATGTCAATACAAGGTTTGTAAAGCACACTTGAAAAGACGACTCTCAGTTGCTTGCCGCACAGTACTTTTTGCATAGCTGTTTTCCTGCAACTGAAAGAAACCACATGAAATTTTTTAACACACACCTGTGTGCCACAGCAGTGCTGCTTCTTGGATTGTAGCGCGAAGTGACACGGGCGGAGACTAGAAGCAGACGGGACGTCAATAGCACTCTCCTTGTGTGCTTTTAGTCTCTGTCCGTGTCACTTCACACTGCAATCCAAGATCAAGATGTAATGACAATATTAATATAAGTAAGCAGAATACGTGCAGCCACCACACCGACACTCCAATAGAACCTGTCATAATAAACACATCAGGCAGTATCCGACACAGTGCAACACGTTTAGGTATTCATATTTCCCATGGGCAATCGAAATCTAGAATGCGTTGCCAAAGGAAATTGTAGAATCAGATTCTGTGAATGGCTTTGTCACAAAATTGGAGCCATATTTTGGTTGCTTATGAAAGTATTTGAGCAAGCTTAAAGATAATAAGTTGGTTGAATGATTGGACATAGTGCATGTGTGATTGTATACTGCCTTATGATTTCAAATGTAAATATTGCAATGTGCTGAATAGTGGTGTTTTATTGAGCCCTAATAACTACAAGACTGTTATACGACTAATATTGCAATTGTTTTGAGCATCTTTTGTTATTTCTTGATTCATGAGAAACAGAGAAAGTGTCTTGTGTTGAATGCCAGTGTTGTATGACAGTTTTCTTTGCTTTTCTACATTTCTTTCTTTCTTTTGTTCTTTTTCTTGTTTTCCTGTTTTTCCCATGCTCATGTGTATTTTTACAATCCGCTTCCTGTTTGGGCCTGTGCAAAGGCTTACAGTATCGTTAAATAATAATAATAACAATGTTACCGTACCAACCCGCCTAACTTTCTATCCTTTTGCAGTGTTGCTCTCAACTATACTGCCTATGAACTAATTTTGCCTGCAAAGAGGCAAGGCCAAATGTTATTTAGCGCATTCCTTCGAGACTAGCCATTGCATTTGTGCTGCTATTTGGGTTTGCCTGATGCAGGAAATCAAAAGCGTGTGCTACAGGTCCTATTGTCATGAACTATTATCACTATTGTCTGTAAACTATTGTCCTATCACTGTCATAAACTATTGGGTGTGCCTGGTTTAGGCTGAACAAGAGCTTGGATGTTAGCAGGATATTATTGGCCCCAACAATATGAAATTCCCTGTCATAATGATGCAATGGCGGCATTATGCACTTGTTATGTATCTTGTTTTGTTCACCGACAGTGTTCCAGAGCAGCAGGGCTGTGTGCACAACATGCAGCAGGGCTGCAGATTGCGTTATTAAAAAATTTGTGGGATATCTTTTAAACGGGGAGAAAGGAGCTATATGTATAAGGTAGCTTCTTGCAAACAGTCGAAAGTGGCATTTTCAAATATGCTTCATAAACCTTGTATATTTATGTTATGACCATAAAGTGAATAATATTCGTGTTCAGTAATTAATTACGCTCTACAGGGAAAAAAAAAAAGGCTTCACAGTTGAAGAAAGATTGTCCTGGTCCCTGAGAACTCTGTATGGGTTTTCTTTGTAGCTTCACGTTAGTCAGTTGGATGACAATTTTTACCTATCATTCCTGTTTGGTAGTATGCCTCCATATTACCTGGTGTCCAACTGTTACATCTGCATGTGCTGACCATGAGGGACCACGTGGCACTCTAGCTGAACAGCCGCTGACTGAAAGTATCCCTTGCCAGAGCAGGCATGCTGCTTTTAAGAACTCACTAGCATTCACTGTGTCAAGATGGCACCCGAGGCAGAAGGATGTACACTGTGCTTCCAGCCCATTTGTGGTTGGCAGCAATTTTTGCCGTGCACATCTTGCCGGCAGCGTTTTCATTGCAAATGCCTCAGCATACAGACCAAGGAATACATCCTCATGGAATCCGGGACCCGCAAGTGCAAATGCGTTCAGTGTGTGAAGTGGCCTGATCCTTCGTCGACAGAGCTTATTGGCAAGACCGGCTGCACAGACATACCCCCCGAGGAACCTATGTTTTCCCTTGATCTTCAAGACATGGCTTCCATCAGCGTCTGGTGTTGTTCAGATGATGCAAACAATGGCTAGTCGAATGAATGCGTTGGCCACTGAGGTGTGACAACTTCAAGTGGAAAATGCGCTTTTGCGTAAGGCTGTGAGTGGCCCGAGTGCATCTGTTCAGGTGCGAACCACCTGCCAAGATGAGCACTCGCTCTCCTACTCTTCGGAATGTCGCAACTATGCATCTTCTTTGGTGACATACCTCGATGCCACAAATTCTGCCGCCCCACCAAAGCCTCCTGCTTAGCACCACCGTGCTCTTTTCCAATGCTCATTCAAAGCGGTGAGCCAGGCATCACGGCCTCAAGCGACATTTGGCACAGCTAAGCAGTCTATGCTTAAAGTAGCGTCCAAACTACAGGTGAAGAAAGGCCTATTTGTTTCTTGTCTCAACCCCACTATGACAGCATTGGTCATACAGAAACTTTTGGTGGATATAGCGGGTGACAAAGTGATTACGTGTACAAGACTAAAAACAAGGTATGAAACATATCGTTCCTTCCATATCTCTCTGGATGAGCATTTTTTAGAACATTTGTTAGGAAACAAACCTGAAGTGTGGCCTGATGGTTACGTATTTCATCCCTTCTATGGAAGCCTGTGGTCCTCGCGACACTTTGGGGATTCTAACAGTGCTCCAACCTCGTCCGAAAATGGCACAGGAAGTTGTGCAGTTAAACATCAATATAACGACCTACAATATAAGGGAATCCTCGATTTAATGAGGTACTCAGCTTTTTGTCACCTCTTGTACATAGAAATTAGAACCTCAATATAGCGAAGTGTGTTTGTATGCGATTTTAATATAACGAAATTTCGCTTCCGCGGCAAAGAAATGCCGAGACAATAAATGGAAACTCCCGCGCACGCAGATGGTCAAATTATTGAATTACAAGCTGCTGCTTGCAAACGCACCTCTCAAATCGCACCCGGTGTGACAGGAGTGACCGCTTAAGTGAAGCCGCATCATGTTCCATGTTCCGTATAAAGTCCAAGTGCAATAAGATCCTATCACGCCTGCGCACTTTGTGCTTTAGGTGCGAGTGAAGCTGTGCGAGGGGAAGAAAGATGGTTGTTTCACGCACGAGTGCCGCCTCCCCGCGTGAGCAGAGGGAAAGGGAAAGGGGAGAGGTAAGTTGGTGGTTACGCGATTTCTGGCGCGCGTCTTGGCCGTGGCGGAGCGCATACGCAGCCGCGCACCCTGCTTTAGAGGTAATCTGCCGAGATGGCGTACCATCATGTAAGCTGTATTCCTGCGCGTTTAGTATTGAAGGTTGCGTAGTCTCGAGTTTCGGTGACCTGTTGGCGCGAGAGGCAGACAAAGCATTCGCTCCCCTGTGCTTTTTATGATAGCGTCGTCCCAGTGCGGGCGACGCTGTCAGCCGCAGGAGCGTAGTGCACGCGAAAGCGTGGCTGGCTTCGCTTAATTCGTACCGCCTATGTGATGACAACGTCGACGTGGCATGAAACCGTATCATTCGTCGCCGACTTCCAAATTCATCAAAGTGAATTGTTTTCTCATTCAAATTTGCTTTTTTTCGATTGCCCGGTGATTCGGAATGTAAGAAAAATTGATTGGCAACTGTACTTATTTGCATAAAAGTTGGAATTTCAGTAACAATGAAATTTAATTTAGCTAAGCAAATTGTCGACTTTACCTACTTTGTTATATCGAGGTTTAACTGTATTATCAAAACAAGAGAGGCCTTTGAACTGAAAGTGAGGTGTTCTTCACGAATGCATACCAGTGTGAAGCATGATACTATATGCCTGATGGAAGCGTGGCTAAACTCGTAGTGTACAAGTGCCTCTTATTTCTCACATGAGTATGCTGTTTTCAGAGCCAACAGAATTTATTCTGACCAGGTTAAACATGGCGGCGGAGTTCTGATAGCATGCTGTTCTGTATTAGCTGCACTTAGAAGGCAAGACCTGGAGATGTATGATGAATGTTTGTGGTTGGAAATTCAAACACATGACAAACCACACCATCTTGTAGGCTGTTATTACTTTCTGCCTAATTCGGATTGTAACATTTTCACGAATAATCTTTTAGATATCGGGGATGAAATTGATTTTTCAAAGTACAAAGTTCACATTTACGGGTACCTTATCTTCCTGAAGACAAATGGGCGCCTGATTTGGTCAACAGTGACTGCACAGCCCTATAAGAAACAGCCGGATGTCTCATTGAGTTTATTAACTTTCATGGGTTACGTCAGTATAACCGGATGAACTGCACTGGTAATATTTTAGATCTAAGTATATCTAACATGCCTGATTTTGAGGTTCGAGCGGTGTGTGATCCTCTTGTTCTTGTAGATAAGTTTCATTGTCCATTTACTCTGTGATTCATTTTGTCTTTTCGTCCAATGAGTGGACTCAAACCGGAAAAATTTAAATATGCTTATGGCAGTTACCTTGGGCTGTACACTGAGCTTCACAACTATTATTGGTCTCAATTCTTTCAGACCAGGAATGTTGACTCATGCATTGAGCTACTAACGGCAGTTGTACAAGGATTAATGAAAAAAATATATACTGCGATGTCATCCCAAGATGTCTAGATTCCCTTACTGGTTTTCTTGCGATTTGAAACACTACTTGAATATAAAACAGCGGTATCACAAATTGTACATAACATCTGAAAGTGAATATGGATACTAAAGATATTCGTTATGTAGACAAATTGTGAAAAAACTTATTGTACGCGATGAAGCTGAATACCATAAACTTCTTGAAGAGAACTTCAAGAAAGAACCGAACTCCTTTTGGGATTTTGTGCGGAAGCAAAGTAAAGGTAGGGTCAACGTTTCTGTGCTGAAGATGCATGACAGTATTTGTTTCAAACCACAAGATATATGCCAAGCCTTCACTCACCACTTCAGTTCTTGCTTTGTGCACCCTGAAAGCTCAACCCCTGTTATCACCTTTGACAACAGCACTGACTGCTTAGTATATGAAAGTGTCAATGAACATGAGGTTTTATTGGCGATTCAGAAGCTTAAGTCAAAACTTTCAACCAGTGTTGATGAAATTCCAAGCTTCATAATCAAAGGATGTGCTGACATTTTTAGTCCTGCTTTGACGTATTTGTTTAACTTATGTTTGCACACTGGTGCTTTTCCTTGCCTTTGGAAGCTGTCAGTAGTCATTCCTGCATTTAAATCTCGCAATGCTTGTGATCTGAATAACTTTAGACCAGCGTCACTTATTTGTTGTTTTGCAAAAGTTTTTGAAATGGTAATGTATGAACGCATGAGTTCATACTTCAAACAAAAGATCTCGTCTTTGCAACACAATTTTTTAAAAGGAAGATCCATTGAATCAAATTTATGCCCCTTTCTTGAATACAGTGTGCCTCATGTGTTTAATTGCGGTCAGGTAGAAACAATCTACTTTGACATGAAGAAGGTTCCGACACGGTTTCACTTGAGGTACCTCTAATGAAGATTGAAAAATAGGGACTTTGCCTCATGTACTGCAAATGGCTCAAATGCTACCTTGGCAGCCGCTGAAACCTCGTAAGATTTTCTGGCCGTGTGTCCGACAAATTTGTATCATCATCGGGAGTGCCTCGAGGTTCTAACCTAGGGCCATTGTTGTTTCTACATGTTATGAACGCAAAGGTGTTGTTCTTTACAGATGATCTAAAATTATTCTGTAAGACTGAGAATTTAGAAGACTGCCGCGGTTTGCAAGCTGACATTGGCAACATCGAGAAATGGTGCTTGATGAATGGGCTTAAAGGGACTCAAACGATTTTGACAATTTTGTACAAATGTACTGAGTCATTAGACTAGGTCCTTCTGATCATTAATTTATGCATCTAAGTGCTCCGCGTAAAACGTGTAATTTATTATAAGGTTTTAAATATGTACATCGCTGCCGATCGCAACACACTGCTTGGCTGAATTTTCAGCCGCCCCCACCCATTTTACGTACATTGCCCTAATGACGTCAGTAGGGCGAGCTATTCGATTGGCTGTTCAGGGGTATCTTCGATAATTTTTCCGCCTTAATGGTGAACAAATGTTTGTGATAGTTGGAATGTTAGCTAATTTGTTTCTATAAAAAGAAAGTAACAGAAAGAGAATACACAAGAACAATTTCTCAGTACACTTAAGCACTCCTGGCACACAGCAAATGTCGTCTGCTTGTATTACAAAGTGCTCTGTCTTGACGAGAGCTCAGCGGTCAGTGTCGGTCTGTCTTTTCGTAAGCACCATGAATCGCCTTTGTTGCGTTGTGGGCTGCAAGTGTAGCGACTGGCAGTATGTCAAGCTGCGACACTGTGTCCCTCTGCAAGGCAGCAGATGAGCGGAGTGGCTGCAGTGCATCGGACTTTCGGCATCCGAGCCAGGATTTGTGTGTTCGCAGCCACCACTTTACACCGCATATCGTATTGACCGCAAATAAAGATGGGGACAGAGGAAGAGAACACAAAAACAACACGGGCGTTTACCTTCAACTGGTTTATTTACGGCAACCCGTGGGCACAGATAGGCAAATAGAACATGTGCAGAACGCAGCAAACAAGAACACTAATCAGCCTAGCGAGGCAACCAATTATAAAAAAATATATATTTCCGATTGAAACAACCTAACGGAAGTGTCACTAACACAGTCTTGGCTTTTCTTTTTTATGTGA
Organism: Dermacentor variabilis; assembly: GCF_050947875.1. NCBI lineage: Eukaryota > Metazoa > Arthropoda > Arachnida > Ixodida > Ixodidae > Dermacentor > Dermacentor variabilis. The sequence continues at coordinate 5,160,669 of NC_134571.1, read as the reverse complement.
TATGCCTCCATCAGTTCGCATGCAGTCTGGTCCTGGCTTCTCCCCAGAATCTTTATCTCCTTAAAAGTGGTGCACAGGGGCAGGCATTGCAGTGTGCAGGCAAGTGCGCCAATTCATTTTTCATTAACTTTTGTTCATGTTCTCTGGCTCGATCATTCAGGCACTGTCCTGTCTGCCCTATGTAGGACTTGCCACGCACCAGGGGATTTCGTACACAACTCCTACATTGCATTTTGCACACGGCTTGGTATGGTTTTTGCCACAGCCTTGCCTTCCTTTAGGAATACGGGAGGTGCCAGGGCAGAGCCGCGCCAGCTTAAACATTTTAAAAGTTTTTAGATATATGGATGATTTTTTCATTGTTTTTACTGGGCAAGGAAGTTTAACTTCTTGTGACCGCATTCTAGCCATTTTTAAACAACTCAATAAAGGGTTTTCTTTTACTCACAGACTTCCGCATGACAATTCCTTAAAAACGCTCCCCCCCAGACGCTTTGTCTATGGTAGCTAAAGAAATGTTACACACAAGCAATGCAATGCAGATTCCACATTTCTGCAGAAAAAAAGTGTTCGTCAAAACTGATAAAAGTGGTATTGAGATAGGTTTCTAAAAGCGTTAAAAAAATCTTCCACTGAGATACTGGAAGAGAATAGTGCCATTTTCTAGAATACACATCTTCACAGCAACAAACAGATCTTTATTGAGGAACAGAGTAGAAAAGATATACATCAACTGAAAAAGCTGGATTTATGACCTGGTTAGCCCTTAGAAAATCAACAACCTTGTCAGAGCTTTTTGTAACAAAGGGGTCGGATATAACAAGCGCCTTCAAACTCTTTAAAATGAAGCGGCTAACTTGAACCTGCCACGTTCCACTCTCGTTGCGTTAACTATTGTCCTGAATTGAATGCCGGGCTTATGTGTCTTCGCAATAAAGAAAACACTTAGCGCAACGCTCGAAGCACTACTGATGTCCCTAGCTAGTCTATCGAGATTAAGAGACTTGCACATTCTTACAACCCTGCTTTTTACTCTGGTTTCAGAGTTCCTAATAAGTTTTAAATTCTTCTTCAGTGCCTCGGAGGCTTTAGCACCAAACATGCCCTTCGGGAGCACAACAAATCCCCACTCTTTGTCTGCTTCTAAAAGTACAAGCTTGTCTTTACAAAGCGTCAAAGCCCTATGTATAGTGGATGCTGTTCCACTGGAAGCCGGTTTTGAGACACTCCTGCTAAGACGGCCAACACCTTCCAACAGGCACCCGTCATGGTGATCCTGCGGAGCCTTCTTCACCACCCGCCTGTTCAGAGCAGTGAGTTCATGGGCAGGAACTTGATACTCAAACGCTGTACTTCAGTCCTTTAGCAAGCAGGGCGGTCATGTCTTCTGGGATGCTTGCGTTGCCAAGCACAAGCGGCTTATTTCCTTGTCCCTGACTTGTCCTCATACCGTACTTTACACCGGAGGATTACTACCACAATAGCATTCCGAGAGTCCAGTATTCGGGTAAACACAAGCGAGGGGACAGGGCTTGGCCGCTTGACCGTGCCGTTTCACGGGATGAGCAGAAGCGCAAACGTGTGTAATCTGCACGGTGCAGCCACCTGGTGGCACGGTCCTCAACCAAACACAGTAGGAGTAACGAAGTGTATAATTCTTTGCTGCTGGTTTAAATTTTTTGCAGGAGCGCAATCGTTAACATGCTGCTTTTGTAAATGTTTAAAGTGTTTTACACTTGGTTAGAGCAGTATTAGCTCCTTGTTTGGCTGGTTAAGCTCTGTGCCAACAGGTGGCTGGACCGATCAGGCCGTTCATGCACGTCTACGCTAAAGTTGCTTCATCAGCTTGAGTTAGTGTCTACACCAGTCCGTTGAAACGCCCAGCTCGCCTGTGGTTACCGGAATATCAGACACGTTCGCTGCTGTGACAGAATGCTCGGAACGCACGCTGCTTCGATAACTCTCGCTTGGGGTTGACTGCCAAGCAGCTGCCGGAGAGGTTGTAGAGACTTCGCACACTCGCACTTAGAGAACCAGAAGTAGAAGCACGACGTGGCATTATCACGCAGAGCCAGTGAAGGCGGAGCTTCGCTTCGATCACTCGGCGAAAATGCATGACTATGGAGAAGGGTAACTGGTAATCGTCCGTAGCTCTCTTAATATGAGGCGCTTCACACAAATTGTGGTGCGAATGATTAACTTTAGCTGTACCCTACGCGTCTAAAAAATTTGTCCACACCGTATCAGCAGCCCTTTAAATTGAACATTAAGAATTAAACTGAATTGACCTGCATTTGCTGCAAGATGCTCGAGCATATAATTGCTTCTCATATTTATAATCACCTAGAGTCCAATAATTTCTTTTTTCGCCATCAACATGGTTTCAGGAAAGGATTATCATGTGAGACACAGTTACTCGAATTCACAACTGACCTGCACCTTAACATGAACAATAACCAGCAGACCGATTGCATTTTTCTTGACTTTTCCAAAGCATTTGATCGTGTAGCTCATTGTCGCCTTATTGCAAAATTAACTGCACTTCGAATTGACTCCTTCACTCTAACATGGCTTCGTAATTTTCTTTCGAATCGTCAACAGTTCACAGTAGTTAACAATATCGCTTCGTCTCCTACTTACGTTACTTCTGGTGTGCCTCAGGGCAGCGTTTTGGGCCCTTTACTCTTCCTAATTTACATAAATGATTTGCCACTTAATGTTTCTTCTCACTTACGTATTTTCGCTGACGACTGCATTATTTACAGATCAATTAACAGTACTGACGACCACCTGGCCCTTCAAAATGACCTTAGCCTAATTCATAATTGGTGTAACACCTGGTTAATGGCTTTAAATGTATCAAAATGTCAGGTAATTTCTTTTAGTCGTAAGCGTGACAACTCACATTTTTTATACAGCGTCAATAATAAACAATTGTTACATACAGTATCGTATAAATATTTGGGTGTTCACCTAACCGAAAACCTCTCCTGGACAGACCACATTGCTGCCGTTTGCGCAAAAGCTTCAAGGACTTTAGGTTACCTACGTTGTAATCTGGGTAATTCACCTTCTAACATTCGCAAATTGGCTTATCAGACATTTGTTCGTCCACAGCTCAAGTATGCATCATCCATTTGGTCCCCGCATCCTACATACTTAATCGACATGCTTGAATCAGTCCAAAACCGAGCTGCCCGTTTCATTACACGTAATTATAGCCATCACTCCAGCGTAACGCAAATGAAACTCGATCATTCCATACAGCCTTTAGTTCTTCGCCGTAATATCGCTCTGTTATCCCTGTTTCACAAATATGTTTACAATGCCGCACAATCCACATTACATATCCAGATCGCCTCGAACACGTCTCGCCGATTAAATAACCACTTTAGTTTTGCGCGCATGTACGGTACGACACATGCTTTTAACTTTTCCGCGCTCCCTAAGGCCATTCGCTTGTGGAACAATCTGCCTGATCACATTGCTTCCGAGTCAGATCAAGAAAAATTTCGTCATCTCCTACACGAGCATTTTTCATAATAGCACTTACAAATCACTTTATCTTGTTTCTTAACCTTGGCAATGTGCTTCAAACTTCTTGTGATTTTTTTTTAAATTGATGCATTGCTATCTCGCTCCTATGAATTGCTATTTTATGCTGCGCCACGTGTTCACTTGTATGCCTTGTATATATTATAGCTTTCTTGCGTCTATTTCCCTAAATATCCCTTCAAGAATTGTACTCCCTGATATGTTCATTTTTCATGTATTTTACTTTATAGTATTAGTACCTTACGTTGAGTTTTACTCGTGTTATTTCCTTAAGTGTACCTTTGTGGCCTTTCATTACTTCAGTTGTTCCTTTTACATGTTTTTGGTAGTAATGAGCCCTGCATTGAGGCGTATCTTTTGTATTACACTTTAGAAGGCTGTTTACTCTTTCTTTTCCCCCTTGATTTTGTACCCCCCTTACACAATGCCCGCATAGGGCCTGTAAGGCATTTTAAATAAATAAACTGATGTTTTGTTTCCTACTAGAAAACACGACAGTTATATTTAATTATACTCTTCCTGGCGGAAAAATATCGCATGCTGCCCATGTGCAAGACCTTGGTGTTGTTGACTCAAAGCTCGATTTACAGTTGCATGCATTCTCATTTGTTTTGCGTGCATCGAGGCCATATTGGTATTATTTCTAGGTTAACAAAATATCATCAATACAAGTGTCTGTGCACTCTTTACTGTGCTCTCGTGACACAATGCCTCGAGCTCGCATCAGTAGCCTGAAATGACGTCTCTGTTAGCTATTCCAGTCGAATCGAAAATGTTCAGCATAAGTTTGTACGCATACTGCATGATAGATATATTGGTCGCCATTGTTTTTGTAACTATGATTCTCTCTTAGCAGACCTTAGTACGTCTACTCTTTATGACAGGCAACTTGTGTGCGACCTGCAGTTCCTTTGTAAAATTGTGCGTGGCTCCATTGATTGTGACCAGTTATTGACGTTACTGCAATTTCGTGTGCCTCATGCAAAAGCGGCCAAATGTCAATACATTTTATCCTTAGATGCATGCCATTTGTCCCGCGACTTGTTTGCAGATCACCTATAATTCATTCTTTCATAGCACGGACATATGTGCCTAAACTGCTGTTTTTTATCGCTCTTTTTAGATTGTCTATATTGTCTTTGCGATTTTCTTTTCTCTGTAATGTGTCTGTATCTGATCTAGTGTGAGCTTGTTTAGGCCAGTGGCTGTTGAGGTACACTCAAGATAAAATATCCATCTATACTGTGTGCAGGGTGCACTTATGCGAGAGTATGAAGCCATTGACAAGGAAACTACCACCCCAACTGACAGGCAGGTGTGTTTTACTTAATGATCATGCCATCAATAACATCTTTTTTATTACCTTGGTTAAAGAAGAGTCCTCTCACCGTAAGAATGTAATGCATGTATTAAAAGAAACACTAGCATTCTTTTTATGTGTGGGTTTTGTGGCCCACCAACATGCAGCCATGAAGTTTCATGTGGGATGCTCCATTTCTCTTTGCAATTCTTCCAGATCGAAGTTGACATTCCTAGATGTCATCAATACGACGAGCTGTTGTCATCACCTACTGCTCATGCAAAGTTCAAGCGCCTCCTGAAAGCTTGGGTTGTCAGCCACCCTCACTATGTTTATTGGCAGGGTTTAGATTCCTTGTGTGCACCATTCCTATACCTACACTTCAATGATGAAGGTGATTATACTTTAACATGGCAAATACTGTGCGAGCCAGGCTAAGTACCTCTTCTTTGTGCAGCTTCTGCATATGCATGCCTGTCCACATTCATCTCAAGGTACCTCTACGACTTCTTTCTTCAAGATAACTCCCAAGTCATCAAAGGTAAAAAAGTAGGTTTTCTTCAGAGCCCTTAACAGCAGATGTGCTTTCTTCAGAATACCTGGCCGTATTTTCTCATTTGGTTGCTTTCCACGACCCGGAGCTGACAAACCACTTGGACAGTATTGGATTTCTCCCAGAGGTGGGCCCTTTCTTAGTCTCCTGGAGTATTTTTACAGTTTTTTTTTTCTTTCTGTGACAGCTGTACTCTATTCCATGGTTTTTGACAATGTACACACGTAAGTTTGCCTCTGTTAATGTTCGACGATGCCAGGTGAATGGTGGTATTGCTCATTTTTAAACAGATGTGTTTCCCTTGCACAAGATATTTCACCTCTGGGACACACTTCTGCTTGGCAGAGACAGCTTTCCACTCTGTGTTGGTGTGGCCATTCTACAACAGCTTCGCACAGATCTGCTATCATTTGGCTTCAATGAGTGCATTTTGCTGTTCTCAGACATGCCTGGTGAGTAAACAAGTGGCTTTGGATACCTAGGCACGCAGAACATAATTAGCCCTCATGTTCACCAATTGCAAATGTGCGCACAAGCTGGGAGAATGACAACTATGTTCTGATTACGAGGCATACCATATAGTGGGGGCACTACTGATCAATTTTGACCACGTTTCTTGTTTACACAGCTCATGTTACTGATAGTTATCTCTCAAAATTTGGTCAGGTCAATGACTGCGACCTCGTTGCTCCATCCACTTGAAATGTGTGTGGGCCCCTTGCCCTTCAGCATATTCCCCAGCCAACTGCAAAGTGTCCGTAATGGAGTGTACCAATGAGGCCCCCTCCCGGGGGTGTGTGTTGTCCATGTCTGGCACTCCTGCTGTTGTTTGTTTTGCCTCTTCCCACAGAGATAGATATACAGCGGTGTGTCCAAGATTCCATTCGCATCTTCTGCAGTACACCGCAGAGCTCCACATTCAGAGCTCATGCAAGACCTGGCAGCCAGCCCCAGGATCCACTCGTAAGCAACCTCAGTCACTCCTTTGTGCTTATTTACACTTATTAGGGAGGTTTAGAAGTAGGGGGATACTATTGGCCAGGCATACAAAGGATAATTCAGGAGTACTACTCCCGCACCATGTGTATGAAAGCCAAAGTGCAAAAAAAAAAGGGGGGGGGGGGGGGACTGGTGGGCTCGGTCGAGAAAGATAGCTTGGTTTGTGCTGCTTCCTTTCATACCACCAGATTTCAAGGGAAATTGGGCACAATAGGTTGGTTCTAGATAAATGCCTATCGAAAGATATAATCTGCCAGTAATTAAGCAGATTCTTTAAAACCAATAATCATACCAGTTGATGCAATCTACTTTTGTAAATGCACATTAATGCTAAAAAACAGTCAATTCCTCCGCGCATCATTGCTAGAACTGGCTGCTATGCCAATAAAACCAAAATTTACTTACTCAATTCCTTTTATCTCTTTGTTCAAAGGAGAGCTTGTGCACTCCGCTGCTTGCCATGAAAATCCTGCAAATGTGGCAAGCTTCGCTCGAACAGCCCAGGTAAATGGCGTACCATATGGGCATATAAGTGTGTTAGGCCCACACAACTAATACAAGCAAAAATCCTTTCGCAGCTTTAAACAGTATACAGTTCCGGGCTTATGTGCACTCGAACAGAAATTTAGCTGAATGCTTGTTCTGTTTGACATCCTGGGTTCCATGTTGTCAGTATGCACATAATAAAAATTTGCAGTAGGCAATGCACCCTGGATGTTTGTGAAATATGCCAACTGATTGAGCCTTGTCCTGCAGGGCATGTCGCCGGTGCCTTTGGAAGAGCTCAAGGCAGAGCTCTGTCCACGAATCTCTCCTAGGGATCTGCTGGATCTGCTTGAAATGTCTCGCAGAGACAGCTCCAAGCTGCGTCTTCTTGTTATCGATGTGCGTCCACCTGACGAGTATCCTTTGAGCATGAAGTGCTGAGCTGACATGTTAATTTGCTGTGTAGCAATCTAGTCAAAAACACCCACTGGTATTACTTTCATATGTAAATTTTGCAACACAGATGCAAGGACAAGACTACCGTTGCACAAATGCAATCAGATTTATAACTTCTGCAGTCCTTTAATGAAACCATGCCATTGAATATGCTTGATGGTTGCATTAAAATGATGCAGCTTGTTTCAGGAGTGGCTACAAATGACAGTGGGCAGTAGTAAGCAAACTTGATGTACTGCAGTAGAACAGAAAAGTAGGTGATCTTGACAGGTTCAGCACACACAAGAGAATATGGATAGAAGTGCTTACTTGCAGCTCTTTTTGTTTAAAGGAAATTGCAAAGAAATCAGCAAGGGTAAAAGCAGACAAATTCAGGCTGGTACTTGCAAACAAATTGCAGCCTTAGAACAAAGAGATGAAGGTGACATAGAGGTTATGAATGAAATCGTAACTAGGCTGGCTTCAGAGGCAGCAATTGAAGTGAGAAGCAAGGCAACCAGTAGGCAAGCTTTCCCAAGGAACGACAAAGCGTGAAAGTGTCTAACTTAAGAGATAAGACAGAATTTGCGGAACTGTCCAAACTGATCAACAAGGCCAAAATAACGGATATCCGAAATCAGTGACAAGGAAACAAACCAAGATGTACGCACTGAAAGATAGGCAGGGTTATATCATCAGCAGCAGAAGAATTCTATACTGACCTGTACAGTACCCAGAGGAGTCGGGATACTTCCATATACTCCCAGTATTATATAAAATATTCACAAAGATAATTTGCAATAGTATAAAGGCAATACTTGACTTAAGCCAACCAAGGGAACAGGCTGGCTTCAGGAAGGGATACTCTGCAATGGATGACATCCATGTCATTAGCACAATCAGCCTCTCTATATTGGTTTTATAGATGACGAAAAGGCATTTGTTTCAGTAGAGATACCAGCAGTCATAGAGGCATTACGTAATCAAGGGGTACAGACCGCTTACATAAATATCCTGAAAAATATATACAGATTCCGTAGCTACCTTAATTCTGCACAAGTAGGAAGATACCTATAAAGAGAGGAGTCAGACAAGGAGACGCACTCTCCAATGCTGGTCACTGCGTCCTTGGAATTATTCATGCTATTAAATTGGGAAGGCTAGGAGCAAATCGACGGTGAATATCTTGGCAACCTTCGGTTTGCCAATCACATTGTTCTATTCAGCAATACTGCAGATAAGTTACAACAAACGATTGAGGACCTTAACAAAGAGAGTGGAAGAGTGGGGTTGATAGTTACTATGCAGAAGACAAAGATGATGAATAGCCGGGCAAGGGAACAAGAGTTCAGGATCGCCAGTCAGCCTCTAGAGTCTGTGAAGGAGTACGTTTACCTAGGTCAATCACAGGGAACCTTGATCACGAGAAGGAAATCCATAGAAGAATGAAAATTGGTTGGATTGCATATGGCAGACATTGTCATATCCTGACTGGAAGCTTACCATTATCATTAAAAAGTAAAATGTACAAACAGTGCATTTTACCTGTGCTGACATGTGGGGGCAGACAAAGAATGACAAAAGAAGCTTGAGAACAAGTTAAGGACCGTGCAAAGAGCGATGGAACGAATAATGCTAGGCATAACGTTAAGAGACAGAAAGAGAGCAAACAGGTACATCCGACATTCTAATTGACATCAAGAGAAAAAAAATTGAGCTGGGCAGGTCATGTAATGCGCAAGACCATTAGGGTTACAGAACGGGCACCAAAAAAAGGGAAGCGCAGTCGAGGACGGCGTTGGGGCAATGAAACTAGGAAATTCACGAGAGCTAGTTGGAATCGGTTGGCGCAGGACAGGGGTAATTGGAGATCGCAGGGAAAAGCCTTCGCCTGCAGCCGACATAATGTAGACTGATGATGAGGGGGAATAAAAATGTAAACGGCAAGCAACATATGCATTTCAGCATACATCAGTTCTTGTCTACACGTCAAAATGCATGTTACTTGCCATTTAATTTTGCATTTTTATGCATTTTCCTTGAAATAAAAAAAGCAATTGCCAATTTCATCAGAAAGCTGGTGTGAAGAGGTCCCGCAGTGTTAAAGGCGTCGCATCTTGATGGTGCACGAGGCGAGACCGAAAGAAAGGATTAAATAATTCACCGTAATGTTTACTGTCCGTTTTGCCCAGACCAGTCTATGCCAGCACCAACTTGCCTTCGTTGCTGTTGTAGCGAAGTACAACTCTATAAAGACCTTCCACAAGTGTGCTGCACGTGCACATCGGTACTGTGACAGCACGTTGGCAACAATGCAATCTGTCTCAAGCGTTCGTATAATTGCTGTCGCAATAAAACGAGTTGAATTGGCACTTCCGTCGGCGTATTTTGTTTGAGCTGAATTGGTCAATAAAATGGATCTGCTATACAAGTTATCTTGTCCGTCGTTACAATTTTATGCTCCATCTTTATTTCCTTTTTTGATTGCAACTGTTTCTATTGCACCTTAAAAAAAACTTGCACGCGACCAACAAAGATTGGCTTTGTCAAGTCCAACATCCATTCACTTTGCTGTACCTGTGGACAACTATTACTCTTTGAACCACCTTTCTTAGAAACCTCAAGAATGCCTTAGTGGTACCTCCCAAGAATATATCGCAGAAACAATTTTTTAAGAAGACCCAATACAAGTGCAATATTTACCTTTCGCATTGGTGCTCCACTCCGAAGAAGTGGTAAGCTGTGCCCTGCCTTCAGCGAAAGGGTTTAAAATGTAAGTGCACAGCAGGGCTGGCTACAGATGGACTTTGTTCGGCTTAGCGCAATGCACACCTAGCCAAGAGTGAGCGCACGCATACCTTGTGTATGCTACTTGCAAGTGTACCTGTGGTCTGGACTTGAGTTCACGTGGCTCAAGGTTGGCCGATTCGAAATCAGCTAGATTCAATAGCTGCAACTCGGCCAAAGTTTAATTCCTACGTGGGCGAGCATGGCTTGTAGCCAACACAAACTTGTACCTACCGCAGGTATATCTTATAAAGGAATATTTGACTAGGCTACTAAGGCCTACTGTGACACTTTTGCTCTGTTTAATTGTAAGTCTTTGTCAACTGGCCCATAAAGTCACTATTATAACATTACATAATTAGACAGGTTGCAATGCGTCAGCTGCATACCATGAGAAATTCCTTAATGAAAGGCAGGTATCAACGGGGCACCGTTCCTGGTGCCCTGAATGTCCTACCCACCCATTTGGGGGAACCAGCCCTGCAAGGTGGCTGCATGGTGGTCGTGGCAGGCAGCCTAAAGGATCACACTGCTGCCGTCTCTGTGAGTATTGTGCATGCACACTCAGTTCTCCTGCAAGAACTGTCAACCCTTTTATTTAATCGAGTGCACAGTTTTCTTTCCCACCGAGGCTTGTAAGCAATGCAGGTTGGAATGCAGAGGCCATTCAGTAGCAGCGCTTTATCTCAGGAAAGGAAGGGTCTCTGTGTGTGTGGCAGCATGCAAGCGAGGCCTGCTCCCTGCAGGCGGCCAACGGACTGGTGCGGAGTGGTCAGCTACGGGTGTGCCTCCTGCACGGCGGCATCGAGGCCTTGCGCAGCCTCCTGGAGCTGCCGCCCCCCCGAGTGGCCACCCACCAATAAACATAGCTACTGTTCACTCGTACACTACCTCCTCGTTGGGGTTGAACGTGTCGATGTACATGTTCTCCTTTTTATGCATGCGGCGCACATGTGAGCGCAGGTTGTCCCTCCGGGCTGACCTGTAACTGCAGTGTGGGCAGAGGTGCGGCTTCTCGCCCGTGTGCATGCGTCGATGCTGGATGATCTTCTTGAGCTGAATGCTTGCAAATCCACACACGTCGCACACAAAGTTTTCCCCACTGCGGTGCTTTTTCATGTGCTTCTGCATGTCGGCCTCGGTGGAACGGTCCTTGCCACAGATCTTACAACTCAGCTTGACGGGTGCCAGCTTGGCAGCGCCCAGCATGTGTGCCTTCTGGTGCTTGCGGTATGCCTTGTACACGGTGCACGTGTATGGGCAGAAGGGACACCGGTACTCCTCGGCATTGTGCCGGTGTCTCTGCGGGGGGGCCTCGGGCTTGTGGCGCTTCTTACCGCATGGGTGGAAGCCCTCCTGCAGCACATGCTTCATTATGTGTTTGTCCAGCTTGTCACGTCGGGGAGACATGTATGGGCACGACGGACACGAGTACAGCGGGCACAGCGAGCTCTCCTCGGAGCTGGCATAGCTGGCGTTACGGGCCGCCTTGCGCGACACGCCATGGTGCATGCGAGCGTGCTTCTTGAACGCACTGCGGCTTTTGAGCACGGCACCACAGTCCTGGCACTCGTAGCCCACCTCTTCAATGGGGGCCAGTGCACGGCAGTCTTCTTCCAGTGTGGGCTCAAACAGGGCCTCCTCGACGGCCATGTCAGGTGATGGGCCCACCACCACCTCACCCCCTTCAATGATGTCCTCCTGCTTGATCATCGAGTTTGGCACCAGGATGATCTCCCCGTTGGCCTCGCCTTCTTGCAGCAGCATCTGGCTCACTGGCGAGTGCAGGGCGTGGCCTTTCATGAACCCTTGGCCCTCCAGGCTCTCCAGCCCACTCAGCGTCTCCTGCAAGAGGATGCATGCATTATGCTACACACTTGTTGCAATAAACTGAACCATGAAGTGCAGAGGTACACCGTTTGATAGAGTGGCTGCTTTCTGCCCCACAGCCATGCTTGTGCACAATACGGCAGACCTCTAAATAACCTGGCTCCCTTCAAAAGCCCAACGAGCCAGTGAAATTAGCAATTTGCTTCGTTTACTGTTGGACTTTATTATATGCAAATAAGGTAAGATGTTGATGGACCTGCCTACGGAAGGGGCAGCAAATATTTTTGATTATCGGGCAATTGGAAAAAAACAAATCCGAATGACAGAAAAAATCTTTTTAGACCCAGTGACAAAAGATATGTCTCGTCGACGATATCTTTACATCGGCAGTACAATGCGAAAAGCTTTTGCCGCTACGGCTGATAGTGTCGCCCTGCCACAGTGGGATGATGCTAACGGTGTACTGCTCTCCATGGGGTGGCCCGACCAATGTAGTTCCAGAACGCGTCAGACCCAGCAAAAGATAGCAACCCCTGTTGTGTGTGGGGGAGGACTGTGCACATAAAGCCACCACCCTTCTGGGCTCATCCTCGCAGCAGCATACGGTGCGCAAAGCATGATAAGATATCACGCTAGGCGCAGGATGAGTTTGGACTGGTGGCACCTTCATGCGGCACTGTCGCAAATGTTATGGCCTGTGTGACAGCCGGGCGCAACAGGCGTTGCCGCCAGCAATGTTGTTTCTTGTCTTTCACATCTGAAATGTCACATGAAACCAAATCTGATCAAACGTGTTGCGTTTTTGCGTGCACGAAGTTACTGGAACATGACAAATGCTGGTGAAGCCATTCAGTTCAATTGGTTTTCATCACCACCGCCTCACCAGATGAAATGGTGGAAAGCCTGCATATGTGCAGTCTATAGGCAACGGTATGTATCAGTACTCAGCTATTGAAACGTGTTATTTGGAGCACATGGTCGCCTGTCACTTTTGCACTGACTGTGTGTGCTGGGGACATTGAGCTAATGCATCATGGTATACGATGAAAGTGAGAACCTTTGTGATGCATTCTGACTACATTTGGGCCCACGGAAATTATCCAGCGCTCACCAGTGGCGTAAAGAGGCACCTGCACCGTGCGTACCGAGTCTTGCATTTCAATTGCTGAGCACTAGATTTCAGACACTGCTTCACTTCTGTCTAGTTGTTCTAACATTAATAAAGGAGCCGCTCATATGCAGGAGCTTCGTGTTTCATTTGAATTTCGTGGCTTTGCCTCCGCAGGTGCGATGGCTTCGGTAGGCATGAAAGGCAAACACTTCGATTTGTAGTCGTTCCTTTACTCTCCTCTCAGTGGCTCACACTCTTTACTGCAAAGAACTATTTGGCTCATTCTTTGCACATTGCGGTAGTTAGGTTCCTGTCTTGCCCCACTTAGGTAAGAAAAATGAAATAATGTGCGACTGAAGTAGCAATCAAACCTCTGCCGTTGAGCACGGCAGCAGAGTACCCCAACCACAATCGCACGCGTGCGTTTCAAAGCCGGTCGGCTTTTTGAAACAATCGGTGTGGACTGACCCACTTGCATCATCGACATCATTTATTGACCTTTAAAGGCCCCTGTTGGGGTATTATATACATTAAAAACATTCAGCTGGATATGATGGGTAGAATACAGTGACATCCAAACACAAAAAATGCAGTTACAACCAATACACTCAAAGTTACAAAAAAGAAAATACATTAAGACATCAAGACTGAAACCGTTTGTTTGCATAAGCTGAAACTTGGAAGGTTACATTCGACTACTACGTTGTACGATAAGTTGTTCCACCCCTCAATAGCTATTGGCAAAGAGTTGAAGGACTTAGTTGAGCCGTGAAGACAAAGATTGAGGTAATTAAATGGCATGTGCTCGTTAAGTTCCGTGGTTGCAGTTTGTGCTTCGTAAAAACTGTGACGCTGTAAAAACTTCATGATCACCCAAGTTAATCAAGTTTTAACATACACCACATGAAATGGCCGTGTGTACATACAATCGTATGAGACGTATTTGCTGGTGATGTCGCATCCATGTTTCTCTCATGTACAACCCAACAATCGCAATGTCATAAGCTCGCGTCTAACAGCCTGCTTAGAAGTCATACCATTGTTGTCATGTAATAGTCACAATGTGGTTCTCATCATACTGCTGTCACACATACACATGCTTGCAATTGTGGATTGCAAGCATGTATGCTTGCAATTCACAACTACTCCATTTGCATGAACGTGTTGGTCCACTTGGTATAGTTTTGTGGTAGCCAGCTACCTGCTAAATGCTTTGCATAACATATATTTTGCGACGTGCTCACCCGAAAAAAAAAAGAAAAGGCAGCTGGAAAACGGGCTTGTGTTTGAATTTCTGCATAGCAGAAGTATGTTTTCTCGTATATTCGAATTACAATCCGATCCTATCATGCCTATAGGTTGCAAGTCATACTTAATGAATTTTCTGACAAAGTAAACATTTAGTTCAATCACGCATTTACGCTTGGCGGATGGCCTAGAAGAATGAGAATGTATGCTGCACTTTTGCACACGTGCATGCACGCCGCTTGTGGTGGTGGTTCTTGTGCAACGTCTAACGTCCGCACCAGCTTTGCTGTATATCCACTTTCACAGGGTGGAATGAAGGCGGATTTCTTTTTTGGTATATTTTTCCCAGCTCTAGTTGCTCCTGGTACACGACTCTGTTCTGCGTTGATGTCTAACGCAAACACAGCGACGTGTTTATACTCGCCGACTGCTCTCGTCACGCTAAGCGGGGCCCTATAATGTCAAACTATTCCGATATGTTTTTATTCCAATCTTGTGGCATCAAATTTGCTTAACCGCCGACGCAAGCATCGGGTGGTCACCTGCAGGGTTGTCTGAACAGACCAAACACTCTCCTCATTCATAGGAGGTCACTTTTGTTTGCTTGAAAAACGAACAACATTGCCTACACTGATATCATAAAAAGCCAACACTGACACCAAGGAAAACATAGGGGATATTACTTGTGCTTAGTAAATGAAATAAAGAAACAATAAATTATTGAAATGAAAGTGGATGAAAAAACAGCTTGCCGCAGGTGGGGAATAATCCCACAACCTTCGCATTTCGCGTGCGATACTCTACCAATTGAGCTACCACAGCACATAACAGATACAGATGCGAAACGACCCCACTAGATGGTGACACGTGTTCCAACGCAAAAATTTCACGCTTGAGAGTGCGAGCAATTTCATCGTGTATTTTTGCACAATATCCAGACCGCAGTCCCGAAAGAGTTAATGCATCTTTAATGTGTACATGTCACTTTGACACGGGCAAGTTTTTGCGGTTTTGTGACATTGCGTGACAGGCAGGCGAAGTGGGTGCAGCCCAAAAACTTTTTACCAATAGCTGAGGACTAATGACGAAAAGGCATTGAATCAGAAATAACCATTTTTTCTTTTGTTCGATCAAATCATGCATAATCAGTGCGTACACATTATATCAGATGGGGAGCTATCGTAGTTTTCGTGACGTCGCGTGACAGACAGGTGAAGTGGGGGTGGTCCAAAAAAGTTTTTGACCAATCGCGAGGGCTGATTGCAGAATTGCAGTAGATTTACATTATAATCCAAGACTGATGAGTGGGCTAGTTTCTAATTAAAATCGGTGATGCACTGCAGAGAAAAAAGAATTGCAGCAGACAGAGAACAGAAATTCACTGACATATGTGCAATAAGCAAAGCAGTGCGAGAAAAAAAAAAAAAAAAAAAAGGAAAATGTACGTCTCCGTTCATTGTCTAATTTTTGTGCGGCTTCACCAATTTACATGATTAAATATGTGACAATCATGTGCACAGCAAACTAACATCTAGAAAATAACTGCCAGTGTTCCGTGTCTTAGCTTGGCACGGAAAGCTCTGTTAGCATCCCGGGGTGCATTTGCATCGCAATTTGCACTCGTGTTCTACTTCATATACTACCTGATACCATCAGGCCTGCCTTGTACAAGCAGTGACCTTCCTAATGAGCAGACACGAAAACACATTTACCGGTACGTCAGGTCTTAAAAACGCTTCGCTCTGTTGTCTGCTTCACAAGCCAGAGCTCTTGTTGCTGCCATTAAGGAGTTACGACACCCTCCCAGTGCCAATTTTACATAATATGGAACGTCACTAGACAGTGACAATGAAAATTCACCTGGAGTGCCCAAATAATTGCTATTGCAATAATAGTGGTTCCACTGGCAAGTGCAAGTGAACTTATTGAAAACAATTTGCAGGTGCATTGTAGCAGTCAGTTTCTTCTGCGCCTTCTTGGCAATCAATGCAGGCATTTTGTGGCGTCTTGCACGGGTAGTAAACTTGTGTACAACCTCAGGATGTTGATCGCCAAGCACATATGTGTTGGGGATGGGAACGTCGATGAGGCCTTGGGTGTTTGTTTCGCTGTTATCATCATCCGATTCTCCTCAGCCAAGCACATCAGTAACCTCTTCCATTGCAAGGATGCTAGAGTCAATGTACGGGTCAACGCCCTATGTAATACTCGGCCAGTTTTCCTGGATGGCTTCCTGATCTTCCTACTATGTACCCTTGAACATGAGCAATGCACTTCTGCCTTGTGCACTGCTGTTATCTTTGGTAGGAGATGTTGCAGCAACTGCTTTGCGAAATCTGGCTTTTCTACAGCAATTCTCCATCAGCTGTCGATATGTAGCCTTCCAAGACAGACAGCATTTCCAATGTTTAGTAAAGGCCCACTTCAGTTGGACGTTTCAACTGAAGATATAGAAGGAACTTGTCAATCAAGCACCGGTGGTATGCACTGTAAGAGTTGGGGTCGGCCATGTACAAAGGGGTAGCTGGCCCATGCCGTCGTCAGACTGATCCACACTAAGGACGTTGTTCAAGGGAGGAACTTGTTCTCATCAAGAACGAGGAGTACTGGGTTTATTTACAATATCTACATGAAGAGTGGAGAATGTTGAATTCAGCAGTCTAGCATGACTGAAAACGAAGCACACACCGAAAATGTCTGTTTAAGACCCCCTGTCTTCCCTAGATCCCTAGGCCAGGGAAATTGCCATCCAACCTATGTCCAATCGGAGCGCCAAAAGTCGTAGAAGGACCTGCCTTTGAGGGCAAGGGTTTACACTCCCACTTCCGCACCTTAGTTTCATTGAACACAGCAAAAGAAGTGGGGCCTCGTAGACAGGGGTTGTCACGTCTTGGTTCCCGAGATGGCACTGCAGTTAGCTGCCGCAACTGTCAAACGACCGCGATGATTACAGGGGGCCGCGAGAAAATGCCTTAGAACACCCTTTTCCAGGAATTTTCTTTTTCCCTTTGGTTCGTAAAGACGAGCATGAACCAACAAACAATACTCGGCCCGCTGAACGTGTCTTGCTGCATTGGTGCGTTGTTGGCTGATCGTAACAGCACGTTTGACGCTATCGCATTATAACGTTGTGATGCTGCCCTGGTCGAGCAGATATAGGAGTGACATACATTTCAGCGAAAGGAATTTCAATTTCATGTGTGTCTGCTCAATGTCCTCTACACAATGAACGGTACAGTTATCCAAAAGGAGGCATACATGACAGCCAGCACTCTATGCTTCCTTGTTGAATTTCTGCAGCAGGCCCTGAAAGATCTAGCACATCATGCACACCTTCTGAGAAGCATAGGATGTCTCCAACTGCTTTGACTTCTTGAAAAGACGCGGCTTTTTGCTTCTCCTAACTACAAGTGATACACATTTGTTGCTGCTGTTCATGTTAACACTGTAGGGATCGAGGTCCCTTCCCGCGCCTTGTTCTCCCAGCTTGTGTGTTGTGCTTAGTTCTATCTCCGGGAGCCGCCGCTGTAACAGAAACATGGCATACATGGATATGCGCCGGAGCTAATTTCGCCGGAGCAAACCGTGCTTCTCTCACCCGGCCTGAGAGCAGTCCCTACATTGATGTACGCACGGGAAACTGGTGTCATGCAGACTCGCCCTACCGCTCTATTCGTACTCACGTATGGTTCAGCCGGACAGCTTGGTTCGCAGCATTGTCTGCTGACGTCAGCTCTCGCTCGTGCTTGTTTTGGTTGGATTGGTTTGGTCTCGTTTGCGGTTGTTTCTTTACAATGACGAGTCTAAATCAAGACGTGCTGATGTAAAGGTTGTTGGAGATAGTGCGCCATATCCAATTCTGTACGACAAAGCAGACCCTGAATACAAGGACACTAAGGTGAAACCCAATACCTGATTCTCTATTCTTTTGAATGCGGCGACACCGCAAGCGGCAACACCGCAACAGCAGGAAGCATACTAACACGATTATGATCAGTGGCAATGGCTTCATCCGCTTGATAAGACATGACTGATGTTAAGAATGCAGGACAAACAACATAAACACAGCACCGATCTTTCAGCAGACGAAGGAAAAAACAGGCGAGCATGCAGAGGGAAGCAGCCGCGAAGGCCCAGTCTGGCCTCGGCATGTCCGCTGCTTCGGTGGCAGAAGTGATCACCGCCATCCATCAAGCTGGCAGGAAAGCAACTCCGCTTCCCTCCTGCCCTTCCTCGCAACCACGCTCCCCTCACCCTCCCTCTCAACTTCCTCACCTCTGACGGTCTCTGTGCATGTCCACCTCCATGCCGCCAGCTCTACCAGCCCAGCGTCAGCTTAGCCCGCTCCCTGAAGTTTTATTTTCTGCCGTTATAGGGAAACGAGCATTAGCCAGCGTGTATTGTGCACCACAATATTTCACGACTCGCACTGTTTGTGCATCATGCTATGGTGCACAAATGCTTCAAGAACAAGTCCTGCTTTTAATCCGAACTTCTTTTAATTTGAACAAATTTCCAGGTCCCTTCGAGTTCGAATTATCGAGATTCGACTGTATTTTATCTTACTTCAAAATGGTAAATGAAGTAGACTTACAATGGGGGAAGAATGACATAATAAGCACTTATTTAGATGAACTTAATAGAAAACTTAACCCTTTCAGGGTCAATGATGTAAATATACGGTGCCGCGAACGAGTCCAAAATGGTTGATGCCGTATATTATGGTGCTGCTTGTACGTTTATAAAGCGCGCTGATTTCCCAACTTTTCTTTCGTGGCATGTGCTGCCACTGTGTGGGAATACGTGGAATTTCTTTCTCGTGCCTCCCTCTCGGTTTTCCTTGCATGGTTTGTTTTAGAGCTAGTTTTTTTGCTCCGGCGCGTCTAGATACTACAGCTTGCCCATTGGCGCGCGCACGGGCGGCAGTTAGTGTGGGTTTTGTATTGCGGGTGGTTTCGGCTTCTTGCGCTTGCAAAACTGATGGCTATTTCATTACTAATCGCTCAAAGGGCGACCGCCTGTCATTTGCTTGTTTATATTGCTCACAGGCATGCGCATACGAATGATGCCACTGGGCATGCGTTGCCTTTCTTACCTTTCTTTTTTTCGAGAATCGCAAGAATTAATTGCCTCTGGTTGGTGATAAGATGAAGGTCAGCGGAAGTTTGTCAAATGTTTTGCTTTTTGACGGGCACACAACCACACAGTTTTCTTGAGTGCGCTCACCTACGCATTTCAATTCACTGTAAATATTAGTGTAAGAGCAGTAACATTTGAGACTTGTGAAATATTCTCATGTGCGCATTTTCTAAGCCTTAAGGGGGACGCGGCTTTCGCATCGCAAGAAATGGCCAAAAAAGATTTTCTTGAAAATCACATTTTCAGTTTCCATAACTGTTTTTCTATCTGATTCCCCAATCCCATCACTGTAAACCATGTAGAAGTGCTCTAAAAAATTGTTTTATCAGCCAAGGTGGCAAAAAATTTCCTGGAAATCAAGAACAGCATTTTTCAAGCCACAATATCTTTGGAACGGCGCGACCGAGCGCCCGCAATCTTGGTCTCGTTGGAAAGCACATTTCTCAGTCTTTAAATTTGCCCCTTCAGCTATCTGCTCTGTACAGAAACAAGCACACAAAAAGCAAATGATTGAAGGTCGTGCAGGAGTTTGTGATTGGCCGCGCCCGCCACGTGACTCCAGCGCGGTCCGCCATTGGTCTGGTGCTCACATTATCTGCTCAGCTCTTGGCACTTTGCGAGTCTGGAAGCCTCCACTCGCCGTAATCTCGACGTGTCAAAACGGGCGCTATGCGCACATCGCAGTAGCGTGGCCTATCCCTATGTTTGTGGACGTCTCAGACCTGCGGCTAAGCATACTGAGCATCGGCGGCGTGGCTAAGCCTTTCAGCACTCAGTGTTTCGGAATTCGTGACCAAGCACATTGCGCACACAATCCTCGGACCTGTGGATTTCCTCATACATCTTCCTCAGACTTCCTCATACATCTACTCTATGGAGCACAGTAAAACCTTGTTAAACCGTACCCGCTTAAGCAGTAGTTTCATTTTAAAAATAGTAAAGTCAAATCCCCTACCCAGCGGCCACTGAACACAATGCATTTTGTATAGATATAAACCATAGCAGCTTATTGCGTACATATCAGTTAACATGTAGTGTTTTCACGGCAGTACGTCGTGATTGCAATCACGGCGGCAGGTCGGCCCGGCAGAACAATGAGTGTTGGAAAATCAGGTGTTATGGTATTCAATGAAAAGAGTGATCTGACAGTGACAATACAGGGCCAGGAAATACCTCACGTAAAAGAATATAAATACCTTGGTATATAGATAAATGTAGGCAATAGATATGTTGAAACAGGAAAAAACGACAGCAATGTGGAAGAGAAATGCGGCCATAATGAAACACGGAGCACTATGCAGACACAACACGTACGAGGTGCTCCGGGGTATGTGGAAAGGTTTAATGGTTCCAGAACCCACATTTGGAAATGCGGCTGTTTGCTTGAAATCATGGGTACAATCAGGACTCGATGCGAACCAAATGTCAGTGGGATGCTTCGCATTGGGCGCTCAAGGGAAAACTACAAATGAAGCTGTGCAGGGTGATATGGGCTGGACAAGTTTTGAAGTGAGGGAAGCTCACAGTAATTATGAAGAACAACTAAGGAATATGGAAGAAAGTAAACGGGCTGGGAGAGTGTTCAGGTATTTGTACAGGAATAACATTGACTCACAGTGGAGGAAAAGATCTAGGAAGGTTACCAGCGAGTATGCGGCCTGTATGGTGAGCAACACAGCAACAAAGAAAGTCAAGCAGAAAGTCAGAGAGGCTGAGATAATCTCATGGGTGGCGACAATGGAAAAAAAACCTGCTACGAGTAACTACTTAATAAGAAAAATCTAAATCGGGGAAGAAACAATTTATGATAACTCAAAGGGAAGCTTTTACTTTTCGAAGTGAGATCAGGATGCCTTAGAACACGCACTTATAAAGCGAGTTATAAGAAGGAAAAAGGAACATGTGCTTCCTGCAGTAAAGCTAGGGAAATGATGGAGCATGTTTTATTAGAATGTGAAGATATCTACCCAGCAGTTGATTTAGGAATCACTGGCCTCCTTGAAGCCCTTGGGTTCAGTGAGAGCAGGGGAAGGTAAACATGTCCGCAATAGAGATTAGTAAGAAGCGATAGGAAGATTGGTGGAAGAAAAGCAGGGAAACGACCAACAATGGAGGCATACAAAAACAAAGTTCACAATAAGGGTTCAGAAACTTTGGTTGTGGGAATTCACCGTGATTATTTTTTCTTTTTTAACATAGATAGGTAGGACATTAGACAATAAAATAACACGAGCTTGGTGGCGCAACCCACTGCCCCTTTCCAAAAGGGACGCTCATAACATCCATCCATCCACATGCCAGAGAGCGTTGTGGCCTGCATTATGGCGTTGTGCCAGCTAGGACTCGTGTCATGCCGAAACTCGGACAAATATCGGTGCTCAGCATAGAAGAGAAATTTAAAGGGGGACGTGGCCCTCGAAAACCGAAAAATCGCGAAAAAGTAGATATTTTAAAAACAATATTTTTGGGTTGTATGTCTCATAAACTACCTGTTCTGTAATTATCAGCACCCAATTCAACCGCAAAGTACCCCCCAAAGAAAAGCTACTTTTGAGGCCATCACGGCCCACAACACACGCAAATGCCGAAATTAAGTCAAACTTGGCGCACGCACCATTCCCGGCGCATGCGGCCTGCCCGCACCATCTTGGTGTCGTTTTGACTATGAATTCTTTGTCTCTATACTTGCAAAATGGCATCGTTGGCGCAGTTGAGGCACTATTAGCGTTTTCCCGCCATGTGATGCGGAGCGCTGATTGGCCGGAGCAGTGCACTCAAATCCCAAGGGCTAAAGCGGCCTGCCATTGGCTGCTGCGCGGGCGGTGGTGGCGGCTGCTCCCTTTGATGCCGCACTCGCGTCGTTGTTGCCCCGTGCTCCGTCTGCCTCAACAGACGCCTGCTTGCGAGTTGCTCATCTCCTTGTGCTATCATTTAGATTCTTTTTTCGCTAGTTCTTTGCTGCACGTAATGCCGGCAACAAAGCCCAAGACAGTGCAGATGTTCGGTGCATGGAAGCACGATATGGGACTTGTACGAGCTTCGAACTTCCGATCTTCTGCAGCGAGTGCTGACTGGGTAGACGCTTGCAGCGGCAGAACTGTGCTGTCGGCTGTGGCCAGTCGAGAATATGACACATTGAGTGTGCCTGGAGCTGCAAGAGCAAATTAGAAGCTCCGCACGAGCTTTCCAATAAAAACACGTGTTTGAGGCCCGTTTTCTCGCAATGGATTTTTTCGCCAGTAGTGGTGCTGGGGAAAGCAATATCTCAAGAACCGCTCTTCAGGTTTGTGTGCCGTCTTTTTTATTCTGTTCCTGAATGACTTTGCCAGGATGTAACAAGCTTCCTTTTGTTGAAAGCTGGTGTAGTTAACTTATAACAATCAATTTTTGATGAATGTGGTCATTACTGGCTACATCAAATCCAAAGTTGTGTTAAAATTTTTTGGAGGGGAAATTAAAGAAAAGGGCTTTGTAGCCCCCTGGGATATCTATCATGGAATCATCACAGTGAATTTCAGCTTCCTACGATGTCCTGGCATTTCTCCAGGCTCTTCTTCAGGCATATACATGAACCACCTAGTTAGAGCTCATTAACTCTGGAACTAATAGACACATCTTCATGAATCTTTGCAGTTCGGTGGTGTGAAAGTACCCTGAAAGTTTCATCCGGATACCTCAAAAAATAAAAAAGTTCGCTCTTCAGGGTAGCCTCACCCCTTAACATTGTTCGTGCTATTGAATTTGGCACGAAGTCGGCGCTGGCATGTGAGAGGAATCTGTCGTCGACTACAGTGTGTCGTATTTGGAATGTGAAGGAGTTGCTTGGCAGTGTTGCTGCGACTGCAAAAAGATGTCGACTACAAGACTCAACTTTTCTCCATCGTTGCTCTTGTTATTGCCGAAGCAAGACCTAACGATAGTGATGAAGACAACACTGAAAGCAACAGCACAGGCGATTCACGCCCAACAGTGCCAGAAGCTGTGCGTTACGCCAGCCTTATGCGGTTGTTTGCCGAGAAGAGGGCTGGGCGGAAAAGCTGGCTTGCAGCTTGAGTTTGAGACCACTGTAGTCGCTGCTAGGACGCCACGGCATCGAATGAAAATAACAGACTTTTGTCGTGCAAAGTGAATAAATACTGCATGTTTTTGCCTTTTCATCACACTCTCTCCTGATATTTTGGTTAAGCAGTACTACCGTTCAGTACATACTTTTTCCAAGCTCTGGCCGACTGCGGTTTAACAAGGGCTAGGCTACACCATGGCATCAAACAAAAATAACAGACTTTTGTTGTGCAAAGTGAATAAATACTGCATGTATTTTGCCTTTTCATCACACTCTCTCACAATATTTCAGTTATGCAGTACTACCGTTTAATACGTACTTTTTCCGAGCTCCGGCTGACTGCAATTTAACAAGGTTTCACTATATGGCGGTGCCGCGAGGACTACCCAATTATCAGGAATGTTCGAAAAGTCTGTTGTTGACTGTAGTTGTGACATGTGGTTGCGGAGAATGATAAAACTGTGCTGATGCTAGCTTCTGAGACTGAGTGGCATGATGTGCCAATGCAATCGTGGGCACCCTTTCTGAAGGACTGAAGGGAGAGCTATACAGTCTAGCCCGGTTATAACGAAGCCAATTATAGCGAAATAGCGGTTATAACGAAGGGATTTCAATTTCCCATTCCCATTTTTGCATTTTCAATACATTTTGGGTCCGGTTTTAACGAAGTAAATAAGAGTGTGTCAGCAGGTATAACGAAGAGATTTAATACCAACCGAAAAATAATCTGTCAATCAACACATTTTTGCGTCCTTGAGGCAATTTTTTCCGTGAAAATAAGAGCAAAATTCGGCTGACAGCGTCCTTTCGTGGCGCCGTCTGCTCTCCCGCGGAGCAAAACGTTGCTTCACTGCATTGCATGGCACGCCGGTCTCGTATTGCGCCGTCCTTGAACGGCGTCACGGCGTAGAGCGGTAGAGCACGCCGCGCAGGGGAAAAATGTAAAAAAGAAAAGAGATGCTTTTTTTTTTGATGACGTCACGGAGAGTGGCCGTCTTGGCCAATTGCGGTTCTCTATT
This sequence comes from Dermacentor variabilis, assembly GCF_050947875.1. Taxonomy (NCBI): domain Eukaryota; kingdom Metazoa; phylum Arthropoda; class Arachnida; order Ixodida; family Ixodidae; genus Dermacentor; species Dermacentor variabilis. The sequence goes on along the minus strand of NC_134571.1, from coordinate 5,136,144 downwards.
TCTCCCGGGCAGTTGGCGCCACGGCTGGACTGCAGTCTGCAGGAGGTGTGGCAGCGCACGCTTTGTTTTATGTCGGTGCCGCGGTGCGCAAGGCAGGGAGAAAGCGCGGCAGCATTGTGCATGTTGGAAGCGCGGCTCATTTTCATCGTTTTCGCGGATCGTTGTATGCTGTTTATTAAGACAGAGTTATTCGACTTGATCTAGCTGATGAACGGACAACTGAGCGCAGTGTCGCACTGTTCCAGGTTGGGAGCACGGCAACGCTACTGAGATCGCGCGTGACGCCATTGTCACTTGTTTTCTGCCTGCATTGATGCCATCACGGTTTCCTGTCTTGTTCCGCTTCTTATATTTTGTGGCCGCTTCGCCTCAGTGGACCTACTTAGCTGTCCCCTTTCTCGGAACTGACTTCATTTCTCTGCAATGTCGAGCCTCGCGAGCCCCAGCACTTCGACGGGGAAGAGAAAGGTGCTGTCATTGAAGAAGAAGCGCGCCATTTTGGATGAAGTGCGTCGAAACGTCAAGAAGAGTGCTATCACACGGAAGTTTGACATTGCACAGTCCACGCTTTCAACAATAATCAAGAATGGTAGCAAGATCGACGCCGTTCTCGATGCCGACGTTGGCAGCAGGGACCGAAAGAGGATCCGATGCACCACTTACGGCGACGTAGAAGCCGCACTTTACAAGTGGTTCGTGGACGCGCGATCGAAGAACATCCCGCTCAGTGGACCCATCATTCTGGCGAAGGCCAAGGACTTGGGCTTCGCTCTTGGCCATGGAGACTTCCAGCCAGGAAATAAATGGCTCCAGAGATTCAAGGACAGGCACAACATCACATGTAAAAACATCGTCGGGGAGGCTGCGTCCGTTGACCAGGGATCGCTCCAGCAGTGGATGGCCAAGCACCGCGATCGTATCCTTGCGTATTCCGATAAGGACATCTACAATGCAGATGAAAGTGGACTATTTTTCCAACTGCTGCCATCAAACACTCTCGCGGCCAAGACAGACAAAGGCGTGGGAGGAAAAGAGCAAAAACAGTGTCACCCTGCTAATCTGCGCGAACATGGATGATTCGGACAAGCGAGACCTGTTGGTCATTGGAAAGGCCAAGAAGCCACGCGGTTTCGCCAAGGTGCTGTCTATGTCAGTGACGTATGAGAACAATAAGAAGGCATGGATGACGCGAGACATTTTTGGCAAGTGGCTCGCCGACTTCGACAAGGAGATGGTCCAAAAGAAGTGCAAGGTGCTGACGTTGCTTGACAACTGCAGTGCGCATCACGTCAGCGCACACTTGAGTGCTGTAGAGGTTTTGTTCCTGCCCCCAAACACTACCGCCAAGCTGCAGCCCATGGACCAGGGGGTTATTGCCAACTTTAAGGTCCACTACCGGCGCCGAGTGATCGAGCGCCTCCTGATTGATGTTCACACTGCCGACAACGTGGCCGGCATGAAGGTGCCTTTGGTAAAGGCGATTTTCCTGGAGGGATGTGAAGCACCTGACCATCGCCCACTGCTTCGAGAAAGCCGGCTTCTCCTGAAGCAGCAACGCGGAGGGGGCGCCTGCTGGGGACGAAGCTACCGCGATTGACGTCGCTGCAACCGCTGATGCTGCCGCCGCGACGGCCTGCTTGGAGCAGCTTTGAGATTCCGCTAGCGACTTGAACCTTGTGCCTGCGTGTCTAAGCCACATGGACTTCGTTTTCGCCGACGAAGACCTTGCTGCCACCGAGGACTTCACGAGTGAAGAAGTTGCTGGGAGTGTCATGGAAGAGACCTTGGCGGACAGCGCCTCCGACAGCGAATGCGACGATGCTAGTTGTGCCCCTAAGGCGGTCACCTCCACAGCGGCCATCGCAGCTGTTGACACACTACGGATGTACCTCGGGAGTCCGGAGTTCGACCAGATCTTTGGTTCGCAGTTTGGTGGTATGGAAGCCGCAATCCTGAAGTCTGCACTTGCGAAACGTGTTCAGGGGACGCTGGACCACTTCTTTCAGCGGCAATAAATCGGTATGCCCATGTTTGCATTTTTTTTTCATAGTCCACATATTATGAAATAGCGGATATAGCAAAGCGATTCCCGATTCCTGCCGACTTTGTTATAACCAGGCTAGACTGTACTCGCGGACAACTTTTCTTGGCTATGAAGTGAAAGCTACGGGGGTGGATTGATTGATTGATTGAAAAACTTTATTTAATACTTAGGAAAGATAAGGCAGGGGGAAGGGTGGGTCCCTAGTCCAGGACTCCAGTGGCCCTTGCTGTAGGCTCAGCCTGGTCTAAAAGGCCCTTCTGGGCCTCCAAGGCAGCTTGAGCGAGGACGGGCTCCCTGAGTGAGGTCAGTATCATGGGCGAGTTTATGTTTGGTGACCTATATGTACATTTCCACATAACGTGGGGAACAGACGGCAGCCCCCCGCACCAGGTACATTGACCGGTATACATGGTTGGCCACATTGCGTGCCACAGTCCCAAGTGCAGAAAGGTCCGAGTCTGTAGTTTTCTATATATTCCGAGTGTGTTTTTACTCCGAGCTGCAGATACGGAAACGCACAGATTTGTCATTCACGACGCCTGTACGCAATGTAGTCACGGCACGCTCGGCACCGGTTTCGGTTTCACCAACCTCGCACAACTGACTTCTTTAGTGAAGGCAGATACAATTAACTAGCCGTGAATCAATGTCTATTCTCATCCAATATTTACAAAGTTTTCAACAGCGCACCTCAGAGCCTCCGTTGGAGCTCTAAAGCAACTGTATGGCATCAGTTAGGACATGGACGCGCAAGCACCACTGGCATCGGTAGAGCCGACGCAGCAGTCAGCTCGCTCGCTCACTCTTTGGTACATGCCAAAGGTTGCGATGTCCAGCTGAGTTCGCTTGGTTTCTGCGCAGACACTGCAAACACTTTTTTTTGTGTGTGTGCTTCAACACTCTTTTGTTGCTGAAGTTAGTCAACGGCCTCTCAGGGAGTTGACTGGCGGTACAGCAAGCGACAAACGCTTGCCAGAAGACACGGACGCCATTTTGCACTTGATGAATGTGAAAAACGTGCGATGGTTTCGGGTGTGCAAAAACTCGTAAAAGCTAACTAAAAATAAATAAAATGCCAATAGCTGACTGGTGAATGTGGTGTATCGTTTCAAACTAGGTGCTGTAAAAAACAAAACAAATATTGTTTTCTATTTCTCATGTACAAAAATGTGAAGAAAACTGCGGGACTACTTCCAGCAGCGATGAAAGAGGCGCGCTTAATTTTCGTAGCCTTCGCTTCATAGCCAAGAAAAGTTGTCCGCTAGTATAGAGCACCATGCACGTGCTGATCAAATGATTTTTGCTGAATCAAGAGGCATATCCCTAAAATATGTTCTGTCAGCCACGGGTCTAGTGTTGCAACTTGACCACAGTTATGTACAGCCATGCACAGTGGACTGCTCACCTGGTGCTTTTCTCGGGCCAAGTCCATGTGAATAACTTGGTTGGTGGGCAGCACTTTCATGTCGGGGCTGTCATCAGTCACGATCTCACCCACGATATCAGGTCCTATTTCATCACCCTCCATGATAATCCCATCAGGACCCTAGAATGCAATTGGGATTCAACTTTTAGGAACTGGGCAAATGAAAACTGTGCTAATGCTCCATTTAAAACCTTTTTCTCTTGCAACCACACACTCCATTATCTTGATAGAACGGCATGCTCAGCAGATCAATATATTGACTATACCAATACCAATAAGATAAGCCAAACAACAGCGAACTATTTTTATTAAGTATCAATTATGCACCATGCCAATATTCACAGTCATCTGCTAAGGTAAAATGAAATGAAGCTTAATTTCTTTCCATTACTTTGACAATCACCATGCACTGACGGAAATGATAACCAGCCTTTTCAAGTGCAATTTTGTCTCAATGTGAAAAATATCCGTACAGTCAGCAACACTCAATCTTTGAGCCTTTCTGACACCAGAAATAAAATAACTTGTGCGAGGTTCAGAGATGCAACCATATAGGACCCAATGTTTTACACCAGAATGCTCAGAGTCATGGCGTCTGTTAAAGGCTTGCCTTTCATCCAACCAGTCAGTAATGAGCTTCAAACAAGCCCACAATGGTGTGCTATGGTCATCTCATTACGATGCCTCACTTTGGAGCCAAGAGCTGTATTCGCCAAGCAGCTGTGGGCACTCCAGAACATTTATGTTTCATCACAAAACTGGCCATCAATGGGTTGTCCAGACAATGGTAGCAAAAAAGAAAAATGAGAAAAGGAAACATTAGAGAAATGGCATCACTACTGGAATTGGAAGTGAGACTTCTCCAAGTGTGCCATCAGTTTAAGTGAAGCACTAAAAGCAGCAATGTGGCACCCAGTGTTCATGCCATAGTCTGATGAAAACCTCGCAATCAACTGACACTAACATCACAGGAAATTTCACAGATGCCCAGTGCCACCACATGTGTGTGCTTGCTACTCTTAGCATCTTTGGTGGCATCATCTACTCAGTCAATGAACACAAAGAAAGAAAGAAAAAAAAAAAAGAATATGCTTGGTTTATCACAGTGTCCTTACAAGAGAGCTGTTTGCTGTGTTACATGTTGGTCAACACAGAGTTGATGAGATTGGCCAAATTTTTAAAAGACAGTCATAGCTGCTTTGCAGTGCCTTTTATGCGAGGTCAGCATACTAACCCCCGTATTGAAAAATGCGTAAAGTGACCCGACAACTGACCAGGATGTGTTGTGCACTGATGGAAATGAAATGACCATGATTTATGGTGGTAGAATCCGGCGTGTTGTTTGATTTAAGTAGGAATTATAACTTTAAATCGGCAGAAAAAAAAATCACAAGAACCAGTAAGTGGTGTGGCCTGACAGTGAAGTCCTGGCACTTCTGCTGGGGTATACAAGATTATTGTACATAAGTCGGCTGTTATTAAGTACAGCATACTTATTACTTAAAACTGCAGTTCATATATATTATCAGGCTTTTGCACTTTATCTGACACGTATTACAAAGCAAAAAAAAAGTGCACACGAATGAGCCACACTGCCTTCATGGTAACAAGTGGAGCAGCGTGGAGCAGCAGAGTGGGCAGAGCTGTTCAATGCATCATGTACAGCGCTGTTGTACATGTGTAAGTTAGCGAGTTAGTACCCAGAGTTCCGTGGTCTCTGTGAGATGCAAAATGCCATCAACGAATTGTGCTGTGAATGGGTGTCAGCACTGCAATAATAGGTGGTGCCCAATTTCATGCCTATAGGGTGGCGCCCTCTGGGTTTTAAATGTGGATGTTAAAGGTTATGCTTTTGCTAGCTGAATGTGGCGGAAGCAATCACAAACATCAGGTTTTGGACACCCTATAGCAGTAGTGGAATATTCTACCACTTACCTTGGCTTGGCTAAAAAAGAAGCCTGGCGCATGCACCCAACAAAAGCATGGCCTTCGAGACCAGTTAGTGTTACTTGGAGCAAGCCGTCAATGGGGCGTAGATTCGGACACTATATATTATTGTAAATCTAATTCTACACTTCGTAGAACATGAATCGCAGGAACATCAGCTTGATAAACAAAATATCACTTTCTTACAGATAAAGCAATACTTCTTGTCTGTTTCCCATCAATGCCGGCACATAATCGCTATCGTGCTCACTTATAACTTTCCAGCATGTTTCTTGAGCACGACTGCATCCTCAATGCTGATTGGAAAATTCTGATAAATGTGTCACACAGCATTTTCCGCTTCACCATTCTATGATTGGACACTCAAACCAGTACGCTTTCCATTGCACTAAAAAACGGGTACCATAAAAAATAATTCACCAACAATTATGATACTCCCTAATGTTAAATTTGAGCGAAGTTGTATACATGTTAGCCAAAAAAGTATTTGAAGGTCCCGGCGCGAGCATCCTCCTATTGCTTACTACAATATTTTCTCATTTCATGGCCGAATTAAATGAAAACTAAAAGCGTTGTGTCAAAAAACTTTTCTGCTCATTTTAATACGCTTCACAGTGAATTAGTTCCATGCACTTTTTTATGCTGTCCACAAACAAAACAAAAAAGGAGAGTAAAGTTTCAAACATGGCCCAAATCAGAAAAATTTTGTAACTTTGATGCATCTTGGAAAGTTTTCCATTTCACACAGAAACTTGAAAAAATAGACAAACAGGACATTCTCTTTGCAGCATTTATACAAAATATTATTTTCCTAGGTGAAATGCAAGCGAAGAGAAACACAGTTAAATAAACAAGCCTTTCTAAAGAAAAGCTCACTTTTGAGAAATAAAATAAAGAAAGCTCTGGTTCCAATTTTTGAAAAATTTCTGGATGGGAGTCCACTTATGTCAGGCAAAACATGGGTGCAATATGTTTGCTTTTTTGCTTTATTCACAAAATCTAACGGGCCAAAGCGGCCAATGTTGAGTGTGCTTGCTTCAGAACCTTTGTTGGTTGTCTATCAGTTTGCATTGTAAAATCTAGTTCCAATTTCTTTGGTGATTCAGAACTTCGCTCTGGCAGCTTTGCAACAGAAATGCACTACTGTCAGATTTTATTTGTGTCTAGCGTGTGCGTGCGCCACCTTCTAAAGTGCTAACACGTACCGAATTTGCAGCCTACAACCTCTGTGGGCATTGCCCTTACGCCTCCATTACTTGCTTGTCAAGAGAGCATGCGAGACCCCATGAGTGCATGTCGTGGCTGACTTTGCCAAAACCCACCTGGTGCACCCAGTAAATCACCTATGAGCGGTGCTAAGGCAGGCTAATCTGTAAGCAATGCAGAGTTTCCATAATCAGCAGGTGTGCCATTATGGAGGTGCTACTTCACTGCCTGCTCCCCATCCCCCACATGCAATGGATACTGGAACCTTCTTCGGCACTACTGCTTGCGACTGACACAGTGCCTTTCTGAAAACTTATCTGAGTCAGTTCCCGAGCTGATTATTTTGTTTCCCGTCTTCCTGTCTTACCTCGACCTTCACCTCTGCGTTTCAGCTGTCAGAAAAAGTGCAGTGCGGCATGACTGAGCCAAAAGCTGCTGAAGCTGCCTAATTTATGTTTCATGAATGATAATCAGCTGTGCGAGCACATCATGTTCTCCATTACACCACTGATGTGCAGGACGAAGCATACAGGGCTAGGCCCACTTGCTCGTTCACATCTAACGTTTTTGCCACGAGCTTTACCAAAGGCACACATAATGCCAGAAACATGGCTCACAAAGAGCATGAACTTCAATCTAATAGCCAATCACTGTGCATGTGGTTATAATGACCTATGCTAAATTGCACACCTCAAATTTTCTTTAAACAAACTAATATGGTGCATCTAATACAGCTGCAAGCAAGCGACACGAATAACTACGATGGACAGTAACCTTTTTCTCTATGTACGGAGCACCATTGCGCATCATGCGCAATGGTGCAAAGTTACTGCATTGATCGTGCCGTTGCAAAGCCAGCATGGCCACCCAACTCATTGTAGTCACGACGGCAGTCTCGTTGGCTGAAACGCCCTGAACGAATGTGGCTATAAATGCACCACAGTTTGCATTGTATTGTGTGGTAGCTTCCCAATTTTCACCCCACTGAAACTACGTCCTGGTGCACAATGGAGCGACAATTTACAGGCGGCGCAGATTGGTGCAGCATTCCCACCAATGCACATGAACAATATACTAAGACTGTTGTGTTAACTATCTTTCTTCACCATTGGCCATGCAAGCTCACGTTTCACACTTTGTCTGCACAAATGCCATCATAGCAACCAGTCATGTAGTATTACCACTGTGTTCAGCCTGTGCAAAACAAGACAGTCACAGGCATTGCGGCACATGCCACGATAGTTTGATAAGAATATTGTGATCATGTCTGCAGCACATTAAATGGTTGCGGGCCAGAAAATATATGGCTAAGCATAACTAAAAATTAACTGAACCTATAAGAGCTCCAGTGCAATCAAGAGCTGACCTACCTTCCATAAATGCGGTGCGTCATGGTTGCAAGCATGACTGGTGTAGTGTCAGTGTGTGTGTGCTCTAGCAGGGCTTTGCATTTTACCAATGAGATCACAGAGACAAACATGACAAATATGTGACCTCACTGCAATGGTGTTGCGTACATTTCAATGCTGATATGGTGTCCATTGTTACGAGCAACAAGCGTGAGCTTCTTTTGCACCCCCTTCAATTTTGAAACTCACCACAATGTGCCGATATTTCACAATAGCGACCACTGGCATGTGCTTGAATAACACTACGGCCAATTTGAAGTGACCGCTGAAAAGCAACAATTCCCTGCAAAATAATAATGTTTTGCCACTGAAGTGAGCCCAGAACTAGTGAAGACCTGTAGTCACCTGTGAGTAGATAAGGGTGTTCATATTGATAATAGAGGATGATGAGACAACCGACGCCGACACAGGAGGCAGCATCTCCTCCTCGGTGCCCAGGGTCTGCATGTCCTCAGGCACCACTTCCACGAAGTGGGTCGCTGCCTCCATCATCTTGGCAAACGTCAGTCAGGCTGCTTTAGGCTTCCATGCACTGGGACAGCATCAAAACTCGTTATGGCATCCCTTCACACAAACATTAACCAGTGCACTGAAATGTCAACGTATGATGCGTCATCTAGGTAGCATAGTTTAATCACCAAGTTACATGTATGCATCCTTCCCAGCATTAATTAATTTTCATGACGCCTAAATAAAGATAGCCACCAGTCTATTCTACTTGTCCAATTTCAAATGTTTCACGTACAGTGGCGTGGCTAGGTCGTCTGGCACCGGGGACTCATAGGTCTTCTGTCACCCCCCTCCCCTCCCCCCGTGTAGCCGGCGGAAAGAGGGGTGTCTTCAGACGTATATGTCACCCCCCCCCCCCACACCCCCGTTGCTACGCCACTGTTCACGTATCAAAACCACGATCGGTGGCGGGAGTATTAATTTTGACCACCTGGGCTTCTTTAACGTGCGCTCAGTGCACGTACTTAGGCGAGCGCGTTGTTGCATTCCGCCCCAATGCGGCCGCCAGGATTTCACCGTGTCGACAGAACCAGCGCGAACTCCAATCAACGACGGCATATCATGCTGCAACGCGCTTCCCCGGCTACCAAGTTAACGGTGATCTTGGAAACAAGCGAGACTCGTAACTTGCGAGTCATAACCAGATCGACATGAAAGCGTGGTCACATGCAGGTGCAATTATTCATCGAAACTTTCTACCGCTGTGTGCAGGCCGCGCGGAACAGATCAGGTAAAGGCACTCTTAATTTCGCTTAACGCCGGCTGACAGCACACAAAGAGGCGCTCCCTTACAGGAACAGCGAAGTTTCTTTTATCTTCATATCTAGCGAAAAAAATAATGTTCAGCATGTGCATCGGCTCTAGAAGCTCGCGAGGCAAGCACGTAAATAAATAAATAAAATAAAAAAAAACATGCAGGAACCAACCGCCACGCTTCTTCCACTCCCGGCGCCACGACGCCGAGAACACGCGACGACGGCCCAACGTGCTCGCCGGCATAGCCCTCGTACTCGGCACTCGCTAAGGCACAAACCTTGTCCAAAACATTATGGAGCCGACTGGGCAAACGCCCTTGCCGCGCGCATTGCTTCGCCTGCGACGACGAGAGAGTGCGAGGCGCACTGCGAAACGCATCGTGCACGCGGGGCGCAAAAATGCCCCCAGCCGGCCCTGCGCGAGCGAACGCCAGCGAGGCAGCAAGCGAACAGAAAACAAGCGCCAGCGCAGTCACCAACAGTAAACCATGAGTAAACTGTGACGCCGCCAAAAAAAAAAAAAAAAAAAAAAAAAAAGAAAAAACCCGGAAGAAAAGTTGCGAAACAATCTCACAGACAAGCTTCCCTCTCTCACCATTATTACAATTTTTCATGCCCCCCCCCTTTTTTTTATCGCTAAAAGGCAACGACATATACCCATCGACCAAATGCACTCTCTCCGATTTATTTTCGCTTTATGTATTTCGTTTTCCTCAGGTGAAGTTGCTGCTGAGAAGCAGCGGCGGCGTACAAGGCAAGCATGCAGAACGTCAGTCGAGCGGGCACCGCTGGTTACCAGTTCCACTACAGCTGAATTAACGCACGTCTGCCCTAAAACATTTCACGCAGGAGTTCCAATCATTAAAGGAATATCAAAATCGTCACGGTTGTCGGCAACGGCACGGGCACAAGCACTGACTGGCTGCGCTAGTCGACTAGCAAAATGGCGCCTCTACAACGGCGGTCGGAAAAATATCTTTTAGGCTTACATATGCTTTGGCCTAAATTTAGGCCTACAATACTCACCTGTGTTTTAGTCGATGAAGGTTTCGACGTCCTAAGCAGTGCCTGTTCGTCCTTGATTCGTAAATTAACCCGGAAAGCAAGCAGTTTTTAATTAATCACGGATTTCAATTCATTCGGCGCGACGCACGCCGAGATTCACAACGCCATGTTCCTTAAGCCTTCTTCGAGGGAAAAGGTCCGCAGCGCAGTGGGATGGCGCATTGCGAGGACTAACTAGGCTTACTAAATTTTTAACAAATTATATTTTTGTAGATTTAGAATAAAACCATGTTTTATCATGCAGTTAAAATTTATTTGCAGCATCTATCCTGTTTGTGTGTCATTTTATTTTAGTAAGTTATATTTTTAAAGACATAATAAAAACACGCTAAAATTTTACAGTTTATGCGTTGAATTAGGTTCTAAGAACTTTTTAAATACGTTTTATTTTAGCTATATTATAATTCGGCAATTACGACTGCTTATTGTACAAAAGAACTACTTCTGGTTCAAATAGACAGCGACATCACCATCGGCGGCTGCATAGAGTTATAGTGCATAGAGTTATAGTGAGAAACTCATAGGAAACTCTATGAGAAACTCTATGGGCGGCTGCATAGAGTTTCTCACTACATTACTTAGAGGGAAATCTGGCGCTGCTGCGCTGTGGTATGCATGGGAATGCCGGTATATTGTGACTTCGGATTGGCATCGTTCTCGGATAGACAGGACACCTTGAAGACGCGCTTGGCAAGTACCGTTTCGTCGGCCGGCGTTGCGCGTACCCGGTGGTTCGAACGGGTGCGTTGAGTTCACCCAAATAGCCAACTTGTTACTGATTTGGCTTGGCTCCCGTTGGATTTTTAAAAGGCGGCGGTAGTGCGCTTTGGACCTTTCTTGAATTTCTTGTGAGCGTCTGTGAAACAGGGCGTAACCTTTCTCTATGCTGAAACCTTTTCGATGTGTTTCTGCGTTGTATTTTCGATTTAAGTGGTATTCGCTGCCGTGGTTAGTTTGTTTGGCTGGTTAGTACATGTGCAAACGGTCTTTTGTGATGTTCTGGAGTTGTGGAAGGTCGTCGCCTCTATTGCAAGTACTTGCGTTGTCGCGACATCATTCGAACACTACCAGTGACTATACGATCAGAGCAGAAACAAGTGCTATAACCTACCACGGTGGTTGTGTAGGCGTCAGCTCTCAAAGTATTGGGCAATGCACGGTGGGAGCCGTTTTATCTGCGGATGCGTGCTTGCACCAACTCTGACGAAACTCTGATCATTCGGGACCTATGAAAGCAGTGCTGTGTTTTTGTTCCCTGCTTAGTTCGCCGGTTTACATACTCGCCTGAATGTGTGCTATTGTGATTTGTAAGTTTTCCCCCGTCGGTCTGTACCAGATACCTCGCATTCAGCTGCTTGTCACCTGTGGTCGTTTTATAACTTTGCTGCAGAATTTGGGAAGGAACTTGGGAAGGAAATCGTGAAGCTTTACTCCCGAAAAGCGCTTGTACGTCCATAGAATTTACAGTTCAAATGCAATACATATCCTCATTTAAATTTTAGAAGAATTTATAATTTCAGTAAATTGAAATTGCAGATAAACAGAATACAATAAATTGAAGATTTCTGTATGCACACCAAATAAGTTCTGCAAAGTAAAACGGTTTGTTACATTAAAGTTCAATATATGGAGGTCTAATTGTACAAAATTGATTGATATAGGGGTTGATTGGTTACAGGGTGTGCATATTCACATGCCTGCTTCCTTAGTCAGTCGTTCCGTGCCGGTCTACTTGGGCAATAAACCAAGCAACAGTGTTAATGTTTTCGAACTGTTCATATATCGGGAGCACACCAAGAAGGTTATCTAAAACCTCCAGGCATATGGTGACTTTCTGTTCCAAAAGAAAAAAAAGTAATAGTAATAATTTGTACAGTGGCATAGCAGAGTGAACAAACAAAAAAGCTGTCTTTTTAAGACAATGCTACATTTTTCTTTCCTAATTGCAGCAGCCGTGCAAGGTGTTCTAGATCAGTTACAATATTTGAAAATTCATTGTGATGAGCCAGTCTGTTTCCCTTAGTGTTATAATGGCCTCATATTCTTGCAAAGTTAATCATATTACTCCTGTATCCTTACTACATTGAACTCCTGCAATGTTTTATCCCAGCCACTGCTCCTCATCCACCATGCTGCTTCTGCTTAATAGTTCTCAAGGCAATTATATTGCCCTCCTCTCCCTATTATTCAGGCAGAGAAACAGATCCACATGGCCATCACAAACTAATTTTCACTTGCACATGCCCTGACATTCAAAACATTGCAGTTGAGCTAGAAGCTAGAGGGAAGCTAGAATTAGCACTAGTGAAATGTGAAGGTTGTTAGCAAAGGTGCCCACAGTGTGTGAGGCCACAGTTTATGTGAAGATAAAAGTTTTGAGAAAAATTATATAAATTTTGCAGTTGATATTGTTGTTTTATTAATGCTGCTCTTGCTTTAGTTATCCTTTTTTTTTAGTTACCATATGTGTTAAATGTCACAGCATTTGATATTATAGCATTGACATATATCAGTGGGTGGGGGGTCCTCATCTGGATAGTTCATTTCTAATGCATACATTTTGCATGGCTTGTTCGCGTTGCCAACACCTACTGTATTACTTTGCAATTAAAACCTTCACAATTGTTTTTCGCACAAAAATAAAACAAGCAGTCTAAAAATGTTCCTTTGTCTCATGCAATATAGCGCTCCTCTCACCTAAAGCTGTATGTTCTCGAGACACAAGTAAACAGCTACATGTTAGCTGCAAAACCTCTTAAATTTGCAACAATATCGAATATATTGAGACAAAAAAAATATCTTGATGAACATATTGCTGCAGATGCTGACCAGCACATGAGTAGTGCTTTTTTATTACAAACATTTAATCACATTGCAGAGAGTGTGTACCACTTAAATCGCAATCATTTTATTGAGATATTTTTGTGTCATTTGCATGTGGGAGAAGCAGGAAATAGTAAGCTGACTCTGCCTTAAAGCAAACATATGCATGAGAGAGCGCTTAAAGCATTACTTGTTCAAACCGAGGCTTTGGTGTCTAGACTTCACGACGAAGAGAGTAAAATGTGAGGTCACTTACCCTGTATTCTGAAACCATCTATGACTGGAAGCTTCATTCCACTGAGCTGAGCGCAGTGCCACCCCTAGACTGAAGATGACGCTGTGTTCCACAGTAATTGACATGAAGTTTAATTATAGCTAAGCAACCGCCTCTGTCAAGGAGCGGGGCTGCTGTGCATTTGAATCCAGGTGGAGTGTTGAGTGGAGAATACGGGAGTTAGTCATCTATACCTATCCTCGAGCCTCTTAAGAGATTTCCTACAACAATTAAGCTCAGCCTTTCTGTTTTTTCTTACAGCATGGTTATTACAGGTGGTACAAAACATTCCATTGTACAGTTTATATAATTCTTTGGGAAAACATCCATCATCTCACTAAACAGGAATAGGCTCAATAGGTTCACTGGTATCATCTATAGTGTTTCCATCCAAGACCTGTTGCTATTACAAGGCATTGCAGACATTCAGTGACGTAGCCAGAAATTTATTTCAGGGAAGGATTCTCCACTGGCCACTACCACTCCCCCATCACCTCTCTCTCTCGCACTATATAAATGTGTGGAGGGTTTTACATCACACCAAGACAAACTCCTAGCACTCCCCGGACAGGAATGCTTTAGCAATGAGGATGCACATTTTTACGTTGCCAAAACAACTTTGCTTAACTTCTGACAAAAGTTTTTCATTGCTAAGGCATGCAGCCACTACGCCTAAAATTATGCTATCATCCTTGTGCTGTTTTTAAAAATGACTATATTAAAAATAACATTTTGTTTACAAATTGATGTATTTATATAATGTATATTATGACCTTGTTGGTACATTACTTAGGAAAGCGAGCTGTGCTAAAAACATGACAGTGCTCTGTCTTGTGTCTTCTTGTTTGCAGCCCAGACTTGTTGCAGCCCAAATAACAGTGGAGGTCAGCATTATTTTCTTACCAGATTTGCTAGTGAGTGGTTCAGCCATGGCTGTGTATGGAAGAGAGCGGGCACTATTTTGCAAGTCGCCTATTACTTACTTGCAGGCATTATGGGCATGCTTCCCTGACACCTGCCTATTTTAAAGACAGCAGAGCAGCAAGCACAGCACATGCTATGACAGGGTAGGTGAATCTCGGCTAAAGCAACTGGCCACGGCTATCTGGTGTAGAGCGATCGAGCAGTGATGAGACAATCCCCCTATGTTCCATAATTTTTCACTTCATTCTTGATGCCCTTAATGCGAGTCACCACTCTAGCCCCCTTACCGTATCCATCTCCCCACTCCCTGGAGCTCTCTGAAACTCTTTTCAGCTAATCACTGTCCCACTTTTCAACATTCGCGGGGTTGTTGAATGACACAGCATTCTCTAACATGCCTATATTTATGTTTCTGTGTGGACATCGAAGCCATTTACCTAGCTCCCCTAGTTTGTTGTGGCGGCTTCTTAGCTTCCCTGGTCCAGCACCCCATCCTTGATATAAATTGCCGCGCGCAAATCAGCATTCTGTAGGCCTTTCTTTCTTGTCCCAATTTCTCTCCATTTTTTCATTCTTAGCAGTGTGTACAAACTAGCCTGAGAGCAAGCTCTTCTGAAGTTTATTAACATAATGAAAGTCAGAGTCAATTGAAAGTAAAAGAAGAAAAAAAAAGGTGGGGGGAGTGTTTTTTATGAGTTTTCTAAACAAGCAAGTTGTAATATAAGTAAGTTGTATAATAGCAAGCACCAAGTATGAAAGAATAAAAAACGCATTTGCACTTCTCGTCTGATGAAATTTACTGTGCTTTTACAGAAATGAAAATCATTGAAAAGGAAGTTAGTGTTTACATCGAGATACGAGCACGTAATCTGTAAGCCTCGTATGCTTATGTCAAGTAAAACAACATGAAATCCTGAGAGATTGAGCTTCTCAAGTACACGTGTTATAATAGGAACACCAACCTTCTTCAGGATGATAAAAGCACTGTAGATCAAGGTTCTCCACGTAGTGGAAACATTGTTAAATCTGTTAAGATGTGAATGTGGGCAAGTTGGTAACAAATTTCTAACTTGCTAAAGCACATTACTGTCCTCATCGAACTAATAACTATAGTTTCTTGTACATGTGTCTTGATCACATTCAGCACAACACTATGCATTTCTATCTTTCTTTAATACATTCTGTAGCCCCTCAATGGATTCAAGATGCTAGAAACCTATGTTGAACTACAAAGTGCTTGCCATTAGAAAAGACAAGAAGTCAGTTCCTGTGTTAGAAATATTTATTAGTTAGAGAAAGGCTAAAATTTAGTATGAACATTAGCCATGTCTTGAAGTTTTCATCCTACTCATTTTACAGTTGAAGCTAGCTTGCTTCTCAGGTTACTTGTGCTTAGAATTAAAGCATAACAAACAGATGAATGGCTTGCCGAAGCGTTATTCACAGAAAGTGGTCACTTTTATCACTCTCACCGTAGTGTTTGGGCTATTGCTGGTACTGTTGGCCGCATAGCAGCCAGTGCAGTGCCACTGAGTGTCGTGTGCCGATGTGCCAGTTTTTCTTAGCATGTGGACACTTCTCCCACGAGTTTCTTCGATGTTGTCTTGACGAGGGCCGAACAGTGAATGAGCCAGTTCATCTTGAAATTTTATAATTGGCGTAGAGTTTCCTTCAAGCATGCCACGAATGTTCCACGCATTTATGATGGCACTTCCAACAAGCAACTCAACAGCTACCTTTCTGTACCACTTGAGTCCTTTTCTAAAGCAGTTGTGGTATAACGTCATTTGGTCACTATAGTCGACGCCCTTTTTTGCTGCATTGTAATCGAGACCGGCCTGATGTTTCATGATTGGTGCGCCGTCCCTTGTTTTCTTCCCACTGTCCACCAAAGTTGCTTCATATTTGGCGACAGGTGTGAGTATCAGAACAGGCCTCTTGTCCATCCACTTCAGTGCCTTCACTCCATTTTTGGACTGAAGTCCGGTAACACTGCCATTTGCAACCTTTACTTCAGTGAGATCTTTTGGCAGCCCTTTCCTCACTGAGCGAACTGTGCCACGAATGAAAGTGTCTTCCTTTAGAAGGCGAAGAGTGAGCGGCAAGCTCATGTAGAAGTTGTCTACGTACAGCGGGCACGCGACTTCCTTGTAATTTTGCAGGAGTTTCAAGCATACATCTTCGGCATGTCCGATGCCAACTGTTCAGTCACACTTTCCGGCATATACATCAACCTTTAGCCTGTAACCGTCTTTGGTACATGCCTTGAACAGCCTGACTCTGTAAGAACGAAAGTCTGCCACGCCATGGCAGTATTGTTTCATCTATCACAACCTCCTTTCCCGGCTCAAGCACAGTGGCAAATATTTTGGTTCAATTTCTCTACCAGAGGATGAATCTTAAAGACATGATCCTGCAACTCTGCAACCAGTTAATTGTCCGCAAAATGCCGGAACCTCAAAAGTAGGGAAAAGGCGGTCACGGCTCATATTTTGACGAATGAGTTCAACACCATAGTTACTTTTTGCCCAGTAGTGACTCAGATAGGAAGATGGACGAGATTAATACAAATTGGTATTCCAACAAATGCTTTCGTTTGTTGGAGATTGGTTTCCATCCAATTTTTCAACTTTGATTTAGATTTGGGAGTAGGAAGACCGAGGAGACCAATACAAATCAGTATTCGAATAAATGCTTTCATTTCTTTGGCATTGGTTTCCGTCCAATTTTTCAACCGTGATTTAGATTTAGGAGTAGTTGACTTCAACACTTGTTGTGTGAACCTGTTTGTTTCATTGACCATCATTTGCCAAATGTCATCCGTAATAAACAGTGAACATAAAGATGGGGCATAACGGCTAGATGGCAACTGAATGATAGTGGGCGGCCTAGAGTGTGGTGTCACACTAGGCTAAGTGGTTGTTGCCGGTGTCCATTTCTCTAGAGATGGGCTGAGAGAAATGAGAGCATCGTATCCTGAATCATTCACCTCAGAATCATCAGTCAGGTCTGGCTCTCCATTCGACATGCTGGCTGAGGTCTGTGATGGTTCGTAAACACTATCTTTCTCACTGCTTTCACTGTCTGTCCACTGCTGAACATCTGACACTGAAGCACTTGACTCATCCGCTGGTGATCGCGAAGTTGCTGGTGCATTCTTCTGGCCCAAAACGAACTTTATTTGTTTCCTCTGCATTGTGCTTTTTTTTTGCATCCATAAGGGGCATGAGGATCTATCTATGAGATACGCTGAAAAGTTTGGGAGTAGCAAGAAAAATGCAGGTACTTATTCCAACAGCACGTATTTCAAGAACTGCGGCGAAAAGTTTGCAAGAAACCCAACTGAGAAATGTGCCGCCACTCCACTCTCCGAAACAAACATGCCACCCCATGTCCAGTGCAGTAAAAAGATATATTAGTTGCAATTTCAAACCTCAGATGGCAACACAAGAACGAGAATTCTTGCGGGTGGGTCACTGGTGAGTCACGCCGCACACAGCATAAAAACGTTTTCATTGAGTGCATCGTGGATTGCCAGTGGGTCATAGCATTTAACATCAGACAAGTAGCCTACTGGCTATCTATAACCTCACACAACAAAAATCGTACCTCAGAGTTCAAGTGTCATAATGTTATCGCAGCAGCAAGCAGATGAATGCCCGTAACTGTGCTGCTGCATAGGAGCACAGGCTGTGCTGTGATGGCACTCAGAGTAACACGTGACTTAGATTCAAGGCAGCATCAGTTATTTGTTGAATCTGTTGCTTCAGTGGGCTAATTAAAATTTAGAGAAATAATGAAAAATACAACCCGAATGTCTGGGTGCTTTTGATTTACTTCGCACTGTAGCAAGAGAGATGAATTTCCGTTTCGCCTCCTTTTTCCGACGTTTGCACGCGCGCAGAGAACGAAACTATACGTCATTGTCTGCTGTGTTCCAGCATTGCGCACATGCTCTTTCATCCTCTCGCGTTTGCCTCAGTGCTGGGGCACTGACTTATACCGCTAATCACGTGTTCTCGTGTAGAGTGCGCATTATCGTCCGCTACAGGAAACGAGACAAGCGCAAGAGCTCGCGCGACACCGTCACCGGAAGTGTGCCGGTGACGGTGAAAAAAAGAAGACGGCAGGGTATACCCGCCGCGCGACCCCTCGGCTCCGGTATGGGAGAACGCAGTGAAGGAAATTTGCTTACACAGGCGAAACGGGGAAAGTCGAGAGAGTGTTTACATAGGCGGCGACGTTCGCCTCCTGAAATCATGTGTTCGCGGCACTTCAATCATTCTCTCTCTGCTGTTAATGAACCAATTTGAAAAATGCTTGCGGTAGAACACTTCTTAGAGGGCACGTAACAACTTTCAGCGTATAACCAAAATTTGTTATGTAGCCTGTGAGGGGCCCTTTAAAACAAACTCGGTAAAAATCGGGTGGACCGTGGGATGCTGTTACAGCTGCGTCGAGCTTCACAGCCCTCTACACAAGTATTGCTGTGAAGCCTGTGGCAGAAATAGAGTTTTATTAAATCAAATGACTGCATAGAGCGCGCTCTCGTGTTGTGCTACGTGAATTAAATCATTCGTTTCCTGCCTGCACAAACGTTTGCATCTCGAGTGGATTTCGAGCACACCGTATAATAATGTGCAGTTCCGTCGTGCTTCGCAGCACTATACACAAGCACTGCCGTAAAGCTAGTGGCAAAAGTACGATGTCATGAAACCAGATCAATGCATATACCACGCTCTTTTGGTGCGCTGCGTGAATGGAAACATTGCTTGCCTGCCTGCACAAACGTTTGCATCTCGAGTTAATATCAAACAAACCATATAATATGTGCAGTTTTGTCGAGCGCTTCACCGCACTGCATGCAAGCATTGCCGTAAAGCCTGTAGTATAACTAGGGTTTCATGAAGTCAAATTAATGCGCAAACCTCGCACTTGTGGTGTACAACGTAAACAAAGAATTCGTTGCCATGTCTCCGCAGTAGTTGGTCACGTTGATTTGTGTGAGCACATAGGTTCATGTGCCCCATCTACCTCTGTGATGAGAAAATAAGCAAGAATATATCAGCTGCTATGTGTCGATGCATATGCTTTTTATTACAAAGTGTAGGAGCAGTACATCTTACTGCATGAGTAAACCACTCATGGAAACAGTACGTTCCTTGAACATTGTAGCTATTTATTAGCCTAGGAAGCGCGCTATATTGGAAGTTGCAATTTTTTTTCTGTTCGCAAAATTCAATAACTCGATGCTTTTTCTAAAAGCAAAAAATTATAAATTTCGCAATGATACGTGCTGCGTCAGTAAGTAGGCAGCACATAATTAGGCTAAACCAGAGGAATATCTGCAGGTAGGGATTTATACAAATGTACAAAGTATTTAAAAAAAATGTTTTCTCAAATGTTTTCAGTGTGGAGTAAGGAGTTGCATATGCGTCCAGCGCTGATTTCCAGCGCTTAATTTTTGTTGAACCTTGATGTAACAAAGACCTAACACTCAGCACTCTACTTTGTTACATCAAAAATTTTTTTTTACAATGGAACACTGCATTCTACTATACGTGCCGCTCATACGCCCCAAAATTTTGGCCCCTCTAAGGAAGTCACTGTTTTAAGTCACTGTTCTCTAAGTTTCGTCAGAAACTTAGATAACGCTACTTCCAACACTCGTGAAACAGCAGCCACGTCGGCTTGCCGCCTTTACACCGACCGCAAATTACTTTAAAAAATGTGGCACGCGCGGGCCGTGTATATGCACTCTGCTGCGCGCGGACAGCCATATGCACGGGCACGGCCGGGCAAGAGACGTCGCGCGCTCTCCTACCCTAGCGCGCGCTAGGGTAGGAGAGGGTTTATGCGCGCTGTCCACGGGACGTGGACAGCGCGCATAAAGCTGCCATCCTTCTCGGCTCACCCTCGGCTCACCCTCGTTGCACCCCAGCATGTGGGATGCAACGGGGCACTATAATTTTTGTCACACTTGGACTTTAAACCAAACATCAGGGCGATGGCGAAAATTCGCTTGGGGTGTCCAAAAATTGCTATCGCAATAATACACTATGGAGAAAGGTATTATGGAAATTATCTGTGGATGGGTCGAAACCCCTTAATTTCCCAAACACGCACCCATCCACTGGCACGCTGCACACATGGATCCCGCGCGGCACGCTGCATCATTAAGGCGTATCGTTCTTCTCTAGCTCTATGATCATTTCTGCAGTAGTCACTTGGCGAGAAGCTTAATTTCCAACCTATGCGCAAGTGTCGTACCTGAATTTCGAAAGTACACGGACCATATATATGTTGGCAAAATAATCGGAACTCCCTATCTAGACTCGCCAAAATTATACTTAGCTGCTCACTTGAACTCATAAGAATATACTACGCAGCCGAGCTCACTCGGGCTCAAACTCGCCAAAATACTGCTCAGCTGGGCTCACTCAGACTCATCGGATGATCTGAGGGAGTTGACTAATCAGCGAGTTTGCCAGCGTATGATGTGTGCTGAACCACAAACCTGGCTTTCTTGAATAAAAACAGTTGGTCGCTGCAGCATATGGGTGCACACAAGTGTAATTCAGAGAGTGCGGCATTGTAAAGGCTGCCACAGTTACCATGCCATGCTTCAGCTCATTTCAATCATGTCAAATGCAATACCCCTGCCAGCTTTTAGTCAGTCGATCAAATGTGATTGCTATTTATCTCATCACAACACCTCATTTTCCTGCCTAAGGCTTTGGGTGAATTTTCCTTGGCATCCATTTTGTTACTCTAACAGGTTACCAGTTATCTGTTGCCTATACGAAATTTGAAGTTGTGGACATGTCATGTGAACTCCATGCCAAACTCGTAGTACTGCATGCATTTTTGCAGTTAGGTCTAGAGTTACAGAATCGCATGTGGGAGTTACTTTAGTTAGCAACTGTAGCTTTGAAACAAACATGTGCATGAGAGGGTGCTTAAGTGTTACCTGTCAAGACTGGGAGCACCAAGGCAACTTGTGCAGTAAAGGCATGGGCAGTACGAGCCCACAAATTTTACTAAGTGTGGCTGAGGTGATGCGTCCAGACTTCACTATGAAGAGAGCCAAATAAAAGGTTGCCTATCCATCACACCTATTCTGGAGCCTTTTCTTGAGCTTTTCTAAACCATTAAGCTCAGCGTGTACACTTTATCACAGCATAATTATTACATGTGATATAAAACATTGTATTGTGCAGTTTCTCCAACTCTTCGTGAAGGCATCTATCCATAGATTAAACAGGAACAGGCTCAATGTTGACATATCTCCACAGTAGCATCTCTAGGACCTCGTACTGTCACAATGCATCACACACACTATTTAAGTGAACTAAAAGTGAAGCTCTTCGTTAACATTGACTAAAATTGTATCTTTCTATAGCAAAATGATCATGCATAAATCTGTACGTCACGACAGAACACTTCATCGTTTCTCACAGACTTTAGTTTACGATTGTTTTCAGCATCAGGAAAATTGTGCAGTGGGCTAGTTGGTTCGACATACTGAACGCTGTTGTGCAGAGCGACGAAGGAACAGGACTTGAGCGAGAAAACAACACACGACACCTGAGCACAAACTATCAACTGGTGATTATCACAAGACAATGATTCTGCTGAAAAGTAGGAACCAAAGGAAAAGAGAAGTCGTGGAAGCATACAACATCAAGATGTACCTCAGGGCTCATGTGTCAGTGTGCCGTCTATTTCAATCAGCAATAAACAGACTAGCATAATCGCTGACAATAGGTAGGTAGACTGGGAAGAAGACTCCTGTGCATGCATGTAGGCTTTATGTACGCTTCATTTGCAGAAAAGTAAACCAGTTTATAGTTTGTGCTCAGGTGTCGTGTTGTTTTCTCGCTCAAATCCTGACCCTTCATCGCTCTGCGCAACAGTGTTAAGTTTTCAGGTTGTTCGCTATGTGATGTAGGAAGGGTCAAATTGATGGGAGATCCCAATATTCTCAGGCATATCGGGAAAAATATGGCCCAAGTCAAGTGTCATTTTAGGCTCCACTGTCCCCTTTTATAGGGCAAATAGTAATAGTTTGAATTCTATGGACGCTGGTTGCTTTTTCTGACATAACCTAAGCGGTGCTCAGCTCTCAGTTAAAAGGAACAGGTAAACAGGAGGACTTGCCACATAAGTAGGAGGTAGCACTCCAGACTTAAGCTTAATATACTGCGTGCTTCCACAGCCCTAGGGGGCTAGTCTGTAAGTGTTGACTAAGTGGACTGTCCATTCCAGTACACGCTGAATGAATAGAGCACAAGAGCCCACGGTGACGATTGCTGCTTGCTCTACCAACTTAGAGCGCTACCTAATCAGTGTGTGCTGAAATAGTCCACTTAGTGGATCCTTACAGAATCCTTCCCTAGACTGATGTTTCTGTTGGTAGGTTGCAAGTATTGCACTTTCTTTCCTTTCATGTGGGCAGTTCCCACATATGGATGTAATTTAACATATTGTATTCATATTGCCTTTGGTCTATAAATTTCTAATTCATGCTTATAACCAGGCCTACGAGCTCTTGTCCTGCATATTTATATAGCCTTCTCATTTCTGCATCAACACTGCACATATTTATAGCAAATTGGAGTCATTCTCCATTATACCCTCAAGCACTTGAATTAGACACTGCCATAACCCTAAGGGAGGGGGGACAGTAACGCAAAAAACCTTATTGGGCTTGTAGTGCTGCTGAAGGATGCACACATACCATTTATGCTAAAATTCTCAGCAGACATTCCAAAGTTTGTACGAGTTCGACTTTGGCTGGCTAAACTGAATGATTCATACTGAAGGCAATTCTTGCAACACTTGGTCAAACTGAATGAAACTGGACAGCACAATTAGCTGTGTTCATCTACCATTTATACGACTGCTGCCCCAAGCATTTTGCGTTACTTTGCCTTCACCCGCTCACCCGTGGCACTCCTCAAGGTGCTGTTCTCTCTCCTATCCTTTTTAATCTTGCTATGACCCCTCTCGCCTCCCAACTAGCCCAGATTCCTGACCTCCAGCACATCTTTTATGCCGACGACATCACCCTCTGGTGTTCGTCTGGTTCTCCCGGTCACGTACAGGACACCCTGCAACGTGGCCTCGATCTCATCAACTCCTTTCTCTCCACTGCTGGCTTGTCACCTGCTCCGGAGAAATCCGAGCTTCTCCTTCTTAACTACTCCTCATACCAGCGCTCCCACAACACCCTAATCTCCCTCCATCTTTCCGGCTCTCCCATTCCTATTGTCCCCCAATGCAAAGTTCTTGGCTTCCCGTTGCATGCAGCCAAGAATGTGCAAGCTCTACACCATGGTGTCAGGACTTGTCACTCGGTAACTCACCTCCTGCGGCGCGTGGTCACTCGGCGCTCGGGCCTCCACGAGGCTCATGTGTGCAGAGTTGCCCATGCGCTCGCCCTCAACAAGTTCCTGTACTTTGTGCCTTACGTTTCCTTCACCCCCACTCAGCTTAACACCCTCGAGACCGCCCTTGTGGGCCTCTACAAGGCAGCTCTCAACCTCCCTATCACCACCTCCACTGCTAAGCTCTTTGCCACAGGCCTCTTCCATCCTCTTCGTTCTCTTCTCTCTCTCCACCGTGACTCCCAGCTTGCCCGGCTTTCTCTTACCCGTCAGGGTCAGTGGTTACTGGCCCAGGCGGGTATCTCTCCCATTCCCGTTTCCTCCTTTACCTCTCCAAAATCCACCCCGGCGCCCAATCTTCGCATTCTCCCCCTGCCGTCCAATATGTCCCCTGTCCTGCATGCCGGCCGTCGTCACGCGGCCGCGCAGCATCATTCCCCCCTCTTTACTACCCAGGGAGTAGCCTACACGGATGCCTCTTTCATAGCCCCTCGAGGTTCCTGCGGCTACGCTATCTACCATCCCCACCTCCCAGCACCTGAAACTCACACGAGTGGGCCGTACCTACACCCTCCGGATGCACTATCTCTCGAGGTCCTTGCCATTGTACATGCCCTACAATCATTTCCCTCCCTGCCCTCGCTCCCAGAGTACACGATATACACCGATTCCCAAGCCGCCATTCGCCACATACAAAACCGCACCCTACCCCATTCATTCCAACAAGAGGTCGAACGAGCGGTCTCCGCATTGCAACCTTCCACCGTTTTCCTCCGCTGGGTCCCTGGGCATTCGGGGATTGACGGCAATGAGCTGGCCCATCAGCTCGCCCGTGACGTTTTTAACCGGGCACCGTTGATCCCCTGGTCGGGGCCCTCGCAGGATTCTGGGGGACTCTCCCTGCGCCGCACTATCAAGGAAGTTTACCTCCAACTCCGTCTCGACAAGCGCCTCTACCCTCCCCCTCATCCATCACTCACTGTGCCGGAGGCTCGCCTTCTGCGGCACATCCAAATGAATGCACTGGTAACCCCTTCCCGCCTCTTTCTCTATCGCTATCGCTCCGACCCCTCCTGTCCCAACTGCCCCTCTACTTATGCAGACCTATCCCATTGCCTATTCTACTGTCCGGCTGCTCAGCAATCAAGTTCCTATCCTCCCCCTTCACTTTCCATCACCACCTGGCTCGACTGGCTTGGCGCTGAAGGTGAAGAAGAACAGCGTCGACTGGCCACCCAGGCGGTCGATATGCTCGGCCTGTAATTTTTGGCTGAATAAAAGTCTTATACTACTACTACTACTACTACTTTGCCTTTCGTTTCTGTACTATCAAGTTCAAGTACACATGTACTTTATCACTGTACAAGTAAAATGGCTTCAAGGCTTTTGCTGGGCATTCAACAGTCACTATTTATTCCTATAAACCTTCCTGCATGTGAAGGCAAAAGAAACTTTATTAATTCATGCTGGAAGTATAAAAAGACAGTTATTTGCACAGAAAATGTTTATTTTGAGCACCGAGGTTCTTGCTGATGTAGATATGGTGCTGGCTCCCTCCTTGCCCGAAGCATGTGCTTGCTGTACACAGCACCAGATGATGGCTTCCTAGGTCAAAAGATCAAATTGAAATAAGAGGCATTTTGTTTAGCTCCGGAAAGAGAAAGCAGGATTGAGACATTAACATGTATAAAAAATACTTGCCTAAAGAAAAATTAATACACAAGCAAATTCACTAAAGAGGTTCACTTTCAAGAGCAAAAGTATGGTTACGATGAAAATTACAAGGAAGCTTCACTGCTCATTGAGGTTTCGGTTCAGTAGTTGTTGAGCCACGAGGGTTAGCATGCTACATCTTGCATATTATGTTTTGTAGAACAATATTGCACTTTGAACAATGTAGTACCTATTTAAATGAACTGACAAGGAACGCTGAAACGCCAGGCTAGTTTGGTCTGCACAAGATATGATACAGACACTGTACTGCATTCATTTAGTGTTTTTGTCACTGATCTCATGCACAAAGGTCATTCACACCTATCCTACATGAAATGCAGCTACTTCTTTGAAGCTTCATCTAGTCCTTGAATTTGCTGCATGCTTATGTCTAAGGGAGTTTGTTTGGTTCCTGTTAATGTAGTACATCTAAGCAACTGCTATCAAATGCCCATAGTGTTCCCTTGCATGTACAAAACATTTTTGGCCCTTTCAATGCACAATACTCATTACATTTGACACTTGGGGCTCGTGCAAGGCGCCATTTAGTATTATATGCTTGTCCACATCTGATAATACCTTCATAGCTGGGTCATTCCCATGCCAAATGCCTTGGTTATTACTGTGACCATCTCACACTTTTCCTTTAGAATCTTCTTGTCCACTTTTAAGGAAGCATCCCACGACACAATGTCTCCATCCTAGTGGTGCTATGGAGTTAACTTATGTGCTAGTTGTAGCAGATGATGTCAACTGAAGGCCACTGAAGATAAAACTCTCTGCGAGAATTCCTTTTGCACAAAAAATGCAAACAATACAGAATAGTCAAAATGTAGTTATCTGGCAAGACTGGCTGCATCCATCATCTTTGTTTGGTGCAATTCTGAGGTGGCTCCCTGTTACAAGACGCTTGGCGATTATTGCCATGTGACTGTTCGGGACTTTATAAAACACAAGAATTGCCTTACTCCGGCCTTTGTGCAGCGGCCAACGTTATTATTCGTCCATTCGCACCGTGTACTGTTCGTGTGTCCATAGACTAAATTCTTCACCACATTGCTTTTGCGGTATTTCGTGAGTGACCCATGAACTCATCTTGGGGTGGGACTTCTTATCTTTGGCGTTCGCTTCTATCTCTTGTCGTCAGCACCTCACACAACTGGATGCCACTGGCAGTTCTCTTCCTAACCTCGAAGAACGCATTTGTCTCATCACCTCTTCCGATTGCGTTCTTTGGCCACCTAGAGAAGAGATTATAGGTGTCAACTCCTGTAACATTGTGGATGGCGGCGTATTCATTCTACCCTATGACCATACCCTATCTCGAGCAATTCTGATTACCCCTGGCCTTATTCGCTTCTCTGAGGGGTCTGCATTGCTTACTGCAATAAACCAAATCGAACCCCAACTGTTGCCTCGTGGGTCAACTGTCACTTGAGCTGTTGACACTCATGTCGTTGCAATTGTCACGAAGACAGCTCAGTGTGTTCTTGCGTCTATTACTGTGCGCTGAACAAAATCGTGCGCAAAGATGTTTACCCCGTGTCACGGATGGATGATGCACTAGATTCACTCCACGGTGCTGAATATATTTCTAGCCTTGACTTTAGACCAGGCTACTGGCAAATACCGACGTCCAAATCCGACAAAGCAAAAACGACATTTGCTACCCCTGATGGGCTCTACGAGTTCAGTGCGATGCCTTTTGGACTCTGCAATGTGCCTGCCACATTCGAACGCATGATCGATAAGTCTTGTGTGGCTTGAAATGGAAAACCTGTCTGTGCTATCTCGACGACATTGTGTTTTCAACCATGTTCTCACAACATTTGCAACATCTTGATGAAGTCCTTGCCTGTCTTGCAAATGCTGGTTTGCAGCTCAGCACACGCACACGTGCGCATGCACACACACACACGCACACACACACAAATGCAGTTTGGCCAGCAAGGCCATCAAAGTTCTGGGGCACATAGTCAGCAAAGAAGGTATTCAACCGGACCCCGAGAAGCTTACTGCCATCCTCGAATTTTGTGTCCACTGCGTCAAAAAGACATGCACAGTTTTCCTGGACTTGCTTCTTCCGACACTTCATATGCAACTTCGTTACGTTTACGTCCCCGCTCCATCAACTCCTCGCCAGTAATGCGCCCTTTGTTTCGTCCGACGAATGTGAACATGCTTTCCTGCTTTTGCAACATGCCCCGACGTCAGACCCAGTACTGTGCCACTTTGATCCGACCGCGCCCACCATCTTTCACACCGACGCTAGCTGTCAGTCTCGGTGCCATTCTACTGCAATGTGACAACACATTCCGCGAACGAGTAATTGCTTATGCTAGTCGTGCACTAACCAGTGCAGAAAATTACTACACCATAACCAAGCAGGAGTGCCTTGCTGTTGGGCAGTGCAAAAATTTCACCCATGTCTTCATGGCCGCCATTTCACAGTCGTTACCGACCATAACACACTGTGCTGGCTTTCATCGCTAAAGAATTTATCAGGTCACCTGGGTTGCTGTGTGCTTCACCTACAGGAGTACGATTTCAATCTCACCTACAGGGCTGCAAAGAAGCATCAAGACACCAATGTTCTCTCTTGCTACCCTCTGCCGAATCATGACGATTCACCATAACCTCTCCATGATTGTGTACGTCCCGAGTCCTCTTCATCGGCTTTACCCATTGTAACCCTCGAATGGCTAAGACATGACAGCCCATCTGTCCTTGTGTCCCACTAACGCGTCGACCCATACTGCTGAACTATTCTCCAACGCATGGAAGATTCTTCGTCGCCTCCAAATGCCAGACTTCGTCGACAACTTAATCAATTCAAGCTGCACAATGGGGTTTTACATCGTAACATTTATCAGATCGATGGCAACAAATGGGTACCGGTCATACCATGTTCTCTGCAATGTGAGGTGCTTGAAGCCTTTCACGATCATGCGACGACTGGTCATCTAGGCTACCACAAGACTTACAACAGAATATGAAGTCGCTGCTCCTGGCCTGGCCCATCTTCAGCCGTTGCGAAGTATGTTGCACCCTGCGTTCATTGTCAAAGCAAACCCAACAGCTCCTTCTGGCTCTTTACAACCTCTGCATTGTCCCGCTTCGCCTTTTGAAGTAGTTGGAATAGACTTGTACGGTCCTCTTCCCATGACCTTACATGGAAATTGTTGGATTGCAATGGCCATAGACCAACACGCTATGCGGAGACAGCATCTCTACCATCCGGGACTGCTGCTGAAATCGCCAATTTCTTTCTACACAACATTATCTTACACTGCAGCGCTCCGCGCGTTCTCCTCAGTGACCGCAGCAGTCTTCCTCTCTTCTTTCCTTACGGAAGTTCTGTGCGCCTCTAACACAATTTGCAAGACGACTTCCAGTTACCATCCGCAGACCAAAAAGGTTGACGGAGTGTTTTCACCATACCCTCTCTGACATTATTGCGATGTACGTACATCCACCCTGGCCACACGAACGGGGATGCAATCCTGCTGTTCATGACATTCGCCTATAACATGGCTACGCAACGTACTACTGGCTTTTAACATTTTTGCTTCATCTATGGCTGTTCACCAAGTTTCATTCTTGATGTATCATTCCTTTCGACTCCTGTACCCCCATCAGTTCCTTTCTTGGAACAGTTTGTGTCTCGCCTCGCAGAGTGCAGACGCCTCGCCCTGCTTAACACCGGCGTCTCCCAGGACGCTCGCAAGTTTCGTTATGACTGGACCCACTGTGCTGTGACTTTTTCTCCTGGTGACGAAGTTCTTTGGACTCCTGTGTGCATTCCTGGCTTATGCAAAAAATTTCTCGTGTTTTATTCGACTTTCCACGGTCATTGAGCAGACATCACCTGTCAATTACCATGTCTCGCTTGTTAGAACGCCACCCGATTCCCGTTGCTGTGGCACAGAGATAGTGCATGTCTCCCGCTTAAAATCAAATACTTGACGCATTTTATAGTACTTACGCGCTGCCAGGCGGCCGCTTCCACAGTGAGAGAGAATTAGCATGGGCACAACACATGCCTGACTTTCAACTTCATCATCTGCACATCTTTTCCATCTGCATATATCATCACCAGCAGCACAGTTTAATCCTCGAGGTAGCAGTCCGAGCTTGGCTGGAATAAAGCAGTTCCTTACGATACATATATATATATATATATATATATACATATTTCTTGGACTTCAAGAAACTTCGCTTGACCTCGAAGACTTGAGCACTGAAGTGACGGCGCTAAGTATATACAAGACCTCATAGTAGGAGACAGTTCAATTTCACAGCCTGAGTCCCGTTGCTGGTGTAATCTTCCTCCGTGTAATTGTCGCATCCTTGGCTATCACTAACACTGCTTCGCCTTTCTGGAAAACTGCAGCCTCTCTTATTTTTCTGCTAGTCCGAGCATAAGTGCTGCCGCACATGACTGCTGTTGATTCTGATTTCGAGTGAATCTGGCTTGGCTTCATTACGGTTACTGAGTGAATTATAGAGAGAGAGAAATAAAAGAGAGGAAAGGCAGAGAGGTTAACCAGACACATGTCCGTTTTTCTACCCTGCACTGGGGAAAGGGGTATAGGGATGAAGAGAGAGAGTGTTCCACAGCTATCATGCACTAAGATTTAAAAAAAAAAAAAAACAGTTCCGTTACTCGAAGAAAACCTAGTGCATATTGTTTCCAGTAAAGTGGAGTAGTAGCCAGTAATTCTTTCGTTACTGAGATTTAATTTGGTAATTACAATTATCTAACTCGAGAAGTACTCTCATAATTTTCAAAGTGTCAATGAGGCATTTGTTGGCATCCCAAAATGACATCTAACTGCAGTGTTTTCAGCCACATACTAATTGCGTACAATTTTACCGACTGGAAAATAACCTCACGAACTATGAAAAACACCATGTGAGTGAACTCTCACCCGCATCATAAAGCAGTGCCCTCAAATAAGCTGATTGAAAGTAACTGCATTGCCTATCGCGAACCCGAAGAGACAGCGCACCACCTTGATAATGGTACGGAAGGAGCCCCAACAGCAGGTTTCGCAGCTTCGCAGCTACTCCTTTCTCTCTACATCACACTTATTATCTCTCTCTCAAGGCCGACTGATAAATGATAACAAAAGCACCTTGATAACGCAGCCAAAGTGCAGCTCTGACCACACACGAAATGTGAAGAGCAATGTAATAGGCACAGAATGTTTCAAAATCCAGACTTTGCTCGCACCGCATCGAAAGAGTGCGGGCGAAGTTATATTTCACACCAGAAACTTGCTTCGGACCAAAGCCAATATAAAGTGAGCGTCTTATTTTTCATGAAAGTGTATACGTGCTGCAAAAACAGGTTCGTGTCAACAAATAAAAGCGAAATAAACACACTGGAAAGCGACCAACTTGTAGAGAAAAGGCAAAACCAATGCGTTCACGAAATTAAATATACCGCTTCTATGAGCCGAACTGGCAATCAGAATGTCGGCACACACACACACACACAGACAAAAAAAAAAAAAAAAAAACTGTGTGCTCTTACTATCTATTAATTCATAAGCCCCGTTGAACATCAGCCTAGCGGACGTGTTCAAATAGGTCTCCTTTTGCAGCTACGCAGTACTGTCTATTTTATCACACCTTTAGTGGCTTTCTTGATGACCGATGCCGGAATTCTATGGCAGACATCCATTATCCTTACCTTGAACTAATCTGACATTCGTCTAATCTGACGTCCGGCACAATCTTTCATATAACCCCAAAGAAAGAAACTTAACGGAGAGAGGTCAGGTGACCTAGCCGGCCTATTTACAGGTTCGTGCCTTCCAATCTATTTGAAAAGTAGCACCCAACCAGTTTCGTGCTCGGCTGCTGCTGCATGCAGGTGGCCCATCTTGCTGATACAGCAGAAGTGGAAGATGTGACAGCGGGACTTTGCTGAGAAACTCATCAACCACTCCTTCAAGGATATTGTTCACATAACGCTGTCCAGTCAGTGCGTGATTGAAGATGGTACTGATTATTGCACTGGCGTAAATTCCAAACCACACATTGAGCAACCACTGGTACTGGCGCCGATTGCGCTGTACTTAATGTAGATTGGAGTCCCTCCAATAGTCTGCGTGAATGACAATGAATGTATATATGATGGCACCTACACTGTTCTTTTGCGCAAACTCATCATGCCACAGGTTCTTAGTGTCAAGATGTAAAACTTACCAGACCCAGCTTGTCAGTTAACAATATACACTATAGAATTAACGTCTAAGGTTATCACTAAGAGGAGTGCTAAAACCCCTTAATGCTTACATTAGGACCAGAATTCACAAGTGGCTGTAATATCAACTTGTAAGCGCTCAGAGGGTTCCTGAAGCATTGTTGAGCACATGAACATAACTTCCAGCCGGGATATACACGTGCGATGGGGGACAATGTCACACTCTTAAAAGTCACTCGTTACAAAGCAATACACAACACCCTTTCTCACAAAACCTTATAACACTAGTAAAATTTGTTGGCCACGTTTCGATTTATCCTACTTTGAAGCAAGCACATAAAGAGAACATCCCAGTCTTCATCCACGATTAAATCACCACTATTAAATGGACCCACCATAAGGGTTATTTGGCAACAGCATGTGTATGTCCATGCTTGTATCGTTTATTGATTGTCCCGCTCTAGTAGAATGGACGACCACGCAGCCTGATCATGCACTTTGTAATGAAGCTTCTTTCTAGAAAATCACAAATACCGACCGCATACACAACCTTTGTAACATCTGCACAGAGCACTCGAGCGTTACGCTGCGGAGAAAGGTTACCAGAGAATGGCTGTTGACAGCGCAGCGATATTGCTATGTAAAGGCTCATATTACTATGTAAACGAACGCTGTTTCCCGCGCGTGCAATGACGCCGCAAAGCACTCATTTAGCGACTTCCTTCACTACCGCCCTTAGTCGGCGGACGGCAGACCTGAACCATGTGTCAGGAATGTGCGTTTACATTGCGAGATAAATGATGAATACTCTTTATTTTCTCTAAACAATTGCGCGCACATGACGCACTTGGGTCATCTGCCATTTGCACATTCTGCCGTGTAGCAGCACCGTAACCAGGTAATGTTTCGTTTAAGTGATTGTGAAAAAGGCTCTTACCAGTACAATGTAGCACTGGTTGATCGGTGCGGCGGTCCGCGGGATGCGTCACAAGGAAAATAAGCTGGTAAGGAACCTGGAAATGAAGTATCAGGCAGCCGAAAGCGTAGGTTTGCATAGTAGAGGCACATCGAATGGAAAAGTGAAGTACTTACGATAGCTTACGCTAGCACAAGCCCCAAAAAATAAACGATCCACATCTTTGTCCAGTTGTTCGAGCGTAGCTCACCTTTGAGCTTGCCATTCTGGCGCCAAAAACCAAAGACGGATGTGACATCACGGACACGAAAAACAAAGAATAAATGCGACATCCCGGACGTGACGTTTGGGTGAACCTAACGCCTGCGTTCTGTCTACCGGGTGAACGCAGACACTTTCCGTTTCGTCTGTCACAATGATTCATTTTCTACTAGAACAGCACGTGAAAAGCTGTTTTAGCTTTATTATTGCTCGAAAACATGTTTTGTTTAACTATGAGAACTTGTTATTGTGTGTACGACTACATGTTACGTAAAAAGTATCAGCGGGCCGCTAAAGTTGGAGAACAGACGACAAGGTTCGCGCTCGCGTTGAAACAGTTGGGCGTCTGTTCTTGCTTTTCTTCGCTTGGTCATGCATCGTGGGTGAGTAAAGATGTAATATGCGTGAATGGAAACATTTTATGAAGATTTTACTTTGAGAACGCGTTATTTGCGTAGCTATATCCACGTTTTAGACGAAGCCTCTTACAACACCAGCCAACACGAGCCTCGCAGACACATATACCGTCATTCCCATGACGGCACGGTGCCCCCTTAAGAAACTCCCATAGACGGTGGCGCCAGATTACCCTCTAGGTATTATAGTGAGAAACTCTATGGGCGGCTGCATGCATACATAGAGAGAGCAAAGAAACTCTATGGCCGATGCTCTATGGCTATACAGGGTGGCCATCTAGCGACCCTACTGTGACATATAGTTAATGTAGGGTTGCTGCTTTCTTCTGTTATATTTGTTTGTCATCAGCGCAGCAGGATATTATAAATTTTTCTCGCCTTTTCTTCTTTATTTTGCATTAAAAATGCGCAAATGTTCGTTTGTCGCACCGTGGCTGCATTTTTGGCTAAGAATTAAAGCGTTTGCCGCAGTTGGCGACAGTTTTTGTTCAGGGGTGGTTACAACATGTTTAATTTAAAAAAATTTTGGCAGAAGTTTTGCCTACGTTTTGGGATTTTTTGACCACTTTTTCTTCCAAAGACCTGGCAACCCTGATGGTAGGTTCTTTGACGTTTATACATAGGAGGGATCGCCAGCCGTTTGTGCGCAGGCGCTAGTAAAAGCGGGCGTGAGAGAGTAAATCTGGGGTATTTTGCTCCTTGAATACATGATTCTGCCTAGGCACAACGGAGGTTTCTTAGCGCGTGTTGTATGCGTTTGTCCCCTAGACGGGGTGCGATCGAGCCTATCCGCCGCTGGCTGCTCGCGCGAGCAGGGGGCACGGACGCCCCGTTTGGTGATGGCTGTGTCTGCAAGGTTCTGACTGGCGTTTTACAAGTCGCGGATCGCTTTTTTCGTCGCGACGATAGATTGGATTTTTTACTAGCACTGCTCCAGGAAGGCACATGTAAGCTGCAAACGGAGGCCTCAGGAGAGCACCTGAGGTTATAATAAAGCAGGCGGCGCAGGATCTCCAGGGCACCTGAGGGGTAGTGGGTGGATAAAAGCTGGAAGCAGAGCATCCCGTGGTCTGGCGCCGCGGAGGCCGAAGCGTGCCAGGGGGTGTTCGCATAAAAAATTGGCTGTCCGTGATAGCGGACAGCCGATCTTATACACCCCTGGCACGCGCAGGCCTCGGCGAGCTCAAACCTACGGACCAGTCTAGCTTTGGTGTTCTGGAGGCGCCTCCAATAATGCGAACTAATGACACATAACAATTAGTAAAAAAAACACGATTGAATAAGTATAATTACGTCCAGCCGCCAAATTGTGACGCTAAGTTCCGCACTACCGCGCCCCGCGACTTCTGCAGCACCAGTCAGAACTTTGCCTCCGAAGGTACGTCGGACAGACTTTGCACGAGCGCCACAGGTGCGATACAGTCTGTCTGACACAGCGGTCGCCAAATCGAGCGTTTCACCTATCTTACCGCAACGGCAGCCAGCGTCCGAACCCCGCTTCGCAATGCCGGCACGCCTAGGGACAAACGCCTACAGCAGGCGCGAAGAAACCTCCTCCGTAGTGCCTGGCAGAGTGGAGTCATGTGGAGTCGTCGAGTCGTATTCAAGGAGCAAAATTCCCCATATTTTCTCTCTAGCGCCTGCTCTTACTTGCGCCTGCGCACAAATGGCTGGCGATCCACCAAATGAACCTCTCGTCCTTGCTTCGAGTTTTCTGCAGTCCAACAAGTTTTAACTTATTTCCCCAGTTTCTCTATTACTTTACATGGCCTGACCTCTAAGAAAAGGCATGCTACTCGTCCAAGTTACCTCCAGAGTTTTGCGGGCCATGCCTAAACCGCTACGCCAGCTTAATACGAAACGCGGAAGTTGTGTGTCCGCTGCCACGGAGGCCATCGAATCGGAGCGTATTCGAAGACTTTTCGATGGACTTACAGCAGGTGACCGGGCTTCGCTAGCGCAGTCAATCACACTTGTCGAATCTACAGCTCGGAAGGACCATGACGAGGCGCAGGAATTGCTACAGCTAGTTCTTCAAGAGAACAAGGGGCGCAGAAAAGCCCACCAGCTGGGTTCGTTTCGTATAGGTACGAGACACAGTGTTTACTTGTCCCGGAAATTCTCTTAACTGATGCTTTCTATTTAACAAAGGCCTCACGGGGCCGCCTGGAACTGGGAAGTCGACGTTTATTGAAACTTTCGGCAAATTCCTCACTGGTTCTGGTCACAAAGTTGCGGTGCTCACAGTGGATCCGTCCTCGGCAGTGACAGGGGGTAAGCTGTTTTCTGGCCTAAGCCGTACTGTGTATTCCTAAATGTGTTCAATGTTGACAGCAAATGCCGTGCCTAATGTAGAATTTGTGATTACGTGCAAGGGTTTGAAATCGAGTTAACTGGGAAGTACATAGCAGTAGGAGAGGTTACGTTTTGTATGGACAGGGACAACTGCTCACAGAGCATGGACTGCTGGTGCTTCTGCTATCTTGTGTCTGTATTTCATGCAATGAATGCTGTCCTCTAATACCGGTGCCACTTTTGATCGCGACTGAGACCGTTCCGGGTAGAAATTCTCGACCGCGATTGGCTCCCTTCATAGAGTTTTTCAATAAATATCCCAGATGAAACTGTGGCGCTAATGTCTGCGGGGGTGCTCCTGAGCGTTGCCTCAACCTATATGGGACTGATGGGAAGTACGGGCGTCGGATTGACTTTGATCATTAGACTAGCGGCGTTTGCTCGCGGCGCAGTAAAAGAAGGCATACTCATATTATTGCGTGAAACCCAATTTTATTTCTGCAGTATATTATATAACGTACAACACATTACATGAGCTTTGCATGACTTTGAAATTGAAGCACAGTTTGCCACATAGTTTCTCACTATAACACCGAAAGCAAACTCTGGCACCAGTGTCTATGGGAGTTTCCTAAGGGGCACTGTGCCATCCTGGGAATGATGGTATATGTGTCTGCGAGGCTTGTGTTGGCTGGTATTGTAAGAGGCTTCATCTAAAAGCTGGGTATGGCTACACAAATAATGCGTTCTTAAAGTAAGATCTTCATAAAATGTTTCCATTGACGTATATTACATCTTCCAGTAAACTTTACTCACCTACAATGCATAACCAAGCAAAGAAAAGCAAGACCTGATGACAAATTGTTCCAAAGCGAGCACGAATCTTGTCATCTGTCTTCCAACTTTAACGGCCCGCTGATACTTCTTACTTTTCATATAATTGTACATGCAACAACAAGTGCTCATAGTTAAACAAAACAAGTTCTTGTGTAATAATAAAGCTAAAGCAGCCTTTTACGTGCTGTTTTAGTAGAAAATTAATCATTGTGACAGACAGAACGGTGCTTGCCTGGCTCTCTGAGAACGATGCCATTCTAATGTCGCAATACACCGGCATTTTCATGCATACCACAGTGCAGCAGCGCCAGATTTTCCTCTAAATAATATAGTGTAAGATTTGTCGGAGGATCTTGCCGCTGCCACCATATGTAAGATTTGGAGTCGGGCTTGTAGGACGATCGGAGGAACTTGGAGCGACAGGACTAGGCGAGCAGGATTTATTTACATTATTTACATTTGAACATGGGATACATTTACACAGTCTAGCGTGACTCCCAAATGGAGCCCGCAAGACAAAGCATACAGCAAACGAGCACACAGCTCACGAGTACGTTGACGAGCACGAGCACTCACTAGCCGCCGACAACAGCTGGTTATATCCACTTCGTGTTCCCTAGATCCCTAGGTGAGGCAAAATGTTCGACGTCAGCGTAAACAAGCCGCCTCTCTGCGGGACGTTTTACAAACACACACATGCACACACAGGTTTCAGTGTCCCCTCCGTGGGTAGACGACTTTTGCAGCGCAGTCGTTGTGGTGTCCATTGTCTGGTGTCTTGAAAAGCGCATGGGGAGGTTCCACCAATTACCTCCCCTCGAGAACTCCCCTGAGCTGACCCTTGCTGCGTGGCTGCCGGTTCTCCGCAGTTCTCTGAAGTAAGTTCATGGTTGGTTTAGCGCTGTCCTCACTGGTTCTCTGAATGGCGCCCCCACCGCGTGTGGATCGAAACACGTGTAGCGGGCTGAAATAACCTGCACGTTGCCACCTCGGCAGGCCATTCCTAACAATAGTGAGAAACTCTATGGTTTGTCACCAGGGCACACCAGGATACGCTTTCTTCTGCAATTCTGTTCCCGATTTAACGCTAGAGAATAATTTCATATTTATTTTACAACAGCAATAACAACCGTGCATGTACTTATATAAAAATACTCAAGTATTTATGGAAATAAAAATTTTTTATGGTGAGAAAATGTTGCGCCTTTAAGAGGAATGCTACAAGTGTCGTCTGCTATGATGCCTGCTCACTGCGAATGAGATATTTTTTTCGCAGAGGACAGGCACTTGCGAACTCTCTCGCTTTGTTGAAAGGCTGCGTCGGTAGTCATGATTGCTGAAAGTCTTCAAGTACTTTTAAGCGCATCTGCTGCAGTGCTAGCTGGGACGCCTGTGGCCTACTAGTGGCCTCCTTGTCAAGCCACTGGAAGTGCAGCTGTCTATGTCTTGTATCAGTAGTGCTTTCCTTTTGCTCTTATGAAATTTCATAAAGCACGTAATGTTACAGCACCAACCTAACACACCATTCAAGGTCAGAACGGTCAAAACACGTTCCTTCAACGTTTACGATGCCGCCGCTTCCTCATCAGCGCTTCGACACCACACCACGACACAAACATCGGCCCAGCCACTGGCCCAGCATGCTATTGCCACTTCGAGCAACAGAACAAAGGCAGAGAAATTTGCGTCGCACCGTCCCACTGAGGGTTATAGCAATTGCACTTGGAGCAAAACCAAAACTGCGAAAAAAAATACCTGTAGACTAGTTCGCCAGTCAACAAAATACCAATCCGTAGCCTGTACTTCCCATCATTCCTATGATGGTGGAACGATCGCAGTGCCAGAGTTCCCTCTAGTTATAGTGATATGAAACTTTATGGTTCCCTCCCACAGCTTGCGCAGAGGAGCCAATTGCAAGGAATAAATGCTAACCCGATTGGGCTTGATCATGATCGAAAGTGCCCCGTGTGACACCAGTGTAAGAATCAACAGGCATAGGCTGGCTTGGGGCACGCTGCTCGATGCGGTGTAAGGAGAGTGAATGCTGGCAGCTGTGCAAGTGAATACTGGCAGCTGTGCGCAAACGGTGTACATAAGACATGCATGCATCCCTGCCAAATATACATTTTGACAGCGGGAATAAGCGCATAGGAAAAGATACCTCAGATTCTAAAAACTTGGATTGACAACCTACCAGGCAGAAGTGAAGGAAGCTGTAAGCACGTTTTTCAGACAGCGGTCATCTGCTAGCTGTTTGCTCTGGTGCTAGCAAAAATCTGCTGAAAGCTCAGTAAGCTCCAGGGCAGTTCGGGACTTCCAGTCCATGAAAAACGAAGCACGATTCTGGCAGCTCTCAGTCTGGTGTGTGGAGCTTCTGAAGCTGTCCAGGAATGTTCGGGACAGATAATTGAAGAGCCTCAGTGATGTCCTATGTTTTACGGGATATCTATGTGCTGCCCAGGCAGAAAAGGCAGTAGGTTTAAAGAAAGTATTTTGGGTGAAAATAGGGTTTATGAGTGATCCCAGCAGGCTTTGAATGTTTGGCAGTGCGTAGTGATTGTTTTTTACAGGCCATTACAAGGGCAGCAAAAGCACTTCTGGAATTTATTTTCATGGACGCACTGTTATTTTCTCCAGTACTATATAATCATGGCAGAGATCAACACTGAGCTTCCACCAAAATATGTTTATGCATTGATGACACTGCTGTCTACTTGTGGTTACCCGACAAGTGCACAGTGCAACATTACTGGACATCATGTATCACAAATTCCAACCCACTAGAAACCAAATGTAGTTCCAGGACATGGGATCTGTATGACCGTTCACTGGTTTTTTGTTTCTCACCTGTGATAATGGACATAAAGTCTACAAAAAAAAAGATGTTCTTCTGGTGTAATGTAAATAGAGACACAAACAAGAACCTTGTTCTTCCAGTTTGGATTGACGTATACACAAAAAAATTTAGTCTTAAATTTATTATATCAATGCCATGAGATTGTGTAAAACTAAAAAACGCACAAAGTTTTTCTATACATTTTTTTTGCCTTTAAGAGCACCTTTTAACACCTAGCAAGTGACATAAACTGTCGTTTCATCAATGTGGGTGCATGCCGCGCATACCACAGTAGTTCCCAAAATAACAAAATTGTTATTTTGTGAATGTTACAGTGCTGTGTAATTATATATCGCCTTCCTGACAGTGCCGAGATAGCTAATTTAATAAGTAGCGCCCGTCTACGTTGTGTTCCTTAATGTCCTGTCAATTTGTGCTGCACAAACTCAGTTTTCAATAACTTAATAAATTTGCTTAAAAATAAAGTTGTTCAAACAAAAATTTCAAACTCATATGTGAATATTAGAGAAAAGTGACCACTGAATACCGAATTGAATATTTTCTTTTTTATTACAACAACATGGAAAGACGAAGTTTTGTGTGTGGAAATCGTTGGTAAAAGAAAGATTGTGGCTTATACTATATACATTAACAAAGGCATGTAATACTGTGCACAGTTATATGTCCGGAGAACTGAGGACCTTATAAATGTTAAAGCTGCTTTCAGTTACATGGGGCTCCATGGCAATCACAGCATGGAAAGAAGAAAACAGCACATTACCTGATGCCCTCTGTTTGCTAAAGGAGAGAAGTGCACATTGTTTCAAAGGGATGTTAACATAGTGAGACTGGCCAAATAAGAAAACAAAAGCAAAATAAAAAATAAGATAAGAGAGAAAAGATAAATAAAAAGCAAGACAGTTTTATTGAATCACTGGAAATTATTGAGCACAAGTTATTTTCCCCATGCTCAGGAAGTGGTGCCCCTGCACGCAACAAATGCGGCTATCCTGCAGCAGAATCATTTTGGCACAGTCCTTGCACTCATTGTTTTGTTTCCCTCGAGACCTCAATAAGTGTTTTTAAAAACCTTATATGTTCGAAAATAACAAATGTTCGACGACTTCGAATAGTGAGTTCTTGAATCAATTAGCAGAGATGATTTGATTCATATTTGAAATCTTTAATATTCGCACACTTCTACTGAAAAGTAATGTTGCACCAGACATAGACGAGGTCATGGCAGCTGAAGTGAATGTCTGTTGGCGTCCAAGAATCTTGCGGCAATTGTAAGTTGCAAGGGTGACT
Organism: Dermacentor variabilis; assembly: GCF_050947875.1. Taxonomy (NCBI): domain Eukaryota; kingdom Metazoa; phylum Arthropoda; class Arachnida; order Ixodida; family Ixodidae; genus Dermacentor; species Dermacentor variabilis. Next base: position 5,095,576 of record NC_134571.1, on the reverse strand, counting down.
CCAATTTATGGCGCAGACGTGCTGGTCTGTTTCATACTATTATCAGAACTTATAATTTTTAATATTTTAATGCAAATAGCATTCTTTGCCTACGTCAGCCATTTTGAGCCTTTCTATTTATCTAGCCTCTTATGCTGACCCAGTGGCTCAAGTTGTCTATCTGCTTGGGCCACTAGGTATGTACTCCTTGCCATGAAGCTGTCGTGGTAGTTCCATTACTGTCATTCCAGCTTCATGATACACTTTCGTCATGGCATCGTTGTCATGCCTTCTACCCCCACCCAGTGACCCAAGTTGTCTAATAGCTTGGTTAATCAGATACGAGCTCGTGTTTGTTGCGCCGCTGTCATTCCAGCTTTGTCATCTGACACTTTTAATGTTATCGTCGTCATGCCATGGTCGTCATACAATTGTCATGCATTTGTTGTCACCACTATAGTGGTGCCATCGTGCTCATTCAATCTTCATCATTCTAGCTTCATGATGTGACTGTTGTAACGCTGTGATCCATGCTTTCTACACTGACCCATTGGCCCTAATTGTCTAATAGCTTGGGCCACTAGGTATGTGCTCATGGTCTTGATGTTATCATGGTCGTTACATCGCCATCATTCCATCGTTGTCATACCGCCTTCATTGTTCCATCGACGTCAGTCCTTCTTCATCGTATTGTAATCATACTGTCATTTAATCATGATTATGCCACCCTTGTCACACCATCGTCTTCAGACAGTCACTATCATGCCTCCATTGTCAGACCGTCATTGTAATGCTGTCATTGTCATGCCATCATCATCACTCCCACTTCGTCATCCAACTCCTATGTTGTCGTCACGGTACAGTCATCGCCATCCCATTGTTTTCATGCCTTTGTCACACCATCATCATATTGTAGTTGTGATGCCGTTGCAGTCATTATGTTGTTGTTACTGTAACTTCGACACCCAACTTTTGTCATGCCGTCGTGAGCCATCGTCATATACAGTCGTCGTCATACACTTGTCACTATGCCATCATTGTCATGCTGTCGTTTTGCCATCAACTTCAGTAACATCATCCCATGGTCATCATGCCACATTCATTGATCCACTGACGTCGTACCTTATTCGTCATTCTATCATAATCGTGCTGTCTTCATTGAATTGTGATTATGCCACCATTCTTATGCCGTTGTCTTCATTGCATAATCGTCACGCAGAAGCTATTATGCATCCATTGCCATACCGTCGTCGTCATTCTGTCTTGGGTGTGTCATCATCATCATTCCAGCTTCTTCATCCGGCTGTCATCTCGTCCTTGTGTCGTCGTTGTCGCATTGTCATTGTCATGCCGTAGTCTTAATATGCCTTTGTTGTTCGATTGATATCATTCCTTCTTCATCATCTGATCGTCACTGCGTCGGCGTCATACGGAAGTCATCATGCATACATGCTCATGGGCGACCTTGGGATGCTAGTGCCACAGCAAAGTAACCATAGTGGAGTATGTGGCATATAGCCAAAGCAGTGACTATCTCAGAATTACCACTACATGTGTTGAATAAATGTGAGTTCCGAAATACGGTGTAGCTACGTTGCTTGAATGCTAATCGCATCACCATTGACAGTTATCTAGAGATAAATTCTGCCGTAATTTTTTTAAGGCGCAGCCCTTAGGTGCTCATTCATACAGCAAACGTTGGTATAACCGAGCAAACGAGCACAGCGAAAGATGAGAGCGAACGTGGAGTGGGGGAGGGGGGGCAGCGGGTGATGAAAAAATTGGCGAGAGTGAAGAGGAAGGTGGAGAGGAGGGTACCACGAGGTGGTATGCGGAGAAGGGTATGGGAAAAGCATGAGAAGAAAAGTGTAGTGCAGTGACGATGGCTATGAGATGGCGCCAGAGTAGCGCACGTCATCTGGGAGGTCTGTTGGCAATGGCCGCTGTGAATCGCACGCATGCTTCACCCACGCGCTGGCTCTCGCAATTTCCAGATTAGCGAGGCAGTCGCACCACATTTCATTCCATTTGCAGCATGCCGCATGAAGAAGATTGTCTGCGCCAGCCAATATATAGTGAAATGAGAGCAAGTATACAGCTGTGCACATTTGACTTTAGGGAGTATTGTAATCATCGGTGCATTTTTTTTTTCACACTGTTCGCTGGGCACGCCACACGTGGCCCCACTGGCCTGGAGGAAGGCTTTAACTCAACCTCCGGAAAGAGGCTTGCAGCAGCAAAATAGACTTGTTTTTGCCGGTCTGTCTGCCTCTGTCTGTCTGAGTCACTGGGCTGGGTTACAACCCATTGAGTCAAGTTGCCAATCATATTGGGCTCTAGATGTGTGCCCGTGGTCGAGGTGTCATGGTAGTCATTCTGTTCGCTACTCCAACTAAATGTTCGTCCCCTCGGGGTCCCCTAGCCATGTTCAGCCCCTAGCCATACTGTCATGGTAAGGCTTATATGGTATTGCCCTACATCTTTTGATAAGTCACAACTGGTATCAACTACATTCACAGCTTCAGTTGACTCATCAGGTTCCATACTGGCAGTGAGGCGGTTCCAAGTGAAAATGTCTCCGATTGGGTCGTCTGGTCCCTTCTTGCAAATGATCACTAAGTGGGCTTCAAAAACACCAATAAAAGCTTTGCCTAAACCAATTCTACAGTGTACAAGATGCCCAGACATTTTTTTTTCCTTTTTGTACAACTCTCTTATTTATTCCAGGCTTTGTTAGTATGAGGGACGCTAAGGAATAAAAAATGTATGAAACATTTACAGTAAACCCTCGTTAACACGAACTCGCATATCTCGAAATATCGGTTAAGTCGAAAGTTTTCCACGCCGCGCCTTCCCCACCCACAGGTGTTATGTATTCGCGGCCGTTTATCTCGAAGCATTTTTCGGGCGTAATACGGATATGGGTCGAAATTTCGACCGGGACGGCTGAAGGCAAAGGCCGTTACCAAAAGGTGATACAGGCTCCGAGCGAGCGCTTGGTTCCTACTAAATTGCCGAACGCGGTCACAATCTAAGGGCGAATACAAAATTCCCGCGGATGCAGCTGTTTTCCGTCAACCACGTCAAGTAACCTTGGAAGCAGTCACGTGGTGTGCGCCGCTTGCGCGCAGGGGCTCATGGGTTTTATCGGGTAGTCGTCATAGTCGCGCCACCGCATTTCGCACGTGCGAATGTTATGCCCCGTTCACACTGAGACATTCGGCGTCTGGAGCGGCGCCCAGTTCGGCGGAACCCAGTTCGGCGGCGGCGAGATCCGCTGGAATGGCCCCTTCCGCGCCGATCGCTCCCGTACCGATTTTTGTGGCAGCTGCCGCCGGATTGCCTCACCGCCGCGCGGCGCTGACCAATCGGGGAGCGCGAAACAGAACTTCCAAAGATGGCGGCCGAGTCTCATGTCATGTCGTAGTCGTCGCAGTCATCAAAGTCCGCCGCGACATCCACATCCGAAATGCTCATCGAACTGGTGCGCAACCACCCAGTCCTCTACGATAAGCGCCACTTGAAGCACAAAGACAACGTGCTGAAGGACGACTTGTGGCACAAGATTGGTGCGAGCTTCGGCGAATGCTTCTGCGCGTCATGCATCGCCAGAAAGGGGCTTGCCAACAGGCCGAGCAGTACTGCCTCTTCTTGCTCGGGGTTCATCATTGTCTTTCCAAGTAATGGTGGAGACGCGCAACATAAACACACAAACTCGACGCGACCGGAGACAACTGCGCAATTTCGAGCCGCGCGAACATCCGGGATATACCGCGCTTGATTGGAGGTTAGCACTTTGTGGGGCAGATGGCGCTGTATGTCTTTCCGGCGGCGCGGTCCGCAAGCAGTGTGAACTATGCGATTTTCGGCGGCAGGAGAATTCCATTCGCTGTAGACGCCGGATTCCTCAGTGTGAACGTAGCATTATTGTGCGTGTGCGATTCTGTTAGTTCTTTGTTTCGTCGCGCTGTGCGCACGACGCGTTGACTGCGATTTTTTTTTTGTTGTGTGTGTGGTGTGTGGTCAACGGACGACGACGATGTCCCGCCCCAAGCAGTGTAAGTCTCTGACACTGGAGAAAAAAGTCACGTTAATCAAGGAAGTGGAGAAAGCGGGAAGATCCAAAACAAGCATCGCCAAAGAATTCGGCATCCCCTTGTCGACGCTTTTGACAGTTTTAAAAAATCGGCAGAAGGTCTTCGATGGCTTCGAGCAAAGTTTTTCCAGCGAGCGGAAGCGGATTCGGGCCTCGAAATTCCCAGATGTCGAAGCAGCACTCATGCCTGTGGCTCCGGAATGTCAGGGCAGCCAACCCTCCCGTGACAACCGAAATGATGATGGAGAAGGCAGACGCTCTGGCGTTGCAGATGGGCCACACAGATTCAGTTGCAGCAATGGCTGGTTTGAACGATTTAATAAAAGAAATAACGTGGCCTCGAAGCCTATCCACGGCGAAAGCGGCACTGTTGATGAAGGGGCTGCAGACACCTGGCGCAACCACTGCCTCGCTGAGCTGCAAAAGCCTTAGGACAAGGACATTTTCAACCTCGACGAAGCAGCACTGTTCTATAAGATGCTGCCTAGCCGCACATACACGCCGAAGGGAGAAGCGTCCTCAGGCGCTAAGCAGCGCAAAGACCGAGTGACGATATTTTTCGGAGCCAACTCCACCAGCGATGAAAAACTGCTGCTGCTTGTTATCGGTAAGTCGCTCAATCCAAGGTGCTTCCGAAATGCACGGCTCCCGGGAGATGCGACTTACCGCGACAATAAAACGGCCTGTTCTTTGAAGAGTATGTACAGCCTCGTCCACACGGCTCACTCTGGCCGCGCACCGTGGGGCGCCAGTGCGTCCGGCGCGGCGGCGTATCGAAGTGAAGCGGCGCAGGCGCACACGGACCCAGGGGAGGTGCTTCGCGTCGTCTGCTACAGCGCTGGAGCGCGTCGCCTCTTGCTTTGCTGTAAAGTACACTTCGCTACACCCAAGTGACTGAGTGCTGTCAGGATTAGGGGCTCAATCCCATCGCTCGTGATCCATTGTCAAGATTGGAGTCCGGCATGAATTCGAAGATAGCTGGCCCATGCCGTCGTCCAACTTATCCACGCTGAGGACGTTGATGAAGGGAAGAACTGCTTCTCATCGAGAACGAGGAAAATGGGTTTATTTACAGTATTTATATCAGTCTAACATGACTGCTTGAGAAAAGTGCATCAGTCTAACATGACTGCTTAAGAAAAAGAGTGTCAGTCCAACATGACTGCTCAAGAGAAAGTGTCGAGCATCCGCACAACAGCAGTTTTTAAACACTCGTTCCACCGGCGATGCAAGGCGGCGAACGTTCGTTTTCTCATTGTAAACTCGCCGCCGCCCCGCAGGACCGTTTACACACACAAAGGCTCACACGTTCGAGCCCACACACACAAAGGCTCACACGGGCGAATGCCTGGAACCGACGTCAGAGGGGAGCCATTCTGGGTAGCTCGTTGTCCTGCGTCCCGGTCGGCGCGTGGGAAGCAACAAAAAACGGCTTTCCCACGGCAGCTCGCGCACGCGTAGCAGATAAGGTCCGCGCTGGGGAGTTCGGGCACAATAGTTCGCCCGCCGAACTCATTCCGTCACAACGGCGATGGGGCTAGAGGATGGCGGCAGTTTTCAGCACAAAGCCCACTTCATCGAACGCATCCTAGCTGAAGCGACGGAGAGTGGGGGATGCGCGTCTTGTTCCCCAGTCGTTATTGGGTGGCAATCCTGCATTGCAGCTCGCCATTCTTAACAGCACCTCCATGGCCCGAAAAATCTCGACTGTCTAGCGCTGACAACCGCTAGGCAGGAAGAGAACGGCTGGTGGTCAGGGGGGGATTGATGTCTTGGCTCGCAGCGACCACTTGTGTATTGATGTCACCGCCCCAAAACATCCAACAAGGACAGGCAACTGCAAAATGAACCCCACAACACGGCTCTGCGCCGAGATGACGCGCATTGGCCCTCACTTTAGACCCGCTAGGCGTAAAAAAAAAAACAAAAAAAAACAAAAAAAAACATAAGTGCAGAAACAAAAAAAAAATGCTTCATTTCGCTATGGCAATTTCTGAAGGAAATTCCTGCTGACATATTCAGCAATCATGGAGGGAATCCTGCTAAATGAGAGGGGATCTTCTTCGCTTAAATAAAATTAACACTAGTAACCCTAAAATTTAGGCGAGACCCTCAAACGCAGAATTCAAATTAGCCTGCTCAAACCATCCGCATTGCTGTGCAACTTTCCCTTCTTATATCTAACGGAGAAGTTGTACTCTTGGAGAGTGAGGCTCCATCGGAGCAAGCGACCATTTTTGTGTGACATTTGATTGAGCCACGTCAGAGGACAGTGGTCGGTCTCGAAGATGAATTTCGCTCCGTACAAGTAACACGACAACTTCTGGGCGGCCCAAACTAAACAAGCGCATTCCTTCTCTGAAGCGCTGTAGGCTTCCTCTCTTACATTTAGTTTACGGCTGGTATAGAGGATAGGATGCTCCTCGTTATCGTCGCCGACCTGACTAAGTACCACGCCCATACCTCTGTCGCTTGCGTCGCATTGAACTATGAATTCCTTTGTGTAGTCTGGCGCGCGAAGCACAGGGCGAGAAACCAATAGCGTTTTCAAACTTTGGAAAGCGTTCTCTTTGTCCTTATCCCATTGTACGTTACTCGGTGCTCCCTTTCGGAGGGCGTCCGTTAATGGACTTGCCATTTGCGAGTAATTCGGAATGTACCATTGATAGTACCCCACAAGTCCCAAAAATGAACGAAGGTCTGTTTTCGTGTGCGCCTGAGAAAATTCTCCAATCGTAGCTATTTTCAGCTCGGCCGGCCGTCTCATGCCCTGGCCGACAACATGGCCTAGATAAGTAACCTGTGAACAACCAAACCTACACTTTTCCGCTTTCATCGTTAAGCCGGCTTCCCTCAACCGTGAGAACACCTGTTTGAGGTGCAATACGTGTTGTTCCCAGCTGTCCAAAAAAATTGCTACATCATCAAGATAGGGCAAGGCGAACTCCTGGAAGTCTTTTAGGACAATATCCATTAACTTAGAGAAGCTAAACGGCGCGTTCTTCAGCCCGAAGCTGAGTGCAAGAGGGCGAAAAGTGCCTACAGGTGAGATGAATGCGGCATAGCGGCTGGCACTTTCTGAAAGGGGAACTTGCCATTATCCCCGCACGAGATCTATAGTTGAAATGTATTTAGCAGCGCTAACTCTTTCAATTCGATCCTCAATGTTGGGTAACGGGTACAGCTGATCCCTAGTGATGGCATTTAACTTCCTGTAGTCAACATACGGACGAGGGTCCTTGTTAGGGGTTTCTACGAGTATTAGCGGTGACGTGTAGTCACTCTCAGCGGGCTCAATAACTCCCAACTCTAGCATGCGCTGTATCTCTGCCTCCATAATCTCTCTCTGTCTGGGAGACACCCTGTAAGGCTTTGATCTTACTGGTTCGGCTGATGTCAGCTCAATTTCATGCTTTATTAGTTTGGTTCTACCCGGCCGATCGCTGAATCTGTCGAGATATTCCCCTAACACCTCTTTTAGCTCATCTAGCTGCTCGGGTCTTAGAGCGTGCGAGCTTACCGAGTGTTCTACTACTTCTAGGCCGATTTCAGAGTTGGAGGTCGCCCTATACTCTTTAAACTTGGTACTAGTGCCATCCTGCTCTTTGATGGTATAGTTAACGACTCCGCTCCACTCTATATACGGCTTCATCAAATTGCAGTGATATATCCTCACCTCCTTCGTGCGACCGGGCATTTTCAGAGCATAGTTAGTATCTGAAAGTTTGTGCAACACTTTAACGGGCTTCATGTGCTTCATGTGGAACCGTTCGCAAAGCAAACAAAGTTGCCGGCAGACAGTTCTCCCAGTCCTCCTTATGCTCGTAACAGAGCGCACGCAATACTCGCTTAAGCACCGAATGCCACCTCTCTACACTGTTTGACTGAGGGTGATAGACAGAACTGTGTATTAACTTTACCCCGCACTTTTGCAAGAATGTGGAAGTCAGTGCGCTCGCGTCGGTGCTTGTTCTTTCTTGAAGGTTTGAGGATCATTACCTGGTCTCCGGCGTTAAACGTACGAAGCCTCTCATTCTTGTCGTAATAGAATTTGGCGTTCTTTTGAGCTATTGCCATGTTCTTTCCGACTAGTTCTTGGGTTGCGCTTAGCCGTTCCAGTAAATTTAGCACGTATTCAACCACTGTTGGACTCTCCCCTCTTTCCTCCCACATCTCTCTTACCATTCTCAGTGGAGAACGGAGTGTCCTCCCATACACTAGTTCTGCTGGCGAGAACCCTGTCGCTTCATGTGGAACCGTTCGCAAAGCAAACAAAGTTGCCGGCAGACAGTTCTCCCAGTCCTCCTTATGCTCATAACAGAGCGCACGCAATACTCGCTTAAGCACCGAATGCCACCTCCCTACACTGTTTGACTGAGGGTGATAGACAGAACTGTGTATTAACTTTACCCCGCACTTTTGCAAGAATGTGGAAGTCAGTGCGCTCGTGAATACTGACCCTTGATCTACCTGAATTTCGGCTGGAAACCCAACTCGTGCAAACACTCTCAAAAGCGCGTCTACTACTTCGGTAGAGCTGAGCTCTTTCAAAGGGATTGCTTCCGGAAACTTGGTAGCCGGACACAGCGTGGTAAACAAGTACCTGTAGCCCGATTTTGTTTTTGGAAGAGGCCCTACCGTGTCTATTACAAGTCGTCTGAAAGGCTCTGTTATTAAGGGCACTACCTTCAGTGGAGCTTTCCATGTCTCTCCTGGTTTACCAGAACGCTGGCAGGCGTCGCATGATCTTACAAAGTTTTCTACGTCTTTGAAACAGCCAGGCCAGTAGTATTCCATAAGCAATCTTTGATTTGTTTATGCCTAGGTGGCCGGACCACCCATTTCCATGACAGAGACTCAAAAGGTCCTCCCTATACTAAGTAGGTACGACTAACTGATCTAAAATCCTACCCTTTCGATCTCTGTAGGGCCGATACAACAATCCTCCTCTCTCATGTATCGTCACGTTGCGCCTAGCAATGCCTTCTTTAGCTGTGTCATGTAATTTAGCTAAGCTCTCATCATTCTTTTGCTCAGCTGCCAGTGACTCTCTATCCACACGTAGGAGCTGATCAAAGTTCTTTGAGGCCGACGACAATAACGACCCTGTCTCGCTTGTGAGTGCGTCAGCTTGCTCTTCCTGCAGGCTAGAACTTTGACACTCTAGTGCTACGCTCTCATTGAGCTGGTCAGCTGGCAGGCTCTCCTCAACTGTTCTTTTGTCCCTCGGGCATTGCTCGGATTCGGGTATTGAAGTTATCCCCTTTTCTGCTTCCACTGGAGGAGCTTGTGCATTTTCAGCCGAAAGCACCGCGATCTTACGAGCTTGGCCTCGGGTCAATGCTTGTACTATGCCCTCTCCCAGTTTGAGCCCTTTGTCACGCAGTAACTGATTCGAACGATTCGAAAAAATGTAAGGATACTGCAGTGACAAAAATTTGGAAACTGCAGCCTCAGTCTCTAGCTCCCCGAACGGTCCATTGATTTTGACTTTGGCCATGGGCAGACACACGCTGTGTTCTTCTACAACCTGTTTTATCCATGCTACTTCTCCGGTGAAGTCATCTACCGTCACGTAAGACGGATGGACAATGTCCATCGTGGCGGCACTGTCTCTTAGCACTCGGCATGGTTTGCCATTACCTTCCAGGTCGTGAAGATATGGACTTAAAAGTTGCATATTCTCGTCTTTTTCCTCCACATAGGAGAAAACTACGCTAGGCTTCCCGCAGTTTACAGCTATATGTCCCAGTTTGTGGCATTTGTAACAGCGAATTGGTCTAAAAGATTCGAATTTTCTTTTCTGTTCTTTTTGTGCGGTTTCTCCATTAAGTTTCTCCTCGCTCTTTTCTGCGGGCTTTTCCGCCATGTCTACAGGCTCCGATCGTCTAGTCTGCGCACCCCTTTTGAACGGAAAGGGTTTCCGCGGTCCATTTCGACCGTCCAAGTTTCCGTCCTCGGCATTCAACTTTCTACGGGTTGCGTACTCTTCGGCTAATTCGGCCGCCCTTTCCACAGTGTTTACATTTCCTCTGTCTTGCACCCACAGTTTCACAGCTTGGGGAATGGTTTTGTAAAACTGCTCTAGACACATGCATTCAATGATCATGTCTCTGCTGTCGTACGCTTCCGCGCTTTTAAGCCACTCGACTAGGTTGGCCTTTAAGCTATATGCAAACTCCGGATATCGCTGGCTATCTTTCTTGCCTGTGCTCCTAAACCTTTGCCGAAAAGCTTCGGCTGAAAGGCGGTATTTCTTCAGGAGACTAGCCTTAACTTTTGCATAATCATATGCATCCTGTGCACTCAGTCTGGCGATTACTTCCGCCGCCTCACACGGCAACATAGACAGCAACTGCTGTGGCCATGTACTCGGGCCGAAGTTCATCTTCTCGCAAGTCCTTTCAAAATTGCTTAGGAACAAGCCTATGGCTTTAATAGCCTGTCCATGCGGTACGATTCTGCCTCACTTGATCGTCCCAGAGCGCCTTCACTCCCTTGAGACAACTCCAAACGTTTGCTTTCAAGTTCAAGTTGCATTTTTCTTAACTCGCGATCTTTATCGCGTTACTCCCTTTCTTTTCTCTCTCGTTCTTCTCTCTTTTTCAGAAGTTCAAACCCCAGTTCAATTTCTTCCTCACTGGCCTGTTCAGAAATTATATGCAATAATTCCGATTTTAGCATTTCCTTGCGTGCATCTAGGCCCAGTTCCTCACCAACAATCAACAACTTGTCTCTCAGCAGTGTCCTTAACTCCATGATTGCTGCTTTACTGCCTTGATTCTGCTCTCTAAATCTAGCTAGGAAAACACAACCTAGCTAATGCTCAACAATCTAGCTTCCCTACAGTTCTAAACAGAACAACCACAAAATGAAGCCTAGAGAGTCAAAGCAAGAACCAAGCACTCACCGCAGATACAGCACCATGTCGCAAAGTCCATCTCACCGCTTTCAGCCAGTTGTCAGGATTGGGGGCTCAATCCCATCGCTCGTGATCCGTTGTCAAGATTGGAGTCCGGCATGAATTCGAAGGTAGCTGGCCCATGCCGTCGTCCAACTTATCCACGCTGAGGACGTTGATGAAGGGAAGAACTGCTTCTCATCGAGAACGAGGAAAATGGGTTTATTTACAGTATTTATATCAGTCTAACATGACTGCTTGAGAAAAGTGCATCAGTCTAACATGACTGCTTAAGAAAAAGAGTGTCAGTCCAACATGACTGCTCAAGAGAAAGTGTCGAGCATCCGCACAACAGCAGTTTTTAAACACTCGGTCTGCCGGCGATACAAGGTGGCGAACGTTCGTTTTCTCATTGTAAACTCGCCGCCGCCCCGCAGGACCGTTTACACACACGAAGGCTCACACGTTCGAGCCCACACACACAAAGGCTCACACGGGCGAATGCCTGGAACCGACGTCAGAGGGGAGCCATTCTGGGTAGCTCGTTGTCCTGCGTCCCGGTCGGCGCGTGGGAAGCAACAAAAAACGGCTTTCCCGCGGCAGCTCGCGCACGCATAGCAGATAAGGTCCGCGCTGGGGAGTTCGGGCACAATAGTTCGCCCGCCGAACTCATTCCGTCACAACGGCGATGGGGCTAGAGGATGGCGGCGGTTTTCAGCACAAAGCCCACTTCATCGAACGCATCCTAGCTGAAGCGACGGAGAGTGGGGGATGCGCGTCTTGTTCCCCAGTCGTAATTGAGTGGAAATCCTGCATTGCAGCTCGCCATTCTTAACAGCGCCCCGAGGCGGCATTGCGGGAAGCCGCACTTCACTAACTGGAGCATTTTCCAGCTGGTTCCGTCTACAGCTTGTGAACAGCCTGCTTAATCAATATACATAAACAGAAACAAGCTTCTCACCACGTAAATCACTTAGCATGTTTTTTATAAGTGATGAGGGTAAAAATACAGTCATTTCTTTCGCGCTCTTTATTAGGCTGGGGCGTAGAGGAGACGCTTGATAGTCGTGTCAGGGACGTCACCCAGCCTGAGGCTGTTCTTAATTTCTCGGTGGAGGTCGAGTTTGCAGCAGCCGCCGCAACAATGGTCACTTTTTGCCGGGCTTTACGGGGAGCATCCGCAATTGCTCCATCCTTCTTGTAAACCTGGACGATTCTATTTACAGTTTTCAGTGGCCTTTTTTGTCATCTCCGATATAACGTGTTGAGCATAGTTTTGTAGGCATAGATCTACGATGCGGCGTCTTTCTTTTTCCAGTACCCGCGACATGGCTAGTTTCCAAAGTGCATCGGGGAAATGAAATTATCCTGCACTGTTACAGCGTTTTTATCGCCGAAGTGCCATGGCAATCAGCAACCGAACAACATGCAATTCATCATGCAAGTTGACGGAAATGCGTTTAATGGAAACACCTCTGGTGTCTTTCGATTTGGCGAGTCATCCCAGAATCTTTAACTCCGGAGCGGCTAGTCATTCAGTTGAGTAATCGTTGGCTGCACCGCATCATCACATTAAGCTAAGATGGGGTAGCATGACCTAAGCAAAAAAGAAAGGGGGGCGGGGGCTCGGCGGTTGATTGGGCTGACGCCCATGGTCAGTTATAAAGTAGACTGGCTCGACCACCGCAATCTGGCTTTGGTCGGGCTTAGCTTTTACAAATGGCGAGCCCGTTTGCAGACCACCGGCGTGAGGTGGGCAGACGACACCGGGCCCGCATCATGACCGCCGGTTTAAATATCTTGGCCGCGTTCGTCCAACACACGGACCGGCCACTTCCCCACGACGGCAACAGCATCGCTTGTTCGCGGCTAGGGTTCCTGTGCCGTATTCATATTTGGGTTTTACCCACTCAGCCCAGCCCACCCCCGCCTACCCCCTAAAAGAAAAGAAGGAATAAATTCCTCCTAATCTCCAAATTTATCCAATGCCCACCTCTATGGCGCAACTCAGATGCCATATGTCGCTTCGAGACGTATACCGCACAATTAACAAATTATTATATGCTAGTGAGAATATGCATATGGCCCATTCCGAGGAAGTACTGAAATGAAATAGAAGCGTATAACGGCCTAATTACCCGGCAAGACATAATTTAACCTAGAAAACACATGTAGATTATAGATTTTCCACTCCAATTACGTATTCGAAACCGACGGAAATAGCATTCGCATGCGGCGTGCATTGACTCCAAGGAGAAAAAAAGAAAAAACAAAAAAAAAATGTCCGCACCACATGTTTTACTTCACCTAATCGACGTAATCAAATAATTGACCGACGATTCCTCTAAATGAGAATGCGACTTCTAGCGTCAGGTAGCCATCAGAAGACCGGCACCGCTTTGGTGATTTTACCCGAACTGTGACAACAAAAATGAATTTAGTTTTTTTATAGGATGTAGGAAGATGAAAAGGGGGAGTACCGTATTTTCCGGTGTATAAGACGCGGTTTTTTTCCAAAAATCTTGCTGGTGCGTCCTGTACAAGGGTGCGTCTTATATGCGAATTTTTCGTTTTTTTTTTTTGCGGGTTCAGAAATTACTCAGGTTCATGCTCAAGCTTTTTTCACCGAAAAAAATATCACTACCAATGATGCGGTAGTAGCACGGTTAATACTTCAATACGGGGACCGCCGTGCGCAACTTTTCTTAGGTGAACTTTATCATGAAACGGCGGGGATGACGACTTCCAGAATCGCAAACACGCGGTCGTTTCGGAGGCGCAAGCAAAAGTAATGTGAAATTCCCAAAGATGGCGACAGTCGCGCTTCTCGACATTGTCAAGACAAGCCAAGCCGGCGTTCTTTTTTAGTCATTCTTTGCAACTTCGCAACCGTGTACGTATTACGTCTGTGTTGGTAGAGAGTTTTAGCCCAGCGGGTTTACGGCCAGCGGAGCGGAGCGGGCGAGCGGAGACACGACTGCGCATGCGCACAACGCTGAGGCGCCCAGCGGTTTTACGGAGCAGCGTTTACGCCCGCTGGAAAGCACTCCCCAGCGGAGGGTATACGCAGCGCGCGAGCGTGCGTAAGCGCGCGCGGGCGTGTATGGGAAATGCAAGATGGCAGCCGCGAACATGAACGCCGGCAGTTCTGCATCGACGACGGCGACTGCGGCGCTGACCCGTACATTAGTACTCATTATATTATTAACAAATAATGTACTGAGAACATGTAATATATCTTTATTCAACATTTCTTGCATTATAAAAGCAAGCGTAATTCAAATTCATTTCTCAGTAACTCCTATTCGGACCACTAGGTGGAGAAGCAGAGCGCCCCGCTCTCTCCGCTCAAGCGGGTGAGTGATCCGCCGGGCTAAAATTCTTTTTTCGCGAGCCGCTCCGCTGGCGCAACGGTGGAGACCGCGAGTGGAGCGAAACGTAATACCGCTGAGCTAAAACTCTCTGGTGACTTCGGCGTGTGTTTTCCACTACCTACACCTGTCGTGCTCGGTCTTACTACAGTATGCCACCGAAGTTGCGCAAGAGCTACACCGCAAAGTTCAAATTATCTGCGGTCGAGTATGCTACCGAAAACGGAAATCGGGCTGCGGGCCGCCATTTCGACGTCACCGAGAAGATTCGCACGTGGCGACAGTCGTCCGCCAAACTGCAGGCGATGAAGAGCGGAAAGAAGGCTGACCGCGGGAAGAAGGCGCGGTGGCCTGAACTTGAAGACCGGCTCCTCAAGTGGGCTCTTGAACAACGGGCTCAAGGTAGGGCTCTGTCAACCGTGCAGTTGCGCTTGAAAGCACGCACTTTGGCGAGTGAAATCGGTGCCGCTGATTTTGTTGGTGGGCCGTCATGGTGCTATAGATTTATGCAGCGCAAAGCCTTGTCAATAAGAGCGCGAACGACAATGTCTCAACAACTACCAGACGATTTCGGAGAGAAAGTGGAGAAGTTCCATGAATTTGTGAAGAAGGAAGTCGAAAAGAATAACATCATCGACAGCCACATCGTAAACATGGACGAAGTGCCTCTAACATTTGACATCCCTATGTCAAAAAGTGTCGCTCAGAAAGGTGATAAGACTGTCACAGTACGAACAACTGGGCACGAAAAGTCTCACTTCACTGTCGTACTTGCGTGCTGTGCTGACGGAACAAAGCTGCCGCCGATGATAATTTTTAAAAGGAAAACGATGCCAAAAGAAAGCTTTCCGCCTGGTGTTATTGTCACAACTAACCAGAAGGGCTGGATGGATGAGCAAATGATGGGAGTTTGGCTCGAAAAGTGCTTTTCGAAGCGCCCGGATGGATTTTTTCACTCCCGGAAAGGCCTTCTAGTTATGGATAGCATGCGGGCGCACATTACTGACTTGACACTGAGGCAAATCAAGGCGAAGAACTGTACCCCTACAATAATACCCGGTGGTTTGACGAAGGTTCTACAGCCTTTGGATATTTCCGTCAACCGCAGCTTTAAAGCTATTTTGCGACGTATTTGGGAGGCGTGGATGACGGAAGGCGAGCACAGCTACACCGCAACTGGACGCATGAGGCGCGCTTCTTACAGCGAAGTTGCGAAGTGGGTCCATGAGGCCTGGAGTGCTGTTAGAGTGGCAACCATAACTGCAGGGTTTCGGAAGGCTGACCTGCTAGCTTCATCGACAACCGAGCACGACGACAATCAGACCAGCGGTTCTGAGTATGAAGAGAATGCTTCAGCCGCGTTGCCTCCAGAAATGGGCGAGCTTTTTGAGAGCGCTTCCGAAGATGAAGACTTCGATGGTTTTAAGTAAAAATAAAATGTTGTTATGGACATATGGGAGAGTTCTTTCGTCGTATTTTTCTTTCTTTTTTGCTAAAACGTGGGCGGGTATGGCGTGAGTGTTGCCTTTTGCGATCACTTAGCGTTGCTTAAGAACTTCTCACAGGCCGCCGCGGTGGCTCAGTGGTTGAGTGGTGATGGTCGATCAAGCGTGTTTAATTAACCCTGACTAGCCTAAGTGGGTAAATTGGGGTGCGTCTTATACAAGGGTGCGTCTTATATACCAACTTTTTCAATGAGAGCCTTCATATATGGCGAGTGTGTCTTATACAAGGGTGCGTCTTATACACCGGAAAATACGGTAAATGAAATTGCCGCCAAATCAGTTGCTATACCGGGGAGAGCACTTTGCTACAACGCGCAAAGCGACAATAACGCGTCAATAAGAGAGTGCGAATCAGCGGATATCACTTCTTAGTTGCTGTCGAAGTAATAGTATTGCCCTCCTTAATGGTAAAATCCATGGCAAACATGATGATGCGTGATTGAACAATCGCTCTCCAACTTTCTGCAAAATTTATAGCGGGTTTAGGTCATTTTCTTAAGCCAATTAAGCACATTTGTTCTAGCATCAATACATGCGCGAAACAGCACGCTAGGCTCATCACATGATGACTCCAACCAAGAGCGCGCCTAATAGGTTTCTTGGTACGCACTACACCAACTGCTGTAAGAGTAAAATAAAATGGCCCCAGCCTAATAAAGAGCGCGAGAAAAATGACTGTATTTTTACCCTCATTACTTATAAAAAACATGCTAAGTGATTTATGCGGTGAGAAGCTTATTTCTGTTTATGTATATTGATTAAGCAGGCTGTTCACAAGCTGTAGACGGAACCAGCTGGAAAATGCTCCAGTTAGTGAAGTGCGACTTCCCGCAATGCCGCCTCGGGCACTCAGTCACTTGGGTGTAGCGAAGTGCACTTTACAGCAAAGCAAGAGGCGACGCGCTCCAGCGCTGTAGCAGACGACACGAAGCACCTCCCCTGGGTCCGTGTGCACCTGCGCCGCTTCACTTCGATGCGCCGCCACGCCGGACGCACTGGCGCCCCGCGGAGCGCGGCCATGGTGAGCCGTGTTCACCCTAAGAGTGGACGAGGCTGTACGTGCTCTTGACCGCAAAATGGCAAGGGACAGCTGGAAAGTGTTGTTCGTTTTGGACAACTGCCCCGGCCACGGAAAAATCAACAACTTGGAGGCAGTCACGCTGGAGTTCCTGCCTGCTAATATGACGTCCGTGCTCCAGCTGATGGACCAAGGAGTCATTGAGGTTGCTCGCAAGTTCTATAGGAAGAGTCTCCTGCACCGCATTTTGTGCTCTTACGACAGTGGTAAGAAGTACGAAATAGACTTGCTGGGTGCAGTCCACCTGATCGCCGAAGCCTGGCGACAAGTACGTCCATTGACGATTGCCAATTGTTTCGCGCACGCAGGATTTTCGCGCGCCGAGAAATCGCTCGAGCCAGACACTGACGAGTTCAGTGATTGCGAAGAACTTTGCGACGAAGTCCGCAAAGCTGCCGGCTGCGCCAGCGATGCCGAGGATGGCGAAATCACTTTTGAAGAGTACGCGCTCTACAAGTCGGACGTGCCCGTTACCGGAATGTTGTCCGACGCCGCCATTGTTGAAATGGCAGTGAACGACGGTGATCACGCTGACGAAGAACCACCTAGAGAAGTGCCGACAACTGCAGAAACGAGGAACTTGCTACGTTTGCTTCGCAACAAAGTTGAACGCAGCGGCGGCGAACAACGGCTCATGCGGTGTGTTCAGCAGCTCGAGGACGCTTTTCTCGCGCCGAATGCCAACGCCAAGCAGGCAAGCATCACCCAGTTCTTTCCAAAACAATAAAGTTCAGTTTTTCCTGGGAATTCTGCGTTTATTGCAAAAGCTCCCCTCATGCTGTGGAGCGTTTGTTAGCAGTGCTGGTTGTCACTGGCTCTTTCAGTGACCCGGTCACTGAAATTTTCGGCATTTTGCTTAACTCGAAACTCTGCTTACCTCGAAATTTTTCCCGGATTTTACAACTTCGAGTTAACGAGGGTTTACTGTATTGTGCTTGAAACGAAACTTCTGTGTTATGAAAGCTGTAGTGGGTGTATTAATTGATAGCTTATGCATGTCTAGGCTTTTTTGTGAGCACCGAGTGTTGAAAGCAAGCCAAATATATTGTTACGTGTAGAAAGACACAGACGGAAGAGGCTATTTACAAGCTATTTACACTAGACTGGAGCCAGAGCGCCAGGCCGACATTTTCTCGCGCCAAGGGCACAGACCCACTTCGTCGTCGTTCTCACAGTGGCTTGTCTCTCGGGTATCTATCAATAATATTGTAATACTACCCCCCGGCAGCAAAAGCGCCGTCAAGGTGCTGTTAAATATCCAAGGCACGTGGAGAGTTGTAGGGCTTGAGTCGGGTGACGTGGACAATGTCACTGGTTGTCACACCGGAGGACGTAGTGGGCGTGGCTAGAACAATTTCATAGGTTACATCGGTCACTTGGCAGAGCACGCGATATGGGCCGGTATAACAGGAAAGCAGTTTCTCACAAAGGCCAACTTTACGCGATGGTGACCAAAGCAACACGAGGGTGCCGGGCGCAAAATGGACATCACGGTGTCGGAGGTCATAGCGTCGCATCTGTTTGTCTTGAGAGACTTGTAGACGAACGCGCGCAAGTTGACGAGCACGGTCAGCACGGGCGATTGCATCACGGGCATAAGCGCTAGTTGAAGCTGGGGTGGACGGAAGCACGGTGTCTAGCAGTAGCGTCGGTTCGCGGCCATACAAGAGGTAAAACGAGGAAAAGCCGGCAGTTTCGAGACGGGAAGAGTTGTATGCAAAGTTAATGTAGGGTAGAGCCAGGTCCCAGTCACGGTGGTTGTCTGAAACGTATTTGGATAGCATGTCTGTAAGGGTGCGGTTCAAACGCTCAGTGAGGCCGTTCGTTTGAGGGTGGTAGGAGGTAGTAAATTTATGCTGAATGGAGCAGGCCTGCATGATGTCGTTAATGACTTTCGCCAAAAATGTACAGCCACATTCTGTTAGCAATTGACGCGGAGCACCTTGCATCAAAATGATATCATGTAGAAGGAAGTCCGCAACGTCAGTTGTGAAACTGGTTGGAAGAGCACGGGTTACGGCGTAGCGGGTTGCGTAGTCAGCCGCGACTGCAACCCACTTGTTTCCTGATGTAGATTCGGGAAATCGGCCGAGAAGGTCTAAGCCAACACGATGGAAGGGCTCGGCAGGGATGTCGAGCGGCTGCAGGTAACCAGAGGGGAGCTGGGAAGGCTTCTTGCGTCGTTGGCAAAGTTCACAAGCGGCGACGTAACATCGTACAGAACGGGCAAGGCCCGGCCAGAAACAACGGCAACGTATACGATCATAGGTTCGAGATACGCCGAGGTGTCTTGCCGTTGGTGCGTCGTGAAGCTCTTCTAGAACGGTTGAGCGGAGGTGTTGAGGTATGACAGGTAGGAACTCAGAACCGTCCGGATGAAGGTTACGACGGTACAGAGTACCGTTGCGGAGGACGAAGAGGCGTAGAGCAGCATCGGCCGGAGAGTGTTCAAAACGGTCGATGAGTTCTCTGATGTAGGCGTCACAACGTTGCTCGTCGGCAAAATGAAGCAGCTGTGATACAGAGAATATGCAAGCAGCACTGGTAATATTGGAGGAGTCAGGATCGTTGACAGGGTAACGCGACAAGCTGTCAGCGTCTTGGTGCAGGCGGCCAGACTTGTAGACCACGGAATATGAAAATTCTTGTAGCCTCAAAGCCCATCGACCACGCCGGCCTGTAGGATCTTTTAGCAATGAGAGCCAGCAGAGAGCGTGATGTTCAGTGACTATGAAAAAAGGGTGACCGTAAAGGTAAGGAGCGAACTTCGAAACAGCCCAGACAACGGCAAGGCACTCTCGTTCCGTAATGGAATAGTTGCGCTCCGATGGTGCTAGGAGGCGGCTCGCAGAAGCAATAACGCGATCCTGGCCACGCTGATGCTGGGCTAAGACGGCACCTACGCCATGACCGCTGGCATCTGTACGCAATTCTGTAGGGGCATCAGGGTCGAAGTGGGCGAGAATGGGTGGTGAGGTTAGAAGAGTGATGAGATGAGAGAAGGCGGCAGCTTCTGAAGTGCCCCACGAGAATTGTACGCCTTTCTTCAAAAGATTAGTGAGGGGTCTAGCAATTGTCGCAAAAGCTGGAACAAAACGACGAAAGTACGAGCATAGTCCTACAAAACTTCGGACGTCTGCGGCGGTCTTCGGAACCGGAAAATCTCGGACAGCGGTAGTTTTGTCGGGATCAGGCTGTACTCCGGAAGCATCAACGAGATGGCCCAGAAGAGTAAGTTGACGGTGGCCAAAACGACATTTGGATGAGTTAAGTTGCAGCTTCGCCTTGCAAAATACATCAAGTATAGCTGTTAGACGCTCAATGTGAGTGTCGAACGTTGGGGAGAAGACGATGACGTCATCGAGGCAGCAGAGGCATGTGGACCATTTAAAACCTTGGAGCAAGGAGTCCATCATACGCTCAAAGGTGGCAGGGCCGTTGCATAATCCAAACGGCATTACTTTAAATTGGTACTGGCCATCAGGTGTGATCAATGCGATTTTTTCTCTGTCCATGTCGTCAACAGCAATCTGCCAGTATCCAGAACGCAGATCAATAGAAGAGAAATAGCTGGAACCGTGGAGGCAGTCAAGCGCATCATCTATACGTGGGAGCGGGTAGGCATCCTTCTTAGTAATGTTGTTCAGATGACGGTAGTCTACACAGAAGCGCCATGTGCCGTCCTTCTTCTTAACCAACACCACAGGTGACGCCCAGGGGCTTGAAGAAGGCTCAATTATGTTTTTCTCTAGCATTTTGTTCACTTTGAATTACTCGGCGTTCCGACGCAGAAACTCTATACGGTCGTCGGTGAATAGGCGTAGCATCGCCAGTAAGAATCCGTTGCTTGACCGCGAGCGTCCGGCCTAAATGGCGATCGTCGAAGTTGAAAATATCTTCGTAGGACGATAATACTTGGCAAAGGTCTTCAGCCTGCACAGAAGACAGGTCCGTCACAACCATTTTCTTTATGTTGGGATTGGCGCCCGAGGCTGGCGCGAGGGGCCTGCGAAGCTTGCAAGAACCATCGTTTGATAACGCTGCCACATGATGGTTGCCAAGACAATCAACGTTGGCAAGGCAAATACCTTGCGGTAGAACTTGCTTTGCCAATCCAAAGTTAAAGGTTGTGGGCTCACTGTACGTCTCCGCGCACGGCGTCGCCAAGTGGCCCCCGAGAAGTGGAGCCTCACGACGCAGCATGACGGCGCACGGCGATAGACCCACCGCAGGTTCAAGCACCGAGCCGAAAGGCCTGGCCGGCTCTGGCCGTACGCATGGGCGCTCTCCCAGGAAGACAAGGCGTCCAGGACAGTTCACGCATTTATTGATCACAAATGGCCAACACGTACCAGACTGCACCTAAACACACGGAGTACACTCGGCGCCCGCCGTTCCCGATGGCGAGGAAGGCGGGTTACACGCCGCGTCGAACAATGGTGTGCGCATGCGGGCTGAAATGCGTTCGCAAACGCTACCTAGCGCTTCCCGTCACCGACAATGGTCTGCGACGGTTCGGACATGCAAACTGTGGCGCACTGAGCACCTGCGACTACTGCAAGGGCGGAACGCAGAGCCACTCAGCAAGCCACACTTACGCAAGCTGACAAAGCACGTGAACGTCTCCAGGCCGGGGCGTTGGGGACACACAAGGTACGTGAGCTGGTCGCTCACGTACCTTGCAGCTTGCCTCTCGTGACCGGCGCTCGTCCCTCCGCAGCGCGACTCTCCCGCGCACGGCGATCGTCCCCAGTCGGGGCTTCTTCCCTACGTCACGCCCCACGACCCAATCGGAGGGCCGCGTAGCATGACGTCGCGGCACGCGGTCGCAGCGCCTGAGGAAAACGGTGCGCGGTCGAGGGGCAGGCATTTGGGAGGGGTTTTTCTCGCAATGGCGAATATAAGTCCGGAGCCTTAGGCACAGCAATGACTGCGCCCCGGTATACCAAAGGAACTCCCACAAGGTAGCTATGCGAGTGCGGCTCGCAGTAATAGTAAGGATAGTGTGAGGCACGGTAACATCATAATGTAGTGGAATGTTGAGTGACGAGGTACTCGCCATCAGGAACTGGTGGGGAAGACGACAGTTCAGTAAAGGCTATTGATTTTGGCGGCCGGCGAAGAAAGCCGGTGGGGCGTAAGCGGCACTGGGGTGCGTCAAAAGGTTCTGCGAGAATCGGCAACTCAAAGCGAAGGGTACTGGCAGAGCAGTCAATAAGGGCAGAATGCGCGGAGAGAAAGTCGAGGCCGAGAATTAGGTCGTGGGGGCAATGGGCAATCACGGTGAAGAGGACAGGGGTGTGGCGGCCAGCAATGCTGACTCGTGCTGTACACATGCCAATGATAGGCACAGTACTGCCATCCGCAACGCGGACAACGCGTGCCGACGCTGGGGTGAGGAGCTTTTTGAGTCGTCAGAAGGCAGCGCTCGTAATAGAAAGATGTGCGCCTGTATCGATGAGTGCAGTGACAGGATAGCCGTCAACGTCAAGAAGGTTTTGGTTCATTGGTAACGTGAGCAGAGGATTTGAGGACAGGGTCGACAACACAGCTTCACCTCCAAAAGCCGCAGTGCCTAGTTTTCCGGCTGGGTCTGGGAAGCGATAGGCGGCAAAGAGAAGTGGCGGGGTTGGGGCGAACGAGACTGATGGCGTCGAGCTGAAGGCGAGCGGCTGTAGCGAAGGTTCGGAGCAGGGGCATCAGCAACAGTGGGTTTATGGCGGGTGGCATAGGGAACAGGTCGAAAAGTGCGGGAATAAGTGGCGGCTTATGTCCGAGGAGGTGGTGGCCATCGGTTGCGACAGTGACGAGCGACGTGGCCGATGCGACAGCAGTGGAAGCAAATCGGCCTGTCATCAGGGGTACGCCATTCGGACGGGTTGCGGCGAGGTATGGCAGAAAAGGACTGCCGGGGGCGAGGAGGGCCGGTAGAGAACTGGGGAACGTTGGGTTGGGGAGACGTTGTACACACGGAGTTCAGACCCGTGTTCTCAAATTCCTGTCTGACTATGGCCTGAATCATCGCAATCGTGGTTGCTGGCGGATCGGGAGGCGTCGCGGCGAAAGCTGGCGAACAGGTGGCCTCGAGCTCGCGATGAACAATACGGGTGACGTCGTCACAGGTGGTAGCCTGACGTGGTCGACCCTCACATGTCGATGTAGCAGCAGTGTTGGGTAGCCGCGTGATGTGGTGTGTGATACGGCGGCTCTTAGCCTGTTCAAGGCGACGGCATTCTTTAATGATGGCGTCGATTGTCGAGACGTTGCCGAAAACAAGCAAATTGAAAGCGTCGTCGGCGATGCTTTTTAGAACATGTGACACTTTATCAGCTTCAGACATAGCATCGTCAGCTTTTCGGCATAGAGCCAAGACGTCGAGGATGTATGAAATGTACGGCTCTGTAGATGTCTGAACACGAGACGCAAGAGCCTGTCTCGCGGCAACCTTGCGGCCAATGGGATCGCCGAACAGTTCCCTGAGCTTTTCTTTGAAATTGTCCCAACTGGTTATCTCGTCGTCATGCGTCTGGTGCCACACACGTGGGGTGCCGCCGAGATAAAAGATGACATTGGCGAGCATAATGGTTGGGTCTCACCTGTTATTTGCGCTGGCATGTTCATATAGCTTGATCCATTCGTTAACGTCCTGTCCCTCCAGGCCAGAGAACACACCAGGGTCGCGATGTTGGGCAACCGTGACGATGGGAGCAGTCGGACAAGCCGAAGCCGTTGCAGAGGTGGTCTCGTCACCGGGAGGCATGGTGACAAGCTCGATGTACCGACCACTCCGGAGTTCCGTGGCGAGGACGGGGATCGCTCACCTCCAACAGAATGTTATGTGTAGAAAGACACATACGGAAAAGGCTATTTACAAGCTATTTATGCTGGACTGGAGCCAGAGCGCCAGGCCGACATTTTCTCGCGCCAAGGGCACAGACCCACTTCGCCGTCGTTCTCACGGCGGCTCGTCTCTCGGGTATCTACCGATAATATCGTAATAATATTTTACACTACTGAAATAGGGTTTGTGTAGTGCGTGGTACAGTGTTGCCATCTCTACACGACAACATGGACTGCACGGACAATGGTGGCTGTGATGCCTGCCAGAGGGCATGCCATGTGAACATGTGAACGCTCCGGCTGCCGTGAATGCAGCCACTGCTTGTTCTCCATCATTTTACTTGCATGCGCAGTTCGGTGATGCACCTGGAAGGGTAGCTGTCATGAAGTGACGGGCGAGTGGTAGAGCTGTTCATTGTGTAGTGTTGGATCGTTGTCCACTGTGAGAACTAGGTCTAACACACCGATCTCCAAGGGCTTCGATCGCATTGGTAGTTCTGACCATCGGCAAGCGGTGGCGCTATTCCCCTGGCATGGCAAGAAGCAAAAAGCACTGCAAACTACTGACGAAGTACAGGTTCAGTGCAACGAGTGTTCCAGGTGGGCCTACCTGTAGGAAATAGACTTCAGAGCACAGCAAGAGGCAGATTCGTTGACGCAGCTTGTGTGCAATCTGTGCACGCGGTGGGCTGCGCTGAGGGCCAAAATCCATGATGCATGGACAGATGCTGCTGGACTCCGTGAGCAGGCACAACGCCTCCAGGAGGATTTGGCGCAGCTAAAAGTACGTTCTTATCAGAGCCAAACAGGATGCGACCAACAGTGCCAGGCTGAACAGCCTCCAAGAACAACTTCGCGCAGCTAAAAGCTATGTGGGGACAGGGGCAGGGCTGAGGTTGGCCAACAGTGCCTTGCTGGCCATTCAATGAACCAAGCAGCGGGCCAGAGCCCGAGCCAGGATCCGGACCAACACCCCTCCCGGCACGATACCCAGGAAACCGGAAACAAAGCAGGATGCTAAAAATTGCAGCAATAAGTCAATGTAGGCATGAAGAGGCCTCGTAACAGACGGAACTATCCTGCCACCGCAAGGGAAATCTTCGTTTGTGGAGACGGGAATGTACCATGCATTGCTAAGGCACTATGTTGACAAATTAAAGGTGAACTCAGTGTGAAAACACAGTTCCTAAGAAGGGCAATGATTGTTAAGGCTCAACATTTACTTCAGTGCTACTGCGATGAAGCAGGCAAGAGCGAGACACTAGTGATTTTACATGTGGGCGTGAGTGATGTTAACAAGAGTGCCCAATCAGAGGAGGTGGCCCAGTTTGTGCGCGAGTGGATAATTTCATATGCGCCAGAACTGGTGATATGCTCCGTCCTCGAAGTTACGTCGCAGGGCAAAGAAGCACAAGCGATGCTGCTGAATACAGAGTTGAAAAGGATGGGCACGAGCGAGACAGCAAAATTACTGGACCTATCGGAAGCACTACAGGGAGAAGGCCAGCTGGCTCAAGATGCTATCCACTATTTCACCAAGACCAGCCAAAA
The DNA here is from genome assembly GCF_050947875.1 of Dermacentor variabilis. Classification (NCBI taxonomy): domain Eukaryota; kingdom Metazoa; phylum Arthropoda; class Arachnida; order Ixodida; family Ixodidae; genus Dermacentor; species Dermacentor variabilis. Next base: position 5,070,255 of record NC_134571.1, on the reverse strand, counting down.
GGTAGCCATAGAAGTGACAGAGCTAATTCAGCCTTGTTTAGGGGCCACAAAGAGAGGGCAAAGGCGCAGTCGGAGGCAATGCATGCAAGACGAGACTTAGGGACAAGTGCGACTGACATGGGGGACACAGGAGACAACCAACACAGCAGTGGAAACACTGTCGAATCAAACTGGAGACTGGAGAACATTCGCACAGGGGACACCGCCTGGGACCCCGGAGCAGCCCCCACCACTGCGACATGCGCGAGAACATATCCTACAGTTTCCTCTGACGCCAATGTGCGCAGGTATACAGGCCAGCTCCTGTTACCCCCCAGCAGCCGAAACCCAACACCTGCGTTACCACTACGGTCCATTAGTGGGGCCACTACAGTGTGTCGCACCACTCCTGGGTCCAATGAGGCAACTGCTAAACCCCTACTCGGGCACCGACCTATTCCGCTTGGTAGGTGACTGGGTCCACCACAATATGTCCTTGCAAAGGCCCCTGCAATAGCAGTAAAAACCGGGCAAAAGAGACACAAGCATTGAAAAAGAAAGGGGAGGGTCGATTTCAAGGCCAGCTTCTTAAATATGAATGAAGCCCACCACAAGGCAACATGGGAGGATCTTTATCGCATGCTGAGTGGAGAGTAGATCTCACTGTATGTGGTGGCCGAGAATAGAGGCACCTCCCATACACCCAGAGTGGTGCTGGGCAGGCATGAACAGAGACAGCAGCAGTCTAAAAGGTGGAGACGTCAGAGTTGTATGGAGGCAGTCTGCATTGGCAGTGTGACATGGGAAACTGCACTGAACAGATGTGGATAACTGGAGAGCTGCTTGGTGTGCCTACACCAATTTGTATAGTGTATTTTTCTGTGCGCAATGCCTGTAGCGAAGTCAACAGTCATTTGGTGGAATGCCTGTATGGGGACATCAAGCGAATGGCAAAGGACAAGGAGCTACTTATAGTAGGTGACTTCAATGGCCACCTCTCAGAGTTGGACGCATATACAGATGCAAATGGCAACTATCTTAGATGTCCAAATCACCAGCCTGGGTCCATGCTGTCAAGGACAGTACACATGCGGGCGCGGCAGCATGACATGCAATCGATTATGCCTTAGTGTCTCCCCCCGTCTCTCCGAACTAATGCAGTGCTTGGACATTGACAAGGAAGGCTTACACAGCCTGGGAAGCAATTACAATTGCCTGCGCATAGGCTTCAGCCGGGCTCAGCGCAAAGTGGTGGAACAAACGAGGCAAGCCAAATGTGGGAAGTTCCTACCAAACAGTGCCGCTGAACTCGTGGCCACAGAGTTTGAGCAGAGTGGAGAGCGCCACGCGGCAAAGTCTTACGAGGAACATGTGTCAGTGCTCAGCGGGAAAGCATGGCCAGAAAGCACAAAGAAGAAACGGATGGTAGGACAGAGAGGTTGCAGAGGCATGACGTGCGAGACGCCTGGAAAATGAAGAGCATCGACAAGCACTTAAAACTGGGGAGGCAGAGTCCTCCCAAATCACCTGGAAACTCTACTTACAGCTCAAGCAAGTGATGCAGGTGATGATACAGGCTAAACTTGCGAAGGTGAACATGCACTGAATGGAGAGCCTGCTGGATGGAAAATAGACTGCACAGTGTTTCTGGCGATATGTCCCGGTCCTTGGATAGACAGAACCAGTCCTCTGTGCAGATAACAGATATAACAGGCCAGCCAGTCACAGACCTCAAGGAATGCAAAACTCACCAGGTCAAATGCAGCGGAGCTTTCAAACACAACAGTGCAGTCAGAACTGGTGGACCAAGACGAGGATAGTGGGAGTTTATGCTTTGCACCATTGATCGCGCAATATCGCACATCCGAACCCAAACTGCGGCTGGTCAGGACGACAGGTCAGCATGCCTCACGAAAAGCCTTGGTCCCAACTCAAGGGAACAGCAGGATTTATTCACTGGAACCCTCACTGGAATGGCAATACCTAACGACTGCACCAGGTCTAAGTCCCTCATTCTGAAATGCGGAGGGAAAGCAGAGAAGCTCCCAAGACTACCGGCCATAACGGTAACAACTGTCCTCACACAGAGTCTTTGTACATGCTTTGAAGGGATGGTTTGAAGGCTGGGCAAAATCTGAGCATCGTCTCACGAAGTTACAGAACGGTTTTCGATGAGGATGGCGCTTGGAAAACAGCATTTTTGTCATCACCCAGTGTGTCGAAATAGCAAGAAAGGAAGACCGGTCCATGATCTGCTGTGCGCTGGATGTAGCAAAGGCCCACGATAGTGTGCCTCACTCTGACCTCTTTGAGCATCTAGCCGTTTTGTACCTCCCTGCGAAACTGCTAGGCACTATGCAAAGGTTATACTACTACCACATGGTGGCCACCAGATTTGGCTTAATAGCAATTGGGAGGATCAGGGTGAACAGAGGACTGCCATCAAGGTTGCTCCCTTCTGCCACTCTTGTACTTACTGCACATGTCGGGCATTGAGAGAGCCCTCCTGAAATCTGGCCTGTGCTTTGGTCCGAGGTACACAACAAATGGCAGGAGCTCCTGCTGATGGCAGCGATTCCTCGCAACCTGCAGAGCCTATTGGACATATGTGCAGCTTAGATGAAGCTCAGCCTTCGATTCAACGCTTAGAAAACCACAGTTGTTCAGTTGGCTGGGAAGTTGGCAGAAGGCACATTTCTACGATTGGAGGAAGAGGTCCTATAATCCTATAAATTGCTCTATCGGTCAAGTACCTTGGTGTTAACTTGTGCAGCAGCAGCAAGGACTTGTACGGGCTCCATGCAGAGAAACTGGGACAAACTGCTCTTAGAGCCCACTGCATATCGCGACGGAGATGCCTATGGGGATGTAATCGCTTCACAATGATGAGAGACTTGTGGAAACTGGTTCATGTTCCTGCTCTGACATTTGCAAATGTGGTGGTGTGCCTCTTGGCGAGAGGCCGTGATGTGCTTGAGAGGTGGCAGCGAGAAGTAGGCCGTATAGCTCTTGGATGCCATGGAACTGTGGCTAATGAGGCCGTCCAGGGCAATTTAAGTTGGTCTAGCTTTTCTGCATGGGAGGCCTCAAGCAAACTGGCTTTCTACAGTCGCCTCCTGCATATGCATTGCGACAGGTGGGCAAGGAGAGTCTTTGACTACTTGTCGGCAACCTGTCCTGGCATGCAGTGGACGCGGCAGGTATACCACTTGGAGCAATAGTATGGCCTCATATGAGACCCCATACTGGTGAAATTAGTCGGAGCCTACGCCAAGGCAGTGCAACAAAGGGTCCAGGACATGGAGGACGCAGCATGACAACAGGCATTAGTCCATAAAGAGACTGTCTTTCTACTGCCAACATAAGAGCTCCATCAAAGCTGTCCACCTTTACAACAATAGTGTCAGGAACACCCTGCTTTTTGATGCTAGAGCAGGGACGCTGCGCACTCTTGACATGGCAACCTGTGTTCGATACAACAGTGATGTGTGTGTTGTGCCACTCCTGTGGGAACTCTGATGAAACAATCGAGCATTTGGTGCTTCAATGTGACAAGCTTGGTGAGTCTGTGTCTGAGACAGTGTTAGCAGTAGCGCTCGGCTTCGATGTCTCTGAGGGTGATGTGCAGGCTGTGGCAGTGTCCATAACTAAGCGAAGCCTTGAACAACGGAGGGCAGCAACACTGCAGAGCAGGTGATTGCCAACAGTATCAGTGGAAGACCGGGGGAGAACTGTCCGTGGCAACGTGGGTGTGCGTTGAGGACACGAAGTCAGCCACTCTTCCTGGAACACACCTTTGTATTTCTTTTTTCTTACAGTTTGCCCAGTCATTATAGTAGTGGCCACTTGTTTCAAAGGGAAAGGCACCACTTCATCACCGTCTTCTTTTAGAGTCACTGGACTCTAATGATGAATTTGGCAAATCGTACCGAGGTGCGCCAGTGTGATATGCTGAAGTTGCCATAACTCGTTCTCCCCCTCCGGCCACCACCAGAGCCAGACAATGGCACCAGCCCTTGCCACGCAGCCTGCACCTTCATCATGTAACCATTGCATCATGTAACCATAAAGTGTGCATTGGGATTGGAGGCACGAACAGGATGGGATACTCACGCACCGTCTTCTTCGTAATGCAGTTCCTATCCAGGCAGGTGGATCATGCAGATGGCTCAGTTCTTCAGCAGATCAACAGGACAACCACCTATGCCTTGGCTCTAGAAACAACTGCAGATCTTCCAGCTAATCTGCCCACGCGGATGAATTTCATTCAAGGTGAACACAGCTGGCCAGCAGATCTATTTCTATACAACTGTGCAGGCGCAACTTCGACTGAATCAACATCATTGATAATGCTAAATGCTGCGCAGAATTTCCTCAATGGGCTTGGAGGCACAAACAGGATGGGATACTCACGCACCCTCTTTGTATGTAATGCAGTTCCTATCCATGTGGGTGAGTCACCCGGATGGCTCAGCTCTTCAGCGGACTGATGGGAGAACCGCCTATGCCTCGGCTCCAGAAATGATTGCAGATCTTCCAGCCGATCCGCCCAAGCGGATGAATTTAATTCAAGGCAAACGCAGCTGGCCAGCAGACCTAGTTCTATACAATTGCGCAGGCGCAACTTTGACTGGATAATCGACGTCATTGGTAAAGCTAAACATTCTTCGGTGGGTCTGGAGGCACGAACAGGATGGGATACCTACACACTCTCTTCTTTGTAATGCAGGTAAATAATTTTACTTAATTGCCTTACGAGTGTTTTAAATAGAGTAAACCCTGTATCATCGTGATTCCAAGCCCCAGAGCACTGTTTGAACCATTCTCTTCTTTGTTAATGCTCTGCGGTGATGTCGAGATGAATCCCAGACCTTCTAAAATGATGTACTAAAAGACCTTCTAAAAACATTCAAGGATCTTAACGAACGTTCAATCCATATCGAATACATGCAACGGGCAATGCCCTCAACTATTTCAGAAATAAAGACTGAGCATTGTACCATTAGTGATGCTGTAACCAACATCAAGGAAAGGCTAGAGATGGTTGAAAGTAGAACTGCTGTGATCGGTCAATGGCAATGACGTTCATGCACTAGAACAGTCTGTCAAATGTACTGGAAAAGAAATAGTCATGCATCATTCGAGACTAGATAACGCGGAGGACTGCACTCATCATGACAATCTTGCATTTTATGACATTTCTGATGTGGCAACAGAAAACGCACAGCAATCAGAGCCAAAGATATCAGAAACAATTGATGACCTCGTAAAAACTACTGCACCTGGTGAAAGGATATCCCGTGCACACAGAATCGGACACTTTGACCCATCCAGGCCACTAATAATGAAATTTACCAATAGTAAAATTAAAACTGACTCTTTCGAAAAGTCACATGCTCACACCTCGACATAGGCGTTAGCGAATATTTCTGCCCAGAGGCTTGCAACTTATGGAATAAATTAATTGAGTAGGGCAAGAACCTCAGGAAACCATGTAAACTAAGGAATAAGAGGCTACTGGTCAACAGTAAATTCTATCAATGTAATGCTGTTGATGACAATGTTTATGAAGTTCTTCCATCAACAAGTGCAGTTAGAGAACGAAGTCTGTCATCCTGTTCACTTCGCTCAGGTCACACTCGCCCTTCCGCAAAGAAATAGGCAAACGAGAGGGGTGGTGGCCACACACCTGCACCATCAGTCATCGCGATACTAAACGCCGACATACGTAGTATTATACCAAAGAGAGATAAACTAAGTAGTGTAATTAGCGACACAAATTCAAACATAATAGTGTTAACCAAAATGTGGGTTAACAAACAAAATATCTAGCTCGGAGTTTATTTATTCAAATCGCAAATACATGTATACTGTCTACCGCAACGACCAAAGACACAGAACTGGCGGTGGTGTGATACTGGAAATAGATGAAAACGTAAATTCGTTTTGTGTACCTCTAAATACAGATTTAGAATTATTGTGGTGCTGTGTTACCATCAACTACGGGAATCTCATTATCGGTGTCTGTTATCGCCCTCCTACTTGACCAAGTCCATTCTGCGACAGCCTACATGATCCTTTGCATCAAGTTAGAGTTTGTTTTCCTGGAGCAGAAATTATATTAATGGATGGTTTAAACTTCCTGCACATTAACTGGACATGTACATCCCCCTTCTCACAGCCCTATCGCACACAATCTAAACACTTAATCACATTATGTTCTGACTTTGGTTTCTTCCAGGCAGTTGCTTTAACGTGTAACGCATAATACTTCATCACTCCTTGACATAGTGCTAATGTCTATTGATAATACTTCAGCGATAACACACTTACCTAGTTTGAGTAATCAGAACATCTTGCATTTGACGCTTAAATCAACACGACCATTCAGCGAAATTTTAAACTGCGCGAAGAAGACGGGACATGAACAGAAACACTTTGTGTGTGCGTCTATATTTCGGTTCATGTCCTGTCTTCATCGCGCAGTTTAACATTTTTCTGAATGTATGGACTGACTAGCCCAACAACATGCCTTACTTAAACACGACCATCCCAATGTAAAACCTCTAAACTTATCACGGATTATAAAAAAGCCAGCTTCTCAGCCATAAACGCCGAACTCCTTACTTTCATTGAAAATTTATTATCTAAATAACTCGAACACACCGTTGAAACAAACTGGTGCATATTTAAAAGCAAGATTCAAAAAACTATCAATCGTTATATCCCCCTACGACGTGTGTGCAGTAGCAACTCAGCTCCTTTGTTCAATACTCAGCTTAAGCAACTAAATAACAAGAAAAAGTGGCTATAGCGAAACGCTAAAAAAATTTGCACGCTGGATCGTTGGTTGTCGTATAAAGAAATTGCCGCAGAATACCTATCTATACAAAGAACAACCAAATTCAACTTCCTTAATAGTACTCTTCCTAATCCAGTCGAACCTCTTATAACGATACCAGTTTTGACAATACATCGGTTATAACAATGAAAAGCTGCTGCACCATCAACATTTGTATGTTTTCCATGGAGAAATAGCCCGCTTACTACAATGTAGTAACAGTAACAGTAATGTAGTACGCTGCCATCTGGAAGTCTCTCAACGAAGCGGGTGCACTGCTCCGTGGACTCTGAGATATTTACGCGCTGGCGTGCGCACATGGCGGACGCCGTCTCCGGTCTGTACATTGTAGAAACGCTGGAAAAGGGGTTTGTTTGAGTTTTTGCATAACAAAATTATGTTTTCTCATATATTCAAATTACAGTCTGAGAGCTATCATGTCTGTAGGTTATGTGTAAGTCGTAGTTTACGATTTTTCCACGTATTTTAGCTTGAGAAATTTAATTCAGTGAATTTCTTGCTCCACATGAACGGCTTGGGTATGTGTGGTTTGAAAATATTTTTGCTGATGCGACGTGTGACGCCGGACTTACTGCGACACAGGCTCGTTAACGCTTTCACATTAATATTGCGGTGTGCAAGAACACAGCGAGCGAGGACCATGAAACTGCCCACGCCGACCAATTCTCGCTTCCCGATAACGGCAGAAAACTAAACTTCAGGGAGCAAGCTGGCGCTGGCGCGGAGGTGGGTGTGCACGGAGACCATCGAAGGTGAGGGAGTTGAGAGGGAGGCTGAGGGGAGCATAGTTGTGAGGAAGGGCAGGAGAGAAGCAGACTTGCTTTCCTGGCAGCTTGATGGATGGCGCTAATTACCTCTGCCACAGAAGCAGCGGACTTGCCGAGGCTGGACTGGGTCTCTGCAGCTGCTTCCATCTGCGTGCTCGCGTGGTTTTTCCTTCGTCTGCCGACAAATCGGCGCTGTGCTTACGCTCTTTGTCTTGCGTTCTTAACACGAGTAATGTCTTTTCAAGATGACGAAGTCGTTTCCGCTCATCATAATCATGTTGGTGCACTCCCTTCTGTTGCGGCGTTGCAGCGTTGAAAAGATGAGCAGAATGAGGTACTGGGTGTCGCATTCGCGTTCTTGTATTCAGGATCTGTCTTGTTGTACAGAATCGGACATGGCTCGCTGTTTTCAACAACCTTTTCATTGTGACATCTCGGTTTAGACTCGACATTGTAAAAAAACAAGCACAAAACAAGACCAAACCAAGCCAACCAAAACATGCGAGAGCTGACGCGAACAGACGATAGTGTGAAACAAGCGGACCAGCTGTACCAGATGCGAGTATGAATAGAGCAGTTGGGCACCGGTTTCCTGCACAGTCGTCACTGCAGGGGCCACTCTTATTGGTCTCCTCCATTCGCAGCATGTGTTTTGCCATTAGTGCAGCTGGGGCACTTCGGCGCGAAGCAGAAACCTTGCCATCCTACCTGTCCAGCCTGTCCACTACGGTTTCTTTCTTTTTTTTATATATGTGCGCGGCATTGAAGGTTCTCTCCTGAGCTCTTCCTCTGTGCTGGTCGGAGGTGCCACCGCATGATTTGGCTTGCTGCTCGGAGTGTGGTATGTTCAAATTAACCATCGCAAATGCTTGCGCATTCTAATTACCGGAGGTTTTCGCCCATTGGAATACACAAACCTTTGGTGAGACCATAGCGTCAGTTCGAATAAACCGGCAGTTCGAATTAACGAGATTCGACTAACTCTAAATTTTTTAAGAGCACTAAGGAATACTCTTCTGTCATATTAGAATGCATTTTCGCCCAATCACTTACTACTGGATCACTACCAATGGATTGAAAAACATGGAAAGTCATACCGATTCATAAATCCAGTGATACGCCTAACCCACGTAGTTACAGACCAATGTCACCTGTTTCAGTACCATACAAAATAATGGAACGTGTCCTATACTCGCATGTTGCACGCTTTCTTGAGAACAATAATTTTTTTTACTCCCATTTCAACACATTTCGCAAGACATTTTCGTGTGACACTCAACTTCTGTTGTTCACTATTGCTTTACATAACAATACTGATTCTAGTTTTCTTACTGACTGCGTATTCCTTGATTTTGCTGAAGCTTTTGGCAAACTATTGTCTCCTCTTACATAAATTACAAATAGGTCACCTTAAAATGGACCACCTTAAAAGAGGCATTGGCCACAGAGGCGGCGGACCTGAGCACTCGTGAGGTGAGAGCATCAGAGTTAATGGGCAATGTGGCACAAAACACAACAGACCTCAACGCCGTTCCTCGGAGCCATGAGGAGCAGAAAAGAAAAAAGGCCCAACTACCAGGCCGAAAAATAAACTCGTGCTGCAGGTGCGGTGGTTCACATAATTGAGAGAACTGCCGTTTTCGAGGCGCACAGTGTTGTTTTTGCAAACGGGTTGGCCACATTAAGCAAGTGTGCCACATGAAGCAGCGGCATGATGCAAGCGCAGCTCCAATGCCTACTACGAACTCCGTGAGCACAAGCACATCACATGAAGCATATTACACAAACCACCTGTTACCTCTACAAAGTTCGGTGACACAGAAGAGGTGCACGACCATGTCAATCGAGAGCAAACCATGCATGATGGAAGTCGACTCTGCATAATAGTTTTTGATAATTTCGGAGCATACTTATAGCAAACTTGTTGAGGGGAACTCTGAGCCTTTGATTCCATTTGATTCAAGACTCATAGACTTACAAAGCAATGCCGCGAAGATACAAGGTGCATGCCACGTTCATGTCGAATATGGCGACTTCAAGGAACTCCACAAGCTCCTGGTGGCACAAGGTCACCGAACAAGCCTGCTTAAAATGGATTGGTTCGAGCCCTTGGAAGTTAACTTGTAGATGTGTACAGTGTGGATGGGTTGACAGTGGAATGCGTCCTGGAGAAGTTTCATTGTGTATTCAGTGCGGGGCTAGGAAAATTGAATGGCCCACCTGTCTCACTTCACTGGATCCTGCTGTCACACCAGTACGGATGAAACGTCGATGAGTCCCCTTCGCACTCAAGCCAAAGATTGATGCAGAGCTTGACCGTCTTATTGAGCAAGGAATCTTGGAGCCAGCAACTGAACCAAAGTGGGAAACACCTATAGTGACACCCATTAAGGCAAATGGAGACATACAAATATGTGGTGATTACAAATGTAAAATCAACAAAGCACTATCACATCACCCATACCCCATTCCTATCCTGCAACATCTAGCCTCACTGTCTGGGGGATGCATATTCGCAAAGCTGGACCCTGCACAGGTGTACCAGCAGCTAGTAGCTGATGAGGCTGCAGCTGACGCACAAACCATCACAATTCACCAGGGAGCTTTCCGAGTTAGGAGGTGGCAGTTTGGTGTGAGTGTTGCACCTGGAATATTCCAGAACTTCATGGATGACCTCCTGAAGGGAATTCCAGGAGTGGTTCCGTATTTTGACGACATTATTATATCAGCCAGAAGGGAAGAAGAGCTGGCTCGGCTCATGATTTGCTAAGCAGCATTGCTATGTTGGCCTCTGCGTAAAAAGTGAGATATGCTATTTTGGTGTATATGAGATAAAATTTCTCGGATTCATAATCGACAAAGAAGGCCATCAATGGAAAAGGCGACGGCGATCCACAATGTACCAGACCCAGCTAACAAGAAGGACTTGCAAGCCTACCTGGGCTGTCTAAACTTCTACTGTGCCTTCCTAAAGAACAAAGCAACAGAGGCCGAACCACTTCATTTCATCATGACCAAGCTCATCATGGCTCATCACAACGAAGCTTTCAGGAAATCAAAGCTATTATCATCAGAAAACTTGTTGCATCATTTTGACAAGGACAGACCTCTTGTGATAACATGTGGCCTTATGGCGTTGGAGCTGTGCTCAGCCACCAACTAAAGGATGGTTATGAAGCCCCTGTTGCCTTCTATTCAAGAACACTGACAGCTACAGAAATAAATTATGCACAGATTGATGAGGAATCCCTGGCTGGTGTCAAGCATTAAGAAGATTCATGAGCACGTCTATGGGCCAAGGTTTGAGATTGCCACAGACCATAAACCACTGCTGGGCCTGTTCACGCCATCAAAGCAGACACCTGAAATTTTATCTCCAAGAAAAATGTGTACGACTATGTTCTGACTCATCATTCCGGAAAGGAAATACAAAACGCTGATGCAATGAGCTGCCTGCCCCTCACTGTTCCAGAATTTCTAGTATCACCGCCCTTAGAGGTTTTGTTCCTGGAAGACGCGCCCAACCCTCCACTTCATGCTGAGGACATCGGAGGAATGACAACATAACACCCTAGTATGTCGCATGTCCTGAACAGGACTTTGATAGGATGACAGTTAGCCAACAGAGCCGCAATTTTAACCATTCAGAATCAGGCAGCATGATCGGGGGCACCGCACCGCTACGAGCATGGTCACAGGAATGCCTTTCTTCTTGCTGCAGGCTTTTTTGCTGTTGCAAATCTCACCGATGTTATCATGCCTTGGCTGCAACGTCACCACCGGCGCAGGAATTTGCGAAGAGCCGGGCTGGAACCAGCGTGTAAACATCGTCCAACCGTCATTGCTTTTTCCAACCCTCGACCAGATCTTCGCCTGGCAACCCCATGCCACTATCTGCGCGGGAGCATTGCCTTGGCTACAAAGGCACCCAACCTTCACGGACCACTTGGGGCACTGCACCGCTACGAGCATGGTCACAGGAATGCCTTTCTTCTTGCTGCAGGTTGGTTATTTGCCGGGCGCATCTTGTACTCGCTCTAGCAATCCATGCTTACTTGCGGTGTCGTGCCCCTCAGACACATTCAAACGTTGCCAAGTGTTTTTGTATCGGTGCATATTGGCACGCACTAGTTACGCTAGAGGTCGAGGAAGAAGAAGTGTGTGTGGTAGCTGCTGCAAACACGAACTGTAAACGGCTGTTCGCTTAGAACTGACTGACTGGCTTTTCCTCTCGTGACAAACTGGTGGAGGTGCTGGGTACGCATCCATCGTATGCCTACGGGTCCTGAACCAGAAGCTACCGACGCCAGTACCTCGGGGACGGCAGAAATCTATCGAAGCAGCCGTCGCCTCCAAGGTCTTCCACCGCAATACAGTCCCCTGGCAAGCTCCGTGAGGAAGATGTCAACAACTACCGCAAGCCAAACCGAGGTGATCCCAAATGCTCCCGTACCATGCATTCTCAACGCGCCTCGCACGCCTAACCCGTTCCATGGCGACGCCTTTGAGGACGTTGAAGACTGGTTGGACTATTTCGACCGGGTCGCCGCCTTTAACGACTGGGACGATCGCCGTAAGTTGAAGAACGTCTACTTTTCCCTTTTAGAAGCGGCGAGAGTATGGTACGAGAACCACGAAGCCTCATTTACCAGCTGGCAGGAGTTTTACCGACTGCTATGCGAAGCCTTCTGCACTCCCGAAAGGAAAGAAAGAGCCGAACAGGCACTGTCTTCGAGGTTCCAAATGCCAAACGAAACCGTCGCCATGTTCGTCGAAGACATGACGCGATTGTTTCGTCGGGCCGACCCACTAATGCCAGAAGACAAGAAGGTGCGTCTGTTAATGCGAGGCGTAAAGGAACAGCTTTTCGCGGGCCTCGTGCGTAATCCTCCTGCAACAGTCTCTCAGTTCGTTCGTGAGGCAACAGTCATGGAACGTATGCTTCGGCAGCGGCTCTCGCAGTATGAACGCCAGACCACCATGACTGCTGCATGCTCTCTCGTACCTGCAAATGATGACAGGGAGTCACTTACCGAGCTAATACGACAAATTGTTCGAGAAGAACTGCAAAAGTCCTATGCATCGGCTTCGACACCTCCTAGTGCCGCGGTTCTTACGGATGTCATTCGAGAAGAAATCGGCAAAGTGGTTCATCCCTCGCCACCAACACGACCCGAACCTCCCACGTTCTCGTACGCGGATGCTCTTCGGGCTTGCGCGCCGTCGACGGGCCGTTTTTCGCAGCCGCCTGCTGGGATTTCTCGACGCTCCCAAAGTCCAATCCACCGCACGAATCCGCCAGCACCCTTTCATCCTGGTCCGCGCAAATCTACAGTATGGCGCGCCCCCGACAACAGTCCGTTGTGCTATCACTGCGGGGAGGCTGGTCACATGTATCGCGATTGCCAGTACCGACGGATTGGTCTGCGGGGATACCATCCGGACGCCCGTTGCCCGCGCTATGGCGAACGCCCGCACGAAATCGAGCAATACTTAGAAAGTAACCAGCTTCCTCCTGCCCAACAGCGAAGACAGTCACGGTCGCCTTCACCTCGTCGGTACGCGTCACCGAACCGTGCTCGACCCGCCTTTGATTCCACTGGAGTCAACGGTGGAAGCCCGCGCCGGGGAAACTGAAAACGGCGACCTCCGGGGGTGAGGCCGCTGTCATGCGAACCGTCAAATATCCTCCGCCGACGCCATCCCCTCGCGACGTACCACTGACGCCTTCATTCGCAACTGCAAAAAAAACTTCTGCTGCTATTACTGCTTCAATCGACGGTTATCCAGTAACTGCACTTGTAGATACGGGAGCTGACTACTCGGTTATGAGTGCCTCACTGGCGACTCGGCTACGCAAGGTGCTGACAGCGTGGGACGGCCCACATCTGATTACGGCCGGAGGACACCTCGTGTCACCCATTGGACGATGCACCGCCAGACTTGCAATTTCTACTTCGACTTTCGTAGCGTCTTTCCTTGTGCTGCCCAAGTGTTCTCGGCTAGTTATACTGGGCATGGATTTTCTCCAGGAATATGGGGCGATCATTAACCTTCGTGACTTGTTCGTGACTTTTTCTAACTATGTTTCTTCGGATTCGAATGTGGCGGATGAACATCACCGCGCGGCTTTACGCGTGGTCGATGACTGCGTGACGTTACCGCCTCGAAGTAGCATCTTCGTCCTCGTTGAATGCCCTCAAGAACAACTAGGAATAGGCATCGCCGAAGGTAACCTCACCATATTGCTGGATCGCGACGTCGGCGTCGCACGAGGTCTCGTAGAGCTCCAACATAGGCAAACCACGATTCTAGTTACGAACTTCAGTGGCGAATACAAACACTTTGCGAGGCATACCACCATGGCCTACTTTGAAACGGTGGCCGAGTCCAACGCCTGTGCTTCGGTAACGACAATCTCGATTCCGGAACCCAGCGATGTGGACTTGACCAGTCACATCAACGTCAACCCACAGCTCGACCAAAACGAGAAGGAGAGGCTCCTTACTCTGCTATCGTCATTTAGCGACTGTTTCGCCACCACGTCGAAGGTCAAACAGACTTCTTTAATCAAACACAGAATCATCACTGAACCGACCGTCCAACCTGTTCGCCAACACGCTTATCGCGTGTCGCAAAGAGAACAGGATGCTATTCGTCATCAAGTGAAACAAATGCTCGACGATGATGTCATTCAACCATCGACAAGTCCTTGGGCTTCACCTGTTGTATTAGTTAAAAAGAAAGACGGTTCACTAAGATTCTGTGTCGATTATCGCAAACTGAACAAGGTCACGAAAAAAGACGTTTACCCACTTCCTCGAATTGACGACTCCTTGGATCGCCTGCGACATGCCGTTACTTTTCTTCAATGGATCTACGTAGTGGGTACTGGCAAATTGAAGTTGACGAACGGGACCAGGAAAAAACGGCGTTTATAACACCCGACGGTCTCTATCAATTTAAGGTCCTCCCTTTTGGATTGTGTTCCGCTCCGGCCACATTTCAACGCATGATGGACACAGTTTTATCTGACCTCAAGTGGAACTCGTGTTTAGTCTACTTAGACGATGTAGTTGTTTTTTCCACCACGTTTGAACAACACATCCAGCGGCTTGAGGCGGTTTTTCAAGCTATCCGCACCGCCGGCCTCTCCCTGAAGCCCGAAAAATGTCACTTTGGCTACGAGGAGCTCAAATTTCTAGGTCATATTGTCAGCAGCACCGGTGTGCGCCCTGACCCTGACAAAGCCCTGGCAGTTGCTCTGTTCCCGATACCGACGACAAAACACGATGTCCGCCGATTTTTAGGGCTTTGCGCGTATTACCGCCGTTTTGTACCCAATTTTTGTGAAATTGCCGAACCTTTGCAACGACTCATCAAGAACGACGTCACATTTGTTTGGGGCCCAGCACAATCCGACGCCTTCCACGACCTTCAGCGACGTCTACAGACACCACCGATCCTTGGTCACTTTGACACCGAGGCTGACACAGAAGTGCATACTGATGCTAGTAACGTTGGTATCGGAGCGACACTCGTACAGTTTCAAGCTGGTGTTGAGCGCGTTATTGCGTATGCCAGCCGAACCTTGTCCGTTGCTGAAAAAAACTACTCAGCAACTGAAAAAGAATGTCTGGCAGTCATATGGGCTATCCAGAAGTTCCGCCCATACCTGTACAGACGCCCCTTCCGTGTCGTCAGCGACCACCACTCTCTCTGCTGGCTGGCGAATCTCAAAGATCCTTCAGGCCGTCTCGCAAGATGGAGCCTTCGGTTACAGGAATTTGATGTGACCATCGTCTATAAGTCTGGCCAGAAACACACTGACGCCGACTGTCTCTCCCGCGCCCCCGTCGAACCCGCACCACTAGATACTGACGACGATTCTGGTTTTCTTTGCACTCTTCCGTCTTTAAACCTTGCTCAACAGCAACGCCAAGGTTCCGAGCTCCAGCCCTTGATTGAATACCTTGAAGGACGCCGCCCACAACCCCCACGGCTGTTCGCGCGCCACTTGTCCTCTTTCTGCCTACGTGGCGACATCCTATACAAGCGGAACTTTCACCCTACGGCAGCCGTTTTCCTGCTCGTTGTTCCCGCTACTCTCCGCGACGACATTCTACGTGCATGCCATGACGAACCAACGTCCGGGCATCTTGGTTTCACGCGTACTCTCGCGAGGATCAAGCAGAAGTACTATTGGCGAAAACTCACAAAAACCGTGAAGCAGTACTTCAGAAGTTGTCGAGATTGCCAGCGCCGCAAAGTTCCACCACTAAAACCAGCCGGTCTGCTTCAGCCTGTCCGACCTCCTTGCTCACCTTTTGAACAAGTCGGGATGGATTTACTTGGCCCATTTCCCAAGTCTTCGGCTGATAACCGCTGGATCGTCGTCGCCACCGATTACCTCACTCGATACTGCGAAACACAAGCCGTTCAGCGAGCTACTGCTTCAGATGTTGCTAACTTCTTTATCAAAAATATCGTCCTTCGACATGGTGCTCCCGCTGTCGTCATCACAGACCGTGGTACGGCCTTCACTGCCCAGTTGGTCCGAGACATTCTGCAGCTGAGCAGAACAACGCACCGTACGGCAACTGCGTATCACCCGCAGACTAACGGTTTAACAGAGCGTCTCAACAAAACGATTGCGGATATGCTTTCCATGTATGTTGCCACGGATCATAAAAATTGGGACGAACTGCTCCCGTATGTGACATTCGCGTACAACACTGCCTTACAAGAAACCACCGGGTTTCCTCCTTTTCGTCTGGTCTACGGACGCGACGTCACCACTATGCTCGACGTGATGCTTCTACCAACTTCGTCTCAACCTACCACAACCTATACAGACGCCTTTGTTCAGCGTGCCGAAGCGGCACGGCACCTTGCGCGGCAACGAATTCTATCCCGACAAAGTCAAGATGCTCGTCGATACAACATATGCCATCGAGACGTCACATACAACCCGGGAGATCTTGTATGGGTTTGGACCCCTATACGTCAACGAGGCCGGTCAGAAAAATTATTGCGCCGATACTTTGGACCCTACCTAGTTTTGCGTCGTCTAAGTCCTGTCAACTACGAAGTTATTCCAGCCGACACTTCGCACCACTCCCGTAGACCACGTTCCTCTGACATTGTTCATGTTACCAGGATGAAGCCTTACCTTTCACGCTGACTCTCATCCACAAACTTTGTGATGCGGCCCCTGTCGTCTCGTCCGTTGTCTTTCTCCTTTCTTTTATTTTTCCTTGTGGCATTTAACATCTCCCCAACTTTATTTATTTATTTCTTCTTTTTTTTTGGAGGGAGGGGTAATGGCACGCACTAGTTACGCTAGAGGTCGAGGAAGAAGAAGTGTGCGTGGTAGCTGCTGCAAACACGAACTGTAAACGGCTGTTTGCTTAGAACTGACTGACTGGCTTTTCCTCTCGTGACAATATGTTCTTTTGCCGTCAATGCTCATTTTGACTCCTTGCTTCTTGTTCTGTCAGGCGACATCGAGTTAAATCCTGGTCCTCCCCCATCCCTTGACTCTATTGCTGAGTGTTTGTCACGCTTAGAACTTGCACAAAATTCCGTTCTGTCCGAACTTGCAATGATTCGCGCTTCCCAGTAGAATTTCCAAAGCTTGGTCAGTAGCCTTTCATCGCGCGTTGATGCTCTGGAAAAAATTGTCGCAACGAGTCAGTGCAATGATGTCAGTCTAACGCCTAATTCAAACTCGGATATTCACAGCCTTTCATCCGAAATTCGAATCCTCAAAGAAAAATATGACGATTCCTAAAACCGACTTCGGCGAAATAACCTGCTGTTCTTCGGACTGCCCGATGCGGCGGATGTAACATGGGAGCAATCTGAAATGGCCGTAATTTCTTTCTGCTCAGATAAGTTAAGCATATCAATCAATTCTGCCAACATTGAAAGAGCGCATCGCTCAGGCCGCTTTGAGCAAGGGAAGAAACGGCCAATAATAGTCAAATTCTCACATTTTAAAGATAAATGCAAAATCCTTTCTGCTGGCCCTAAGCTCAAGGAAACTGACTTTTCAATCCGTGAAGATTTTTCAGCGTATGTGCGTACAGCTCAAAAGAAACTTCGTGCATTCAGCAAAGAAAGTGGCTTAAAATACAAAATACGGTATGATAAGTTAGCCATAGGCTACAAGCAGTTTGTCTACAATGCTGATACAGATTCCGTGCTAGAGCATGGGTCATAGCGGTCACTATCTACTTCAGCGCTCCCCTCCCACCATCAGCCACTTTTGCCTTCGTCATGCCCACATGTTTGTGAAACTATGGCGTTTGTTTTAGCAAACATTCGTAGCTATCTTCCAAAAAGAGAGTCAGTGGAAGCGTTTCTTGATGACAACGGCACCGATATCGCTATATTTACAGGATCGGGGCTCTCCGAAAATATCCTAGACGAGGAACTGCTTGACAACAATAAACCGTTTTTCATCTACAGACGTGACAGGGTTTCGCGCAGGGGTGGGGGTGTTTTAGCCTTTATTAAAACCAGCCTTAATTCTTCTCTTCTTACAACTCATTCCTGCCATGAAATTCTTTGTATCAGAATTACGCTTTCCACAACCACATGCATAGTCATTGCATGTTATCGACCTCTTGACAGCGACAGTTCCTTTACTACTGATATTTACTCGGTTCTGCTCGATCTTAATACTCGTTTTCCTAAAGTCAATTACATCCTCTGCGGTGACTTTAATTTCCCTGACATTGACTGGGGAAACTTGTACGCATTTTCTCGTCAATCGAAAGATTTCCTTGACGTTGTCATGACATTCAACCTCAGCCAAACAGTAAACTTTCCTACACGTGGCAGTAACACCCTTGATTTAGTCTTTACGTCCATCCCTGAACTCATCCAATCCATGTCGAGCACTGACTGTTTCAGTGACCACAAAACAGTTATTTTCAACCTATCACTTCCGTTTCCCCAATGGCAGCGCTCTGTTAAGTTCATTCGCGATTATAAAAAGGGAGACTTCGCCCGTATCAACTCAGAGCTTGAGAACTTTTTTTTTCATTTCAGGCTATCCGCATCTAATAGGTCTGTTGAGGAAAACTGGCTAGCTTTCAAAAATAAACTTTCAGATCTGGTTGAAACCTATGTTCCACTGATATGCATTTGCGACGACTCCAACAAGCCCTGGTATTCTAACTCCTTAAGGAGGCTTTCTCAAAAGAAAAAGCGTCTTTTTCGTGAAGCTAAAGGAACTGCGCTGGCTTTTAAATGGAAGAAATATTTTGCGTGCCTACAGGATTACACGTGTCTCCTTAGGTGTACAAAAAGAAAGTTTTTTCACAATGATCTGTATGGCATTCTACTAACAAACCCAAAGAAATTCTGGCGGATGTTATCACCCAAATCAAGCAACACTCATTTACCCTTTTATATCCTGATGGTTCACATGTGCCTCCAGAACTTCGATCTGACGTCATGAACTCTTATTTTACATCAGTCTTCACACATGAGCCTGCCTGGAATACACCACACCAAACATTTTTTAACTTTCCTGCGATGGCCCCTATCAACATCACTACTGCTGGCATTTGTGCTCTAATAGACAAACTAAACTTGTCCAGTCCCGCCAGGCCAGACAACATCACTGCGAAGATATTAAAACACACAAAAAATGTATCTTCTCATTTTCTAAAGATAATTTTTGATCAATCTCTTGCGAACAGTTCTATACCTAGTGACTGGAAAATTAACAAAGTTGTTCCTGTGTTCAAGGCTGGCAGCCGGAGCGACCCTTCGAACTATCGTCCTATTTCGTTAACTTGCATACCATGTAAATTTCTTGAGCATATTAAATACTCGCATATTGCATCCCACCTGAATTCCAACTCCTCCTTCTTCAAAAATCAGCATGGCTTTCGTCATGGCTATTCATGTGAATCACAGTTATTCGAGTTTACCATGGACCTTCACCTAAACCTTGATTCTTTGTTCCAAACCGATGTCATCTATCTTGATTTTTCCAAAGCATTTGACCGTGTTCCACATCAACGTCTTATGTACAAACTTTCAGGTCTTCACCTTCACCCACTTGTTTTAGACTGGATTCACAACTTTCTCACATCTCGCTCTCAGTTCACCGTAATAGGCGGACCTCCTTCAAGTTCTACTTGCGTCACCTCCGGAGTACCACAGGGGTCTGTGTTGGGCCCGCTTCTTTTCTTAATTTTTATTAACGACCTCCCACTCAACATCTCATCCACCATCCGCCTTTTCACAGATGATTGCATTATCTACCGGCGTATAAATACTAAAGACGATCAAGCTGCCCTCCAGAACGATCTGAAGCTTATTGAAAATTGGTGCACATCGTGGATGATGGAATTAAACACTAGAAAGTGCAGTTTTATGCAAATTTTTTGGAAGCGGTCTAATTTAATTTATCCTTACTCTTTATTTTCTGAGGACCTATTGCAGGTAGAAACTTATTGTTACCTTGGCATCACAATCAATAGCAAATTAGCTTGGGTTGATCATATCACAAAAATCACGGCCGACGCTTCACGTACACTTGGTTTTATCAGAAGATCACTTCCCACTTCCCCCGCTAACATACGAAAACTGGCATATGAAACTTTTGTCCGCAGTAGGCTTGAATATGCATCCGCGATCTGGAGTCCTCATCAGTCCTACATAATTAACATGCTTGAATCCGTCCAGAACCATGCAGCACGCTTCATATCGTCGACATACGACTTTCAGTCCAGCGTAAGCTCCATTAAACTATCACTTGGCCTCACTTCCTTAGCTCTCAGACGAAAAGTTGCACGCCTGTGTTTA
This sequence comes from Dermacentor variabilis, assembly GCF_050947875.1. NCBI lineage: Eukaryota > Metazoa > Arthropoda > Arachnida > Ixodida > Ixodidae > Dermacentor > Dermacentor variabilis. Next base: position 5,049,819 of record NC_134571.1, on the reverse strand, counting down.
TTCCATAAATATATTTCAATTTCCCCTATCTGCGTGGTTCCCTTATATCTCCTCCCATTCGTACATCGCGCCACCTATTCAAATCAAATAGCGTCCAACGACTTCATGGCTCCAATAATGCTTTTAACAAGTCCTTCTTTCCGACCGCAATTGAAGAATGGAACCTGCTGCCCGATTCAATAACTAATGAGCACGACACGACAAGGTTTAAGGCAATGTTAAATCATCTGGGTTGACATGTTTCTTTTTGCTCCGATTTGTGTTCATGAAATTTTATCCCTTTTCCTGTATTGAGTTTTTTTTTTTCTTCCCTGTAACCATTGTGTACTCGCCGTGCTGCCCTAACCTTTCGCCGACATGTGTGGCGCTTGTGGCTTCAAGGCAATATTGGCAAGCACCGTGTTAACTATCGCATTCCTTGCTTCTTTCTTTGTCCCTGTGTTGATTGTTATGTTTTTGACCTTTGTTCTTGTTGTACCTTGTATACGCTCCCCCCTTATGTAATACCCCGACAGGGGCCTTTAAGGGACAATAAATGATGATGATGATGATGAGTTGTCAGTGCACAAAGGGTGTATCCTCTGGGTCAATCGAATTGTGATACTGGAAAAGGGCAGGAAGGTGATCCTTGAAGCCTTCTACACAGCTCATCCAGAAATTGTACGTATGAAGGCTCTTGCTCGAAGTTACGTGTGGTGGCCTACAGTGGATACAAACATTGAAGACTACTTGGCCTGCCCAGGCTCCAGACCTGCTCCTCCTAGAGCACCCGGCGTGGTTGCTTTGTGGCTATAGTGTTGGGCTGCTAAGCACCAGGTCGCAGGATTGAATCCCGGCCACGGTGGCCACATTTCGATGGAGGCGAAATGTGAAAACACCCATGTGCTTAGATTTATGTGCATGTTAAAAAACCCCAGGTGGTCCAAATTTCCAGAGTCCCCCACTGCGGCATGCCTCATAATCAGATCGGAGTTTTGGCATTTTTTTTCCTCCTAGAGCAGATGTCCATGCATGGGAAGTTATCAGGGCTCCATGTGGACCATGGAGCCCTGGTAACATTGCTGGCCCCTTCCAGGGGCAGACCTTCCTTATTGTCGTGGACTCCTCAAAGTGACTGGAGGTGGAGTCTTTATCTTCCATGATGATGCGGAGCATCATTAGTGTCCTTGGGCAGCTTTTCACAACATATGGTATGCCAGATTCTGTTGTCTCACATAATGGAGCCCAGTTTACATCTGAGGAGTTCTGCATATTCCTGAGAGTTGGACTGATTCGTCACATCACATCAGCTCCCTTCGATCTCTCATGCAACAAACGAGCAGAATGCATGGTACGCACGACAAAGGAGTCACTGTGGCGCATTGTCGAGGGTGAGTGGGGACATGGCACCTTGCCAATTTTTTGTTGCAACAACACATCACACCGTGCACGGCTACGGGTCAGATCACATCCACCCAGACCTGATGGAGAACTCATGGAAGAGCTTAAATGGGAACCATGACGAAACTCTGTCCAAGGCATGGTAATTTATGCCACACGACCAGGTATTTGTAAGGAACTACAGTACCGGCCCTGTGTGGATCCCAGCCACAGCAACTGAGGAAAGAGGACCTGTCTCTTACAGGGCCTGCACTCAAGACGGCACAATTCTGTGATGTCATGTCTATCAGATGCGGTGCAAAGTGCAGGGCATCACACCTAATGATGATGTCACCACTGTCCATGCAACCTATGCTGACACATAGGGATGGTGACACTGTACCGCGCACTGTACCGTGTACAAGAGCATGCGCTCTTATGTTTCAGTCCCTATGCCAAGGGATCAGGGAGTGAGCAGATTTACCGTTTTATGCTGGCAATACAGAGATGTCGGTTTTCTTATTGAGCGAAAGCCGATATACCCAAAATAGTTCACAACAATGCGCATCACATGTTTGCACCCCGAAGAGATATTTCTGCGTGCTGTAGTTACCTATGCACCAAAAGGCTACACGTTGGTTCCCTGACGACCTTGTATGAACAGACATTGCATAAATTTCACAAATTATGAGCTAAAACATCTTGAAATCGTTCCGCAGCACGCAACAGCAATACTTTCAAGCAGTGCCGCACCAGATCGCACAAGCCAGAGAGGAGGAAAGGCTCGCCGCGCACGCCCTTCTCCTCCTCACCCAATGAAAAGGTCTATAGTGCAGACATGTCAGTGATGTATATAAAGTGCAGTGGCACCGTGTCTAGATACTTTATATAGGGACTGAGGTTAGGTCCACTACAACAATGTGCACGTCAGCGAGCGAAAGACCTGAGAACCATTCGGACCCATGGTAGGAGCCGAAGAAGCTTTTTTTTTTTTATTGTTCTTTCATTTTTTTCTGATCTCGCAGCATGAGGTATAGCGGTATGGAGGTGTGCATCGGAGTGCGCCATGTATAAAAGGCGGCCGAGGGAGATGGCGATGGCTGCTAGAGGGCTCCCTCCCTTTTAGGAGAAGAGCAGCACTGCCCATGAAACAGCCTTTGATGCTGGGCGGTCAGGTAGATATGTCGTTTTGAGCAGTTGTAAAGTTGTTGAAAGCGGATAATAATGGTGAGATCGCTAGGTAGGCTGGTTTGACCCTGTCTATCGCCATGATTTTTTCACGGCCATTGAGGTTAATGGTAACAGCTTTTTTCGTCAGCTTGAGTACCTTGAAAGGGTGTCATAGGGAGGCATAACAGGTAGTCGGACGCCTTCACGCCATACGAAAACATGGCTTGCTGTAGGCATGTCTTTGCTGACAAAAGCATTATTTGAGGATGCCGCCCTACTAGGGCAAGGATGCAAGCATGCAAACAGGAAGCGGAGCTGCTCAACATATCTATCTGGATTGGGTGTGGCAACAGCAGCTGGTGCAAAAAATTCAATAGGTAACCGCAATGTTGTGCTATAAGCCCATTCTGCAGCCATGCAGCCGAAGTCTTCCTTGAAAGAGGAGTGCAAGCCTAGTAGGAACAGGAGGTCATCGAAGTATGCAAAGACAAAGGGGAGTCCCCAGGTGACCTTCGTTGATAAACCTCTGAAACATTTGAGCAGCGTTTCTCAGCCTGAACAGCATGTGGACGTACTCTAAAAGCCCGGGTGATGTTGCAATCACAACCTTTGGGATGTCCGCTGACTCTACATGTATTTGATGGTAGGCTTTCACTAAATCTATCTTGCTAAATATTACTGTTCCAGCTAGGTTGGCTGCGAAGTCATGAATGTTAGAGAGGGGACAGCGATGATGCGCACATTGAGTGCACGGTAGTCACCACACAGGCGCCAATCCCCTGGGTCACGCCTTGGTACCATGTGCAGAGCTGAACACCAACTGCTTGACGAAGAATGGATGAGACTCAATTGCAGCATGTGGTTGAATTCTCTCCTCATAATGGCAAAGTGGTCACGAGCGAGGTGTCTGGGTTGGGAGAACACTGGGTTTCCTGTGGCGACAACATGATGCGTGACGTTGCGACATACTGGCAGCTGAAGATTGGAAGGAGTCATGATGGCTGGGAAGTCTGACAGAATTGAGGCAAATGCAGGTGATAGTATCTGTGGTATCGTTTCCGTGGTTGATATCATAGGCTTAAGGATGCCTTGTATAGACATCCCAGTCATCGTGTCCACGAGATGATGAGGCACTACTAAGGGCAAAGTAAGTCAGAAAATCCGCGCTCAATATGGCCATACGTATGTCTGCAACAATGAACACCCATCGGAAGGTGCATTGAAGACCAAAGCCGATGGTAAGAGAATGCTGGCCATATGTGCTGATGGAAGATCTGTTGGCTGCTTGTAGGGGCACACCTTTTTTGGCACACTGCTGGTCTTGTCGTGCGGCAGGAATGATGCTGACCTCTTCACCTATGTGCACGAGAAATCGTTGTCCGACAATCCTGTTAGTGACTCTGCGGCATGTTTCCCTGCCAGCTGTAACGGTAACTGCGCTGACGTGCGCTGGCACCAAATTTGTTGTGATACCAGCAGTATGCGCCGCAATGAGGGCCAGAACGGGAGCTGGACCGAGAAGGGAATCTTGAATGGCAATCGTGGTCGCATTGACGACGGTGGGGCAGTGACCATGGTGCAGTAATGGTCTCAACAAGTTCGTCAACGATTTGCTCAAGGCAAGACTGCCGATCTTTGAGGTGCGACAGTGGAACGGTCTTTCTTGTCACAGTACCTCTTTCTGAATAGTCAGCAATGTGATTGGCCAGCTCTGCATTATTGTCGAGGGACACATCGTCTGGTGCAGTAGCCAAGGTGACCACCAGCTTCTGTGGCAGGCATTGAAGGAACAGTTCATACGGAGTGGACTGTTTGCGTTGAGCCTACAGTCGCTGAGAAGCCACCGCACATGACGTACAGGTTCTGACAGTCGGCGGTCGCCGAGATCCACTTCGTTGAGAAGCTGCTGGAGATGCCTGCACACAGACACGGACTTGCATTGCAGCATTGTCGTTTTGAAGTGGTCATAGGGGATGGTGTTGTGGGGTGCGTCTTCAACGTCTTGGAACTTCTCAACCACCTCTTTAAATAGTGCCACGACATAGTGCCACGAATGGAGGAACTCCATGTGCTGCGAGGTAATGCGACGTAGGTCGAAGGTGGCCTCCACCTGAGTAAACTAGGCTGCAAGATTTTGTGGCCAAAAGGACAGCAGGTGAATATGCACCGTGGCGTGGCCCTCTGCGCTGGTCGTCAGTCTCTCATTTGGGGCCTCATCCGTGACGACATGCTCACCGTACAATCATGTCCAAGTCACCAAGTTATAGGAAGTGAGGTCAGGTCCACTACAACGATGTTTGGGTCAGCGAGCGAAAGACCTGAGAACTGTTCGAAACGATTGCAGGAGCCGAAGAAGCATTTTAAAAATTTTTCTTCCATTTCCTTCGAATCTCGCAGCATGAGGCATGAAACACACATGCCAGAGCACGCCATATATGGAAGGCAGCCGAGGAAGGTGACGATAGCTGCTAGACTTTACATTCAAGGGGCAGGGCTTGATGTCGCTCACAAGCCTCTCTCTACTCAGAAGCCTTGTCCAAAAGAATGCCGTCCTGTCAAAAAGTGCAGGGCGTTGTCTACAAGATTACTTGCACCGAACGCCTCGTGTTGCATATTGGTGAGACTAAAAACTTCCCGCAAAGAATTTCTCAGCACATGAATGACCTTTGCTACCTAAACAGAGAACACAGTGCTGTGGCAAGCTTTTTGACCAGCAAATTAGCCTCGATGGTGCCATCGCCTTGGAGAGAGAAAACGACCATCATCGGCAGCTTCTTTTGCAATCTTGGCACATCCAAAAAATATCGGAAACATCAATCGTTTGTAATGAACACTTCCCGCCGTTTAATCTCAAGAACTGTGAAAAGTGTCTATGCGCCTGTCAAGTGCTAAAAAATGCACATAAGCACTGCTTTGCCTCACACCATCTCACCCCTAAAGAAAGAGCTGGTCGGGCCTCGAAACATCGGGTCTTTAAAATAAATTTTGGTTAGAGCTTCTTTAGTTGTTCCTAACAAGACAAACCTCTGCTGAATGTTTGCCTTTTATTAGTACAGATATAGTATTGCAGTTCAGCCACAATAAGATTCATGCAGCTTTTATAGTATGTAAGAACTCTGCTAAGTTGCCTTTGCATGTTTACCACAATAAAGTCTTCAGCTTCAATATATTTGCCATACATGTTGTACTTTGAAGCAAACTAGCACAGCCTGCAAGTTTGTTATGCAAAAAAGAAGTGAGGCGTGCAGACAGGACACAGGAGTAGAGAAGTGGACAACACGAACGCCGACTATCAACTGAAGGGAGCACTGAGGCGAAAAAAGAAGAAGACACAAAACTCATCTGCACATGCTCAGGAAGGTAAAACCACGTGTCAGTCGGGTACACGTGCCGGTCTACGTGAGAGATAACTGTTAAGCCACTTAATCTCTTCCTTATGTAAAGTAATCGAAGGCTGACTCTCGCACGCACTTCCACCATTATAGATATGCCATGCCTCTACCATAAGGCGCGTATCTTGATCCTTATGCCTGTACAATATCGCGCATTCGTGTAACTCTGTCGTGCAGTTACAATCTCGGCAATGTAGCGAAAGATTAGAAGGCGACCCACCGGCTAACGACCTTTTATGTTCCATTAGCCTCTGATTGATACACCGTCCTGTTTGCCCTACATGGAACTGGCCACAGCTAAGGGGAATTTTATACACCACACCCATACGACAGTCAGTAAAACTGTTGTTCTTATTGTGCTTCACTTGACAAATATCTGTTCGTTTTTTGCCTTTTACCCGCTCCTTTTTATTCTGTACGGCAGCACATATCTTGCCTAGCTTATTGGGAGCAGTGAAAGCAACATTAACATCATATCTACTAACAACTTTTTTAAGCCTGTGCGACACTGAATGAATATACGGAATAGCCACTACTCTTTTTTTGCTACTACTGCTTTCTGTAATCACGTCCGTCCCTCTCGAAACCGACTTCTTAAGGCGCTCAGCCACAGTGGTCACCGCTACACTAGGATAACCTGCTTCTAATAGGCGCCGGACCTGCGCATTAAAATTGGCGCTCATTTTGTGCATGCAGGATCTGGTGAGGGAAGATTTAAGGCACGACATGGCAATTCCGTTTTTTACTAATTTAGAATGCTTGGATTGAAAATTTAGCAACGGCTTCAAAGATCTTGGGGAGTACTGCCAACAAACATGGTTTTGTTCGAAGATCAAGGAAATGTCAAGAAACTGAATTACGCGTCGCTGAGGAAATTCCTTGGTAAACTTTAATCCTCCCCCATAAAGTTTAAATTGATCACTTACTGAGGTAGCAGCGGAATAGAGTTCTTCCCTATTGCAGAAAATCAGGTAATCATCAACGTACCGAAATATCTTGATAACGCTATCACCTAAGGCTTTCTCTAAGTAGTTGTCAACCTTACTCAGATAAATGTTGCTAAGAATAGGGGCAACCTTTGAGCCAATACAAATGCCTGATACAAATGCCAAATGCCTGATACAAACGCCATCTCTCCATCCATTCAGCGTCGACTTCAAGTACATTGAAAGAATTTCTAGAAAAGCTGCCGTGGAAACACCGCATCTGTCAATAAAAGCCGATTCTTGCACTTGTTCTTTAATGTACTCATTTATGGAATTTAGTAACCCGTCATGCGGTTCACTTCAGTTTCTTGACATTTCCTTGATCTTCGAACAAAACCATGTTTGTTGGCAGTACTCCCCAAGATCTTCAAAGCCGTTGCTAAATTTTCAATCCAAGCATTCTAAATTAGTAAAAAACGGAATTGCCATGTCGTGCCTTAAATCTTCCCTCACCAGATCCTGCATGCACAAAATGAGCGCCAGTTTTAATGCGCAGGTCCGGCGCCTATTAGAAGCAGGTTATCCTAGTGTAGCGGTGGCCACTGTGGCTGAGCGCCTTAAGAAGTCGGTTTCGAGAGGGACAGACGTGATTACAGAAAGCAGTAGTAGCAAAAAAAGAGTAGTGGCTATTCCGTATATTCATTCAGTGTCGCACAGGCTTAAAAAAGTTGCTAGTAGATATGATGTTAATGTTGCTTTCACTGCTCCCAGTAAGCAAGGCAAGATATGTGCTGCCGTACAGAATAAAAAGGAGCGGGTAAAAGGCAAAAAACGAACAGATATTTGTCCAGTAAAGCACAATAAGAACAACAGTTTTACTGACTGTCGTATGGGTGTGGTGTATAAAATTCCCCTTAGCTGTGGCCAGTTCTACGTAGGGCAAACGGGACGGTGTATCAATCAGAGGCTAATGGAACATAAAAGGTCGTTAACCGGTGGGTCGCTTTCTAATCTTTCGCTACATTACTGAGATTGTAACTGCACGACAGAGTTAGATGAATGCGCAATATTGTATAGGCATAAGAATGAAGATACGCGTCTTATGGTAGAGGCATGGCATATCTTTAATGGTGGAAGTGCGTGCGTGAGTCAGCCTTCGATTACTTTACATAAGGAAGAGATTAAGTGTCTTAACAGTTATCTCTCACGTAGACCGGCACGTGTACCCGACTGACACGTGGTGTTACCATTCCTGAGCATGCGCAGATGAGTTTTGTGTCTTCTTTTTTCACCTCAGTGTTCCCTTCAGTTGATAGTCGGCGTTCGTGTTGTCCACTTCTCTACTCTTGTGTCCTGTCTGCACGCCTCACTTCTTTTTTGCATAATGAATCCTTACCAACTAGCGCAGCTTTCTGTCATTCTAAGCTGCAAGTTTGCTCTGCCTTTGCGTGCTCAGTAATTCAAATGCAATAATTAGACCGCATGGTGGCCAGCACTTATTGTGCCACCACTGAGTGCTGGGTGATCGCTGAGGGGCCACAGTCACAATGCACCACAAAGGCCCTCACTTTCATCGTATGTACCATAATGCATCAGCTCGCAGTCCCGAGCACCCACAGGTGGTGCAAGAAGTGCTCCGAGTATCACGTTTGGATCATTGAGCACTGTACATGTTCTTGTGCACTAGACCATGGTTATGCGCCCTGTATTATATTTCATTCAGTTTCAAATAATTAGTTTCCGCAATTTCAGTCAAGAATCTGTTAACATGAGTAGAGAGTGTCATCTACTCCTACTTTCAGGGTCCCTGCTTGGAGACAAGACTCGTATGATCCAGTTGACTAGGGACCCAAATGCCTACATTAGGCCATCACCGACCAGGGGCCATAGTGGTGGCGTAACCCGTACTACATGTGATGCCATACAGCTCTGTGAATGCGCAGGCTATAATGTTGTCCTCGTGGAAACGGTTGGTGAGTTCTGCTGAGACATTTTGCAAGGATCTTGTGTGCTGTGCATGTGACTCAAGATTAATTCTCTGTGCTGCCAGGTGCAAGATCATAGGGGATTCAAAGCACAGCATCATTTTTTTGCTGACCAAGATTTATTGCAGTGGTTGGATTTAGCATTTGCATGATCATTGTGTGTGATAATTAAATTTTTTATGAATAACTTTTACTGCAACACCCACCAGCCATTAGCCTAGAATTAGGTTTGCTGGTCTTTCCATTATTGTCAAGTCAGCCTCGCCATAGGTCAAGGAAAAGCAAAGCTTTGCCGACCTCTGGAATTCAAGCTCTTGTGCTTTATATGCTTGGCAATTTGGGTGGAGCCACACACTGGCTCCAAGAATGACATTTGTGCATCGGCCAAAGCTTGGAGGATGGTGTTGTGTGCATCACAAAGAAGTCATCCTGGAGAAGTTGCCAGAGCCTGCTGTTGTCACAATAAAATAATTCAGAGCCAGAGGAATTGCTCAAGTCTTATAGATAACTTCAGGGAGCATGTGATTGCAGAATGGTGCAAGTCAGGCAGTGTGCAAAGCTTACCCATTAGCTATAAGCTCTGTTTCATGCTTGTCCAATAAACCTTCTATGATAACACTTGTCTTTGAGTCTTTACTGTAATTTTGACATAAATCATTGTCAGCTTGCTCTGTTCATTCTTTAATTAGCTTAAGACTCAGTGGCCCATTCATCCCTCCAGGCAAACTGCTGTGAAGCTTGCTAGGTTCATCAGAAGGTCAGTGCCACTTTATCAAATATTTATGTTGTACTCACTCCAGCCATGATGATAAGCAAGAAGCGATCAAAGGCAGTTTTCAGTGTGAAAATGTTGCAATTCAGCCTGGTGCACTTGTTTCTCATGCAATGTGTGAAGTAGAGGTGAATGTATGCTTATCACATGGGCATGCTATGTTTAGGGCATTGGATCACTTTGAGCAAACACAAAGAAGCAAGCCAGGTGTGATCTGCCTTTAGTGGTGGCTACTACTACTCCTTTCAGAGTGCCATGTTTGAGTTCAGGTCATTTAATAATGCAGGAATGTATTGCCATCAAAGCATGCATTCCAGTACTTACCTCTGCGTTTGCAAGGCATAACTTTAATCTAGCAAGCCATTCATTGCGCATGCAGAAAGGAAGCTAGTTAGGTGTGGCCACATTTGCAGAAAGCAACTCGTCAAAATGCACTGGGCATGACAACACCGGCGGGTATTGCTAGGATCGTGGAATCTTGGCAGGGTTACTGCATATAATGACCATTTTGAACAGGAGAAGCCTCCTATTCATTTTCTTTTGCTCTACAGTTTAATCTGGTCACCCTGTACTAAGTCACTCAATTTTCTACTTTGCTTAAGTTACTGTATATGCTCTCCTTGGAGGCTTATATGCAATACCGTAGCAGTGCTTGCCTATGTGATTGAATTGGCCACATTTGGCTGCTGTTCTTGATTGGCAATGTAGACGTGGTGCAGAAAACGGCACTATGACCCATTTGCTCTGTGGTGGAAAAATATTATGGCACGAGTTGCCCCGTTTTCCTACTGTTGGATCTCTTTGGACGAAGGTTCATCCCTAGCGCTGCCACCAGTTGTAGGATTCGGAGGACAATCCCAATTGCTGTCCCCCAGATATTGGACCTTGCCGTTGGGTACGGGAGTTGGCCGAGGTTGAGGAGGACTTTGAGATGAAAAACTGGAGGTTTATTTACATTATTTACAGTGAGAGTACAAAGCAATTAACAGTCATAAAGTCATTACGGGCCGGCAGCAACTCGGACGCTGTGGCCCGTGGCAAGAAGCTCGAAGAGATGAAGGAATGCTCCCTTGCTGCTCCTGGTCTCTGGCTTTTAAGCCCTTCGGTGTCTCGAAGTCACGTCACGTTCGGCCAATCGGCGAGCCCGCTCAGGTGACGCCAATGGTAGGCGCCCATGCGATTGTGTCACACCCGGCGCCGAGGGTCGCTCCTTGGGCCCCAATTGTCCGAGGGCTTACTTCTCTCTGCGGTATTGCCTTCCCGGCTTGCAAATGTCATCACAATAGGCGGATGGGGGCGACATTTCAGTGCTGCAAAGCAGCTTTGCTCGGGACCTGCGTTACCTGGCACCGTGCCAGGCTCCCGCTACACTTTCGGGAAGAGTCAAGCAGTGAATAGCTCACCCGCCGTGGTTGCTCAGTGGCTATGGTGTTAGGCTGCTGTGCACGAGGTCGCGGGATCGAATGCCACGGCGGTTGCATTTCGATGGGGGCGAAATGCGAAAACACCCGTGTACTTAGATTTAGGTGCACGTTAAAGAACCCCAGGTGGTAAAAATTTCCGGAGTCCTCCACTGTGGCGTGCCTCATAATCAGAAAGTGGTTTTGGCACATAAAACCCCATAATTTAATTTTTTTAGTGAATAGCTCCACCTGCGGCACATAAGGTGGGGGACGCCAACTCGTTTGCACGTGCCGCGCCTCGGGAACGGGGTAGATGTGCTTCTGCACTCCTTAATTAGCTGTGGCACGATTCGATGTGGTATGGTGAACTCAAAGGAGGCTCAGGAAAAGGTCCCGTATCTAACACTACCTTTCTTTTTTTGAAATGTGCATTCTGTAGCTGTTGGCATGCAGCATGCATTTTTCTGCTAATGTGGTCATGTGTGTTTCGTCCTGCGGGAACAGTTGGTGTTAATTGTCATAAATGTGTAAAGATGTTATATTAGGGATCCTGGCACAAATATCACTAGAAGCAGTGCTTAAGAGGAAGCTTTAGCTCGGGTGCTCTTATCTAAATACATGTAAAAGGAGAATTTGTTTTTATCTGCAACCACTGCACGAAATTTGACGAGGTTTGTTGCATTTAAAAGAAAAAAGCTTGAAATCTAGTAACTGTTCATTTCCAATTTTCGGTTTAGGTCTTCAATTTTTTATTAAATATTGGCGAAAATCGCAGATTTTCAGAAAACGAAACTATGAAGTTTAAAACTAACTCAGCAATGCAAAACAATATCGCAATTCTGTGAATTGCATCTGATAGTATACCTAAAGCGGACAAAATTGATATGTTACACATACATCTGAAAAAATTTAGCAATATGGAAATGCAACTTTTGCAGAACCTGTACACAATGTAACAAACTCACATAAGATATAAAATGACATATAGAATTTGTCCGCTTTGAACGGTCTAATGGATGTCATTTACAGAACTGCAATACCTGTTCTTGATGCAGAGCTATTCATTTATAAACTTCGTGCTTCTGTCTTTTTCGAACTTAAGAATTATTGAAAATTATTTTAACAATATTCAGGTCCTAAATCGAAATTCTGCTTTCAACAGTCACTAGGATTTAACTGTCACTCTCAAATGCAACAAATTTCATCAAAATCGGTCCATGGGTTCCCTAAAAAAAATGTTTTTGCATTTTATATGTATTTGAATAGGCCGCGTTGGAGTTGGGCCCGAGCTAAAGCTTCCTCTTAATGTGATGGTGCTTTGGCTGGGTCAAGGAGACAGACACTTTTGCCATGTGTGCAGGTGTAGGACAGAGCGAGTACATCGTGGCAGACATGGTGGACTTGTTCCTTTTGCTCATACCACCTGGAGGAGGTGATGAACTGCAGGGTGTTAAAAGAGGCATAGTAGAAATGGCCGACCTCATAGCTGTGACAAAGGCTGATGGTGATAACATTCCCGAGTGCAGGCGCATGGCCGCCGAATATGTCAGTGCTCTCAAGTTCATGAAGCCCCGGAGTCACCTGTGGAGACCCAAGGTGCGTTCTTTTGGTTTTGCAGAGACAGCAATGCGCTTACAAGACAAGAACATAATTGAGCATTAGAGGTAGCACTCCAAGATTAAGTGGGGAAGACGACTACTTTGTTCTCTCTCAGTGATGTCACTACTTTTTTGTACATGCTGCATACATTTTGTGCAGGTTCTCCAAGTGTCTGCAAAGGCGAATGTGGGCATCTCCGAATTATGGGATGTTGTGCAAAACTACAGGGATGCCCTTGAGCCCAATGGGGAGCTGGGCAAGCGCCGTCAACAACAGCGAGTGCGCTGGCTGTGGACTTATGTGGGCTCAGAGCTTGAGCGTCAGCTGCGTAGTCATCCAGGCATTGCTGCTTGCACAGCTGAATTGGAAAATGCAGTCATTGAAGAAGCCATCACACCTGGGCATGCCTGTGACCAGTTGATCTCACATTTCTTCAAGAGAAACAGCTAGAGGTGCTGCAAATGTAAATAAAAATGTTGTTCTGCTGCCAGTGTACACTTACCAGAACACAAAGTACTGAAACGCAGTGAAGGCTACAACTGTCAGCTCATGTACTGCAACAGCAGGTACTCCCACCCTTGGCAAGGTTTCCCAAATGTGCACATTTGATCAACACACATGGAGCATAACAGTATGCTGGTGCAGAAAAATGCTGTATTTTGTGTATCCACATCCTAAACATTTCACGCAGTAAAAATGATCAACACATTTAGACTGTTGGGCTAGTGGGTTCGTGATTTTCCAGTGCACGACTTGGTTGCTACATACAGTTCAAGCCAAATTTGTAAAAATAGCACTCGGAAGACTGTAATTGGATGTCTGCTTTAATTAAACCTTAACACAGCGACTGCCAAGCGATCTAGAATTGTCGCAATAGTTCACATACCTGCCTGTTAGTAAATGTCTGTTGGTAAGGCACTACTGGGAATCCGCATGCCACGAACGTTGGTCCATTCGATTTGCCCTCGGCACTTCGTGGACTAGTTCTTGCTTGTGCGGATCGGCACGAGCAAGCACATTACATTGTGGCAGAAGTGTTAAACTTTAATTGAATTATGGGGCTGTACATGCCAACCACCACTCTGTGCACTGCACTCAGTGAAACAAATTGAATGGCGTCTTGCGCTGGAGTTTGAGGTATAGTAGCGGCGCCTGGTGGTGGCGAGAAACGTTATCTGGGTAGTACCAGCTTGGGTAGTATTGAACCCTGGCTGTGGCGGAGCACGTTTCTAGCCCGAGTTTTGCATCGATTCGCACTTTTGTCACTTCTCACAGACCACGCCGACCACACTGCGAGGTGGCCGCAGCCTATAGTTCAACGAAAACGGACTCTCCATGTGCCGTGGGACGTAATGCTGGAAGCAGAAGGAATTGGCGACATCGATCTGGAGAGATCTAGCTCAGCCTCGAGAAAGCGTCACCGTCGTTACTGCTGCCTCGTGGGCTACCAGGAACAAGAAGGCCTGAATCCCAACATCAGATTCTACCATTTTCCTTCAAGGCCTCACGAAACGCAGCGTTGGGCGCGCTGGATAGCTGCAGTTTGTCGCGCTGGGTAAGCGAAACTTCGCCTGTCTTGAAGCTTGCTTGATTATCTGCATTCTAAAATTCGGTCTTGTGCACCTACAGTCTCGACGGCATACCGACATAGCAGCAGGCATGGCTGGTGATTCTTGATTCGAGACCCAGCCACAACGACAATTAACAATTAGACCGGTGCGAAGTGGTGAAGTGCAGGTGTGTGCAAATGACCACAAATGGTCGGACTGATTCGGTGACAATTCACTACCCCACTACGAGCAGTACAGGTTAGAGAGTTAAATGTGCTCATCCTTGACCTCAAGCCAGCACGTTGAGGCAGCGCAGCAAGGTAGTATTGATTGCAGCACATCGATGTTCAAGCGCTGTCATTAAAAGCTACATCAAGCGAGCAGCGCACGTGCTCGCGCTGCAGTGCGATTCGCACGTATGTTACAAGCTCATATGCATTGAATCAGTTATTTATCAGTTGCTAAAGGAACAGATGGCCTCTACTACAGCGCAGGCATAACTACTTGTCTAGCGGCATGCAGGCAACAAGATCGCAGGAGGCCCGCCGTTTTGCGGCATGTTGAAAGACCGCTGCCGTCGCGGCGCATACGATCGTGCACTTGAGCAGTTCCGTACACGTCTGCTTATCACTGCTGTGAATTCATTTATAGCAAGCATTTCCTTGCATTTGTGCGCCTGAATCTAGCAGCTTACCTGAAATTCAACTTCGTATGCGACTCGCTTCACTTGCGATTGACACCACGCTAAAAATTTGCCGCTTATTTCTTGAATGGCGTACACGTATTTGGAGTTGCATAATTTCTTGCCTTTACGCAGCGTGCCACCCCTGAAAAAATATTCGGTGCCCGATATTCGCTGCAAGCTGTGGTACAACACAACCGAAAGTGCCGGCTCCATATCGTAAACGGGCTTTCCAAAGCAGACGACTGAGCTTGGTACTACCCAGTTCAGGACAGAGGGCGCTTTTTAGCACCATTTTCAGGTCGGGGCAGCCGTCCAAAAGCTGGAAGGGAATTGGGCGGCTAAGTTCGAAGAGCTTAAGGCAGACCTGAGGGAGGAGCAGGAGAAGCAGGTAGCACTGCAGGCGAAAGCTGACAATTTCGTCAAGGTGGAGGCGGCCCAGGCCATGCAGTTAGTAAGGACCGTGGCCGAGCTTGAGGAAGAGAAAGAAAGGAGCGCCGAACTGGAAAGGCGGCTCGATGCGCTTGAGATGCGGGCAGCGGAGAATGTCGGGTCAGGACATCAAAGCGGGGGCAAAAACTCAGAAAGTAGGGTAGACCCCACAGGCGAAGTGAAAGGCAAGGAGCCAGAGCAAGCGGTCGTCAACCCGCCGCCGGTGAATCGGCGTAGTTGTAGCGAAGCAGCGCAACACGCCCCGAGTGAGGCGACGCTGCAGCCACAGGGGCGCCAGCAGGTGCGATGAGAGGGGCAGCGGACACCCGGCGAGTGGTTCGCACGCAGAAGGGTCCTGGTGATGGACTCCAACGTGGGGAGGGTTGAATAAGGCGTGATGGCAAGAGTGAAGGCGGACGGGCGAGTACAGGTGGAGGCGCAAGCGGGCAAGGGCATGGCGGAAGCAATGACCAAGGCATGGGAAGTGGTAGGGGACAGCACAGAGAGTGTCAGCTTGGTCATTATGCATGCTGGTCTCAATGACGTGCTTAAGGGGAGAAGCCAGGACCTTGAGAGGCACATGGAGACTGGGCTGAGTAAGCTTATAGAGGCCTCCAGGAGCGTGCATGTGACCATATGCACTATCCCAGAGGTCCAGGGCCAGACTTACCAAGTAGAAAGGAGGGTGGTTGAGGCTTATCGGGTTATTAGGGGTCTGAGCGGACGACTTGGGTACAGCGTGATGGAGGTCAACAGGGACGTGTACGGAGCCGGCTCCCGGCCTTTTGTGCAGGATGGCATTCACTACAGTGGTGCCACTGGCAAAAGGATAGGGTTGCCAGGCAACAGCTTTTTTAGGGGGACCCAGAGCCCTGAAAGAACCAGTGTAGGCATGGACGATTCGAGGCAGGAGCCACAAACAAGCAAACATCAGTACTGTTTTAGAGGCGACAGGAATAAGCACCAAAGCCAAGTTAAGTCAGACATAGGGTCCATTAACATGCAAGGTGGCAGAAATAGGCTAAAATGGGAGGAAATCGAAGAGCAACTAAGGCAGGAGAACTTAATGGTTTATGGGTTTGTAGAGACACATCTTAAGGACATGGAACAACCACCCTGTAACCCTGATTATGCATGGGAATACTGCAACAGAGTGCAGGGTAGCAGAAAGGGTGGGGGAATTGGAGCACTCATTCATAAAAATACAAATTGGCAAAGGGTCAAACAGGAATGCAAGGAGCATTTATGGTTAAAAGGAAAAGTAGCAGTGGCGAAAACATTTCTAGGCTTTGTATTCCTTTGGACAGGATCAAATGCTAAAGAGGAAAACAAAAAAATGTTGGACTGTATAGCAGCGGACATCAATGAGCTAGGAAAAGGATGTGAGATAATTGTATTAGGAGACATGAATGCGCATGTTGAAGATATGGATGGATACAAAGACTCCACAGGTAACATGCTGCTGGATATGTGTGAGAGGCATAACTTAGTTGTCTGTAACTCTACTGAAAAGTGTGACGGGATCATAACATGCGAGGTAGGGGGTCGACACTCGACAATAGATTATGCGTTAATGTCACATAGGATGTACGATAGATAAGGAGCCATGACTATACATGAACAGTGTTCCAGAAGTATAGGTAGTGACCGCAAACGTATCAAGTTGAGTTTTAGGAGGGAAACTAAAGCACAAACGACGCATGAGGAAATGCCAGATGGGATTTTTTACTCAGAAGACCAAGTGGAAATAGCGGCCAAACAAATTGAAGTGGAAATATCAGAGGGTACTGAAACTGATTGGACTTACCCAAAATTAATGAGACAATTTGAGCGTGGGCTAGGTAAGGCGCGAGTCAGGAAAGCAAGGGATACGAAAACTCAAGAGCTGGTGGGATGAAGAGGTTAAGAAGGCCATAAAGGAACGTCGGGAAGCCTCCAGGGAACACAGGTATTCCAAAAATAAGGGAGAACCTAAAGCAGAAGTAGAGAGGAAATGGGTAAACTACATAAAATGCAGAAGGGAAGCATCCTATTTGATCAACGAAAAAATCAAGACAAAAGGGTACCAATGGCTGTCAGAAATAAGCAATAAAAAAGATAAACAGGCAGCTAGGAAATTCTGGAAACATCTGAACTCCTTGGGTATTAGGACAAGCCTAGAGCAGAGGTATATAGTAACAGCTCAGGATACTCAGTGAAAGAGAGGAGCCGATGGAGCATATAGGAACCATGATGAGGGAAAATTTTACAGAACAGAGAAATCGTACATGCAGTATGTCGGAGAGGGATAGCCTGGTCAATCCACTGCTTTCGCTTGGACAAAGAGTGGGAAATGGCCAAGAAGAGGGTACCAAGTAGCACATCGGCAGGCCCGGATGGTATTCCAATTATGTTAATAAAGAAATTGGGCCCGAAATCTAAGAAAGCATTGAGGGAGGTGGTGAGCAAAATGCTAATGGATGGTAAAGTACCTGACGAAGGAAGGCTATGTAGGATGAGAATGATATATAAGGAAAAGGGGGACAAAGCTGACATAAATAACTACCGGCCTTTAACAGTGACGTCAGTGGTTTACAGGGTGGTTATGCAGATTATAAAGGACAGACTGCAGGCGTGAGCTGAGAACGAGGGAGTGCTTGGAGAGATACAAAATGGGTTCCGTAAGCATAGGAGGCTAGCAGACTATCTGTTCTCACTAACACAGTGCATTGAAATAGCTGAAAAGGAACACTGACCCCTATGGCTGGCTTTGGATATCAAGGGAGCCTATGACAGTGTACTTCAAGAGGGCTTGTGGGGAATTCTGGAAACTTTAGGAGTGCAAGATGGAGTAACCAATTTCTTAAAAGATATATATATAAATGTAACTAGATGATTATACAATGGAAAAAGCAGGTTTCGAAACCTGTAATGATTTGGTAGGGGCTTAAGCAGGGGTGTCCATTGTCGCCTCTGATGGTTATGCTGTACCTACAAGGTTTAGAGGCCAAAATACAGCAAAGCGGACTCGGCTTCAACCTATCATTTTTCAAACAAGGAAAATTGATTGAACAGTCATTACCAGGACTGATGTACGCGGATGATATTGTATTGATGGCTGACAATACAGAAGATCTGCAGGGATTGATGGACATATGTGGTACAGAAGGAGACAGATTATGCTTGAAGTTTATCAAAGAAAAATCAGCAGTCATGATTTTTAATGATAACATTTGCGGCGAGCATAAGATACAGGAGGCCATGCTGGAGATAGCTGATGAATAAAAGTGTCTTGGGGTTTGGATAAATAATAGCATTGAGTATCTGACAGAGTACGAAAAATATGTAACGACTAAAGGTAACGGAAGTGCAGCGATTATGAAGAGTAGAGCACCGTGGAACTACAATAGGTACGAGGTAGTACGAGGGATATGGAAGGGGGTAATGGTTCGAGGCCTGACTTTTGCCAATGCAGTTCTATGTATGAGAGCAGAGACCTGGCAACAGTTGGAAACTAGGCAACGTGGTGTGGGTAGGCTCGCTCTGGGAGCACATGGCAAGGCACCAAATCTTGGGGTGCAGGGGAATCTGGGATGGTCTTTTTTCGAGGGCAGAGAGGCTAGTAGCAAGGTAGCATTTGAGGAGCGATTGAGAAAAATGGGGGAAATGCAGTGGGCTAGGAAGGTTTTCAGTTACTTATACACGAGGAATGTTGACACAAGGTGAAGGAAGCGAACTAGAAAATTGTCAAGCAAATACTTGGGCAGCAGTGAGGGGGACCAGGTAAGGAATAATACATCAAGAAAAAGGTTAAGGAGACAGAGAGGAGTATGTGGAAAACGGAGATGCAAACCAAATCAGCATTGGAGACATACAGGACGTTTAAGCAAGAAATAGCCAAAGAAAATATTTACGATTACTCTAAGGGAAGCTCATTGTTGTTTGAGGCCAGGACAGGTGTACTGCGGACTAAAATGTACCAAGCCAGATTCCAGGAGATAGACGTGTTGTGCGGGGCGTGTGGAGAGGAGGAGGAAACGGCTGAACACCTGATGCTTGTAAACAACTTCACCCTGCAGTTGAATGTAACGGGGTACTATTCAAAGCTTTGGGTTTTAAAGACATTGAAAGTAAAATAGACTTTGAACAGATAGAAATAACTAAACGGAGGCTATCTGATTGGTGAATAATGTCAACGCAAAAGTAAAGGAGTAAATACATAGGTATGCATGCATATAGTACCTTTCAAGGCTAGGTAGCGCGCGCCGCCGCCCAAGTCAAAGGGTTGAGCCTCAATCCATCCATCCATCCAACCATTCGCAGTAAGGCACTTGCCAAGGGAGAGCTTCAGAATAGGTAGGCGTTTGGATGATAACTTGTTTGTTCTTACTCAGTGTATTGAAAATATCAAAAGCAGAAAGCAGACTGTTGTACATGGCCTTTTTAGACATTAGAGGAGCCTACAGCAATGTAGACCGCAACATTTTGTGCGATATTCTGGAAGGGGAAGGCTTAGGTAACAATTGTCTACAGCTTTTGAGAGAGATATACCTAGAAAGTACCGTTTGCATTGAATGGGAAGGGATGAGGAGTGAAGAGAAAGTTCATATCAACAATGGACTGAGGCAGGGGTGCCCTTTATCTCTGCTGCTGTTTATGATGTACATGGTGAGGATGGAGAGGGCGCTAGAAGGAAGTAACATCTGGCGAAATTTCTCGTACAAACAGGTGGGTACAGTCATCATCATCATCATCAGCCTAGTTACGCCCACTGCAGGGGAAAGGCCTCTCCCATACTTCTCCAACTACCCCGGTCATGTACTAATTGTGGCCATGTTGTCCCTGCAAACGTCTTAATGTCATCCGCCCACCTAACTTTCTGCCGCCCCCTATTACGCTTCCCTTCCCTTGGAATCCAGTCTGTAACCCTTAATGACCATCTATCTTCCCTCCCCATTATCTTCCCTCCTCATTACATGTCCGGCCCATGCCCCTTTCTTTTTCTTGATTTCAACTAAGATGTCATTTACCCGCGTTTGTTGCCTCACCCAATCTGCTCTTTTCTTATCCCTTAACGTTACACCCATCATTCTTCTTTCCATAGCTCGTTGCGTCATCCTCAATTTCAGCAGAACCCTTTTCGTAAGCCTCCAGGTTTCTGCCCCATATGTGAGTACTGGTAACAAACAGCTGTTATACACTTTCCTTTTGAGGGATAGTGGCAACCTGCTGTTCATGATTTGAGAATGCCTGCCAAACACACCCCAGCCCATTCTTATTCTTCTGGTTATTTCAGTCTCATGATCCGGATCCGTGGTCACTACCTGCCCTAAGTAGATGTATTCCCTTACCACTTCCAGTGCCTCGCTACCTATCGTAAACTGCTGTTCTCTTCCGAGACTGTTAAACATTACTTTAGTTTTCTGCAGATTAATTTTCAGACCCACCCTTCTGCTTTGCCTCTCCAGGTCAGTGAGCATGCATTGCAATTGGTCTCCTGAGTTACTAAGCAAGGCAATATCATCAGCGAATCGCAAGTTGCTAAGGTATTCTCCATCAACTTTTATCCCCAATTCTTCCCACTCCAGGTCTCTGAATACCTCCTGTAAACATGCTGTGAATAGCATTGGAGAGATCGTATCTCCCTGTCTGACGCCTTTCTTTATTAGTAGTAGAGCAATAACTCCCAGGTTTATTTTATGCGGACGACATTGTGTTGCTAGCTAACAAGCAAAGTGATTTGCAACGTCTGGCTAATATATGTGGACAGGAAGGCAACAATTTAGGTTTGAAATTTAGTGTTGGAAAATCAGGTGTTATGGCATTCAATGAAAAGAGTGAACAGACAGTGGAGATACAGGGCCAGGAAATACTCCAGGTAACAGAATATAAATACCTTAGTATATGGATAAATGAAGGCAATCGATATATGGAAACACAGGAAAAAACCATAACAGTAAAGGGGAAGAGAAATTCAGCCATAATGAAGCACAGAGCGCTATGGGGATACAATAGGTACGAGGTCCTCTGAGGTATGTGGAAAGGTGTAATGGTTCTAGGACTTGCTTTTGGAAATGCGGTTGTTTGCTTTAAATCAGGGGTACAATCAGGACTCTACGGGAACCAAAGGTCAGTGGGTCGCCTCACATTGGGCGCTCACGGGAAGACTACAAATGAAGCTGTGCAGGGTGATATGGGCTGGACTAGTTTTGAAGTGAGGGAAGCTTGCAGTAAAATTGAGTGTGAAGAACGGCTGAGGAATATGGAAGGAAGTAAATGGGCTGGGAGAATGTTCAGGTACCTGTACAGGAAAAACATTGATTCACAGTGGAAGAAAAGAACTAGGAAGCTTACCAGCAAGTATGCGGCCTGTAGGGTGGGCAACGCAGCAGCAAAGAAGGTCGAGCAGAAAGTCGGAGAGGCTGAAATAATATCATGGGTGTGGCGGCAATGGAAAAGAAACCTGCCATGAGTAACTACTTAAGAGAAAAAAACGAAATCTGGAAAGAGACCATTTATGACAACTCAAAGGGAAGCTCATTACTTTTCAAAGCGAGATCGGGATGCCTTAGAACACGCACGTATAAAGCGAAATATAAGAAGGAAGAAGCAGCATGTGCTTGCTGTGGTAAAGCTAAGGAAACTGTGGAGCATGTTTTATTAGAATGTGAAGACGTCTACCCAGCGGTCGATTTAGACACCACTGGCCTCCTTGAAGCCCTGGGGTTCAGAGGGAGCAGTGGTAAAGCAAACATGTCTGCAATAGACATTAGTAAGAGGCGACTGGAGGATTGGTGGAAGTAGGGAAACGACAAAAGACGGAGACGTACAAAAGCACAGTTCGCAATAGGGAATAAGAAAATTTGGGCGTAGTAGTTCAGAGTGTTTTTTTCTTTTTTTCATTGTTTAACCTAGGTAGGATATTAGGCAGTATAGTAGCAAGAGCTTGGTGCCGCAACCCACCGCCCCATTCCAAAGGGGACGCTCATAATATCCATCCATCCATCCATGCTAAAACCCCCATAGAGTTTCTCACTACATTACTGCTGCTGCTGCACTGTGGTATGTAGGGTGCCTGAATGCGTGCGCCCCTCTCGGCGGAGGGGGGTGCGCGCATCAAGGCACCCTAGTGTCGTGCATACTAGTATGCATGGGAATGCCCATAGAGTTTTTCACTATATTACCTAGAGGGAAATCTGGCGCTGCTGCGCTGTGGTATGCATGGGAATGCTGGTATGTTGTGACTTCGGATTGGCATCGTTCTCGTAGAGACGGCACCTTGAAGACGAGCTTGGCAAGTACCGTTCCGTCTGTCACAATGATTCACTTTCTACTAAAACAGCACGTGAAAATCTGTTTTAGCTTTATTATTACGCAAAAACATGTTTTATTTAACTATGAGAACTTGTTATTGTGTGTACGACTACATGTTATGTAAAAAGTATCAGGCCGCTTAAGTTGGAGGACAGACGACAAGGTTCGCGCTCGCTTTGAAACAGTTGGTCGTCTGTTATTGCTTTTCTTCGCTTGGTCATGCATTGTGGGTGAGTAAAGATGTAATATGCGTGAACGGAAACATTTTATGAAGATTTTACTTTGAGAATGCGTTATTTGCGTAGCCATATCCACGTTTTAGACGAAGCCTCTTACAACACCAGCCAACACGAGTCTCGCAGACACATATACCGTCATTCCCATGACGGCACGGTGCCCCCTTAAGAAACTCCCATAGACGGTGGCGCCAGATTACCCTCTAGGTGTTGTAATGAGAAACTCTATGAAAACCCCTAAATCATAGAGTTTCCTACAAAAATTACTAGAGGGAACTCTGGCGCTGCAGTCGTTGTCCTATCATGGGAATGATGGGAAGTACATAGATTTGTTTGATCTTCGTGCTTGTGGATTCGGACGTTAATGTGGCTTTGTATATTACGCTGTATAAATCTTATTGTATATTTCAGTACAATCTGTATTCTTCGAAGTGCAGAAGACGCTGGGAACGCGTACAGTTGCTATTAATTGCCATGATTGAGCTTGTCCAGGTGGCCAAATCGAAATGCGCCAAGCGTCTCAAGGCACTGGCATGCCCGCGATAAATTCATAAGGGCGCTTAATTCGCTTGCCGATACCTGCGTCCGTGGCCTAATGGTTTCAATATCAGGCTTCTGTGCTAAATGTTCGAATCCTGCCGTCGGGCAATTTTAATGATGTTTATTTAATTATTTATTACGCAATACACTGTTGAAAATGACGAGGTTACAAAGTCACACAGCCATTTGAAACCAAAAAGGACGAAGTTTAGGCAAATCCATGTACTTCCCATAATTCCCCTGCTGGGACAACAACCGCTCCCATATCAGCTCCTGTAGACACTAGCGCCAGAGTTCCCTCTAGTAATTTTTGTAGGAAACTCTATGCCCTAAATCTCCCAAAGTAGCGCCATTCACTTCCCTCCTCCTCCGCTCGGCGCGGCATAAAGTTAGTAAACACCTCTAGAGGAAAAGCTGGGCCGGAAAAGTGGGAACCTCTAGGGCGCCGCGGGATGGATGGATGGATAGGTGGCGGCTATACCCTTTGTAACGGGCGGCGGGTGGCGCCACCTAGCCTTTTGCTCCCCTTCCTATTTTATTATTTTTTTCTTTATATCCTCTTTTCCTTAACCTAGTTTTCACTCCCCTCCTCCCCCCAAAATAACTATCTGAAACAGTAGAGGAAACATTATCTCCCCGATTTATGGTATTATCTATCCCTTGACTTCCTCCACCAATCCTCTAGCCTCCCCTTCGTTACTGCCACTCTTTTCTCGTCTATTTGCCCTCGTTCCCCGGGAAAACCTAATGCCCCTTCCATATCTGCCATTGTTTCCTCTGACAGGGTCGGGCGAAGGTCTGTGCATCTCAGCACTATATGCTCAGTGGTCTCCATTTCGGCTCCGTAAGCTGTGCACCGAAGGTCCACGTCTTCAAATTTAGCCCTGTATGTTTTCGTTCTCAAAACCCCCGTCCTAGCTTCGAATAATAGTGAGCTGCCCCGCGAGTTATCAAATAAGAGCTCTCTCTTAATCTCCTGTTTTTGTGACCTATACATTGATAGCGCTGGCTTTCCGAGCATTCTTTCTTCCCACATTTTTCTTTCAGTCTCCTTCACCTCCTTTCCCACACTAGAGCCACGTTGGACCCCCTCCCTCGGCTGTAGGTATCTATTCCTCAGCTTCCTCGTTCTGAGTGTCCACTTTGTGTTCAAACTTTTCATGTACAGATATTTGTACACTTTTCCTGCCCACCTTTTTTCCTCCAGTGCTGGGAGTCTCTGTTCAAATTTTAGTTTACTTATTGCCTCTCTACCTTCGAATGACGTCCATCCCATGTCCCCCTGCACTCCCTCATTAGGGGTGTTCCCGTGTGCTCCTAAGGCCAACCTGCCTACACTTCTCTGTCTAGTTTCCATGCATGCCTGAACTTCCGATTTCATGCGCAGTACTGAATTTCCGAATGTGAGGCCAGGTACCATAACCCCTTTCCATACGCCCCTAACCACCTCGTACCTATTATAGTTCCAAAGTGCCTTGTGTTTCATTACAGCTGAGTTCCTTTTCACTTTTTCAATCATAATTTTTTCCTGTTCTTCCAAGTACTTTTTGCCCTCGTTTAGCCATATGCCCAAATACTTGTATTTTTCAACATGATCAATCTTAGTGCTTTGTATTTCCAATGGTTCCCTCCTTTCTTCATTGTATGCTATTATCCCAGACTTCTCTCTACTGAATTGCAGTCCCAATTTTTCTCCCTCCTCTCCACATATGCTCATTAGTTCCTGTAGCCCTACTCGGGTGTCAGCAAGCAGTACAATATCGTCTGCATACATCAGTCCGGCTAGTACTTGAGCTACCTTCTGCCCTTCCAGCATATAGCTTACGTCAGTTCCGATTGTGCTCTGTTCTAGTCTCTTTTCCATTTGGCTCATGTAGATCATAAAAAGCAGAGGCGACAATGGACAGCCCTGCCTGAGACCTCTTCTTATTTTAGCTGGCTTTGTAGTTTCCCCCTCCCATGTTATCTCTACTTCATTATCTGTATAAACTTGTTGTAGGAACTCAATCATCTTTCTATCTAGACCATATTCCCTCAACCGGCTCCATAACTTTTCTCGGTTTACATTATCATAGGCTCCTCTAATGTCTAAAAAATCTATCCATAGCGGTTTCTGCCTGGCTGTCGCTATCTCTATGCACTGTGTTATAACAAATAAATTATCATCTAGCCTTCTGTTCCTTCTAAACCCATTCTGAAGTTCTCCCAAGATCTCTTCACGTTCTGTCCATTCCTCCATTCTCTTTTTCACCATCTGCATTGCTACTCTGTATATGACTGATGTGATAGTTATTGGCCTGTAGGATTTAATGTTGTCCTTGCTTCCCTTACCTTTGTAAACTAATATCATTCTGCTTGATTTCCAGTCCTGTGGAACATCTCCCCCTACTACTATTTGTTCAATAAGTTGTCATAATTTTAATTTACTTTTCTGGCCTAATACGCTTATCAATTTCATAGGTATGCCATCAGGTCCTGTCGCTGTTCCCACGGGAACCTTGTGTTCAATTCTGTCCCATTCCTTACTTGTCATCCTTCTGTACTCCTCCTCTGATTCTGTCCTGCTGTTGTCATTGTTCTCCATTTCGCTACCCACTGGCTCTGCAAATGCTGCCTCTATTGTTAACCTAATATATTCCCGAGCTTCCTCTCCCTCTACCTTTGTTCCTTCTGGTGTGGTCAGTGAGTGCTGAACCACCTCTGTCTTCTTACTCTGTTTCTTTATGTGTTCCCAAAATTTCTTAGAGGCATTTCTGTCTTTTTTTCGTATCTATAACATCCACTGTACCCCAACTTTTGCTATCTTGGCTTGAATTAATGCCAATGCTTCTCTTTTCATTGCAAGGTAATCCTCCCATTTTGTCTCCACCTCTTCTGGTGTGGCTCCCCTTTTCTTCGCTGCTCTGTGTTTTCTGCATGCATCTTTGCGTTGCTCTATGGCCTCCTTAACTTCTCGGTCCCACCAGCTTTTCGGTTTATATTTTCCCTGCTTACTTCCTAGTTTCCTAATCTGTCCCTTCTCTAGCTCTTGTTTAAAAATACCTATTAACTCGTCGTATGACCATGCCCTTTGCGGTTGCTTGGATACCATGCTTTCAATGTTTTTGGCCACTTCTTGTAGTTGCCTGTCATTCAATTTGCTCATACCTTTCCTTTCTTTAGTTTCTACCAGTGGTACTGTCCTTCCAAAACTGATTTTGATTCGTTTGTGATCACTCCCCAGGCTTTTTGTACCTTCCTCATCAATTTCCATACATCCCAAGCGTTCATACAGCTTGTGGGACATTAGGCAGTAGTCGATTGTCGAGTGGGTGTTATTTATTTCCCATGTTATTTTCCCGTCGCATTTAATTTCAGTATTAACTATCACAAAATCATGAGCCTCACAAAAATCTACTAACATCTGCCCTGTTGTATCTGTCGCCCCGTCAACGTATTCCAAATGTGCATTCATGTCCCCTAGGATGATCATCTCCCGTTTCATAGCTAACTCCCTGATGTCCTTGGCCATACATTTGAAATGTTTTGCATTCTCCTCTTTCGACTCATTCCCCGTTTTCAGATAAACGACTCCCAGGATTGTCTCAACATTCCCTACGGTGCCCTTGAGCCACATGTGCTCACTGCAGCTCTCCCTTACCCTTTCCCAGTCCTGTCCCTTCACCAGCGCCCCAAGGCCTCCTCCTCTGCGTTCTTTCCTTTTTCTTTTGCACCCAACACAGGTGAATCCCGCAATGAATGGTGGCTCTTCCTCATCTCTTAAATGGGTTTCGGCAACTCCATATACCTGAAAATTTTCCTTTTGCAACTGTTCTTCTATTTCGTCCCACTTAATGCGATTTCTTCCCCCCTGCATGTTGATGAACCCCACATTTACTGCCTTCTTCTTCCTCTTCCTCCTCCGTGCTCCTGTCCTGCCCCCCCTCCCCTGTCCTTCATCTTTTACGTTTTGGCTTGCAGGGTCGCCCTGCGTGCCTGCAAAAAAGCCTGAGCCCTACGACCCACCCTCGTTCCTACCTGCCATCCCGCCGGTGTAGTGTAGTGAATGCCATCCGGGCCGAAAGGGGGGAAGTTTTTCCCCCCAATCATTCTGTTCACCTCCACCACATCACACTTGAGAGCTCGCCCCAACTCCCTAATCACTACATTTGCCGCCACTACCTGTTCTTCAATGAAAGGGCCCTGTCCCCTGACCTCTGGGACAGTACACAGGGCAATGTGCACTGCCTCAGAGGTCGCCCTTAATTTCGCCACTCCCTCTTGAATTTGTCTGCCCAGCATTCGCCCCCTATTCTGCAGGACGTCGTTCACCCCAGTGTGCAAAATTACCAGGTTTCTTCCCTCTCTGTTTTCATTCAGTTTGCTTTTGGCTCTCTCTGCCACCGCTTCGAATCGAGCCCCCGGCATGCATTCGACCTTCACTTGTCTGTCATACTGCACTGTTCTGAAAAGTGCTGTTTGCATTCGTGATACGTTGGAGCTTCCAACGACCCAGACCTTTCTGTCTTAAAGCAAATCTTGCCTCCCACCTGTCTCTGTCGGCTGGGTCTTCCCTGCCTCCTTGCCTTCTCTGCCTCCTGTCGTCTCATCCCTCTGTACCTGTGTCTCCCGCGGTCCCCACGTTAACGTGTCCGCCCCCAATTCTGCTCCACTGGGTGGTCCTCCTGCTTCCTTTTCCTTCAGTTCCTGCTGTGCCTCCCTCTCAGCTTCTCTCTCTCTCATCTCTTTCAATTGTTTTTTCCAATTGCTGCCCTTTCTCTCGCTCCTCACTCCATTTCCGTTCTACAGCCTCCATTCTTGAGGCCCACTCCCTCTCGACCCTTTCCTCAAACTCTGCGCGTTTCGTTTTTTCTTTCTCGAGTTCCTCCTTTGTTCTCGCCATTTCATTCTTTAGCTGCTTCTCCAAATTCTCAATCACCTTACACAGCCTGCACACGAAGTCGCTCCCTTCCGCCTCCGCCACGGTTTTGAATGTCGTTTCATCCAAATAACACCATCGTTCACACCTCTCACACTGGACGAGGTCCCCTCCTTCCTCCTTGGCTTTTCTAGCCGGCCGTCCCATTAATTCTCTTGTCCTACTGTTATTTAACAGTGTACAAGCGAGGAAAAAAATTAACTATAATAAAGACCACTGGGAATCTCTAGAAGAATAAAGAGAGCTAGTAAAATAACCAAACCAATAACCAGGGGAAAAAAGAAAAAATAGGACAAAAAAAAAACCCCTTTTAGCCGTAACTATTAAACCTTTAGTCCTAACTGTTATGTGTTGGCAATTGGTGTTGGCCACGACCTACTTTATCGCCCTACTTTGGCTAAGTGTTCTCCTGGCTTCGCAGTGCTCCAATTCTCTGCAACCTACGTTTCTATGTTTCTATGCTGGCCCTATCTCCATTCAGATTTCCCGCCGCTGCAATTAGAAATAAAAATAGAAATAGAACTTAGCTGTCGGCATCCGTCCGTCTCTTGACGTAACTCGTAACATTATAGGAGGCGTTGCTCGTAAGTAAAGTCTAAAACCCCTCAATTTTTGAAAAGTAGCGCCATTCTTAGATCTTTCCGCCACCCCGCTCACCCTGGCGCGTCCTCCTCCACCTCCCCTGTCGCCCCAGCCTCCTCCGCTCCCCCTTTGGCCAATCTGTGTCACGTGGAAGCTGGCGCCGCGCTTTTGTATATATTTTTCATTCCAGCATGGAGCAGGCGCCGCGCTTTTGTATATTTTTTCTTTCCAGCGCGCGCCGACCTCCATTGTTGGGCCTGGGCGACGAAAGTACGGCAGGCGGACTGACGGAGTGCGTTAGCGTAATAGAATGTGCAGGGCCGAGAACTTAATTGCGATGCCATGCTGCTGCGCCTTCGGTTGCCGCAACAGACACAGCGAGGGCAAAAAGCTGTTTGCTTTGCCGTCCAGCGGGCGCAACGCAAAAAGAAGTGTGGATTCGCAGGATCGGGCGGTCTGACTTCGAGGAAGTGGCAAAGAACGCACGGCTTAGTGAAGTAAGGGCCACGGCTACTCACAACCTCTTAAACGTTCCGAAGCGACTAAAGCTAGGATGGAGGTCGTAGTGGATGGCTCCGGATAACTTTATCTAGCTCGCCTGGTGATGTTTAACGTGCACTTTGATCGTAGAGTCGTACGTGGGCCGGTAAATTCCTCGTTGGCGTTTCATAACACTCGCGCGCTAGCGCTGCTTCAGAAGTTGGCGCCTCGGCGCGATTGTATTTCTTCAATGAATTTTATTTACTAGTTTTAACAACTTGTCATTATTTCGTATTATTGACGGCGCCTCCAGGGCACCAAAGCGGCAACGGGAACACCAAAGCTAGAACCAGGGCTGGATGGGGCTCGCCGAAGCCTGTGCATGCCAAGGGGGTATAAGATCGCGGACAGCCAATTTTGTATGCGAACACTCCCTGCGACGCCTGCATTAGTGTAATGTTACGTGCTCTTCAGAGGCCTCCGTTAGCCATTACATGTGCCCTCCTGGAGCAGTACTTGTAAAAAAACAATATATCGTCACGATTACCAAAGCACCCCGCAATGAAAAAAACGGCCCTGTTGCCAGGCATTGCTGACCGCACACAGCCGGAATCTCTCACGCGCCGACCGAACAAAAGTGTCCTGCAGGTACGTGAATGAACCTACGAAACCACGTACACATACTTTCACGCTGTCAACACCTGAAACTTTGGTAATTGCGCGCGTGTTTGAGTACACCGTGTGCTTGCGTCGTGTTTCAGCAACACGAACTCTCAACGTCGCGCGCTTTACGCCTTAAATACGCCTTCAATAATGGCCATTTTCTCTATTTCTTCCGCAATTCCAACTCGAAATTCTAAAGGCCAGTTACCGACTGACGAAGAAAGATCTCGTTTGAAAAAACTGCTCCGCAGGGCGCGAACGAACTTTTCTGCGGATTTCCTCCCGTATTGTATTAGCCGTCGTCTGCTACGGCAGGCCCACCACCGGCGGCGCCACCGTCGAGGCCGCGCCGAGCGGAGGAGGAGGGAAGCGAATGGCGCTACTTTGGGAGATTGAGGGGCTTTAGTAAAGTCCAGTGTCCAGGCCCTGTTGCTACTGGTCAATGTGGCCAGCGCAATTACTATTGAAAGAGCTGAAAACAAGTACAGGTCACCTTATGCTTTGTCATCTAAAAACGCATACCTGATGGCTTTATGAAGGTGGTACGTCAATATTAAAGGGACCCTGAAACGCTTTTGACGATTTTCTACAAACGTATTGAGTCGTTACAGTAGGTACTTCTGATCATTAATTGATACATCTAAGTGCTCCGCGTAAAGCGTGTAATTTATTATAAGGTTTTAAATATGCACATCGCTGCCGATCGCAGCACACTGCTCGGCGGAATCTTAAGCCGCCCCTACCCATATGACCGAAATCACCCATACGACGTCAGTGGGGGCGAGCTATCCGATTGGCTGACAAGGGCGCGTGATCGATAATTTTTCAAATTTTATGGTAAACAAATGATCTTCGTAATAGTTGGAATGTTAGTTAATTTGTTTTTATGAAAAGAAAATAACAAAGAGAATGCACAAGAATAATTTTTCAGTGCACTTAAGCACTTCCGGCACAGAGCGTGTGTCGTCTGCTTGTGTTACAAGGTACTCTATTTTGAAGAGAGCTCCGCGGTCAGAGTCGGTCTCAGTCTTTTCGCGAGCACTATGATTTGACTTTGTTGCCTTGTGGACTGCAAACGTAGCGACTGGCAATATGTCAAGCTGCGACATCGTGTCCCTCTGCAAGGCAGCATACGAGCGAACTGGCTGCTGCGCATCGGACTGCCGCTATCCCATCGGCGCCAAGATTTGCGCGTTTGTGGCCGTCAATTTACACCGGAAGTTTACTAACGCAATAGCGTTTCGCGAGTCCGGTATTAGGGAAAACGCAAGCGCAAGGGGACAGAGTCTGGCCGCTTGACTTTGCCGTAACGGGATGAGCCATGAGATGAGCAGAAGGGCAAATGCGAATGGTCTGCATGGTGCAGCCACCTGGTGGTACAGAGCTCAACCATACACAGTAGCAGCAACGAAGTGTATTCTTCTTTACTGCTGGTGTGTATTTTTCGCAGGAGTGTAATCATGAACACGTTGTTTTTATAGATGTTTAAGATGTTTTACACTTGGTTAGAGCAATATTAGCGCTTTGTTTGGCTGGTTAAGGTCTGCACCAACAAGTGTATGGACCGTGCAGACCGATCAGGCCGCTCACGTACATCTACGCTAAAGTTCCTTCATCAGCTTGAGTTTATGCCTACAGTCATTTGCTGAAATGACCAGCTTGCCTGTAGTTACCGGAATACAAGACACGTTCGGCGCTGCGACAGAATGCTCGCAACGCACGCTGCTTCGATAGCTCTCGCTTGGGGTCGACGGCCAGGCGGCTAGCGGAGCGGTCTCGCGCGGGCGCGGGCGGGCTCCAAAACAACCGGAAGTGGACGATGTGACGTCGCATCGTGACGCTGAACCAGTGAAGGCGGAGCTTAGCCCCGCTCGTTCGGCGAACGAGTTGAGGAAGAAGAGCATGGCTAGGGAGGAGGGTAACTTCTAATCGCTTGTAGCTCCATTAATACGTAACGCTTCACTTAAATTGTGGTGCGAATGTTCTACTTAAGCTGTACCCTACGTGTCTACAAAATTTGTCCGAACCGTTTCAGGGGCCCTTTAAGTTTACAGAAAGCGATCGCTAAGTCCGTGACTTATGTAAATCACGATGTACGCATTCATGCAATAAAAGATGACGCGAATTTCGGTTTCGAATCTGTTTTTTGGATGCGAGGTTTCGTACAGTTTAGGCAGTTTAGGTTTGACATGCGATCGCGCGTCGACATCGGACGCTATGGCACACTCGTGCCTTATGCGCCACCAAAGCCCCGAAGTGCTCTGGCATATACCTTCACATGTAATTAAACGAATGTATCTCCTTTTTGAGAATATCATGCGAGTAGGCAGCTCTTGTGGTGCATCACAATCGTTTGAGAAGCGTCACAGTAGAGCATTTTTCTGCATGCGGAGCAGTGTTTTTATTTGCAGGTTTCCCTTCAGTAGGAAATTGCTGGACAGGTGGACCAGCGCACCGGAATTGTACTGGCGAAGCCACAAGCAACTCAAAGAATCTGTTTAATTGTTGCACTTTGAACAATCGTGCTTCTACAAAGGCCACAGCAGAAAAACAGTGTGATGCCGAGTATTTATGTGCCACGAAGTAATCAAGAGGCGAGTGCCTAATGCGGACGAAATCGAGTGCATCGAGACTTAGAACGGCAGAAAGCTGAGCTAGTTGGTAAGGATTCATTATGCAAAACAGAGGTGAGGCGTGCAGACAGGACACAAGAGTAAAGAAGTGGACGGCGCTCGTGTTGTCCACTTCTCTACTCTTGTGTCCTGTCTGCACGCCTCACCTCCGTTTTGCATAACGAGTGCATCAACCCACATATTAATAGCGTAGGCGTTTTATTAACTGTGCAATATTTTCAACACTTCCTTGCATGCCATTTCATGTGGCATATCTTTTCTGGTCACAAATTTGTGCAGCGAATCTATTTGCATGATCGACTCCGCGCCTGTGGGACCGTTCACTTGCACTTGATGCTGAGCCTTTTACATGTATCCATAAACTGCAGATATTCACATCAGATCCCTGCGAGCATTTTCAAAATTCAATTATTTTAGACAACAGGCACATATGCAATACTGACATAATCTCAAATACCACTAAGCAGCTGGGACACATTTTTGTTGACCATACTCGCAGGTAAAATAAGTAGATCATGTGGACAGCTCCAGCTCATTTTCCTTAAATCAGTGTGTACAAGGGGTATGCAAAAATAGTTTTTTTTCTCGCGCACCGATTATTTTGCTCTATAAGCAAGAGAACCCACCACGTTAGTGTAACATATCTTGTACATCACACTAATATGTGCTTTAATTTACCAAGTGAGATGAGTTACTTTTATGGCTCATTCAGTCAAATCACGCTTCAAGCTGCATTTATCAATCTTCAATTGGATATTGCAGATGTTTAATGAAACATATTTCCCTTTTATGCAGATATGCAATCGCAAGCCCTTCCGTGTGTTCCAAAGGTAAAATTTAAGCTCTAAATTAAAGAAGACATTTCTAGTCAGAAACAAGCAAAAATGGTGAGTGCAGAGTATCACAAGCCCAAGGTACAGAAATTAAGAGAAGTGTTGAATAATTTTAAGGAAAGAATGCTATTTCAAAATGCAAGACTCTTTAGTGAAGTTTAAGCAAGTCACTATAGGTAGAATACTCTGCAAAATTATGCGAGTGAGGGGATGTCAAACAATGGGTCAGGAAATGCATTGTTTTTCTGCAAAACAAAAGCTGATTGCCATTACATGAGTCACTTGCATCATGACACTGCTGCTTGATAAATTCAGAAATAAACCAAGAAACAAGACACGCAAAAATAAAAAAACAATTTAATGATGCTATCTCCACACTGGGATAAATAAAAACAAACACATCAAATCTAATGTGGACATATGATACGCTTGTGAAACACTAAAGGAAAAATTCAGTTTCAAGCTATGGCACTTGCCTCATAGATGTGGGGGGCCTTGCACTAATAGTGATAGTTACCACTGCATTTAGAAATTGAAAGCATTCATGCAGACAAGGATGATTCTTTATATTTTTGGCTACCACTTCAAATGCCTCCACCAAGTGTTACAATGCTGCACGCAGCCATACTAAGGATCTCGCAGCAACACCTGCTGGTAAAAAGCAGAAGCAGTCAAAGTGCTGGTGTGTTCTGGATGCTATGTTTGAAAACTTTTAGGCAAGAAGATTGCAAGAAGCAGACATAACAACTGCATTTATTTCCATAATTCCCCATTTGAATGGCCTTTTCTTTTTGCTTAGACAATGCCTACGCCTAGCCACAGCAGCTCCCTCATACAGACTCCGCAAGCCAAGAGGCCATGGAGGCAAATGCAGATAAGAGGCAAGAAGCAATAGCACTGGTATCGACATTCATCTAATTTCTTTTTCTTTCGTTTAGGCAGCCAGCACACCTCGAACAGCCACCTTGACTGCGGATATGTCACCCTAGTCGCCAAGGAAACATTTGAGGGAAAGCGACAAGCAATGTGATCAGGCACTTCTCCATGTAAACGATACTCTTTCTCTCTGATGACTCCTACGCCTCGCCACGCCAGCACACTTGTGCACAAAGATGCCACGGAGGCACATGCAGGTCAGAGGCAAGAAGCAGTGGTACTGGTGTCGACATTCACCCTATTTGTTTTTCTTACACTGAGGCAGCCAGCACACCTCGAACAGCCACCTTGACTGCGGGTGTGTCAGTAGACTCCTGTTGTACATATGCTCATAATAAACTTCAGTAAACTTGAACTTGATAATAAACTTGAAGGCAAATGGGACATTGATGCCCTGTTCTTTTGAACATTTATTGTACACATACAATATATGTTATACTTTGCAGTGCTACAGAGCGTATTTTGAAGCTTCCCCCCATATTTTGCACCTTTAATTACGTATGTGTTGTGTGGCCCTCAATGCAGTTCATGTTGTAGCAGCTGCTTTGTCTGTGTATCGCACATTGGCTTAAGCTCGTGATATCCATACTTCTCTCAAAGTTCCATGTAGTCCTCAGTGTTACATCAAAAAAATTACCGACGATTACGTTACTTCCTAATGCGAAATTTGAGCGCAGCAAATAAGCTGTTTCACCTTTTGGATAGATTGAGGCAAAGAAATCGAGCAACACATGTATGCGCTATCACAGAATTTTTTTTTTTATTTTTCACACGTATTCCTTTAACAAAGACTCCACTAACAGTTCTTGACAGTCATGAAGGAAGCTTTGTGGTCGGAGAAATAGACTGATATATGTTCGACTTGGTACACCAATGCTTGATTCTCAAAGACGAGATGTATACAAGTGCCTCGCGAGGTTGTCACAGCCGTGGGGGAAGCAGAGGCTAAGCGCCGCCGCCGAGAAGACCCTGCCGTTCGCGCCGCCGAAGCGGAGGCTCATTGCCGCCGTCGAGAGCAACCAGCAGTAAGCGAGGCTGAAGCAGAAGCTCATCGCCGCCGCCGAGAAGACCCTGCAGTTCGCGCCGCCGAAGCGGAGGCTCATCGCCGCCGTCGAGAGCAACCAGCAGTAAGCGGAAGCGGAGGGGGGCGGCGTGTACACCCAGCGGCAAACGATGGGGGCAGAAGCGCGCGCAGCAAGCGGACAACACGATAAAGGGAGGAGGGAAGAGATAGCAGCGACTGACTGATGCCTTTGACTGATACTCTTTCTGCATGGCGGCGACGGTGTTCTATGCAGTCACGTTATCTTGACTCTCTAGCGGCGTCAGCGGCATCCAGCGGTATCAGTCGGTCGCTGCTAGCGCTGGGGGGATGAAAGGGGGGCGGAGCTGGTTACGAGGCCGACGCCGACGACAACGCCGACGACGACGCGAAACCCAGGAACGGACGCCAAAGAGCTGCGCTCTAAAATGAACGTAAACAATCCGATCGTGGAATTTTATTTATTACAGTGATTCCTACGACAGTTACTGACAAGTTGAAAACTTGAACTGGTCAATCCGTCCACAGCCTCCTCTATTTTTCAAAAATAAAGGAGGCTGTGATCCGTCATGGCAAGGAATTGTATGTATACATAAAAAAAAAACGGGTGTGTGTGTGTTTGAAGTGGGGGGTATAGGATTAGGACGGTACGAAAAAATGTACCAACACCGTCCTCTAGTCCCATTCCGTTAAGGTACCGTAACAAAGCGTATTATGCATAAAGTACATACAACCAACTCTGATATTACTGCACACGCCAGGCGACGCGAGCTACGTTTGCCATGACGCATTCGCGACTGCACCGGACGCCCTCCATATTCTCGTTAATCGCGCTCACTGCACCGAGGCAAAAGAAAGATCATGGGGGCAGGCGCCTTTAAAGTATCTCGACCCTGCGAGGCACTGCTGCGCGTGCCAGGGGAGCTGTCCGTGCGAACACTCCCTGGCACACCTGCCTCGGCGGCCCCAACCTACGTACCGTTCTGCTTCGAGCTTTGATCCCCCCAACTGTCCCTTTGGTGCCCTGGAGTTCCTGCGCCGCCTGCTTTATTATAATCCCAGGTGCTCTCCTGAGACTTACGTTTGTCGGTTACATGTGTTCTACAGCTGGATCAGTACTTATAAAAATAAAGAACCAATCTATCGTCGCGACGATAGATCGCGAAAGTGGCTTTTGCAACATACCGCGCCCGTGCGAAGAGAATTACGGAACGCCAACGAGGAATCTAACCACAGCTTCGAGCTCGTAACCTCGTCGAGTGACACTCCTGCAACAGGCGTGACCGCTGAAAACCGCATACCGCCGGAAACTTCAACAGGATCATCCCTCGGTTGCATAACTGACACCTGTACGGCCAACATGGTCCATACCCACACCGTCCCGCAACATAGAATAAAGAACCAACTTATAAAGCCCAAACACACGGCTGCACCCACACATCACGACACTACAAGCGAGACGCCGGATGGATGGATGGATGGCGGCTTTACCCTTTGTAACGGGCGGCGGCTGGCGCCATGCATGGCCATGCTGCTGCGCTGCTACTATAGCAAGTTTGTATAGGTGTTCTGTGACTATAGAGGCTAGAAGGTTACCTTCTAGCATAGAGTTTCTCACTATAACACCTAGAGGGTAATCTGGCGCCACCGTCTATGGGAGTTTCTCAAGGGGGCACCGTGCCGTCATGGGAATGTGTCTGCGAGGCTCGTGTTGGCTGGTGTTGTAAGAGGCTTCGTCTAAAACGTGGATATGGCTACGCAAATAACGCGTTCTCAAAGGAAAGTGTCTGCGTTCACCCGGTCGACGGAACGCAGGCGTTAGGTTCACCCAAACGTCACGTCCGGGATGTCGCATTCATTCTTTGTTTTTCGCGTCCGTGATGTCACATCCGTCTTTGGTTTTTGGCGGCAGAATGGCAAGCTCAAAGGTGAGCTACGCTCAAACAACTGGACAAAGATGCGGATCGTTTATTTTTTGGGGCTTGTGCTAGCGTAAGCTATCGTAAGTACTTCACTTTTCCATTCGATGTGCCTCTAC
Organism: Dermacentor variabilis; assembly: GCF_050947875.1. Lineage (NCBI taxonomy): Eukaryota > Metazoa > Arthropoda > Arachnida > Ixodida > Ixodidae > Dermacentor > Dermacentor variabilis. The sequence continues at coordinate 5,012,355 of NC_134571.1, read as the reverse complement.
TATGCAAACCTACGCTTTCGGCTGCCTGATACTTCATTTCCAGGTTCCTTACCAGCTTATTTTCCTTGTGACGCATCCCGCGGACCGCCGCACCCATCAGCCAGTGCTACATTGTACTGGTAAGAGCCTTTTTCACAATCACTTAAACGTAACATTACCTGGTTACGGTGCTGCTACACGGCAGAATGTGTAAATGGCAGATGACCCAAGTGCGGCATGTGCGCGCACTTGTTTAGAGAAAATAAAGAGTATTCATCATTTATCTCGCAATGTAAACGCACATTCCTGACACATGGTTCAGGTCTGCCGTCCGCCGACTAAGGGCGGTAGTGAATGAAGTCGCTAAATGAGTGCTTTGCGGCGTCATTGCACGCGCGGGAAACAGCGTTCGTTTACATAGTAATATGAGCCTTAACATAGCAATATCGCTGCGTTGTCAACAGCCATTCTCTGGTAACCTTTCTCCGCAGCGTAACGCTCGAGTGCTCTGTGCAGATGTGACAAAGGTTGTGTATGCGGTCGGTATTTGTGATTTTCTAGAAAGAAGCTTCATTACAAAGTGCATGATCAGGCTGCGTGGTCGTCCATTCTACTAGAGCGGGACAATCAATAAACGATACAAGCATGGACATACACATGCTGTTGCCAAATAACCCTTATGGTGGGTCCATTTAATACTGGTGATTTAATCGTGGATGAAGACTGGGATGTTCTCTTTATGTGCTTGCTTCAAAGTAGGATACATCAAAACGTGGCCAACAAATTTTACTAGTGTTATAAGGTTTTGTGAGAAAGGGTGTTGTGTATTGCTTTGTAACGAGTGACTTTTAAGAGTGTGACATTGTCTCCCATCGCACGTGTATATCCCGGCTGGAAGTTATGTTCATGTGCTCAATAGTGCTTCAGGAACCCTCTGAGCGCTTACACATTGATATTACAGCCACTTGTGAATTCTGGTCCTAATGTAAGCATTAAGGGGTTTTAGCACTCCTCTTAGTGATAACCTTAGACGTTAATTCTATAGTGTATATTGTTAACTGCCAAGCTGGGTCTGGTAAGTTTTACATCTTGACACTAAGAACCTGTGGCATGATGAGTTTGCGCAAAAGAACAGTGTAGGTGCCATCATATATACATTCATTGTCATTCACGCACACTATTGGAGGGACTCCAATCTACATTAAGTACAGCGCAATCGGCGCCAGTACCAGTGGTTGCTCAATGTGTGGTTTGGAATCTACGCCAGTGCAATAATCAGTACCATCTTCAATCACGCACTGACTGGACAGCGTTATGTGAACGATATCCTTGAAGGAGTGGTTGATGAGTTCCTCAGCAAAGTCCCGCTGTCACATCTTCCACTTCTGCTGTATCAGCAAGATGGGCCACCTGCATGCAGCAGCAGCCGAGCACGAAACTGGTTGGGTGCTACTTTTCAAATAGATTGGAAGGCACGAGTCTGTAAATAGGCCGGCTAGGTCACCTGACCTCTCTCCGTTAAGTTTCTTTCTTTGGGGTTATGTGAAAGATTGTGCCGGACGTCAGATTAGACGGATGTCAGATTAGTTCAAGGTAAGGATAATGGATGTCTGCCATCGAATTCCGGCATCGGTCATCAAGAAAGCCACTAAAGGTGTGATAAAATAGACAGTACTGCGTAGCTGCAAAAGGAGACCTATTTGAACACGTCCTCTAGGCTGATGTTCAATGGGGCTTACGAATTAATAGATAGTAAGAGCACACAGTTTTTTTTTGTCTGTGTGTGTGTGTGTGCCGACATTCTGATTGCCAGTTCGGCTCATAGAAGCGGTATATTTAATTTCGTGAACGCATTGGTTTTGCCTTTTCTCTGCAAGTTGGTCGCTTTCCAGTGTGTTTATTTCGCTTTTATTTGTTGACACGAACCTGTTTTTGCAGCACGTATACACTTTCATGAAAAATAAGACGCTCACTTTATATTGGCTTTGGTCCGAAGCAAGTTTCTGGTGTGAAATATAATTCTGGTGTGAAATATAACTTCGCCCGCACTCTTTCGATGCGGTGCGAGCAAAGTCTGGATTTTGAAACATTCTGTGCCTATTACATTGCTCTTCACATTTCGTGTGTGGTCAGAGCTGCACTTTGGCTGCGTTATCAAGGTGCTTTTGTTATCATTTATCAGTCGGCCTTGAGAGAGAGATAATAAGTGTGACGTAGAGAGAAAGGAGTAGCTGCGAAGCTGCGAAGCCTGTTGTTGGGGCTCCTTCCGTACCATTATCAAGGCGGTGCGCTGTCTCTTCGGGTTTGTGATAGGCAATGCAGTTACTTTCAATCAGCTTATTTGAGGGCACTGCTTTATGATGCGGGTGAGAGTTCACTCACGTGGTGTTTTTCATAGTTTGTGAGGTTATTTTCCAGTCGGTAAAATTGTACGCAATTAGTATGTGGCTGAAAACACTGCAGTTAGATGTCATTTTGGGATGCCAACAAATGCCTCATTGACACTTTGAAAATTATGAGAGTACTTCTCGAGTTAGATAATTGTAATTACCACATTAAATCTCAGTAACGAAAGAATTACTGGCTACTACTCCACTTTACTGGAAACAATATGCACTAAGTTTTCCTCGAGTAACGGAACTGTTTTTTTTTTTTTTTTTAATCTTAGTGCATGATAGCTGTGGAACACTCTCTCTCTTCATCCCTATACCCCTTTCCCCAGTGCAGGGTAGAAAAACGGACATGCGTCTGGTTAACCTCTCTGCCTTTTCTCTCTTCTATTTCTCTCTCTCTATAATTCACTCAGTAACCGTAATGAGGCCAAGCCAGATTCACTCGAAATCAGAATCAACAGCAGTCATGTGCGGCAGCACTTATGCTCGGACTAGCAGAAAAATAAGAGAGGCTGCAGTTTTGCAGAAAGGCGAAGCAGTGTTAGTGATAGCCAAGTATGCGACAATTACACGAAGGAAGATTACACCAGCAAGGGGACTCAGGCTGTGAAATTGAACTGTCTCCTACTATGAGGTCTTGTATGTACTTAGCGCCGTCACTTCAGTGCTCAAGTCTTCGAGGTCAAGCGAAGTTTCTTGAAGTGCAAGAAATATATATATATATATATGTGTGTGTGTGTGTGTATCGTAAGGAACTGCTTTATTCCAGCCAAGCTCGGACTACTACCTCGAGGATTAAACTGTGCTGCTGGTGATGATATATGCAGATGGAAAAGATGTGCAGATGATGAAGTTGAAAGTCAGGCATGTGTTGTGCCCATGCTTATTCTCTCTCGCTGTGGAAGCGGCCGCCTGGCAGCGCGTAAGTACTATAAAATGCGTCAAGTATTTGGTTTTAAGCGGGAGACATGCACTATCTCTGTGCCACAGCAACGGGAATCGGGTGGCGTTCTAACAAGCGAGACATGGTAATTGACAGGTGATGTCTGCTCAATGACCGTGGAAAGTCGAATAAAACGCGAGAAATTTTTGCATAAGCCAGGAATGCACACAGGAGTCCAAAGAACTTCGTCACCAGGAGAAAAAGTCACAGCACAGTGGGTCCAGTCGTAATGAAACTTGCGAGCGTCCTGGGAGACGCCGGTGTTAGGCGGGGCGAGGCGTCTGCACTCTGCGAGGCGAGACACAAACTGTTCCAAGAAAGGAACTGATGGGGGTACAGGAGTCGAAAGGAATGATACATCAAGAATGAAACTTGGTGAACAGCCATAGATGAAGAAAAAATGTTAAAAGCCAGTAGTACGTTGCGTAGCCATGTTATAGGCGAATGTCATGAACGGCAGGATTGCATCCCCGTTCGTGTGGCCAGGGTGGATGTACGTACATCGCAATCATGTCAGAGAGGGTATGGTGAAAACACTCCGTCAACCTTTTTGGTCTGCGGATGGTAACTGGAAGTCGTCTTGCAAATTGTGTTAGAGGCGCACAGAACTTCGGTAAGGATAGAAGAGAGGAAGACTGCTGCGGTCACTGAGGAGAACGCGCGGAGCGCTGCAGTGTAAGATAATGTTGTGTAGAAAGAAATCGGCAATTTCAGCAGCAGTCCCGGATGGTAGAGATGCTGTCTCCGCATAGCGTGTTGGTCTATGGCCGTTGCAGTCCAACAATTTCCATGTAAGGTCATGGGAAGAGGACCGTACAAGTCTATTCCGACTACTTCAAAAGGCGAAGCGGGACAAGGCAGAGGTTGTAAAGAGCCAGAAGGAGCTGTTGGGTTTGCTGTGACAATGAACGCAGGGTGCAACATACTTCGCAACGGCTGAAGATGGGCCAGGCCAGGAGCAGCGACTTCATATTCTGAATAAAGGGAAAGTGAGACATCCACCCGTTCATAGCAATTGCTACAAAGGAAACCCATACGGGTTCCTCGAAAGAAAAGGCTTTTCTTTCGAGGAACCCGTATGGGTTTCCTTTGTAGCAATTGCTACGAACGGGTGGATGTCTCATTTTCCCTTTATTCATTACTTCTCTCCACCTTGCGGGCTTCCGCAGAACTACTACGTCAGACTTCATATTCTGTTGTAAGTCTTGTGGTAGCCTAGATAACCAGTCGTCGCATGATCGTGAAAGGCTTCAAGCACCTCACATTGCAGAGAACATGATATGACCGGGACCCATTTGTTGCCATCGATCTGATAAATGTTGCGATGTAAAACCCCATTGTGCAGCTTGAATTGATTAAGTTGTCCACGAAGTCTGGCATTTGGAGGCGACGAAGAATCTTCCATGCATTGGAGAATAGTTCAGTAGTATGGGTCGACGCGTTAGTGGGACACAAGGACAGATGGGCTGTCGTGTCTTAGCCATTCGAGGGTTACAATGGGTAAAGCCGATGAAGAGGACTCGGGACGTACACAATCACGGAGAGGTTATGGTGAATCGTCATGATTCGGCAGAGGGTCGCAAGAGAGAGCATTGGTGTCTTGATGCTTCGTTGCAGCCCTGTAGGTGACATTGAAATCGTACTCCTGTAGGTGAAGCACACAGCAACCCAGGTGACCTGATAAATTCTTTAGCGATGAAAGCCAGCACAGTGTGTTATGGTCGGTAACGACTGTGAAATGGCGGCCATGAAGACATGGGTGACATTTTTGCACTGCCCAACAGCAAGGCACTCCTGCTTGGTTATGGTGTAGTAATTTTCTGCACTGGTTAGTGCACGACTAGCATAAGCAATTACTCGTTCGCGGAATGTGTTGTCACATTGCAGTAGAATGGCACCGAGACTGACTGCTAGCGTCGGTGTGAAAAATGGTGGGCGCGGTCGGATCAAAGTGGCACAGTACTGGGTCTGACGTCGGGGCATGTTGCAAAAGCAGGAAAGCATGTTCACATTCGTCGGACGAAACAAAGGGCGCATTACTGGCAAGGAGTGGATGGAGCGGGGACGTAAACGTAGCGAAGTTGCATATGAAGTGCCGGAAGAAGCAAGTCCAGGAAAACTGTGCATGTCTTTTTGACGCAGTGGACACAAAATTCGAGGATGGCAGTAAGCTTCTCGGGGGTCCGGTCGAATACCTTCTTTGCTGACCTATGTGCCCCAGAACTTTGATGGCCCTGCTGGCCAAACTGCATTTGTGTGTGTGTGCGTGTGTGTGCGTGCACACGTGTGCGTGTGCTGAGCTGCAAACCAGCATTTGCAAGACAGGCAAGGACTTCATCAAGATGTTGCAAATGTTGTGAGAACATGGTTGAAAACACAATGTCATCGAGATAGCACAGACAGGTTTTCCATTTCAAGCCACACAAGACTTATCGATCATGCGTTCGAATGTGACAGGCACATTGCAGAGTCCAAAAGGCATCGCACTGAACTCATAGAGCCCATCAGGGGTAGCAAATGTCGTTTTTGCTTTGTCAGATTTGGACGTCGGTATTTGCCAGTAGCCTGGTCTAAAGTCAAGGCTAGAAATATATTCAGCACCGTGGAGTGAATCTAGTGCATCATCCATCCGTGACACGGGGTAAACATCTTTGCGCACGATTTTGTTCAGCGCACAGTAATAGACGCAAGAACACACTGAGCTGTCTTCGTGACAATTGCAACGACATGAGTGTCAACAGCTCAAGTGACAGTTTATCCACGAGGCAACAGTTGGGGTTCGATTTGGTTTATTGCAGTAAGCAATGCAGACCCCTCAGAGAAGCGAATAAGGCCAGGGGTAATCAGAATCGCTCGAGATAGGGTATAGTCATAGGGTAGAATGAATACGCCGCCATCCACAATGGTACAGGAGTTGGCACCTATAATCTCTTCTCTAGGTGGCCAAAGAACGTAATCGGAAGAGGTGACGAGACAAATGCGTTCTTCGAGGTTAGGAAGAGAACTGCCAGTGGCATCCAGTTGTGTGAGGCGCTGACGACAAGAGATAGAAGCAAACGCCAAAGATAAGTCCCACCCCAAGATGAGTTCATGGGTCACTCACGAAATACCGCAAAAGCAATGTGGTGAAGAATTTAGTCTATGGACACACGAACAGTACACGGTGCGATTGGACGAATAATAACGTTGGCCGCTGCACAAAGAGAAAGGCCGGAGTAAGGCAATTCTTGTGTTTTATAGAGTCCCAAACAGTCACATGGCAATAATCGCCAAGCGTCTTGTAACAGGGAGCCACCTCAGAATTGCACCAAACAAAGATGATGGATGCAGCCAGTCTTGCCAGATAACTACATTTTGACTATTCTGTATTGTTTGCATTTTTTGTGCAAAAGGAATTCTCGCAGAGAGTTTTATCTTCAGTGGCCTTCAGTTGACGTCATCTGCTACAACTAGCACATAAGTTAACTCCATAGCACCACTAGGATGGAGACATTGTGTCGTGGGATGCTTCCTTAAAAGTGGACAAGAAGATTCTAAAGGAAAAGTGTGAGATGGTCACAGTAATAACCAAGGCATTTGGCATGGGAATGACCCAGCTATGAAGGTATTATCAGATGTGGACAAGCATATAATACTAAATGGCGCCTTGCACGAGCCCCAAGTGTCAAATGTAATGAGTATTGTGCATTGAAAGGGCCAAAAATGTTTTGTACATGCAAGGGAACACTATGGGCATTTGATAGCAGTCGCTTAGATGTATTACATTAACAGGAACCAAACAAACTCCCTTAGACATAAGCATGCAGCAAATTCAAGGACTAGATGAAGCTTCAAAGAAGTAACTGCATTTCATGTAGGATAGGTGTGAATGACCTTTGTGCATGAGATCAGTGACAAAAACACTAAACGAATGCAGTACAGTGTCTGTATCATATCTTGTGCAGACCAAACTAGCCTGGAGTTTCAGCGTTCCTTGTCAGTTCATTTAAATAGGCACTACATTGTTCAAAGTGCAATATTGTTCTACAAAACATAATATGCAAGATGTAGCATGCTAACCCTCGTGGCTCAACAACTACTGAACCGAAACCTCAATGAGCAGTGAAGCTTCCTTGTAATTTTCATCGTAACCATACTTTTGCTCTTGAAAGTGAACCTCTTTAGTGAATTTGCTTGTGTATTAATTTTTCTTTAGGCAAGTATTTTTTATACATGTTAATGTCTCAATCCTGCTTTCTCTTTCCGGAGCTAAACAAAATGCCTCTTATTTCAATTTGATCTTTTGACCTAGGAAGCCATCATCTGGTGCTGTGTACAGCAAGCACATGCTTCGGGCAAGGAGGGAGCCAGCACCATATCTACATCAGCAAGAACCTCGGTGCTCAAAATAAACATTTTCTGTGCAAATAACTGTCTTTTTATACTTCCAGCATGAATTAATAAGTTTCTTTTGCCTTCACATGCAGGAAGGTATATAGGAATAAATAGTGACTGTTGAATGCCCAGGAAAAGCCTTGAAGCCATTTCACTTGTACAGTGATAAAGTACATGTGTACTTGAACTTGATAGTACAGAAACGAAAGGCAAAGTAACAGGCAAAATGCTTGGGGCAGCAGTCATATAAATGGTAGATGAACACAGCTAATTGTGCTGTCCAGTTTCATTCAGTTTGACCAAGTGTTGCAAGAATTGCCTTCAATATGAATCATTCAGTTTAGCCAGCTAAAGTCGAACTCGTACAAACTTTGGAATGTCTGCTGAGAATTTTAGCATAAATGGTATGTGTGCATCCTTCAGCAACACTACAAGCCCAATAAGGTTTTCGCGTTACTGTCCCCCCTCCCTTGGGGTTATGGCAGTGTCTACTTCAAGTGCTTGAGGGTATAATGGAGAATGACTCCAATTTGCTATAAATATGTGCAGTGTTAATGCAAAAATGAGAAGGCTATATAAATATCCAGGACAAGAGCTGGTAGGCCTGGTTATAAGCATGAATTAGAAATTTATAGACCAAAGGCAATATGAATACAATATGTTAAATTACATCCATATGTGGGAACTGCCCACATGAAAGGAAAGAAAGTGCAATACTTGCAACCTACCAACAGAAACATCAGTCTAGGGAAGGATTCCGTAAAGATCCACTAAGTGGACTATTTCAGCACACTGATTAGGTAGCGCTCTAAGCTGGTAGAGCAAGCAGCAATCGTCACCGTGGGCTCTTGTGCTCTATTCATTCAGCGTGTACTGGAATGGACAGTCCACTTAGTCAACACTTACAGACTAGCCCCGTAGGGCTGTAGAAGCACGCAGTATATGAAGTTTAAGTCTGGAGTGCTACCTCCTACTTATGTGGCAAGTCCTCCTGTTTACCTGTTCCTTTCAACTGAGAGCTGAGCACCGCCTAGGTAAAGTCAGAAAAAGCAACCAGCGTCCATAGAATTCAAACTATTACTATTTGCCCTATAAAAGGGGACAGTTTAGCCTAAAATGACACTTGACTTGGGCCATATTTTTCGCGATATGCCCGAGAATATTGGGATTTCCCATCAATTTTACCCTTCCTACATCACATAGCGAACAACCTGAGAACTTAACACTGTTGCGCAGAGCGATGAAGGGTCAGGATTTGAGTGAGAAAACAACACACGACACCTGAGCGCAAACTATGAACTGGTTTTTTTTTCTGCAAGTGAAGCGTACATAAAGCCTACACGCATGCACAGGAGTCCTCTTCCCGGTCTACCTACACCCTTTATTGTGAGTGATTATGCTAATCTCTTTATTGCTGAGTGAAATAGACGGCGGGCTGACACATGAGCCCTGTGGGTCCACCTTGAGGTTTTATGCTTCCACGACTTCTCTTTTCCTTTGGTTCCTACTTTTCAGCAGAATCATTGTCTTGTGATAATCACCAGTTGATAGTTTGTGCTCAGGTGTCGTGTGTTGTTTTCTCGCTCAAGTCCTGTCCCTTCGTCACTCCGCACAACAGTGTTAAGTATGTCGAACCAACTAGCCCACTGCACAATTTTCCTGAACTTGAAAACAATTGTAAACTAAAGTCCGTGAGAAACGAAGTGTTCTGCCATGACATACAGATTTATGCATGATCACTTTGCTATATAAAAATACAATTTTAGCCAATGTTAACAAAGAGCTTCACTTTTGGAGTTCACTTAAATAATGTCTGTGATGCATTGTGACAGTACGAGGTCCTGGAGATGCTACTGTGGAGATATGTCAACATTGAGCCTATTCCTGTTTAATCTATGGATAGATGCCTTCACGAAGAGTTGGAGAAACTGCACAATACAATGTTTTATATCACATGTAATAATTATGCTGTGATAAAGTGTACACGCTGAGCTTAATATTTTAGAAAAGCTCAAGAAAAGGCTCCAGAATAGGTATGATGGATAGGCAACCTTTTATTTGGCTCTCTTCATAGTGAAGTCCGGACGCATCACCTCAGCCACACTTAGTAAAATTTGTGGGCTCGTACTGCCCATGCCTTTACTGCACAAGTTGCCTTGGTGCTCCCAGTCTTGACAGGTAACACTTAAGCACCCTCTCATGCACATGTTTGTTTCAAAGCTACAGTTGCTAACTAAAGTAACTCCCACATGCGATTCTGTAACTCTAGACCTAACTGCAAAAATGCGTGCAGTACTACGAGTTTGGCATGGAGTTCACATGACATGTGCACAACTTCAAATTTCGTATAGGCAACAGATAACTGGTAACCTGTTAGAGTAACAAAATGGATGCCAAGGAAAATTCACCCCAAGCCTTAGGCAGGAAAATGAGGTGTTGTGATGAGATAAATAGCAATCACATTTGATCGACTGACTAAAAGCTGGCAGGGGTATTGCATTTGACATGATTGAAATGAGCTGCAGCATGGCATGGTAACTGTGGCAGCCTTTACAATGCCACACTCTCTGAATTACACTTGTGTGCACCCATATGCTGCAGCGACCAACTGTTTTTATTCAAGAAAGCCAGGTTTGCGGTTCAGCACACATCATACGCTGGCAAACTCACTGATGAGTCAACTCCCTCAGATCATCCCATGAGTCTGAGTGAGCCCAGCTGAGCAGTATTTTGGCGAGTTTGAGCCCGAGTGAGCTCGGCTGAGTAGTATATTCTTATGAGTTCAAGTGAGCAGCTAAGTATAATTTTGGCGAGTCTAGATAGGGAGTTCCGATTATTTAATTTGCCAACATATATATGGTCCGTGTACTTTCGAAATTCAGGTACGACACTTGCGCATAGGTTGGAAATTAAGCTTCTCGCCAAGTGACTACTGCAGAAATGATCATAGAGCTAGAGAAGAACGATACGCCTTAATGATGCAGCGTGCCGCGCGGGATCCATGTGTGCAGCGTGCCAGTGGATGGGTGCGTGTTTGGGAAATTAAGGGGTTTCGACCCATCCACAGATAATTTCCATAATACCTTTCTCCATAGTGTATTATTGCGATAGCAATTTTTGGACACCCCAAGCGAATTTTCGCCATCGCCCTGATGTTTGGTTTAAAGTCCAAGTGTGACAAAAATTATAGTGCCCCGTTGCATCCCACATGCTGGGGTTAATTGCGAATGAAAGGGTGCGAGGGTGAGCCGAGAAGGATGGCAGCTTTATGCGCGCTGTCCACGTCCCGTGATCAAGCGCGCGCTAGGGTAGGAGAGCGCGCGACGTCTCTTGCCCGGCCGTGCCCGTGCATATGGCTGTCCGCGCGCAGCAGAGTGTATATACACGGCCCGCGCGTGCCACATTTTTTAAAGTAATTTGCGGCCGGTGTAAAGGCGGCAAGCCGACGTGGCTGCTGGTTTCACGTGTTGGAAGTAGCGTTATCTAAGTTTCTGACGAAACTTAGAGAACAGTGACTTAAAACAGTGACTTCCTTAGAGGGGCCAAAATTTTGGGGCGTATGAGCGGCACGTATAGTAGAATGCAGTGTTCCATTGTAAAAAAAAAATTTTGATGTAACAAAGTAGAGTGCTGAGTGTTAGGTCTTTGTTACATCAAGGTTCAACAAAAATTAAGCGCTGGAAATCAGCGCTGGACGCATATGCAACTCCTTACTCCACACTGAAAACACCTGAGAAAACATTTTTTTTAAAATACTTTGTACATTTGTATAAAACCCTACCTGCAGATATTCCTCTGGTTTAGCCTAATTATGTGCTGCCTACTTACTGACGCAGCATACGTATCATTGCGAAATTTATAATTTTTTGCTTTTAGAAAAAGCATCGAGTTATTGAATTTTGCGAACAGAAAAAAAATTGCAGCTTCCAATATAGCGCGCTTCCTAGGCTATTAAATAGGTACAATGTTCAAGGAACGTACTGTTTCCATGAGTGGTTTACTCATGCAGTAAGATGTACTGCTCCTACACCTTGTAATAAAAAGCATATGCATCGACACATAGCAGCTGATATTCTTGCTTATTTTCTCATCACAGAGGTAGATGGGGCACATGAACCTATATGCTCACACAAATCAACGTGACCAACTACTGCGGAGACATGGCAACGAATTCTTTGTTTACGTTGTACACCACAAGTACGAGGTTTGCGCATTAATTTGACTTCATGAAACCCTATTTATACTACAGGCTTTACGGCAATGCTTGCATGCAGTGCGGTGAAGCGCTCGACAAAACTGCACATATTATATGGTTTGTTTGATATTAACTCGAGATGCAAACGTTTGTGCAGGCAGGCAAGCAATGTTTCCATTCACGCAGCGCACCAAAAGAGCGTGGTATATGCATTGATCTGGTTTCATGACATCGTACTTTTGCCACTAGCTTTACGGCAGTGCTTGTGTATAGTGCTGCGAAGCACGACGGAACTGCACATTATTATACGGTGTGCTCGAAATCCACTCGAGATGCAAACGTTTGTGCAGGCAGGAAACGAATAATTTAATTCACGTAGCACAACACGAGAGCGCGCTCTATGCAGTCCTTTGATTTAATAAAACTCTATTTCTGCCACAGGCTTCACAGCAATACTTGTGTAGAGGGCTGTGAAGCTCGACGCAGCTGTAACAACATCCCACGGTACACCCGATTTTTACCGAGTTTGTTTTAAAGGGCCCCTCACAGGCTACATAACAAATTTTGGTTATACGCTGAAAGTTGTTACGTGCCCTCTAAGAAGTGTTCTACCGCAAGCATTTTTCAAATTGGTTCATTAACAGCAGAGAGAGAATGATTGAAGTGCCGCGAACACATGATTTCAGGAGGCGAACGTCGCCGCCTATATAAACACTCTCTCGACTCTCCCCGTTTCGCCTGTGTAAGCAAATTCCCTTCACTGCGTTCTCCCATACCGGAGCCGAGGGGTCGCGCGGCGGGTATACCCTGCCGTCTTCTTTTTTTCACCGTCACCGGCACACTTCCGGTGACGGTGTCGCGCGAGCTCTTCGCTTGTCTCGTTTCCTGTAGCGGACGATAATGCGCACTCTACACGAGAACACGTGATTAGCGGTATAAGTCAGTGCCCCAGCACTGAGGCAAACGCGAGAGGATGAAAGAGCATGATCGCAATGCTGGAACACAGTAGACAATGACGTATAGTTTCGTTCTCTGCGCGCGTGCAAACGTCGGAAAAAGGAGACGAAACGGAAATTCATCTCTCTTGCTACAGTGCGAAGTAAAAAAAAAGCACCCAGACATTCGGGTTGTATTTTTCATTATTTCTCTAAACTTTAGTTAGTCCACTGAAGCAACAGATTCAACAAATAACTGATGCTGCCTTGAATCTACGTCACGTGTTACTCTGAGTGCCATCACAGCACAGCCTGTGCTCCTATGCAGCAGCAAAGTTACGGGCATTCATCTGCTTGCTGCTGCGATAACGTTATGACACTTGAACTCAGAGGTACGATTTTTGTTGTGTGAGGTTATAGATAGCCAGTAGGCTACTTGTCTGATGTTAAATGCTATGACCCACTGGCAATCCACGATGCACTCAATGAAAATGTTTTTATGCTGTGTGCGGCGTGACTCACCAGTGACCCACACGCAAGAATTCTCGCTCTTGTGTTGCCATCTGAGGTTTGAAATTGCAACTAATATATCTTTTTACTGCACTGGACATGGGGTGGCATGTTTGTTTCGGAGAGTGGAGTGGCGGCACATTTCTCAGTTGGGTTTCTTGCAAACTTTTCGCCGCAGTTCTTGAAATACGTGCCGTTGGAATAAGTACCTGCATTTTTCTTGCTACTCCCAAACTTTTCAGCGTGTCTCATAGATAGATCCTCATGCCCCTTATGGATGCAAAAAAAAAGCACAATGCAGAGGAAACAAATAAACTTCGTTTTGGGCCAGAAGAATGCACCAGCAACTTCGCGATCACCAGCGGATGAGTCAAGTGCTTCAGTGTCAGATGTTCAGCAGTGGACAGACAGTGAAATCAGTGAGAGAGATGGTGTTTACGAACCATCACAGACCTCAGCCAGCATGTCGAATGGAGAGCCAGACCTGACTGATGATTCTGAGGTGAATGATTCAGGATACGATGCTCTCATTTCTCTCAGCCCATCTCTACAGAAATGGACAGCGGCAACAACCACTTCGCCTAGTGTGACACCACACTCTAGGCCGCCCACTATCATTCAGTTGCCATCTAGCCGTTATGCCCCATCTTTATGTTCACTGTTTATTACGGATGACATTTGGCAAATGATGGTCAATGAAACAAACAGGTTCGCACAACAAGTGTTGAAGTCAACTACTCCTAAATCTAAATCACGGTTGAAAAATTGGACGGAAACCAATGCCAAAAAAATGAAAGCATTTATTCGAATACTGATTTGTATTGGTCTCCTCTGTCTTCCTACTCCCAAATCTAAATCAAAGTTGAAAAATTGGATGGAAACCAATCTCCAACAAACGAAAGCATTTGTTGGAATACCAATTTGTATTAATCTCGTCCATCTTCCTATCTGAGTCACTACTGGGCAAAAAGTAACCTGTATGGTGTTGAACTCATTCGTCAAAATATGAGCCGTGACCGCCTTTTCCCTACTTTTGAGGTTCCGGCATTTTGCGGACAATTAACTGGTTGCAGAGTTACAGGATCATGTCTTTAAGATTCATCCTCTGGTAGAGAAATTGAACCAAAATATTTGCCACTGTGCTTGAGCCGGGAAAGGAGGTTGTGATAGATGAAACAATAGTGCCATGGCATGGCAGACTTTCGTTCTTACAGTCAGGCTGTTCAAGGCATGTACCAAAGACGGTTACAGGCTAAAGGCTGATGTATATGCCAGAAAGTGTGACTGAACAGTTGGCATCGGACATGCCGAAGATGTATGCTTGAAACTCCTGCAAAATTACAAGAAAGTCTTGTGCCCGCTGTACGTAGACAACTTCTACATGAGCTTGCCGCTCACTCTTCGCCTTCTAAAGGAAGACACTTTCATTCGTGGCACAGTTCGCTCAGTGAGGAAAGGGCTGCCAAAAGATCTCACTGAAGTAAAGGTTGCAAATGGCAGTGTTACCGGACTTCAGTCCAAAAATGGAGTGAAGGCACTGAAGTGGATGGACAAGAGGCCTGTTCTGATACTCACACCTGTCGCCAAATATGAAGCAACTTTGGTGGACAGTGGGAAGAAAACTAGGGACGGCGCACCAATCATGAAACATCAGGCCGGTCTCGATTACAATGCAGCAAAAAAGGGCGTCGAGTATAGTGACCAAATGACGTTATACCACAACTGCTTTAGAAAAGGACTCAAGTGGTACAGAAAGGTAGCTGTTGAGTTGCTTGTTGGAAGTGCCATCATAAATGCGTGGAACATTCGTGGCATGCTTGAAGGAAACTCTACGCCAATTATAATATTTCAAGATGAACTGGCTCATTCACTGTTCGGCCCTCGTCAAGACAACATCGAAGAAACTCGTGGGAGAAGTGTCCACATGCTAAGAAAAACTGGCACATCGGCACACGACACTCAGTGGCACTGCACTGGCTGCTATGCGGCCAACAGTACCAGCAATAGCCCAAACACTACGGTGAGAGTGAGAAAAGTGACCACTTTCTGTGAATAACGCTTCGGCAAGCCATTCATCTGTTTGTTGTGCTTTAATTCTAAGCACAAGTAACCTGAGAAGCAAGCTAGCTTCAACTGTAAAATGAGTAGGATGATAACTTCAAGACATGGCTAATGTTCATACTAAATTTTAGCCTTTCTCTAACTAATAAATATTTCTAACACAGGAACTGACTTCTTGTCTTTTCTAATGGCAAGCACTTTGTAGTTCAACATAGGTTTCTAGCATCTTGAATCCATTGAGGGGCTACAGAATGTATTAAAGAAAGATAAAAATGCATAATGTTGTGCTGAATGTGATCAAGACACATGTACAAGAAACTAAAGTTATTAGTTCGATGAGGACAGTAATGTGCTTTAGCAAGTTAGAAATTTGTTACCAATTTGCCCACATTCACATCTTAACAGATTTAACAATGTTTCCACTACGTGGAGAACCTTGATCTACAGTGCTTTTATCATCCTGAAGAAGGTTGGTGTTCCTATTATAACATGTGTACTTAAGAAGCTCCATCTCTCAGGATTTCATGTTGTTTTACTTGACATAAGCTTACGAGGCTTACAGATTACGTGCTCGTATCTCAACAAAAACACTAACTTCCTTTTAAATGATTTTCATTTCTGTAAAAGCACAGTAAATTTCATCAGACGAGAAGTGCAAATGCGTTTTTTATTCTTTCATACTTGGTGCTTGCTATTATACAACTTACTCATATTACTACTTGCTTGTTTAGAAAACTCATAAAAAACACTCCCCCCACCTTTCTTTTTTCTTCTTTTACTTTCAATTGACTCTGACTTTCATTATGTTAATAAACTTCAGAAGAGCTTGCTCTCAGGCTAGTTTGTACACACTGCTAAGAATGAAAAATGGAGAGAAATTGGGACAAGAAAGAAAGGCCTACAGAATGCTGATTTGCGCGCGGCAATTTATATCAAGGATGGAGTGCTGGACCAGGGAAGCTAAGAAGCCGCCACAACAAACTAGGGGAGCTAGGTAAATGGCTTCGATGTCCACACAGAAACATAAATATAGGCATGTTAGAGAATGCTGTGTCATTCAACAACCCCGTGAATGTTGAAAAGTGGGACAGTGATTAGCTGAAAAGAGTTTCAGAGAGCTCCAGGGAGTGGGGAGATGGATACGGTAAGGGGGCTAGGGTGGTGACGTGCATTAAGGGCATCAAGAATGAAGTGAAAAATTATGAAACATAGGGGGATTGTCTCATCACTGCTCGATCGCTCTACACCAGATAGCCGTGGCCAGTTGCCTTAGCCGAGATTCACCTACCCTGTCATAGCATGTGCTGTGCTTGCTGCTCTGCAGTCTTTAAAATAGGCAGGTGTCAGGGAAGCATGCCCATAATGCCTGCAAGTAAGTAATAGGCGACTTGCAAAATAGTGCCCGCTCTCTTCCATACACAGCCATGGCTGAACCACTCACTAGCAAATCTGGTAAGAAAATAACGCTGACCTCCACTGTTACTTGGGCTGCAACAAGTCTGGGCTGCAAACAAGAAGACACAAGACAGAGCGCTGTCATGTTTTTAGCACAGCTCACTTTCCTAAGTAATGTACCAACAAGGTCATAATATACATTATATAAATACATCAATTTGTAAACAAAATTTTATTTTTAATATAGTCATTTTTAAAAACAGCACAAGGATGATAGCATAATTTTAGGCGTAGTGGCTGCATGCCTTAGCAATGAAAAACTTTTGTCAGAAGTTAAGCAAAGTTGTTTTGGCAACGTAAAAATGTGCATCCTCATTGCTAAAGCATTGCTGTCCGGGAAGTGCTAGGAGTTTGTCTTGGTGTGATGTAAAACCCTCCACACATTTATATAGTGCGAGAGAGAGAGGTGATGGGGGAGTGGTAGTGGCCAGTGGAGAATCCTTCCCTGAAATAAATTTCTGGCTACGTCACTGAATGTCTGCAATGCCTTGTAATAGCAATAGGTCTTGGATGGAAACACTATAGATGATACCAGTGAACCTATTGAGCCCAAAGAATTATATAAACTGTACAATGGAATGTTTTGTACCACCTGTAATAACCATGCTGTAAGAAAAAACAGAAAGGCTGAGCTTAAATGTTGTAGGAAATCTCTTAAGAGGCTCGAGGATAGGTATAGATGACTAACTCCCGTATTCTCCACTCAACACTCCACCTGGATTCAAATGCACAGCAGCCCCGCTCCTTGACAGAGGCGGTTGCTTAGCTTTAATTAAACTTCATGTCAATTACTGTGAAACACAGCGTCGTCTTCAGTCTAGGGGTGGCACTGCGCTCAGCTCAGAGGAATGAAGCTTCCAGTAATAGATGGTTTCAGAATACACTGTAAGTGACCTCACATTTTACTCTCTTCGTCGTGAAGTCTAGACACCAAAGCCTCGGTTTGAACAAGTAATGCTTTAAACGCTCTCTCATGCATATGTTTGCTTTAAGGCAGAGTCAGCTTACTATTTCCTGCTTCTCCCACATGCAAATGACACAAAAATATCTCAATAAAATGATTGTGATTTAAGTGGTACACACTCTCTGCAATGTGATTAAATGTTTGTAATAAAAGAAGCACTACTCATGTGCTGGTCAGCATCTGCAGCAATATGTTCACCAAGATTTTTTTGTCTCAATATATTCGATATTGTTGCAAATTTAAGAGGTTTTGCAGCTAACATGTAGCTGTTTACTTGTGTCTCGAGAACATACAGCTTTAGGTGAGAGGAGCACTATATTGCATGAGACAAAGGAACATTTTTAGACTGCTTGTTTTATTTTTGTGCGAAAAACAATTGTGAAGGTTTTAATTGCAAAGTAATACAGTAGGTGTTGGCAACGCGAACAAGCCATGCAAAGTGTATGCATTAGAAATGAACTATCCAGATGAGGACCCCCCACCCACTGATATATGTCAATGCTATAATATCAAATGCTGTGACATTTAACACATATGGTAACTAAAAGAAAAGGATAACTAAAGCAAGAGCAGCATTAATAAAACAATATCAACTGCAAAATTTATATAATTTTTCTCAAAACTTTTATCTTCACATAAACTGTGGCCTCACACACTGTGGGCACCTTTGCTAACAACCTTCACATTTCACTAGTGCTAATTCTAGCTTCCCTCTAGCTTCTAGCTTGATTCTAGCTTCTAGCTCAACTGCAATGTTTTGAACGTCAGGGCATGTGCAAGTGAAAATTAGTTTGTGATGGCCATGTGGATCTGTTTCTCTGCCTGAATAATAGGGAGAGGAGGGCAATATAATTGCCTTGAGAACTATTAAGCAGAAGCAGCATGGTGGATGAGGAGCAGTGGCTGGGATAAAACATTTCAGGAGTTCAATGTAGTAAGGATACAGGAGTAATATGATTAACTTCGCAAGAATATGAGGCCATTATAACACTAAGGGAAACAGACTGGCCCATCACAATGAATTTTCAAATATTGTAACTGATCTAGAACACCTTGCACGGCTGCTGTAATTAGGAAAAAAAATGGAGCAGTCTTAAAAAGACAGCTTTTTTGTTTGTTTACTCTGCTATGCCACTGTACACATTATTACTATTACTTTTTTTTCTTTTGGAACAGAAAGTCGCCATATGCCTGGAGGTTTTAGATCACCTTCTTGGTGTGCTCCTGATATATGAACAGTTCGAAAACATTAACATTGTTGCTTGGTTTATTGCCCAAGTAGACCGGCACGGAACGACTGACTAAGGAAGCAGGCATGTGAATATGCACACCCTGTATCGAATCAACCCCTATATCAATCAATTTTGTACAATTAGACCTCCATATATTGAACTTTAATGTAACAAACCGTTTTACTTTGCAGAACTTATTTGGTGTGCATATAGAAATCTTCAATTTATTGTATTCTGTTTATCTGCAATTTCAATTTACTGAAATTATAAATTCTTCTAAAATTTAAATGAGGATATGTGTTGCAGTTGAACTGTAAATTCTATGGACGTACAAGCGCTTTTCGGGAGTAAAGCTTCACGATTTCCTTCCCAAGTTTATTCGACTTAAGGACAAAATTCTGCAGCAAAGTTATAAAACGACCACAGGTGACAAGCAGCTGAATGCGAGGTATCTGGTACAGACCGACGGGGGAAAACTTACAAATCACAATAGCACACATTCAGGCGAGTATGTAAACAGGCGAACTAAGCAGGGAACAAAAACAACACAGCACTGCTTTCATAGGTCCCGAATGATCAGAGTTTCGTCAGAGTTGGTGCAAGCACGCATCCGCAGATAAAACGGTTCCCACCGTGCATTGCTCAATACTTCGAGAGCTGACGCCTACACAACCACCTGGGTAGGTTATAGCGCTTGTTTCTGCTCTGATCGTATAGTGTTCGAATGATGTCGCGACAACACAAGTACTTGCAATAGGGGCGACGACCTTCCACAACTCCAGAACATCACAAAAGACCGTTTGCACATGTACTAACCAGCCAAACAAACTAACCACGGCAGCGAATACCACTTAAATCGAAAATACAACGCAGAAACACCTCGAAGAGGTTTCACCATAGAGAAAGGTTACGCCCTGTTTCACAGACGCTCACAATTCAAGAAATGTCCAAAGCGCACTACCGCCGCCTTTTAAAAATCCAACGGGAGCCAAGCCAAATCAGTAACAAGTTGGCTATTTGGGTGAACGCAACGCACCCGTTCGAACCACCGGGTACGCGCAACGCCGGCCGTTCTCAAAGTAAAATCTTCATAAAATGTTTCCATTCACGCATATTACATCTTTACTCACCCACGATGCATGACCAAGCGAAGAAAAGCAAGAACAGGCGACCAACTGTTTCAAAGCGAGCGCGAACCTTGTCGTCTGTCCTCCAACTTTAGCGGCCCGCTGATACTTTTTACGTAACATGTAGTCGTACACAGAATAACAAGTTCTCATAGTTAAACAAAACATGTTTTCGCGTGATAATAAAGCTAAAACAGCTTTTCACGTGCTGTTCTAGTAGAAAATGAATCATTGTGACAGACGGAACGGTACTTGCCAAGCGCGTCTTCAAGGTGTCCTGTCTCTACGAGAACGATGACAATCCGAATCCACAATATACCGGCATTCCCATGCATACCACAGCGCAGCAGCGCCAGATTTCCCTCTAGGTAATGTAGTGAGAAACTCTATGCCTTCTAGCCTCTATACTGCTACGGTTGCCGGATTAAAACTGACTACTGTCACCAAGTCTAGCAAGCGTCTCAGGAGCTGGCAACCTCGGCGCGTAGCAACATGGCGATAGATAGTTAGTTATTAGATAGTTATTTTGGGGGGAGGAGTGGAGTGAAAACTAGGTTAAGGAAAAGAGGATATAAAGAAAGGGAAAAAATAATAAAATAGGAGGGGGAGCAAAAGGCTAGGTGGCGCCAGCCGCCGCCCGTTACAAAGGGTATAGCCGCCATCCATCCATCTTGCGGTTCCCGATTTCAATGCATGGGCCCTATGGGAAATCCGCGGAAAAGCTTGTTCGAGCCCTGCGGCGCAGTTTCTTCAATAGGGATGTTACTTCGTCAGTCGGTAACTGGCCTGAAAAATGTCGTGTTGGAATTGTGGAAGAAATAGAGAAAAGGACTATTATTCAAGGCGTAAAGTGCGCGCACGTTGAGAGCTCGTGTTGCTGAAACACGAGGCAAGCACGCGGTGCACTCAAACACGCGCGTAATTACCAAAGTTTCAGGTTTTGACAGCGTGAAAGTATGTGTATGTGGTTTCGTAGGTTCATTTACGTACCTGCAGGATACTTTTGTTCGGCTGGCGCGTCAGAGATTCCGACTGAATGCGGTCAGCAATGCCTCCAATGCCTCAGCAAGAATATGCATCCCCCATCTGGAGCCCACATCAAGCATATCTAATCACCGCATTGGAATCTGCAGAATCGTGCTGCCCGATTCATTCATTCCTCATACTCATATGACGTCAGTGTTTCATCCTTGAAAGCTACATCCGGACTGTCACCCCTATCTTTTCGTCGTCGCATTGCTAGCCTCACCCTTTATCACAAATTCTTTTATTCTCCTTTCAATCAAGCACCGTATATCGCCGCCGCATCACGCATATCTCACCGCACCAGTCATCCCCTTCAAGTTGCCCGCCCACTATCACGTACTACTACGTTTTCAGCTTCGTTATTTCTTCGAGCAGCCACGGACTGGAACGGCCTACCCCATGACATCGTCGCCATCGCTTCAACACCGCTTTTCAAGAACGCGTAACAGATCTCCTTCAATGTTAAATCACCATCGCTGTTTGTTTTCCTCACTACAAATGTAATCCCACCCCTTATGTAACACCCCCGAAATGGGGGCCTTTAAGGAATAAAACTGAACTGAACTGAACTGGCAACAGGGCCGCTTTTTTCATTGCGGGGTGCTTTGGTAATCGTGAGGATAGATTGTTTCTTTTTTCACAAGTACTGCTCCAAAAGGGCACATGTAACGGCTAACGGAGGCCTCTGAAGAGCACGTGACATTACAATAAAGCAGGCGGCGCAGGGAGTGTTCGCATAAAAAATTGGCCGTCCGCTATAGCGGACAGCCTATATCATACTCCCTTGGCATGCACAGGCTTCGGCGAGCCCCATCCAGCCCTGGTTCTAGCTTTGATGCACCCGTTGCAGCTTTGGTGCCCTGGAGGCGCCGTCAATCGTACGAAATAATGACACGTTGTTACAACTAGTAAATAAAATATATTGAGGAAATACAATCGCGCTGAGGCGCCAACTTCTAAAGCAGCGCTAGCGCGCCCGCGCGAGAATTATGAAACGCCAACGAGGAATTTACCGGCCCACGTACGGTTCTACGATCAAAGTGTACGTTAAACATCCCCTAGCCACCTAGATAAAGTTATCCGGAGCCGTCCACTACGATCTCCATCATAGCTTTAGTCGCTTCGGGACGTTAAAGACGTTGATCACCACACACCAAATCGATACATGCGGGCGTACATTCGAAGCTAAAAGACCGCATTCATAAGTCATAGAGAGCCTTGCAAAAGCGTCAAGAATGCGCTAACTTCTGGTGGAGTTCAAAACACACCCAGTTTAAAGTCGCTCCTGTGTCACAAGCCAGCTGCAGATGCGTGCAGTTTCATCGCAAGACGAAACTACATGAAACAAAGAGAGCACATTCGAAAAAAGTCAACTTCAACGCGCTAAAAACCACGCAGAGCATGAACACATTACACTTTTTCGAAGCGGAAGGTGTCAACTAGGCTCAAAAGAAGAGGTTGTGTGTAGTCGTGGCCCTTCACGAAGCCGTGCGTTCTTTGCCACTTCCTCGAAGTCAACCCGCCTGATTCTGTGAATCCACACTTTTTGCGCGTTACGCCCACCGGATGGCAAAGCAAAAAGCTTTTTGCCCTCGCTGTGACTGTTGCGGCAACCGAAGGCGCAGCAGCACGGCATCGCAATTAAGTTCTCGGCCCTAACACATTCTATTAGGCTAACGCATTCCGTCAGTCCGCCTGCCGTACTTTCGTCGCGCAGGCCCAACAATGGAGGTCGGAGTGCGCTGGAAAAAAAAAAGAGAAAAAAATACAGAAGCGCGGCGCCTGCTCCGAGCCGCCAAAATTACGGCGGCATTGCAGATCGTGGACCATGGGAATTCAACATTGTCTGCGTGACCACCAGAGAACTCCGACTTTTCAAGGTCGACCGACGAGACGCGGCGACGCTATAGGCCCCATTATTGCAGCCAATGTTGAACTGGGGACCACCATCCAGTGATGAATGGGACGCATACAATTACATCCCAAACCTAGTGGATGCTAAGGGAAGGAGCCTCAATCTACAATGGGAAACAGTAAACCACAGCGTGAACTTTGTGGACCCGATCACGGGTGTTCACACGCAAAAAACAGTTATTGGCAGAAAGTGAAGCGCCACCTTCCTTCCGCCGGCTACAAGGTAACTGCACCGCTGCTGGAGTCGCACCTCACAAGGCTGCGGTGGGAGTCAATTAATGGCCATACGCGCTGCAAAGACTCATTTCTGCGCTTGTTAGAAGCCATCGCTCGGCGCTACCCAGTGTGAAGGTACATCACAAAGTAATGGAAAATAAAGCGCTGTTTTCTGACCAATTGCTTTTGTATGAATGTTTCCCTGCGCCCTTACATACACGGTACGCCCGCGTAAGCAACGCTCACTAGCGCGAGCAGCGAGCGATGTGTTGAAACATGCGAGGATGCGTTGAAAGCACAGCGCAAAAAGCAGGCGCACACCAAGCCGCGCCAAATCAATCCAGTGGAAAGGAAAGCAGCGACAAGAGAAAGCGAAGTTTACAAACCAGGCGCACACATAGAAGAGTTTCCTACAAAAATTTTTGTAGGAAACTCTATGGGCGCACACCAATCTGCGCTCGGAAAAGCGCGCGCAAGCAGGTAGCGAGCCGCGCCAATCCAATCCAGAAGGCAGAGGAGGAGGGCGAGTAATAGTCTTAGAGTTTCCTTCAAACATTCTTTCTATTCGCTTTTGATTTCGGGCACGGGGCGTTCGGATTTTCCCCAGTGTAGAATGTCTTCAGCAAGTCGACGGCTTGCCCGGCCCACACTCCCGAAGCAACCTGCTGGTTGCAGTCGTCGAACATGTTCAGCACAGATCCCATTCCGCCGAAACGTTCGTTGGCGCAACCAAAGACAACCCTCTTAACGCCCAACTCGCTCAGGACAGAAGCGCACATGATACACGGCTCAACAGTAACGTAAACGGTGGTTGCAGGGAAAACGCTTTTGAAGTCCCGCCTACGCTCGCTACACCAGGCCAGCACTTGGTCCACACAACACACTTCGGCGTGGCGACAGGCGTTTTTGGACTCATTCACACGGTTCCTGTCGCGAGCGATGCTTTCCCCGTCGTAAACCATAACACAGCCTACAGGGACTTCGCCTGATGTCAGTGCTTCTTCAGCAAGACGGAAACACTCGTTCACCGCACAGGAGTCGGGGGTGGTGGTGGAGTCCATACCCAAGTTTTTCGAAGTGCTTCCACACTGCGAATTGATCGCGTGGCCCAAACCTACGTTATACCTTTCGGTTACATCAAGGTGGTTCAGGATTAAGTATACGTTATTGCATCCAGTCATGGGCTAGACCAAGACGTAGGGACTAGGCCATAAAGGTTGTATAACAAACTCTAGAGGAATCATAGAGTGAGAAGAACAGCTGGCCCGAAAAAGTGGGAACCGCTAGGGCGCCGCCCTGTTGCTACTGGTCATTGTGGCCAGCGCAGTTACTATTGACAAAGCTAAAAGCAAGTACAGGTCGCCTTATGCTTTGTCATTTAAAAACGCATACCTGATGGCTTTATGAAGGTGATGCGCTAATATTATGTTTACGGAAAGCGCTTGCTAAGTGCGTGACTTAAGTAAATCACGATGTACGCATTCATGCAATAAAGGATGACACGAATTTCGGTTTCGAATCTTTGTTTTTTGGATGCATAGTAGTTTCGTACAGTTTAGGTTTAACATGGGCCGGCAATGCTGCAACCCGGTCGACGGGGAGCAGGCCAGCCCGCCTGCGCGAGCATGACCGGCAACCACGTCCGACCTTCCATGACATCACCCTTCATTACCGCAATTCTCGCCTATCCCTCCCTCCCCCTCACAAATCCCTGTCTAAGCTTCAACAGAGCACGTGGCGCCATTTACAGGCCCACACTTTCCTCTCTCCTGCCCGACTTTCCCTTATTCACCCCGGTGCCTTCTCACCCGAATGCACGCTCTGCAAACACCCACGAGCAGACTATGCTAATAATTTCTATTCATGCCCGAAACGCTCTCCCCCTGCCTCTTGGCATGTATCTATTATAGTCCGCAGCTGCTGCTTTGGCCAGCTCGGAGCCGGATGTCCAGCTACGGCTAACGATCTGGGCAGCGGAAGTCGCCGCCAGGCACGATCTGGTGGCCACGACCGGCAGCTCGAAGGCCACCCACGGGACGGCGGCATCTTAATTTTCTTGTCATTTTTTGGCCTTCACTAAATAAAGTTTGTGCCACCACCACCCGGTCGAAGGAGTGAAAAGGGGGAAGTAAGCGTTATATATCTCTGGTCGTTCTAGCGCTTAGAGCCCGAAAGCGCTAGGTGCGACCGGGGCACAGCAGACGACCTGGCATTCCCATGCATACCACAGCACAGCAGCGCCAGATTTCCCTTTAGGTAATGTAGTGAGAAACTCTATGCTTTCTTTTTTTTTTCTTACCGTCATCATCATGTCTAGCATGGAATTTAACATACACTCGAAGCCAGTCCTATCCAGAAAGCGGCCAGTTACCTAGTCACGTGTGTGATCTAGTTTGTTTCAATGAACGGTTTCGCTTCGAACCTCCAAATGGGCCCAATAGCCGACAGGTTAGAGCACAGCTTGCGTTACTGCTCGACCATAACTTTCTACACAAGGACGTAATGCGTCTCTTGCAAGTGCCTGTGTATAACAAGGATGCGGGGACGAATTATTGAGCTCCCGCGGGCAACATGCATGCTCGGCAGGCGCTTCGCTTCAAGTGCGAAGAGGACATACTACGACGTACTCGAGGTTAGTCCGAGCGCCAAGCAGAACGAAATCAAGGCGGCATACTACAGGCTTTCTATGAGATACCACCCAGATAAAAACAAGGGAGATAGCTCGTCTAGCGAGC
This sequence comes from Dermacentor variabilis, assembly GCF_050947875.1. NCBI lineage: Eukaryota > Metazoa > Arthropoda > Arachnida > Ixodida > Ixodidae > Dermacentor > Dermacentor variabilis. Next base: position 4,986,296 of record NC_134571.1, on the reverse strand, counting down.
GCTTTCAGGAAATCTCCACTGCGTACGACACGCTCTCAAACGAGTCTCTGCGGGCGCAGTACGACGAGAAGATTGGCTCCCCCCGCATGGCGACCACTCGTCACGTAAGGAAACCGACGACTAGACGCGCAGCGCCAATGGAAGGCCGATCGCAGATATACAACTTCGACGAATTCTACAAGCAGCACTACGGGGACGCCGTCAAGTCGTACCAGTTCCGCAAGAAGAAGTATGAAGACTTTCTGCGACAGGAAGAGACGCATATTAGGCGAGAGAAAGACGTCGGTGTATCTATGGCATTGATTGCAGTTCTCGCCCTTGCCATGTATGCTTTCCACACGTGGGAGAAGTCGCACGACAAGCCTACGCCACCCGAGAAGCGAGAACGAAAAACGTAGATGGTATAAACGCTCTTTATTAAATGAGATGGGTGGGGGGGGGGGGGCATGCTTATGGAGTCTCAGTGCAGCAGGCTCTTCAACGTCTGAAAGTTTAAAAGTGAGAAATTACCATAGTTGCAGTCACAAAATTGACGAGTGCATTTTTATTTCATCAGACCAACCACCGGTACTCACTCATCTCCCAGTGCAAAGTTTGGTTTGTACAGCAAGGTCTGTGGTGGTGACACAAGACTGGAATGGCGCTTTGAATGTCGAGAGGACCTCCTCACAGGAGTCATCACTGCAACACTCGGACACTGTTTGCCACGGAGTGCTGCTGACAGCCTGCACAGAGGTGCAGCTTGCATGTGATGAGCAAGTAAAGCACACATAGACTGGCTACTTACTGATTTAGGCAAGGTTTTTCATACACCTTGTAGTCAATGATTGTTGATGCAAACACGTTTTCCGTTGACACCTGCTCGAGATTCTGCTTTTTGCGTGCGCCTGCGCTCTGCTTACGCTCTCGCTTTCTTGCGGGCGGGTTGTGCGTCACTTCAGGTGCTTTTCCAGGTGTATTCTTCGCAAGACCACCCAAGGCATCAGCCAATTCATTGCGTCCCTGTTGGTATGAACAGCAAGGGGTTAATACATCTTAGTGAACAACCATATGAAAGCATAATAAGGAAGCTTTATTTCTTATTGACCTAGGTCTGTGATGAAGCCTATATTATTAAAACAACAATAACAAATGCGGGATAGACAACTTGCTGCCAGTGGGAACTGAACCCACAATCTCTGCATGTGGAGTACCGTAGCTCAATTGGCAGAGCATCATGTGGATGTTGCGGTTTTAGCCCCTGCCAATGGTTTTCCATCTTTATTTTGCTGTTCCTTAATTTAGTATGTTTATAGCAAATTTATCTCCCAATGAATGAGGATAACTTATGCTTTGTTTGGTTTGATTGTCTGTTGGTTTCACTGAAAATTAAAGCTTGTTGGTTCCCCTCATTCATAGTGTAACACTATGCGACCTAGTTAAAAAGCATAGGAAATTAACTTTCAGAAACATATGATTTGCTTTTTAATAGTAATAATCTTTATTGACAAAGAAATGAATTACAATCGTGCATCTGTATCCTTAGCCACTTCGTTCGCTTTTGATCCATTACATAAATAGAACCAATACATACAATACGGCATCAGCAGCAATGCTATCTGTGGAAATTAAGAAACCAATTACTATTTTTGTGAGAAGCACAGCTGAAATTTTTTAGTGTTATGTCAAGTTTCTTAAGTATATCGCATTTGGACAGATATCTTGCTCCCTAAAAATGTTAAAGTACCTATATTTGTTTCTGAGTTCTTTTGCTTTATTAGCTGCTGACTACGTAATGATGGTACTGGGCCTCAATTCTTCGAGCATGCTACAAATCATTGATTTCAGAGTGTACGCCACATGGAAAGCAGCTTTGGGCTTGAAGAAAGTTTGCTAGTGGCACATTATGGAAATGGTAGGTGCACGTGATATCACAAATGTGTGTTGCTCAGCTGCAGCCTAACATGGTTGCCATGTTGGGCAGCACTCCACCAGAAGAGTGATTGCAAATGTTGACAAGTGCTGTGTGAAGGAGGCCAAGCTTCTGATGAACTGGCCGCACATGAGTGGTCACTGCGGTCTGCGACAGAACCAACTTTTTTCAAGTATGTCGCTAAATTGAGACAGAAGTCACAAAATTTTTGCAAGATTTTGCTTCAAGGTTGCTAAAACTGTTGAGTGAATTTTACATGTTTTTGTAACACTAAATTGTAGGTTGATATGATGCAACACATGTACCAAAATGCTTCACGTTTGTCTAGTGGCTGTGCTCGCAGGCCAGGAATAAACAGTGAATTTACCAGCAGGGTCTAGCAGACTTCGCTGCTGTATAATAATAACAATAAAAATAAATAATGAAAGCTGAAATTAAGAAAGACGGTTAAGAAAGACTTGGGTCACCAAGAGATGTATCCACAAGAACACTTGCACTAGAGAAGAATAGGGCGATCTGCTAGAATTTTAGTAAGAGCAAATTCCAGCCAATCCCGATGCTGGATGCATATATTACTAGTGAAGGCCACCAGCCAATTACAAAGAACAGTGCGGAAGAAAAGCTAAGCGAATTTGTTCCCATGATTTTCTTGGCACAAAGATGCACTTGCGGCGCACATTATGCCTAAAATTTCTAAATATATCGCCACTCAAGAAAGAAAAATTAAATTATATGACGCAATTTTAACACAGTACTGAAAATTGAGTGACTTTTACATAGGTAATACCAGGGTGCCACTGCTTGATCCACCTGAAAGCTCTATGCAGTATCAATTTGTCGCAAAACTGTGAGAAACGAAGGCAGCGCATTCACATTCACGTGAACAAGCTCATGTATGCCTGCTATATTCTACATCTAACCAAAAAATTGTTTGCAGCAAGTTTTGGCACTTTATTGTACTGCTATGCTTGTGACATCCACCAGTTGAACATACTTAGTGAAACTGCAGCACTCTCAGCATTGCAACACTTTCCAATGGGCTTTATAAAGAACTTTTACAGGCACAATGTGAAGCCTGTTTTTCTCGGAGTAGTTAACCGCAGTGCATGGCCTCTGTGAGTGCAGATGACCATTGCCTCATCATGGTCACAGAGCCCACGCACCTTACAGCCAATTTCGACACCCTCTTTGTAGCTTCTGAATACCATATTTTGCACGTACAACTAACACCAAAATTGAAAAAATGGCTGTGGCTTAGCTAAGGTTAAGCCCAGGATGCGAAGCATACTAGCCTTTATTTTAGTTGTTGAACCACTGTTTAGCCTGGTGAACTGCTGTTGCTTGGCTATATTTGGTTCGGCTAGTTGAAGAAACAACTCATGCGTTACTCTGCTTCGCCTTCAAGAGTGGAACGCGACAGCGTTCCCGTCGACCCGCCAAGGGGTGTAAGACAATGGGCTACGGTGCAGCGACTACGCGCCCCGCATTGGACGCGGTGAGCGTCGAGCAAGCGACGTGCGCCTGAGCCTTAGAAACAGCTCGTTTCTAAGGCAACACCGCATTCACTAGAGGCGCTTTTGTACCGATTCGAAGCATCGTACTCGTGGCTCAGTGGTAGCGTCTCCGTCTCACACTCCGGAGACCCTGGTTCGATTCCCACCCAGCCCATGTTGCAAGAGTTGAGCCAAAGCCACCTAGAAAAAGCGCAGCTGCTTATATACCGCCGCGACGCCGCGAGCGACGGTGCGAGTTGGAGCCCCGTTTCTCCTCTGTCGTGACGTCACGGTGTCACGTGGTATTGAAGGCGACACTGCCGCGCCTGAGGAGCTGGGTTGAGCTCTAGTAATATGCTTCGCCTAAAAGTTTTACAGTAAAGTTGGGGTGCACGTTATATGCGAATTTCATGCTGAGATGTGGCTCCATGGCAGCAAAAATTCTGCCTTGACGGCATTGCGCTGCCATGAAACCACACTTTGAGGCACAGAGTTCTCCACCATTCATTGCCTTTTAGGATGACGCTTTGTTCACTCTTCTATGGTTGCCCACTCTCCCTTTACGGGCCACCATTTTACGTTATGCCTTTGTTAATATTCAACTCACAGTTTACGCAGCGCCACCGAACCAGAACTCGAATCATGACGAATTGTGCTCGATGGCAATCCTGTACAGCACAGAAGCTGGAGACTATCAGCATTGCCGAAGAGATGGGGGAGCAGAGCATGATGGTATGACGTGTATCCACGACTGTTTTGACAAAAATGTAAGTGTCGTCGTATGCAGTTACTTCCACAGTCTGTATGTGTGGATTTCTTTTTTTTTTTCCCAAGGAGTTGCAATTGGGGGCACAGGTTATATGTGGAAGCAGATATGTGAAAAAAAAGAAAACCTGTAATAAATGACATTCTAGAAAGTTATTTTTTAAGCAGCTTTCTAAACATTGAAGTCTCTAAAGTGTCACAAACTGTTTTGTCCCATTGCTACAAAAATTTACTGGATGCTTAATATAGCGACAAAATCACTAAAATGGCAAATTGCAGGGCGGAGAAGAGAAAAGGCAGCTTTTTTAACTGCAAGTTCCTTTCACAATTTTCCCCAATACTAGAGGTATCTGTGAAGTCTATGTCTTGCATTCTTTTCATCCACGTCTTCAATGCAAGCGGAACTGACGAACTGGACTCCAGCAACACCCTCCTTCTCATTGTTACTTGAGTTGACGTCTGAGACATCTATTGATGAATTTCTCAAGTTTCTTTTCATAAAACCAGGAAAAAGGCAGTGCTACTAATGCTTAATAAATATAGAATCAGTTCACCAGCTCGAACTGTGCTCTGCACTGCACGCCACTTTGCATAGAGCTTTTCGAATGCGTCAACTAAGCTTTGCATGCACTTGAGATCATACATGAATTCTGGCAGAGAGGAAACACAGCGCGTGTGAGTGTTGTAATTTGATCTTGAGACGCTCTCATGATTGTTATATGAGTGGGCAATCTTTTGAAAGCCGTAGACAATGCTGAAAATGCACAAGGAAATAGGAAAAAGCTTATCTGGCAACACCAAACGACGTGCTACCATGGTGGATATTCTACACCATTAGCTTTATCCCCGTTCACTATGTGGCGCAGTACATGCCACAGTTGAGAGACTAAAAGTGAAGAATTCGGCTGGACCCGCTAAATTGGCTGCATCTGTAATGCACTTGGAAAGAAAGGTGCGAGTTCACAATGTACACAATTTTGTACATAACGTTTGAAAGGGTTAACCAGGGTCTGTACTGATGATTTGCCTCATAATTCAAGAACTGTTCAAGGAATTCAAAGATGCCGAAGGTGACAATTTTCAAAAAGTGGGGAAACAAACTTTATTTGTACACATACACTGAATATAGTTTAACATCCTTCTCAGTTGCAATCTGTTGCAGCTAAGCAGCTGCTGAGTTGGAAACACACCTTTAAAGCTCTTCAGGTTGCTTTTCGAAGTTGACTTTACCATTGTAATGATTCCAATTGCCTTCTGGCACAATGGTTAGTAGTGTCCGATTTCAGTCAAAGCTACTTGTCGTGTTAAAGCCAAATAGCTGAAACTTGCTTCCCACCAGGCAATTGTGGAGCCTAGGGCTCGAAACTGGAGGCGTGATGGCTGCGGTGTGAATAAACTAACAGAACAATGGTAGCACAGCTTAATCACATGATTTTGCTTTGTCTAGCTCCACAATGGCAATGGCGATTTAAACAAGCCAATCAATGGTGGCCGTGGACACGTCACATTGCAATCGTTTATAACAACACTCTCAAAAGATAAAAAATATGCAGATATGCGGAAATTTAAGTGCATGACTGTTTTTGTATTTCGCTTCCATCGATATGCAGCTACTGCATTCAGGATTGAACCCACGACTTCGAGCAATGTCATAGCTGCAAAGCTACCCTGGTGGACACAGAAGTGTTGATTTGATGTGCGACCGCTTCCGTAGGGTCACCTAAACCCTACGGTGCTTTAATGTGGCTTCGTGTCTTCATGCCTCGAGTCAGACGTCCGCTTGACACATTTCTCCATGGTGTACTATATCTTCAGTTAGTCCACAGCTGCTGTCGTGTGTATGTAGTGGTAGCATTTCCTTGCCTTCCCACGTCATATATCCCCCCCCCCCCCCTGGTATGGCAAGTGCGAGCTAAGAGTGGAAAGGCTCACTCGTTTCGGGACTGCATCATTCCTACCAGTTCTGTGCCTCCTTTACCTTCCTCCTCTACATCTTTCTTCCTATCTTACCTCTGGACTTGCATGTTGGCAGAAAGTGCTGCATTTTCTTCAGTGCTTTTGCCGGAGGTCAAGCATAATTATAGCTGAGCTGTCAAGAGGCTAATGTGGCAATGTGTCGAATGTGTGCACAGCCACAGCTGCAGCACTGCTAAAGTCAAATGAAGAGGCAACGGAAGCTTCACTTTAATACACCTAGGATTGTTTCCTGATAGACAGCGTCCATGGCATAGCCCATATGCGGAGTTTGTTATTGTCAATGTTCAAAAGTCGCTCCCAACCCCAGTTTTCAAGGAATTCAGTGAGCGCATTTATATTCAAGAAGTTTTAAGAGCCTCTGAATCTCTTCTTTCAAATTCAAGGGTTTTCAAAGAGTTCAAGGAGCTGCATGGACCCTGAGGTTAACTGGATATGCTATATTAGGATATGTATGATATTGTCAGTCGGTAATGTGGGAAGAAGAGGACGCTGATGGTTGCCTTGGAGATGACGAAGAAGAGTTAAGTATTATCACTGCTCTACGCTTGTGGCTTAGCCATTAAAAGGCATCTGTAAATAGATGCCTGCTTCTTCCTTCCCGTAACATCATTGGTGGACGTGCTGGGTAATCACTTGCACAAGACGGAGCTCCACAGCGTACGTAACCTGGCTGGCATGTCATCCGAAGGAGAGAGTTCAACCATGGCCCCATCGTCGTGACCCTGGCATGTTTTCCGGGATTGACAATGTTCACGTCGATGACTGGTTACAGAATTACGAACGGGTCAGCGTACACAACAGGTGGGATAACACGCTTATGCTGGCTAATATAATATTCTACCTCAAGAAAACAGCACGGGTCTCATTCAAAACACATAAAGAAGAGATTACGAGTTGGGACCAGTGCAAACAGAAGCTTAGAGATTTGTTCGGCAAGCCCGTCGGCCACCAACGTGCTGCGAAGAAGGATCTTGGGACCAGTGTACAGACGTCCACTGAATATTACATGGCGTATATCCAGGACGTCCTCGCTCTTTGCCGCAAAGTGGATAACAATATGGCAGAGGCAGACAAGGTCAGCCATATTTTTTTTAAAAGGCATCGCGGACGACGCGTTTAACCTACTTGTTTACAAGAACATAACAACGGTCAATGAGATCATTAACAAATGTCGCTGCTTCGAAGATGCGAAGAGTCGCCGCATAGTTCAACAGTTTACGCATCTACGTAATACTGCAGCTTCATCGACGTGCAGGCGTGAGCCCACCTCTTTCGAGAACGTCGTACGTATTGTTCAGCGAGAAATCGAAGCAGCGTTTCCTGCCAAGACAATGACGCAGTGCTTTGATGATTCCCGGCCGCTTGTGTCTCTCATTCAGTCGGTCATTAGCCAAGAACTTGCCAATGTGGGTCTTCCGTCCATCTGCTTCGCCAGCCGTCCTGAGTTTGCTTCGTCTGCTGCCTCTGCCCCTGTTCACCGGATCCAATACGATCCATATCCGAGCTATCGCAACCTGGCTGAATGGCGCACACATGACGATAGACCCATCTGCTTTTACTGTGGACGTGTTGACCACATCTCTCGCCACTGTCGAAGTTCCTGGCCAGCCCACTCTCGACCAAGCTTTCCCGCCTACTGCCGCTCCCCACTGAATCCTCGCCCGCCATCACTCTCCACCGAGGTTGAAGACGCATCTGACAACGCTCGAGCCACCGTGACCAGCCGCTCGCCATCACCACATAGTCCTCGCTCCCGTTCACCCCAGCAGCGTCACTCTCCATTACCAGCTTACCGTCGCCGCTCTCTGACGGGAAACTAACTGGGGCAGCTCCTGGAGGTGACGCTGCTCAAGAACCCCGGCCTGAAATTCCTCTGCTGACCCTGCCCACTAATCGGAACCTTCTGGACGAGGACGTGGATGGCTTGCCCGTTACAGCACTCATCGACACTGGAGCCCAAATTTCCATCATAAGTGCGGAGCTTCGAATGCGCTTGAAGAAAGTACTTACTCCTGCTCCGACTCGACTGCTCCAGGTCGCCAACGGTGGAACTCCGGCTGTGCTTGGAATGTGTACTGCTCGTGTCAGTGTTGCCAGTTGCCACACCTCCGTTTTGTTTAGTGCGCTCGAATGTTGCCCTGACAATGTGATCCTCGGACTCGAATTTTTGGCTGCCCATTCTGCTATGATTTACTGTTCCGCCGGTGTTGTACAACTTGACCTACCCCTACCTGTTTGACCCTACCCTTTGACCTTCCTGTTCAAGCTCCAACTCAGCTTTGTTCCGCGGATTTTATATGCCTGCCATCTCTTGCAGCAACCTGCATCCCTGTATTTGACGGAGACTATGTCCTTACTCCCGCGACTTCAGTCCTGCTTTCTCACAATGTCTCCTTCCCACACACCATCGTTTCTGTTGCGGATAATCAGACATGTCTTCCCATCCTAAATTTTGGACAGTGCCCACAAGTACTCCCTCGAGGCATGTCTCTTGCAACGTTGTCACCACGAGTGCCACATTTCCGCTCTATCTGTTGCGCTGTCTTCGACCAATGCTCATTCTGCGCCTTCTGCATCAGCCCCGACTGACGACTTTACAAGGATGATTGCACCGGACCTCTCAACCCAACAAGCTGCAGAGCTCCGTGGCCTCCTCGAGTCCTAGTACGACATTTTCGACCTGCACGATCGCCCTTTGTATCAAACTACGGTCGTGAAGCATCGTATAAATACCGGTGTTGCAGCACCTGTTCGCCGACGCCCATACCGGGTGTCGGCCTCTGAGCGACAAGTTATCCAGAGCGGATTGACAAGATGCTTGCCAAAGGGATTATTGAACACTCTTCCAGCCTGTGGGCATCCTCTGTTGTTCTCATCAAAAAGAAGGATAACAGCTGGCAATTCTGCATTGACTATCGTCATCCAAACACGATCACCAAGAAAGATGTATATCCACTTCCCCGCATTGACGATGCTCTGGATTGTCTCCACGGCGCCACTTATTTTTCATCTATTGACCTTCGCTCTGGATGTTGGCAAATTGCTGTGGATGAAATGGACCGTGAAAAGACCACATTCGTCACACCAGACGGCCTATATTAGTTCTGGGTAATGCCTTTTGGCTTGTGCAATGCCCCGGCGACCTTTGAACGGATCATGGACATGCTCTTGTGTGGTTTGAAATGGTCCATCTGTTTGTGCTACTTGGATGACGTCATTGTATTCTCTTCAACTTTTGCGACCCATCTGGAAAGACTTTCATCTTTTCTTTCTGTTTTTCGCACTGCTGGCTTGCAGCTCAACTCGTCCAAGTGCCACTTCGGTCACCGCCGAATAACCATGCTCGGACACCTCGTCGATTTGTCCGGCATTCGCCTCAACCCCGCTAAAGTTCATGCTGTGCAGAATTTCCCCGCACCAACTTGTGCCAAAGATGTTAGCAGCTTTCTTGGCCTTTGCTCTTACTTCCGCAGGTTTGTGGAAAATTTCGCCCATGTTGCCCGTCCCCTGACTGACCTCCTGAAGAAAGACGTTCCTTTCTGTTGGGGCTCTGAACAAGCGTCTGCTTTCTCGCAGCTCATCACGCTGCTCACCACACCTCCTGTTCTCGCCCATTTTGATGCCTCCGCTCTGACAGAAATTCGCACTGACGCCAGTGGCTACGGCATCGGCACAGTTTTAGCTCAACGCCAATGTGGGCACGACCGTGTTATCGCCTACGCCTGCCGCCTCCTGTCTCCTGGTGAGTGCAATTACTCGATTACTGAGCGCTAGTGTCTCGCCCTCATTTGGGCGGTGGGCAAGTTCCGACCCTACATATGTGGTCAATCATTTACAGTTACAACTGACCACCACGCCCTTTGTTGTCTTTCCTCACTCAAGGATCCCACCGGACGCCTCAGTCGCTGGGCCCTACGGCTGCAGGAATACACATACACTGTGGTCTACAGGTCGGGTTGTCTACATCAGGATGCTGACTGCCTGTCTCGTCATCCCGTCGATGTACCGGACGGTTTAGTGGATGTCGCACCGATCTGCGTTCTTTCGCTCTCTGCCTTGCAAGACATTGGCGCTGAACAATGACGTAGTTAGGTACCATTATTGAACGCCTGCTCTCTGATCCGTCTGACCGATCTCTTCACATGTTCGTACTACAAAATGGCATTCTGTATCGCCGCAACATGCACCCCAACGGGCCCGAGCTCCTAACCGTCATTCCGCCTCACCTGCGACAGATTGTATTGCAGCAACTGCACGACGTTCCCATTGCTAGACACTTTGGCGTCACGCGGACCTATGACCGAATTCGGCGACGGTTTTTCTGGCCCCGTCTCAACCGCTCCGTCTGGCACCATGTTGCCGTGCGAGTCGTGTCAATGCCGGAAAAAACTAGCTGTGCCTCCTGCCGGGCTGCTGCAGCCTTTGGATATACCGGCCGACCCTTTTTTTCGCTTTGGCGTTGATCTTCTTGGACCGTTCCCTATATCAAATGATGGAAATAGGTGGCTTGCCATCACTACGGACTATACAACTCGCTATGCCATTACTAGAGCCCTACCGACCAGCTGCGCTACAGACGTCGCTGATTTCTTGCTTCACGACATTATCTTGCACCATGGTGCACCTTATCAACTTCTCACCGATTGCGGCAGATACTTTCTTGCCAAAGTCATAGACGACCTACTTCAATCATGTGCTACTACTAAACACAAATTTGCTATCGCTTACCATCCTCAAACTAACGGTCTTACCGAACGCCTGAACTGCACATTAACTGACATGCTAGCAATGTATGTTTCCTCCGATCATCGTGACTGGGACATTGCTCTACCATTTGTCACGTTCGTCTACAATTCCTCGCGCCACGGCACAGCTGGCTATTCACCCTTCTATCTCCTCTTCAACCGTGAGCCAACTTTGTCTTTTGAGACTCTCCTTTCGACCACACTTGACTCGCCGAGAGAGTACACTCGGGATGTCATAGCCACAGCGACCCAAGCACGCCGGATTGCCTGCATTTGTCTTTCTGCTTCACAGACACGCCAGAAGTGCCATTACGACCAGTGCCATCACGACGTGGACTATGAACCAGGTACTCTTGTGCTAGTTTGGTATCCAACTCGGCGTGTTGGTCTTTCAGAGAAATTCCTCTCGCGATACTATGGCTCTTACCACATCCTTCGCCAGGTGACCCCTGTCACATATGAAGTGTCTCCGCTGGATGCCACGGTGCCTTCACCTCTCTCTAACATCATCCACATCAGCCGTCTCAAACCTTACTTTTCTCAGAGGAAAAAGCACCTTATTGGTGCTTTTTCCGACGGGGGAGGGGGGGGGATGTCACGGTCGGTAATGTGGGAAGAAGACGCTAATGGTTGCCTTGATACAGCATGACATATCATGTGTGTCATGACATGAATGACGTGACGTGATATTTCTGCCATGACATTAAACCATTAGTGCACAATGTACATTTAAAAGTAGTACCATTTTATTTGTAAATGAATAAAAAAGAAACATAATGCGTTCCTTAGTACGCCATTTTGCTGAGATGATCACATTGTAGTTTCTTGTAAGTTGCACACTGTATCTAATATATTCACTGCCAAACCTGCAGAAGTTCTGGATTTCGTAGCAGGCATTGCTATGGAATATCCACCCAACCAGGGAACCCCGTACACGCCAATACAATCATGGCCACCAACGCAACACCAGCAGCAGCAGATGTAACAGCGTGGCAGTGGTACTGTCGCCGCCTTGGAAGGAAGAAGGCAGTCATCCAACAGCACAGGCTGCGTGCAAGCCGGACGTTGTACTGTTACAAGAAACACTAATGCATCTGACGAGAATTGGCAACTTCGTGCCCCGGAACACCACTCCAGACCTCACATTCCTCAAGAACGACGTACGGGGCACGATCACCTGGAGAAACATGGGGACCGACCTCGGCAGGGACCACACCATCATGGAAATCGGCATACTGGAACACAACGACACCAGCATCAAAACACACAGATGGATAGAATGGGATGCCTTCCGAGATGCTAGACGCCAGAAGAGAGACTGTGACATCGGCTCGTGGATGGCCGAAATCACCTAGAGCGTACGCGACGCGACCAGAGAAATTGAAACGGACGTGGAGATCGACAAAATAGACAGCCTGCTAGCACATCTCATCGAAGCCAAACAGTCGATACTCAATCGCTGGAAGAAACAACGGCTCAACCGCAGACTCAGAAAGAAGGCGGCAGAGCTCAACCGAGCGATCGAGGAGCACTGTTGCGCGCTCTGCAAGCAACAGTAGAACAAGGTCTGCAACGTGGCAGACGGGAAGATGCACAGCGGAAAGACGTGAGAACTTGCCGTGGCACCTGCTCGACGAAACCAAGACCCAAGTCGCACCAAAGGGACAGACTCGCCAAGCTCATAAATCGTGCGGTCTCGGTACACGGTGCCGACGAAGTCACCAGGCGCATTAACGACAAATACCTGCCGACTACACCCACCGAACAACACACGCCGTACGGCGGCCTATCGACATAGAGCGCGACCCTGCACGGCCTCAACAACCAGCCAGCAGCCGGCCAGGACCTTGTCACGAACAAGGCGCTCAAGAACCTCGATGACGGCTCGATTGAGAACCTTGCAAAATACTTCAACAAGTGCTGGAGAGCAGGCGCACTGCCGCAGCAGTGGAAGACAGCCAAGACCATCCTGATCCCTAAGCCGGGGAAGCCGCCGGACACGGACAACCTTTGGCCGATCTCACTCACGTCCTGCGTGGGCAAGGTGCTGGAGCATGTCGTGCTCAACAGGTGGCAAGACTACCTGGAACGAGAAGGGCTGTACCTGGCCACGGTGATTGGCTTCAGACAGCACTTGAGCACGCAGGACACGATGCTGCAGCCCAAATACCAAATCATCGATGATGGCGGCAGCGCCCGCGACAAGGCAATCCTGGGGCTCGACCTGCAGAGCGCCTTCGATAAGGTGAAACACTCGGCAATTCTGTCCCAAGTCTCCAAGCTCAACATGAGCGAAATATCCAACAACTACATTAAGGACTTCCTCACGGACAGGACCGCAAAGCTACAAGCAGGCGACCTACAGACGCAAGAGAAGAAGCTCAGGAGCACCGGCACGCTACAAGCAGGCGACCTACAGACGCAAGAGAAGAAGCTCAGGAGCACCGGCACACCGCAGGGATCGGTTATTTCGCTGATGCTGCTCAGCCTGGTAATGATCGGAGTGGCCGAGAAGCTCGCGGACATTGAAAACGTCAGGCACACTATCTACGCAGATGATATCATGCTGTAGGTGACCGGCGGCAGTGACGCCCACATTGAGGACGCGCTGCAAGCTGCCGTCGACGCGATAGAAGACCAGCTGGAAGGCACCAGACTGAGATGTTCGCCGAGCAAATTGGAGCTTCGTATACTCCCGCCTACCAACAACAGCAGAGGCAAGACCGGACAACGCGAATATGAAAAAATCAGAATCGTAACCAAATCCAGCAAAGCGATCCTCGAGGTCGGCAAAATCAGGATCCTAGGCATGGTCATCGAAAAGCATGGAAGAAATGGCGAAGCCATTGCCTGGCTCACGCAAAAATAGCCAACTTGATTCGACTCTTCAAACGAGTCATTTCCCAGAAGGCTCGCATGAGAGAGGAGAGCCTAATTAGGCTTGTCCAATTTTCATCATCAACCACGTCACGTACGTTGCAGCCTACCACAGATGGCTGCAACATGAATACAACAAAATCAACTAATTATCAGAAGAGCGTACAAGACGGCGCTGGGTCTGTTCAAGTCTATGAGCATGACCCTCTTCTTACAACTCGGGATACACAACACGCTTGAAGAAATAGCTGAAGCGCAACGGGCCTCTCAACTGGAGCGGCTGTCCTCGACCAAAGCCGGGAGGAAGATACTGGACGACCTGGGAATAGGACGCTCGAACGAGGCAGAGATGAAGCTCCCTGTCCCCGAAGAGGTCTGACGCCAGACCAGATTCGACCCCATACTCAAGAACGTGAATCCTGAGTTCAACAAGGGAAGAAGAGCGGTGAGGGCCAAGGCTCTCATCGACCTGCATGCCAATGATGAGCATGCGCGGTACGTGGACGCGGCCGAATACCAACGGAACGTTTTCGCAGTGGTCGTCATAGAGGCGTCAACCGGTGCCACGAGGACAGCAGCAAGCGTGAGAAGTGCCGGAGCGGAACAAGCGGAGGAGGTGGCTATTGCCCTGGCCATCGCCGACGCAGACTGCCACACGGTGCTGAGTGACTTGAGACAGGCGGTGCGAAACTTCGTCAAAGGCCAAATCTACAGGAAGGCTGAGCGTGCACTGCGAGCGGCCAAACTGCAAGACAGAAAAGTAAGAATGAAGTGGTTGCCAGCACATGCGGGCAACGCGTCAGAACAAAATGGGAACCACAAAGAGATGGCACACGCAGCGGCACGAGCGCTAACCAACCGCGCCCCAGTGACAGACCGTCCAATGTGGTTCGGGGCCAAGGAGCGCATGACGGACTACAACAACATCAGATCACGAAGGCCTCCCACCCCCTGCCAACCTGAGGCTGAGTCGAGTGGAGGCGGTACTACTGAGACACCTCCAAACCGGATCGCTACCGAGCCCGGGACTGATGCATCGCATGTACCGAGACATACTCGACCAATAAAGGCAGGGTCTGTCGGAGGGAGACGGCAGATCACACGCACATCTTGTGGGACTGCATCAAAAATCCAGAGGAAACAAGATCAAGAACGATCCCACCGCGGCTCGAGGTCGCCGTGAAGAGCTACGACCAAGACCAACAGCTCTGGGCTGTCCAGCAGGTCCTCGGAGCGCTCAAAAGACAGGGACCCAGCGAGTCGGCAACGACAAGCGGAGACCTGCGCCGAGTAACGGCAACCTCGTAGACGACGTAGGTCCTCGTCGGGGCACACGAGCGCCCAACTGCAGGCACAAAAAAAGTTTGCTCCAATCCAATCCAATGTGCAAGTTTTAGAAAAGAATGGCGTAAAGGATGAATGCAGGAGCACTTTGTGAATACACTGGACCTGTGTGTATACTAGAGGGGCTTGCTTGTTCTTAAAGATGTTTTTTCTAATCTTTATTTCATCAAAATATTTTACAGATTTTACAAAACAGATTAAATATTACATCAACATTACTATTATTCTTCCTGGTACTTTTCTTGCTGCCAACAAAGCTAACGAGGCTCTCGTCTTCTCAGTAAATAATATAGTGAGCAGTGTACAATAAATTTCGATAATTAAAAAACAATTTATATATCATATGAATATTATTTATAAAGACAGTTAACTTATGCCTGATTTAATTACACAAATTGGCAAATAGGTGGGAGGAAACAGAAAACTACAAGGATGATGTATATTCCTCTGGCAAGTGAGATGAGTTCGTAGAGCACACGAGAGAGAGACAATGAGACATTATTCCAGCACCAGAACTCAAACTCAACTGATTCTTTATTTCTCCAGTTTTCAGCCAATTCAGCTCCTGCACCACTCATGGCATTGCCTGACTTCGTCTTCTATCCTAGGGCAATCGCATCGACGTCACTGGTGCTACTTAGCTCCCCCTCTAGAGAGCATCATAATCTGCAAACGATATCAGCATGTTTATGAAACTCGGCGGACTGAAGGGGCCTGAGCACTGACCGGAATGGAGACATTTCAGGCTGAATTGAGGGATGCGACTGTGGGAGTCGCCTCGCAGTAGGCTAGCTTCAGTGAGTCAAGTGCGATGGTGTCAGGTTTCCCATGAATGTCCACGACGTATGTGGACTCGTGTCTCTCCAGTATGGGAAGGGGTCCGAGGTAGTGTTCATGGAGAGCAGGCCGAACAGGTCAATAGCACACAAAGACGTGGGTTGTGTTTGCAAGGTCAGTTGAAACGTAAGGTGTGCATGCTGAAAGTGGACACATCTGTCAGGGTTTTAGATCCCAGAAGAGGTCACGAAGAAGGTGCACATTTTCGTGTGTAGACAGAGCAGCTGAAAGTGCTTGTGGTGAAAAGAAGTCAAAGATGTGCAAGAGTGACGTTAGCGAGTGCACCCTTGATCTTGATCTTGAAGGCGTCAGGAAGATGGAGTGGAGTACCATAGACGAGCTCTGTGCTCGAGCACTTGATGCCCGACTTCAAGGCACACCGGATACCCAGAAGAACCAGTGGTAGACGTTGAATCCATTGCAATGGCGTGCCATGCGCAATCAGTGTTGACTTGAGATGTCGATGAAAGCGTTCCACGAGGCCATTGGTTTGGGGATGGTAGGCGGCCGTGCACAGGAGCTCTTGAAAGAGAGCGGACTCAAATTGTTGTCCTCTGTCAGTAACAATTTTGGTAGGGCATACGAAGCGGGCAACTCGTGTTGTGACAAAAGCTGCCGCGACTGTTGCAGCAGAGCTGTCTTAAAAAGGCGTTGCTTCTGGCCAACAGGTAAACCTGTCGATAGAGGTGAGCAGGCAGCGAAATCCCTGACACTGTCGTAGTGGCCCAATAATGTCAATGTGAACGTCGAAACAATGATCAGATTGGAGAAACTGGTGTGCTGGGGGAACAGGATACCTATGAACTTTTTCATGCACATGCATGAACCCAGTCGTGTACATTGGCGTTCAACTGGGGCCATACGTAGTGCAATGAGATAAGGTGTTGTGTGGCACAAATACCGGGGTCAGCGAGCTGGTGCACTGAGTCGAAAAGCTGCTTGCGCAACGTGCTGGGGACACTGTAGAAGTGTCGCAGATGAGTGTGACACCATCAAAAAAGATATCGTCCAACCGCAGTGCTGTTTTGGATGAACGCAGTTGAAGGAGCTCAGGTTCACTAACCTGATCTGTGGTGAGTGTTTATACATCGAATTGTGCAGAACGTGCAGGTGGTGTCACGGCATTCACACGGCTCAAGGTGTCAAAAGGTACATTCTGTTCGCCGCTGACGTGTCGGATGACGGTGGAGAATTCTGATATAAACAAGGGATGGCGGATTTCTCGAGGCGTATGTGTTGACAACTCTCTGCAAAGACAATCATTAAGGGCTTGTGATCTGTGAAGATGGTAACAGGTCGGCTTTTGACGATATGGCGTAAGTGACAGATGGCGAGGTAAATTCCAAGCAACTCTCGACCAAAGATGCTGTAGCGAGCTTGGGTTGGAGCGAGTTTCTTGGAGAAAAAGGCAAGGGGTTGCCATAAATTGGCTGTGCTGGACGCGTTCGTCATGAGGGCCAGTGATGCCGTAGGGTTAGGATGTGCAAGAGTGACGTTAGCGAGTGCACCCTTGATCTTGAAGGAGTCTTCAGCAGCAGCATCCCAATGCAGCAAGGACGTCTTGTTCTTGTTGGTAAGGAGGCAATCCAGAGGTGCTACTATCGCAGCACAGTTCCTGATAAATCGGCGGTAAAAATTAAGCATGCCGAGGAACTGCCACAGCTTCGTGATCGTTGTGGGCTTGGGGAAGCTCTCTACTGCTTCAATTTTTTATGAATGTGGGTACAGTCGCCGACCGATTTTCCGGACTCCAAAAATTCGGACATGCCCGATTATTCGCAACTTTCACGTACGGTGGCACCGTCATGCGGCGGCGGCCGGAAATAATCGAAAGATTATACTCGCCGCTGGCTGCCGCCCGTTCGTGTAGCGTATTGGTGTTGTCTACCCTTTTCCTTCGCTTTGGTTGATGTTTTAACGCGTTCAAAGCTCCCGTGGGATCCTGAAGGGCACTTAACATGCTCAGAATGAGCAAACATAGAAGTAACCGTATTTGCTGTGTGCCGCAATGGGTGCCGAGCGGTAGTTATGCGGTAGGTGATGTGAGCCTTCACTCATTCCCACCGGCTGCGTCCATGAGGAAGAAATTGATTATTAAGCTGCGGATCGGCAAAGCTTTCACAGAAGCGATGAGAAGGTTTGCAGTGCGCACTTCATGGCGGAGGACTTTTTTTTGGGGGGATACGACAGATGAGTGACGATTCTGAGCACTTGAAATCGCGAATAGACGCACGTCCATAAGGACGCAGGCATAGCACTATATTATGTGCAGGGAAAGAAATAACGCGCAATTTCAGCTCAAATGCGTTGTCAGATGATTGATGCTTGCGTTCTTGCCACTCATGCCTTTGCGGCTACGTTGGAGCGCAAACATGCTCCGTGAAGCCTTGTACCTGCTTCAAAATTTCTCGTTCTCGTTCATGCATTCGTGCTCTGCAACGCCGGCTTGACATTTCACCATTTTCGAACAGAGAGACGAGTTTCTCATTTGTGCATTGAAGCAAAGTGACGCAGGCGTAGAGGAACCGGGAATTCGTACCTCGTCTGCCACTTCGATGCGTGGTTGCAACGTGTGCACAGGCGCGCATGACTGCACTCGTAAAGTAACAAATCCTAGTCCAACTAACGTTAAACTACTGTGCAGTGTTTGCGTAGCGAACCCTCAGCTGATCTGCGTGTATATTATTTTATAAAGATAACTGGAAGAATGAAGCGAGCATTACCGCGGACCAGTAAACATCGGCAATGTATCGCTTGATCTGTCTATAGGCAAGACGCGGTAGGACTCACGCAGGCTGTAAAACTACCGCAAGACTGTAGCTTGCACAGCACGCATAAAGCACAATAACTGAATTACAAGGGCTAACAGTTATCGTATTAGCTCGCAAAAGCGGTCAGATATGGTTGTTTGTTTATTTCTCGAGTTCTACATCCAGCTTTGTGAACACAGGCAGGGATAACTAGACAAGAAATTTTCGCACACAAAACGCTGCTTTAGGGCTGCTTTTCACGCCGTCGATGTAAAGGACTTCGGCCGCGCAACACCAGGAAGGTTTTTGTTCTCGACACGGTGGCTTATTCAAGTGGTCTAAGTAACAACTTGCACAGAGCACCACACCGTATAAAAGCTCATGGTACCCGTTCAACGAGGTAAAATTAATAGAATAGCAAATGGAAAGCACGGTCACTTCTCCTAATAACACCGTCGCGGTAAAACTGAAACCACAGCTCGTGTAGTTTGCTTCGAAGCCGCGAAGTTTGTATGCAAAGGCATTGAACAGTCACGGACGTCGACGTGCATGCTTTTATGCCGCAGCACACAAGATGACCACCAGCGTTTAGGACTTCCTCGCCTTCAAGCAGGCTTCGAATCCTGTGTTTTGCTCGCCCAATGTGAGCCATTATAACGATAGCGGGCGTGTAAATTGAAGATACATTTCAACATGACGACGCGAAACAACATGTCACTGAGCAAGACGACCGCAGCACTGCACCGACTGCTCTAGTTATAGTGTACTAGAATAATGTCCTAGTGACGCGACCGGGAAGGAGCGCACATGCCCGTTTCCGTTGACTCCACCAGGTGTCGCCACTGCGACCTTTTCTAGCTGACCTGCTGCTCTCATAATCGCTACTTTTGAGGCGGTCCGCGTTTCTAAGCGTTTCTTACGGACATGATTCTTCCATTATGACAGACAAGGATTGTATTTAACAAAGTATTGTGTAAAGGAAGTTTTTGAAGGCCACATCGATACTGTAGCATTGACAATTTCATCTGCTAGCGAAGCCTGGCGCTTTGATTACGCTCAGAATTATTCAAGTGACCCTCCCCCCTTTACTGCATGCTTAATAATTAGATTGTAGTGTGCTTTGTGCATTAAACCCCGGAATTTATTTTTGACTATACAATTGCGGGGGGGGGGGGGGGGGCACATACAAACTACAATGTTTCCCGAAATTTGAGCTCCTAAGAAATGCGCCGTCCGCCACATCTTGAGCAGATACTGTCAGAGCGACTCTTGAAGAAAGCCAGGTTAGTGCTTTTTCTTTTTTTATTCAAAATGCAAATGGCACAGCTATAAGGGAACCCTAAAGTGCACCTTCCCTAGACACCGAGCATCTAATCACAGTGTAACTATTACTGTTAAAACATAACCAAAAACACCTTATAGCATGGAGTTCTAGGTATATCGACTGAGCTAAATATATTTCGATGCCTGGCGTCTTCTTTCATTACACTTATTCATGTTCTTTGTGAAGAAATGTAGTCTGGCAGTGAGTTCTGCTGTCATAGATTTGCAGTGATCAGGGCAGCCAAGCTGATACTGCCGCCTTGCTTTAACAACATCTAAAACATCTAAAACACTGTCTACGTGCAACTTAAGAAGACTAAAACAAGTTGTGAAGTCTTTCTCCAAGTTGACCACAAACTGGTACAGAGGGGAGGCAGGATATAACAAACCACCGTTAATGTCTTTCATATGGGTAAATTCTGCAAGCCTCAAATTTCCTGCTGCCTCTTTGGTGATCAGTAGCAAGTTCAGGCAGGCTTCGCAGCCTGTCCATAGAGCCTGTCTTTAAAACGAACAATGCCGCTTTCAGAGCACCCGGATTACCACTGTGGCAGCCCGGAGCGTAGCAATGGGAGTCTGTCTTTCTTTTGGGCATCGTGCCTTCTGTGTACATGCAGAGGGACGCCTTCTTTTTCAAAACATCCACTGTTTTCAACCAGAATGACCACGTTGAACGTAACACGGCTCGAAAAACACACGGAGCAAACAGCTGCAGAGCGTGTCTCAGCCAGCCCGACCGGGCACCGGTAGCTAGAAAAAGGCGCAGCAGAGCCACCGGCGGCGGCTACTGGCGTTTGCTTCAACCGGCCCATTGCCTCTCCCTCTTGCTTGCGCCACTAGGACATTATTCTAGTACACTATAGCTCTAGTTCTTAATCTCTCGGACAGCCATGTTGGATTTAAGGTGGTGCCCCCTATAGGTCGTGAAAGAAAGCTTCGCGGTACCGCCATTCTCCCCATAGACCATAATGTATAACAACTGCCGAAAGTTTGGACACCTTGCAACCTCTCGTCTAATTTTTCGGACGCTCCTTGAGCCAACTCGATCGAGGGTACCATGCACCGAGTCTGACCGGCGCATAGTTCCATAGAGTTTCTCACTATAACACCTAGAGGGTAATCTGGCGCCACCGTCTATGAGAGTTTCTTAAGGGGGCACCGTGCCGTCATGGGAATGACGGTATACGTGTCTGCGAGGCTCGTGTTGGCTGGTGTTGTAAGAGGCTTCATCTAAAACGTGGATATGGCTACGCAAATAATGCGTTCTCAAAGTAAAATCTTCATAAAATGTTTCCATTCACGCATATTACACCTTTACTCACCCGCGATGCATGACCAAGCGAAGAAAAGCAAGAACAGACGACCAACTGTTTCAAAGCGGAGCGCGAACCTTGTCGTCTGCCCTCCAACTTTAGCGGCCCGCTGATACTTTTTACGTAACATGTAGTCGTACACACAATAACAAGCTCTCATAGTTAAACAAAACATGTTTTCGCGTAATAATAAAGCTAAAACAGCTTTTTACATGCTGTTCTAGTAGAAAATGAATCATTGTGACAGACGGAACGGTACTTGCCAAGCGCGTCTTCAAGGTGTCCCGTCTCTATGAGAACGATGCCAATCCGAATCCACAATATACCAGCATTCCCGTGCATACCACAGCGCAGCAGCGCCAGATTTCCCTCTAGGTAATGTAGTGAGAAACTCTATGCATAGTTCGACTTGCTGAACGCCATTTTTGTTTTGAACGGAGCTTCCTTGCTGCCCCAAGAAGTGGCGCAATTTCTTTCTCTATGGTGGCTCGTGAGAGAGTACTGAGAGAAACAAAAAGCGAGCTTTCTGAGAATGTTGCAGAGCGCAATTTGGTAGTGGTAGCGGCGGGGCTAAATGATGTGTTGAATGGTGAAGCTGCAAAAGTAGTGGAAAGATTAGCGGAGGGAGTTGACGATTTAAGGGCGATAGCACAGCAAGTCCAGATCGTGGTATGCACAGTGCCGGAGGTGCAAGGAAGGAACGGAGCAATTGCCAAGGACGTTGTGGCTGTAAATTGTGAAATAAGAAAGCTAAGCCAGGAGAAAGGATTTGAAGTGGCAGACATAAACAGAGAAGTGCATAGAGCAGGCTTTGGCGGAGGCTTTACACGAGATGGCATCCACTTTAATGGAAGTGATCATAAGCGTATTAGTCTACAGTTGGGAGCCCTACTCAAAAGAGAGAGGCAGGGAAGCCAAAAAGAGTACGCAAAATTAAATGACGCGCAAATAGTGCAAATAGCGGCTGGCATAGAGGAAGCAATAAAGAAACATCCCATGGAAAGGTGGGATTATAATCAGTTAGAACTACTCATTAGTACAAAAATAAAAGAGGTAAAAGGAGTAAACCGCTGGAGAGGAAAGGGGAAGCCACGAAGTTGGTGGAATAAGGAAATTAGAGAGGCCATCGAACAACGACGGGGGGCATCTCGGGAACACAGAGAAGCAAAGAGGGCGCAGTTATCTGAAGAGGAAATAGGCCAAAAATGGGAATATTATCGACAAAAGAAACAACAAGTGCAGGTCCTCGTCCAGGCTAAAATAAAGCAGTCCTCTGATCGCTGGCTGGCTGAAGTTCGCGATGCAACTAAAGGGGGGTCAAGAAAATTCTGGAATCATATAAGCTGGCTGGGTAAAGCTAATCACAGAAAAGAGGAACAGATTCACGATGCCGAAGGAAATTGTTTAGAGGGAGATGACGCTGTGAACTACATTGGTTCAGTTATAGCAGAGTCATTTAGGAAAGACGATAGGGTAATCGCCCCAAGTGAGGGAGCAACACAGAATAGCATAATAGAAAACAGCTTAGAATTGACCAATCTTAACTGGAAAAAGGCGGAAGCAAATGTTCCAAAATGCACGTCCGCGGGGATAGACGAAATTCCAATCAAGTTAATTAATGAACTTGGCCCAAGAAGCAAGGAAACGCTGATAAAAGCATTGGAGGCAGTCATAACAAATAAGCAAATTCCGCACAGTTGGAAACAGAGTAAAATGAATTTGATTTATAAAGGGAAAGGTGATAAGAAGAACATAAAATCTTTCCGACCAATTACGATAACATCAGTTATATATAGGCTGGCGATGCAGGCGGTGAAATTAAAAATGCAGTCATGGGTAGAAAGTAATAGAATATTTGGAGAACTTCAGAACGGGTTCAGAAGTGGTAGGCGCATAGATGATAGCCTGTTTGTGCTTACCCAGTGCATAGAAATAGCTAAGGCGGAAAATAGACCTCTGTATTTAGCCTTCCTGGACATAAGTGGTGCATACGACAATGTGAACAGGGAACTCCTGTGGAACATATTAAAAGCTGAAGGTATCGGTAATGAGGTAATTGATTTTCTACAGGAACTATATCGAGAAAATAATGTTGAAATAACATGGGAAGGAATCAAGAGTACGACAACTGTCGAGGTTCACAAAGGATTAAGGCAAGGTTGTCCTCTATCACCGCTGCTGTTCATGCGTTATATGATAAGCATGGAAAGAAGGTTACAACGAAGCAATCTAGGGTATAATCTGTCATACGGATTAGGCGAAAAGGTTGTGGAGCAACGACTACCGGGTTTAATGTATGCGGACGATATTGTACTGTTAGCAGATAGCCAGGAAGATTTGCAAACTCTGGTTAATTACTGTGGGGACGAAGGAGACAGTTTAGGTTTCAGTTTTAGTGCAGCTAAGTCCGGTGGGATGTTTTTCAACGATACAACTGATCAGGAGCTTACAATACAAGGCCACGAAATACCCCGAGTGGCCGAATACAAGTATCTCGGGGTATGGATAAACAAAGGGCAGATGTACACGGAAAAGCACGAATAGTCTCTAATAGCAAAAGGGCGAAGAGATGCCGGGATAATGAAACATAAGGCATTGTGGGGTTACAACAGGTATGAGGTACTGAGAGGCATTTGGAAGGGAGTCTTTGGTGCCGGGGCTTACTTTCGGGAATGCGGTCCTGTGTTTAAGGGCAGAGGTTCAGTCGAGACTAGAAGTAAATCAGAGAGCTGTGGGAAGGTTAGCACTAGGTGCCCACGGGAAAACCACAAACGAAGCAGTACAGGGAGATATGGGCTGGGCATCATTCGAAGCACGGGAAGCTCAGAGTAAAATCCTATACGAAAAACGTCTGAGGAAATTGGATGATAACAGGTGGGCAGCTAAGGTGTTTAAATACCTATACAGAAAGAGCGTTGACTCACAATGGCGGAAAAGAACTAGGAAGCTAACCAGTAAGTATGCGAGACACGAGGACGAAAAAGGACAGAGCATTAAACGACAGGTTAAAAATGCGGAAGGTAAAAATTGGATAAATTCAATGGAAAAGAAGCATAGTGTAGAACTATATCGATACTGGAAACAGCAGATCAGGAAGGAAGCGTTTTATGATAACTCAAGAGGCAGTGCCCTACTCTTTGAAGCTAGATCAGGATGTCTTAGAACGCGGAGCTATAAAAAGAAATTTAACGAAGAAGAAGACACATGTACTG
Source organism: Dermacentor variabilis (assembly GCF_050947875.1). Classification (NCBI taxonomy): domain Eukaryota; kingdom Metazoa; phylum Arthropoda; class Arachnida; order Ixodida; family Ixodidae; genus Dermacentor; species Dermacentor variabilis. The sequence goes on along the minus strand of NC_134571.1, from coordinate 4,961,748 downwards.
TGTGTGGTAAATATGTAGAAACGATGGAACACCTCATACTAGAATGTGATGGTATCAATCCCGATGTCGATGCGGCCACAGTCACCCTTCCTGAGGCCCTAGGGTTCAGAGATGATAGTCATGTAAATAAATATGCGGTGGAAATTAGCAAAAGGCGATTGGAGGATTGGTGGCTCAAAAGCAGAGAGGTGACATAAGGTTAAAAAGGTAGGAAGACGTATTTAAAGAAAATCGAGAAATTCAATAACACACAACACAGATAAAAATAAAAGGCAAAATAAAAATCTGAGCATGGTGGCAACTGCCATCGCCCCGTTTCAAAGGGGACGCTCCTACCTTCCATCCATCCATCCGGTAGCGCTACTGGAAATCATCGTTTCTGCCTGGTTCGATAGAGTGGCCGTACAGCAGTTCCGGTTTCAGCTTAGTAAGCCATGTCAAGACAATCCAGCAGCTGATTTGTTTCTTTCGCGCACGCCGCTGCGTGCAGGCCACGTTTTTCGTTTGTGCGACTGGTGTCGGCACGGTGGTGTCTGCTTTGTGTGCTGTGTCGAGGTTTCGGTGATCCAACGCGGCGTACGGAAACATCGCGTCAAGTGTCTAATGGCACCGACAGTGCCCGCGCAGACTGCGCTGGGGAATGCCGGCAAGCGGGTGCCGGGAGGCCTAAGATTTGTCGCCTTTCGATGTGCTCCCGAAAATGTTCTGCCGAGACCTGCGCAGTGGTTGCATTGCAATTCCGGACACCGTCTCATTTGACAGTTTCACAGGTGCTGACACTGTTGTACTGACATGCGCAGATCTCGACGACGGCGATATCATTCGTCAGGTTTCTGCTGCACCGCCGGACGATGACTCCGAGTCGGAAGATGACGCACCATGTGCTACGCTGCCGTCGCATGCGGAGCGTGCACAAGCAGTGACTGTGCTTCCACAAACCTCTCCGAGATTCAGGCTTATCTGATTGCGCGTAAACGGAACAGCGTGCAACGGCACACTAACGATTTCTTCAAGCCTACTGCCGAGCCCGAATAAGTGCGTGGAAATAAAGGATTTCATTTTTTTTTTCTTAATCTGCTTTTTCGGACACCTGTTTATTCGGACATTTCCGCAGTCCCCGTGAGGTCCGAATAAACGGTCGGCGACTGTATACGCCATTGGCATAGAGGTAATATCCTAGAAACTCCAAGTTGTCAACACCAAACTCACTTTTGGAGACTTTGATGATGATGCCGTGTTCAGGTAGTCGTTGGAGCAAAAGTCGTAGAGGTTGTAAATGCTCTGATGTATTTGCTTGCTACCAACAAGTCGTCGACATAGGCAAAAACGAAGGGTAGTCCACATGTTACTGTGTCAATAAAATGTTGGAATGACTGGGCGGCGTTCCCGAGACCAAATGGCATTAGCAGAAACTCGAAGAGTCGAATCGGCGTTGTAATGGCCGTCTTAGGTATGTCTTGCTCAGCCACAGGAATTTGGTGGTAGGCACGGGCAAGATCAATCTTTGAAAAGGTGTTGGCGCCGTGCAGAGCGACGGTGAAAGCTTGAATGTTGGGCAAAGGATACTGATTCTGTAATCTCCACATGGCCTCCAGTCACCCGATTTCCTAGGCACCATGTGGAGTGCAGCTGCCCAGTTACTGGTGGACGGTGAAATAATGCCCAATTCCAACATGTGCGCAAACGCTGCACATGCAACTTTGAGCTTGTCCGGAGCAAGTCGACGTGGCCGGAAGAATGCAAGAGGTCTGGAAGCGACAATGTGGTGTCGGACGTCATGGCAGACAGGTTTTTCCCAGTTGGGTGGTGCGGTAAGTTTGGAAAATTTTGATAACAAAGCCGCGGAGGGTCCATTGGAAACCGTAACACAAGAGAGCGCAATCCGTGGTTTCTGGCACAGCAATGCCTTGCACAGAGAGATAGGTGGTTGTGTCCAGGAGACGTTGTCGTATGACATCTACGATGAGGCCATGGTGGGTGAGGAAATCGGCCCCGATAATAGCAGAACTGATGTCGGCAACCATGAACAACCATTGGAATGCTCTTCACAGGTCCAGATTAAGTTTGAGCAAGCGTTATTGAAATAGCGGAATGCGAGTGCCATTCACGGCTTGCAATTACAGAATGGGAGCAGCTGTGTGATCCGCTCATGTAACAGGTAGATTGCTGGCCTGTGCATCTATGTTGATCAGGGAGCCCAGTGACCCTAATGATGACGTAGAAGAGGCAACATGGGGTGGGGCCTTGACCGCTCATTGCCGTTAGCGGTAGGCCGGACGGTTTCCCGACTAAGTGGAAAGAAAAAGGCAGCGATGTGCTTCCGCATCAAAACGGGGGTGATGCCAGTAGATGGCTGTCTGATCTGCTGCACTGTAGTGCTAGCGCCCGCTGGATGGACTGCGTTGATGAGATTGAGATCGGTGATGACGACTGGAACGAGGAGAAACATACCTACGAGTGGTCGCAACCAGGAGCTCGGCCAGTCTATCGCACAGCTCAGTGACAAGGAATGTTGTCGGTGCTATCTATGGCCGGTTTAGAGGTGAACGCGCAGTGTGCGACGGTGACGCGGCATCACAGCTGTAGCCAGTGGAAGTGGATTGGCAACTTCCATCACCTTGTCGGCCAATGCAGTGAGCTCTGACAGACCTAGGGTTTAAGCAGTGGCCAGCACCATCTGGACTTGGGTGGGCAAGCGCTGAAGAAACAGTTCACGTACGAGAGCTTTGTTTGTGGTGGAAGCGCGTGGGCCGAGAAGGTGAAGCATTTGGTGCAGTATGTAACTGGCTTGGGCGTTGATTGCCCAGCTGTTCGAATGAGAGTAGCTGTTGTATTTGTGAGCATTCTGGCATAGCTGTACGATCCAGTATAGCGGCCCTGATTGCATCACAAGGCGACACTGGGAGTGTGTGTACGAACGAAATAAGAAGGTCGGCAATCTTGTCGATGACAACCGCTGGAAGTGCGTCGACTACAAGGAGGTACTTGCGGGTCTGTTACATGATCCGTGAGAGACTGAAACGGGCCTCTGCTTGGATGAATCACGGCATCGGGTTTCGCTCACAAAATTCTGGCAGGCAGATGACGTTCATGACAACTGCAGCAGTTGAAGTGGGCTCAGTGGCTTCTGGGCTGGTCGACTCTTGCTGGCGTTCGTCATTGGTGTTCGACATGGCTCCACTTCCTTTTTGTTTGGCACGTTTTATTAGGCAGAAGCTTCGCGTTGATCTAGACGTCCGCTCTCAACATTTGTAGAGCACAAGCCAGAGAGTCAACCAGACGTTATTCCAGCACCAGAGCTCAACCTCAACTGATCTTTTGCTCTTCGGTTCCCAACCAATTCAGCTCCCGCGCCGCTCGTGGCATCGCCTGAGCTTATCTCCTATCCTAGGGCGACTGCGTTGATGTAGCTGGTGCTACAAGTTATGCAATAAAAGTAGGGGAACCAGACGTACACCCCAGCCCTTGAAAGGTCTGAAAATTCTAACGAACATGTCACTGAGTGAATCATACAACAGGATGGTACTGAAAGAGCCAACTGTCATGGGAGGAGATGCCACCGGTCTGTTACATGTTACAACTACCACTGAACCAAATACCGAATGCCCGCATCTAGCGTAAAATATCACGTCTTGATCTGTGTCAATAATATATTTGCATTGAGTGCGCCTCTGACAGCAACACCAAAGCCCTTCCCCATTACTTGATTAAGTCACGTGACACACCTGAACAGTAGAACACCTGTTGGAACCAACAGTTTCGCTGGTGGAACATCCTAACAGCAAAATAGTGGAACTCCTTCCAGAGGCATAAGCAGGGGCCCTATAACGTAAAACTATTCCAATATGTTCCTGACGTCAAATTTGCGTAACCAGTGACGCAAGCACCAGGCAGTCACCCGCAGGGTTCTCTGAACAGACCAATCAAACGGTCTCCTTGTTCATAGGAGGTCACTTTTGTTTGCTTGAAGAATGAATAACATTGCCTACACTGAGCGGCTTGACTTATCTAATTGGCTGACAAGAGGCGAGGAGCACGCTCAAGTGGAGAGGAATTCGATAGGGTCGAGCCAGTGCACTAAAAGTCGATAACTGGATGAAGACGATGGTGCCGGCGTCTGCGATTGGTCCACTTTCCCTCACTTAGCATGCGGTGGCTGGTCGAAAATTGCGGTGGCATGCAACGGAAGCTTAAGAATGATGGTAAAACGGATCCTCAGCAAAGAAGAGGTGGCAGAATGAGGTTGTAAAAGTGCCGAAAGTGCTCAAAAATGTTACACGGCCACGCAAGAAGTCTTATTATGCACAAATAAACCCATGCTCTCCGGCAGGTGCGAGTAGCCAGCGCCTCAGCGGTCGGCGGCAGCCATCTTTTATTCCTTTCGGAATGGGGCAGCCTGCGACTATACAGAAGAAAATTCAGTTTTGTTCGGCATATTGATGCATCTTTATTGTGTACACATCATTTTGATGCGGCGAGTTTTCACAGTTTTGTGGCGCTGCGTGACAGGCAGGTGAAGTGGGTGCAGCCCGAAAACTTTTGACCAATAGCCGGGGACTAATGGCAAAAAGGCATCGAATCAGAAATAACTATTTTTCCTTTCTCGGTCAAATCATGCATAATCAGTGTGTACACGTCATATCAGATGGGTAGCAATCGCGGTTTTCGTGACGTCGCGTGACAGACAGGTGAAGTGGGGGTGGTCCAAAAATGTTTTTGACCAATCGCGGAGGGCTGATTACAGAATTGGAATAGAAAAGTTTGGAATAGTTTTACGTTATAGCGCCCCAGGATTCAATTTCAGGATCTTGTGTTACGGAGACAAGTTCCCTAGTAGGGCAAGACTACTGAGCGTTTATAGCACCATTATTAATAGCCCCCGAAGCCATACTTCAGTATATGTGCTTACATTTGTTAAGAAACTGGCGAGATTCATTTTTTTTCCTCTTGAAAGTCTCCAAATCCACGTATTGGCGATGAGCCCCAAGCTTGTTAAGATGACATTGTGAGCAGTGTCTCCACCCTGCAAACCTGTTTGGCATTGAGGCACCCCATTGGGGCATCCAAGCTGTGCCAGCCTGCTAGCGAGTGGCTGGTCTGGCTTTGTGCCAACATTATTACAGAAGCCTCCATCTCGCTCGACTCAGTGTCTCCAGCAGAACCTTTGAAGATCAAATTATTAATTTCCATATAAGCTTTGTTTCTCCTACAATACTCTCCATGACTGATCTCACAAAAATCTGTTGTGTGCATGTCTAGCACAGTGAAAATGGTCTCAATTTCAATGACCACATTACTAGGAGCCTGCAATGGCAGTTTTAAAGAACAACCTGGCACAACTTACCGTAGTGACAAAGTCCAGTCCCACTGTGAGTGACTTTACAGCTTTGGCTGAGTCCCCGGACTTTTCATAGCAGACACAGCGACACATCCAGTAGTCTGCGTAATCCATCACACTGGGCACTTGTTCTTCGAGCTGGTTGAGCCATGTCTCTACATCCTCTGGCGGATTTGACTGAAGAAGCAAGGAGGTGCACTATCAGTGCCATGGCATCGAAGAGGTGATTAAGCAATCTTTCAAACTTGAAACTGCAATGCCTTTCCTGCTGCCATCTCGGACAAATCTGCCAGTGAGAGGAACAACACAGTAATAACATACCTTAACCTCTTCTAGCCAGTTGTCATGATTTCGTGGCATACCGAATAAACAGGATGCCAGGGTGTCTACTAAGTTGACATTTGCAATATTCCCTGAGTGACACAGGAATTTGTTCTATGTTAACATGGGCTGACAACATGTCGCCCAATGCTGTCACTCTGTAAGCATGTCAAAAAATAAAAAAAGTGACTTATTCCAGTTTGAATAGTAAGGAGTAGTGTTGATTTAATTCAAGAGGAAAACAGATGGGCAGGGTTAATAAAATGCACAGTGAATAAAATATTTTAGAAGAAAATGGTAACACCCATTGCAAATCAAGTTGAACATTCCAAATACAAATAAAATGGGGCCACAGTGGCCACATTTCGATGGGGAAGAAATGCGAAAACACCCGTGTACTTAGATTTAGATGCACGTTAAAGAACCTCCGGTGGTCGAAATTTCCAGAGCCCTCCACTACGGCGTGCCTCGCAATCAGAAGGTGTTTTGGCACGTAAAAGCTAATAATTCAAGTTCAAACAAATAAAATGGAGATGCATACAGAAGCAAATATATTCAAATATGAGTTATTTCTATCAAGTGATAGCAAGCAAGCTGATTGGTATGAGGTGCAAACTGTCATATGTGAGATTCTCAGCAGCTGGAAAGTCAAACTCAAGGGTCCTGACGTAGTTTCAGCCCGCACAGAATGCCTCAGTGCTGCGTTTCACTGCTTTAAAGGTTTTATTTTGGTTTGGATAAGAGTCATCTGCATCTCGGTATCAGCCAATAGATTGTTTTTGGAGCTTAAACTCCTTCAAAGAAGCGGCGGTATGCTTCTTTTCCCGTTCACTCCTCAATGCCTCGGCCCTTTATGTTCTCATCCTCCTTTCGTCACGCATTCGCCCCTACGGACCGTTTAAGGCATCCTCTTGGTCAGTTGCACAGTCAACATACGATTTTTCGGACTCCCTAGGGGCCGCGAGAACGTCCGAAAGAATGGATGCATGTCAAAGGGCTCAAATCACCACAGGCATGTCTGAAAACTCTCTGAGGGCCTACCTGTACACTTATTAGGCATATTGGTGCTCATACTGTGACAGGAGACGGCGGGTGCACGCGTGTACAGTTAAGAAATACATACCGTGTCCCGTGACAATTGCCCCTACCCACGCTTGCTAAGCTTCACCACAATACGTTGTTTATGCTTCACTGCGCAACATTGTGTATTATGGCACAGCTGACTTTCGAGAACCGGCATTACGCAACGCGTCGCGCTTTCCGAGCTTCCAAGCCAATCGCAAGGATTACAAAGGCGGAGTCTAATTCCTTCATTGAAAAAGATTACTGCTGTTGCAATGAGAATAATCCTGGTCCCCTTGTTGGCAAACGCAGCCGTCAACAGGAAGCTCATTGCTGCAAGAAGCAACGGGATCGATATCTGCGTTCGCTTTTGAAACTTTTCAGATACAAAAAATTACCGACGATTACGTTACTTCCTAATGCGAAATTTGAGCGCAGCAAATAAGCTGTTTCACCTTTTGGATAGATTGAGGCAAAGAAATCGAGCAACACATGTATGCGCTATCACAGAATTTTTTTTTTTATTTTTCACACGTATTCCTTTAACAAAGACTCCACTAACAGTTCTTGACAGTCATGAAGGAAGCTTTGTGGTCGGAGAAATAGACTGATATATGTTCGACTTGGTACACCAATGCTTGATTCTCAAAGACGAGATGTATACAAGTGCCTCGCGAGGTTGTCACAGCCGTGGGGGAAGCAGAGGCTAAGCGCCGCCGCCGAGAAGACCCTGCCGTTCGCGCCGCCGAAGCGGAGGCTCATCGCCGCCGTCGAGAGCAACCAGCAGTAAGCGAGGCTGAAGCAGAAGCTCATCGCTGCCGCCGAGAAGACCCTGCAGTTCGCGCCGCCGAAGCGGAGGCTCAGCGCCGCCGTCGAGAGCAACCAGCAGTAAGCGGAAGCGGAGGGGGGCGGCGTGTACACCCAGCGGCAAACGATGGGGGCAGAAGCGCGCGCAGCAAGCGGACAACACGATAAAGGGAGGAGGGAAGAGATAGCAGCGACTGACTGATGCCGCTGACGGCGATAGTGAGTCAACCCCAGCTATCCGCCACACAAGAACAGGGGGGGGGGGGGGAGACCCTTTCCTCCTCTTTCTGCATGGCGGCGACGGTGTTCTATGCAGTCACGTTATCTTGACTCTCTAGCGGCGTCAGCGGCATCCAGCGGTATCAGTCGGTCGCTGCTAGCGCTGGGGGGATGAAAGGGGGGCGGAGCTGGTTACGAGGCCGACGACGACGCGAAACCCAGGAACGGACGCCAAAGAGCTGCGCTCTAAAACACGGCACCGCACGGCAAGAAGTTTAGTAGCGAATGTCGAAGCAGCTAGGCCTGGCGTTTCCACGGGGGTGTCTGCAACTTCCAGTGGATCTGCGTGCGAAAACGCCGGTTTGAGGCGACGAGATAATCAATATGGCGGCGGTGGTGGCTTTGATTAATGCCGTTTCGGACCTGCGCTCATGGAAAAATGTACGTAAAATCGGACGGCGAAGTTCTCCTGTGTCCAAAATTTCAGACGCTGACTCTATGGGCTACGTGGTGTTGCCGCGAAGCCGTCCGAAAAATCTGTCGTTGAGTGTACACTGCAAACTCCTCGAGCCGACGACACGGCGTCAAAGGCGATTCGTTACGATTCCTCTCCGTTATTCGAGCCAGCATTGGCGCGACTTTCGCTCCCTTTCAATAAAATTACAGCTAATTTTTCCTGATTCAAGAACAAATTTCCCGAGTTTACCCCGAGTTTTTCCAAACTATTCAAAATCCCTGAGAATTCCCGGTTTTCCCCACTAGTAGACACCCTGGATGCTTTGACATCATCTTTTGTCAACCAGGGGGAGAAAAAGCTGCATTGTGTCGCCCCCATCTCCGACTTGGAAAACAACATGTTGCACATGTTGCTTCCACTGAGGGTGAAGACTTCATGAAACCCATGTGGCTGCATCCAATCGGGTGCATAAAATGATGTCGCCATCTCTGCAATAAGCAGCCAGACAGATAACTGCCAAGTCTGAGTTTGTTCAGTGTGAAAACGTGAACTTGAAGTCACTGTTTTGTGCATGATTCAGTTTTCTTTAAACAAGTCTACAAATCCCACCTGAGTTAGCAGACAGTGCGAGAATAATTTTGGATGTTCTTACCTCACAACCAAGTATTTTTAACTGTAATTCGGATATTTGTTTGGGGGCAATAAATTCAGGCTATTAGGCGTTAAGACAGGAAAAAAAGCAAACACACTTCTTTTTAAAAAAGAAGGGGGGGGGGGGGGACACTTGTAGATTTGGATTCTTTTGGACTGCTCAACTAATAAAGAAGCTTTTCACCAAGTTTGGTTGCTATACGTACTGTATAAAAGATTGAAATCATTTTTTCATGTGACGGTGACGTGCGCTTGCTCCTGAAATTGCTTGTGAATGCTGTTGTCACATCAGGCCGCAAAGTGACAGAAACTGGACAAACAATCAATGCCCTTTGTGTTTTCTTGCCATAAGAGAACAAACAAGGCTGCACCATATTGTGCAGAAAAAGTGCCAGAGAAAACTAATAGTTTTAGCTGTGATGAATTGGGATTGACTCACAAACTGAAACAGAAACCGTGTGTTGAAAAGACAACGAAAAAGGCATATTTTCAATAACAGCAAGTCTGGATTGACTGGCCAACCGATAAAGATTGGTAAATTAGAATAGAATTACAATAAGTGAATAATAGGATTTACAATTGGCACTAAGTCTTGGTTGCAATTTCTCAAGGTGCTGTGAACATGTGCTGAATTTCCTTAGGGACACTGCACATCATTTCACTTTCTATCATCTGGAGCAGCATGCCAGGCAAACCTCTCCAAGATTTATTAAAGAGCTTCTCTGAATTTCTGCTGACTCAACGTCACAGCAAAAATGTTTTACACGAGCAAAATTTTAAATCAGACTTCGCTGGAGCTGAAATTTATGTTAGTTCGTTATTCATGATCATCAAATTCCAGTGCGTAAAAAACGAGACAAACTTAGAAGGGACACACACGGCACTGGGTATGTCTCTTCTACATTCGCCCCTTGTTTTTCATGTATTGCTATTTGACCATCTTAAAATCTAACTGCAGATTTAAACATGTCCCAATGTAAGATCAGTGGCTGTCACCATTTCAAGAGCACTGGAGATGCATAACACACAGTCCCCAATAGCATAGTAAATAACTTTTTTTGGTGCTGGAGTTGCATAAGGATAGTTTTGTGGCGTCAAAGTCCAGCTTCCAAAGGACTCAAACATGCCCACAGGGCATGTTTAACCCGGGTTACTCACTGTCACCAGCACAATGTGTTCACAGTCACTGCTCATCATAAGACCACCATGCGCACTCAGCTCTTTGCTTCCCACCCATTGATCCAACTTTTCGTCCTATTTAAAATAATGACAATCATATTTTTGAAAAAATGCAGATCCCTCTCACAGTTGGAATGAGTGGATCCAAAGCTTCTTTGATGTAAATGCTTGCACGAATGCTAAATGTGTTGACAGCATGTGACAATAGATCATTGTACAAACTATGTAACATTATGTAGATGGGCACAACATTGTGGTAGTTGGTTTCTACATATTAGAAGGCTTGGAAACAGCGCAGTAGATAAGGAAGAGATTTCCCAGCTCAAGTCTAGAGCTCTTTCCTGTCCCCACTCTCTCAGGTAAGTTTTTTCATGCTATAAACTACGTCAAAGCACAAGAAACATTGCAGCCTTAGCTTATGTTTAAAAGGACCACTAAAGCAAAACAATAAATTAGTTTCGACTGATGAAGCAGCCTTTGAAAACACTGTTGCCATTAGTTTCCCAATTATAGGTTGATTATCAGAAGAGACAATGAAGGTCAGAGTGTAATTTTTTTAATTTCGTTCCGAAACCTATACGCCGGTACGTTGTGGATTTAAAAGTAATTTTTCACATTTTGGTGGCATCAGCTCAGTGAAAATTCTCAAAACTTGCCATATTCAGTCTTTGGCTCCTTTATGTTGTCAATCTTTGCTGCTAAATAATTACCGCCTAAATCCCCGACGGCATGACAGGAACTTCAAGGCCACCAATCTTAGTAAAAGGGTGATTTACTGAGGCAGGAGAAATCGTCTCTCTTTCGCGTCCCTTTAATGAATTGTGTGATGACCATTGCATTAAGGACACAAGAGCCTTGTCAGCTGTTTAATGCTATCAGAGGATAAAGACTAGGCAATGTCATCTGCACATACAATGTATTTAGCCTCCTTCCAGTTCGTTACCATGCCAATTCAAATCGATCACCTGTGATTGATGCTTTAGATCGCCAATTTCATCATGTTGGAGCCGTTTCTTATCCACTTAAGGCCATGCAGTAGCTAGTACAGGCACTTCACCTTCAGAATCAGTTTAAATTTTTGCGCTCAGCCGAAGTTGTGATTTTTGACTAACTTTTTGCAAACTAATGTGCGTATGTTATGGCAAAAAGAGGCGTGGCTGTCAGCTGCTCGAGAAAGAAGTATGCCGCTCATGATGACGTCGCACTAGCATCAAAATTTTGTAATCAAATGACTCCCAGCAAGTCAAGAATTAAATTATATCACCGACTTTGCCATGTGACAGTGCTGAGCGGTGATAATTAACCGAAAATGACGCCAGCTGTTCACTAGTGAGCTTTGGCTTGGAGTCTGAGTCGTTTTCTTTTGCCAAAGTGTATTTCTGAAGGTCTGCCGCATGTCTGACATGTGGACCTGGCATTTTCAACCAGTTTCCAAAAGTTTAAGTTTTGCTTATCTCGTAAAATCTCAGCAAGGGGCATTGCCGGTGTCACTGTGCAGTTATCAAAAGTCGCTCCCATGGCGTCGTCCCGCGTGGCTGCGTTGCGAGAAAAGCGTCGTGCTTGAAACTATGCTGCAACCGCACTTTAAATTAGTGATGAGGACTCGAGTTACGATTTCGAAGATGACAGCAAAGCAGATTCAAGCTCTCACGGTGGCAATATTTTGAGTCAGCATGGGACATCCGCAGCTGTTCAGCAAAGAAATTTCCATTCACGTAACGATGGCCGCCCGTAGCAAATCTCGGCCCAGCACTATGGATCAGCGCAAGACAGGTTACAACAGCATGGGCTTTCTTTCTACTCTTCTTCTCTGCAGAGGTGATAAAGACAATCTGTAAAAATGCAAACAGATATTCTTGGATGCATAATCTTGCAGTTGCCCTGCTACACTGAGAGCGATCGGTCCTGGAAGAGGTACATGACTCTGGACAAATTGGTGACATACGTTCCTTGGGCTTCTCATCGGACCATCCTCAGAAGATGCAGAAAAGGCGGAACTCCAAATGTGTTACGAAGACCGCAACGTCGAACAAAAGCTAGACGTTTTGTGGAGAAAAGTGCTGAGCGCACCTATGCTTCACAAAATCCAGGAACTACTTCACCGCATGGCATGAGCGATGAACTGGTCTTAGTTTTTTTTTTTTTGTATCTGAAGAATGACGGTGTACCGAGCATTTTTTTTTTCAGACACTATTCCTGGGTTATTTATTTTTGAAAAGCAAATTCTGAACTTCCTTTTATATTAATGTTTTTGTAGACATCATGTTTTTATTCTTGTTTTTATCAACTGGCAGCAAAAATGGCACTTTATAGAATTTTTGTTTTACGTAATAAATTTTTTTGTTTGGCAACGTCTTTTTGGAAAGGGCATTTTATTATGCACAATATGCTATGCAGCAATGTGTGCTGGGATATCATTTGTAGGTGAATAATTTTTTCCTGAGACCTATAAAAGAAACTACCGTTTTCTTGCGGTAATGAGAGTTAATATCATCACTGATGTAGATCATAACTCTTTCAGATGCCGCTCGTCATTAGAGGAGAAAAAAATACTTTTCACTATCAGCCAGATTAAATAAATCAGTGGCAAACAAGAAACTACAACTGTTAAGTTTTCAGAGGTATGTACACAATATTATACAAAGTGTCATAGCAGTCACAAAACTCAACAATGTGTCGCATGCATCTTTTTTCAGGCACAGCGGCATACCCTTGGATCGGCCCCTGCAACCTTCTCATTTACAGCAAGGCCGTTCAGAGCTGGCTCTGCATCTGGCCGTGTTCTCTTTCCAGCCTTTAGAAATCATGATTACATTTGTGTTTGGTTGAACACTGTAATAGCTTTGAAGATAAAGTCAGACATGTACCCTAAAAAGTGTGCGGCACTTGGGCATTACCCACATTCAATGGGCTGTCCACTGAGCACAGCGCTGGTAGTGGTTGTTGTGGAGAGATAAAGCAATTCCTTTTCTTAAAAATTTTTTCATCATTTTCTATTTTACGTCTTGCAGCTTCTCTCCATCCACGTCTTCAATGCATGTGGAACTGACCAACTCAATCATACTCTTCGCCATCACTTAAGTGGATGTCCAAGACATTTTTCAACTCATTTTCTCCAGAAGCTTGTTGTCACAGTGCTTGTGTGCATCATCAAGTTTCTTCTTATAAAACGAGGAAGAAGGCAGCGCTGCAAACTATGAAGCGATATACGTGCCATTCACTAGCTAGCCAGGTCGAGCCCTGCTCTACACTGCATGGTGCTTAGCGTAGAGGCTTCCAAATGTGTTATCATGACACTTTACACAATTGTGACAGTACACAAATTGCAGCACTGAGAGGACAGTGGGTGCCGGTGCGTGCAGGTGCTGTAATGTGAACTTTACACACTCGCACAATTGTTATATCAGTAGGTAATCATTTGAAAACCGTAGACAATGTTGAAAATGCAGAAAAGAAATGAGAAAGACACCATATCTGGCGATGCCATATGGCACACTGCCATCCTTAACATTTTGCAGGTTTGATTTATGTGTTCACTGTATGTCGCAGTAAACACCACATTTGCAAAACAAATAGTGGAGAATTCGGCTGAAACAGTTAAACTGGCAGCATCTGTAGCATGCTCCGTGTAAAAAGTGCGATTTCGAAAGGTGCCCAATTGGTTATAGCGCCTGATAGGTTTAAAAAAAGCGGGGCCCTAAAAGGCTGTCTTGTGGCACACCATTTGTAATTGACATACCTACAGATAAACAGTGCACTTCACACTGATAGTGAGAGCTAAGGTACACTATACATAATTAGATTTTGATAATTCCAGCGGATACCAGTGTGTTCGAGCTTTGCAAAAAGAAACTCGGGGTTGATGGTTCTGAGAGCCTTGCTAAAAATTACAAGCATGCATAGTGCAAGAAGTTGTGATGCAAAGCTAGTTAGCGTGTAGTACTCCTGGTAAAGCAGAGCATGTTTTGTTGTGTTGATAATTTCTGGTAAAGCCATACTGACAGTGAATAAGGATAGATTACTTGAGAAAAAAAAAGGAACACAGAGGTGACAGCAAGTAAAATAAATAAAAGGAAATTAAAGTGTAGATAGACGTTTACCTTTACTCGAAACATTCCTATCTCATTTTTGTAAATGGATGCAATTACTGCTTGCTGCATTGTCTGCGGTGAGTAGAGCAGTACACTATTGTACGAGTGTGTTAGACATGGCACATGAAAGGATAATAGTGCATCGTGCTTTGGACACTGACTGCATCTAGGCTAGAAGTGTCTTGTAGAGCATTAAAGACAGAATAAGCCTCCCTTGCACCTGTTAGTTATAAAAAATAGCCCTTGTGGTACTTGGTAACCGACAAAGCAAAAAAAGTGCCAGCATTACAACAGCCGTTACAATCCGGATACAAAAATTTATGGAAGCAGTGGATTATCTTAGTTCCTGTTCTTCTGCTTTGGAGTGCCTCGAAATTTCCATTATTAGTAGATTCACATATCTCCATTAATTTTTCAGGTTACTTGAAAAGGTCATGTCAAATAAATTATTCTAATAAGCCTTCCTAGTCAACTGCATTTCCAGGGTGTCTACCAAGTTGACACTTCCAAATTCCCTGTGTTTTCCAGGTTTTCCCTGAGTGGCTTTGCAATATTCCCTGAGTGACACAGAACTTTGTATTATGTCAAGGCGGGCTGACACCATGTCGCCCGATGCTGTCACTCTCTAGTAAGCATGTTAAAAATAAAAAAGCGACTTCCAGTTTTTATAATAAGGAGTAGTGCTTACCTTATTCAATAAGAAAACTGAAAGGGGGTGTGGCTAGTGAAATGCTCAGCAAATAAAATACCTTCAAAAAAAAAAACATGGCAAAACCAATTGCGAATCGAGTCGACCATTCTCAAATACGAATAAAAAGGAGATGCATACAGAAGCAAATATTTTCGAATATGAGCTATTTCTATCTATTGATTACAAGCTCATTTGTATGATGTCCAAACTTTGTCACAAGTGAGATTCTCTCTCAACAGCTGTTAAGTCACCCTCAGCTGTTCAGACATACTCTCAGCCTGCGCACAACGCCTCAGTGTTGCGTTTCGTTGCTTGTAAGAGTTTATTTTGGTTTGAATGAGGGACACCTGCATCTCGGCATCAGCCAATATACTTTGTTTTTTTGATCTCAAGCTTCTTCAAAGAAGCGGCAGCATGCCTCCTTCCCCGTTCATTCCTCAATGCATCAGTCCTTCCTGTTCTCGTCCTCCTTCCGACGCACATTCACTTCACGAACCACTTGAACCATCCTCTTGGTCATTTGTACAGTGAGTGTACGATTTTCAGCACACCCTAGGGGCCACAAAAACATCCGAAAAATTGGGTAGGGTACAGCTAAAGTTAATCATTCGCACCACAATTTGTGTGAAATGTCTCATATTAAGAGAGCCACTGACGATTACAAGTTACCCTCCTCTATAGTCATGCATTTTCTCCTCAACTCGTTCGCTGAGTGATCAGTGCTAAGCTCCACCTTCACTGGCTCTGCGTCATGATGGCACGATGTGTCGTTGACCTTCCGGTTCTCTAGGAGCGCATGCGCGAAGCCTCTCCAAACTCTCCGCCAGCTGCTTGGCAGTCGACCCCAACCAAGAGCTATCGAAGCAGCGTGCGTTGCGTCCTGTTGCAGCGCCGAGCATGTCTGGTATTCCAGTAACCACAGGCGAGCTGGGTGTTTTAACGGATGGCTGGAGGCATAAACTCAAGCTGACGAAGGAAATTTAGCGTAGACGTACGTGAGTGACCTGATTGGTCTGCACTATCCAGCCACCTGTTGGCGCAGAGCTTAACCAGCCAAACAAAGTGCTAATATTGTGCTAATCAAGTGCAAAACATTTTAAACATTTACAAAAACGTGTTAACGATTACACTCCTGCGAAAAATTTATACCAGCAGCAAAGAAGAATACATTTCATTACTGCTGCTGTGTGTGGGTGAGCTCTGTGCCGCCAGGTTGCTGCACCATGCGTGTGTTTCACCATGTGTGTGGTTTCACGGGTTGAGCAGGCCATTGGCGCTCCTGCTCAACCCGTGAAACGACATGGTCAAACGGCCAGGCCCTGTCCCCTTGCGCTTGGGTTTACTCTAATACCGGACTCGCAAAACGCTATTGCGTTAATAATCTTCCAGTGTAAAGTGACGGCCGCAAACACGCAAATCCTGGCGCCGATCGGATAGCGCCAGTCCGCTCTTCTGCTGTCTTGCAGAGGGACATGATGTCCCAGCTTGACATATTGCCAGTCGCTACGTTTGCAGCCCACAACGCAACAAAGTCGAATCATGGTGCTAGCGAAAAGACTTAGACCGACTCTGACCGCGGAGCTATCGTAAAAATGGAGCATGTTGTAACACAAGCAGATGACGCTTGCTGTGTGCTGGAAGTGCTTAAGTGTAGTGAGAAATTTTTCTTGAGCATTCTCTTTCTGTTACTTTCATTTTATAGAAACAAATTAACTAACATTGCAACTATTACGAACATCATTCATTCACCATCAAGATGGAAAAATTATCGATGGCGCGCCTTGGGCAGCAAATTGGATAGGTCGCCCTACTGACGTCAATTGGGTGATTTACGTCATATGGGTAGGGGTAGCTGAAAATTCCACCAAGCAATGTGCTGCGATCGGCAGCGATGTACATTCTTAAAACCTTATAATAAATTACACGCTTTATGCGGGGCACTTAGATGCGTCAATTAATGATAAGAAGGACCTACTCAATCGACTCCATACGTTTGTACAAAATCGTCAAATGCGTTTCAGGGTCCCTTTAAGGGCTCAAATCGCCACAAGCAAATGCGAAAAAGCTCTGAATGTGTGCCAGTACACTTATTAGGCATATCGGTGCTCATACTGTGACAGGAGATGGCGAGTGTACACGTGTATCATTAAGGAATAAATACTGCGTCCCGTGACAAGTGCCCCTTTCGACGCTTGTTATGCTTCACTACGTAATACTACTGTAATAAGGCGAAGATAACTTTCAGGAACCTGCCTTATGCAACGCGCTGCACTTTCCGAGCTTCGAAGCTAATAGCGAGGACTACAAAGGCGGAGTCGCATTGCTGACAGTGGCGAATTCTTTCAATGAAAAACACGGCACCGAACGGCAAGAAGCTTAACAGCGAACGTCGAAGCAGCTGGGCCTAGCGCTGCCGCGATGGCGGGTACGGCTGCAAGCGGGTGTGCGTGCGAGAGCGCCGTTCGAGGCGCGAGGTAATCAAAATGGCGGCGGTGGTGGCTTTGTTTGATTAATGCTATTCCGGACCTTGGTTACGGCAAGAAGTCCGGAAAATCGGACGACGAAGTGTTCTTGCGTCCAAAATGTCAGACGTTGACTCTATATGGGGTACGGGGTGGTGCCGCGAGGCTGTCAGAATTATCGGGCGTCCGGAAAGTCAGTCGTTGACTATACACTGACACCTCCTCCAGCCGACGACACGGTGTCAAAGTAGATGCGTTACGATTCCTCTTTGTTACTTGAGCTAGCATTACCGCGGTTTTCGTTCCATTTTAATAAGATTGCAGCTAATTTTCCCTGATAGAAGCACAAAATCTCTGAGTTTTCCCTGAGTATTTCCAGATTATTCAAGATCCCTGAGAATTCCCGGTTCTCCCGGTTGGTAGACACCCTGATTTCACTGTTTATTTTGTTTCTTAGAGATTTGAAACTAGCGGAAAATTCAGGTTCTTCAGGATTGATGAATTTACCAAATAGTTTTTATTTTATACAAGTCAGATAAATTAGGTAGTCATTCAAGGCTTGGATGCTTTTTTACATGTTATTATATCGATGACCAGAAAGTAATTGCTATAGATCAGTAGAAAAGGTTGATTTCACTATGTACATTCAGACATGGATCTTTCACAAACAAATCCCAAATCTACGGAAGCAGTGTGATCCTTGAAATATGTCAAGCTTGCATTCCCAGATTAGCTGGCAAAGTGATTTGACAGAAGCTTTGCGTAAAAATTATTTTTGAACTTGTAAAAAGCAAGCAAGTTATTACTAATGTTAGTGGCAACAACCCGAGAATAACAAGCAATTGCATGGTTAGTGATATTTAAATTTAAAGTTGAAAAAGTTTTAGTTTTAACATGCATTGACCATGTTCTAATGTGCAATGACTCATGACCAGCATTTGCTGTTGTAACACAGCATGGGCCGCCTATGTTAAAAAAAAAAGTAAAATATAAGCACTTGCACGACTACATGACAAAGGGAAACCAGATGGACCCTGGTAAGGTAATCCTGCCAATTCTGCTGCACCCAAGAGGAATAAAAGAAGGTCATGGCACATCCCTGACCTTGCTCACTTCGAGGCAGTGATTTGAAAGTGCAAGTTAAAAGGGGTGCTGAGAGCCCAGTTACAATAATAAAATGGTGAGAATAGCTGGCCGACACCGTGATGTCCCCTTTAAGTTGGCCTAATGCAATGCAACAGCTTATGTAAGCAATGTTACTTAATACTTACCTTGTTTAAATACTGCAGGAGGTCTGTCAAAAGAGAAGGTAAGCTGGCGTGTTTCGATGAAGCTGCCTCATTGTTTCCACTCTGAAAGAAAAATGGCATTGATATCTGTTTTTTGTCTAAGACCACTTGTACAGACATTAAAGTCACATATGCTTTACAGAAACGGGAGAAGTGAAATGTTGCTCAATTTGGCTGGTGTGGGCCAGAAATTGGAAAAGGCAGCTGTTGCTGCACATTATCGTGTAGAAGGCCTTTAGCTGCCATCCACAACATTTGCTATTGTTCTTTATTAAATAATAATGAGGAAGTAGGCCAATATATTTATGGCTACCCCATACTTACTCGTAATAAAGCAACACTAAAGACAATAAAGAAAAGTATAAAAACTGTACACACACTAGCACACATCACAAGCACTAATTCAGTGAATTACTACAGGCCTACCAGCACTGTTTAGTACAGGAACAGCAGCAACTGCATGAACAAACATTATTCTATACACAGCAATCATGCACCAAGTTTTATAAAGAACTATGCAGGTGAAACTAATTGTATGCTGTTAATGGCAACCTAAAGTTTACAGCCGGTATGTCAACGTTAGCTGTTAGAGCACCTTTGAAAACATCAACTGTTTGTGGCACTCTATGTCTTGGTCTTGTGTGGCTATTTATTTTCAGGAGCCCTCAAAATGTTAAAAAGATGCCATGTGACTACGTGCCAGTGCTCAGCAATGACAGTGCTCTCAAACAAACTCAGTGAAAGGTAATTGCCTTGCATTCAGCACACTGTCCTGTACAGTGTATCACATCTGAGCTAGATTTGGAGTGGGCAGCACGCACCAATAACACAAGAAGAAAAAATTACACGCATGAACATAGCCATGGCAAAGCAACAGCACGCACCAGAAGCCGACTAAAAAAATCGAGCAACTTTTTGCATTGTCACAGTGAGAGCTACTAGGGGCAGAGGGCTGATACAATACAGCCTATTAGCTACCTTCAGAAACCAGCACGAATGCGACACACTGTGCAAAGCGATGTGCTAAAGGCAAGGCTTACTTCCCAGCAACCTTTACGCTGAGCTTG
Source organism: Dermacentor variabilis (assembly GCF_050947875.1). Classification (NCBI taxonomy): domain Eukaryota; kingdom Metazoa; phylum Arthropoda; class Arachnida; order Ixodida; family Ixodidae; genus Dermacentor; species Dermacentor variabilis. The sequence continues at coordinate 4,942,114 of NC_134571.1, read as the reverse complement.
TTTGACATCACTGTCATTGCTGCGCATATGGTCACATGCTATTTTTTAAATATTTCACAAGGTTTACACACAGAAAGAAGAGCCACGCAAAACATACTGTGCTGCAAACAATTGAAGTGGATGTTTTCAAAGGTGCTCTAACACCTGGTCTTGACATATCTGCCTAATAAGTTAGTTATTCTTTACAAACTAAATTATGAATGAAGCAATTATTTGCATAGAAGGTTTTACTCTTATTTTTTTAAGAACTTGGTGCTTGATAGCTGGGACACCCCAGATAAAACAGCAAGCACAACATAATTGACACACAAAGTCTCACAAAAGCAAAACAAAGTAACTACAAAGGTCAAGTCAGATTATAGTGAAGGATGTTGACAACATGTGTCTGCACAGCAGGTTAGCCTGACCAGGGACTCTATTCACTAAGAGAGGTGAAGGCACCTTTTGCTGGTCACACTAGGAGCAGGTGCTCTGCTGAGGCTGCATTAACAAGAGGCCGGCCCATACTGTCTGCATAGCTACCACCCCATGGTGAAAACAACATAATGGACAAGTGAAAAGACATCTTGTCACCTGTCCAAGTCTGTTTTGATAACGAAAAAGTCCAGCTGCCGTGACCATCACTAAAACTGTCTTTAGTCTTGTATTTGAAACAAGCAAACAGCAGTTACACATTAGTGAAAAATAAAAAAATTCGGCAGAGACACTTAATTTAAGACTGCTTATGTGTGGGAATGCGAAAGCATTATAGTCCCTTTGGTGAGGTGTTTTCGACTGATGTTTTTGAATGGGAGGCAGTGCGCTCATTTTATGCGCACATGACATGGCACCACCTCCTTCCTATTGGATGCGCCATCACATGCCTAGTGACGCACTAGGCCATTACTTTAGTCAACCAGATGGCTGCGACAGGACGTGTGCAATGACACACGCACACCTTTCGTCAGCCAAAACCGTGGAGCCACTGCGGTGTCGGGAAAGCGTGCTCGTGTCACACCCCGGAGGCCCGGGTTTGATTCTCACCCAGACCTAAAGTACCAAATTTTCTTTTCATAGCCATTAATTTACTTTGTTTACAGGAACCCCCGTGAGAAATTTGACATTAATACGAGCATTTCTGGCGTGTTTTTAGTCTTCGTGCCGTCAACCAATTTTGGTACCATTGCTCAGTCACGCCGCTGTCGCCGGACTTTTGCGTAATGGGGCATGTAATGCATTCACATTAAAATAGTGCAATGCGCTTCACTGCTGATTAGCTTCGTACACCGCTTGCTGGTCAAGTGCATCTAAAATCAATAACTGAAAATCTCGTTGGGTTGGGAAGCAAACTCATATTAGAAACAGAATTCCAAACGAAGTACTTGTGGTCAAAAAAGGCTAGAGCTTTCATACAAAACCCGGAACATTAACCCATTTCACAACAGCAGCACCTTGGTTGGCATTCTTTATTAATGAAAAACATCTCTGCTTATTTGCGCCGAGGCACTACACAGCTGCCAGGTATTTAAACATGGTGATAACGCTAACCGGGGGCTCTTTGCAGAAATGTAAAATGTGAGGAGGAACATGTACATAAGCATGTAGATTGCAGTAGGGCAGTTTTTGATATCCTTTTGCCACGTGAACATTGTTAGACGAGACAAATCGGTAGGTGTATCCATGTGTACACATGCTAATTCATTGAAGGTCATGCATGGTAGCAGTCACCTAGCCAGCCACTGCAAAGGTTGTGGCTGTAGGTTATTATAGTCTGAATGATGCTGTGTTATAAATAAAAGCTGCAGTTCTGTTTGAAGGGCAAAGCTTTGACAGTAAAAAAAAAAATTTAATTATGGGGTTTTACATGCCAAAACCACTTTCTGATTATGAGACACGCCGCAGTGGAGGACTCCGGAAATTTCGTCCCCCTGGGGTTCTTTAACGTGCACCTAAATCTAAGCACACGGGTGTTTTCGCATTTCGCCTCCATCGAAATGCGGCTGCCGTAGCTGGGATTCGATCCTGCGACCTCGTGCTCAGCAGCCCAACACCATAGCCACTAAGCAACCACGGCGGGTAGCTTTGGCAGTGATAGCATGGTGCTAGAATATTCAACAACCTAAGGCTTGTATATTCATGGGCAGTGTAAATTGCAGTAAACTCATTCACCGACTAAAATAAAGACACAGGGTGTGACATGCCCAAAGCCATAGATGAACAGATTTGAGCACTCGTGTTCACAGTGCTGGCGTGATGAGGAGTGCCACCAGTGGGGAGCAAAAAAAAGCAACGATTCCATTCCCTTCACTCCAACACTGGCTGCGCAGGAATGCCTTCGCTCTTGCGCCCACACACAGCAGGTCACATGACCTCCAACACTTGGTGCGTGGGCTTGACAGGCTTGCCTACACATGTGGTGGAGCACCTAGAAGCTGCAGAGTCCAAGTGCTCATACAATTGCCATTGCAATAAATGGATATAGGGAGCAATAAAGAATGTGAGTCATGGGAAGTATACACAGTTCTGCAATGCAGTAATGATTGTGTTCCATTGCTGAACATAACATAGTTGTCATTTCATTAATTCGGTGGTGGTTACATGTTTTGTTTCCCTTTCCTGTTGCACGTGCACTTTCATATAGGCAGCGAACAAGCAGTAGACACAATCAGTGCTGTGCGGAGTGGCTCCTTCACTCTGTGTCCTGTTGTGATGGCACTTTTTTTTTATTAAGCCATACCAAGCCAGTGAAAACACAAGCCTGTAGACTTGTAGGTATCGGTAAATACAGTGGAACCCCGATTATATGATTTTCTTGGGACTGCGAAAAAGCATAGTAGAATCTGAACATAAGTTATGCCTATAAAAATTCTACTTATTTCGCGCGACATATTTACGAGAAACTTCAATGTAAACTGCTAACATACTCTGGAGGGCTTGGAAAGCCAAATTACCAAAAAAGTAAATGCGATAAATATGAATGCTGCAGTACAGGTACAAATCATGCTTTATTCAAACGAACCTTTATGGCACTCCACTGTCCATTGCCGCGATTCCCGCCAGCCGGGGCGAACTTTAAAAAAAATGTTGGTAAGTTTCTTTTGGACCTTGTTTGATCCGTGAACCAAGAGTTTTCGCTCGAGTTGGGCAACGTCCAAAAGGAGGTCCTCTGCGGTGTCGTGTGAACAGATGAAGTTCCAGATGCCATCTATGTGTCGTAGCACCTCGGCGAACGTGGTAGGCACAGGCACGGCACCTATGGCGTCATCGTTGTCCTCGTCCGATGTCGCAGCGGTGGCGGCACTGGGCAACGCCTCCTCGATGGTGTCATCCAGCGACACCTCACTGCAGATTGCAATGTTGTCGTCAGCGTCCACATACTCGGTGAAGATTGTGGTGAGGTTTAAACCCTCGAAATCGTCGTCGGCAAAGCCTGCAACGGCCTCGAGCGGCATCGAGATTGTTGCGTCCCCAGCAGAGGAGGCAGTCTCTCGCTTAAAGCCCCAGTGCTTGAACGAGTTAGTAATTGTGGTTCGAGACACTGCGTTCCACGAACTGGCAATAAAATGCATAGCATCGAGCACAGTGATCTTTTTTTCTGACTCGCTGTGCTTCATAGATGCCAGCCGACGCTGCACTAACCGCTTCTGGTACCCTTTATTGACGCACTTAATGATGCCAGCATCCAGCAGCTGCAGCCGGCTTGTGCAGTTGGGAAGGAAAAAAAAAACAACCCTGATGTTCCTCGGGCTGGGCGTATCGGGTGGGTGGCACGGTGTGTTGTCCACGAAAAGCAATATTCTCCTCACCTTAGCCCCCATCTTGTTATACAGCTGCAGCAAAAAATTGCTGAAGTGCGAAGACGTCATCCATGCCTTTTTGTTGAAGTTGTAGCTACATGGCAGCGTCTTCAAGTTCTTAAAGCCTCGTGGCTTTACAAACTTTCCAACGAGCATGGGCAGCCTCTCGGAACCGTCCTCGTTAGCACAGAATAGTGCTGTCACACGCTCTTTACTACGCTTGCCACCATGATGACAGCAGTCACCCTTAAACGCAAGGGTTTGCTCAGGCTGCATATGGTGAAAAATACCGCTCTCATCGGCGTTGAAAATGTCACAGGGCTTGTATGCAGCAATCATCTCTGGCAGCGGCTCCATCCACTCGTTCACCGTTGAAATGTCCATGGAAGTGCTTTCTCTGCAGGAGCGGCTGGCTGTACACAATCCTGTTTCGTTTTTTAAAGTAATCCAGCCACCTGTTAGATGCCTGAAAGTCGTCGATGCCCAGACGCAATGCCATAAGGTCCGCCTTTTCTTTTAGAATGGCACCGTCAACGTTGATCGCAGAGCTCCGTGCTTGATGTAGGCACTTGACGAGAACTTTTTCTAACTTCTCATGCTGTCGTTCTTTTACCGCTTTCCGCTTGAGCACGAACTTGTTGGCATTCTGCAATATCACTGCTTTGTTTGCCAGGATCGTCTTAAGCAAAGATTCGGGTATCTTAAGGTCTCAGGCAATGCTGGCTTTTGTGGCTTCATGCCGCTTTTCCGCTTCCTCGATAATATTCAGCTTCTCACCGAGCGACAGAACTGTCCGCTTTTGGGACATTGTGCGTTGCGTTGCTCCACACAACTCAAAACCTCCGCTGAACGCTGGTCGCTAGGATTACGATGAAGAACACATGCGATAAACCTAGGCCTTTCCGCACTACCATGTCGGCGATCTGCTCCTGGGAAACTGGAAGGATAGAAATGCTTCCCCAATGCGACGCCACCGAGAAGAGAGGGAGAAAGTGAATGTGGAGAAGAAAAGGCGCTATTGCAGCACAGCGGGCGGCTGCTGATGGGGGGGGAGAGAAACGCATCCCCAACGCGACGAGAGGCTACGCCACCGAGAAGAGAGGAAGTCAAGCGGTGTCAAGCGCTCCTCACGCAGAGAGACGGAGCGAGGAAAGAGACCGGTGGCACTTTTCTTTCGTCTGCCGTTCCGTCCTGTGCTTCGCGAGGGTCGTCGTGTAACGCGGGTCAGGTGTAAGATTGCATCGGATAACTGGGGTTTGTAACCCTTTGAAGGTTTTTGCCATATATGTACGAAGGCGGTTTTCTGTCCCGCAAGGTCTTTGCCGTACAGGTACGGTTTCGACCCTCCGTTTGAAATTTCGCGCCATAATGATGATGCGTGCTTACTGGGAGGTGCTGCCACCTCTTAGGACTTACAAGAAGCATTTGAAATTTGCGCTACCTTCTTGCAGAGATAAAAAGAACTGATTTCTAGCTTCAGCGCGTCGCGCAGACTGCGGCAACACCCCTTTTGCAGTTTCGCCGCGTGATAGCAACGGAGGTCCGCGAAACGTGATCTTTCTCTTTGTTGGCACTCTCTTGCAGGGGTTGGGGAAGTTGATTTCTATCTTGATTGGCGCTGCTCTAAGCTTGTTGATCATCGCTGCTCGCGAGGTATTCTCGCTCTCAGCAGCAACGCGCTTTCGTGAGTTTGGTTCCGCCACGTGATTGCAACGGAGGCACGCGAAACGTGATTTTTCTCTTTGTCGGCACTCGCTTGCAGGAGCAGCAGAAGTTGATTTCTATCTTGATTGGCACTGCTCTTAGCTTGTTTATCACCGCCGCTCACGAGGTATCCTCACTATCTGCGGCAACGCGCTTACGCGAGAGGGTGCCTCAGACCTCCGCCCGAGGCAGCCGCAAGCAGAGAATATGTCGTGTGTGCCAACACAACTCGTTGCTCCAAGAGGAGAACAGACAGGCGTTTTAGGTGTGCAGACTGCGATAAGGCACTGTGCGCAGACCCATGTTTCAAGGAGTACCACACTCTGAAATACTATTGAACATTTTGCAGTTCTGAGTGACGCCGACGCCAAAATACTGTTCCTAATTTTTTTTTTTTTTACTATTTATTCCCGACTTTATAATTCTGTAGATTCAAGATCGGCAATAAAGTAAGTTGACCACGTGGGAAAGTTTTTTCAAAATAATTTGACCCTCAAAGGGTTAATGCATTGCTTCTATGGGGACTTCGCTGGGACTGCGCTAATCCGTTGTAAAACCTGGGTCGTCGCAAAACCGGGGGACGTATAACCGGGGTTCCGCTGTATTAAGAAATTCACAAGGGGAAGGAAGAGTCAAATGCAAAGGTTAGCATTTATCATCCCTATGTCAACTTTCCCTGCCTCTGCAAGTAATTGAAGACGGCATGAAGGAGTCTGGCATATCATGCAGTCTGCTACTACTATTACAACTACTGTGGTGCATGCAAAGTGCAGCCTCAAATGGTCATGAAGTCATGCATAGGGCATGCCCAATGACACCACGTTAAGTTGCTCTAAAACTCATCATATGATCTCAATGTGCCAGTTTTCACAGAATGTGGATGATGTAAGCAACAGTGCCATGCAAGATGGTGCAATGTTTTGGTTTTCAGCTACAGATAAGTCAAAGCATGCCTGGAGTTTGAGGCAGAGCTTTAGAACTGACACAACTGTGAGAGTGATTACCATGTTCATAATCTACACCCATAAATGTACAATTGGGGTGTCAATGCACTACTGCAAAGTCACATAACAGTTTTAGGATATGAGATATGTATAGTAGCTAAAATGGATGTATATACCATTTTACAGCAAAGCTGTCTATGGCTAGGATCCCGGGGTTTCTTTGTGGCATAACGTTGACAGAAAGCTATCATCATCTATGGCTAATATCCCATATGCAATGGCTCATAACCCCGCAAGGCAGAGGCTACAAGCACTCAGCATAGTGAAACGGACAATACATACACGGAATCACGCACACAACATACAGAACAGCACACATTTCAATAAAGAAAATGCTCAAAAGAAGCATCCAAATCCCATAATTGATGATAAGGTGCTCCTGCACCTACATAAAATGCGAAGTACATAGCACTTCCCACATACGTTTCCCAGTAAAGATTACTGTTGTGCAAGCTGCCGTGGCAACGGCAGCTTCACTGTAGCGTACAATGCAGGGAGTAACGTAACTACACTTTTGTACGTAAAAGAAGAACCCACCTAGCGACTGATTTGTGTTTTGACAGTGCTATGGGAAGGCCAAGTATAGTGAGGGCTCTTGAAGAGCAGCGTGCATGCGAGGAGCAGTGAACTTCTATCTGGTCCACTCTTTGTGGGTGCACGAAGTAGCGGCACAAGCCAAGTCACAGGCCGTCAAACGTCTTAGGCTAATAATTAGGTAAAGTGCATGTGAATGTGACCACGTGAATAATTTCAACCTACGTCACAACACCCGTGTACTTAGATTTAGGTGCACGTTAAAGAACCCCAGGTGGTCCAAATTTCCTGTGTCCCCCATTACGGTGTGCTTCATAATCAGATAGTGGTTTAGGCAAGTAAAACCCCATAATTTAATTTTAATTTTTTTTAATGTCACAATGGGTAATCATTCTAGTTGTCATTTACAGCTTCACAGCGTGGATTGGACCCGTATTTTTTTTTTTTGAGACATTCTAAGAAAGCAATTGCACAGCATCTTGTGACGTTGTAATATCATTGCTGGTATAGTTTTGCTGAGCTCTCTATTAATGCATATTTCGTGTGCTACTGCATGCTACATTGAGTTGCTTGTTCAGGCAAGGTTTACAAACCAGAATGTGGACATTCACCATTTGCTGCAAAGAATGCCTTGCAGACTTCTGCAGAATAGGAGACGTTCCCAATGCCTTATTTTCCGCTGACATCAAGGCTGTTCTAATGGGTTTGCCGGATGACCTCCGAGACTTCCCAAACTTTTCTTGATGCAGCACATTATCTTCATGGGTCTGCCGCAGAGCTGACAGACTGTAGCCTCGGGCATTAAGCCATTCCTTCAGAGTTTCCCTGAAAGAAAGTAACCACACCTTCAAAAATCATTCATGACAGCGCAATTTGGCTCCTTCAGCTGGTGCACATCAAGAGGTGGTCATTAATTGCATGACAAACTGTATTGTTCCACTACCTAATTAACGAAGTTACCATTCTATGTATTCATTCTAGAACATGTGTTGAAATCGCGTAACTGAAGCTGGCAGTACTCAAGACATACACACTGACAAATCCTAAGACTAGCACTATTTTATTATATCCCTCCTCAAAACATGCTCTGAAATATACCTTTTGTCAGAAAAGTTACAGGACTAATTTCTATCAATTTTTTTATGACAAAGAGATTCAGTGAATGGATGTTATCCAGTTGATTTTAGTATGTGCTCAGAGTAGACATAGTCTCGAATGACTAGCAATCCACAGTTTGGCTTGTTTGCGCATTGGTAGTTGGTCATTACACGAGTGACCTGCTGGACATAAATTCTAAATAAAGTCAACATTAGGCAAGAAAAAACCCATATTGAGACATAAAACATAATTCAGCAAGTATATGGTGATGAAGCATGATTGCAAAGCCATGTATATGAATGGCGGCAAAATTTTCTAAAAGGCAGATATGTGATGCAAAATGATTCCAGAGTTGGCTACCTGTCAATGTCACAAACCGCAGCAAATGCGTAACCTGTGAATAATTATTGCACGAACACTGGCGTTACTGTGTGTAAAATATGAGAAAATCTGACGTTGAACGCATTGATTTAAGGAAAATGGAAACTAAATGCAGGTGTCGTTCTTCTAACAATGACGGACAAACAGGAAAAAAGACCGCAGTACAAGTGCAGCTTGTAATGAAGCAGACGTGCCTCGTGTTTTGGATGGCAGCTCTGAGACGATGACGACGACCCGTGCTGTGATTTGCGAGAGAGCTCAGGCTGTTCGCTGCTGCTCGGCTGCTGTCTATCTGCTGTTTCTAGTCTTAAATTAAACATCATTACATTTGGTGGAGATTGCTGGAATCCCTCAAGTCACTCCGGAGCTCCACACTCAAACGTTACTCCCCGACACCATGACTGATGTGACCTACGCACCGACTATACCCATGGTTGCTCCTGTCACTTGCGCCGGCGTTCTCCGTCAGCGCGACCTGGTCATCTTTTGCATCCGGAGAACATGACTTCGAAGACTGGCTGTTCTCCTATGAACGTGTAAGCACTCACAATAAGTGGGACGACCAGTCTAAACTGAATAACGTCACATTTTACCTTGCTGATGTCGCAAATCTCTGGTTTAAGAACCACGAATCTGACATTTCGAGTTGGTTCGCATTCAAGACACATTTCACCGAAGTGTTTGGCTGCCCTGCTGTCCGCAAGCTACGCGCTGAACAGCTCTACGCCAGCGAGCACAGCAACCGGGCAAGAGCTTCCCCAGCTATATTGAGGATGTCTTGGATCTCTGCAGCCGTGTTAATCCAACGATGGCGGAGGATGAGAAGATCAACCATATTCTGAAGGATACTGAGGACGACACGTTTCAAATGCTGTTGGCCAAGAGTCCAACCAACGTCGCCATACTCTTCAACCTGTGTCAGAGTTTCGACGAGTTGCGCCGCCAACATAACATCGCTCGCTAAAACGTCCCACAGGCTGACTCGGTCTTGGCCATTGCAGCTGCCGCTGGCCATACCGATCCTTCTGCTCTCGTCCTTCAGCTCAAGGATTTCATACATGAGGAAGTGGCCCGCCAGCTGTCGCTACTCCCTCACAGTCAGGAGCCTGCCCCAACACTGACTCTGGCCGTGCAACAAGCCATCCATGCCCAAATATCTGACGCACTTACCCCCGTTCGACCGCCAGCTCTTGTGACGGCGCCGCTCTCCTATGTTGACTACCTGCCGCTATTCGTGTCTCTGACGGCACCGCTCTCTTATGCCGACTACCTGTCGCGGGTCCCTCCTCTGCCGCTCAACTATGCTGCCGTTGTCGCACGGCCACCCCCACCGTCATATTCTGTCCCACCTCCAAAGCACTGGGTTCCCCCTGCTCCCATTCCACGACAGTCACCCCAGCCTCTTCGTCGAGCCGACACGTGGTGCACGCCAGACAACAGGCCTATTTGCTTTGCCTGTGGCATAGCTGGTCACGTTGTGTGCTTTTGTCGTCGTAACATGTCCTCACACCCTGACGCCTTTGACCAGTTTCCCTCCATGCCACAACATCCCGCCAACGTATGCTGCCAAGACTACGCTGACTCGCTGCTGAGACCCTTCGATCGCAACCGCCATTCAGACAGTCGCCGTTCTCCTTCTCCACGTCGACAGTAGCTGTCACCTATGCGTCGTCGGCCACCTACTGCCAAGGGAAACTGACTAGCGCAGTTCCGGAGGCAAGAACTGCAAGCTCATTGAACTTTCTAAGGCCTCAATTTTCATCACAGAATGTCATTGATGTCCATGTCGAGGGAGCATCCGCCCAAGCGCTTATCGATACCGGGGCTGCCGTTTCCGTCATCCACAAAAATCTTTGTCGCAAGCTAAAAAAAGTCACGACGTCTCCATCTGGCATGGCACTCTGCACTGCTAGCATGCAACGCATTCATCCTACAGCTGTATGCATAGCCTGTGTAGTCATCCAAGACATATTGTACATCATTAAGTTTTTGGTGTTGCCCTCCTGTTCTCATGATCTCATCCTCGGGTGGGACTGCCTGTCACATCATAATACCACAATCGATTGTTCTCGAGCGGAAGTGGCCCTTTCACCACTATGTGACTCCCCATTGGTCAACGCCGACCTCAGTGTTCGCAAGGTCTTTGTTGATGATGATACTGATCTACCTCCGGAGACGTCAGTGCTTGTGACCTTGTCGTGTGTAATGCCATGCCAGACTCAACTGTGGCGTTTATGCCACCTGACATACTTGCTCACCACAAGGACTTATTTCTCCCGTTCACCATCCTCACGGTTAGGTCTGAATCCGCTTTGATACCCATCTGTAATTCGCACCGGTATCCAGTGACCATACTGCGCGGTGAGACCTTAGGATTTGTGCAAGCTGTCACGTGTGTTGAAGACCTTGACATTCACGATGACGCCATCCGTTTACATCTGGACGCCATAACTTCCATCTCCTCAACACCGCCCTTAGCACTTTTGGACAACGCCATCGCCGTAGACCTTTTGCTGTCTCATTGAACGAAACTTCTTGCTCTACTGAACGACTTCATTTCTTCATTCGACTGCAACAAACCATCCTTGAGTTGCACGAAAAGTGTCTCTCATACTATCAACACCGGTTCCCATGCCCCCTTAAGACAGTGTGCGTATCACGTTTCCACAGAAGAGCGCCGATTTATCATGGGGCAAGTGGACGACATGCTGCAGCGCGACGCCATTCAGCCTTCTCAAAGCCCTTGGTCGTCACCTGTCGTTATAGTGAGTAAAAAAGATGGCACCATTCGGTTTTGTATAGATTATTGCCGCCTAAACAGGATCACAAGAAAAGACGTCTACCCACTGCCTCGGATCAACGATGCTCTTGACTGTCTGCAACATGCTGAATACTTCTCTTTAGATCTCTGCTCCGGCTATTGGCAGGTTCCCATGGCTGAGGCTGACTGCCCAATGATAGCTTTCATCACTCCCTCCCGATGGCCTGCACGAGTTTAACGTTACACCTTTCAGGCCCTGCAATGCTCCTGCTACTTTCGAGCGCATGATTGATACCATCCTTCCCGGACACAAGTGGAAGACTTGCTTATGTTACCTGGATGACATAGTTGTTTTCTCACAAGATTTTCCGACACATCTCACCCGTCTGCATGACATCCTGACCTGTCTCACTTCAGCTGGCCTACAGCTCAACCTCAAGAAGTGCCATTTCATTGCCCAAAAATTAACTGTTTTGGGTCACGTCTCGAAAGATGGCATCCTTCCTGATCCTGACAAGCTTCGCGCAGTCGCAGAGTTTCCGAAGCCCACATCTATCAAGGCCCTGTGAAGTTTCATAGGCCTGTGCTTTTATTTTCGACGCTTCGTGCGGAACTTCGCCTTTATTATCGCACCCTTGACGAAGCTGCTTACCGCAAGCAAAGGCATTTCTGCATGGTCATCAGCATGTGATGAAGCCTTTGACAAGTTACGCGAGTTGCTGACTTCCCCGCCTATTCTTCACCATTACGACCCAACTGCGCCGACAGAGGTTCACAGTGACGTCCGTGGTGTCGGCCTTGGTGCGGTCTTGGCCCCACGGAAAGCCACGAATGATGAATATGTCGTGGCTTATGCCAGCTGTACCCTTAAAAACGCTGAGATGAATTACTCCGTTACAGAGAAGGAATGCTTAGCCATCATTTGGGCATTGGCCAAGTTTCGTCCTTATCTCTACAGCCGTCCTTTCAGCATCATCACTGACCATCACGCCCTTTGTTGGCTCTCCTCCTTGAAAGACGCATCGGGCCGCCTCGGACGTTGGGCACTTCGCCTACAGGAATATGGCATTTGTGTCGTATACCACTCTGGTTAAAGCATTCCAATGCTGACGCGCTCTCCCGCTTGTTGATGACACTTGATGTGGCTTCTCTTTTCATTCCTTCTCCGACTTCATACATGTCACTACTGACCGCTATTGACATGCCCTCCGAGGAATCAAGGACCCATAACTCGCCCTGCTGCTCGACTACCTTGCCGCTCCATCGGTCATTCCTTCAACATGGACGTTAAGCCGTCAAGCAGACCACTTTTCAGTGCGAGACAGCATCCTCTACCGCGCAGCTATATGTCTGGCGGTCAGAAATGGCTTCTGGCTATCCCTCGTCACATGCGCCCCAATATGTGCGCATACTTCCATGCTCACCCTCAATGCCCCTCGGCCCTTATGCGGACCCCGGCATGCTGGCCGGGGTCCTAAAAACCTTCACAAGGCTGCGTCAACGATATTACTGGCGTCGAATGTATTGGTTTGTGCAATAGTACGCTCGATCATGCACCGCCTGCCAGCAAAGCAAAGCTCCCTCACTGCGCCCTACTGGCCCACTCCAGCTGCTACCGTGCCCTGCTTGACCGTTCGACCGTGTAGGCATCGACCTCTGTGGCCTGCTCCCATCCAGCGGATGTGGAAACCGCTGGATTATTGTTGGCGTCGATCACCTGATGTGCTACGCCGAGACCGCAGCTCTTCCCGCCGTTTATTCTTCGCAACTTTGTCCTTCGCGACGGTGCTCCTAGAGAACTACTCAGCGATAAGGGTTGTGTCTTCTTGTCAGAAGCGATACAATCCCTCCTTCACGAGTGCCGGACCATTCACCGGAAGTCGACCGCGTATCACCCCCAAACGAACGGTCTCACGGGGAGCTTCAACCGAACTTTAGGGAAAATATTTAATGGGCTAAGGGGCTTTAGAGAAAATATCTACTGGAACACGAATGTGTTTCTTCATTTATAGAACAGAGATATTGCTTTTCTCGGCAACGACACCCCTATATTGATGAAGATTGTTGTATAAAAAAAAGACAATTTATTAAACGGGCCCTGCACCACCCCTCGGGCTTGGTGAAATAACATAGACCGTCGGTAGCATATGCCGCTGTGAACACCTCAGCCAAGTTTTGCTGTCAAATGCGGTGCTTGCAAGTGGATCGCGAAGTCATCTTTCTGTTATGCTCTCTTTCAACAGGAGGCCCTGTCCTCACTCTCTTCTGGACGCTTTATTTTATCATCGGATGCTTTATTTTGTCATTCCCTTAGACGGCTGCTACTGGCTGATAGCTGACATAAAGATGCAGTCGGCTACATGGTGTAGATACCGCTGCAGCCGCAGGGTGCCGCCACAAGTACCCTGGCTAAGTGCACTGCGGCTCGCTGAGGACAACTGTGTTTGGCTTATGCTTAGTGCGTCGCAGGCACCAAAGGCAGAAGTTGTGGCCTCTACGTTAACATCCAAAATAAGATTTGAACTGCGCGCCATGGTAACATTTATAAGGCAGAGCGCTATGGGCACGCCCCACTGTGCCGTAGCTTTTGCAGTGCAAAGCATTGAAGGAAGAATGGGAGCACAGTGGAGGCCGTGTCTGATTGCTAATAACTCTGCTTCTGCTGAATGCATTAAAGTACTTTATGTGGCACAGTATTTGTGAAATAGCCACTTTTCACTTCTGATGCTTTTCTCTGCTTCGATAAAAAGTGGTTCAGGGCCCCTTTAACTTTAAGAAATGGATTTTCATTTCTTTAGCTCTTGAAAATCTCAAAAATTCCGGAAAGCTCAAATATCAAATTTACAATTCTATAACCCAGCAATAATAAACAATATCAAAATGCTATAAAAGTGCACCTAATAATATATCTAAAGCAGACAAAATTGTTATATTACACCTTGATTTGAAGTATACCACTAATTTGTGAATGGGACTTTGCAATGCCCTCGTATAGAATGGTTTCCACCTTTGCCAAGAAGAGATGTTTCAGAGAGAAGCAGCATATGTGTAGTTGTAGGGTAAACATAAGAAAAAAAAATGAAAGGATGGACCGCTCAGTCTTGCAACTTTAGATAACAAGACAGTTTCATGCCAGTGAACAGTAACAAACTGAAAAAATCAAAATGCTTATAATACAGATGTTTGCGAACTATGAATGCTCGATAGAGTACATGCGATGCATGCGTCAATTTAGGGAGAAATGGAAGACTGGCAAAGGGCCTGCTGGTGTAGGCGCTGAACCAGCAGCCGGCACCAGGGCAGAAAACCGGCCAGGTGCAACCCTTGTGCAAGCATACTAACAATTTTATGTCGTCTGTGAACTCATATGTCAAACTTGTCCACTTTAGATTCACCAACATATGCAGTTTACAGAAGTTCAATACTTGTTTTTGGTGCACAGATACAGATTTGTAAACTTCCCGTTTCTATTTATTTGAAACGTGCAATATTTGCGAAAAATTCAAGGTCCTAAATCAAAATTTTGCTTCCTAGAATTGCTCATATTTACCCCTCTCTCCCTGTCAAATATAATTCGAATTGGCTTCACAGTTGTCTCCTAAAAGCACTTCTGCGCTTTGCATGTGTTTGAACAGGGAGATAAGAGCTGGCCCCGAGCTAAAGTGTCTTATAGAAGGAAAAACAGTGATTAAATGCAGATTGTGATTTGGTATGAAACTAATGCTCACCTCCTCAGTAATTCATTTAAAAGGTGGATTGCACTATCTGCCACAGGTGGTACCAAATAAAACTTTTTGTTCAAGTAGATCTGTGCCTATTGCGATGGCTATTGGCTGGATTTATTCAGGTGCCATGACTAAGCATAGCTTCCGGGCAGTTAACAACTTTCTCAGCAATACAACTTTGCTAAATAAGAGTGATAACTGTCCATCATGTGCAATGAAGCAATTTTGTGTTGAAGAATGGCCGTCTGCTCAGTGTATTCCAAGGCAGTTTCCATTTTCCTGCGTGCTTGCATGCTCTGGTGCCTTTCACACGTGCAAGCACAACTGCTTGAAAGAAACGCAAATGCTTTGATCGAGTAGCCGTAGCACAACACACCCTTCCCCATGTTTGTAGGAATGTTTATTTGTGTTTATTTGT
This sequence comes from Dermacentor variabilis, assembly GCF_050947875.1. Classification (NCBI taxonomy): domain Eukaryota; kingdom Metazoa; phylum Arthropoda; class Arachnida; order Ixodida; family Ixodidae; genus Dermacentor; species Dermacentor variabilis. The sequence continues at coordinate 4,926,713 of NC_134571.1, read as the reverse complement.
CCTCAGTACTTTTGTTGCTGAATGAGACATGACGAAAGATTTTGAATTTGGTGCGCTGACCACCATCTTTAGAGAAGTACCCATTTGCTTTACTCATAACAAGAAAAACTAAACTGACAGCTGCAACACAGTGAAATGAAAAGAAATAAGGAATTCTTGGTTGCAATTTTGTAGCGCTGCCTTTTCCGATGCCATTTCTATCATGCTTTTTGCGTGTTGTCAGTGGTCAGAGCGACGCTCTGCCCTTGTTATCAATGGGATCAGTCAACCATGAACGGTGGATGACGAGAGTGGCATTGAATCAAGCAGAAAGCATCACTACATCATCAATCGAGTGATTGATTATACGGCTCTTATTTCTTATAAGAGATTATCTGGTGGCAGAGAACAATACTACTTTGCTGCTGCGTCTGACATTGGGCAGTGCAGTGGATGGTGGCAACATGTGACCTTAAGGACCATTGTGACATTGCAAAAGCTCAGCATGCTGATGGATGGTGCATGACTTTGCCTCAGCCCCGTAGGAATGACCAAAAATGAGATAAAGGCTGCTTATTAACGGCAGCATTTGATTGCCAGTAAATCTGCTCATAGGAATCGCAGTGAAAAACATTTTGTACACAATGCACACCTTTTTCAAAGGTGCTTAGGGCCCTTTTAAAGAATGCCCGTTTAACAGCAGTGCGATTCTGTGGATATTACATTTGACAAGCGATACCTGAAGGCAGCAGTAATAGCACATCTGGCAATTTGCTGGAGAGCATGCCTTTCATTGCATGGATGCCCACAGAGCTGGGAAGCTACTAACGAAGCAGTTTTGAGGAACAATGTAATCCATGCAGCAGACAAGATATGAAATTACTCACTGCAATGTGCGGCTGCGAATGGGAGTTTTTGGTAGCCTTTTGGGTGTTGCACTCCGTCGTCCTGGCATAGTAAAAGACACAGACTTTTTAACATGAGATGTGGTGGTCCCCTTGCGCAGGCAGGACGAAGGTGGCTTCTTGGAGCAGCTACTTCGCCTCTTTGGTGACAGCGCAGGGCTTTCCAGTGTGAATGTGTCATTCAGCTCATCCTGAGCACTCACATCGTCAAGTGACATTTTGTCAGTACATGCTTTTGCTGTGGGACTCTCCGTCACTGACACAAGTGAAGAGTGTTGCTTAACATGAAAAGGCGTACCACCAGCAATCTTTCTGCCAAATTTGCCAATTGGAGAAACGCTGCCCCCTGAGGAACTTGAAAGACAGATGCTGTGTGCAGTGTGGTAAGGTGTGCTTCCACTAGATCTATCAGGTGATAAAGTTCTCTTGGTGTCATCTGGTACTGTATCACGTGAGTTTGGAGCAGACTTCCCGACCATCACTGAACACGGTGTTGAACAGGATGCAAGAAGACTAGTTCTTCTTTCAACTTTGGCCTGGCACGAGTGTGGTGATGACCATTGCTCCACACATGCACTATTTGCATTCAGGCACGGCGACAAAACAACTTTCGTCGTCTTTAAAGGTGTTTTGTTTGGAGTCTTGCCACTGCCTTCTGAGGCCCTCTTTCGAGGCTGCTCCCCCACAGAACAGCTTGTGTCACTTGCCAACAGTGACTGAGTGTGTGCGCGTGTTTTGGTAGAAAGCTTGCTTGTTGACCTTCTTCCGAATGATCGTCTAGACGTCTGAGCTTTCACCCCTGGGGACCTCCGGCCCAGTGATCTTTTTGCGGTGTGCACCTTTGTTTGAGTTGGGGCAGTTGACTTTCTCCCCAGTGGTCTCTGGGAAAGCTGGACTGTTGCTTGTGCAAGGGGAACCCTGAGAGGCTGCTTTGCTTTCTGAGGTTGCCGCTGTGATTTTGCAGGCATCCTGGTGCTCTTGTCGAGTTGAGGCATCTTGGGGACCGCGGCTGTTGTGGGCTCAGAAGCCAGAGCACACAAGTTGACTTTCTTGGATGCTGATGGCAATGGCATTGCACCTGTTCCGGAAGCTCTTTTAGATCCTGGCTTTACGATCATTTCTGCCTTCCCCGACTGCAGAGAAGCCTGAAACAGCACCATGCACACTTAGCATAAAATAGCCCTGAGAATAATCTATATTTACACATCACTTTCTAGATGCTCCTGGGAAAAAAATTCAGAGCCATTCCACTCTGTGAAGGAGAATGAACAGCGGAGCTGTATACACGGTGATAAATTTGTTGACTGAAAATAAAAGACACATACAACAATAAATTTCGTCTTTTTCATGATTTTTGTTGTTTTATTAAATTGCATCCTTAATGGATGGATGGATGCAAAACTTTAATGTTGCATACTCAATGCTTTCTTAATTTTTAACCTTCTTTTTGTTAGCTTTTTTGGACTTATTTGTTGACCAAGGTGACTATTGCTTCATTATTACTATAATATATGGCCAATGGCTCTGTGGCGACACGACCGATGACGCGTCGTGGGCACACTGATGTTTGTGTAACACTGAATACCAAACCTCTCCAAGAGAAATGTCACAAACCACTTTCCGTCTGGCTGAGACACGTTTATGTTGAAATCATCTACAATTACGATGGGAGTGGAGTTGGTAGGGGTGATCCAACCAAAGGTGCATACGCTTGGCGTTTGCACTACAACCTTTGTCCGTATTACGTGCCGCCCGCTGTCTTCCCGCACCGTCCCACTTCTGTTCACGACGGTGTTCTTCGTAGGCACGCTGTTCTTCTGCAGTCCTCACCGCACGCGGCCTACCCATTGCACAAGTGGAAGGGAACCGAGATAACGTTACGTGGCTTGCCTACAGAGCCCGTGACATTAAACTGCAATCTATACTTAACAGCGTCTATTCCGGTTTTACTTTCTTAATTACAATATTTTTTTATCAGAATATGTATTTGACACTTTTTGCAATTAAATGCAGCTGGGGCATACCCGGAGATATGCTATTGCTTTATGCTTCAGCTTCGTGGCCGCCATCTTTTTTGCCTACACACACAAACCGCCAGAACCTAGCATATAATAGTTCCCCTGTAATAATCTTTTCTTTGTTAATACCACGGACATCTCAATAAAACCAGTACAATAGAGCTCCGTTTAGAGCCCACAAATCTGCTCCTAAATTAGCTCAGTTGCTTAGCTGCGTAAGTGTTCTGAAAATTGCGCAAGTCAGGTTTGGGAGAATGCCCGAGCTTAATTGTGCAAGGCCAGAAATCTTGATGTGAGTTTTCAGCCAGCTTAGTTGCTATCTATCAGTTGAAAACATAACAGGACTGGATCTTCAAAGTTAAACTAAACAGCGAAGGTTGGGTATTACCTTTATTCCTGGATTTGATCTTCAAAGGCCAAACCCCATGAGAGCGATGCTGTGCACGATGAGCGACCAAACGGGCTTACAGATTGCTCGTTCTTGTTGCTCGATCACTTGGTTCTGGAAATCTAGAGTTTGTCACTCGTTGCCTGGAAGTGCTATGAGTGACTAGCCAATAGCGCGAAGCCGGAACTGGATGTACATCAGTCAAGTACTACCGCACGGAACGTAGAAACGAGTAAATTTTGATATGTACAAGGATAAGGACCTACTGACTACTAAGGGCTACTCAACAATAGACCATATTCACACTATCAATCAAGTGATAGAGAAATGTGCAGAATATAACCAACCCTTATATATAGCTTTCATTGATTACGAGAAAGCGTTTGATTCAGTCGAAACCTCAGCAGTCATGGAGGCATTACGGAATCAGGGTGTAGATGAGCCATATGTAAAAATACTGGAAGATATCTATAGCGGCTCCACAGCCACCGTAGTCCTCCATAAAGCAAGCAAAAAAATCCCAATAAAGAAAGGCGTCAGGCAGGGAGATACGATATCTCCAATGCTATTCACAGCGTGTTTACAGGAGGTATTCAGAGACCTGGATTGGGAAGAATTGGGGATAAAAGTTAATGGAGAATACCTTAGTAACTTGCGATTCGCTGATGATATTGCCTTGCTTAGTAACTCAGGGGACCAATTGCAATGCATGCTCACTGACCTGGAGAGGCAAAGCAGAAGAGTGGGTCTAAAAATTAATCTGCAGAAAACTAAAGTAATGCTTAACAGTCTCGGGAGAGAACAGCAATTTACAATAGGCCGCGAGGCACTGGAAGTCGTAAGGGAATACATCTACTTAGGGCAGGTAGTGACGGCGGATCCGGATCATGAGACGGAAATAATCAGAAGAATAAGAATGGGCTGGGGTGCGTTTGGCAGGCATTCCCAAATCATGAACAGCAGGTTGCCATTATCCCTCAAGAGAAAAGTATATAATAGGTGTGTCTTACCAGTACTCACCTACGGGGCAGAAACCTGGAGGCTTACTAAAAGGGTTCTACTCAAATTGAGGACGACACAACGAGCTATGGAAAGAAGAATGATAGGTGTAACGTTAAGGGATAAGAAAAGAGCAGATTGGGTGAGGGAACAAACGCGAGTTAATGACATCTTAGTTGAAATCAAGAAAAAGAAATGGGCATGGGCAGGACATGTAATGAGGAGGGAAGATAACCGATGGTCATTAAGGGTTACGGACTGGATCCCAAGGGAAGGGAAGCGTAGCAGGGGGCGGCAGAAAGTTAGGTGGGCGGATGAGATTAAGAAGTTTGCAGGGACGGCATGGCCACGATTAGTACATGACCGGGGCTGTTGGAGAAGTATGGGAGAGGCCTTTGCCCTGCAGTGGGCGTAACCAGGCTGATGATGATGATGATGATGAAGGACCTACTGCAAGACCTTCAGTTATTTTATGGTGCTCTTTACAGTAAAACGTATGAACTTAAATTAATAAAGCACGCGTCACACCAGTTTCAGCAGGTATTTGCAGCCCTCATACTGGCAATAACGGGGAGACGTCAATCAAAGTCATTGATCAAGTGTGGTATGACTTGTAGGCAACGAGCTAACACAACAGCCATCTCCACCGCGTCACTTGTTGCCGTCACGCGCAAGACCGCTTGCATGGGGTTTATACTTATAATCACAGATACTAAGCAGGGATATCAAAGACCTTCATTCCTCACCTTTGGTTTCTTTACAGATGTGTTTGATGTCTTTGTCAATGCTACTGTGAACTGATTGCCATTTCTTGCAGTGAGAGAGTGCCCTGACTTCAATGGCTTTCTTTGTGACATGGGATGCTTGCTTTCTCGAGGCCTGCTTTTGTTCTTGTTTGGACTCACTCTGAAAAGAACACACCAGTATTAGAGAAAAGAAATATGGCAGTTAAAAGTCAGACCAGCACTGACAGGTAATGAGCAAGATGCTTATTCAGAGGACCAGTTATAATGCAGTTGAACGCTGCTGGCAGTTAACAAATGTTGTACTGTATATAGTGCAAAACCTATGTGAGAACAATCTTGTAAGTTCTGAGCTCTCTGCATCCCACTTGTCAGGTTGTCTTCTGGGAGGAAGCTCAGCATGCAAAGCTATAATAGGTAGCATATGACTGACATTGGTAATAGTTTGCGAAACACGTACAAATAGCATCTACCTGTCCTTTCGTTTTTCCTCTTAATTTTTCCTATTTCTTGAAAGTGCTGGAAATGCATGACATGCTGGTACAACTAGCCCAGCTGTCCACTTTGTGTACAAATAACTTTTCAGTTCTCATGTACACAGCAATGCTTTATTTGGTACTGAAAATAGCAAGTGCAGTGATATAAGCAAGCCACATTTGGATTATAGTATACTTGAAGTGCAACATGTCGTGCATGAATGGCTCTCCAGCTTCTGTGCACACTGGAGCACTGTTTCAAGCTGCTAAGTCGGTGCTGATCATTAAACGCTGACGAGTTGCGTTCACAACTTCCGGCTTGCTAACACTGTCCTCATTGAGTGCATAAGGTTTCCACATTAACACTTTGCCCCTGAGCACGAGACTCAAGCTGAACTTACTAGATGCCAGGTAGTGAAAAACGACACAAAACACTGATTGGGAACTAAATAAGCAAGAATAAGGGGGTAAAAATGGCAGACTAATCATTTACGTGCCAGCATTCCTGTGATCTAGCTGTAAGCGCAGTGACGACCCAGAATGTCGTCACTTCCACGACGCGACCGCACACAGCCGTGCCACATCAAGCGCGGTCAAGCAGTTCGTAACAGGGCTAACCAGCGAGAAATGACAGGCGCTGCCGTAGGTTATACGTATGCGTCCATGTAACCAATATGGGATCAGGACCTCTTGATGAGAACCTGGTTAAGTATGAGGTATTGGCAGATATGGTTACTTCGACGATGCCGTAATTTCTGTTTTCACATGTAAAGCGCGGGGAATTATTTGAATATTAGGTATTACGATGTAACGTGCCGGAGGTACGCACGCCGAATATGCGAGGACTATTTAATTTAACCGTCGTATTGTGGCAATTTACCTTGAAGGGGTTTCGCTTTCCTTTGTATAAGATGGTCCAACTCCGGGCGTGCGCCGTAGCGCCTTTTCTCGCCTGTTAATGCGAAACAACGATCGTAAGTGTGCAAATTATGCATTCAAACGAGGCCGCCACTGTTAGTGTAGCTGATACTTACAGCTGGTTTGAGTATAACCGCCGCCGATCCCACGCCGACAGGGCTTTTTTAGATGACTCTAGTGGTGAAAAGCAAATGCAGGTGTGTAATTACGCACAGGTTGAGCGGAACTATCGTTTAACGCGACACCAAAAGTTACCGGAAACTTCCACTGATAACGTTCCATGGATCGGCGCAGTGTGGCCGCAAGGACTAGTAACAGTGGCCTCACATCAAGTGATCGAGACTAGAAGTTTGTTTTCCCACAGTTTATATTACAATAGCAGTGAGCACTACACATCCACTTAAAAAACGCGTCCTTTAAAGCCACTTCGGCCTTCGTAAATAGTCACAGCAAATAATAATAAAACCAAGACATACGCGTCGGATCCGGCATTGTTGAGGCCGCTAAAACAAACCTTGAATGATCTTGAATTACGTTTAGCCACCGGGCTCACCTGGTGGATCTTTTCGTTTCATGGCCGCAAACCAGTGCGGGTCAATCAGCAGCGAAAGGTAACCAAGCTGGAAAATAAAAAAAAAACGACCCTCGGCGTTCTCCAACGTTGGCGTGCTCGGCAAACGCGCGGCCTAGCGAAGCCGCCTTTCTCGGTTTGAAACGCGTCAAGACAATGGGCTGTTTTCATTGGCTACGCCTTCCGGCACTGCGATTGGCTGTAGCGTGCTTTCGCAGGCTTTCGCACAGGGAAAGGAGAGCAGACGAAATGCTCTCCGCAGAAGCTCTCTTGCAGGCGCGAAAGTTGGTGGTAGACCGTTAGACATGTATATCATGCGATTCGTCTGCGCGCTGGCGCTGTTTAAGGTCAACGTAATGTGCAGCCACGGGCTGTGCTACAGTTTTGAGAAATTACTGTGGGGTCTCAGGCACCCAATAGGCATTGTCCCTTTGCCCTCATATGAGCAGTATGTGCTTGTAGGGGAGCACAGAGGCATTATTATGCAAATGCCATTAAGGAGTTTCGCTAGTGAGAATATTCACGTGTTCTTGAACATAACAAGTAAGGTATTAACCTCGAATGCACCAGCAGATGAACGCGGGCTGCTGAGCTTCGTCCTCGACCCAGATTTTCCGCAAGAGAGAAGTGTCTACGTGTGCTACAGTGCCCCTTCGAAACAAGCCGGCATGGACCACGAAACAACCATCTCCAGATTTGCGATATCTGGCGACGTACGCAGCAATACGCTCAAGGTAAGCTTTGCGCTCGTCGATATTGTGCCATTGTGTTTCGTAATATATATGCGTAAAGCGTACATGGTAACTTTACGAACTTGGAAGTGCACCTTGTCTTATTGAGTGCGTCTTCCTTTTTTTACACATGTTATTAATTTTAGTGAGTATATTAATAGGTCGCTTACTTTTTTTGAAATTTTATAGGCATCAGACGCTGATTAAATGATGTACGAAAAGCTCAATAAGCGAATACATTAGTCGTGAGAATCCGTTTCAGATTACTTTCAGCACGTCTCCTTGGCGATAATTTAATGAACAAGCTATTGATGAGATATCGTCGTTGTACGACGTATGTAAATAAAAACAGAGAAGCGTGATCAGTCTTAATTGCGGCTGGCGATATTCAAGGCTGCGTAATTACTATGCTTGTATATGCATCTAAACCAACGCAGTCCCATTGAAAACAGTTCAGGACATCCAAACCATGTCCCAATGTCCATGCACCATTTCGGTTACAAATATGACATCGGCCGGATGTCCAATTTCGTATATATCCTACCACAGAGGTTTGAAGGATATCGCGGCCTTTTCCGGCATGCACGTGAATATTTGTCTTCCAATTGAGTTTCCTCATAACAGAATTATGCTTTTCGCATGTCCGAATTACAAACCGAAGCCTGCAGCTTGTGCGTACGTTGCTTTGCAGATATTCTGACGCAGATTACTTTGAAAACGTGAGTTAGTTCAATTAGCGCCACTTGCGCTTGGCGGACGGCCTGGAAGACTGACGCGCATGCTGCACGTACGTGAATGCGTGCGTATAACGTGTGCATAACTACGGCGGTTTCGAGCTCTGGCTGGGGGCGCTGTGCACGTGTCGTTACTTTATTGTCACCCACATCAGTTGAGGTTTCGTTTGGCTTGCCTCAACCATCTTCAGCTAAAATTTTATTGCTCATTGCATCATTGTTCTGCGGACGTGCACGGCATTTAATTCATAATTTTGCTTCATTTCTCCAAATCCTAATAATATGAGGACAAGCGCATTAAAAGCACCAGCGGCGGCTGCGTCATCCGTATTTTTTCACTTGAAAATTGTTTTAAATTTCCACTGTAAGCACCATGCACATATATACAATATATTTTGTGGGGATGCGTGCCCCTCGCGCGTCCCCTGATATGTTGTTTTCCCGCATAGCTCCCGTCTCCTGTAATCCGGCTTGATGGCGCAAGTATAGTGTACTAGAATAATACACTATAGGCGCAAGTGTGGCTCTGCTAACGCCACCTGGGGCGCGAAAAGGGGATCTTTGACTCGGGATCGGCAAGCGGCGCGGGGCGCGCGCGCGCGTTCCATGCTTCTGCGAAACCGTCTCGCGAAGCCTGGCCCGGAAAAGATGAACACGGTCATTCGAACGCGCCACCGTTCGCGTGACCGTACGCGCGAATGACCAGGCGTTGGTGTCCAGCATGGGGCGAACATATTCGCTCGCGGTCCGGTCGCGGTGAGTCGGACTTCCGCGATTTGTCGTAAATACATACACAGGACAAATTTTATTATATTTGTATAAGAGGAGGAGGTAGCCAATTAACAATTACTTTTAAAGGTATGGATAGCCTACGCCTAGAGAATCAATATGTTGCTGTAGGTTCACCTCGATTCGTATTGCTTTGCGTGCTTTCCTGATCCTGAAAAAAAAAAAGAACCTGCAGACTTCAGTGATGCCTTCGGCAGAGCAGCTTTTACCAACCGCGTGTGAAATGCACGTGAATTATGTGTCTCAGTATTGCTTCTTTTTCCAGTAAGCAATGCTAACGATTCATGAAAAAAGTGTCTTTTAATAATTTACAACATATATTCGGGATAGAAACATCATCACTTGCATGCAGAACTTGCATACAGGGTGTCCCAACTAACTATTATGCAGTAAGATTTAAAAAAAAGCAATTGCGTTACTCGAAGAAAACCTACAGCATATTGTTTCCAGTACAGTGGAGTAGCCGCTACAATTTTTTTGTTAGTGAGATTTAATTGGCTAACTGTAATTAATTATCTAACTCGAGACGTACTGTCATGGTTGCCAAAGTGTCAGCGAGGCACTTGTAGGCACAGTCAAGGGGCATCTAAGGACAAATTTTTTCCGACTGAAAAAATGAACCCTGCGAAATATGAAAAACACCACGTGACTGCGCTCCCAAACGCACCATAAGGCAGCGCCCTCGAACGGGCTCCCTCCGAGTTAGCCAGAACGAAATAAAGGAAATAAAGAAAAACATTGTGCATCTGCCGTTCCCCGGCAGAAGGCAACGTCAGTGCACAGATTTAAAGGTGCGTTTTGTTGTGTGCTATAGTCGCCATGTCTTTCTCTAATGAGCAGAAGGAAAACGCGATCCTTGCCCCATGGGAGCTGCAAATGGCACAAGAGGAAGGCCGCATATATATATATATATATATATATTTGTCATGGACGTATGGCGGTAGACCAAACGCACCGACAATCATCAGAAATTATGAAAACTTGAGACAAACCGGCAGCTTCCAGAAGCAACGGCGGATGACTCCATCTTTGAGTCGTAGCCTACGCACGGATGTTCTAGCATTTATGGCCTCAAACCCTCATGCTAGCGTGCAGGACGTGAACTCCCAGGTATCAATTTCCAAGTCATCGGTTTGGAGAATTCTAAATAACTCTGCCTTTCACCCGTACTATCTTAACCAGCGCCAATGCTTGGAAGACGTGCAGAATCGTCTCGATTTGTCGAATTGGGTCCCGACTTTTTGTCAGTCACCGGACTTTTTCAGCAACATCACGTGCACAGACGAGGCCAATTTTTGCAGAAACGGCCAGGTAAATTTGCATAACGCACATTATGGAGGGACTGTAATCCACACTGGGTAACGCGCATTCGGCACCAGTACCAGTGGTCGCTCTTTGCGTGGTTCAGAATTTACGCCGGTGCTATAATCAGTCCCATTGTCTTCGATCACACACTGACTGGACAGCGTGGACGAAATCCTTGAAGGAATGGTGGGTGACTTTCTCAGCGAAGTCCCACTGTCACGTCTTCCACTTCTGCGGTATCAGCGGGTTGGGTTGCCAGCACACAGCAGCAGCCGAGTACGAAAGTGACTGGATTCGACTTTTCATGCGCAATAGATTGGAAGGCACAGACCTGTAAATTGGCCGGCTAGGTCACCTGACCTCTCTCCACTCGGTTTCTTTCTTTCTTTTTTGGGGGGGGGGGTTATGTGAAAGATCGTGTTTACATGATAGAGACGATGACCTCAGATGGCAAGGTTAACGGATGTCTGCCGTATAATTCCAGCGTCGGTCATCAAAACGGCCACTGAAGATGTGGCATAAAGCGGACGCAGTACTGCGTAGCTGCAGAAGGATGCCTATTCGAACACACCCTCCAGGCAACAGCTGGTGTTCAACGGCGCTTATGAATTCATAGATAATAAGGGCACACTGAAATCTGATGTTTTTGTTTTTTCGTGCAGACATCTCGATTGCTGCTTCGGCTCATTTAGAAGTGGTGCATTTACTTTCTTGAACGCATCGGTTTCACCTTTTCTTTACACGTGGGTCGCTTGATCCAGTCTTTATTTCAGTCTTATTTTTTTTTTGTCACGAACCTGTTTTTGCAGCATGTATACACTTTCATGAAAATTAAAACCTTCACTTTAATTTGGCAGTGGTCCGAAGCAAGTTTCTGGTGGTGCGAGGAGAGCCAGTATTTTGAAACATTCTATCTTATTGCTTATTACATTGCTTTTCGTGTTTCGTGCGTGGTCAGATCGGCGCTCCGGCCGCGTTATCCAGGGGCTTTTGATGTCAGTGTGACGAAGTCGGCCTTGAGAGACGGATAGTAAGTGCGACGTAGAAATGAGAGGAAGGAATAGCTGCGAAGCCGCGAAAACCTGCTTTTGGTGCTCCTTCCGTATCATTATCAAGGTGATGCGCTGTCTCTTCGGGTTTGCGACAGGCAATGCAGTTGCTTTCAATCAGCCTATTTGAGGGCGTTTCTTTTTTATGATGTGGGTGGGAGCACATGCAGTCATGTGGTGTTTTTCATATTTTGTGGAGTTTCTTTACCAGTCGGAAAAAAAATTACGGAATTGTGCGTCGCTGAAAGCACCGCATTTAGATGTCAGTTCGGGGGGTGCCTAGAAATGCCTCATTGACACTTTGATAATCAGGTCCTCGTGAGTTGCGGTCGGACATGGCGTCCTCGGCGCATGCGCGGTCGCGCAGCCGTGTGCCGGTTCTAGCCGCAGCAACCGCGCCACCCCGGCGACTGCACCGCTGTTGCGTACTCCAGGGTAGCGTACCGCATAGAGTTTCCTACAAAGATTGCGTACCGTACTGCTGCCGAGAAGTAGCGACGCCTGCCTATCGAAGCTCGACCGACATTACTTATTGGGTAGCGTGGCGTTGTCGGCGGGCTGCAGGCATCCGGTAGACCATGGCGACCGAGCAAGGGCGAGACGATTTGCTAGTGCGAAACTTGCACTGTTTATTCAAAGGTAGTTGAAAGAGAATAAGAAGAGCATGAAGTATGAAGTATCTCGTAGGAAGTATATGACAAGTACATTTCGGAGCCCCTTAAATAGGCTCTTTACAAGTGTGGGCGGGATCTTGCTTCCGTCGATGACACGTGACAGGCACAGAGAGAGGGCCCCTCCTCCTGCATTACCGAGCACAGGGGGGGAGAAGTCGATCCTCTTTTCGACGAATCCGGGGAGAAGGTCAGGTGAATGACCTCTTCGGCGCCGTGGGGTCCGGCCAAGTAGAAGGTAGGGGGATGACTTATCGCCCGTGGCGCCCGACCAAGTAGAAGGTAGGGGGATGACGTATCGCCCGTGGTGTCCGACCAAGTAGAGGGTAGGGGGATGACGTATCGCCCGTGGTGTCCGACCAAGTAGAAGGTAGGGGGATGACGTATCGCCCGTGGTGTCCGACCAAGTAGAAGGTAGGGGGATGACGTATCGCCCGTGGTGTCCGACCAAGTAGAGGGTAGGGGGATGACGTATCGCCCGTGGTGTCCGACCAAGTAGAAGGTAGGGGGATGACGTATCGCCCGTGGTGTCCGACCAAGTAGAAGGTAGGGGGATGACGTATCACCCGTGGCGTCCGGCCATACCTAACAGCATCTCCGGCGGGGGAGGAAGATCCCGACGTGTAGGGGCCAGCAGCCGCTGTACGAGGGATCGGCGTCTCGGTATGAGAATTCCCCGTAGAGGTCACGAACCCTTAGTTCGTAGCAGGTAGATTCCTGGGAGTGGTCATCCGTCATCGTGGCGCTCTTGTGACTTTTCTCCCTGGTCCGGTCCGGTGAAATTGCAAGCAGGTCTCCGTCTCCTGCGTGGGCAAGCAACCACCCCAGAACAGTGCCGGATCCACAACCACAAAGCAGCGAGCACAAGGCCACTCTCCCCCAAGACACACCCGGCTTTTAACAAAAAAGAAAACCCGCTACACCTTTCCCATTCCCTACGCGCGTCCTCCCCCCCTCAACACTAAAAACAGCCATTTCTTGAAAGCGTTAGGACGTGGTTATTAAAATCAGCTCACAATCGGCTTCACTTCGGAAAAACATATGAATGCACGAAAAAAATGCCACGGAAACCCGGATGAGCATGAGGCTTTCGATACTCTAGGGGCAACGACTTAAACCGTCGGCATTGCCGTTAAGCTTACCCTTCTTGTAGCGATATAGCAAGCTAGCTTCTGCACCGCCCAAACTACACGAACCGCATGTTTCCAACCTATCGCAGTGGCGTACTTATCGCACGTATTGGTGCCACTGAACAGTCTGGCCATCTTCACAAGTACGTAATCACAAGCGTGCTAGCCTTGTGGTCACTATTCAGAACGCGTACTTGCGTCGTAGGCAAACTCTTCCTTACGCCTACTCCCGTTTCTTCCTTTAGTCCCTACAGGACACGTAGCCTAAACGAGCAACTAAACTTGCGTAACTTACGCACTCCGCAGAACCCTTAAAAATTTGCGTCTGCTAATAACTCGTTCTACGCACGCTCACTGAAGAAGTCAGAATACGGCTGCCCTCAACACACACGAGCAACCCAGTCACAATTCTGCTTCCTTCCGTCCACACAGGACACGCGCTAATGGAAATAAGAACGCTTCTCGGTGCAAATCATGCACTCACTGAAAACTTACGCGTTTAACCTTAGAACATAAAAACGCACGAAAAGAAGGTTAACTAAAACACACGCGCGTTACCATAGGCCTCTCAACGATAACCTTGACACTCAGGTTACTTGACCACAAAAATGAAAGCCTATCTACTTATTAATGAACACTTCGCGATACTACATGTTTACAAAAAACCGCGTCTTTCAAATCTCGAGCTGCTCTAACAAACACAAACAGAACTCATACCTTACATATTGAAAGAAACTCGAGTCTCACATCGTGAAAATTTCCAAATGTTCAAAAATAAAACAAAACATGTCACTTCCACTGAAGCTCCCTTGTCCTCCCGTTCCAAGCATTTACAACTGACTCATACTTTTGAGCCGTACTCGAGGGGGTCGCGGTCCGAAAGCTACTCTGGCTACCGAGGAACAACAAAAGGGCTGACTCACTAACAGCGCCCCCAAGACGTTACAGTCCCCTGCCAATTTGCGTTCTGGCGCCCCGCTTTCAGCATGACCTCGACTGACCGCGTCGCTACTCCCCACCTGGTCTCGTCTTGCCACCTTGCGCTTCTTTGTACTGCACGCTGAGCTTCGACAAGAACGACGGAACGACGAGGAATTTAACTGCCCCGTGCCCTTTGTCCGCGTCCGTGCAGAACATGCTTCTCGATCCCCTTTTGACCGGTGGCTCGAACGTGTTTGATGCGTCAACATCGTCCGTGACGACCGCACCTTTCTTTTCGCCGCGCCCTGCCTTTTCGCGCCTGTCGCCGTCTTTGGCTTCGCTACTTTAGCCACCGCATTCCGATCCTTACGGCGCTTCTTTCTGCGGCGCTTTCTTATGTCGCCTTCTGGCGCCTCGTGCTGGCCGTTACACATCTCATCGGCCCGGATCGGTCTCTTGCCCGCACAGTCTGAGTGATTATCATTTAAATCGACTCTATCTTTGCCTCGACTGGCGGACAGCTCAACCGACTCTGGCACAATGCAGCAGGCTTTACTCGAGTTATGCAACTCGCACTCTTGCGAACTGCCCTCTACTGCATTGCCCAGCTCACGCAGTGCATCGACAATAGCCCGTCGGTCTCGAGCGCTGTCTCACACGCACAGTCTGAATGATTCCTAATTAAATCATCCATCTCTAGGCTACCTAGACTGGCAGAGAGCCGCACCGATCCCTGAACCATGCAGTTGTTCTCTCGTGAGCTACGGAGCTCGCCATCCCGAGAACTACTCTCAACTGCATCGTCCAGCTGGCACCTCACTTCGGCACGCAGATCTGACTTGACATGGGTGCTCGCGTCTGTCAAGTCCGCAGTATTCTGTACCTCGCTAACGACCTCGCTACCATGAGATGCGACGCACACGCGGGGTAACTGTGCCAATTTTTTCGCAGCTGGCCTAGCTGTCTCTGCAGTCCTCTGTTGGCACAGCACCTCGTCGCTCTCACTCTGGCCTTTAAAGGCCTCTGTTGTCACTAAGGCATCGTTAGCAGCTAGCCCTTTCCGCTCGTGTATGAATGGGCCGCTAATCTCACAGGCAATACTTTTCTCGTCGGCTTTTGGCGAAAGTCTGCCAGATACATTTTCATTCTTTTGCTCTGTACTGCCTACAGAATTTTCAGACAGGCGTTGTCTTTGTTCCTTTAACTGCTGAAAATATTGTATCTGTTTTTTCAATGCCGCTACCGCTTTCTCGTGCTTTTGCCTACGTTTTTCTTTCGCCTCACGTGCAGCACGCTCGCGCTCCTCTTTTTCCTCTTTCTCTTTAATGCTCTCGAGGCATTCCGTCAGTTCCTCGTCGTCTGCACCGGTCGCTTCGGTCGCCTCAATGATCTCCGGCTTTCTCTTTGATTCGGCAATTTGGAGGCCCAACTCTTTGGCCAAGCTCAACAATTCCGGCTTCTTTAGTGCCTTCAAGTTCATGGCTGCCCTTAGTGCTGCTAAACCTTCACTCTATACAACCTTGACGTACTCAAACTTCCGTCAACGGTTTAAAGAAAAAATCACTGCAATGTACTTTCCAAAAAATATGTAAAAGCCAAGTGATATCTCAGTGAAGAAAAGCCGTGAACTCACCATATGCAGTCATGATCCAGACACCTTCCTTCCGAACATTGTCGCCAGGACGAAGAGGCTACGATCTCGTATTTGTCGTCCAAGTTGGGGTCTCCAGGATTCCGTATCCCAATCGCTGCCAGCCAGTTTGTTGAGTTTGGAGGCGATCCCACCGCTAGCAACCAGTTTGTTGCGTACTCCAGGGTAGCGTACCGTACTGCTGCCGAGATGTAGCGACTCCTGCCTATCGAAGCTCGACCGACATTACTTATTGGGTAGCGTGGCGTTGTCGGCGGGCTGCAGGCATCCGGTAGACCATGGCGACCGAGCAAGGGCGAGACGATTTGCTAGTGCGAAACTTGCACTGTTTATTCAAAGGTAGTTGAAAGAGAATAAGAAGAGCATGAAGTATGAAGTATCTCGTATGAAGTATATGACAAGTACATTTCGGAGCCCCTTAAATAGGCTCTCTACAAGTGTGGGCGGGATCTTGCTTCCGTCGATGACACGTGACAGGCACAGAGAGAGGGCCCCTCCTCCTGCATTACCGAGCACGGGGAGGAGAATTCGATCCTCTTTTCGACGAATCCGGGGAGAAGGTCGGGTGAATGACCTCTTCGGCGCCGTGGTGTCCGACCAAGTAGAAGGTAGGGGGATGACGTATCGCCCGTGGTGTCCGACCAAGTAGAAGGCAGGGGGATGACGTATCGCCCGTAACGTCCGGCCATACCTAACACCGCACAACGACAAGCGGGCGAAACTCTGAAATGGTCTTTTGAACTCTTGACGGGCCGAACATTGGTGTAGGTCTGGTTGTCTCCCTGTCATTCTCTGTACAGAGCGTCGCGTACATCTGTCTGCGCGTGAAGCTTGACCTGTGATGCTGTCTTGTTTTCCTTTCCTTTGCTCATCGTTTGTGTGAAAGATAAACATTTGTTTTTGCCTACTAGCATTTCTTGCACGTCCTTTCTCGTCCAAGGCGCACAAACTAGTGACGAACGTCCACAATCGTCAGATACGCCTACCTGTCTTACGCATATACCGACGTAGGCGGTTGCTTCTTGGGATGTAGCCAAGGCCATGGTAGATGGGATTAGTAATGCTGTATGTGTGAGTAGCCTCACTGAAATTATAAAGTCAAGTATGTCAAGGTACCTACGTTAAGTCACGGTCGAAATTACAGGGGCCCTTATTGTATATAATAAAGTCATCTGAGAGTGTCTGCGATAAAAATGTATAAGTTTAATAATCTTAGGACTTCTTAGCCTTCTGTTATATAGGCTATTTGAAAGAAGGCTGTCTACGAAATTCTGTTGTGTGTTAAATTGCAACGTTGTCATCGCTTCCAAAAGAACATTATTGTATAAGTCTACCTTTCTTGGGTAGGTTCATTTCGCCTAGGTACCACCACCTACCTCGTGACCTTTACACTTTAAATCCGCCCCAATGACGTAAGTCATCGGGGCAGATTTCACGACAAAGCCCGGTAAAAAAGTGGCTTGTCACCCCCCGGTTTCTCTTCTCAAGGACATGACTAAACCATAGAAGGGTAATTACAATACTGACATGATGCTTGCGGCCTTTCAAATGCCGGATGAGCGTGTTCTTCGTGTACATTTCCGGCGCATGCCATGCAAAGGATTAAGCCTTTAAACAGCGAAAGTTTTTCACAATCAGTTCGGTGGCTGCACAGAAAGCGAGGACAATCAGTCCGCTTTTAACGCACGCGTTCTGAACCGAGACACATATTCACGAGAAAGGGGCTCCTATATTAATCATGGCGATTGACAAATTACACCTCACTGTTCCGATATGTTGATGAGGCGAACTCTCCTGCCTCTTTTCCGTAGTACTAAAGAAATAGTTTGTACAGTGTCATTCGCCTATACGTAAAACAGGAAATTGAAGTCAAAGTCGTATCAACTGTCATATATCATAAATTACAAGAAAGAAGAGTGAAAGTGTACTTCATAATACACGTAAGGTAAACTTGGATGAATGTGGTTCATTTCGATTTCTTATCTGATCGAGGGTAAAAATGTGCGGTTCAGACGTTGAACACAGTTAAATTTTGCAATCATCTATAAGACTTTTGTCCTTCAACATCTGTTCCCATTGGTCATGCACATATTTCTCCATCATATGTATGTTGGAAACATAACTTAGTCAAATTGTGAATAAATTCAAAGTTAAGCTGGCTTCTGTACATGTAGAAAAAATACCATAGGCGCTTGAAAATGTCATAACACACAATCGTATGTTCGCATAAACTTTGTGGCTATAGGCATGAAATGAAAATCTGAAATACATTGCAAGGCTTTGTCTTTTCGCAGCGAATTTCACCCACTGCATTTATGAAACGTCGACTTGTAATTGTTGTAACACGTGAATCCAGAAGTACATAGGCAGTCTGTTTTCGGAGATAAGCCGCAATTGCGATACGAGTGATTGTTTGGGGACACGATAAGCCTCGAAGTGCGGAAACCTTTTGTAGCGTGCAGCGCTAGAAGGCACTGCAGAAACGAGTGGGTGGGGAAGGATTAAAGAAATAATGCAGGGAATAAAATGTTACTTTAATAGTACAATTTTAGCTGTTGGTAAATGGGGAAAAAATCAGCGTGCACCAGGAAGGCAGCTTTAGAGTTACACAATATTACCTGACATTGCGAAGGATTGCGGACCAACACGACCAGTAATTAACAGGCTGAAATTACGCAACGTACGCGAGTTCATGTTGCATGACACTTGAGTTTGTTAGCACTCTTTAAGATTTCTTTTGGGAGGCGAATCCATTAAAGGCCAAAAAGAGCTTAAGAAAGGTAATGCGACTGGATTTGACACCTGATTTAGACAGCTAATCAATAGGATTCGACATATGTTGCGATGGAGATATAAGTTAAGAGTTGCAAATTCCAGGTTAGTTTTATTTGTGGTTAGAGTAGCTATTGGATCATAATTTGAAAAAAAAAACGAGTGGAGTAATATTGAGAAGTTCTAATGAACTAATGAAGTTAATGAAATCGCATGAGGCAGATGCATGCTCTAATTTTGTTCGTATTAGTTTTTGCTATAGTACTAATTTGAAAGAGGATGGTGGCATTGTAAGCGTACCGGAGCAAATAACCCAAAGTTCGATTCTTTTTTGTTGTTCTTTGTTGCATTCTTACTAATGTCGATATACGTTGACCAAAAGAGACTAGCAGTAATATGAATGCGTAAATACTTTTATGAATATACAGGCTCGAACGCAGTAATGCTAAGTACGTCGAAGAGCTGTTTTGAATGTGAGTTGCTCAGATAATGTTGCTGCTACGTCCTGTGTGCCACAGGGCTATGTCTTGAGGCCGATTCCCTTTCTTGTTTATATTAATGATATTCGTGATGTTATCAAAACCGAGATACAATTTATGCGGAAGATTGTGCCCTGTGTGCAAGGGCATTCAATGAGACATTGTTTTCTATTGGCTGCCGACCTGAAGCACGTAGAAAAATGGTGTGTTACTAATAGCATGTCCCTGAACGTAAATAAATGTGTGCACGTTAGCTTTACTAGAAAAATATAACAAAATCAGATATAAGCATTTGTTAAGTAGCCAAAAAATAAAAGAAATAATTCATCAGTCAAACATTTAGGTGTTATGGTGTGAGAGGATGGCCCTTGGTCACAACGGGTTTATACCGTAGATAGAAGTGCAGGGCATGACCTTCGCTTCTCGCAACAACGTTTAAAACACGTTAGCTTTACTGCAAAACAAGCAGCGTATAAATAAGTTTAGCGATTTTGGAGTAGGCGTGCCCTGGTGTGGGATCCATTTTCTGATGTGCGTAATAATGCACTAGAAAAAAACCAATTCGTTGAGGCAAGTTTCGTCCTGAGGACATACAACCACATTCTAAGTTTAAGAGCAAGGAAAAAAAAAGTAGTGCCCTTGCACTCTGTGAAGAAGGATAACCAGCGAAGCTGTATTGGGGTGATTATAATGAGAACTATATTGATCTTTATTGATCACTATAGATATATTAGTTGAATAAAGACACGCACACGTAACTTCGTGGTCTTGATCGTCTTTATTTTAAATCGATACCCGACGGGCGACGCGTGGTCGGCACACTGACGCCCGTGCAGCACTCCATTCCCAACTGTTCCAACAGGAACGGCACAGTCCGCCAGGTCGACGTTGAAGTCCACGATTGGTGGGCACTGCGTTTCACGACGCTTTTCGCCGCCATCGCACGTTTTTTATATGGTCACGAAGGCCGTGCGTCTTAACATGGTGGACGAGATGATAACATTCAGAGCGACCGGCGCGCATGGGGGTTTGCGCCGGAGGAGTCTTCGGCGTGCTGGCGACACAGGGACGGACGGGCTAGCCCCGTACAGAGAGCTTCGCTGTGAAACGGACTTGGCTGGATTCTTTTGCTTGAACAAAGGTGGTGCAGGTAATGCCTTAGGCTGTTATATAAATTTTCCATAATCATGACATTAGTCTATCCAAAGTAGAGCACTGCACGAGCCGATTTTTCAGCCCCGGGCCCGGGCCGAGCCCAAAAGTACCATGCGTTGGCCCGCCCGAGACCGGCCCGCTGTGTTTAGACCTACAGCCCGGACTAGAGACCCGGGCCCAAACGGTTGCGGCTCGGCTCGGCCTGGCCCGGTTCTACTCGCCACTGGCCCTTGAGCCAAGCCGGGTCGATGCTGTCGTGTGACCAACCGGCGCCGGGCCGCCTTCGAGCTGCGTCACAGCAGCGTTCTGCCCTGTATCCCTTCTTGCTGGCTATTTTAGCTTTGCGTGGAAAAAAAACAAAAAAAAACGTTTCATTTCATTTCATTACTAGCCGAACAAGGACAGATTATTATGTTAATGTTTGGTATGAAAACCCACATGTACAATGGACAGTTAAGAAAGCATGGAGGGATCAGGCTGCCTCCCTTGAGTGACACAACACCTGCTCGCATTTAGGGAGAAAAATATGGAAACGCACATCCGTCGATCACCATGCTTTAAAGTATAAGAATGGCCGCACAATAATTGTCAATAGTTCTGCGGCAACAATCTGCCACAGCGAAGGCATAGGCGAACACTCCTGTACGTACGTGCCGCCAGCCATTTCAGCTCACTTTCTTTGAATTTCAAATGATTATCGGGATGTACAGTGATTGAAATCCAGGCAATAAATTTGCCGCGAATGTAAATTTAAATACGCTGCTCTATTGGCTATTAGGAATACCATAATACACGGCCACCAGAATCTTTTTTTCATTAAACAGAAATTGCTGATCCGCAAGGCTAACCCTGATGTGCAATCGTATTTTCACAAAGAACATGTCATTTTTATTGCGTTATTCGGCTTCATAATAAAGGTGTCAGTTTTTCAGTCGCCAATTTAGGCATCCTTCTTTCGAAATATATACAAATTCGGACTCTCTCTACTTTTATTTTAGTACAGTGCATGTACATTGTAGGCCACGGTTGCTTTTTTCCCCCGTCATATTGGAATATGATCCGCTTGTTCGTTCATCCGACCAACCGACCAACCGATATAGTGCTATAAAAACATGTACAGGCTGTGAAATCGAGGGTTGTCACTTAACGCGTGAAAATAGCGCCAGAAAAAAAATAACTGATACAAGAATTTTTCTGCGTTCTGTTTTCTTTTTCACGTCCTCTCACCAATGTTGAGAAACTTTTCAGCATCTGGGTAGGCTTAAAGTATTTATCTAAATACAAGGGACACTTCGAAGTCTAAATTGAATTAGTTGGACTAATTGTGCGATAAACTACTGCAGAATATGCAACTCGCTTAAAACATATTCAAGAAAAATAGCGGAAACCAGTACTGCGTTGCTCTGTGCCTAAGGAACAAAAAAGTTGTAAGTGAACTTTCCAGAATTTATTTGCTAACACTTTACTTACGTACTCTAAGAACTTGCTGAAAATTTATTTTTGTTTTTCCATCTAAACGATCACGCACAGGCAGTGCAAATCGGCACATCATTGACCGCTACACATCAGGCAGCCGTAAGAAACAAACGCGTCGTCCGTTACAATGGTACAAAAACTATCAACATGAGCAATGCGTCATAGCCCCTATGAGCAAGTAATAAATACAATGGATCAAATCTTTCGTAATTCAGAGGCTACAAGCACTCATCAAACTGAAGCGTAAAGTGCATGCATTTGTCGGAATCACCCATACAACGTACAGAAACGCGGAGTCTAGTCGAGTGGTACAAAAAAACAAACAAACAAAAAAAACACTTGACCTTCTGAATGACTAATATCCCCGTAATCAAGCAAAAAATGCAATGGTTCATACCCACCCTAAGGCTGAGGCTACAAGAGCCCAGCAAAGTGAAGCGAACAGTGCATACATTCGTTGAAATCACCCATAGAATACACACAGAACAGCGTACGTTTCAATCACCTGCTGAGAGGATGCAACGTGAAGTCGCGAAGAGAAACTTCGGTGGCGCGAGTCTGACCCGGCTATACGAGCGCACGAAGCCGCAGACTGCGAAAGCAGCAACGCGACGATGCGAGAAGGCACATTACCAAGTGTGCAGCAGGCTTTCGCCTTCACTTGTTACAGGAGTGCAACATGCTGCCGATTTTTTTAGTTTTTGTTTTGTTCAACATCAAAATATTGTAGACCACTCTGCCTCTGGGTACGTATTGCGCTTTTTAAAAATGTAACTAGCTGTAACGAAACTCCTCTCGTCATTGATTCCTCTTGTGGTTGCTCTATGAAGGACAGCTTGGATACCTGAAGACAGTCTAGTGAATTTTTTTTTTTTTGCAGCGAGTATAGCATCAATCAAATAGCTGCAGCTCTCTTTAGCGCGATTGAAATGCAAATATCTTTCTAACTATTCATCGTTTTGAGTGATTTGGCTCGGTGATGTTTAGCAACTTTCGACACCCCAGTGCGCTTTCCCTCACTGATAGGCGGGTCCGCTGTCCATCGAACGTCGGGTCCTCCGTCTCACGCCAGAGCATGATCACCTGTGGCAATGCGAGGTCTTAATAACCTGGGAACAATGCTGACTAAAGCTTTTTAGTGTCGAGAAGACAAAAGAATTCCGGCAGAACCCATCTAAAGATGGCTGCCGTAGTTCGTGCGATCAGCATTCACGCAATGTAACGACGCCGCAGCGACTCATCGTATTGGCTGATACCTTTATTTAGAATCTGTAATTTGATCCTCCCTAGATTTCAAGTGATTCGGCCATATGCGACATACACTGTATCTGTGATTGGCCCGCTTTGTTATGACCATCGCTCGCCAAGGTTATCTCACGACGGTAAGACGATTGCTTTCACCCAAAAAGACCTCGTTCTCGTGACGCCTGTGGAAGAAAGGACGTTCCACATCCACCGCCAAGGTTTGTGAATGGTGGCGCTGGCTAGCACTTCCAGGGTTCTACTAGTAAACATAAATAGCCAAGAAAGTGGATGGGGAAACAGCGCCGCGGTAGCTCAATTGGTAGAGCATCGCACGCGTAATGCGAAGGTTGTGGGACCGTTCACCACCTGCAGCAAGTTGTTTTCTCATGCACTTTCATTTCCATTGATTTATGGTTTCCTTATTGCATTTATTAAGCACAAGTAATTTCCCCTATGTTGTCCTTGGTGTCGATGCTTGTTGGCTTCTTACGACATGACTAATACGAAATCGGGCCCCTCGGTTAACCGCCTTTCTTCTCGACGAGGACAACACACCGCATTCAGCCGCGACGATGGAATTACGAAGAAATAATGACGTCGATAAAACAATGAAGGCATTACAACGGCATGGCGACGACGGCGCGTTTCTGAGGTGATAAATAACCCCGACCGCAATGCCATGACGATGGTGGCATGATCCCGATTGATTGGCGATTGCACAATTATCACTGAATGAAGGAGACATTATGTCGATAGAAAGACAAAGGCGGTATGACGACGCTGGCATGACAATTGATAACATTTCTGTGGTGATGGCGACGATGCGACGACAGCGTGGCGACGTTGGGCTGGCAACAATGGCGTGTACGATAACGACAGTGGGACAAAAAATGGCGGGACGCCAACCACATGACGATAACCGGATGCCGAAGCTGGAATGTCGCCCATGGAACTACGACGACGGTATCACGATTACGGTACTACAACGAATGTGTGACGATGACCGTGCGTCGACGACGCAACTACGATGACGGTATGACAGCCGCGACGTAATCACGATGTAATGACGACAGCATGATTACAATGCAGTGACGTCGATGGAACTGCTAAGGTGGTATAATGATGAGTGTACGACGACAATTTGATGACGTTGCTGCAAGGATGAAGAAGGTAAATCAGCGCTACAAGAATTATATGAATAAAACGGAATCATCATCCCTGCATGACGATGATGGAGCTGATATGACCCCGAGGACATGCGTAGTATCTCAACTTAGTAGAAAACAATTGAGTCACATGGCGTAAGATAGATAGATAGATAGATAGATAGATAGATAGATAGATAGATAGATAGATAGATAGATAGATAGATAGATAGATAAAGAAGTGCCTGAAATAGGCAAAGAATGCCGATCACATTAAAAAGCGGGGTGACAGTGGGCACGGTTGATGACTGCAATGTACCGTTTTCTCCGTGGCCGAAGAGCGCCGCTAATTTGCACTAATCTATGCAGCCTATTTATAGTTTTCAGCCTTAAGGGTGCAGTTCTTATCGTTTTTAGTTTTTTAGAGTTGCAAATAGCATGTCCGTGCCCAATCCGGGCTCGACTCGAACTCGACCCGAGCTCGAAGCTCCGCATTTGTGTCCTCGCTTAAGGTGCATTAAGTTAAACTTGGGACGTAGCGTTGCAGTACCAATCTCTTAATGCGATTAGCATTATTTGCCTACTTCAGGAATATTGAGCCCGTCTATCTATCGTATCTCCCAGTCTAGACTCCTTCACCGACACGCTTCGCCTGCTTGCTCGGCAGTGCGCCCCGTCGCGATGGAAAGATCCACATTTAAGAAATTCTCGACTGTACTCCCTTGATCGCACATTAAGTCTTCGAGCGCCTTCACAGCTTCGCCGTGGAGACGCCACGCTTTTGCATCGACTATGGTTGGGCGCTGCCTTTACCAAATCCTATGCGTTCCGCATAGGGATGACCGACACCGCAACCTGTGACGTACCACTGCGGCCATGAAGAATCGATTGACCATATTTTGTGCACTGTTAGGATCGGCCTGCAGGGGTACTGCTCTGCAAAGCTATTTCAGCCCGCTGCACGTGTTTCGATCGACCCGCGGTGGGGGCGCCCTTCAGAGAACCAGTGAGGACAGCGCTAACCAACCATGAATTTACTTCAGAGAACTGCGGACTACGGCAGCAAAAAGAGTGTTTATAAGCAGCTGTTTGTCGCTGCTACAGTATGCTCGTCGTCGTGCTCTGTGCTCGTCAATGTACTCGTGAGCTATGTGCTCGTTTGCTGTATGCTTCGTCTTGCGGGCTCCATTTGGGAGTCGCGCTAGACTGTGTAAATGTATCCCATGTTCCAATGTAAATACTGTAAATAAACCCTGTTCGCCCTGTCCCCCCAAGTTCCTCCCTACGACCTACAACTCCTTCAACTGGTGGCAGCGACAAGATCGTCCGACAACTCTAATAGCGCCTGCCCGAAGTACAGTCCACAGAGGGAACGCCTTCGCCAAGAACTTGACCAGCTGGACGACCAACCGCTATCGGAAAAAAGAATTCTACACCATCGAAGGCACCTAACGTCACAGAAGAATGCCGTGCACACTTCTTGCGATCTACTGGCCTTTTGTGTGTGTGTCTCCGTGTGTGCGTGTTTTTGTTTTTCTTTAGCGCTTTCCTCTCTGTCCTCTTTCTAACCCCTATCTCCCATCCCCAGTGTAGGGTACCAAACCGGAGACTCGTATCTGGTTAACATCCCTGCCTTTACTCTTCATTCTCTCTCTCCGTCGACACAATGGCGAAAGTTGTCTAGCACTTTGGGTCATTAGTTCATGGTCGTGAGGTCGTCATGGTAGCTCAATCATCGTCATTTAAGCTTTGTTATCTGTCTATCGTCATGCCGTCGTCGTCACGCCTTTTACGCCCACTCAGTGGGCCAAGTTCTCTAAAAGCTTGGGTATATACTCGTGGTGGTGATGCCGCCATGGTCATTGCAGCATCGTCATTACAATGACAATGACAATGATGTTTATTTTTGCATCAGTACATGACGCGAGGAGCATGCAGAAAAAGCTGCCACATGGACAGCTTGACGAAGCCGCAGGCCCCCGCATTGGCGTTTGCGCGGCGTTAGCGAGCACAAAGGTAGTACATCATTGTTTAGAAATGTCCTTTACACAATATTGAGCATCGCGAACCATGCGAAGCAAATGAAGAAAAAAAAAGAGATGTGCTCTAATAGGTCATAGTAAAAATCATCTCTAACTAATAAGGATAAAAAACAGATAGGCACAACGGTATCGCAACTGTTCAAAAAAAAAAAAAACACACGAGGGTGAGAAAGATATAATCATAACACAAGGTGTAACAATAACATTTCTCATACAAACTAAACAAATGAAAAACCAAGAATATAAGCTATACAATGGGACTAGTTGTTTTCGATAAGGAAAAATTTGCGAACGCCAGGGAAACAATCTAGTGCAGGCAGAAATAACTATACAGAGCTTTAAAAGAGGTATTTTCCAATCCAGTGGTTTCGTTGTGTAATTTAATCAGTAACCTTGGCAGGTTGTTACGAATAGTTTGTTGTCCGTATGTCGTTCTGACGGTTTCTACTTTCCAAAACTCTCTGGACCTTGTCGCATATGCTGTAATGTTGATTTTTAAATCCGCTAGTGTTCTTAGAAAGCTGGCTCCATTTTTTATTTCTTGTTTGTACGCTCTACAGAGTCGATAATCGTACATACTGGTAATTGGCATTACATTGTATTTTATAAAAAATTCACGTGTATGAACATATTTTGGAACATTTTCTACGACTCGTAGGAATTTTTTTTGCAGTACATAAAGTTGTTCCAAATTTCCCTGTGTGGTAGTAGCCCAAACTAAGTGACAGTAGTTTAGACTAGAAAGAAACAGTGTGTTGAAAATCAGCATCATTATTTTTGTTGGCAGTATATGACGGTTGCGGTAAACAAGCCCGATTATTTGAGATAATTTTGTCGCCAAGGAATTTACGTGCATATGCCAAGATAAGTTTTCTTGAAAGATAACAACTAAAGTTTTAAAGTACGGAACTATATCGATAGGCGTTGAATTTAGCAATATAGGCGTATTAATTATTACGCTTTTATTTTTGCTTCGAAAAATTATTCCTTTTGTTTTGTTTGTGTTTATTTTAAGACAATTTTTACGTGTCCATTCATGCAATTTTTGAAGAATTAAGTTTGCTTCCTCAACTAATTCATCCGCCAACTTTCTTATCAGGAATATGCTAGTATCATCGGCGTAAATTATATAGTTTGCCTTGATACTGATACTAATGATATCATTAATATATAAATTAAAGAGGAAAGGGCCCAAAATACTGCCTTGTGGTACGCCACAAGAAATGGGCAGTGGACTAGAGAGTTCATCATTAATACCGACCCTTTGCTTGCGGTGTTCTAGATAACATGTGATGAGGGATGCAGCCTTCCCGCGGTAACCATAGCGTACGAGTTTCCTAATAAGAAGTGAATGATTGACACAATCAAATGCTTTTGTAAAATCTACAAACAATCCCAGAACCAGTTTTCCCTCATCAATTGCCCTTGAAATTAACTCTTTCTGAGCAAGTAAGGCACACTCCGTGCTGAGGCCTTTGCGAAAGCCAAATTGGCATTCATTTAGAAGTTTATGTTCTTGCTCAAAATCCATAAGCCGATTTAAAATTATTTTTTCAAGTACCTTCGAGAACATAGGGAGAATTGATATTGGACGATAGTTGCTCATGTCATTTTTGCCACCTTTTTGATATAGGACACTAGTGCGTGCTTCTTGCATTTTACCGGGAGAAATACAGCTTCGTCAACCGCCTCTCGTCATGTCGCCGTCGTCGAGCCATCGTCGCGACGCCATTTGTTGTCACGCGCTCGTGGTCGTCCGTTTGTCCTCGTACCTCTTTGCGCCATCGTCGTCGTTGCGTCGTGGTTATACAGTTGTCGTCATGCATTCGTCCTCATACCGTGATCGTGATGCCGTCGCGGTCGTTCTATCACCTTCGTTCTAACATCGTCATCCAACCCTCCTCATGCCGCGTTGTCACACAGTCGTCGTCATACCGTTCTAATCATGCCGTCGTCTTCGCGCTGTCGTTTTACCATCGTCATCACTTCAGTCATCGTACTGCTTTCGTCATTCCATCGACGTCAATCCGTCTTCGTGATTCTATCGTAATTATGCTGTCGTCATTCAATCGCTATCGTGCAAGGGCTGTCGTGCCATCGTTATCATGCCGTCGTCGTCATGCACTCATCGCGATCCAATTGTCCTCATGTTGGAGTCGTCACGCTGTCGTCGTTGCACCAATGTCATCATTTAAGAATGGTGACATGATTGTAATCGTCCCGTTCTCGTCATACCGCCTTTGTCATTCCATCGACGTCATTACTTGTATATTCCATAGTCGTTAGTGCGTCGGCTTCATACACTCTTAAACAAATGCACACCCTTTGGGCTGTGTATTTGCTATACAACAATAATCGTCATCTGTCTTGCTCGCGTTTCTCTTCTAGAAAGCGCTGCGCTCGCTTCTTTCCTGTCGTGAATACTGTCACGCTGATAACGCGCATGCTCGCGTTACCGGGCTCGCAGCGTTAAAGAAAGGAAATGCGGACAACACAGGTGACGATTATTGTTGTGTGGCAAGATACGACACAAAGGGTGGAATTAAGAGTGTGCAGTCGTCCTCACGCCGCCATGTTCAAGCCTTACTATGGCAAGTGAATGCTATACCATCATGACAGGACACAGGATTCGGCCACACATAACCAAACCAACAGAAGTCTCAGAATGCCAACTACACATGCCAAAGGAACGCAATTCAGAAATATCTTTGACAGACTGAGGTACAGGAAAAGACGTGACAGCACGAATTTTCTACGGGTACGGTTGAATACCGGAAGCTTTGACGAGGTGGCCCAGCACTGTAATCTGCCGACGACCGAAGTGACACTTCAATGAATTTAGCTGCAGCCCAGCCTCGTAGAAGACTTGAAGAACAGCTGATAAGCGCTCAAGGTGTGTCTCAAATGTAGGTGAAAATACGAGAACGTCGTCTAGGTAGCAGAGGCAGACCATTTGAACCCTTGAAGTAGAGTCCATCATGCGTTCGGACGTTGCTGGGGCGTTGCGTAGACCGAATCACATAACTTTGAATTGATATAGGCCATCAGGGGTGACGAACGCGTGTTCTCTTGGTCCTTTTCATCCACAGAAATTTGCCAATAACGAGACCGGAGGTCTATTGATGAAAAGTATTTGGCACCGTGGAGACAATCGAGGGCGTCGTCAATGCGAGGCAAGGGGTAGACGTCTTTCTTGATAATGCGGTTTAGATGAGGATAATCTACGCAGAAACACCATGTGCCATCTTTCTTTTCACCAAGTACCACGGGCGACGCCCGAGGGCTCGACGAAGGTTCAACAACACCTTTGGCAAGCATCTTTTTCACTTCATCTTGAATAACGTTAAGCTCTGAAGCAGAAACTCGATATGGCCGGCGATGAATAATACTGACATCACCAGTATTTATGTAATGCTTAACAATTGAAGTCTGGCCCAATTGGCGATTGTTGAGGTCGAAGATGTCGTGGTAGGAATCCAGAACGTGGCACAGAGCTGCTGCTTGTTCAAGTAATAGGTCAGCAGCAATCATGGGACGAAAAGTTGCGTCAGGACAAATAGCATCCTGTGGGGGTGGTGAAGAACCTGAGCAGGCGTCAACTGAAAGCGTCGTGATGTGGTCATCTCCTATAGCACGCAGCGTTGCAACCGATATGCCTTGGGGTAGAACTTCCTTTGTCAGGCCAAAATTGACGACGGGGAGGGATGCCCGGTTATCGGCGACGGTGAGGACGGAGTGGGGCACAGTGCTTTTGCGCATAAAAAGGACATCAGGAACAGGTGTGGCGACGTAATCACCATCGGGCACAGGAAAAGATAATAGCAAATCAACAAAAGTCAAGGCTTTAGGCGGCAGGCGGACGAAGGCGGTCGTACTAAAGTTGTTCGGCAGTTCGGCACGAATATGCGCGATTAGAGGAATTTCGAGGCATAGGGTACCGGTAGAACAGTCGGTCAAAGCTGAATGCGCCGTAAGAAAGTCGAGTCCGAGGATAAGGTCATGGGGACAATTGGTTTGCACTGTAAAAAGAGCAGGCACGTGGCGGTCGGTGAGACTGATACGGGAAGTACGCATTCTAGTGGCGTCAACAGTGCTACCATCGGCCACGCGTACGGCTCGAGTAGTAGGAGGCATGAAAACCTTCCTCGGTCGACGACGGAGGTTACAACTCACTATGGACACCTGGGTTCTAGCATTTATTAACGCCGTCAAAGGGACACCGTCGACGTGAACATCAAGTAAGTTCTGGTTCGTTGGGGGAGGGGGTCAATGGAGGATTTCTACACGACGAAGATAATACTACCCCTAGGAGCTGCATGGTTTAGTTTTCCGTCCGGTAGGGTCCATAATTGGTCGGCGACGAATAGCGGCGTTGCTGGGCCGACGCGGACCGACGGCGCTGAGGTGACGGCGAGATAGCAGGACAACTTTCACCGACGGATACGCCTGAGGTAGGAAGCATACGGTGAGGCGAGTAATGGCGCGGGTCGGCATATGGGCGAGGAGACGGGGAAAAGGAGCTCGAATACGGCGACGTCCAGAAGGTGCGGCAGTGGCGAACGACATGGCCAATGTGGAGGCAACGGAAGCAAATGGGCTTGTCGTCCGGAGTTCTCCGCTCGGTAGGGTTGCGGTATCTGGGAGGGGAATACCGATCGCTGTGAGGCGTAGGTGTCGCCACCGGTCGGGCGTCAGGTCGGGAGACGGCAGCAGGAGAACCGAGGTTGGCAAATTCTTGCCGCACAACTGCCTGAATGAGAGAGATCGCTTGGGCTGGTTGGTCAATGGTGGGGTCAAGTGAGCATGGATGGAACGGCGCAGGACTTGTAGCCTCGAGTTCGCGGCGTACAATACGTGTGACGTGCTCATTTAAGGGTGGTGAAGCGGTAAGGTCAATGCAATTGACGACATCGCAGCCGTGTTAGGGAGCCGGGAGAACTGTGGAATGACGCGGCGGCTTTTGGCGAGTTCAAAGCGGCGGCATTCCTTGACAATGACGTCGATGGTGGACACATTGTTGAAGACCGACAAGTTGAACGCGTCGTCCGCGATCCCCTTAAGTACGTGGCCGACTTTGCCAACATCGGCCATATTGTCGTCGACTTTCCGGCAAAGAGCGAGCACGTCTTGCATGTAGGAGACATACGATTCAGTAGAAGACTGAACTCGTGTAGTAAGCTCTTTTCTAGCAGCCAGCTGCCGACCGGTGGGATTTCCAAAGAGGTCGGTCAGCTTCTCCTTGAAAGCATCCCAGCTAGGGATCTCGTTCTCGTGTGTCCGGAACCAGACACGAGGAGTTCCGCCCAAATAGAAGAGGGCATTCGCTAGCATAATGGCAGTGTCCCAGCGGTTGTTTTGGCTAACACGCTCATACAGGATGAGCCAGTCGTCAACGTCGACATTATCTTGGCCGGAAAATATGCCAGGATCGCGGGGGTTGGTGACCGTAACGTACGTGGTTGGTGGGGTTGCAGGAGTAGAAGCAGACGAAGGGCCGTCACCGGGAGCCATTGCGGAATGCAGGACGGTGCGGCCGCTGCGGACCTCCGTGGCGAGGACGGGGAACGGCACCCTCCACCAAAATGTTACGCGAACGAAGGAATAAGAACTGGAGACTTTTTACAAACTGTATTTGCAAAGGATAACTGCACCACTGGCCAGTTCAGCCCGAGAGGGTTCGTCGTCTTCGTCGGGGCGTCCGCGTGCATCACCACAAGAATAAACGCGCAACGTGCATGTGCCAATACGGTGCGTTGCTACATGCTCGAATGATAAGCATTACTCTCGGCAGTCATCATGAGATGAGTTCAGCAGTAACATTTTTAAGTATTGTTTTTTGTCAATAACAATTGTCGGTTGGAGTCCACTACTTGCAGATGTGCTGTACCGCAGCAATCTTGACGTCTTTTACCGTTTCAGCTCGGGGGCTCGTATCTAAGTGCATGCGAAATACATGCATTCGCTTCTCAGATCAACCACTGCACCCAGTATTTTGAATTATGTTGAATTTAAAAGAAAACATTAAAATGTAGTGATTTAGAAAGCGATATTTTATTTAAGCTGTCTACTTTCTTTACGTCAACTTTGGAAAAAATCGAAAATTTTGAAGAAACAAACCCTGACGTGTAGAACTCTACCTCAGTAACTAAAAACGATACCGCAATTCTCCAAACTACGCTTCATAATACACCTAAAGCGGACAGCAACGGTATATCATATGCCACCCTGAAATATACCACCAATTAATTTGTTAATGTTACATTAGCAACACCCTTCCAACATTGTAACAAATTCACGTAAGTTGTAAATTCGTGCATGAAATTTGTTCGCTTTTGATACTCCAACGGATGCAGTTTATAGAAATGCGTATTTGTTTTGCATGTCTGAGTGGCGGATTTGTAAACTTTTGCGTCTAATATAGGCCCACATGCCGGGGTCGAAAAAGCATTAGGGAAAGGCCGGGCATTCTGGTCACAGTAGAAGGCACCACGATACCGATAGTGGAGAGCCTGAGAATACTGGGACTCCGCATATCCAAAAACGGCCAAAACGGAGAAACCATTAGACTACTTGACAATAGTGTTCAACAAACAATCAGACTAATAAAGCTGATATCCAACAGGCACTATGGCATGAAAGAGCACAATCTCATCCGATTAATAGAAACATTCGTAATCAGTCGCATTGTATATGTGGTTCCTTACCTCAAGCTCTACGCTGCGGAGAAAACCAAGATAGATTGCATTATTAGAAGGGCGTATAAGCAAGCCTTGGGACTTCCGGCAAATACGTCAAACGAGAAATTCTTGGCGCTCGGCGTGCACAACACATTAGACGAACTTATTGAGGCCCAGAGAGTAGCGCAGTATGAAAGGCTTACACAGAGTTTGACGGGGAGACACATCTTAGATGACATCAGAATAACCTACGAAGCACAGCACGGAGTGCGGAGAGACATCCCAAGGAAAATAAGGGAACATCTATCAATACCCCCACTCCCCAGAAACATGCACCCGGAGTTTCACCAAGATCGAAGAAACGCACGAGCGAGAGCTCTCCACAAAAGATTCCGTAGTGCCAGGGACGTGGTCTATGTGGACGCGGCGGAGTACGCAAATGGACATAGTATGTCCATAGTTGCTACGAGTCTAGAGGGCGACTGCAGAGTTAGTGGGACGGTAAAAACATGGAAGGCAGAGGTGGCGGAGGAAGCTGCCTTAGCACTGGCAATAGCCTCCACGGAAGCTAACATCGTAGTAAGCGACTGCAAGACAGCCGTCAAGAACTATGCAAAGGGAAGAATCTCGCCGGAAGCACTGAGAATTTTAAACAACTTTCGTGGAGATCGCGACATCCACATTATTTGGGCACCCGCACACTCCTCCCTTCCCGGGAACGAAATAGCGCACAACCTGGCTCGAGAACTGACAGGCCGAGCAGGTGACACACAACAAATACTGGGAACGGAGAGAGACCGGATGACCAGCTTTAACGAGATCACCAAACACTATAAATTGGGAAGGGCCCATTTCCCCCCGGCACACTCCTCGTTAAATAGACGGCAAGCGACGGCATGGCGCCTCTTACAAACAGATACATATCCGAACCCGGTGGCCTACCACCGCTACTACCCGGACCTTTACACGGATAGATGTAGATTCTGTGAAGAAAGGGCGGACCTACAACATATTGTTTGGGCTTGTCCTCGTACACCCATACAGAATAAAATAATTAAGACCAGAGAGCAGTGGGAGACCGCGTTGCTCAGCTGTGCACCGGAAGACCAACTCAAGGCAATCCAGCAGGCCGAAGATGCCGCCAGGGCCCAAGGGCTCGAGGCCGTCATTTAGGTAGAGGCCTAGGTCTCAAATCTGCTGTGCACAAATAAAGCTTATTCCTCCTCCTCCTCCTCTATTCTTTTCTGAAGTTTACCGATTTCCTGCAATTGTTGTGAAAAATTCCATTGTCTAAATCAAAATTATATTTGCTGCAGTCACTGCAATTTAACTTTCTTTCTTAAGTGCAACAAATTCGGTTCAACTCGGTTCGGCGGTTTTCTCATAAAAGCATTCCTCCGTTTTACATGTATTTGAGTAGCCGGCATCGGAGATCGGCTCGAGCTAAAACTCCTTAAGCAATGGGTCACGCTGGTTCTATAGGAAACCCATGAAACAGAAGCCTGACGTATCCGCAAGTCCGTGGCCACCGGGTTGCAGAAATAATAATAATAAAAACACGCTGAAGAAAAACGTATTCAACGGAAGCCTCGCGGGAGCCGTTATCTCGGCCAGACATGTCTTCGGTACCGAGGTGCTGTCGGGCCAGGCGTCCAGCAAAATCGTCGATTTATTGCCAGCAAAGCAAGTAGTTAGCCGTCTTCGAGATAACGCTGAGACATGAGCACACTCGTTTCCATGTACCGAGGGGAAGGGAGTCTCAGGGTGTGCTTCTTTTTATTGTGTTTTCTTTAGTTGTGCGTGATGGCATAATCATGGCGCGATTTTCGAAATCTTTGAGGTTGATACGCCCCGTGGTGGCGAAAAAAAAAAGGAAACTGAATGAAATGTCGCTAATTCTAAAGCCCCTTGATAATTTGAAAGTAGCGACACTCTCCTCCTCACGGCGCTTTCCTCCTCGATTCTCCTCGCCCGCCGGCTGCGCACGGCACGCTATTCCTCCTGGGCTCCCGCGGACGGGCCGCAGGGTTCTATGGAGGCGTGTTATGTTGGGCCAGTTGCGCGCCCCAGTTGGGTTGAAAATTTTGAGAAATGCTAATAACAGCATCGATAATGCTGGAGCCAACGTTTATGAGGAGGTTGGTTTTTTCTTAAAGCCGTATGAACGGGGTATACTGATTTAAAGGGAGCTTTGAGGCGAGTTCTATACTCCAGACAATTTTTCTGCCACATGATCAGATGCTTTACTTCGTGCGTCTGGTCTAGTATTGCTTGTGACACATCCCTTTGTGTGTGGCTTATTAAGCGAAAGCCTTAGACCTCTGTTTCAAGGTCCCTTTGTGAGCTACAGAAAATATCACGTGACCGAAGGAAGGCGGGAAGCGAACCAAAGCATGTGCAGCCGCGTATAAGAGATGATTAATGATTACCAAAGTAATTATTGATTACTGATTGGATTGTTGTTCATGCACCCTAATCCACCCCAATCGGTCTTAATACCCTTTCATCAACACTTCACCTTAATCCACCATAATCTGCCTTCTCCTCCACGCACCTAAATCTTTATTCACGCATCTTGATCCTTCGTAATGCACTCTAATCCACCTTAATCTTCTTTAATACACTCTAATCAACCTAATCCTCCCTAATCCACCTTATGTCAACCACTAATGATTCATTAATTAACTTGGGTAATCATTCTCTCATACAGGGGTGGACATGCTTTGGGTCCCCTCTGGCCTTCCTTGGGTCACGTGATACGTCCAGTTTAGAACGCGACCTTGAAACATAAAGATCTAAAGGCTTTCGCCTTAAAACTTAAAAAAAAAAGCTCAATTTTGACTAGTGAACGCTCATCACCTACAATGCTACGGGGATACTTGCCACTAATTTTTTCAGGGCGCAAAGCAGAATCAATAATACTGCGCTTCCGACTGAATAACAACAGTTAGCGACGGGCGAAGTGATGGAGCCACCCCACAATATTAAGCATACTGAGGACAACCGCAACAAAAACGCTGGTGAGCAGGCCGGAAGAATGATAAAAAAATGCAGCATTATGGGATGCTTTGCTACGAGCTATAAGAAAGACTCCTCAGCTCGCAAACAACGCTGTTCTTTGTCAGAACAAAGTTGCTTCGGCCAATGTCATGCAGCCACTGCTTCCTACGCAAGCCGTTACGCTTTCGTTGTGGTATTATAAAAACGGCATAACCATCTTCAGGCTTCTTGCTGCAGTTATATGCGCAACAGCCCGGCATAGCGCTAGCACATAGACCAGAAACACTGCGCACAACGTTCGCTACGCCGAGCTAAAGCACCGAGCCAGCCGTGCTCAGGAGGAAAATGGCGCGAACGAAAAAGAAAAACACAAGCAAAACGCAAGAACCGCGCGCTTCCAAGGGCAACGGCAGGGAGACCAATCGTCGTGAAGAAAAACGGGGGCAAAACTGGTTCCCGTGGGGGGTACACGCAAGGGGCGAGGAGGAGGCGAGGAGGTCGCGCGGCGGCGGCAGAGTTCAAAGAGTGGCGGTACTTTCAAATTATCAAGGGACTTTAGCTAATTCGTGGGTATGGCGCCACCACGGGCGAGCTGAGGAAAGGAGATACGCAAGCGCTTGGAACGCCGACAAAGAGAGGGTGGTGCGAACGTAGACAGGGCACACGTAGGTCAAAGTGTAGCATCTGATGCGGGTTGTAGTTGGATCTAAGATAATAAGATTATTTTTGCTAGTTGGCGGAGCGCTTAAAGCCTGCTTCACCTCCGCCGTGGGTCGGCCCGGTATTGCACCATCTTCGGTATCGGCCCACGTATGGGGAGAAATTTTCGATCTACACGGTTCGATAGACGCGCGCAATTCTTTCTGCAGAACCTATAGCCACGTACAGCTTCGCTGCAGAAAAAAACAGCAACAAAAAAGAAAGACAACGTAACACGTGCGGCATGCTCAGAGAGGTCCGTGTCTCAGACCATCTATGGTTTCCTTCGCGGCTGTCGCCAAAGATAATCGCGATGTCGCGCAAGTGCGTGAAGGCAACGTACACGGGATTAATTTTCGTTGGAGGTCGACATAGGACTTTCGCGCTAAAAAATATTGGAAACCTTCAGAGTGCCCTAAATAACGTAATTTACTAGTTTTTCTACAACCCGTAGCGGTTTACTCGAGTTTACAAGAGGTTACTCTGTCATGACGCTTAGTTTGGTCACTTGGGAGCAAGACACTACGTCGTGTTGACATTCGCCCCTGTGCTGACACTCGTTGTGAGGGCCGATGTATCAGCACAGCAGGCGACGGAGTGAGGTCAGAACCTCGCAGTGACCTTCTGCGTCATGACGTCACGGCATAGGAGAAACGAGAGTGGCTCTAGAAAAGGTATTGCTTACAATTATTTAGGGCACTCCGAGGTTCGCCGGCGTACACTACGGTTGTCGAAAGTACAACGTCGCCACGGCTTCCTCAGCGTTCTCCCCGAGCTATCCGACTGAGGCCCGGCAGCGGATCAATACAGGCTGATGACGGCGAGGCACAAGTTATGCGCTGGGACGCGTCCTCGTAACGAGCTCTGCGGCGCGCCATTTTCTGCGGAAGAATACGATGCGGGCTCGTTAATTTCGACACGCGTATTCGCTGTAC
Organism: Dermacentor variabilis; assembly: GCF_050947875.1. Taxonomy (NCBI): domain Eukaryota; kingdom Metazoa; phylum Arthropoda; class Arachnida; order Ixodida; family Ixodidae; genus Dermacentor; species Dermacentor variabilis. The sequence continues at coordinate 4,889,110 of NC_134571.1, read as the reverse complement.
GTTTCACCTGTTGCAAGGGTCGATCGGCCTTTTGTTATGCGGGGCCATCTCCAGCTGCCCTTCGTGATGTGTCGCCCGAGCTGGGCTTTCTTAGGGCGCTGCTCCGACCGAAGCCTTTTTCCTTGATCTGTGCGACTGCTCCTATTGAAGAACGCCAAACTTCATCACGACGGTTACGGTAAGGGCCAAATGAAACGGAGAACCGCGATTTGCTCTTCAGTCAGCTGACCTGAGCAGTACCAGCCTCCCTTCTGTACCAGCCTCCTTTCTCTATACTGAAACTCGTGAAATCGGTTTATTCGTACAAGAGGCGCACAGGCGACCGCAGAACATTGCAGACACATTATTTCATCTATCAAGCAGTCTTTTTTTTTTGTCAGGAGCTTCTACTGTGGCGAACTTTCCGTTTCAAAAGTGTCAACTAGTGGGCACGGAATTCCAGACCTATTAAATATCCATGCTACAATTGCTTTTGTTGGGCCATATTTACTGTGCAGTCATGGATTATATTCCGGTTTTAGTTCTGGCATAATCATACCAGAATTAAAACTTGACGTTCGCCTTTTGCATATATAGTGGCTAGCACAAACATTCCGCTCACCTCTTCCACAATACACCGTCATGTCCGCCTTTATGCCCGAAAGGCAAACTGCAACGAAATTTCGCTTTGCATAAATTTGTCATAAATGGTCAGTCTATACCACCATGGTATAAACCACCGAACCTATCTTCGCAAAGTCTCAGGGCTGGTAATCGTATAGTTTTCTTGTTAGAAACCTTGAAACAGTACTGTCACGTGACCGTCAAGAACAGAGTGCAAAACTGTGAATGACGAAAGTTTTTATTGGACGAACTTGTGCCCACAAAAGCACTCGAAGCACAATGATAGCGGCGAACACAGTCGGCGATCGTCGAAATCTGATCAGCGGATCAAGCACGTCGGCCTTTATGCATCACTCGTCGAAGGTTTTAGTGTAAACGCTGGTGCCGGTGTGGTTTACAGAAACTGCTACACAATTCATGTCGCGCACGCAATCTGATAATACAAAGTTGGGCGAGAACATACACGACGGATAGAACGAACGATAATATTCGGCTAAGTTCCAGATCATGCCGGCGCGTACTGCGCTGAGCGATAACCTTCAGCCGGTGAGCAGCGGTGAAAGGTAAACAAGCCCCTCTAAGAAAACAGCTGCTGCAGACAAACATGAAAACGGAAAGAAAAAATTACCGACGATTACGTTACTTCCTAATGCGAAATTTGAGCGCAGCAAATAAGCTGTTTCACCTTTTCGATAGATTGAGGCAAAGAAATCGAGCAACACATGTATGCGCTATCACAGAATTTTTTTTTCTTTTTCACACGTATTCCTTTAACAAAGACTCCACTAACAGTTCTTGACAGTCATGAAGGAAGCTTTGTGGTCGGAGAAATAGACTGATATATGTTCGACTTGGTACACCATGCAATGCTTGATTCTCAAAGACGAGATCTATACAAGTGCCTCGCGAGGTTGTCACAGCCGTGGGACGCGTTACGAGCGAGAGGAACGGGATGTTCTCCCGCATAAGTGTTAGGAAATTGCTGTTTGTCTTTATGTCAAGCCGCCACCGATCTGGCTCTCGGATTGCCACCGCACAGGGCGAACGGCAGCGGCAATTTCGGCTCGGGCGGTGCACATATACAGATCCGCCGCCACCGATCTGGCTCTCTGATTGCCACCGCACAGGGGTTGCATTGGAGGAGGAGCGAAGAAAGGAATTAAGTTCGAGCCGGCGCTTTGACAACCGGAATCTCGCAGGAAGAGGGGGAGGGGGGCGGCGTGTACACCCAGCGGCAAACGATGGGGGCAGAAGCGCGCGCAGCAAGCGGACAACACGATAAAGGGAGGAGGGAAGAGATAGCAGCGACTGACTGATGCCGCTGACGCCGATAGTGAGTCAACCCCAGCTGCGGAGTTGGTTTCAGGGACAACGTCGCCGATGCCGACACAAACAATATGATACCCTCGCTTCCGCAGCGCTAAGAACCAGGTCTAGCCGTGGGAAGGTGGTCACGTATTCGTCGACGTGCCGGGGCCTACGTGAAATAACCGGCGCGTCGGCAACTGAAGAGCACCCTATCCGCCACACAAGAACAGGGGGGGGGACCCTTTCCTCCTCTTTCTGCATGGCGGCGATGGTGTTCTATGCAGTCACGTTATCTTGACTCTCTAGCGGCGTCAGCGGCATCCAGCGGTATCAGTCGGTCGCTGCTAGCGCTGGGGGGATGAAAGGGGGGCGGAGCTGGTTACGAGGCCGACGACAACGCCGACGACGACGCGAAACCCAGGAACGGACGCCAAAGAGCTGCGCTCTAAAAAAACCAACTTGATGCTGGTGGGGAACGACCCCGCAACCTTCATTTAGTACGCACAAGTAATTTCCCTTATGTTATCGTTGGTGTCAGTGTTTGTTGACTTCTTATGACATGACTAATAAAAACGGGCCCCTCGGTTAACCCCCTTTCTTCTCGTTTACGACAGCAGTGTGGCATAAAGGAAAAACGAACCGAGGAGCTCGTGTCAACATTTACGCCGCGTCGCATGCGCACCAAATATGGGCGTGGCCCCCCATAGAAGCAGTGAAGGAGCTGCCGCGCTTGACTCCATGCTCACTCGCAACAGCAACGACAGTAGAGGGAGGAGGTAGGGAGATTGCTAGAGAGGGAAGAAAGAGAGAGAGAAGGCAGTTCTGTGAGTTACAACGCTACAACCTAGATGGGCGCCGAAGCATGCACTCAGTGCGTAGACGGAGGCTCGCACAAAGCGCCAAGAGCAGCAAAACCAACAAACACAAGTAGAACAGGCAAGGTAGCACTTCAGATCACGTCACGACGGTCATTTTCCGCCAGTAACACCGTCAAATAATGTGAATGAACGTAAACAGCAGACAAAGCTTCGCTTACATCTATTCCCGCAGTGCGTGGGATCTGCACATTTTTTCCCATTTAAAGTCGATGTCGAATTTCGTGAGGTGGGTCAATAGAGCCACAATTCTTGAAAAGCCTCTTACAAAGTGCCTGCAATAGGCACACAGGCGAAGGAATTTGCGCACTGCCTTCTTGTTGACGGGCCGCGGGAACTTACCGACGAGAGCTGTCTTTTGTGGGTCGGGATTGACCCCAGAGTGGGCGATGGCGCGGCCTAGGAACAGAAGTTGCTCGTAAGCGAAACGGCGCTTTTCCGGCTTCAGAGTGACTGCAGGTGACTCGATCGCCTCTAAAGCTCTCTCAAGCCGCCTCAGGTGATCTTTGAAATTCCTGGCAAAGACGACAACGTCATCCAAGCAGACGAGACAAATCTGCCCTTTCAGTCCTGACACGACTGTGCCCATCACGCGCTGGAACGTTGCAGGCGCAGAACAAAGTCCGAATGGCACGACGTTGAACTCGAAGAATCCGTCTGGCCTGATAAACTCGGTCTCTCTCGATGCCTTTCGTCTACTTTAAATTGCCAATAACCTCTCTTGAGATCCATCGAGTAAAAGTGCTTAGCATCTGCAGAGCCGGTCTAATGCGGCGTCTATCTGTGGGACGGATATACGTACGTCTTCGTTTTGTTCAAGCGGCGATAATCGGCGCAGAAGCGCAGGGCTGCATCATTCTTTTTCACCAAGACGACAGGAGACGCCCACGGGCTTTTCGACGGCTTGATGATATTGTTCTGCAGGATTTTGTCGACTTGTTGCCTTACAGCTTCTCGCTCTCGCGTCGAAACTCGGTAAGAGGACTGGCGGAGAGATTGAGCGGATTCTTCGGTTATCATGCGTTGCTTTGCAACTGGTGTTACTGAATTCTCTATGATGTCCGAAAAGCAGTCTTTGTGTCGACGGAGAAGACTTTTGAGCTGTTGCTTCTTACTCATAAGGAGACTCGGACTGATGTCGAAGGCTGTTTCCGGAACTACAACCGTCGAGGTACAAGCGGCGGAATCCGAGAGGACAAACGCATTGCGTATGGAAACAATTGTTTCCAGAATTTCCTCGATGTATGCAATTGTCGTGCCCTTACTGATGTGTTTGGAATTCCGGCTGAAGTTTGTCAGCATCACTGCCGTTTCTACTCCGTGCAGTCGAGCGATCTCTCTGGCGCCTTTCTAAGCAACCGCACGGCCACAATAGGCATTGGCTCACTCAGAACCCCGACGTTACCTACCCGCAACAAAGGAACCCCACAAGGTGCTGTTCTATCGCCCACCCTTTTCAATATTGCTATGATGAAATTACCTGACAAACTCAACGCAATACCAGTCATCAGGCATGCAATATACGCCGATGACATCACTATCTGGACCACCACTGGTTCCGAAGGAGAAAAACAAGACGCCCTTCAACAAGCGACTGACGTCGTCCAGCAATATGCAAAAACAAGTGGTCTCCGGTGCTCCCCCGAGAAGTCAGAACTATTAGTCGTTCGACAGAAGTCACGAAGAAAACTCAGTGGACTACCCCACATCACACTCACCCCCGACGACAAAGAAATACCCACGGTAAACCGCCTCCGCATTCTCGGCCTCCACATACAACAGGACGGCGGATGCGCATCCAACGTCTCAAGCAGACCACTTTACAAATCATGTGAACGGTCAGCCGCATCACGACCAAACAATACGGACTGAAAGAAGACGTCATAATACAGCTCGTCCAGGCCCTGATAATCAGCCGCATTGCCTACGCTGCCCCGTACTTACCTCTCACTCCCAAGGAGATATATCAATTAGACGTACTTCATCGGAAAGCCTACAAGCAAGCGCTCGGCCTACCACCAGGAACAGCGACACTCAAGCTTGAAGCCCTAGGAGTCCATAATACTATAAGAGAAATTATAGACGCCCACCTCACAAGCCAACGAGAACGACTAGCCCTCACACCAACAGGAAGGACAGTCCTAGCGCGCCTAGGCTACCCCACACACGGCAAAGGCCACGAACAAGCAATCCATCTGGCCCCCAACTTGCGGGAGCACATCAAGGTAGCCCCTATACCCAGAAGAATGCACCCGGAACATCATGCCGATTGTCGCGAAGCTCGCGCAAAAACTCTACAGACAGAATATGGCAGTCTCCCCACCACACTATACGCAGATGCCGCGCAGTACCCCCAGAAAACAGCCATCACGGCCAGCGTTGTCGACTATAACCTTCAAGAGGTGGTCTCGATGACAGTCCGCACTGCCAGCGCCCTCGTAGCGGAGGAGACAACCATCGCCTTGGCCATCACCTCTATACTGACCAACGAGTACGTCACAATTATTACTGACTCCCAGGCAGCTTGCCGTAGTTACGCGAGAAGCGGAATATCTTCAATCGCCCACCGACTCCTGAAACAAGCATCCCGATTCCCGGACGTTGAAATAGTGTGGACTCCAGGACACGAGTCCCTCCGTGGAAATCAGCGTGCGCACGCTAAAACCCGAGCTCATGCCTCACGGGCGCCGCAAGAAAGCGATGCGGCCGCATCTATGGAGCCCGGACCTTTACAATACAACGCCATACTACAACACCACAGATTGAACAGACGACAATACCCACCTCCACACAAGACCCTCTCACGTGAAGACGCCGTAACATGGCGACAACTACAAACCAATACATACCCCCATTTAAGCAGACTACACGCAGTGCACCCTACACTATATTCATACAAATGTCCCCTTTGTAACAATTACGCCTCCCTATATCACACCACATGGGCGTGCCCCAACGTGAAGGCGACCCCGCAAATACCCAACCTCACACCCGAGCAGGGGGAGGCCGTGCTGACTAGTTCGGACCCTCGTAACCAGCAGCAACTGGTGCGGCGGGCCCGGAAGACAGCAAGAGCCACAGGAGGCCTCCCGCACAAGCAGAAAGACACCTGCTTGTCTTTTTTAAAAAAATAAATGTTCCTCCTCCTCCTCCTCCTCTCTAGCGAATCAAACTTCACCATCGAGCAGTAGATGTCGGTCGCCCTCGATGACTCTGTTATGTCTGTGGGTGTTTCAGTGCCGACGGAAATGATGCTGGAGCGAGGCGCGATGTTGATTTGGTCGTCGAGTGCACTCAAGGCACGCTGACTGGAAGTCCTCTCCGACGGCGTCGCTTGGTCTGTGGACAGCGTTATCGACTTCGGCTTCACATCCATGATTGCGCCGTGTTGCTGCAGGAAGTGCATGCCGAGAATAACGCCTCGCGAGTACTATTGGAGGACAACGAACGTCGCATGGTAGGTGCGGTCTTGAACTGTAATTCTTGCCACGTAGATTCCAGTCGGCGTTATCAGGTGTCCTCCAGCTGTACGAATTTGAGGGTCGTCCCATGCAGTCTTGAATTTTTTCAACTTGGTACCGAATAATACATTGATGATGGAGTAGCGGCTCCAGCGTCTACAAAAGCGGTGAGTCCGTGGCCGTCGAGAAGCACGTCTAGGTCGGTGGTTCTTTGTCTTGCGTTGCAGTTAGGTATTGGTGTCGGATCACGGCTGCGTCGCGTCGACTTGTGGGTGGTGCGTCACGTCTTCAGGTCTTCTTTCGTATTCTTGACTTCCAGGCTTTGTCCGGATAGTGGCGTGTCCTTGCTGCGTCGTCGAAATAGATGTTGAAGCGTGATCGTAGGCGGCGGAGCACCTTCGGCATTTCGACGTACAGCCGCAACCGCGCCTCCGTCGGTTGCTGGTTTTAGTTTTCCAGATGGGGGACCAGCACCGGGCAGGGCCAGTGTTTCGTCGGCGCTGCGGCGACAGGTAGCGTTCTGGCGACGGCGAATGGGAAAGCCATCGAGGTCTCCCCTCAGTGGCTGTGATGTAGTCGGCGATATCACGTGGTCGTTCACCTTGCATCGCACGCGGTGCGTTGACGGCGAATCCTCCTAGACCCATCTCGCGGCATGGGCGTTGGCGGTATACTTGATCCGCTTCTCCCCAGTGTTAGGAGAGAGGACGGTGGTCGGGGGCGCGCCCAACGTCACGTCTTTCTTGGAATGCTGCGCCGAGTTGGCGTTCTGGCGGCGGCAGTGGTGAACGACGAAATTGCACGTTTACGGTGCCCTGGAGCGGGTGCGGAGGGGGAGCGTGACGGCGGGCTATGACGCTTCCGGCTGAGGCCGCGGCGATTCGGGAACTCCAAGTGACTGCTGAATCTCCTTTCGGAAGATGTCAGCAATGAAGGCTACTTGCGGCAGCGTCGAAGGGAACATCCTGCGCTGCCATTCGCTTGCGACGGCTCTGACGGTCTCTCGTAGCTCGTCGGAGCCTAGTGCTTGAAAGCTTTTCGGTCCGAGCGACTGTCGGCCTTCTTTTTTAGATGAATTCTTTGTTCAGAGTAACCGCTACGTGTACGCAGCACACTTACAAGCAAAATAATTCACAGAGCAAACAGGATTAAGCGCAAGCAATCCCCAAGGCTCGCGCGGTGACTGAGTGCAAACGGACGAAATGTAAACATGCGGAATCGAGGCGATCAAGCCCTCATTCCGCTCTCTGAGCGTTTTTCTTTCAGCGCTCATTTGAAATTAAAGGACTACATTTAGCAGTTCGGGCCCTTCTTTCGTTTTTCACCTAAGTCAGGCACCAGTAGGCTTTATTTCCGCGCGTGTGCGGATATTTTTTCACCTCACGAATGCCGCGGCCCCGCGGTTTAGCGTGGGCGCCGTCTGCTACGGGAACTTCCTAGGTGGCGCGCGCGGCAGATGTTGCTATCTTGAAAATTATAGAGGGACCTTACTTAACTCTAGTGTCCCTGTATGTGCTCTTACTTAACTTCAGCTGGCGCTCGCCTCCGCCGCATCACGGCCCACGCAAGAGGCCTTGTTTTCACCACAAAACTCGCCTTCGTGGATAGCATTCGCGGCAAGGGTTTACAGGTAAACATTACGGTTACATACGCTCCAGTTGCAGGGAAGCGGTCAGAGATCTGTGAATGCTTTCGCGTTCCACTCGTAAAGGCGAAGCTTAAGCGTCTTCCAAGTGTCTCGTCAGCTTTTATTGCGCAATCATGTGGACACTCCAGGCGCAATCGTCGCCGTGAGGTCAAGCCTGTTTAACATGATAGGATTTTCGTCGCACCGGAAGTGCGATTTCCATCGTTTGCGACTAAAATTGCAGTCGCAGTGCCGACCCCCCAATTTTCGGCTGCGACCAACCGGTTGGTCGCACAGTCGCAGCGATCGCTGCGATTTTCCGTCGAAATTGCGCGGAGAGTTATTTTGCCGGTTTGTTTTGGCAAATGGCGTCTCGCTCAACAAGTGCAATGTGCCTAGACGTGGGTTGCCTAATTCGGTACGTGCGAAAGGAGAGTCAAAAACTTAAACCGCAGATTCCATTCTCCCATTTGTATGCTTTCGTTGAAACGCTACGTAGCAAATGAAGTACATTTTCACGTTTGCTTCGTACGCCTTTGCGAGTTGGGTGTTCGATCCCCACGAGACGACATGGCCTTTTGGAGTCTTCGCAATTTTCTTTTGTTGAATAGCATACAAAAATCGTGCGCGGGGGCAATTTAAATAATTTCAACCTCGGAAAGGGCAAATGACAAGGCAGCAAATTACCCGAAGTTTCAACGTTGTGCTTAACGTGGTACTGTTTAGGTGCATTCTCTTGTCGGTTTCCAAGCGTGACTTTCCCGATACATGTTGAAAGGTTATCTTACCTCCATTATTAAATTTGATATGGCAAACGTGCAGGCTATCGTAATACATTTTCTCCGATAGCATTAACTCCATGGCTTAAATAAACAGCGTCGTCTATTTGTTTTCGAATATTTCATGCACGTCAAATTGCATCTCTTCTCCGGATAATTCTTTTTCCTGCACAGAAACCAATACACCGTGAATATATTGCGGACTTTGTATCCTTACTGCACATGTATTAACATTTGCTTTGAACGGTAGTTAACTCTACAGTTAGTAAATTATTGGCTTGCTATACTGGCGCAGTGACAACGCAGCCTCCTGCACCGTCATGTAAAACTCGTGCAACAATGCGAAAAGCAGGCAGACAGCCTGTTCTTGTGTAGACGAAACGGTAGAAGACGAAACGTTAAAGTAAATAAAAACTGTGCAGTGAAGTCAGCCAGTTGCATCCCTTTCTGTGAATCTATTAAGTATAAACGGTTCTTGCACGTCCACAGCTAATCAAGTGTACAGAAACGTCCATGCTTTACATGTTTCTAATAACATCTTCTAATAAGTTTGTGATCACATTTATTAGTGTGTAAACCCTTTAACGATATCTTTTGTGATTACTACTTTTATAAGTAGTGAAGCGCCATGGTACTTGCAAGAACATATAATCCTGGGATTTTAAAAGAAATTTCTGCATTTCAACTATATAGAATGTGCAGTTTATTCAATTAAGGACCACAAACTGTTCTTTATACTTTTTTGCAATGACACACTTATTGCAAGTTTTACATACATACAGGCAAGAAAAAAAAAACATCTGTAGACAAGGAAATTGTTCAATTTATTCGCCTGCCACTGTGGCTCTAGCATTCTGCTGCTAACACAAGTTGAGGGGTTGAATTCCCAGCCGTGGCAGTCGCATTTTTATGGGAATCATAGGTAAAAGAAGCTCTTGCGCTTTGATTTAGTTCATCATAATTTTTTGAACCCTTACACTTGGCAAGACTATTGCATAACGGGGCATGCAGATGCAAATCTAACAAGCAATACTAATAGCAATCGAAAGCAAAGGGCACAATTGTATAACAAGCATCTTTCCTGATGTTTCTAATGTGTAAACATTTATTGCACCAATATCTATTGTTCAAAAGCACTGCACAAATAAGCATGGTCAAGTATAGTAAACACTCTGTCAGGTAGCTGGTTCTACAGATGTATAAATGTCAAAAGACATGAATGCCCATACTAGATATGAGTGGGCCATAAGCAGCAGTAACTTTATTAGAGGGCATTGTGTAATACCGCTCATGAAAGAAGGAAAAGAGTAAATAGGCTTTTAATACAGTACCTCATGCTACTCTAATAGGAAGAACGATGAGCAAAAAGAAATTGGTGGCACAGCATGGAAGTTAAACCGTAACTTCTTGAAAAAGAAAATTTCAGGTGAGGGTTGGAGGTACATTTCGCCCACCCATACCAACAACACAGGCATACTACAGTCTATCGAATACTACAGTCTATGGGACAGTCTATGGGAAAGCTATCTTATACAAAAATCAAGAATGATGCAACAAGCTCTCAGCAACATGGCAGACTTTCTTAGCCAGTCTGGCCTCTCATTTTCTGATAAGTCAGCTTACATCGACATCAGTAATAAGACCAGAATCAAGAAGTACCCCAGATTGCACATTGTGCTTCACATAGCTGGACAAATATATCCTCAAGTCAACAGCTCCAAATCTTTGGCTAGTGTAAGACCAAGATGGCAGAGCCAGCACGTGGGCGAAACAATTATGCCATGCCTGGACACAAATTCTACACTCAGAGAAAAGAACAATCTAAAAATCATGGGGGGTGGACGAGCGGATACTATAGAATATCGCAGATGCTGTACTTGTGTCTAAGGCATTGCACAGTATGAATTATCAGCAGCGCACCAAGAAGACAACTCATCGAATACAGGCGTCGGGTACTGACAAGTCTTTCTGACTTTACCATGATTGAAGACCTCTACGAGAATGAGCAAACGAACAAGCAACTAGACAGAGTAGAATTGCAGTCTGCGGCCCAAATTCTCTGCCTCAAAACCTCAGAACCTGGTTGCAGGATACTCTACCAGCTAGCATGTGAGATGCAAAAATGGCTACCACTTTCTTCAGAAACACAATCTCAGGAGCACCTGAACTTGAAACATTACAGGCCCACGCCGTGCAATATGGGGCTAAACAATTGCGCCAGGAGACTATATGCGATTGCCAAACACACAGAAGAGGTTGCTGATCATGACACAAAAAAACATCAGGCACATATAGTACACTGATATGTGGCAATAACAGTGTAAGAGTAGTATGATACTACATAACAATAAATACCATACAGTCAGAAAAGATGAACTGAGAGCAATGAAAGCAGCACTAGCAGTGCAAATTTGCTGACTACAACATCCTTTATGCCTGCATGCATTCACCAGAAACTGTCGGGGCCTACACATCACACAAGGTTGTCAGGAAAATTGAGAGATTGACATGTGACTTGCAAGCCTTTGGCCAAGAAATTAAATTACACGATACATAGCCATGCAGATATTCCTGGACACAAGTGGGCTCCTGAGCCCAAGATAAGAAATGGAAATTGGATAGTCGGCATGGATTCATTATTAACTACAGCGAAATAAATAGACAATGGACAAGATCAAAACACTCTGTACATTCACTTCGTTCTCGTCTATTGCTTTTCTGTTGCGCTATAATTAATGAATCCATGAGGCTGCACAGGAGAACATTGCCCCTGACCAAGGCCCTGATTTCACATACAACTCCATAGCGCAAACACACACACACACACACACACACACACACACACACACACACACACACACACACACACACACACACACACACACACACACACACACACACACACACACACACACACACACACACACACACACACACACACACACACACACACACATGTTATAAGGGCGCATATCATGAAGCAGTATCAACAGGATGACACTAAAGAGCGATGAGGGCTATATTCCAACTAAGCTTTATTGTGAAATTGAGGCAATGTGTACAGTTTACGAGAAAAAAAAGACAGCAAGAATGTAAGGCAAAAATATGTGTTTGATGCAACCAAACACAAATAAAGATGTTACAGAAAGAAAACACAGATAAATATTCCAAGTTCAGCAAAAAGCAAATCACTACAATCGCCAATCATGCATGCCAGCACCTTTCAAGAAACACTGTTCTTTTTCCAATAGACAGACTAACAGTTTGCTTATGCAAGCACAATCTTCCAGTTCCATGCCATTTAAAGAAAAGCTTGTTTATTGGAAGGTAGTCACATGCACAGTTGATGATCACAAGGCTTTTTTTCCTGGACTTGTATATTTGTTTGAATTTTCTCTCTTTCCTGTTTTGATTGGCTGGTTTCTTCAGGCACTGGTTATTATCAAGCTTTCTTGCTGTACTACTTTATGGTAACCTTTATAAATCACTGCATTTCAACAATAAACCTTTTAATTAGAAATTGGCGTACCCTGTTCTTACTACGTCATATTGTACTCTCTTGCAACATTGCCCAAATAATAAATTATGTAAGCGGCACAGAAGCACCATAAGGGTCATTAAAGTGACTTGTTGCAGTATAAAAAAGAATAGCCTGGCTGCAAACGGCACAAGAGAGCACATAGGACGAACAAGAAAACTGAGATGATCTAACAACCGAAAGTTTAATGTACACAACGAGTAAATGTTGGCTGACAAGCAATAAACCGAACATACACAAAAAGGAGAAGCAAAAATGAATGTGTGTTCCCTGACCAGAAATGCATCCATTTCTAACGGAGGCCATGCTGACAAGATTCTGCCAGTATTTTTAGATCTACAGCTTCCATAATTTCTCAAGGCAGCCGATCTGCACAGAATGCTACCTTAATGAAGGGAAAATGAGACATCCACCCAAACGTAGCTAAGTGCTACAAAGGAAACCCATACCGGTTCCTCGAAAGAAAAGCTTCGCAGGACGAATTTTTCTTCAACTGCGAAGCTTTTCTTTCGAGGGACCCGTATGGGTTTCCTTTGCAACACTTAGCTACATTTGGGTATTTTCCCTTTATTAATTACTTCTCTCCACCTTGCGGGTTTCCGCAGAATTATTATGTCAAGCTCTCGCCTTTGCTTCTGAGTTGTTGATAAATTCCACTTCGCCTGCCGTCTGCTAGCCGCCTGGTTAGCTCAGATGATAGCGCGGCTGCCCTGGAAAGGCGGTGGTCTCGGGTTCGAGTCCCGGACCAGGACGAACTTTTCTTCAACTGCGAAGCTTCTCTTTCAAAGAACCCGTGTGGGCTTTTTTTGTAGCACTTAGCTACGTTTGGGTGGATGTCTAATTTTCCCTTTAATAATTACTTAATTACTTCTCTCCACCTTGCGGATTTCCGCGGAATCATTATGGCGGAATGCTAGCTTCTTCCTTTACAATGCACGCTCAGATGTCGAGGATGCATTCCAGAGGAAGAAGCCAGCATTCTGCAAGATCTGCTGCTCAGAAAAAATAATGCAAGCTGTAGATGTAAAGACACTGGGAGAATCTTGCATGAGCATGGCCTCTGTTACACTTTCAGAGATGGATGTGTTCCCTGTTGGGACCTGTATGGACATACATCAGTTCTTGCTTCTCCTTTCTGTGTAACCTCGATTTATTGCTTGTCAAGCAGCATTCACTCGGCATGTTCAATAAACTTTCATTTGTTAGTGCGCCTTATGATCGTCTTGGTCTCTAGCAGAAAGGTCATTCATTCAAATAACTTTATTCAGTGTCCTGCGATTTGGTGGGGTGGGCATGGACCCCGCCTAGGTTTCAGCCAAGGGTTGTTGGCCCTTGGCAGCTTCCTCGGCTCGCTGGACGGCCCAGAGTTGGTGCTGTAGGTCCGAGCTGAGCAACGCAGACTCCCAGCGCGCGCGGAGGCTGTCGCTGTTTGAGACTGCATCACCGTTACTCTGGATTACAACCGTACATTCCCATAGGATATGCTCCAGGGTGGATCTAGAGTTGCAATGTCTGCACTTGTCCGTTGGGTATAAATCTGGGTATATTAGGTGCATAATAGCTGGACTCGGATAGGATCTGGTCTGTAACTGCCGCCATTCTACAGACTGGTTTTTGCTTAATTTTGGGTGCGGCGGCGGAAATATACGCCTCTGCAATCTATGGTGTTGTGTAATTTCGTGAAATCTGGTCACTCAATGTTCCCACTCCCACTCATGGGTAGTCGGTGAGGCGTGGCTAACCGAGGCTCGGTCCGTAAGCTATGCTGTGCGCCAGCTCATTGCTACCATCTGGTAGTGTTTGAGCGGGTGTCCAGATGAGATCGGCACTTTTGTCATGGTTATTAGCTAATTTTAGGAGTCGTAGTGCCTCTGGGGAGATTCGACCGTTGGCGAAGTTTCGTATGGCCGTCTGGGAATCACTGATGATTACGCCCGCTGGTGTTTGTGCCATGGCTAGCGCAATAGCTATTTCCTCTGCGGTTTCTGCAAGTGGCATTTTGACTGTAACGCTCGCCGTGCATTGTCCCTCGTAATTTATCACCACTGCTGTGTAGGCGCGCTTGTGTCTGTATCTAGCTGCGTCTACAAATGCGGTGTTCTTGCTGTTGCCGAATTTCTTCTGTATATTGCGTGCTCTGCTTTCCCGTCTACCCTGATGGTGGGTAGGATGCATATTCTTTGGTATTGGAGGGATGGTTATCATGTCTCTGATGTGTCTGGGCATATCTACTTTGAGGCCATGTTGAGTATGGTACCTAATACCTAGGCGATCCAATATTTGCCTACCTATTTTAGTTTTGGACAGGCGTTCGTATTGTGCTATTCGTTGTGCTTCGATTAGCTCATTCAGTGTATTGTGGAGACTAAGCTGCAATAGTCTATCGTTGCTGGTGGTGATGGAGAGTCCGATTGCTTGCTTGTAGATTTTTCTGATTAAGCAGTCTAATTTCTATTTTTCTGACGAGTACCATCGTAGCTACGGTGCTACGTATACTATTCTGCTTATTACGAATGCTTGGACTAGTTGAATCAGATTGCCTTCTTTCATTCCACTATGTTTGTTGACTATTCGTTTAAGTAGCCGCATGATTTGAGATGTTATGGTGCCTAATTTGCGTATGGTCTCTCCATTGTAGCCGTTACTTTCAATGATGAGGCCCAATACTCTGATCTTGTCAACCTTGGGTATGGGGGTACCTTCTGCCGTAGTTAGGTGAATTTCCGGATTGTTTCGTTCCTCGTAGTTGCGTGAATAAATGAGGAAGTGAGGTAATGAGGTACATAAATGAGGAGCTCAGATTTCTCTGCCGAACACGCCAGTACGGTTCCTGCTAGGTATTGTTCAACTGCTTCTATGGCATGTTGTAATGTGTTTTCAACCTGTCCATCGTAGGCATCACCCACACAGAGGGTGATATCGTCAGCGTAGATGGTATGATTGAGGTCATCAATTTCCTGTAGCTTTGCTGGTAATCCAATCAGAGCCAGGTTAAACAGCATCGGGGATATTACTGAACCTTGGGGCGTACCTGCGCTTCCGATCTGTAGTTCTTCGGAGTTAAGATCTCCTGTCTTAATGTGTGCCTTTCTGTTGGTAAGGAAGTCTCGTATATAACTGCATACTCGCTAGCCTAGGCCTAGCTCATTTATTCTGTTTAGTATTGTTATGTGGGTAACACTGTCAAAAGCTTTCTTTAGGCCCAATCCTAGGATAGCTTTGGTGTTCCGACTTGTGTTATCTATAATTTGATGCTTAAGTTGGAGCATTGCATCCTGTGTTGACAAATTTCTCCGGAAGCCCAACATTGTAGAGGGGAGAACGTCGTTATCCTCGAGATAGTTGGTCAGTCTCGTTAGGACAACGTGCTCCATGAGCTTGCCCACACAGGATGTGAGTGAAATCGGTCTCAGGTTCTCCAACTGCAGCCGCTTGACTGGTTTAGGTATAAGAATAATCTGGGCCGTTTTTTGTGGTATTGTACCGGATTTCCAGCATTAGTTCATATACTTGGTAAGTTGTTCTAGATAGGCATGATCGAAATTTCGGATCGTCTTGTTTGTTATTCCGTACAGTCCCGGCGCGGATGTAGTGTTAAGGTTTTGTAGAGCTGCTCTCAATTCCGCCTCGCTAATCTCTTCGTCTAATTGTCTGTTTTTGGTGCCTGTGTAATCTGGGTGAATTGTTGGCTTAGCTCGAGATAAATAACTTGCGGCTATCTCATCGATAAAACCTGCTTCAGTTTTGTCATATGCATGTAAGATTTTGTTTATGTTTTGTCTGTACATGGCTTTACTTTCCTCAGGATTCAAAAGATGCCTGAGGAAGTTCTACGTTCTGGACAATCCTAATTGGTTATCCATATTGCTGCATGTTGCTTCCCATTGTTGGTTACAGAGCTGTTGTGCGTATGCTTCTATATCTCTGTTAAGCCGGGCCAGCCTGCGTCGGAGCGTCCTGTTGTGTCTCTGAGTTTTCCATCTCCTCAAGAGACCTTCTTTAGCTTCCCACATATGTAGGAGTTTACTGTCTACCTGTTCCATTTGCGCGTCTTGGGGGATTACTTGTGTGGCTGCGTTAACATCCTGCTTAAGCTGCGTGCTCCAGTCCACGATGTCTGTGATACTATTATCATTTTTCTTGCGAATTTGTCTTAGTTTGTTCCCGTCTACAATTTTGAGTTGTTTGCCCTTAGATTTGCGTGGCCCTGCTTTAACAGTGATTACGAGGACGTTATGATCGCTGCCTAGATCCTGTTGGGTGTTAATCCATTTCGCATCCTTAATGTTCTTTGTAAAGGTAAGATCTGGCGTAGTGTCCACACTAACACTAGACCCCCGCCTCGTAGGTGTTGACGGGTCTGTGATGAGGGTAAGGCCCTCTTGTTGTGCGTCTAGCCATAGGTGTCTACCTTTGGGGTTTTCAAATTTGTATCCCCAAGCCGCGTGTTCCTTCTTTTTACAGTGAAACTGTATATGCCTAGGCGAAACACTCGTGGTCCGACTGCGGGGGTATGAGCTATTGCGTTCGTCTTACGTGGCGGATGGACAAATTTCTCGTTGGGTAGACATAGAAATGCTCACGAATTTAAAACATATATATTTATCTATGTATTACTGCAGGGAAACGACACAGAGGGGACATGGTTAAGACAAGATCATGATGACATAAGTATCTTGCAGCAAAGGTGTGGTGCGCCATTGGCTACACCGATAGTGATGTCGTTTCTCTCTCGCAGCAGAGCCTGCGTGCAGCAGTCTCTCCCCGACTTCGCTATAGTTTCAAAAATGTGTCCCTGTATTTAGTGGCCCCAGTGTGTCACTTGGTGACTACAGTGCATAACCTAGTCATAAATACTATGATTACCGCATTACGAAACACAAATGCGTGACATAATTCAGAAACACTGATGAACCCGCTTGATTAATACAATGAACCACTCATTGCACCCTCCATGATGGTAATTATGCGAAGCGCGATATCTGGCATTTCAAACAAACAATGTGATAAACCTAAGCCAAACGTGTGTCTAACCTCATTAAGAAACAGACGTAACCAATAATTGAAAAATACTTTAAAGGGACACTAAAGGTTACCAGAAAGTCAAGTTAAAGTGATAAAGCAATGCTCTAGAACGTCTAAGGCGTCAATATAATCGCGAACAGAGCTTTAGTAACCGAGAAATAGGGGCAAATACATGACACGATTTGAGAGAGAGAGAGAGAATCAACTTTTGTGCTGAGCCCTTAGTGACGGTTGGTGCGCGCTGGCACCAGATGGGGTGGAACCTTCTTCTCAGGTCCCATATGCGTCCAGCAGTTCCTGGTCCCTAGCTGCCAGCGCGAGCTGGGTCGGTTGGTCGGGGCTGGACTACAAGGTCTCCCATCGCTCGGGGGGGGGGGTTGGGACTGGGGAGGGTGGGGGTAGGGATGGTGGGGGGTTCTTGAGCTTAGTGCACTCTGCAAGGATGTGTGCTAGAGTGCCTTTTGACCGTCTGCAAAAAGGGCATGAAGTGTCATGCTCTGTTGGGAACAATTTGTGCAAGAGCACGGGATGCGCTAGCGACCCCGCTTGCGTGCGTCGCACGATCGTTTGCTGCATTCGGTTGAGTTGCGGATGCGGACGGAGAAGCCTACATCTGCCGCTTCTGTACATTTGCGTGATTTCTTTGTAGCTTGTCACGGGGTGCGGTAGCTCTGGCTCGTCCTCGGCCCGGATTGAAAGTTCTCGGGCATAGTGGTCGGCGAGTGCGTTGCCTTCCACGTGCGAGTGAGCCGGGACCCACACGAGCTCAACGGCCCGTCCCGGTGATTTGCATTTGGTGAGGATCGCTAGTGCCGCGGGAGAGATGTTCCCCTTGCGGTAGCTTGCGTAGGCGGTCTGGGAGTCTGTGACCACGGTCCTCACTCCCGGTTGTGCGAGTGCGAGGGCCACGGCCACTTCTTCTGCTTCGGCTGTATTCGTCGTCCGTATCGACGCGCCTGTGACCAGTTTATCAATGGTGGTGACGACCGCCGTTGCTCTGGTTCCGTGCTTGGGAAGCGAGGCGTCCGCGTAGAGGACCTCGGGGTCCTCTTCCAGCGGTCGAGCCAGTGCCTTGGCCCGCGCAGAGCGTCTCTCGTTGTTCCTCCCCGGCTGCATGTTCCGGGGGAGGGGCTTGGTTTTAATAATGTCTCTCCACGTTGTGGGGAGCGGCTCCGTTGTCGGTAGCTGTTCAATTTGCCATCCTATCTTGCGTAGGACGGCCCGACCGTGCTCTGTCCGGCTCAGCCTTACTCTCTGCTGGGATAGGTGTGCTTCCACCAGCTCTTCCACCGTGTTGTGGGCACCCATTTCCAGCAGCTTCTGCGTTGACGAGTAGACTGGGATGCCCATGGCGAGTTTGACTGCTTTCCTTATCGTCGTGTTCAGCGTCTCGCGGTTCACCTTCGCAAGTTGGAGGTACGGGGCGGAGTACGTTACGCGTGACACGACGAATGCCTGCACCAGGCGCAGTGCGTCTTCTTCTTTGATTCCTCTGTTCCGGTTGGTGACTCTCCGGATCATGCTCAGGACTTGCTCGGATGTGGTCTTGATTTTGTTGACGGCTGCGTGCGCCTTGCCGTCGCTGCGCAACAGCAGGCCCAGTATCCGGATCTGCTACGTTGGTTTGATCTCTGTGCCGTCGATGGTGATGATTATGTTCGGCGGCGGCTCTTTCTTTGGTCTTCCAGGCGCAGCTGTGGAGCGCAGCTCAGGCCGCAGGTCGTGGCATACTCGTGGACGGTCGTTGCCGCTCTCTGCAGGGCTTCCTCCGCCCAGGCATCGGATCCCGCGCGGTTCGTCCACACCGTTATATCGTCGGCATAGAACGCGTGGTCCACGCCCTCGATCTGATTGAGTAGTTCGGGCAGGGGCAGGAGTGCTAGGTTGAAAAGCAGAGGCGACAGGACAGACCCCTGTGGGGTACCCCAATGACGAAAGCACTCCTCATAATTTGTCACTAGTACTCAACTACTCGTATTAAAAAGATCATTTCATTAGATTATAAGACGGAAGAAAATGCTACTTGTCTACTTCTATTCGATTCTAAGAAAAAATAGCATTTACCCTTGAGTAGTATGGGTGATCGAAAGGTTTCGTTTTCGCTCGACTCTGCGCGCTCGACTTTGCGCCGCACGCGATTTGGAGTTTTAGTTTTTTCTTTATCGCGACATGCTGAGGTTGTCCCGCTGGCTCACGAAACTTGCACTTGGAACAAACAGCGAGAATGCCACGTCCATGTGATGTCATGGGACGCGCGAACGGTCCGCGGAACTTGGCCAAGAGCAGTTGCAGCGGCGAATCCAACGTTATTTATTACTGCGTGCCAACGAGTGAACCTCTGCGTTCGAAGTGGTTAAGTGCCGTACATCTGCCGCACCGCGCTGGCAAAGAGCCGAAAAATCACGTAGTGTGCTCGCTGCACTTTCGTCCAGAGGATTACGAGTTGAACGCCGACTTACTGAAGTCGCGTGAAGTGCCTTTCAAAGCAGGCCGTCGTCGTAGTAGTACGCAACAACGCCGGCAGCGCGTGCCCTCAACAGCAGGTCACGTTCATCAGTGCTGAAATAGCTGAACTCGAGCCCAGCATCGCGAGCTAATGTGTCGTTGTCAGGGTCATCCATTGCAACGAGCGTCGAAGTTGGCGTCATAAAATAAAGAACCAGCTTATCGTTGTGCGCTTTCCCTTCCGCTAGCCACCATAGTTCCGCTTTCGCGCTGCTGTCGGCTCTGTCTTGGCTCTTTCTAGCCGCGCGTTTGTGTTTTGTGCAGAAAAGCCGTAGCGCTGTCTGCGGGAGCCGTTTTACTCACTGACGGCGCAACGTCACTATGAGAACTTGACGTCAATACTCCTCGATCGGAGGGCGGGTGATTTGAACTGCGCTAGAGGTACGCGGACGCTTCAGAACGCATTTTCTCTTAAAATAAGGCTCTTCTTCGCACGAAACAAGCGTTTCGAGGTTTCTGGGATGGTATTTCAACAGTCAACGTTGACTTAAAATTAACCCTTAGTGTCCCTTTAATAAACTGTCAGAGTTAACCCAGCGATAAACAGTAGAGGCACACATTTCAGCTTCGCCGGTTTACCATTGTAAGGAGTTGACGGACGATCCTGCCGCTGTCAACCAGATGTAGTCGTCGTCGGACTATCTCGCCGCTGCCACCATTTGAAGGAGTTGAAGGTCGTAGAGAGGAACTCGGTGAACAGGATTTATTTACATATTTTACATTTTAAGCAAGATACATTGGCAGTCTAGCGCGACTCCCGTATGGAGCGCGCAAAACTAACCTGCAGCAAACAGTTTACGAGCACACAGCTCACTACTACATTTCGAGCATGACAACGAGCACTCAGCTCCCGACGACGAGCACACTCTAGCAGCCGGCAAACGCTGCTTATAAGCTCTCCGCTTGACGTCATAGTTCGACGTCACTCTTCGAGCTCCCCGTGGACAGAGTCCCAGGGGACGGAAACGTTCGTCCATTCATTGTAAACTAGCCGCCCCCCCCCCCCCCCCCGCAGGACGGCCCACACACACAAAGGCTCACACGTTTGAGTGCCCCGTGGACGGAAATGTTCGTGTTGCACACACACACAGGTTTCAGTGCCGCACAGCTTTCAGCGCCGCACAGCTCTCGGTGTCGACGTCAGAGGGCTTCGTGGAACTCTGCTCCGTCCCCGGTGGCGCTGCCGAGTACCGCATTCCTGAGCTGACCGCGCGCCACGTGGCTGCCGGTCATCCGCAGTTCTCTGAAGGGCGCCCCGTCTGGTGGGCTTGGAACACGTGCAGCGGGCTGAAAGCTGGCACGTTGCCACCCCGTACGGCCATTCCTAACAGCTCCTCCATGGCCCGGAAAATCTCGCCTGGCCAGTGCTGGCAACCGCTGGGCAGGAAGAGAATGGCTGGCGAGCAAGATGACGGCTTTGCTCTCTGCAACCTCTGCGTACTTGGAATGCCTTCAACCATCTTACAACAACTGGCACAGAAGAGTCGACCCGGCAACACAATACCGCTCAGCGTTCAAACGCCCGGCATTAGCTGCTAACCCACCAGGCTTCCTATCACAATTTCCATGCAAGTCACTCAACTGGAAATCCCAAATTTTGCCCCAAAATTTCGTGCCGCCAAAGCGAGTGTTCACGTTCCTCCTGAGTTCGACCAAACGCGACCGTCGCGCTGCACAAGAGTAAAGGTTTACGCCGAATTAAACCGAAGGCTTTCAAACACCAATACCCAAACATAACTTAAGCAGCTTAACTTCACGAACAGCCTGTTCTTACCCTATCGCAGTGGCGTACTTATTTCATGTACTGCTGCCACTGAACCGTTTGGCCAACTCCACAGGTACGTAAATACAATCGCGCTAGCTTTGCGGTCTCTATTCCAAACGCGTACTTGCGTCATACAAAGTTTTCATCACGCTGACTCACATCTGTTCCTTTAATCCACACAGGACACGTTCCTTAAACAAACAACCACACTTGCGTAACTTACGCAAACAGAGGAACCTTTGAACAAATGTGTCGTCTACTAACTAGCTCTACGGACGCGTACTAGAGAAGTCAGAATACGGCTGCCCTCGACACACACGAGCAACCCAGTCCTAAACCTTCTGCTTCCTTCCGTCCGCACAGGACATGCGCCAATGGACCTAAGAGCTCTTCTCAGTGCAAATCACGATCTTACTGAAAATCTACGCGCTTAACCTTAGAAAATTCAAAAAACACTTAAATAGAAAGAAGGTTAAATAACACACACGCGCGTTACGATAGGCCTCTCAACCATAAACTTGACCTTCAGGATACTCACGCATACACAAAAAAAGAAAGCCTGTATACTTATTAATGAACCTCTCGCGAGACTACATGTTTACTTAAAACGCGTCTTTCAAATCTCGAGCTTCTCAAACAAAACATAAACAGAGCATGTGAAAGAACATAAACATAAACAGAACATATTGAAAGAAATCCTAGTCTCAAATCGCGAAAACTTTCCGATGCTCAAAATAAAAAACAAAACACTTCATTTCTACGGAAGCGCTCTTGGCCTCCCATTCCAAACATTTTCGACTGACTCATACTTTTGAGCCGTACCCGAGGTGGTCGCGGTTTGAAAGCTATTCTGGCTGCCGAGGAACAACAACAGGGCTGACTCACTATCAGCTCCCCCAAGACGTTACGGTCTCCTTCCAATTTGCGTCCTGGCGCCCCGCTTTCCTCACAAACTCGAGTGACCGCGTCGCTACTCCCCACCTGGTCTCGTCTTGCCACCTTGCGCTTCTTTGTACTGCACGCTGAGCTTCAAAGAGAACGACGAGGAATTTAACTGCCCCGTGCCCTTTTCCGCGTCCGTGCAGAACATGCTTCTCGGTCCCCCTTTGACCGGTGGCTCGAACGCGTTTGATGCGTCAACATCGTCCGTGACGACCGCACCTGTCTTTTCTCCGCGCCCTGCCCTTCTGGGTCTCTCGCCGTCGTTGGCGGCGCTACATTAGTCACTGCATTCCGATCTTTTCGGCGCTTTCTTTCTGACTTCTTTTTCATGCCGTCATCTCGCGCCTCGTGCTGGCCGTTACACATCTCGTCGGCCCGGATCGGTCTCTTGCCCGCACAGTCTGATTGATTTTCATTTAAATCAACATTCTCTCTGCCTCGACTGGCGGACAGCTCAACCGACTCTGGCACAATGCAGCAGGCTTTACTCGAGTTATGCAACTCGCACTCTTGCGAACTGCCCTCTACTGCATTGCCCAGCTCACGCTGTGCATCGACACACAGCCCGTCGGTCTCGTTCGCTGTCTCACGCGCACAGTCCGAATGATTCCTAATTAAATCATCCCTCTCTAGGCTACCTAGACTGGCGGAGAGCCGCACCGATCCCTGGACAATGCAGTTGTTCTATCGTGAACTACGGAGCTCGCCATACCGAGAACTACTCCCAACTGCATCGTCCAGCTGGCACATTACTTCTGCACGCAGATCTGACTCGACATGGGTGCTCGCGTCTGTCAAGTCGACAGTACCCTGTACCTCGCTAACGACCTTGATACCATGAGATGCGACGCACACACGCGGTAACTGTGCCAATTTGTTTGCAGCTGGCCTAGCTGTCTCTACAGTCCTCTGTTGGCACAGCACCTCGTCGCTCTCACTCTGGCCTTAACGGCCTCTGTTGCCACTAAGGCATCGTTAGCTGCTAGCACTTCGAGTTCACCTGTGAACGTGCTGCTACTCTCGCAGGTACTACTACTTCTGTCGGCTTTCGATGAAAATCTGTAATCTACTGCCTCACACTTTCGCTGCGTCCAGCCTACAGATTTCTCAAGCCGCTGTTGACTTCGTGCGCTTAACTGCTGCAAATCCTCTATCTGTTTCTTTACTGCTGCAATTTCTTTTTCAACTTCTTGCCGTTTTTGTTCACGCTCTTGGCGTTTTCGCTCGCGCTCTTGGCATTCTTGCTTAATTGATTCTTGTTCCTGTCTTTTTCTTAGAATTCGGTTACCTAGGTTTTCGATTAGTTTCAAATCATTGCTACTTGCGAGAATGGTTTTCCGAATTTCTGCTTCCGTCAAGTCCTTCTCTACGTCTACCTCGAGCTCTTCACACAACCACAACAGGTCAGCTCCCGTCAAACACAATAGGACCATGGTCGCTACTTTAAGCTTTGGCTCTGCTGTCACACAATACTTGCTGCGATACCCACGCAAATCAGAATACAAGTAAAAGATCCCAGCGAATCAAATCCAAAAACACAGAGAAATTGAAGCCTGGTAAATCTTACAGCCAAAACCAAACGCTTACCCACTGAAGCAGCGCCATATCACCAGTCCTTCCCCGCCGTATCCAGTCAGTTGCAAGAGGTGGTCAATCTCAAGTCGCCTCCAACTTGATCAGGATGCCGGTCGGTCACCATGTGACAACGTCCGTCAGCTGCCGTTGCTGTCTCCGAGTCGTAGGCCGATCTAGGAGCCGTAGTCGGATCTCACCGCTGCCATTCAGTTGTAAGAGTTGGCGCGGTCGTAGTTGTCGGGAGGACCGTGGAGCGACAGGAATAGGTGAGCAGGATTTAATGGCAGTATTTACATTTTATAACACGAGGTACATTGGCAGTCTAGCGCGACTCCCGTATGGAGCCCGCAAAACTAACCTACAGCAAACAGTTTACGAGCACACAGCTCACTACAACATTTCGAGCAAGACAACGAGCACTCAGCTCCCGACGACGAGCACACTCTAGCAGCCGGCAAACGCTGCTTATAAGCTCTCCGCTTGACGTCATAGTTCGACGTCATCGTTCGACGTCACTCTTCGAGGTCCCCGTGGAAGGAAACGTTCGTCCAGTCATTGTAAACTAGCCGCACCCCCGCAGGACGGCCCACACACACAAAGGCTCACACGTTTGAGTGCCCCGTGGACGGAAATTTTCGTGTTGCACACACACACAGGTTTCAGTGCCGCACAGCTCTCGGTGTCGACGTCAGAGGGCTTCGTGGAACTCTGCTCCGTCCCTGGTGGCGCTGCCGAGTACCTCATTCCTGAGCTGACCGCGCGCCACGTGGCTGCCGGTCATCCGCAGTTCTCTGAAGGGCGCCCCGTCTGATGGGCTTGGAACACGTGCAGCGGGCTGAAAGCTGGCATGTTGCCACCCCGTACGGCCATTCCTAACACCATCTGTATGGGGTACATGGGCGGCAATTTTTTCTGTTATTGCTTGTTCAGTATTGTATAACGTTGTGCCCTGCTTCCTTTTGTAACTACTTTTTACTGCGAAAGCAATACTGCTCGCACTTTCGGCCCATCGGTGGTCGTGGCGCCTCCTTGCACAGCTGCGCGTCACGTGACCGTGTGACGTCACGCCAGACCGAGAGACGGGGCCCCACACGGAGGAAGGAAACTCAGGAGAGGCCCTGACGTCACTCTTTGGGAAGCGAAAGCGAAGCCGGAAGTTGGCGTTGCTCATGGCGTTGCCCCGCCTATCGGGCCAGCTCTCCTCTCTTGTCTACATTTCTCGCGAAACCACGCCGCGCTGCGCGCAACCGTGCTGCTCGGACCCGCGCGCTCCGCAGCAATACTAAACAATCGTTAGCGCGTTAGCGTGATTCCGCCAAAGAGGGCAAAATTTTCCGCGGATATTCCTTCGTCCGTTGCCATTGCCGTGGCGCGGTACATTGCGTACAGCGTTGCATGCGCGTTCATTTCACGAACTTTAGTTCCTCCTGTCCCACCTGGCCACAGCAACATCCGATAGAGCACGGTCCAGATAACACAGCGCAACAAAACACGGAGACCAACGCAAACCTGCCCGCACGGCGCCTTTGCGACGGTACGAAACCTACGGAGCAACACGTGTGAGCGCACAGAACCAAAACAGAGCCGCCATTGTGGCCCGAAAGGCGTGGCCGCTACGGCAAAGAAATAAAAAATCTGCAAAAAAGAGGAGAACATACTAAGTCACTTCCTCCACACTTTTCTCCTAGCACGCGGAGGGGGTAGGGCCTCTCCTCAGTTTCCTTCCTCCATGGGGCCCACGGAGGAAGGAAACTAAGGAGAGGCCCTACCCCCTCCGCGCGCTAGGAGAAAAGTGTGGCGGAAATGACGTAGTAGGTTCTCATTTTTTTGCTGCTTTTTTATTTTGTTTGTTGTATGGCCACGCCTTTTGGGCCACAATGGCGGCGTTGTTCTGATTTTGAGCGCTCACACGTGTTGCTCTGGTAGGTTTCGTGCCGTGGCAAAGGCGCTGTGTGGGCGGGTTTGCGTTAGTCACCGTGTCTTGTTGCGCTGTGTTACCTGCACCGTGCTCTGCCGGATGTTGCGCGAGCGTGCGCGAAACCACGCGCAGCGCGGCGTGGTTTCGCGAAAGATGTAAACAAGAGAGGAGGGTGGCACAAAAGGCGGAGCATCGCGATGAGCAACGCCAACTTCCGGCTTCACTTTTGCTTCACAAAGAGTGACGTCAGGGCCTCTCCTTAGTTTCCTTCCTCCGTGATGGGGCCCCAGCTCGCGGCATCGAAGGTGGAGGCGAAGCCTTGCGCGCCGCTGCTGCGGTGCTACCTAGAGAGGGCGCTCGCTGGTGTGACGTCACGCTATGAGGATAAATGGGGCTACAGCTCGGCTCCTCGCAGTGGTCGGCGCGCTGCCTTGCGCTATGTCGGATGATGTAAAGCCACAAGTTTAACAAAGGGCGACCATGTCCACACCATCAGCCGAACCAAGGCGCAGCCAAGGGTATTGCTTTCGCAATCTTCCAGGCTTAACCAAGCTAAGCCTTCAGGCAATTTTTTATTCCTCCTGTTGCGACGCCTGTTTCTTCAACCTCGACCGGCGTTACTATTGGGTAGCGTGGCGTTGTCGGCGGGCTGCAGGCGTCCGGTAGACCATGGCGACCAGGCAGGGACGAGACGATTTCTAGTGTGAAAGTTGCACTGTTTATTTAGTGGTTGGTGAGAGATAAGAAGCGGGGCCCCTTAAATAGGCCCGCTAGAATCGTAGGGGGGATCTTGCTCACGTCAACGTCGCGTGACATGCACTGAGTCCCCCTCGGTGCTTTTCTGTTGCTCCCACTTTCCTCGGCTATGTTGCACATCCCCGTTGGTGCTTTGCGGCTGCTCCTTCTCTCCTGGGCGAGGTTGCACTTGTTTGTCTCCGCTGGCGGCAACTCGCGGGTCCAAGATGGGCGGCTGGTCCTTTCTTCTAGGTGACGTTGATTCGCGGAAAAGGGTCTCCCTTAGAGTCGGACAGTTCGCGGAAAAGGTTTTCACGCACACACACAAAGGGGCCTGTAAACACTGCGGGGCGTCCGCCACTCCGGCGACCACTCGAGACAACCATAACAAATTAGGAATCCATCCTCCGTTTCGAGGAGGCGTCGTGGTTGAGCATCCTTTTTGCCCGGGGTGTTACACGCCAACCGGGCAAAATAGCGCCCAGCACTAAGGATCGGCGTTTCAGCAGCAGAATTTCCCTCTGGGGTGACGAACCCTTGTTTCGTAGCTTGTAGATTCCTTGCAGTCGTTCATCAGTCCTCGTGGCGCTCTTGTATGCCTTTTCTCCCTGGTCTGGTCTGGTGAAACTGGACTTGCAAACCGGTCTCGCGTCTCCTGTTTGGGCAAGCAATCACCCCAGAACAGTGTCGGGCCCACAACCACAAAGCAAGCGAGCACAAGGCCACCCTCCCCCAAGACACATCAGGCTTTACAAAAAAAAATGAAAAAAGAAAACCCGCTACTGCTTTCCCATCCCTTTCGCGCGTCCTCCCGCCCTAAACACTAAAAAGAGCCATTTCTTGAAAGCATTAAGACGTGGTTACTAAAATCAGCTAACAATCAACTACAACTTAAATTTAATCAACTACAACTTCGCGATAATAAAAAAGACGTATGAAAAAAAAATACCAACGTAAAAATTCCGTGGAAACCAGAGTGAGCATGAGGCTTTCGCTACTCAAGGAGCAACCACTGCGACCGTCGGCATTGCCGTTAACTTTTACCCTTCTTGTAGCGAATACCGAAGGTGTACTGCTGAAGAGCCAAGCTCCAGCGCAAAAGACGGCTGTTTTTCGTAGACATGGACTGCAGCCATGTGAGGTCAGTCTCTATCTCTATACGCGTAGTGCGCGCCGATGGACGCGCCACTGGTGGCGGCCTTGCAGAACACACAGGAGAGTAGCCAGCCGCGCGCCGTAGTTTGCTGTGTCGTTGATCGTGCTTCTGTGTCTTGTTCACGTTTTCGGAGCAAAATAGGCAACACGCTGCGCATGTGTGGGGTGGGCAAAGCTTCAAGGAATGTCGAAGAATAAATGTGGCAGGGTGGGGAGCTTAAATACCGGCGAAAACGTGCTGGCGATACGGTTCTATATAATCATTCCCCGCAAAGCCTCATCAGCGGGCGCAACTGTAGCAATGGTTCGCCGCTTCGGCGGGAAATTTCTTGTTCTCATCCTTTCCTTTGTCGCGTGGGTGTTTTTTTCCACTCGATCATCGTAAGACGCGTAAGCGACGAAGTTCGTCTGGAGTGCCGCATGCGGTTGAAAGGCATTCCGCTAAAAGTCGGAATGCCGTTTGCCGCTTGTTTTCCGCTTCTTTACCGCGTTGCGCTATCTAGGCAGCACGACTGCACGAGCGCATTGTGTTGTATGTTAAGGCCACTGAACTTTGCAAGAACTGAAATGGTTTGTTTTATGTGGCCCGGTAAATCCTCGCACCAGCTGTCGCGAACTTGATGTTTTTACATCTATTTTATGTGTGGCTTCGCACATGTTTAACTGTTGCTGGTTGCTTCATGCATAACTCTTGTTGGCTGCGGCTGTGGAGGCGTCGCGAACGGCGGCGGTTTCGGTACCGTTGTTGCCGGCCCAGCGCATGTGTCGTTGCTCTCTATCCGCATGCTTTACACGCACCATTCGCGTGTAAGCCTGGGCAACGCTGGTGTGAGACGGCCGGGCTAGGGTACGTGTGCGTTTGGAGTAAGCGTAAGGTTGCGGCCTTGTTCCTGTTTCATTTATCGTGCGGTGGCGGGAATGCGCGTCTTTCGAGTCTGTACGTGTTGGGTGAGGTCTCTGAACGTGGTCAGGTGATAGCCCCACACCCATTGTAATTCTTGTTGCTGCGTTTCTGTCGTAGTGTCCGGCAGATCCGATGCTCTCGTGGGGCGGAGGCGGCGTCCACGTGATCTGCCGCGGCTGTGCGACCTCGAGCCATGGGCGGGCGCCGCCTCGTTGCCCGCGAGCGGGACATCGGTGTGTGCCGGGGGACCCGAATTTCTTTTTCCGTTGTCGGTATTACAAGCGGCGTTTTTTGCGGGATACTCGGGACGCTTCCGCTCATACTTCAAACGCCCAATTATTCATGGAGGTTTCCGTACAGTCACGTGCGACATGACCTGCAACACCGCTGTCGAAGGGGCTCCGAGACCGTACGCCTGCGCAGACACGCGCGCAAGCACGGCTTCAACTACAGTGCCGCTCATTAAAGCGCATGCCACCGCGCAGCCATGGAGCCACGAGGGTTGCAAGTCATATTGCACGCGGCTGTACATCTACCGTAACGAGGCAATTTTTATGCGATCCGATATTTCGTTGCAGTCGACCAAAGAGAAAGCTCGTCTGAGCTGTGTGTCGCACTTCCGCGATGCGAGAAAAGGCCGCCTTCGTATCGCGTGGC
Source organism: Dermacentor variabilis (assembly GCF_050947875.1). Lineage (NCBI taxonomy): Eukaryota > Metazoa > Arthropoda > Arachnida > Ixodida > Ixodidae > Dermacentor > Dermacentor variabilis. The sequence continues at coordinate 4,859,738 of NC_134571.1, read as the reverse complement.
AAAAAAGGCCGCGACATACGCGTGGCCTTCAAGTTCCCCAATTCGCCGTGACGACATGGATTTTCGACAGTCTCTTCTCAGGCTTAGTTAATTGGTTTTCGGTAAATATCGACTGCATTGTACTTCAAGAGAGTCAAAGGCCGAACTTAGCCAGTTTCAAAACATTTACTGAGCCCTAACGGGTGAAATACAGATAATAATTTTGAAATCCGTTACGTCACATTGACCTTCCGGCGTTGACCTACAAGCGCGAAATGTGAAAAAATTAATTTTTGAGCTACATTTTCTCTTCAAGATCCGTTTTAGTACAGAACAAGTGCAATCATAAATAGTGTAGCATGCATAATTTGCGCTCGGAAGCACGACAAATGGCACGGTAATTTGTGGGATTAAAAAAAAAAGACAGACATCTACAATCACAAATATTTACCTCCGCCAAAACACGTAAAAGGTCCATTAGTGTGGCCTGTTGTCACTCCACTGAGTCCACAGTGCAGGAAATGGGGCCATATTATTGATCATATGCTGGCACTTTTTAAAGAAAGTCGCAGTTGCGTCCGAAAGTCGAAGCAGCGATTGCGATAGCAAATTAGCAGATAGCTATAGACAGTTTTCTCATGGGCGACGCTGTATTGCATACGCAGTGGCGCCATCTATGGGCAGTCGGCATGCTGGCTTGGGCGAGCGCTCTGTCTTGTAAGTCAGGCTCGGGGCTGGTTTCTGACGTTTGTTCTCGCGCTCGCGCGGTCTGTTCTGTGTTAGCCGGCGTCTTCTACGGGGAAAACGGTTCTGTGACACCTACTGAACTAGTTTAAGTCGGTATGGCCGGACTCTGCTGGCGTTGAGGCGGACGCAGCACGCAGCGCGATAGGTGCTCGGATATTTGACCCTACAATCATCCTCGGATATCAGTTGTGTATTTCTGAATGTTCCTTTCACTAATGTGCCCTTATTGCAGTATTCTCATTTAGTTCTAAGCAGCGGTTTAGGAGCAATGAAACATACGCGACGATCGTAAAAGCGCGGGTACTGCTGTGCTACGGTAGACGTCGTGCTGTTGTATACGTTGACCAGCGTTCAAACTGTTCGCTGTAGATTATATTGCGTGGCTACTTGATTCGGTGGACGTCGTTTGCACCAGTGAATAAAAGTTTCGGTCAGCAATGACAGCATACCTTACAGTGTGACTTTCCTAGCAAAGCGACCGTTTACGAACTGCGCGAGCGTCCTAAGCAGTGGTAGGGGGGTGGATTACAAATATAGTTGTTTTATATAGCGCATGGCCCAAACATGCGGCATCAACGTTTATAGATCTACAAACGTTGTGCGCGTGACCATGCGAGATCTTACTGCAAGGTTAGCCTGTTTTCTCTCTCTGTCTTTCTTTTGAGAAAGACGATAATAACAGAATTTTCTTTTCGATTTCCTTCTTCCCGTTCTCTACGACGCACTGATCCGTATTACGGAAGTTTTGTCCTCACAAATAGCCGTCGCATTCTTCTTATGAGACACGTCTCGGATATTACGGCTTTACAGGGCAAAAAAGGCAATGCCGAAGCACATAGCTTATATATGCATGCATGCTGGTTGACTAACCACAGTAATCGCTGTGCTGAGCAGCGCCATCGGCCTCATGCAGGAAGGTTAGCACATATTATAGGAATCTGAAGTCTACTAGACTCTAAATACGTGAGAACGATGCCGGTGTATCACAAATATTTGATAGCGCCTGACGCTTAAATGTTTCGGAGTTGCCTTAGGTCGCCCGTACACAGCATGCGCTCTTATGTTTTAGTTACTACGCCAAGCGTACAGAGAGTGAGCAGATTTTCCATTTCCAAAACAAATACCCCAAATTTTCCAAAAGAAATACACCCAAAATGCTTGACAACACATAGACAGACCGCGGCTGACGAAGCACGTCACATGTATCGCGCCTCCAAGAGATATTTCTGCGCACTGTAGGAGTTACCCATGCACCGAAAGGCTACGCACAGGTTCCCGACGACCCTGTCGTAAATTTCACAAAGTGCGGGCTAAAACATCTCGAAATCGTTCAACACTTTTCAGCAGCGCCGCGCCGGGTCGAACAAGCTAGAGAGGAGGAAAGGCTCGCCGCGCGCCCTTTCCACCTCGCCCGATGAAAACGTCTCTACGAATTAAATATAGTAGTATCATGAACTTGTAAACGTTCACTCAGTAGCTAAATTTAAAAGCATGGTGTCACGCGCGCGCAAGCAAACATGAACACATTTCACTCGATGACCGCGGAAACTCGCCATCGAAACGCTGGAGTGCGCAAGCGCGGCAGCAGAAGCGCGCGAACTTCGTGCCGTGTCGAATCGATGCGAACTGAGCGTCGAAGGCACAGCGCGGACTCGGTCCCCGTCGCAGATGGCTTTGAAGATCCAGCGGCCCGGGCGAATAGAACGCGCCACTCCTTCCGCCCGAAGCCTTGCGCGCGACGGAAGACCCCGCTTTCCTCGCGTGCGAGATTCAACCGCCATCGTCGTCGCACGCTCGCACATGCAGCACGCGGCGACGGTGTTATCAACCTTGGAACTTATACGGAACCTCACGGCGACGCCGAAGGCAAGAATGCGCCTGAAGTCTTCACACGATTTCTATTGAAATATTACCTGGGTCAATTAAAATTTCTTATACAACAGCTCGAAAGAAAAGGTCCCTCTGGAAATTCAACTCTACAGGAAAGTCTGCTTTCTTCACTTGCACTGCCTACAATGCTACAGCTGGAAGGACCGAGTGCTGTGCCATAATTGACGAAAGAAAACCAGCAAGAACGCCCATATGATGGATTTCTGAGTGATACCCAAATACTGTTCCAAAGTGGCAAGAGCGTTCGTGTTTCTAACGGGCACATCTGGCTACACGAGCAATGCTGCGCCGAACGAAAAACAGTCTCCATCGCATCGCTCGAATTCTGGCTACAAGGCCAAATGAGAGCAGCATTCCGAGATAGACAAGTACGCCCGCACGCCTTGCGAGTTGCTCAACTCCACACTGCTCGCGCCAGGACGCCGGCAAAAGGGCGCGCCTGTCGATGGATTGACGAGGCTGAGCGATCACATGGCTGCGTGCAGACCCCGCTGCACAGATGAAAGGGGCGGCGTTGAACGAGTGGCTGTGCCTCCTTGCATGGCTCTCAATCATAAGCTCAAACCAATGCGTACCACGTCCACGGGTCTATTCATTCATGCCAGGACCATTTCCCAGTTTTCGCTGTATTCATCCGCAGTTTGGGTTGGGCTGATCCAAGTTACCTTTGAAGTACAGTCCTAACGCATTTATTCCATAAAGTTAAGATACAACCAAGGGCGGAAAAAAGCTTTAGTACATCAACAGCCTCTTTTTTCCGCCCTCATGACCAGGAATTAGGATGGATGGATACCATAAGCGTCCCCTTTGGAACGGGGCGGTTGGTTGCGCCCCCAAGCTCTTGTACCAAACTTTCCGAACCCCTACTGGGAACTTTGTTTTTGTGCACTTCCGTTGTTTGTCGTTTCCCTACTTTCCTTCCACCAATCTTCGAATAACCTCTTACTAATGTCTATTGCGGACATATTTACTTTCCACCTGCTCTAGCTGAATCCAAGGGCCTCAAGGAGGCCAGACGTGCCTAAATCGACCGCTGGTGCAGATATCTTCACATTCCAAAAAAAATACTCCATCGTTTCTCTAGCTTTACCGCAGCAAGCACATGTTTCTTCTTCCTTGTTGTATCTCGCTTTAAAGGTGCGTGGTCTAAGGCATACTGATCTCGCTTCCAAGCGTAATAGGTTCCCTTTGAGATATCATCAATCGTTTTCTTCCCGATTTCGTTTTTTCCTCTCAAGTAGTTACTCACACAGGTTTCTTTTTCACGAGATTACCTCGACCTCTCTGACTTTCCGCTTGACGATCATTGTTGGCCTGTTGCTCACCATACAGGTCGCATACTTGCTGGTAAGCTTTCTAGTTCTTTTCCTCCACTGTGAACCAATAGTTTTCCTGTACAAATATCTGAGCACTTTCCAGTCTATTTACTTTCCTGTATATTCCTCAATCGTTCTTCATAATCAATTATACTCTGAGCTTCCCTCACTTCAAAACTTGTCCAGCCCATATCACCATCCACAGCTGGATTTGTAGTCTTCTCGTGAGTGCCCAATGCGAGGCGCCTCCTGACCTTTCGTTGCCATCGAGTCCTGATTGTACGCCATAGTTCGAAAAAAGAACCGCATTACCGAATGTAAGTCCTGAACCATTACATTTTTCCACATACCCCGGAGCACCTCGTACCTATTGTATCCCCATAGCGCTCTGTGCGTCATCATGGCTGCATTTCTCTTCCCCTTTATTGTTATTGTTTTTCCTGTGTTTTCATATATCTAGTGCCTTTTTTTATCCATATACCAAGGTATTTATATTCTTTTACCCAAGGTATTTCCTGGCCCTGTATTGCCACTAGGTATGTTCACTGTTCTCACTGAATACCTTAACACCTGAGTTACTAACGCTACATTTCAAACCTAAATTCTCGCCTTCCTGTCCACAGATATTAGCCAGACGTTGCAAATCACTTTGCTTGTTAGCTAGCAACACAATGTCGTTCGCATAAAATAAACATAGGAGCTGCTGCTCTACTACTGTACCCGCCTGTTTGTATAAGATTAAACCTGATATTACTTCCTTCTAGTACCCTTTCTACCCTAGCCATGTACATCATAAACAGCAGCGGGGATAAAGGGAACTCCTGCCTCAGTCTGTTGTTGATATGAACTTTCTCCTTGCTCCTCATTCCTACCCATTCAACGCAAACAGTATTTTCTAAGTAAATCTCTCTCAAAAGCTGTAGACAATCGCCACCTAAGCCTTCCCCTTCCAGAATATCCCACAAACAGTTGCGGTATACGTTGTCATGCGCTCCTGTATTGCTAAAAAGGCCACATATAACGGTCTGCTTTCTACTCTTGATATTTCAACACACCGAGGAAGAACAAATAAGTTATCATCCAAACGCCTACCTATTCTGAAGCCATTCTGAAGTTCTCCCAAAATGCCATTATTCTCCGCCCATGTTTCAAGCTTTAATTTGACTGCCTGCATTGCCAGCCTCCATATTACCGATGTAATCGTCAACGGTCTATACGAGTGAATTCTATCTTTCTGGCCCTTACCTTTATAAACTAAATTCATTCTGTCTTGTAGGCAACTGTCTGGTATTCGTCTATCTTTTAAAGTTTTTTTCGACTGCTTTCACCAGAGCTCCATTTCTTTTTGGTATTAGTTCATTAATCTACCGAACGCGAACCTCGTCTAGCCCTGTGGCTGTGCGCTTATAAATTTTCTCTTCGGCTTTCTTTCAGCTGAAATTTGACAGCCATCTGGTTCTTTTTCGTCCCCTTTTTTCCTCAAATGCAACCTCGTGATTGCTTTAGAAAGTATCGGCTGTTATTTTTCGGATGTAATTTAATGTCGCGTCCCCTTGCAGTTTGTTTCCATCTTCATCTAGGATATGTTGTATTATCGTTCCAGACTTCCTCCCTTATAAGTTTATGTGGTTCCAAAGTATTCTAGACATGGCCTTCTTTTTCTCACGTATTTCTGACAACCAACATCCACTTTTACCTTTTATCTTTGCTTGAAGAATTATTTGAACCATAGATGCTTTCTCCCGGTATATTTCCCATTTTCTGGCTACTACGTCATGCGGCAATAGCGCATTTTTTGTCTGCTTGTTGTTGGAACCTCGGCGCTGACACCCGTTGTTGCACCTGGGTCGCAAGCCCCAAGGGTAGCGTTGGCCTGGCGGCCTGGGGCACAACTGGAAGCATCCGAAGGTCCCGGCAAAGCATGAGTCGACTGGTAACAGAACAACTTGTTTATTCTAGCATCGCAAAAAGTGGGCGGTCAGGTCGACCGAAGTAGAGAGACGGGAGAGCACGTTACTCAACAGAAGAAATCGGAGCCTCTCCCTTGGCGTCCGGGGGCAGCTGCTTTTATACTCTCACAGTTGAGGGCAAGAAGGAACGCCTCTATAGACGCGCACGTGACTTCGCCGCTCGGGCACGTTGGGACGAGTAGGTGGCGCATCCGCCGGGCCGGCGCCGCTCGGGCACGTTGGGACGAGTAGGTGACGCATCCGCCGGGCCGGCGCCGCTCGGGAACGTTGGGACGAGTAGGTGACGCATCCGCCGGGCCGGCGCCGCTCGGGCACGTTGGGATGAGTAGGTGGCGCATCTGCCGGGCCGGCGCCGCTCGGGAACGTTGGGACGCGTAGGTGACGCATCCGCCGGGCCGGCGCCGCTCGGGCACGTTGGGATGAGTAGGTGACGCATCCGCCGGGCCGGCGCCGGTCAGACCTCCTCGCTTCACAGTTGGGGGAGCTCCTCTCCCCGGCTGCCGCGCTTCGACAAGCGTGGGCACCAACATGCACACACACACACACACGCACACGAAGACACGTGGCATTGGAACATGCCTGGACGCGCTTGGCGGGGAGGCGTAGCGGCGGCGCCGAACGGGCCAAAATGTCTGCCGCTTTGAACGAAGCCCCAGCGTCCGTTGCATCCGCGCCGGCTATACCGCGCGTCGTAGGCGAAACGTAACATTGTGTTCCCGCGATGCTTTCTGCCGTTCGGCAATCGCTTCTTACAACTCCCTGTTGCACCAGCTCTTCGTTTTTTTTCCTTTCCAAGGAGCTTGTCGATTCTCTTTGCGTATTTCTGTCGTAGTCACACTTAGAAGCTCATTGTATTTCCACTCAGTGCTTGGCAATTTGCGAAGTTCTTCCTTGACTCTTGTGACTGTATTTGTTATTTGATCAGCGTTCAAGTTTGGACTGGCCATTCGTTGCTGCTTGCTCTCTTTCTCAACTAGATATCCAATTTTCAAAATTATGTGTTTACGGCCCCTCTCTACGCTGCATACCCTTCCTCGTCAATGATCATTTATTTCTCTCAACTACTCGTGAATTCCTACTGTCATCTGACAGTAATCAATGGTCGATTGCGGGTTTCCCACTTCCAACGTGCTCTGCCCTTCACACTTGGGCCCTGTATTAACTATACCAAGGTTATGCTGCTCACAAAGATCTAGCATTGACATTCCATTGTTTTCGGTATAACCATCTAGATTCTGTACGTAGGCATTCATGTCATCTAATGCGATAATTTCGGCATCATTTTCAAAACGCTTAATATCAGCACTTCAGCATTGCACTAAGTCTTGCTTCGCATCTCTGCAATTATTTCCCGTCCACAAATACGTTACGCCTAGCCAAACTTTCTTTTTACTCATTGTGCACGATAGCCAAAGATGCTCTTGATATTTTGAATTTCCTCTTTTAAATTTGCCTGCTTGATGAATGAGCATTCCGAGTACTCCTCCCTTCCTTTCCGATTTAGTTCTGCGAATCCTTCCCAAACATACTTCTCAACCCCTGGCGCCTCTTCCGAGTCCCTAAGGTGCGTTTCGTAACCGCATACACCCCTATCTGTTCTCGATTGAAGTGCTCCTCAATCTCTGTCCATTTTTCCTTTCTTCTGTAGCGCTGCATGTTTATGTAGCCTATTGCATGACAAGCTCTCTTTCTTGCTTTCCTCCTTTTTTTGTTATTGACGGCGATGCTATTTTGAGGTTCCCCTAGGGGACCTTCTTCATTAGTACCTCCTGTGGCCTCCTGAGCGCCCGCGGCCCACCCCCCCCCCCAAAAAAAAAAAGAAGCAGCCAGTGGGCCCCCCCAACAAGTCGCCAGCCCACTTCTCGTCCAAGCCTGTGGTTGAAGGGAATCCCGTCTCGCTGAAAACCACCATACCTTCTCGTTTCCCGGTTTACGTCAACATCCTCGAAACCTTTCTCTCGATTCATTGTCCATATAGCCTCATTAGCAGCCACTACGGCTCTTTGCACGTTACTGTCATGTACAGGCACCTCCGGTACCGTGCACACCACGATTTGCACCTGAGGGGACAGCTCGCGCAAGTCGGCTATCCCCTCGCCAAGCGCTGGGCTAGTCCTGCCCCTTGTTCTGTTTTGCACGTCATTTGGCCACCTGCTATTACGACAAGTTTGCGTCCGTGGGCATTTTCCGCGAGCATTTCTTTTGCTCGATGCACGACAAAACGCAATCTCCTGGAAATGTCCCTACCGCCACTAATTTTCGTCTTTCCCCTCACCACAATTGCCTCTGAATACCTAGCCAGGTTTGAGTCGCCGGCGATTTCACTCTCGCCCAATGCCGAGTCCCCTCCCTGTTTTCCTTTGTCATCCTTTTCCGCGTGATTCGGACTTGACAAGGGGCATTGAACCCTGCGTTCATGCTTGTCCTTTGTGGCCGCTTCAATGTAGGTGAAGTTCTTCCCAGCTTCCTTAACCCCATATTGCACAAATTCCACGTGATTTGTTGACGCTCCCTGTCCTGCCACGTCGGCGTTCCATCGTCACGACCATTCTCGTTCATGACAGCGGCCTTCTTCAGATTTTGCTCGGCTGCTTCAAGTCTTTCTTCCGCCGCCTTCGGTGCATAACGCTCCGTATTGAGCTCATTTTCGAGCTATTCGACCTGTTTTAAAAGATCGTCCTCGAAATACTTCTTTGGTCTCGCATCGACATCACAGTGTCTGCAGATTGACACAATTTCTTCTCCATTCTCATTTTTCTTCTCATCTACCTTGAGGGACCCCCCGCACACTGCACGCGTTACCGTGTTTCTTGCCATGTGTGGCACTTAGCTTTTTCTAATGCAAACACCGAAGGCTTCAGAGCATGTGCATTCTATCAAAGGCCGATGCTAAAAAAACCTCTAAAAATTACGCAATGTAATTATCAGCGGTGTATTAAAAGTAATAAATGGCGCGCACTTAAGGTACACCTGTTCGCAAGTGTTAATACACGCGGCCACGCTCTCACTCTCTTACCAAAGTAATATTCCCGGTACAAATGCACACACTAAAACCACAAATAGCTAATAGTTTTGCCACTTCCAAACTACAATTGAAAGGCTATAAAGACTGAACGTCCCACACGGGTGCACGTGTTGAAACATGTGGCACGAAAGGACGCTCTGACTATCCTACAAAACCAAATATACGCGAAACACACCCGCGCAAACGAAAAAACAAACAAACAAACAAACAAAAAATTAGCCAATTACTATCGAAACGCTAAAAAATGAGCAAGTAAAAAACAGAAGCAACATCAAAGCATGCAACAAAAAACTTTTTTGCGTCGCCGCCACGGAGCCCTGGGAAGACGCGTCCGTCCGCCACAAATCCCGGATGGATGCTATGAGCGTCCGCTTTGGAAGAGTAAACTCCTATTTTGCTGAAAATATCAGTAAACTACGGGAAGTGTTTCAGAAGTTAGCGTATGACGATGAACTGTTGTTTTTGATGGATTCCCTTGCCAAAATGAAAGTTTTGTGATCTCAACCGCAAGCTCCAAGCGCAGCGGTGGGAAAGTGAATATTGCCGGATGGTGGCAGCAGTGTGTATTGATGTATTTGCCGATTGTCTGGAAATGAAGAAAAAAAATTACCGCTGCGTGGTGCAGCGATAAGATGCTGGGCTCGGGATTTTAGGTCCCAAGTTCAAATCCTGGGCGGGGAAGTTTATATATTTTTCTTTTTTTGTAATAACAAAGTTACATAGCCTTAAAGAGATAATTAAATTTGATCAAGAACTACAGAACTTTCGACTACAGGACGTCGCACTACAGACAACAGAACGACAGACAACAGAAACATCGTCCCAAAATACGACAGACTGAAATTTGCTGTTGTGCTTTTTAAGTGGGTGTGCTCTAACTTCCGCCGCTTTCTCAGGAATTTTGCGGACATTGGCCGGCCGCTTACTGGCCCACTCAAGAAGGGCGTCTCTTTTTCTTGCAGCCATGAGTAAGTTACCGCATTGACCACTCTTGTTAGTTTACTTACATCACCACCCGTTTTGGCGTATTTTGACCCTTCGGCCCCCTACAGAAGTGCGCACCGACGCTAGTGGCCACGGCGTAGGTGCAGTCCTCGCCCAACGCCAGAACAACCAGGAATGTGTCATTGCCTACGCCAGCCGCCTTCTCTCGCGTTGGAGAAAATTTTTTCGAGAACTCAGCACGAATGCCTCACTTTAGTCTGGGCTGTTATAAAATTCCGCCCTTACCTATATGGCCACACGTTTTTTGTCGTCATGGACCACCACGCCCGTTGCTTGCTCTCGTGACTGAAGGATCCTACATGAAGGCTTGGTCGCTGGTCTTTACGGTGACAGGAGTACACTTTTGATGTTCTGTACAAGTCTGGCCGTATGCACGAAGATGCTGACTGTATATCACGCTACCTTGTCGACCCTCCCGACACCGCGGAGCGTGATACCGGTGACTTCGTCATGGCTATTTCTGATCTAGCGAACATCCGCGCTGAACAGAAAAGCGACGACATGTGACGATCTATAATAGGCCACCTCCATTCTCGTCAGCCCGACACATCGCTCAGTCTGTTTGAGCTTCACAACGATATTCTTTACCGTCGTAGTACCACTCCCCATGGCCGGGAGCTCCTGCTTGTTCTCCCCAAGCAACTTCGTGCTACCGTTCTCACAGAACTCCACGATGGGCTAACCGCTGGCTACCTCGGAGTATCTCGCACTTACGACCACGCGGCGCCGTTTTTTCTGGCCTGGTCTGTACCGATCTGTTCGACGCTACGTTGCTGCGTGTGACCTTTGTCAGCGACGTAAACAGCCTTCGGCGTTACCTGCAGGCCTTCTACAGCCGATCGACATAAGGAGCTGTTCTACCGCGTCGGTCTCGACCGCCTCGTCCCGTTTCCTACGTCAATTTAGGGAACAAGTGGGTGCGACCGACTATGCTACGCGGTATGCCATGACGCGAGCTTTGCCGACTAGTCGCGCCGCTGACGTCGCCTACTTCATGACGTTATCCTTCATCGCGGTGCCCCTAGGCAACTCACAGACCGAGGCCCCTACTTCTTGTCCAAAGTTGTCGATGTCCTCCTTCGTTCCTGTTCTGCGGAGTACAAGCTCAGTCCTGCATACTACCCACAGACCAAGGCCTCACCGAGAGGCTGAACCGCACCTTATAACCGATATGCCGGTGTATGAAGATCATGGGACTGGGACAGAACTTTGCCATATGTCACATTCGTGTACAACCCGGTGGTGCCGTCACGACACCGCCGGTTTTTCATCATTGTACCTACTGTTTGGCCGCCGCCCAGCATTGCCTTTCGACGTACAAGATAGCACAGATTATGTCCGCAATGCTGCCGCGCGAGCCCATCGCGCACGTCAGATCGCTCATGAGCGACTATCCGACTCGCAATTACTTCAGAACGACCGCTACGACCGCAACCACTGACACCGCTGCTCTACTCTGGCATCTCTTGTACTTCTCTGAACTCCACCTCGTCGTGTAGGTACTAAGCTTTCGGGAAGTGGTGCACGTATCCTGGTTGAAGCCATACTTTTCCGCCTCCTTCTCCTTGTGTAATTACTGAGCGGCGAGCTGGTGCTCCAACCGACGGGTAGGTTAGATGTTACGAGCCAAACTGTGGTGTAGCCAGAAATTTCGTTCCGGGGGGGGGGGGGGGGTCGCGTTTCAGCTTGGCCTCCTCCTCAAGAGGAAGCTTTAGCTCGGGTGCTCCTATCTAAATACATGTAGAAGGCGAATTCGTTTTTCTCGGCAACCAGTGCACCAAATTTGACGAGTATGTTGCGTAAAAAAAAAAAGAAACGTAAATTCTACTTACTTTTGCTTTCGAATTTCTCATCTAGGTTGTCAATTATTTATTAAAAATTGGCAGAAATAGCAAATTTTCAGAAAACTAGACTATCAGGTTTAAAACTCTATAACTCAACAATGAAAAATAATATCACAATTCTGTGAATTGCATCTAATAGTACATCTACAGAGGACAAAATTGATATGTTACAAATGAATCTCAAAAAACTTGGTATTATCGAAATACGACTTTTGCAGGACCCTTGTACACCACGTAATCAATTCACGTAAGATACAAATTGACATACCAAATTTGTCCGCTTTGACTCTTATAATAGATGCCGTTTGAAAAACCGCGATATCTGTTCTTGATGCAGAGCTATTAGTTTGTAAACGTGGTACTTCTATTTTCTTCGCCCTGTCGAATTTTTCAAAATATTTTAAACAATATTCAGGCCCTTAATCGAAATTCCACGTCAAACAGATGCTAGAATTGAACTTTCTCTCTTAAATGCAACAAATTTCATTAAAAGCGATCCAGGGGTTATCTCAGAAAAGAATTTCTACGTTTTACATGTATTTGAATAGGCCGTGTCGGTGTCGGGCCCGAGCTAAAGCTTCCTCTTAAACTATTTGTCGAGGGTTCAAATACATGAATAATAACTGTATCGCCATCGCCAAAGATGCTGCAAATGAATTCTTGAACGCTACGCACTGTCAAAACAAGTTTTATGTGTGTGTTTTTTCATAAACATATATACTCGTATGTGCCTAAAATTGTGCCCAAAATAACTGATATCAATGATTCCATGCTTTTGTCTATTTAATAAGTAAAGAAAATAACACGATCTTTAGAACTATATCAGTTCGAAATCAGCGAAGCAGTGCATGCCACTGATATGAAAAGCTTTCAGATCGAAAAATTTCGCTTACTAAATATCCACGAGCTTGTGGAAATAACCGCTACAGCTGTAAACACTACCGAGGGTGCGCATTGTGTTGCGCCATAAAAAGCTAGGTCCTTAAAAATCGGCATGAAATGAACAACTCTAGGACAAATATGTTAATGAAACTTTGTCATTCAAGAACCTTGCTTACATTATTGTACATATGCAACGGCCAGTGAAAAATCTCAATGACGCTGTCATTTATTCTAATGTATTACGCAGGAGCAGCTGTCACCGGTCGTGTATCGTGAGTAACTGCATCGAAATTATTGTCCCAACAGAGAGCACGTATATGAAGCCGTTCTGCAAAATATACGAGGTCGAGTCAAATGAAAGTGAGCCAATGCGAATGTATGACAAACGCAGTACTTTATTTAAAAGTAGTCTCCATCAGCATTTAGACATTTGTCCCATTGACTAACGAGTCGGGTGATTCCCGTCTCATAAAACTCCTTGGGTAGCTGCTTCAAAAAATCTGCAACTGACTCTTTCCCGTCATCGTCCGACACGAATCTGTTTCCCTTGAGCTGCTGTTTCATATGTCCCAAAATGTAGAAGTCGCTAGGCGACAGGTCTCAGTTGTATGGGGGATGTGGCAGTGTTTCCCACTTGAACTTTGCCAGTTTTGTATTAACCACATCAGTGACGTGGGGGCGGGCATTGTCGTGGAACAATTAAAAATTAAATTATGGGATTTTACACGCCAAAACAACTTTCTTATTATGAGGCACGCTGTAGTGGTGGACTCCGGAAATTTCGACCACCTGGGGTTCCTCAACGTGCACGTAAATCTAAGTACACAAGTGTTTTCGCCCCCATCGAAATGCGGCCGCCGTGGGCGGGATTCAATTCCGCGACCTCGAACTCAGCAGCCCAACACCATAGCCAGGTCGTGGATCAAGGTGACCACATTCGTCAATTTTCCACGTCGTTTGTTTTTGATTGCGACATGCAGCCGTTCCGGCGTTTCACAATATCCGAAAAAAATTGATAGTCTCTCGGGCTTTAGCAAATTCTACCAGAAATGGCCCCTGACGATCGAAAAAAAAAAATTACCGACGATTACGTTACTTCCTAATGCGAAATTTGAACGCAGCAAATAAGCTGTTTCACCTTTTGGATAGATTGAGGCAAAGAAATCGAGCAACACATGTATGCGCTATCACAGAATTTTTTTTTTATTTTTCACACGTATTCCTTTAACAAAGACTCCGAACGGTAGAGTCTTCTCTGCGACGGCGATGAGCTTCTGCTTCAGCCTCGCTTACTGCTGGTTGCTCTCGACGGCGGCGATGAGCCTCCGCTTCGGCGGTGCGAACGGCAGGGTCTTCTCGGCGGCGGCGATGAGCTTCTGCTTCAGCCTCGCTTACTGCTGGTTGCTCTCGACGGCGGCGATGAGCCTCCGCTTCGGCGGCGCCAACGGCAGGGTCTTCTCGGCGGCGGCGCTTAGCCTCTGCTTCGGCGACGCGTACTCCTGGATCATCTCGACGGCGGCGACGGTAAGCTTCTGCTTCGGCGGCACGCACCTCTGGATTCTGACGGCGACGGCGCTGGGCCTCTGCTCTGGCAGCTCGTTTAGCAGCAGCAGCAGCAGCAGCAGCAGCAGCAGCAGCAGCAGCAGCAGCAGCAGCAGCAGCAGCAGACGGAGGACTTCCATCGGTCGTCTCGCTCATGGCTCAGAAAGAACTGGCAGATAATGTCGCAGTGGCGAACGGCAGCGGCAATTTCGGCTCGGGCGGTGCACATATACAGATCCGCCGCCACCGATCTGGCTCTCTGATTGCCACCGCACAGGGGTTGCATTGGAGGAGGAGCGAAGAAAGGAATTAAGTTCGAGCCGGCGCTTTGACAACCGGAGACTCGCAGGAAGAGGGGGGAGGGGGGCGGCGTGTACACCCAGCGGCAAACGATGGGGGCAGAAGCGCGCGCAGCAAGCGGACAACACGATAAAGGGAGGAGGGAAGAGATAGCAGCGACTGACTGATGCCGCTGACGCCGATAGTGAGTCAACCCCAGCTGCGGAGTTGGTTTCAGGGACAACGCCGCCGATGCCGACACAAACAATATGATACCCTCGCTTCCGCAGCGCTAAGAACCAGGTCTAGCCGTGGGAAGGTGGTCACGTATTCGTCGACGTGCCGGGGCCTACGTGAAATAACCGGCGCGTCGGCAACTGAAGAGCACCCTATCCGCCACACAAGAACAGGGGGGGGACCCTTTCCTCCTCTTTCTGCATGGCGGCGACGGTGTTCTATGCAGTCACGTTATCTTGACTCTCTAGCGGCGTCAGCGGCATCCAGCGGTATCAGTCGGTCGCTGCTAGCGCTGGGCGGATGAAAGGGGGGCGGAGCTGGTTACGAGGCCGACGACAACGCCGACGACGACGCGAAACCCAGGAACGGACGCCAAAGAGCTGCGCTCTAAAAGTCAACAACACCTTTCCGGCGGAAATGACGGTCTTTGCTTTCTTTTGGGGTGGTGAAATCGAATGTTTACGCTGTATGCTTTGCCGTCGTGTTTCAGGCTCGTAGTAGTCGCACCATGGTTCGTCCCCGATCACAACTGCAGACAAGAAGTTGTCACCCTTATCGTGATACCGGATCAGATGATCAAGGCAGCGCCAAACTTCTCCATCTTCTGGCGGTGGTTCAAAATATCGGGCATCCATTGCGCATACAAGAGGCGGTAAACGAGATGCTCATGAATTATGGTGTGAACTGAACCATGACTGATGTTCACACGCTCTACCAGTTCCTCGATGCTTATCCTCCGTTCTTGTCTCATCAGCTCATCAACCTTTGCAATTTTGTTGGGGGTGGTTGCACGATGGCTTTGGCCCGGTCTTGGATCGTCTTTGCAACTTTCACGTCCTTCTTTCAACCGTTTGCTCCAACGCGTCACAGAGCCAATGAAATGCAATGTTCAGCGTACACGGCAGTCATACGGCGACTAATTTCTTTTTGGGAAACACCTTCAGCTGTCAAAAACCTCACGGCACCACGCTGCTGAACTTCTGAAGTGTCCGTTACGTCACGCAACCATGTTCAACCCAGTGTATGAGAGAATTAAGGTACATTTGCCCTCACACCTGCGTGTCACTTGTGGGGAGCACCCGCCTCCATTTCCTCCCGCGTACCCGCGGCGTCCCGTTCGCACGTGGCGACGGGTCGCGCCGGCGTAGACATGGGAGAGAGGCACTACGCGCCCTCCCTTTCTCCGTCGCTGTGATGACGCGCGTACCCCTCTTCCCCTACGCGGCTCACGGGAAAGGAAAACGTATCCGGCGGGCGAGGAGGACTTCCCCTCGCAAAAGAGGTAAAAAAGCATAAGAGCGCGCCACCGGGGGAGACTCGCTCTCTTGGGACGCCGACACCCTGGACCGCCTGGACGACAGCACCTGCCGCATCCCGTGAGTGACCTCGTCTGTCTGACCCACCCAGGCAACGAGGCAAGCCTTTTCCTACTTTTACTGAGAGGACATCCCTCTGCGAGTGTTTGCTATTGCTAATAGTAATAAACGTTGTTACCGTTGACACCGCTGGTTGCCTTATTCGTCCGAACCCGGCGTAGCCGCGATTCCCGCGCTACGGGTTGGGGAGTAACACGAAGCGACTGCGTGGGGCTAGATCCGGAGCTCGCCTTCAGCCCTAGCCGCACGCAGAGTGGAACCCCCACACACTGTTGTAAATGAAAGATGCCAGTGTGTTACGCGCATGCCTCGCAGATAACGAACCGAACCATTATTGCGCGGGGTGGGTACGCTCACTTTCATTTGACTCGCCCTCGTTCGTTAGAAATGCGAAGATACAATGGAATATACAAATGCTTGATAAAGGGTAAAAAAGTCACTGTAAAGAAAGTTCACTGCACGTACACACAAAACCTCGGAACAAGATATTTAAATATACGTATAAGTCTCCAATAAATCTACGTATCTAAGAAAAGTCACTGTATATAATGCGTCAAACAAGGCAAATAAACATGTTGCCCAATCACAGGTTCACAAAATCCTAGATCCCGCCCCCATTCCATCCACTCCCCTCGATGTATTGCGCGCGACGGAAGGCGGCGCACTTGCTCCCCGCTTTTCTCCTTTGCGCATACAAGACTGAGCCACCATCGTCGGGTCACCCATTCCTACTCCTCCCTACTCTTTCATTCGCACATACAGCATGCGGCGCGCGGTCACGACGTTATCGCCCTTAGACTACATGCGAAGCATGAGGGCGACGGCGACAGTAGGAATGCGCCTGGAGTGTTCATATATTTGCTATTGCAATATATAATAATAGTATCCAGCAACTGAAGCGTGCCGTGGTTGATTACTTTCCGCAAAAGAAGTAACAAGCTGTCACCATGCGACGATTCGCTGCGCCGCAACAATGTATATTCTTTTCTTTTGTGGGGCGGGGGCACCGAAATGAAAAAAAAAACGCAAAGGAGAGTATGTTGGCCACAATCCAATGCCTACTTTGGTCACTTAATGTGGATACCGAATGATTATCGAAGAAAACGTGAGACGTTTAGTCCACCCAGAACCATACGCGTATATTGCTCGGTATTCTACACCGGCGAGACAAGACTTTCCTGAGAGGTTGCGCTCAAGCGAACGCGGTGCAATCTGTCGAGTCTTCAAAGTGATGGCGGTGGGCGTCCATTGTTTCTTTTTCTGGTCTGCTAGCCAGAAGGCGTCCAAAACTCTGTCAAGTGAAAATCCACTCGGCCAGAGAAAACCAAACGCGCACCGAAGTGCACAGCGCGGTGGTCGGGGCAACACGAGAAAAAGGCATGCGATCTGGCTGGCTCTGGCAGCCCGCTGGTAGGGCAGCGAGAATAAAAAAAATTTAAGAGGCTCGATGTGTCCCCACACGAATAAAAGTCCAAGTAGAAGAAATAAATAAGAACGTAGTTACCTTGGCTGGCTTTAGTGTCTTGACATGGATACTTTGGCGTAGGTGAAAAAAAAATGTTGATATTTTTTTATGCGACATGACGGCACAAATTAACCATCACAGCGCTTCGTCTCATCGGATCTCA
The DNA here is from genome assembly GCF_050947875.1 of Dermacentor variabilis. Classification (NCBI taxonomy): domain Eukaryota; kingdom Metazoa; phylum Arthropoda; class Arachnida; order Ixodida; family Ixodidae; genus Dermacentor; species Dermacentor variabilis. Next base: position 4,842,018 of record NC_134571.1, on the reverse strand, counting down.
CTGCGTGTTTTGTCAACTTGCCTGATAGTGTGTTGATTTCGCTTGTCTCGTTGTATGTTCCGTTCTAATTGACATTAGAAAAGTCAATGCACCTTTGGCCTCAAATGTTTATAACAACATTTAACCCACAAACTTCCGCAACTCAATCTCTGAAGCACAAGTTCAGAAGTGTCAATGCACGTTTCGCATCAAAAGTTTATAAGAACTTCATGCCCATAGGTTTTGGAATTGGAATCTATGCACTCCGTAGATTCCGCGGCCTCCGCGGGATTCCACGGCGAGCCCGTTCGCCACCAAAACGCCCTTGAAACTTTGTGCTCGGATGGGCATCCTTGCGTTATGTGACTCCCGGTGCATGGGCGTTGCCCCGAAATCCAGCCCGAGTTCGCAATGTTAGCGGTCAGGTGTCTTTTCGAGCGTGAAGAAGACGTTCTAGACAAAATCCAGAATGATTTCCGGCGCCGGGGGTTGCTTTGGTCGACGGTGCATGGACATCACGAAAAAAATTCGGGGGGGGGGGGCTGGCTGAAGTCCCATAAGCCCCCCCCCCCCTCCCTGGCTACGACCATGGAGCCAAATGCTTCGACTAACGAAGAAGACGACGATGACTGGGACTGGATGACTGGGATGTTGGCCATCCCTAATATAGTCTCTGTTTATAAATAGGGCTTCGCTTTCACCTCTTTGACGCCTTAATTGTGATACTGTCTCTTTAAATGAATGCGCTTTTAAGTGAGCACGGCGTTGCCTGCTCGGCGCAACACGCAGGCGGTGGCCGAGGTGGTTCTGCTGAGGGTGGCGCAGCGCCACCGCCGTTACAACGGGGGCCAGCTGCTGTTCGGGCCAGACCGATTCCTGTACGTCACCACGGGCGACGACGCCAGCAACAGCAGCCACCGCTTCGATCTGTGAGCTAGCAAGCTTCTTCGAGCTGAAAACGGTGCTCCAACATTCGGTCGCTTTGGAGGACGTTTACTGCCACTTCGTTTCCTTAGTCATTTTAGTGGAATTGTGAAGGTAGTGCTGTCTAACGCAGCAGTAGAAAACTGCCGGGTGGTACTGTAGCACTGTGTGGTGCTGGTACCAGTGGTACCGACCGTAAGGAAAGCGTTCTCGCATTCGCCCCTTTTCTAGTGAAGAAATCGAACCACTGCACCAGTTTCGATTAGGTTCGTGGTACTTAAGAAAAGAAACAGTCTTTTCCCTTTTCCTCTTTTTCATTTTGATCGCACCAATTTAAAGATCCTGTTGTTACCTCGTTCTTGCTGTTCATACTTACTTAGATATGTACGTCACACATCGGCCATGTGTATACTACAACCTTCTTGCAAAGAGAATTCAGTTGAAAGTTTGCGCTTGTGTTTGTCATATTCCCAGAACTTCCTTTTTCAGTTTGTGTGCAAAAACTATTTATTAAAGAAATTAAGATTGTGTAAATGTATAACTTGTATGGTGAACTTATAACAGAAATTTCTTTAATAAAAATTCTTGAAAATTTCAGCAAACCCAAAAGAACATTCAACAAAAGATAATTCATTTTCAAACTGCACCTAAGAGTATAAGCGTAGATGTAAAACGGACAAAACTGATGTAGTATACACAGATTTGGTATATATCATTAAATGGTTAGTAGGGAAAACAGGGAAAGGCGGGAGATGTAAATTCAAGACAATGAGCAAAACGAGAACAAAGTGGCTCCCGCTTTCACCTTGTTCTCATTTTGCTCATCGTCTCAAATGGTTAGTAGGCATTTTGCAGAACCCTCGTAAACATATTTAACATTTCACGTAAGCTCTGTAATCATATTTATGATTTGTCCACTTTGGCTGCTTCAACAGTTGCTGCTCACAAAACCGCAATATCAGGATTTGGTGCACAGTTAAGATAATGTATATTTCGGGTTTACATTTTTTAGAAACTTACCCACATTTGGGAAGTCTTGTAATAAAGTTCGTGCTATAAATAAAGCTACTGCTTCATAGAATTGTTTGAAATTATTTGCAACACATTTCATTCAAATAGGTTCAGCGGTTGTCTCATAAAGGCATTCTTGCATTTGACATTTATTTGTGTACGGAAATCGGAATTTACCCAGAATAGAGCTTTAAACCCCCGTTTACTGCAACCACATAAGTTGCTTTAGGGAATAAAACTAGCCGCTTCTGTATTTTGGCGGCCAAGCCCGATGCGCTGGCCTTCATCTGTGAAACAGATAGAAGCGGCGGCTCTTCGTCGAGAAGTGACTCGTCATTGCCCCGTCTTTTTGAAGAGACGAGACGCACAACCAGATGCCGACTTTGGCAGAGAGCTTCCTGGGGCCAACTGAAAGTATAATTTGTATATGTCCACAGGGCGTGCAAGGGCTAGGACGATGGACGGCAGCGAGAATTTTCCGAATCGCTTACATTTATCCGTCTGAGTATTACAAATACTCACAGGTCATCGCAGCCATGGGTTATGGCTTGACGAAAAACAAGACTGTCAGCCTGTCAGTGTCTTTCTGAGGTGCGTGCTCTGCTTTTTGGTGTCTACTGCCGTGGACCCCACCCTTCTCCTAAAAACAGATTATAACCAGGGGCCCCTAAAAGAATGAATCCAGGAATGCAAAATTAAGTCTCGGTCATTATCCAGCCGTAACCACTTTTCTAAAGAAAGACTCGCCTATATAACTGTATGGTAATTGGTTTTATTGCGGGAGAAATTGTAACGACACTTCAGGCGCCTGTTCGCCGTAGTTTTCCATATAAAGTGCAAGGGCGATAACACTGTCCTCGCGCGCCGTATGCTGTAGGGGCGGGTGAAAGCACGCTAGGGGAGCCGACGACCGCGCCTCAGTCTCGCGCACGCAAAAGAGGGAAGCGGGGAGAAAACGCACGACCTTCAGTCGCGCGAAATGCCTCGGGTAGAGGGGAGGGAGGGAGGGTGGGCGGCGTTGTACACCTACTGCATCCGAGGGGCGCCGACATTCGCGGCTCAACCTCGCGATTGAAAGAGGCGGGGCGTCCTGCGTCGTGCGCATGGGGGAGGGCGTCGTGTTCTCAGCCGGCAACTGCGTGGACGTGCGCGCCTTGTCTTGTGGTTGATCTGCGCCGGCGGCTCATAGCGTTGAGCGTTCTCGCCGTTCAGTAGGCGTTGAAGCGATACACAGCACGAAGGCCCCGTCGCTCGCTGCTGCTGCCGCGCTTCGTCACGCCAGCGTTTTGACAACGAGTGTCCGCGGTCATCGAATGTGATGTGGTCATGTTTGCCTATGTGCGCTGACGCCATGCTTGTTAATTGAGATGGTAAACGAATGTCGGCAACGTTATAGGCCGATAAAGCTATTGTACTTACTGCGTAAAGCTGTCTACGTATTTGCTATGGCGATCGATGGTTCGCGTTTCGGGCGAAACTGCGACTTTTTATTTCGTCACAGATTTTAGGAAAGGAGTGTTTAAATCACATTGTATGCGAGTACGTGCGAACACGCTGGAGTATACAATGAGTTACGCATATAAAGCGAACTCACTTGACCCGTCGTTTAATTGCGAACGAACGACCTTGCTGCCTGCAATTTTTTTTTTCGATTTTGGTATCGCTTGTGCTCCTCAGCACTAATTCGCCCAAAAGGAGGTTCACCAACTTGGAAAGAGAAGACACCACAAGAAGAAGGGAGAGGCAGAGGAAAAAGAAATGAGTTGGCCTAGAATCCAAGCCACGTCACAAGTGTAATTCCTAAATCGCACTTTTCGCAGTGCGTAGTTTTGCATCATCACAACAACGGGATATTAATCAGCTTTCAAATTATTTTACTACGAACATATATTAGTGTGACTAGAAGCGCTCCAATACGTTATATTGTTACGTTGTAGTGACGGTGGAAAACACAGTAGTGAAAACTGTGAATCAAGAAACCAATTCGTGATAGGGCGAACCATATGCCCCTTAAAGAAAGTGCAACAAAACAGACTGATGGACTAATTGGTATTGCATGTTAATATTTTTAGCGCAATGAAACGCACGACACGAGAGCAGGTACACAGGACACAGCGCTAGTAACAACTGATGCTTTATTCCACTTGGTCGCAGTATATATAGCACCGTACAATAAAATACAGCAAGGGAGTGTAAATTTACCACAGCATCACAGATCGCCTAACAGCCTAAAAATCAACCGCTACCGTGACAAGAACAGTATCTCATTCCCTGACAACGCGACAGATTCAGGCGATCTGTGATGCTGCGGTAAATTTACACTCCCTTTCTGACTTTTATTGTACGGTGCTATATATACTGCGACCAAGTGCAATAAAGCATCGGTTGTTAGTAGCGCTGTGTCCTGTGTGCCTTCTCCCGTGTCGTGCGTTTCTTTGCGCTCAAAATATTAAGATGTAATAAAGAAAGTGACACTCAAATCACAACGATAGCGGCGAGCACAGTCGGCGGTCGTCGAAATCTGATCAGTGGGTCAAGCGCGCCGGCTTTTTTACATGACAAGTCGAAGGTTCCAGCATAGAGAAAGAAATTCATCAAGAGCGGACACTCGGCGAAAACTGCCAACAGGAACTACATCATGCTAGTATTCACATGAGCCGTTAGATTACTTATTTAGTTATTTATTTATTTCGAATGCTTTCGTGGCCCGAAGACATTGCAGAAATGAGTGGTAAGTACACACACAAAAGAAATACACAATTATACAATAATAAGTTTTAAAGAACGGCCGAAAGTACAGTAGTCTTGAAATCGACAACGTCAGAAATGGTAGCGATGGAGGGAGGAAGGTCGTTCCAGTCGGCATTGGTCTTGGGAGAAAAGAACGATGACGCATTTTCATTCTAAAAAATGGAACACCAACTTTAAACATATGATCGAAGCGGGATGAAATGTATGAAGGATGGGCAATAAGATGATCCTTTAATAGTGGGTTATGGTGATACATATAGTGGAAAAAACACAGTATGAAACATTTACGGCGCATTGAAAGGTCCGGTAAGGTAAGTGTGTTTTTCATGGAGGTAATGCTGGCATAACGGGAATAGTTAAGATGAAACATGCTGCGCGATTTTAGATGGATTTTAGTGTGTTTATCTGTGTAATTTGATAGGGATCCCATACTATGGATACATATTCTAACTTTGGCCGCAAAAATGCCTTGTAGAAGGTTAGCTTTATCGGCAGAGGCGCAGCAGAAAAATTTCGGCGCAAGTATCCAAGAACCCGGTTGGCGTTATCAGTGAAGTGTTTGATATACGTATGCCATGGTAAGTTACGTGAAATATGAACACCTAGGTATTCGTACGAGTTGACGGATTCAAGGGAAGTGCCGTAAAGTAAATACGCATGTTGTCAATGTTGTTTGTGCGACGCGATACATGCATTGTTTTACGTTTATTAACGTTTAGTCACATGAACCACTTATCGCCGCAGTGGGATATGCTTGTATCGTCTTGAAGCTTATCAGAATCAGTGTGGTTATTTATTTTGTGATAAATGACGCAGTCATCTGCGCAAAGCGTGATAGTTGAACGGGAAATGCATTTAGGAAGGTCGTTAATGTTAATCAGGAAGAGGAGATGTCCTAGTACCGATCCCTGGGGTACACCCGATGTTATGGAAGTGTAAGAGGATGAACAATCGTTAGCAGAAACGTACTGGGTTCGATTAGATAGAAAGCTTTTAATCCAGTTTAGTGCATTAGGGTCAATGTTAAGCGTGCTAAGTTTAAGAATGAGGAGACCATGTGAAACAGTGTCTAAAGCTTTCGCACAGTCTAAGAACACGCAGTCTACATCGAAACCCATGTCAGTATGGTTAAATAGGTCGTTAGTAAAAGATACCACTTGTGCTTTGCATGAAACTGTTTTTCTGAAATCGTGTTGTACAGCCAAAAAAGAAGGAATTAGACTTAAAAACATCGATCAGACGAGAATGTATAATATGCTCGAATATTACACATGGTAAGCTGTTAGTGATATGGGACAATAGTTATTGGGAGAATAAGTGTTACCTGATTTAGGGACCGGAACAACCTTGCCAACTCTGCAATTGCTTGGAAGTACCGATGAATTTAGAGACTGGGAAAAGAGCACCGAACGCATGATGGAAGAAAGTGGTTCAGCAATTTCCAGCAACCTTTTTCCAGTAAGCGATCCTTCTGGCGGCGGCCACTGGAACTAAATTTGGGGGGCAAGACACGCGTGCTCCCTTCTCGCCTCGATGTCGCGACGGCCGTTTCATTCTTTTTGTCGCTGGTGTTGGCGAAGTAGCTTCTCGTCGTCCTGCTCTAACGCGCACGTATTTGCTGATGCGTAGCAATAACACATTTTCCATTTACCAACGCGAAGGCAACATGCCGATGTGCAGGCCATTTGTAACCAGGATTCGAGAGCCTTTATTCTTCAACAGTTTGGCCAGTACTTTGGTCCAACTGCTAAAGATATGTGTGAGCGTCAAACGCGTCACGGCAGGCCTTTCTTCAGAATAAACTCGACCGTCGTTTAGAGTGGCCCGACTTGAGTGAATCGGTCAACACACGGATGCAGGCACTGCTTGCCTAGAATGATGAATAAAAAACGTGTAAAAGTTCTGCGGGGAGTGTTTGTTGCCCGATTTGTGAACTGGAACGACCTCTCCGTGTTTTCAATCTGGAGGCAGCACGCCTGTTGAAACTGACTGTGAAAATAGAAGACACAGATATGCTGCACAAATATGTTTAGTGTTTTTTAGAAATTTAGAGGAGGAGGAGGAACTTTATTATCGCAGAAGCCGTTGCGCGGTTTATTCCTGGGTGGTTCCCTCTGACAGGGCTCCACTGGCAATAGACGTAATGTCGTGCACACCAGCTGTAGATGAAAGTTCGATATTGTCTATGAGGGAGGAAATGCCGGATGGATAGAGATGTAATTGGTGGCATGGTACATTGAAAGTTCGTATGCGGAATAGAAAATGACAGTTCAGTTTCTTGAGTAAAAACTGTTGCAAATGTGTTGAACAAGTGAGCACATTCAGCGTCGGTTAGGGCATCACCTGATTCATTTGATAGGATAATTGTTCGCATGTCCTGTGGGCTTAAGAGTTGCCAGAATTTTTTGGGTCGTTCTTGAGCATTTTTGGCACATCCGAATAAAAGAGCGTTTGGTATGATGCATGGCTCCCAGGTAGGCAGTTTCAGCGGCTTTGTATTTATTCCATGCGTCAGGGGTGTTACGGGACTTAGCTACGCGGAAGAGATGTTTTTTCTTGTTTTCTAATCGCTTCAGTGCTTTATTGAACCAGGGTTGTGCTGAGTTGGAATGAATATTAATTTGGGGAATGTATTTGCCAACTAGATTGTTTAGTTTCTCTATGAAAATGAGCCAATTTTCACCCATGGTATGACAAGGAAAGGCTCTTGCAAAACTGGGGTAAAATTGCGTTAGTTCATGATTAATTGCTTCATAATTGCTCTTTTGATACAAACGAATAATCTTTTTAACAGCTGGGGTCGAAACGGGTTTAATTACGAAGTCGACATGAATGACTTTATGGTCACTAATTTCGGGAAGATAAGCGATGGATGACACGCCCTCGGGATTACTTGTTAAGACAACGTCTAGAATATTTTGGCAGTTATCGGTGACACGGGTTGGTTCTGTGAGCACTTGAGATAAATTAAAGTTGAGGCATACCTCAAGGAACTCGTTCGATTCCCTTGATGTAGCCCTTGGTGCAGGCCGGCTTGACCAATCTATATTAGGAAAATTAGAATCCAAATAGAATGACATGCATGTTGGGCTGTTTGGTCGTTATTTCACTTAAGATGTTATTCAGTTTGAAACAGAAGTCTAAAGTACTAGGAGAGGGCCTATAGCAAACGCCAAGTAAAATTGAATGGGGTGCGGCATGGCATTTAAGCCATAGGATTTCAATATCTGACATAATGTTAACAGATGTACTTGATATATTTTGGTTTACGGCGACACGTACTCCTCCCCCTCCTCGTGCTCCTGCGATCGTTTCGGAACAGTTGAAAATTTGGTAGGTCAGCGAGCACTTCGCTGTCCGTTACTTCTCCTGTAAGCCATGTTTCCGTTAATATTAGAAAGTTACTGCAAGATGACGAAACCAGATGAGAAATTATGCCACGTTTTGGGATGAAGCTCCGCATGTTAGTGAAAATATCTGAAAGGAACAAGTTTGATCGTGGGGCGGGCCGAGGGTGTTGATGACTGGGCAATTGCTACGATATTTCCTTAACAGATTCTGTGGAATGGTCAAACACGTATCGTATGGTACCTATATATAATGTTTTTAAGCGAAGAGAATAGGACGCGGATTGCGATTTAGCGAAAGCGATAAGGATTTTGCGAGCAATTCTGATGGGCTGAGGGAAATCTTCTCCGACGCTGAAATTGCGTCTCTTAAATTTAGGGCCATTAGAAAGTAGATACTCTTTAGTTGTTAATTGATTAAATTTTACGGTAAGTGGCCGAGCATGGCTGTATGGCGTCCAAGGCGTTGCGCACAGTCAATATGGTTGGGATTAATGACGAATTTCAAGTGTTCATTACAGTGGCGGATGACGATTTTTTCAGATTCTGCAAATATTTCTTTCGGGTTAGGATCGGAGATGTTATAAAATATTAGATTATTACGGCGGTTACCTGTTCTCGTTATCATCCATCTGTGTAGCAAGGCGTGCGATCTGGCCTGCCATTCCGGTGGTATCTGTTCTTATGGTATCTAGGTCAGTTCGTATGGTTGAAATGACTTTGTAATGTCTTTCTAAATCAGTCATGCGTTTACTTAGGTCCGATAGGGTTTCCTCTGTTGTTAGTGGCTTGCTTTTTAGGTCTAGTACTTCGGTAATAAGTTTTTGACTAACCAGAAGCTAGCTTTCCTAATTCAGACATTACGTCCACAATACCGGGAGAGTCGGGATTAGTTTCTATATCACCTGACAAAAGCAACAAAGACTGCATGACATGAACACATTCGATAACAATTGTAGCGTAGCACCATGGGCTCGGTAGCTGTATTAGAAAGTAGTTGCTTGATTTTTTCCCGAAAGAATGATACGTTCTATTGACCTGCATGGCGAAATACAGCGGATTAGTGGTCTGCGCTGAAGCACAGCCGCCGAGCCCACAGAGTGCGGGGGACGACAGAGGCGGCTTTATAGCGGATGTGGGGGACGATGTTGCTGACGATGGCGCCTTCCATGGTGAATGAGGATCCAAAGAAGGTAGTGGTGGCGCTTTTGGACATGATGAATCGGTCGTGGCGGGAGCAGGCAAGGGGCCTGTGCCGGGCGTGCTGGGCCGCATTGCTGGGATGGCTGTGGCTTGGGGAAAGGCCAGAATTGCGGGCAAAAGAAGTGCGGTGATGAAACCGTGCACGTGCATGGCGAAATACAACGGATTACTAGTCTGCGCTGAAGCACAGCCACCGAGCCCACCATCCGCGCTCTATCCGCGCACTACTGTTTGTTCGACCATGCACAAGAAGCGTTTTGGGTCTTGCGTTGTTGGGCTTGTTTATTCAATTCCACTATCATGCGGGAAGATTTATATAGGCCAAACTGGTCGCTACCTTAATGAAAGGCTAAAGGAACACGATTACAACGGGCACTGAGCTATACAAGGACACTTAGGAATTCACTGTCACGACTGTGGATGTAACATGGCATGACAAGAACATTATTTGAGTCCTGAGTGACTGACATCCTGGGGAACCAAAGCCGAAGGCTCCCGAAGATCAAGTCGATAGCTCCGCCCACGATATGACCGGGAGATGAAGTCCCGCCGCAATGTCGGGGGCCGTCTGGACTGCCCGGAGTTGAATGTGGATATTGCTGCTCTTGAGGGATTCCTGCCATTGTTATTTCGTGATGGGTGGAGTGGCATTAAGGGCTGGGCACAGCCAGAGCAGGTGTTAAGAGAGCATGAGTCATGACCACATTTGGGGCACGACTGTGAGTGGTCAGGATCTAGTGGGATACGAACGGGTTTGCAGAAGTCTGAGGGTTCTAGCCTGAGGTTTGTTCAATTTGGGGTGAGGGGGTGGAAATGTCCTACTGCCGAGTCGATAATGGGAAACAATTTCATGGAAAGTACATGATGGATATTTGTGGATGTTGAGCCCGTTCCAAGCCTGGCTATCCTTGACGGCGCGGTACGTGAAATCGCGCGCTCTCCGGTGGGCCTGCTCGTTAGGATTACATCCAAGCGGGTTAATTGAGCTATCTAGATGGGCTTGGAACCACGAGATGTGGTATCCTCCTTCGCTGCTCCCCCTAGTTCTTTGAAGTGCTTTGTTCAAAATACTGTTCGCCTGTTCAGACACGAGGGCGGACGAGAAGGATCTCACCGCCGTGCCCGAGTCCGAGAAGACGATAGCGGGAACTTTTGAGCTGTGAAACGCCAGAGCGATCACCGCTTCCTCCGACACACGGGCAAACTTCGTATAAACAGAGGCTGCATTGACCACGTTGCCCCCCGCGTCTACCACCGAGACAGCGAACTTATCCCCACTGTCATATCTGGCAGCATCGACAAAGAGGGCATCTAGTTTCTGCTGATTGATCTTTTTTAAGAATGGACTTGGCTTTCGCGAATCTTCTACCCTCGTTATGCACTGGGTGGATGTTTCGCGGGACGGGGTCAACCAAGATGCGAGTTCTGGTTTCCCGGGTCAAGCTAACTCTGGTCGGCCGTATTCCCGCTTCTTCTAAAATCTTGATCCCCGGCTTAGTGGATGATAGTCTCATTATTTGAGCCGCTGTGTGAGCTTCTATTAGCTCATCGATGGTGTTATGGAGTCCCAGCTCCAGCAGCTTATCAGTGCTTGTGTACTGCGGAAGGCTGAGCACGCGCTTGAGGCCGGTTATGATTAGGGAGTCGAGCTTGACCGTTTCCGCTTTAACCCAATTAAGGTTCGGCGCGATATAGATAACATGACTCAGGAAGAATACTTGACAAGCTCTGAGCAAATTGTCCTCTTTCAGACCACCTCTTCGATTGGAGACGCGGGCTACACGTCTTAGGAAATTACTAGCCTGTCCAGTGAGCCCGTTGAGAGTCGTCGAGTTACAGCTCTTGGCATCAATGAGGAGACCTAGAACCTTGACCGAGTCCATCCTCGGTATGAGATGCCCCTTCTTAGCTCGAAAATCTATCGGCAGAGTTTCCAGAGGTGCAAGGTTTCTGACCCCTTGTCTGGATTGGCGGTATAAAAGTAGCTCTGATTTAGCGGGGGGGGGGGAGTTCAAGGCCCGTGTTTGGAAGAAAGTCTTTGGTAGCCTCCAACGCACTTTGTAACGAGTGTTCGAGCATGGCTAGCGATCCGCCCGGCGCCCTGATCGTGATAGCATCCGCATAAATGGCGTGACCCACGTTCGGGATCGCAGTGAGGCGAGTGTAGAGTTTGTGCATGACTATATTGAATAAGGGTGGGCAGAGGACCGAGCCCTGCGGAGTGCCACAGGTGCCTAGTTCATAGGGCCCTCCCGTGATCGTTCCTAGTGGGGTGTGTGCCTTGTGGATGTAAGCCAAATTTTTATCTGTGTGAAGTGCTAAAAGAGCACCGATCACAACTTACGCGGAAGAATAATGAAGCTTATCTGACAGCAAGGGCTGGCAGCACGTGCGTTAGCGCGCCATTTTTGTGCCTACCTCCAGAGGAAGTAATATTTCTTGATCAGTTTAACCTTGCATGACAGAATTGCCCGTTCTGTGACTCATGATGGTGTAGCCTTCTATCGGTGTGACGCTTTGTGAAGTGTTGGGACGACATGTCCTGATGCTTTCTTGTAGCTATATATTTCGTGCAACTTGCCAATAAACCAGTTGTAAATCAGCGCTCTGTTCCTTTATCTGGCCAGCTCGGCTGTTTTCTTTCTATGTTTTGTCGTGCCAGTTTTCGAACAGGGTTCCCCGGAAGGGTTCGGGCCTCGAGTACTCTTAGCGTTGCTCGGATCCACGGTCTTTTCTACCTCAGGAACGCATGTCTGGATCACGTGCGCGATCACCAAACTGGCGTCGAATGACGGCGTAGACTGGTGCAGTCTCAGCCTTCCGAAAGAGAGAGCAAACTGACACCACACACGGCGCTATTGTGTTGTCCTCTATTGTCCTCTGTTCTGTTGTCCGGTTTACGTTTCTAGCGCTGTTTTTTAACCAATATAGCAAACCACCAACTCGCCCAGTCTGCCATTCTTCTTCAGTTATCGCTCCTCTGTATTAGCCTTATTTAGATTTTTGTCACCTGACATCTTTCTTATCTCTTAGTCACTCGTAATGCCATTTTTTACCTTTCAGTTTCAAAATGGCTTTTATTATCCACTGTAATTTCAGACGACTCTTATGCAACTTAGGTGACAATAAATTCATGCTAAGTAACTTCTCTCGTGTGTCCTTGTGCTTGGCTATGGTGTTGGGCTGCTGAGCACGAGGTCGCGGGATCTAATCCCGGCCACGGCGGCCGCATTTCGATGGGGGCGAAATGCGAAAACACCCATGTACTTAGATTTAGGTGCACGTTACAGAACCTCATAATCACAGCCTCATAATCAGAAAGTCGTTTTAGCACGTAAAACCCCATAATTTAATTTTTTTGTGTCCTTGTGCTAGCGGAAAAAAAAACCTAGGTGAAAAAGTTAAAAAGCTTTAAAAGGATTCACTGTGGTACGGTGCGACCGCACTCGGGCAAACCGGCTTTCGGGTGGTGTACCCATTGTTCTGCAGGGGGTATCGCAGCTAGAGAAGTTGCTGTTAACAGTCACATAGAAGCCGTTACTGCCACCGTTTTAGCATACAAAAGCATCACCATTTGTTCACTCTTTATGCCACTACGTACGCATTTTACTGTACGAGATCAAGAGTTGATTTTAAACCAGCTACCTGAACCTTTTTCATTGGGGGTGATTTTAACGCACATAACACGTCATAGGGTAGCAAAACAATGGACACCAGGGGACAAACACTTGAAGATTTTATCCTAACAAATGACATATGCCTTTTAAAAACTGGTTCTGCAACCTACTGCTCCCCAAGCCCAGGAGCTATGAGGTATATAGACTTGGCGCTGTGCTCTCCATCTCTCTTTAGCGATTTTCAATGGAGTGTTATCAATAATCCCCATATTAGAGACCATACGCCTGCTATCATTAAAAATCCTATCCTTTCCCTACCATGCCATTAAGATCACCCCGTTGGAAGCTGGCCTCTTTTCACTGAAAAGGCCAGTCTGGAAGACATATCAGCTGATTGGACGATAGGTAATATGAATGAAAAGATTATTGTCTGCATACTTGCTGCAGCAGAAGATACAATCCCGCAATCCTCTGGCTTCTTAGGAAAAAAAGATTAAAACCCTGGTGAACGAATGATTGTACAGAAACTAAAAAAACTACAAAGCAAAGCGCGGGGCTTCTTTCGGTGATGCCCAACACAAGATAAACTCCTCTCTTTCAAAAAAGGAAAAGCGAAAGCCAGGTAAACACGTCGGCAAGCCGAAAGACAGTTTTGGCAAAACTGTGCGTCGTCAGTAAACGGCTCGATAACATCCAGAAGAATGCGGGATCAGCTCCGTAAGTTTAGAGGCGACTACGCTCTTACCTCCGGGGCACGCAAACAAACTTGGAAGAACAAGCAGAGATATTAGGGCAGCCTTTCCATGAAATATCAAGCTCAGTGAACGACTCTGCTACATTTCAAAAACACAAGCAATCAGCAACAAAATAAAAGCTTCCGACAACAGGAAGTTCCGAGAGATCGTATAATGCCCCCTTAACATTTCTAGAAGTCAACAACGTACTCACCACTGGCAAAAAAAACAGAACTCGGTCCGGACAGAGGACATCACACAATGCTCGCTCACCTATCCCTTAAAGCCGTTGATACTTTGTTTCGTTTGTTCAACATAATCTTGGGAGGGAAAAATCCCAAATGAGTGGAAGAAAGCCATTATAATTCCTTTCTTGAAAGCGGGAAAACATCTTACAACGGCAAGCAGCCACAGACCTATAGCACTCACAAACTGTCTTGAAAAATCACATGAAACCATTATAAACAAAAGATTGGCATACGTCCTTCAAGCGAAGAAACTACTGCATAACCGTCAGTGTGGGTACAAGAAGGGTTGTTCTAGTCCGGCTGGAACACGAGACACGTGCTGCCTTTCTACAGAAACAGTAATGTCTCACAGTTTTCTTCGATCTAGAAAAGACTTACGACACAACATCGAGGTTTGATATTTTAAGGGGCTTAGCGGAATTAAGGAACCGTGGTAGAATGCTCAAATGTCTAGCCGATTTCGTGTCCGACCAAATATGGCAAGTGCGCTTAGGGACGCTTTGGTCACGCCTATTCATTCAGTAAAATGGTGTGCCACAGGGACGTGTATTAGGTACGAATTTGTTTTTGGTGAAAATGAACTTCCTAAATAGTACAATTCCATCCTCTGTAATGCACTCTTTATATGTGGATGATCTACAAATTGCTTTTCGCGCATCGAAATTGGCAACTTACGAAAGACAACTTCAGTTGCATTAAACGAACTCATGCAATGCGCATCGAAAACAGTTTTCGTATCTCAACTGCAAAGAATATTAGATTTGTCTTTTCACAATAAAGAAGAGGCCTACAACCAGATCCCATCCTTAAGCTACAGGAAGCCGCACTACAGGTAAAGCAAGAACACAAGTTTCTGCGTGTTCTGTTTGAAAAAAAGTTGTATTTTCTCGCGCCTATAAATAGTCTTAAAATTAAACCGAGCAATGCACTTAACATCTTCAAAGTCCTGTTCCAGAAGCGCCAGGTTCTGACCATAAATGCCTCCTACATATCTACCACATTTTGGTACGTAGCGCATTAGACTACAGTACCACCATATATGGTTCAACTAGAGAGTCTTACATCCGACGATTAGATCAGTTCATAACCTTGAACTACGACTGGCAAGCTGTGCTTACAGAACATTCCGTGTCCAGAGTTTATACGTTGACTGTAATGAGCCTCCCTTACAGCAGCGCAGAGCGCTACTAACTTTTTCTGCATACTCAGAATACAGTCCTCACCACAACACGTATGCTAAAACATCGTCACACAGTGCAACTCACGTTTACACTACACAAATAAACCTCACATGATTAGACCGTTGCTTCTGTGATATGAGGAATGCTGTCGTGATTATGACATTCCTCATGAGGTCCTTCAGGTTGCTAAAAGGCCACAATGATGACCCCCGTGGTGCGAGCTCATACAGTTATGCAATTGGGCATTGGCACCTCTAAAGAAAAATCACACTCCACACGAACACATCACACAAGGATTCCGCGCTCTTCAGGACATATATCAAAATTACACAATTTTACGCTGACAGATCTAAAACAAAAGAACAAGCGGGTGTGGGGATCGTGACGAAAAATTCGGAAAAAGTATTCGATTACCACAGCATGCCTGTTTTTACACGGTCAAAACCTACGCAATATGAATTGCGGTTCAAAATATCATCGCTGACAAACACAAAAACACCGTCATATACACTGACTCCTTAACCACACTGAAGGCTATACATATGAATAATGAATGAATAAAGCCTTTATTTTAAGGAAGGGGACGGCTCTAGGCCACTGTTAAGGATTAGGAGGGAAAGGAATGTGGGTTCCCGGACTGTTGGCTGAAGCACATCTTCATCTGAGTCTTGGATCTTCCGCTTTATGCTGACTCAGGTGCGTGTTCAGTTCCACCGCTCTCACATGGGCTGATCGACCCCTTCTACACTACTCGAAACAGGCCACTTTGTCTGCCATATGTCGCAATGGCTTTTGTGTTTCAGGGTTAGTTTGCAATCCAATTCCTAGTGTTCTAATGTATCCGTGTAGTAAATGTTGAAGGTTGGATCTCCCTTGCGAAAAAGCTGCACAGCTCCAAATGAGGTGTTGCAAGTCTGCTCTGCAGGACTCCTGGCAATGTGTACATAGGGTACAAGTCTTCGCAATCGTAGCTTGTCTGGGTTGATGCCATTTCTCAAGTATGTGTGGTGTGTATGCAGCGTTGGCCATAACCTTATTAAAAAAAAACCTCTTCCGTGCGAGTAAGCCCACCCTTGTCGTCCAACACATGTACTGGTGTAGCTTCTGATAGTCTCCGTTTACTGTCTGCTTTTATTTTAGTACGAATGTAATGCATCAGCGCTCTGCTAGGAGAGCCTTCGGCCAATATATTTAGTTATGGATTTTGGTCCGCGGGGTTTGGCGAGGAAACTGAGTGTGGGGAGCTGTACGTGTAATCAAGCCCACCCGCTTGCGCGGCAACTGCGTGAGCGGCTGCGTTTCCCCCATCCGTGCCGGTGTGCCCCGGTTTCCATAGGATTTCAACATCGGTCGCATTGTCCTATATTCTCTTTAGCTTTTTTCTGGTGTCGTTGGCCACAGCATCATCTGTCGTAGGCACCGTTAATTCGGTCATCGCTTCGTACGAGTCAGTAAGGATCCGATAATTATTTCGCACACTCTGCTCTACAATGCCTCCCATGTCAATGGGAATTGTGTTGACCGCTCCCCATATAGCTAAGAGCTCAGCGTGCAAGGTTGCACCCCCGGGGAAGTTGGCATGTGTGATAGCCATTGTGTTGGGGTGCAGATGTGCTAACCCAGGCCATGCTTGCTACGTCGTTTATGATTGCAGCGTCCGTGTAGATGTCAATGGTGTGCTGTGGCGTTCTTAATTCCAATCTCTTTTCAAATATTTTTCTAGCTTCCGTGTTTCGTCTGTCGATAGGGCGTTGTTGCCTCCGTATGCCCAGTGGTGCTTCCCATGGTGGCGCTATGGCCGCTTCCGCGGGCTCTGGCTTCGCATGGACTTGTTTATCCTTTGCCATGATCTGTTTTCCTTGGGTCGTGTTTTCCAACCGGGATCGCATTCGAATTCGTGCTTCACTGATTATGTCCCGTATGGATGGAATCGTTACGAGCTTGAGCAGGTCCTCGTTCCTTGTGTGTTTCGATAGCCCAGTGATCGTACGGAGGGTGGCCCTGTGTAACTTTTCGATGTCGCCGAGGTCTCGTTCAGAGAATTCGTACACGGGTGCCCCGTAAAGAATCCTTCCAACCGCGACTGCATTTGCGAGCGTTTGGCACGCTTTCTGACGCGCTCCGCCATGCTTGCTCGATATTCGTCTAACCATGTGCAACAGCGGTCTCCATTTTTGCTTTAGTGTGCGAATCCATAGCTGGGGGCTGTTGCAGCTAGCAATCTGTGCTCCAAGGATCCTAATTTGTCCATTGGCCTACGTAATATCGCTTTGGCCGATGTGTAAAGGGATCTGCTTGTTTACATTGGTCGCTTTGTTTCCGTCTACGCTGATCAGTTCCGTCTTCTCTCGCGAGAGTTGCAGTCTGAGGTTATCTAAAGTGTTGCTAAGGCTCAGGATCGCTGCTTGTAGTTCAGTTTGTATGCTCTGTATGTCGGAATAATCCGCCTCTTCCGTCCATATTGTTATATCGTCGGCGTAAATAGTAAAACGAGCCGAAGTGTCTCGCTCAAGACTTTCTGCCACACCTGTCATGGCCAGACACATATGAAATACGAATGTGAACCCATATTACGGGTTATTTTAAACATGGTAACACCAAGAAAATATCGCAGTTCAATTAGGTTTTGCTGGGTACCAAGCCACGTTGGTATAGCGGGTAATGAAGCAGCTGATAGATGCGCAACACAACACTTCCATATAAAAATACTATCCGTGTGATTTGGAAGGCCTTGAGGTCAAAATGGCAACACGAATGGGATCACTGTTGAAGCAACAAGCTGCATCTTACTAAACGTGTAATTGGCAAGTGGAAGTCGTGCAGTCACCAGCACTGGTTTTATGAGATGATCTTATGTCGACTTCAAATTGGACCCACACGTTTTACACACAATTTCCTCCTTCGAAAAGAAAACTCGCCAACTTGCGAGAAGTGCCATGAACCTCTCGCAGTGATACACATGAGTGGGCACGTCAGCTGACCTTTGGTCAGCACAGTCTCAAACCAGTTCATCTTTCTGACTGACTGACTGAATAAACTTTATTGAAACCAGCAAGAGATGGTGGCTGGGCCTATGCCTCCCACGTGGGGACGTCGAGGTGTTGCCTCTTCGCCGCCTCGCAGGCCTGCTGGGTCGCCCAGAGTTGGTCGTCAAGGTTGGGACTACGCAGGGCAGCGTGCCATCTCGACGAGAGGGTCGTGGGGTTAGTGTCGGGGTATTGGTGTGTACAGTCCCAAAGCATGTGTGGAAGTGTGGCTGGCTGTGTCTTGCAGATATGGCACGTGGGATTGGGGTAAATGTCTGGGTAGATCTTGTTATAAAGTTGTAACGAGGGGTAAGTTTTGGTTTGTAGCAGGCGGAAAGTTGTAGCCTGCGCTCGGGATAGTTTGTTGTGTGGGCCGGGGAAGGTTCTACGCTCTAAGTAGAAGGGCTTCACAAGATCATTGTAGCGTGTCAGGCGATCCCTACCGGTGGGGGCAGCCTCCCCTTCTCCCGCGCGGTTTACTAGGCCTCGCGCTAGGGAGTCGGTAACCTCGTTGAGGTTGGGGAGCTGCGGCTGGACGGTGCCTACATGAGCCGGGAACCAGACGAGTGTAACCTGATGGTCGGTTGAGCGGGTCACTTGTTGCAAGATGCGCAAGGCTTGGTGTGAAATACGGCCGTTGATATAGTTGATAACGGCGGAGCGGGAGTCAGAGACGATGGTATGGCATGTTGGGTCTAGTGTGGCTAGCGCGATGGCCACTTCTTCAGCTTCCTCAGCGTGTGGGGTTACTAGGCTGATAGCATGGTGGAGAGAGCCTTCACGCGTGGTGACGGCTGCAAAGCGGGTACCGTGGGGATATTCGGCGGCGTCGACGAAACTCACACCGTCGTGGCGAGTAAGGGATTTGGTGAGAACCGTGGCACGTGCTGTGCGACGTGCGTGGTTGTATTCGGGGTGCATGTTTCTGGGGATAGGATCGGCGTGAATCCAAGCTCGTATGGTGGAAGGGATCTGGTGCTTATGGCCGTGTTGATGGTGGTAGGTGATACCGTGCGAGGTGAGGATATGGCGACCCGTCGCTGTGAGAGTGAGTCTCTCCAGCTGAGAGCGACGTTGGGCCTCGATGAGCTCGTCCAGTGTGCTGTGGACGCCTAGTTGAAGGAGGAGGTCAGTGCTGGTGCAACTGGGGAGGCCGAGGGCTTGTTTATAGACACCGCCTATAAGGATGTTGATCTTGGTTTGTTCAGCCTTGTACCAGTTTAGATACGCAGCAACGTAGGTGATGTGGCAAATTACGAATGACTGGATTAATCGGAGCAGATTCTCCTCTTTCATACCCCCACGACGGTTGGAGACCCGCTTCAAAAGTCTCATGGTGTTGGCTGTATTCATCTTGATTTTGGCGAGGGCCATGCCATTCGCTCCGTTCGCCTCTATGAGCAAGCCTAGCACACGGATATTGGTGATGAGGGGTATGGGGCTGCCATCCATGAGATGAAGCGCAATGTCTTCGTAATGGCGTTTAGCGGTGGAGTATTTTGGACGGCGGCCACGGAGAGTAGGCCTGTAGAGAAGGAGTTCGGACTTCGCAGGGGAGCAGCGAAGCCCCGTGCCTTGGATATAGGTCTCGACTGTTTCTATGGCGAATTGTAGTGCCGTTTCTATTTCGCCGTCACTGCCTTTGTGGGCCCAGATGGTTATATCGTCAGCGTATATGGTGTGGGTGACACCGTCCACTTGCTGCAACTCCTTGGCAAAATCGATCATGACAAGATTAAAAAGCATTGGGGAGATAACGGAGCCCTGGGAAGTTCCCGCGCTGCCCAAAGTCTGGGCGTCGGAGCGGAGATCCCCCACCGAAAGGAAGGCCGTGCGATTAGACAGAAAGTCTCAGACGTAATTATAAGCGCGCGCACCGATATTAAGGCGTGAGATGCGGTCAAGAATGGTGGAATGGGCTATGCTGTCAAATGCTTTTTCGAGGTCGAGGCCGAGTATAGCTTTAGTAGTACGTGTTCTATCTTCTAGTATATGGTGGTTAAATTGTAGCATGACGTCTTGGGTCTACAGGTGGGCCCGGAAGCCAATGACAGAGTGAGGATACGCGGCAGTGTCTTCCAGATGGGTGTTAATTCGCGTGAGGAAGGCATGCTCCATAACCTTTCCCACACATGAGGTTAGTGAGATGGGGCGAAGATGATCGAGGCTAGAAGGTTTGCCAGGTTTCGGAATAAGGATGACCTTTGCTGTTTTCCAGGCCGGCGGAATGGCACCATTACGCCAGCAGTCATTGATATAATCTGTCAGGTGGGTGACGGAGGCATCATCCAGATTACGGAGGGCTTTGTTAGTGACCCCATCGGGCCCAGGGGCAGAACGGCTGTTTAATTTATGCAGGGCGGCTTGGATATCAGCGACACTAAAGTCTTCGTCCAGTGGGGGGTTGGGGGCCCCGGGGTAGGAGCCGTGAGATTGCACTGGGCCCACGGGGAGATACTTGTTGGTGAGGTAGTCTAATACTTGGGCGCGGCCCTGTTTCTTCCTTTCTGTATAGAGAAGTTTAGTGAGGCGATCTTGTTGGGAAGAGCGGGTGGCTTGACTATTGAGGAGGTGTTTGAGAAGCTTCCAAGAAGAGGGACAATGGAACTCGTACAGATTTTTTTTCTCTGCCAGACGGCGTGATTCAACGCAGACCAAGACACGGCTTGCTGCACCATCGACGCTTCGACATTTTAAACCAGTCGTGAATATGAGGCAATCTACGCCGAATATGTGAGGGCGGCTTCAAGTGGGAGCTCGTCAAGGTCATTAGCCTGGAACCTAAATAGACTGCCACCATTCTTCAGTGGCCACATCAGCTGGCCTTCGGTCAGCACAGTCTCAAATCCGTTAATGATTTTTTACAGATTAGTACACCTACTTCTAAATTTAAATCCAACAATCCCTACTTGTTCCAGCTGAGGTGCCCCGAGAGTATGTGTACGCTGTGTACGGTTGTTTCGAGCTTCGTTTCTTCGTTGCTCGTGCTTTGCGGTGACGCCGAGCCTAACGTTGGTGATCACCCGAGCAGCTACTAGGCTAACTACTACAGGGGCAGAAAGATAAAAACCAGGCCAGGCGAAACTGAATCACAATTTAAAATGTTGGAAGACTCGGCTTCAGCTATTACTGATGTTCTATAGCTCGCAGCTTGAAGAAGAAAGTTCGGAACTTGGAGCTTGCCAATTCAGAGGACCGCAGCCGACGTAATAATCTATGTTTTGGTGTTGAGGAGAAAGGAAATGAGACACATGAAGACTTTGTGGAATCTGTCCTCGAAGGCATTTTCACAGAAACGCTGGGTGCACACCCCAGCTCGGTTGAATGGATACACAGAATTGCACGGAAACAAACTGACAACGTGCGACCGGTAATATTAATATGCTGCGATCATCGCGACAAAATTATTATTCTAAAGAAACTGCTTCAATCTGAACAAGAAAAACATTTATTTCTGAGGATTTTTCCGTAAACACAAGAAAGAGAACGAAACAACTGTGTGACAGTGCCGCTGCTAACAAAAAGAACGGCCAGAAAGTGAAGTTCCCATACGATACGGTTAAGATAGACGATGACAAGTTCGAATGTGATGGGAAACGAAACATCCGCGTTCCACTTCACCGGCGAGATAAACGCTGTCCGTGAGTTACACTCCCGAGAATAAACCGTTTATGTGCGCTCAGTGAAATGCGCGGAGCCCCGTTGATAAAATGGTTGCTCACACACAAACCACCTAACGTTTGTTTAACCGAAACGTGGCTGCGTACGCTGGTGTCGAGAGCGACGAAATACAGGCTACACAGCATGCTCCGCAAGGAGAGGAATTCTCAGAGCGCTGGCGTAGCAGTTATTTTACGAGAGTCACTCCGTGTGACTAGACTTCCTGAAATTCCTGCTATTGAGTGCATTCCGATTAAGCTTCTTTAAACCCACTTTTCCCTTGTTATTGGAACATTTTGCTGCCCACCAAACAACGACAGCACCTTTTTTGAGGCATCGAATTAATTATTATGCTCCAGTAACCCGTCTTGCGACGATGTGCTTGCTGGTGATTTTAACAGGCGTGCTGTCAAGTGGCACAGCGAATTCCTAGATACTACTGCTGAAACGTTTCTGGATTTTATCTTTTTCCACAACTTCAATCAAGTGGTGAGAAGCCTACCCGCATTCAAAAAGACATAAAATCAATTTTAGACATTTTCCTCGTGAGTGGCCGTCTGCTTTGCCAAAATCCAGTCACGCATATTTATTACAGCATATCTGACCACAAGATGATATCGTTAGATCTCGCATGGGGTTCTGGTGCTAGCAAAAACAAGGACGTGATTCAACCGATTGCTCTGTAAATGTATTATGGTGTTTCCTGAAGAGTGTGTTGAAGTGCGTGAAGGATTTTTTGACAACCATGAGGAAACGAATACGAAATACTAGTCCTTGGATGACTAAAGAAGTTATTCAGCTAGAACGCGAAACAAAAATAGTAACGAAAGCGAATTCGGTGGCTAACAAAAATGAGCTTCCCTCGTTCCGCACACAGGTAACGGAATGTATTAAGAGGAACAAGGTCTGCTATTTCAGCTTTGCCATGAGGAACTTCCGGATGAAGGCACAAGAAAAGTTCTGTCGGCCCTTATCTCCTAAAAAGAAAACAACATACACGTTGTGTATAAAGGCGAAACGATAACGTTATACCAACGCCGCGGCCTTTCATGCACTGTGTTCGCAAGTGGTGATTTCAAATCGCCACATTTCAACCCAGTAGCCCATTGTCAGCCAATGATTAAGGTTGTTGTTGCTGAACAGGGCCTTCTGTCGCTTTCACTCAGCATTGACAAAAAAAAAATCTGCCGGTGGGGACGTTATACCTAATGCCTTCCTCGTAAGGGATGCCGAATGGTGCAGTAAATATTTACTTATTACCTTTTGTTATCAAAAGCATACGTTCCTTTTAATTGGAAATGCAGCAACATTGTACCCATACCTAAAGAAGGTGACCCATCATTACTTTCGTCTTATGCCAATAGCGTTGTTGTACACATGTTCCAATAACCTTGAGCATATTATTGTGAATCATATTTCGACATTTATTGAAAATACTAACATAATCGACAACAGGAAACAACGGTTCCGGAAACGACTTTCTACTGTGACGTTGCTCTTAGAGCTAATTCACGATTTCTCAGCAGCAATTGTCGTTCAAAGTCAAATCGACATCATATTTCTAGATTTCGAAAAAACCTTCGATCGCGTCTCACATCTTAAGCTTCTGTTAAATGTAAACCAACCGTTAAAAATAATTCGCTCCTTGCATGGAATGAAGTTTATCTGTGTGGTCGAAGCCAGTGTGCGAGAACTGATGAAGAGTGCTCTGCACCTTTTAAGTCGGGCATCCCACAAGGATCCGGCCTCTCATCTTTTTGATCTTTATTAATGACATATTTTACAGCCTACCCGTCACAATTAAGCTATCTGCTGACGACTGCATAATCTATCACGACATTCACAATTCCAGCGACCAGACTGTACTTAATAATGCTCTAGAGAAACTTGCAACGCAGTTCTCAGAGTGGCAAATGAGAATAAAAATTTTAAAAATTTTCCTGTGATGATCATAACACGGAAGCGACAGCCATTAAGTTTCTAATACTGCATAGGTGGTAACCCTCTGGCAGTGGTTAACAGTTCTAAATATCTGGGTGTAATTATAACATCTGACCTAAGATGGAATGGAAATATATCGGAAGTTGTGAAGAGAGCTATGCGGAAACTTGAACCATGCGACAGATCACACACTAGGTTAAATTAATAGCATATAAAACTTTAGTTCATCCGGTAATAGAATATGGATCAATTGTTTGGGAACTGTACACTCGAGGCAACATAGGCAAGCCTGAATCTGTCCGAAAGAAAGAAGCGATTAGGTTTGCATACCGCTCATACAGTTGGCGTACTTCTGCGAGTGGTCCTGGCAAAAGAAAAAGAAGGTCTAGATTTGAACTCGGAAAGAAGAGCGCCAACTAAGACAATCGCGTGCTGGAGAAGGACACAGGACAAGGGCGTCTAGATTGCTTACAAAAGCAGCGCCAGTGTGACCGATTAAAGTGGATGCACTTGCTATTCCACGGTAAACTTGGTATACACAAAGTCAAATACAAAGAGCCAGTGTCGAGGCAAACCACCCGATTGCATCATAATAAAAAAAAATAAAGGAATATTCCTTCCGTACTAAAAGATTCGCTAATTCTTTCTTTCCGAAGACAATTCGTGAATCGAACCGAGTATCAGCCAGCATTGCAGAATGTGCAAATACCGACGCATTTGAGGAAGCACTACAGTTGTAATGATTTTTGCAATCAGTTGCAATCGCCAGTGCTTCAAACGCTGCGCATATGATTTACTTGTTCTTTTTATTTTTTTTTTGCACAGAACTTTGTAGCAGGTGTTTTTCGTGATGCATATCTTAATTTCTTGTCGGTTTGTGTAACACGTGTCTTGTGTCTTGATTTCTTTTAAACATGAACACCGTATTGTGTTTATTTGTGTCACCCACTCCTGCTCACAGCCTCATCTGGAGGCTGGAAATACTATATAAGTAAGTAAGTAAGTAAGTAAGTAAGTAAGTAAGTGAGTAAGTAAGTAAGTAAGTAAGTAAGTAAGTAAGTAAGTAAGTAAGTAAGTAAAGTAAGTAAAGTAAGTAAGTAAGTAAGTAAGTAAGTGAGTGAGTGAGTGAGTGAGTGAGTGAGTGAGTGAGTGAGTGAGTGAGTGAGTGAGTGAGTGAGTGAGTGAGTGAGTGAGTGAGTGAGTGAGTGAGTGAGTGAGTGAGTGAGTGAGTAAGTAAGTAAGTAAGTAAGTAAGTAAGTAAGTAAAGTGAGTGAGTGAGTGAGTGAGTGAGTGAGTGAGTAAAGTGAGTGAGTGAGTGAGTGAGTGAGTGAGTGAGTCAATAAATAAATAAATAAATAAATAAATTCTTATGAAATGTCCAGACATCGAAACACAGACCCGGAACCTCTTACACAAATTGTATCATTTACATATATATTTACACCCTGCCCTAATAATGGCAGATGAGCGGCTAGTGCCGTTTACTAACTTGTTGAACTGCTTAGAGAAAACTGGTTATATAGAGCAGCTATAATTTACCGCAGGTTTAGCTGCTTTAACGTTGCATTTTCTATTCTCTTGTGACTGGCGCCTTGGTGGCCTTAGTCACATTTGCGCCATTAAACTTGAATTAACCAACCAACAATTTATTCTTGCGATCCTCTTGGAGCTCTATACACAAGCAACATTAACGTAATCTGAGAAAATCGTTGCTTAGAACTGAAAAAATAAATACGCAAAGGCTTGACAACCTATCAGTCCTAAGTGATCTATGTGTGTACACCCAGAAGATGAAAGACATTGGCATGATAGATGGCATAATTACACAAACTTCACCCAGCATTTCGATCTCGAGATGTTACTGCATCCTACCGCCATATGACATTATTTATATCTCTACTTTTATGTGATGCTGCCTCCGGCAACATTCTCGTAAAACGTAAGCAGAGGTTGCACTGGGAGACATTTGTGCAGGCCCAGAATCTTCTAGCCCGACGCGAGCAAAACATTGAGCCCTCGACTTGCGAACCCGTATTGGACGCTGTTGCCGACATTCGCCGTCTTAGTCGTGGGATTGTCTGCGTCTTTTCAAGCAATTCCGAAGGGAGCATGGATGTACCATTCAAGAGGCGGGATGTGAATGATGCAGAAGCGAGTAGCTGGGTATTATCCACATGCATCATTCAGTTCATCGCGGAGCTCACGCAGTCTGGATAATGCCGATTCTTTTCCCGTCCACCGTTCGGTAACGTTTTCATTTGTAGACGCTTGGAGACTGTTCCTGTACGACGCAATTTTCCTTACAATGCTTTGCGAATGACGGCTGTGCCTTTTTTCTCTCTCACTCAACCATTCGCACGCGTTCCAACCATGTGCACCCGGCTGCGCTTTAAACCTTCCTGAATATTTTCCTTCACCGCACAGTGCCAATGCTCGTATTCACAAAGCCATTCGTAAAGGCAGATATTCTCAGGTAAAAGTGGGCACTGCTAGGGCGAACCAAGAGGGTTTCGGACGGGACAGAACGAAGACCCGCATTCATGACAGTGACCAATGGTAACCATCCAAGAAAGAAAAATTGGTTGATCCTTCCTTCAGAGGAACTGATCATAGCACGAAAGTGAAAGATGTAAGAAACAGTGGGCAGCTTCGTTGCACATTCACAAAGTGATGTATATAAAACATGTGCAGTTGTTTTCATGACTTACAGTTTCGCTCGAAGCAATGACAGCGATACAGCGAGCACGCGAGGCCTGTCTTGCTGCGCAGCGTAAACAGTACCCCGGAGGCTACCAGGTGTCGCATCCGACGAAACGACGAGTGCCGCGGTACGTGGCGAAACCGCTTAGTTAAGGCTCCGGCGGCATCGCGCACGAACGTGAGCTGATGCGCGTTTGTCTAGAGCGCTTGTCGAATGCCATCCCTGGGTGGCGCCTGGTCAAAAGACTTTGGCGGGGCGGGCCGACGCCACCTAAGGCGGCGTGACGTCGCGCATGTCAGACTGGCCTGGAAGTTGGCTTCACGTCGCCTAACTGTGCGGCGTCGCAAAATAGAACAAACACGCGCTCAGTGTTACGCGTTTCATGTAGAAACTGAATAAAACGTTGCGTCTGCAGCAATACAGCTTGGGTAGGATGATGATTGGGCAACATTTCCCACCTTAAAAGAGGCACTTTGCTTATACGTGTAAGAAGCCGGAATGATCGGAATTGATAGATGTGAAACTTGAGCCGCTATGTACCCACTTCATTGCGTGCACATATAGGATATTTAAGTTTCAACATATATCCCAGTGGATACTGTATTTTACACACTACCATGTGCTTTATTTTTCTGAGTTTCGAAGCGTTGAAGATGGATGTAAAGAGATGGCAAAATTTGTCATTACATGAAAGTAAAATGTCAGGAGTTGACTGCGGCAGAAATATCAGCACTAAAAAATGGCACACACTCACATCTGCTGAGTAGCAATATATGATCATTTATTTCTTACAGCTTAACACTGTGTGTATCAGAACACATTAGTAAATGTACACATGCAACTCTCATGTCATGAAAAGACAGTACAGTAATATCTCTGAGTGGAATTGCTGCTTAAACAGAACAAGAGCAAGCATCTGAGGAAAAATTTAATTTTCAGCGTCTTCTGGCGCAAATGACTGCATCAAGCATGCAGGATCCAAGCGCGCACAATTTACTTGAAACGGAAGAGGAAGTTGCCAAGATTCTGCCGGAGGGTGGTACGATGCTGACTCTATCATTATACATTTATGAAATAAAAATTACCGACGATTACGTTACTTCCTAATGCGAAATTTGAGCGCAGCAAATAAGCTGTTTCACCTTTTCGATAGATTGAGGCAAAGAAATCGAGCAACACATGTATGCGCTATCACAGAATTTTTTTTTTATATTTCCCGTACTCCTGGATCATCTCGACGGCGGCGACGGTAAGCTTCTGCTTCGGCGGCACGCACCTCTGGATTCTGACGGCGACGGCGCTGGGCCTCTGCTCTGGCAGCTCGTTTAGCAGCAGCAGCAGCAGCAGCAGACGGAGGACTTCCATCGGTCGTCTCGCTCATGGCTCAGAAAGAACTGGCAGATAATTTCGCAGTGGCGAACGGCAGCGGCAATTTCGGCTCGGGCGGTGCACATATACAGATCCGCCGCCACCGATCTGGCTCTCTGATTGCCACCGCACAGGGGTTGCATTGGAGGAGGAGCGAAGAAAGGAATTAAGTTCGAGCCGGCGCTTTGACAA
Source organism: Dermacentor variabilis (assembly GCF_050947875.1). Classification (NCBI taxonomy): domain Eukaryota; kingdom Metazoa; phylum Arthropoda; class Arachnida; order Ixodida; family Ixodidae; genus Dermacentor; species Dermacentor variabilis. The sequence goes on along the minus strand of NC_134571.1, from coordinate 4,814,135 downwards.
CCGGAGACTCGCAGGAAGAGGGGGGAGGGGGGCGGCGTGTACACCCAGCGGCAAACGATGGGGGCAGAAGCGCGCGCAGCAAGCGGATAACACGATAAAGGGAGGAGGGAAGAGATAGCAGCGACTGACTGATGCCGCTGACGCCGATAGTGAGTCAACCCCAGCTGCGGAGTTGGTTTCAGGGACAACGCCGCCGATGCCGACACAAACAATATGATACCCTCGCTTCAGCAGCGCTAAGAACCAGGTCTAGCCGTGGGAAGGTGGTCACGTATTCGTCGACGTGCCGGGGCCTACGTGAAATAACCGGCGCGTCGCCAACTGAACAGCACCCTATCCGCCACACAAGAACAGGGGGGGGGGACCCTTTCCTCCTCTTTCTGCATGGCGGCGACGGTGTTCTATGCAGTCACGTTATCTTGACTCTCTAGCGGCGTCAGCGGCATCCAGCGGTATCAGTCGGTCGCTGCTAGCGCTGGGGGGATGAAAGGGGGGCGGAGCTGGTTACGAGGCCGACGACAACGCCGACGACGACGCGAAACCCAGGAACGGACGCCAAAGAGCTGCGCTCTAAAAAGCACCTTATTCGCAAAGCGTACCTGGTAATACAAACAGTATAAAAGACACAAACTTTTACCGGTCTCAAGTTGCAGCTTTTCCTTATTAGCAAGCAACTTGTCGTTGGCCGCGTTGCAGAAGTTGTACTGCACTAAAGATTGTATCACGAAGCCTGTTGGTATGCTAACGATGGCGTGACCATGACGGCATAACTAGGCTGCCTCGATGCGCGCGCCCTCTCGGAGGGCGGAGTCATTCTGTGAAGGGGTCAGTGCCGCCTTCCGACCGCCGGCCGCCATTGCGCTCCCCACATTTCGTTCTCGTCGGTCGAGAGAGACACGTGCACGGCGTTTTCTGGTCCGAAATGCCCGGGTGTTGCGTGCCCCAGTGCACGAACCACTCACGGGAATGACTTGAGTTGAGTGCTGCATTTTGCACCATATTGGTGGCTTTCTTGTGAAAGGGATTTCGAAAAAAAAAAGAAACTGCGAGCAGTGCAGGGCTGCAATGCTGGGCTCGACGAGCCATGAGCATGCATATTTAACTGCACTAAATGAGTATGTTCATGATGGTAAGAACTTGTGTTATCCGAGCGGTGAAGTTATGAGCTTGTTCACATCCTGCGAAGAGCACTTTAAAGGAATCGCATCCTGGACTGACAACCGGTTCACCCTGAAGTCTATCCGCCGGGGTTGCTCAGTGGCTGTGGTGTTGGGCTGCTGAGCATGGAGGTTGCGGGATCGAATCCCGGCCACGGCGGCCGCCTTTCGATGGGGGCGAAATGCGAAAACACCCGTGTACTTAGATTTCGGTGCACGTTAAAGAACCCCAGGTGGTCAAAATTTCCGGAGACCCCCCCTACGGCGTGCCTCATAATCAGAAAGTGGTTTTGGCACGTAAAACCCCATAATGTAACCCTAAAGTCTCCTCTAAAGGCTGTGACAGAATATTTAATCAAGAGGGCTCAGTGCAGTCTGGAGGCATGCCGGCGGCACAAGGACTCTGGAGCACATGCTGGTATCAAGTTATGCAAGAGTAAGGCTACGCATTCACCTGCGCCAGCTCGAAGCTGCGAGAATTAGTGGGCATGGAAGCAAAACATGCGCTGCAGTTAATTTGCAGTGAGTTGTAGCGCTGGTTGTTTTTGAAATCCTTAAAGTTCCCGACCAAATAAAGAAGCTATCACATCGGAAATTGCTATGTATTGAATGCACTTTTTCTCAGTGTTGAGAAGCCGCATGGCCACTTTATTTTAGCAGCATCGATGACTGGTTTATAGCAATTACCAGATGACAATATATTCGTGCAGAAAATATGCTAAACAGGGCTTTATAGTCAATTACTACGTGAGAGTCATGATTTAGTGCTATATAAGCCACATGTAAGGCACCAAATAATCCGGTTCGCATTCAGTATCTTGTTTACCCTCATCTGCATATTTACAGTAAGTTAAAAGAATTCAAAACAAAATTAAGAATAACTATGGAAGCACTGCTAAACAGAATACGGCCACAAAATAAAACGTTCAATGAAAGCGCATGCTATATATGCTCAGGCTAAACAAAAAATGCGCTAGAAATGGCTGATTTCGTAGTATTAGTGTGTAATATCCCACAGAACGAATATAAATTACGTTTCGAACTACAATGAAGCAATAAAAGCAGCCCGGATGTATAGGCTCCGTAGTTATCGCGCTCGACTGCTGATCCTGAGAACGTGGGAGCCACCCAGCCTCGGCGGCTGAGTTTCTATAGAGATTAAACGCATGGTGCTTTGTACTAGTTCGGTATCGGTGCATGTTAATAAAACTTCAAGTGGTCTAAATTTCCGATGCCCTCTACCACGGATCCATCACACCTGATGCTACGAAATCACAAAGAAAGGCCGTGGATGCGATATTGGTTGAAATATGCGACGTTAAAAATTCGCAAATGTCAGCACAGGTAACACAAACACAAATTAAAAGCTGCCACATTCACTGCAGTTTCTGTGACCCCGAAACAACCATTCAACATTGGTAGAACATCACTTACGCACGGCCTCGTTTCAACCGCAGAGTGGTTATTTTACTATTACGATCATTGCTTTCTACTCAGCGTTGCAGCATTCCGCCCGTAAATAGGCTAACTGATGACTGATTCGAAAACAAGATTTGGAAGTAGGGTGTGCGATGACAATTATTCTTTTGTCCCGTGGCGGCAAGCGGTTTGTTAAACTCGGGTTTCAGCTGGCAGCCAAACGGTCTTTACGCTTTGGTTAAAGGCGCGAAACTCACACACAGACACAGCGAAAGACGGCAAGACTCGTGCCTGCGAATGTTTCGTGCCTTTAACCAAGGTGAACAGTCACCAGCTAGCCCAACAAGACGTTCTTTTAAGGTCTGCGCGGCTGGCGTGGACGGCAGTTTTCTGCTGCCAGCAAGTCTAGTTGGAAATTACGCTTTAAATATAGAAATGACAGAATATTAAATTGATACCTTCACACTGCTGATGCGAAAATTTCGTGTTCTCGACATATCATTAAAGCAGCACACGCTATCAAAGCGAACTGTACACGCAGCTGCGCGACGCCCGTTGACTGCCTACGGAGCGGGCATCGTAATGGCGGACGCCGTAGCAGACGACGTGGTTGTCTTCACCCTCCACGGCGGCGGAGGGGAGTGCGCGCATCGAGGCACCCTAGGCATAACCAGACTCGAACGACTAAGCTGGAGTGATGGCAACGGATCGACCACGAAGGCTTTGCGACAGTGGTGTGACAACGATTGCACTGCACGATGGCGCGGCGGTGACGGCATGTCTGCAGACTTTGAAGTCTGGCAGCGCAGTGTCAGCACTTCTCAACACAACATATTAAACGCATTCGAGACAGAACGCCTCAATCATACGAAACGCACAAACACACACGTCACTCACTCCACACCATACACATTACGCTAACAAACCCAGGCTCCACCACTTGCAAACATTGCGGGGCTTATCCATCAAGTAAACACACCATGTTGAACTGCCCCGCCAAGTCCATATTCAGAAAAAAAAAAGAAACTGTAGTTTCTAAGCTACATAGCACCCAACCAGCGTCCCAGCGGTTGGGAGGAGTGGAAGACTCCCTCAGGAAGGTTGGAAAAACTATGGTGGCCTCTTCGGGTGCGGCACGTCAAGAACTTGCTGGAGCAAGAGGCATGAGCCTAAAAAGAGGCCCCTACTGGGGCCTTAGTTCTACTGCAACGAAAAACATCGCAGTTTCGCCCGAAATGCAAAGCATAAATTGCCATAGCAAAATGACGGACAGCTATACGAAGTAAGGATAGTAGTTTTATCGGCAGTATAAGCTTGTAAACATTCGCCTCATATCTAAATAACAAGCATGATGTCAAGCACGCACAGGCGAACGCAAAAACATCTCACTGGACGACACTCGCTGTCAAAATTCTGGCGTGAGGATGAGCTGCAGCAGCAGCGAGTGAAGTGACCTTTGTGCCACCTCTTTTTTCAACGTGATATTACGGCGCGAACACCGCGCACACGAAGCCAGCAGTCCTCGGCTAGTCGGGGATCTCTACCCATCGCAGATGGCTTTCAACATAGGGCCCGCGCTCAGCCGCGCCATAAGGCTGTTTCTCATGCCGTCACGGATGCGAAAAAATATGGTTGCTGCCACGCACGTCACTGAATGATTTTCGCTACGAGCTTTCACATGCGTCGATGACGGTGCGATTTCCATTGGAGCGACGCCCAAGGCGTCCCCTGTTCTGAAATTACTGACACCTCTATTGCTACAATAAAAGAACACGGAAACTGCTCATATGTCTCATTTTGTTATCTAGTACATAAATATTGAATTAGTAGCATGCTTTGTGACCCTCAATAGCGTTTTGCGTTTACATTTGCTTACTCCGCGACTGCGGAGACGCCGCACAAGGCATCATGAAGCGTTCGCTGTTTGCCTGCCCGAAGTTGCACCGCTCACTACGACTCTGCGACGGCGTGACCAACTTGGCGGAACCCAGTCACGGCGCTCGCAGAGCGACCGAAGTCGTTGTGTCGCTAGGGTTGCAATGTGGGCTTGTTGGTAATGCATCTTCAAGGGGAGTATGGTAGCGCGATACAAAGACGGGACAAGAGAAGACACAACTTGGACACACACAGCGCTAACTTCCAACACTGTTTATTGTCGAAAACCAGGTCGTACTTATACACTCAGACAACATGAGTCACAGCCACGTGAACAGATTAACAATCAGAGCGATACATTTTGTGATATCTTAAGCCATGCGCAAAAATTTCAGTTCTTCTAAGTGGAAGTTTGTCGACTTTATTTTTGTGTTCGCGCAGTCTATCATTAATGCATCTGCCCGACTGTCCGACCTAATACTTCCCACACGATAAGGGTATACGATATATAATTGAAGTTTTACATTCTCTGAACTTCTTCCTGTGTTTAACTTGGCAGCTAGGGGCACTTTCTTTCTTTTCTGGTCTTGTTTTCCTGCACAGGCTGATTAGTTTGTTGGGTGCTGAAAAAAACCACATCAGTGTTACCTCGGCGGGCAATTTTCTTTAGGTTGTGCGACAACCGGTGGATATAAGGTATCACTGTTGGTCTTTTTTTCTCTCGGTTACTATCTCTTCCCGCTCGTTCAGCAGTCCCTGATTGCTGCACTTGCCGAAGTATTCTCTCTGCAACTGATGTCAGTACATGATTGGGATAACCTGCTTCATGTAGCCGCATGGCCTGCTGTGTGAAGGCTTCGTCAGTGCAATGATGGCATGATTTAGTAAGTGCGTTAGTGAAACACATTTTCGCAATTCCTCTTTTTACCAGTTTAGAATGGGCTGAATGATATGACAGCAACAATAAACAGTGTTGGAAGTTAGCGCTGTGTGTGTCTCTTTGTGTCTTCCCTTGTCCCGTCTTTGAATCGCGCTACCATACTCCCCTTGAAGTTGTGTCACTGCCTGAAAATCGCGCTATGTGAAACAGCCTGTATACGCAGCCGCCACCGGAGTAAAACGCACCCCCCCATCCCCGCTGCCTTGCCCGCAAAGGAATACGGTACGCAAGCCACCATCATCACATCATGTCACCGTAGTTCTCGGTTCACGATCGCAGGCTTTCACTCGCACCCTCACAAACGGCGCATGGTCGCGATGTGATCGCACCTAGACTCTATGCGGAACATCACGGCGACGGCGCCGCCGACTGCGGAAACCCTCACGGTGTGTGCGTATAAGTCCTATCGCAATAATGAATGTTTAATCTCCCTCTCTATCTCTGTTTGCAAGAAGATTTTTATTCAGTCCTGACGCCTTGTGCTTGAATGTACAATTATATAAAACGTAAAAAGTATCGGTAGGCCGCTAATGTTAGAGAGGAAACAACAAGGTTCGCACTCGCTTTGCGGCAGTTTGTCGTCTGTTCTTCCTTGGTAGCGCTTGCTTATGCATCGCAGGCGACTAAACGCTATTGAAAGAAGCAATACGGGGGAATGAAAACATTCCATGAAGATTTTATTTCAAGAATGCCTTATATGCGCAGCCATAACAATGAATCAGGCCGTGGTACGTGTAAGCGGGCCGGTAGTCGGGTGATGAACAATCTTTATTGCGGTTGAAACAAAGTAGATATAGGAAGGAATGGCGACATAACTGGTCACGTGCTTTTAACGATATGGCCGGCGACGTCAGAGTGACTCAGCCGGGCTACATCTTTCCTTTCTTAGGAAATCAAATAATTACAATGGTCTTTCTGCCATAGCACACTAGACGTACATCACTTGCTCTGGCCGTGTGGTCGGACCCACGCAAAAAGGATCAAGACACCGCCAGGCTACAAGAAGCGTTACGTAGCACGGACCTGGCGGAGCAGCTCTGGGCCGTCCCGCGAGCCCACGAAGTGGCCAGGGAGTTACAACTCCCGGTCCCAACGTGGGAGTAGCCCGCTCTATGGGACCTTGCGTCCCGTAGCTCGCAGGACCTTTCATTAAAGTTATTCAATCCAATCCAATCTGCTTGTGGGTAGCGGCAGGGCTCACGGCGTGGCCTTGTGCTTCTGCGTAGCTCTTGAGCGGGCTGGGCGTTGTCTAATCAATTGGACCCGACACGAGGATTCTCTTCGGGATGTGTAGGTGCGTCTCGCAGATGCTGGCGAGTGCGTCTAACTTCCTGGCCCTCATCAGTCTTCACCACTACGGTGCGCGGCGTCTCAGCTGGCCTCAGAAAGACCGCAGATGTCCTTTCGTGGGTATCGTATGCAGTCACTTTCTGGCCAGGTGACATGGGCGGCAGGTTCCTTGTGCGGCGATTGTAGTAGATCCTCTGGCGTTGGCGGATTTCCTGGAGACGGTTATGGACGGCTCGGTTGGGCGCAACCTCCGGCACCAGGTGGGTTGCGGGCACGGGCAGCAGGGTCCTTATCTACCTTCCCATCAGTCTCTGCCCAGGGGACTTCAAAACAGCATTTCACGGAATATTACGCCATTTAAGCAGAGCCATGTGGAAGTCAAGGGGTCTAAGAGAGCTATCCTGTAGTAGTTTTTTTTGCCTCTTGCACGGCCCTCTCCGTCATACCATTTGAGCGTGGATATGGGCTTGACGTTACGTGGATAACGCCGAGCCCATATATAAAGTATCTGAATTCTTTGCTGTTGAATGGCGGCCCGTTCTCGCTGCACAGTTTAAGCGGTAATCCATGAGCCGAAAAAAGTTCAGCGCACCAATACTTCAGCTGGTTAGGAGTGGTATGGCGAAATTCCTTTATTTCAAAAAAAGAGGGAATAGAAGTCGACAATAATGGTAAAAGAATAGGTCCATTCCTACAGCTTCTCAGGGCACGTTTGGAACCTCATGGCTCAAAAGCGGCATATTTGCGTTTCGTGGCTGATGCTTTTGACACATTTTGCAGTTTCGGCAAGATTGCTATATGTTGCTTGCCATGCAGGGCCAGAACATGACGCTTCGTGCCCGCGCTTTCATCTTATCGGCTCCGGGATGTGCGACGTGCAAAAGAGCCAATATTTCTGCTTTCGTCGAACCTGGTACGATCACCTTGTTGCTGCGAAATAGAAGACCGTCTTGTGCGCATATCTTCTACTGATAAGACCAGTAGGGGCGGATGGCTCCTGGAACCTCGTGCTTGTTGTCAGGCCAACTGGTCAGCGCATATTCCCGCAGCTTGGAGAGAACGGTATCGTTGTTTGTTGCTGCAAGAATACTTTTTTGACGAGGTTTCGAGGCTGAAACAAATTCCAGCATTGACTTGAAACTGCTCAGTTTCCTCGCGCATGCTCACTTTGCTCGGAAAACGCGACAAAGCATCCGCAAGAAAAAGTTCTTTGCCTGGCTTATACACCAGTTTGATCGGATAGCGCTGCAAGGTCAGCCTCATGTGCTGCAAGCGGAGGGGGCACTGATGCATCGGCTTGTTGAGTACCGGTGCCAAAGGCCTGTGGTCGGTCTGTACAATCACGTCTGCCTGACCAAAAACGTAGTCATGAAACTTCGTGCAACCGTGCATTATCACCAGCATTTACTTCTCGATTTGTGGATAGTTTTGTTGCGCCTCTGTGAGCGACCGGGACGAAAAAGCGATAGGGCAGCCGTCTTGCATTAGAAGTGCGCCGACTCCTATTTTCCCTCCGACTCGTTTCCCTCCCGATAAACGTTATCGTAAGAAAATGTAATGGTCCTGACGATATACCAAATGCTTTTTCTACGTAGATGTGCGGAATGGATTGGACACTATCTTACGATCATTTTTAAAGCACCAATTGAAAAAAAATGCATCCCAAATGACTATTTAGTGGCCAAGGTTGTTCCAATTTTCAAATCTGGAGACCGGCAAAAAATTGAAAATTGCCGCCCCATTTCCTTATCTTGCGTATGGTGTAAACTTCTTGAGCATGCAATATCGAAATCAATATACACCTACCTGGAAGACAAAAAGCTTCTATATTCCAATCAACATGTTTTTAGGCGGAATCTTTCGACAGTGCCGCAACTGGTAGAAACAATTGATGATTTTGCGAGGACTTTGGACAACAAGGGGCAAATTGAATGTATTTGTCTTGGCATGTCCAAAACCTTCGATAGAGTCCCTGATTCAGAGCTAAGTGATAAGTTGGTTCATCTTGGCATAAGCTACAATACAACACAATGGATTCGTGCGTACCAAACAGGTAGAACGCAGTACGTAGAAATTAATGGCTCCAAATCAGAATTAGACGTCACGTCGGGTGTTTCATAAGGGACTGTGTTGGGTCCACTCTTATTTGTTGTCTATGTTAATGACATTGCGCAATGTATTAACAAAGACATAAGGGTGAGACTTTTCGCAGATGATTGCTTCGTTTATAAAGAAATAAACGGCCATAGAACGATTCGAAAATTTTTAACGACGCTCTCCTAGTGGTTGAACAGCGGTGCCAAATTTCAAAGATGAAAATTAACAGAGATGAAACGGTGGTATTTTGTGTCACAAACAAGACAAAACATGTTGTTGACTTTAACTACACCCTGGGTTCTTTTACACTAGCCGCCGTTGATAACTTTAAATATTTAGGCGTAACTATTTCCGAGAATCTGAGTCGGAAGGAAGATGTTTTTAAAAACATTTGTTCGACAGCAGAAATGAAACTCTGGTTTTTGCGTAGAAAGCTCAAGCTTGCTTCGAGAGACGCTAAGTTAACTGCTTACTTATACCTGGTAAGACCGACACTGAAATATGCCAGTATTGTATGGGATCCTTATGAAACAGGATTGATCAACGTGGTTAAAAGAGTCCAGGGAAGAGCTGCTCGATCTATTTTGTCGCGTTACTCGCAAACTGATTCTGATAGAAATGTTGCAATTAGTTGCCCTCCTTAGCCGAATGACGCCACGTAGCCAGACTTAATTTCATTCATTTCATTTCATTTATTTACCTTAAAGACCCCACTAGGGGGTATTACATAAGGGGTGGGTGTACATAAAAAATAAAACACTGAAATTTGTGACAACAGGTACTCAGTCACATTGGCAGAAAAAGAGGATGGACAGGTGAGAACGACGATATTGCGAGGAAGGCTGTTCCAGTCTTTGGCTGCACGAGGAAAAAAAGATGCTGAAAAATTAACAGTTCTCATACGTGTACGGGAAACTTGCAATTGGTGACCAGTGCGAGGAGATATGTATGCGGGCGGTGTTATGTAAGGGGCACTGTTAAGTGATGAATGGTAAAGCTTATAGAATAGACCAAGTGTTGCTATGCGTCGGCGGAGGGATAACACTTGCAGCCCAGATTCCACTTTGAGGGCGGTAACACTGACTTCGTGAGAATAAGACGAGTGAACGAATCTGGCGGCACGATTTTGTACCGCTTTAAGGTCATCTACGAGGCATGCTTGATGTGGGGACCATATGGGTGACGCATACTCTAGTTTTGAACGGATAAGTGACTTATAGGCTAGTAATTTAACTTGTTGGGGAGCGTTACCTTAAGTTTCTTTTGGTGCTATGCAAACGGCATTTTAACATAAATACTACTCACTACTCAGCGCCACAACAAGGCAGAACCTCAAGTGGTACACATGAACATAATTTCTGGATATCTCAACTGCACATTAATGCATACGCCAATTCTTTTTTCCCCAGAACAATAAATGAATGGAACAGACTACCAACAACGATTATTCAAAGTGGTACCGTAACACAATTTGAAAACAAGCTGAAGCAAATGACGTCCTAAAGAAACTGTTGTACATTATGTTAGATATAATGCAGACTATGTTTATCGTCTCTGTATATTTCTGTTGTATTTGTACTGTTACTAGTTTCCCGGTGTTTTTAATAATGTACGCTCAAAAAAGACAGTATTTGATGTATAATTTGCGTGCACTGTGTATAATGTACATTATGTTATTTTCATTTTCTGGGCGGTACCCAACCCGTGTAACGGCCTCTGGGCCAAAAGTATGGCTAAATAAAAAAAATTGGCTTGCGTCAACCGAGAGAATGAAAAGCTTTTTAGGGTTGAAGAAAGCCAAAATGGGTGATCTAGTCAAGGATTGACGCAAGGTGTAAAAATTATTTTGTTGCACCTCCGTCCAAACCCATGCAATATCTCTACGCAACAGAGCTCGAAGCGGCGCGGTTACCACTGACCTGTTGAAAATGAACGGCTGCACGGAATTCATCGTACCAAGAAATACTTGCAGTGCTTTCTTGTTCGTAAGTTCAGGCATTCCAAGTATGTCTTGTACCCTCTCCGAATCCAAGCATAGACCTTTTTTAGTGAGGATGTGTCACAAATACCGGACCTCCGGCAGCAGAAACGCACTCTTCTTGGGGTTAAGTCGAAGGAAGTGCTGTTGACAACGGGGCAACACAAGTTTTAAGCTGTAGTCGTGTTCGTATTTATTTCTGCCCCATAGTAATGCGTCATCCGTTCCAACCGCCACACAGGACAAGCCTTTCAAAACACGGTGCACTGCTGCTTGGAACATTTCTGAGGCCGAAGCTATTCAAAACGGCATGCGAAGGAACCGATAGCGACAATACGGACTGCTCATTGTGCAAAGCTTGGAGCTGGACTCGCTAAGCCGAATTTGCAAAAACCCTGAAGCTGCATCAAGCATGGAAAAGCATTGTTCCCCGGCAAGCCTAGGAGCGACACCCTTTAACATTGGCACGGAATAGTTCTCATGGAGTATGGCTTGATTGAGCGATGTTGCATCCAGGCAAATTCCAACTTTGTCACCTTTAACAACGGTAACCATGTGTCTGGGCAATTCTGTAGGCTCAGTTACCTTTGTTATGACGCCTTGATCCTCCATACGCTGAAGTTCCGCTCTAGTCTTGTCCTCTCCGAGCCGGTACGATGACACCCACGGCACCAGGCTTGAGTTTTATTTCGTACTCGTAGCCCTTGAGATCACCCAGTTCTGTGAAGACCTCTGCGAAAGGTTATGCTGGCGGGCAAAGTTGATTGACCTCGATGACCCGGCAGGTAACTCCAAGGGGTTCGGCTGCTGAACCGCTCAGAGTCGCTGGTACACTTTGCTCTATGATGTAAAATGCTTCGGGGACCACCCTCTCATTGGCTGAAAGCCGGCGCATTTTTGCTCGGGCGGTTGACTTGTGGCCGAAAAATGCTGTTAGCGCAACCCGGCAAGCCTGCTCTGGTTGATCAGGTAGCTTTGCGACGTCCCTCCATGAAATGACTAAGCAATTCACCCCCGTGTCTAATATGCATGTCATTGCTTGGCGTTCAATATCCACCGTCACGCTCCAGTGGTCTGTCTTGACCGTCCTCACCGTTAATGTTTGCAGAAAAAAGTCGTCGTCGTCTGCGCATAGTTGCCGTAGTTATTTCTTCTTGTGGGGAAAGCTTCGCCAAGGTGCTGCCGATTTGCACGCTCGGGCGAAGTGGTTAAACCCTCTGCGCTTATTACATGTTCGACTGGAGCATGGCTCGCCGCGGTTTGTGCGATAGCCGCAGCTGCCGCAGGCATCGCCTTTGTTTGCGACTGCGTTAACTGCCGTGTCCTGCGCTGGCTTCACTGATTTCACGAAAGTGCTCTTTCCCTTGCTCTTGCGTGCGACAAACATCGGTAGTGTTTTTGTACGAAGCGTTTTCCGCAATCAACTTTTGCTGCAGGCTCTTGTCTCGAATCCCCAGAATAATCCGACTGCGCAGCATCCGGTCTTCCAGTACCCCAAATTCGCAGTTTGTGGCTAACACCCGTAGCTCCGTCAGCCACTCATTCAAAGGCTCGCCTTCCCTTTGGTTTCTGGACCCAAATCGAAATTCACGATTGGTCAAGTTCGTTTCCGGGTTGCAAATCGTTCGTTTCCGGTGCACAAATTAATCAAGTCGTACTTACTATACCGTACTCAATTTGTAGTCATTGAAGGAAAACATTCCTCAATAAAATCTATTAAAACAGGTGTGAATTAAGCATCCTGGGACCATTTCTGTTCATACTTTGTATTAATGAGATTGTCCACATTGATGAAACAGCCCATTATATAATCTATGCTGACGATACGAGTTTATCCTTTCCAGGCAAATAGTGTGCCGATTTGTGTAGTCGAGTGAATAGCGCACTGTCTGAAATTAATGCATGGGCTCATATGAACTCCCTAAAACTAAACATTAATAAAACGAAGCCTGTTTTATTTCACTCCCGCCACACATATGTCCAGCTACCCACCATATCGTTAAATAACTCTCACATTGAAGTGGTAAAAAGCTTCAAATCACTGGGCGTGTATTTTTCACAAAACGTGAGTGGGATGATCGCGTGAACTACATTATTAATAGACTACCTAGGACAACCGGCATTATGCGCCGCCACTGCTACTATTTTCCTACCTCTGTTAACATACTCATATATAACTCTTTATTTTCCTCTCTATTGAATTACGCGTTTCTTGTATGGTCAACAACAACAGCTTCAAACATTAGCAAACTTTCCGTCTTGCAATAAAGTGCTCTACGCCTAGCCTCTAGAGTCGCATATCGCTACCACACTGCAGAATTGTTTAAGAAGCATCACATCATTCAGGTTCCATCAATTTATGATTACAAGCTATGCCGTTTATACAAACTCGGTTTGCTGAAAAATAATGAAGCCATGACAAACCTAGCAAGGCTGGAGAAAAACTTCCTTGCTTATAATATTCGCCATGCTAAAGTGTGGTATGTCGACAAGTGGTAGAACCAATTACGGAAATCAAACGCTAAAATTTCAATTGCCTACACTTCTAAACCACATAATAAAAGAAAATAACATTGACATATCTAGTACACCACCAAATCAACTGCGCTTAATGTTTGTATAATGACGTGATACGATGAGTTCCGTTTTCTTTATGACTACTGTGAAATCCCCTTTTCAAGCGACATTTTATAACTCCTTTCAGTGTTTCGTCTGAGTCGGTCGTACTCCCTTAGCCGCATGCTCTTATACTTCCCCGTGTGCTAGGGGGTCAGGGCTCCTCAAGCTGTTCTTACAGCTTTTACCTGTCCTCCTCGTAACCTTTTCTTGTTGCGGAATAAAATTCAATTCAATTCAATTGAATCATAAAGAGGTAGGGAATGATCCCCGAGGATAAAGAGAGCACAGAGAAATTAGGATCATGCAGTCAGGCGGCCACTGCTGCTTTGTTGACACCGCCAGAAATGAGACTTGAGATAATCCCCTTGTTCTGAGGAGATAGTTGAACATAATTACCATGAAGTTCGTGGCTAATGCTACGATCATATTGACGAAGACGGAAATTCCTGTTCCAATGCGCGTTACCGCTTCACCCCAGAGAGCAACTGAGGTGCAGACGAAATGCTTCGCCCATGACCGCCGTCTCACGCAAAAGAAGCTACAGCATTAGGAGCAGTGCACAGCAGAGTTTCTCGCACTACTCCGAACCAATTAACGGCGGTGCGCGAGAAGTTGGAAACGTAGCTCAATCCCTGCGGGCCACGGCACAACCGGACACTCGAACGTCGGGGTGCTGTCGTGGTGCAGGCGTAATGTTTTGTGCAACTAATTTGCATTAAGTACTTAAATTGGAACGTCTCGAATGGCAGGTACTTCCGAGGCCGCAAAGCGGGGTTCTATGGCGGCGCCCGTGTGCTGCTGCTTCGCACCAAGTCCGCACCGACAAAGAGGGTGCAGCAAAATCGTGAGCCAGCCCTGCACCTTTTGAAACGGTCGCTGCTTCGCTGAAACGAACGGTTCGAGGCTCTGCTCCAAACCTTGTGCGAGCTAGAAGCGCATTCTGTCTGGCAGCCCCGTTTCGCTGTTCCACAATTCCTCTCTTCTGTTTGAGGGGGAACCGATAGCGTTCTCGCAATGTTCGTCCAGGCGCGAGAAAGCTTTCGACGTTGCGATGGTGATACAAAATGGCTTTCGTCTGTTTTCTGGTCACAGCCATTACGCTCGCATTCAGTGGTCGCGGTCTTGCTGCCAGGATCTTTAGCGACATTAGTCACATACAGTGGGAGTAAGACACTATAACAACGAATTCGTCTTCTCCCCGACGGTATATAAAGTTATGTGTTGCCCGGCACACTCACGACCTTCCGCAAGGCTGCAGGTAGCGGGAAGTCAGGGCAATCACAGCATTCTTGTCGGTTTGGACGTCAACTATTCTCTGTTTCATCATTTCATTAAACAAAAAAAGTTTTAACTTCTTCCCGATGGCATATAAAGTTATGTGTTGCCCAGCACACTCACGGCCTTCCGCAAGACTGCAGGTAGCGGGAAGTCAGGGAAATCACAGCATTCTTGTCGGTTTGGACACCGGCTATTCTCTGTTTCATCATTTCAATTAAACAAAAAAAGCTTTAACTATATAAAGAAGCATTGTATGTGTATATAAAAGTAAATAATCCACAGTTCAGAGCTTCCTCCGTCTGCTCCTCTTTTTCGTCCTTCGGGATCACAGGTGTGTTAACAAGCACGCTGTTTAAACACAGATTAATGATTCAGTTTTATATTGGCGTGGGGTGCACAGGCTGCATTATGCCCCGTCACTGTAACTCTTTCGATGTGCTGGGTCATAGATTCTTTTACACGCCTGCTCTGCATTCAGTCTCCTTGACGCAAGCGTTGTGGAAAGGAACGACTAACAAATGCACGCATGCGTGTGACATACCTACATCACATTCGATTTGCAGCGACTCCTTCCTGGGCAAGGTTCTTCGGCTGGACGTGAGGAGGCGCCAGCACTACGCGGTGCCTGCTGACAATCCGTTTGTTGGCCTCGGACCGTCGCTGCTGCCCGAGGTTTACGCATACGGTTTCCGGAATCCGTGGAGGTGCACTGTTTACTCAACGGAGGAGGGGCACGGTACGCGCGACTGTTTCGTGTGGAAGCCACACACGCTACGTTGAACGATGCAAACACAGTTGTGTGGACACTGCGAATGATGTTTTATATGAATGACGTCTTTTACAAACAGGTGTTCCAACTAATGTCAAACAGGACACTGGTCGTGTGTATTTAGTCCGTAATAACATATAGTTTTAGAATAGCGTTTGTCGCCTTACGTACGTGAGACGTAATCACGTTTGCGGGACGTTACGTTGCGCGTCCTTTCAAGACATTTAGTTCACCGTACGGCGTACGGGAACGCAAACCTAAGGAAGACGTTATAAAATAGGGCACCACCCTTTTGTTGCTATGCCGACGCGTCTCGTTAGGCGTACGGGCGCCGGAATCGCGAAAGACCTCAAAAATTGGACGCGTTATGCGCTCATAACTAACGTTTCAGGTGAGCGTAGAGTAAGCGAAAGCTCATTACAAAAGTTACTGGCGGCCAGCGCGAGTCAGAGCGCAGCGAGAGTTCACGCTGAAGCGGGAGCCATGGGTGCCGCCATGTTCGACAACGCTATGTCTTAGCTGCGTAAACATTCCAACTTTAAACTCGTCAAAGAACGTACGTTATCACAGCGCACGTAAACCGCAGAAGCCCAATAACGTTCAGAGCATGCGCAGTGATGACAGCGCTATTTCTTTACGTACGTAATGCGTTTACGTTTGGTTGCAAACGCTAAACTGAAACTGCCTCATAAACGCTATCAGACCTGGTGCGGCTGCTGTGCGGAGACACGGGGGTCGAGCAGCCGCACGGGCCCGAGGAGGAGGAGGTGCACCTGGTGGAGGCCGGCAAGCGTCACGGCTGGCGCCAGGGGACTCCCTGCTCCGAAACGTGCCACCGTCCGGCCAAAGGTGCGCGAGGCTCAATTCTCTCCATGTGGCGCCTTGCCGTCGTACGCGGCTCAGCTGTGTCGGAACTTGTCTGGGTGTTGAGACGAAACTTTCTTCATTGCGATTTTGGTTTCGGTTCTCCCAAAACTTTTGAGTTCTGCTTCGACGGGAAGCAAGAAGTATCGGTTCGAACCGTTTTGAGTTAATTCGCATAACCGTAGAATAATAACTGGAAAATGGCACAAATTTATTTTGTACAAAAGCTCGATGCCGCTGCGAAGCTGCACTAAAGATTACGCTGTTGTTTGTCCTTCCGGCTCCACGTAGTTACAAAAGAATTTTGTACATCCAACACCAATGTTGTATTCTAGTGAAGCAAAGTTGCATTGAAAGTGAGAGAGATGAGAGAATATATTGGAGGGAACGCAGCCGTCCAGCCTTCCCTCAGGGAGAGAAAGATAGGGATGAGGACAGGCACTTCGTGTTTCAAGGGTTCTTTCGCACCTTGAATCTAGGCCTGG
Source organism: Dermacentor variabilis (assembly GCF_050947875.1). NCBI lineage: Eukaryota > Metazoa > Arthropoda > Arachnida > Ixodida > Ixodidae > Dermacentor > Dermacentor variabilis. The sequence continues at coordinate 4,797,364 of NC_134571.1, read as the reverse complement.
GCTAGAGACTTGATGGCTCGCTTTATTTATATGTCCGGTCAATAGTCCAGTAACACTTTTTCACTTTACCGCCTGTTGCAGTAGCGGATCCAGTGCCTCGTTTTAAGGGGTGGTTGCTCCAAGTGTGACAGGGCGGGGGTGTCGTCTCTATTTTGTTACACGCAGTTACTGTTATCGCAAGACTCCCACCATAGAATACCATAGCATAGCATAAGCTGGGGAACAGGTGGAAGTCATTCGTCTGCTGCTAAACGAGCTGCCCGAGCCGAGGCCCAGCGTCGTTGCCGCAAGAATCCAGAGGTGCGCTAGGCCGAACCCGGCATTGGTTCAGCAAGTGGAGCATATATCCATCTATTTCTCCGACCACAAATCTTCCTTCATGTCAATAAAGAAAGGGGAGTGAAGTGTTTATTGAAGAAGGAATATGGTGCGAAGAATAAAGAGATCTCTGTAACTGTAGATACATGTCGTGATCGAATTCTCTGCCTGAATATATTGAAAAACCAAAACAGCTGAAGAGCTGCGCACAACATTTTGCATCAGGAAGTAACGTAATCATCGGCATTTTTTTTCTTTCGTTCATGGTTTTTTTTCTTTTCACAGTAGCATTCAACCCTATATTCACCAGTTGTGCATAGTCAGAGAATGAAGGGCACAATCACAGTCACACACTGAAAAGGCAGCGTTCATACTGTGGATGGAAACGCTGGTTTCATTTTAGAAGGGTGGTATAGGATAGGCACCTCACCAAAACGGGGTACCAGTCCGGTTGTATATCGAGTCAATCATAAACATAATTTAGGTGCAGTGTCATCTGGATGAAATGTACCCTTGTAATACAACCGTTTCGGCGTTTCGGCCTATCATTCAATTTTTCCAAGAACTCTGCATTCCCATAAGATTAAAAAAACACATCGAAAGGTGCATTATCACCAGATGTCGGCAACAGTATCGCTCAGTATGAGCGATAACCTCAAAGTTTTTTTTAAAGTCCGTTGGAGAACATCCCAAAGTAGGATGGCGTCGATGCATCTAAAACAATGTTCAAATGTCTCTGGCACATCACAAAGGCGACAGTTAAGAGAGGAGACAAAGATACCCTTTCTTTTGTCGCCATATTTTTACCGGCATGGTTTCCCTATGAAGTTTATAAACGAATGTTTTGCAGCAAGGGGAGGTACACATTTTACGAACTCGCTTTAGTACATCGTGGCCTGGCCATTTAATGTATAGTGATCGGTAAAATGGAGGTGGGAATAGCATGGCCAGTAAACCTTTGGATAACGTTTTACGTGACACAGAGTACATTTATTCAGTGGAAAACCAAACTGTCACAAAACGAACCGCCAAGTAAACTATTTGCATGAACCCTTGCAAGCGTAAACGCGACGAAAAATTGGAAGAAACTACTAAATCAGGTAACGACTTAACAAGTGCGACTTCCATGAGTGACCGAATTATAGGATGCGAAGTATGGCGAAAAAAAAAAAACGAGACACTATTTGCCGCACATAAAGATGTACTAAGCCCAGCCCATCTTCACTAATAGACCTAAAAATGTTGTCTCCCCTCATGGCCTGAAAAGTTGAAGACCGTACGAAGGTTGCAAGGATTCAGTGAAAGCGTTGAATGTTGTTGTGAAGTCTGAGGTCCATGCGGCCAACGAAGTTTCCATGGATGGTGCCGTGCCAGGTACTGGGAGAAAAGGTTCCGAGCGACGTTTAGGAGAATGAAGAGAATGGAATAGATTCAACAAAAGTACACGGTTGAGATTTACAAAACCGCTCCAACTATCGGAGCACACTATGGTAGCGTCACCCGCTGTGGTTGCTCAGTGGCTATGGTGTTGGGCTGCTGACTACGAGATCACGGGATCGAATCCCGGCCACGGCGACTGCATTTCGATGCGGGCGAAATGCGATAACACCCGTGTACTTAGATTTAGGTGCACGTTAAGGAACCCCAGGTGGTCGAAATTTCCGGAGTCCTCTACTATGGCGTACCTCACAATCAGAAAGTGGTTTTGGGACGTTTTTATTGTAATTAAATAATTTAATTTTAATTTTTATGGTGTCGTCTTAGCATGGGGGGGGGTCCGAATGTCACACTGTTTCCGAGTGTCATCCTCCTTCATAGCCGTCTGGATGCGCTTTTTGTGCCTTCGTCGTCATTGTTCTTGGTTTCCACCAATCTTGCGTCAGGAGACCAATACCAGCGTCGGGGAAACGATGGCGGCGGGTGACCGAGTGCGTCGGTAATCCAAGCGTGTCGGTCCACCGAGTGCGTCAGGAGGTCGCTTGCCCTTTTCCCACCAACAGGAGTTCGGCTGCCCAGGGAAAGAGGGGAACGTCTGCTGACTCCGATTCTGGCGTGGTCGTGCCAATTTGGGCTGCTTACAGCTGTGAGGAATCGTAGCATGAAGCGTGACATCTGCATGTTGTCGGGTTGCATCCCCCTCCCCATTGAACGGCTGTCGGGCACAACAGCACCCTTGCCTCCAGATGGTGCATAGGGAGGTTGAGCTGTTCGATGCCTCTCGGCTGGCTTGATGCCTGCATTGTTCAAAGCCATGGGCCGCAGCTTCTGAGAATGACGATCTCTGGTCCAAGACCTCTTCGTATGTGTGCTCTGACTGGACTGCATAACTGCAAGGGCACAAGCTCCAAGGAGCGACCGCTGTCAGCCACACACAATGCCTCAAGCGCCACGTGCACGCCACTCTATCACCGGGTTGTACGAATTAAAAAAAAAGTGAAAACACCTTAGCGAAAAGAAAACCCTGAAATACAAGGTCCACGTTCATTTGGACAAGTACCCAGAAACTTCCAGATATGCTTCAAACGTGCTTCAAGAAAATGGCGTCCGCTATGCGTGTGGAAGTGGAGGGTGAAGAAATAATGCCAGAGGAAGTTTCCGAGAAGTTTGGCTGGCGCGTCGCCGGTGAGAAGAAGACCCAAGAGCAAGAGAGCAAGCTAAGTCTACGGGGCGCCGGCGGCTGCCGGGCATCGTCGCCCGCAGCGGAAAAATTTCAAGAGCAAGCTACTCAAGGCAGCGAGGATGCCTGTGTTGGCGAGGCAAGATATCAAGATCGTCATGCGTCCCAGGGGAGGTCTGGACATTGGGGAAGTATCTAGATTCGAGATGAGCCGAGCCATGGTCGCAGCTGCGAATGTGAGTGGTGAGGAGGTGACGCAAGATGTTGTTTGCCCGAACAAACAGCAAAGCATAGTCGTTATCAGTACGCCTAAGCGAGAGAACGCGGACCGCTACTCGGCAGTCAGAAGCCTCACTATCAACGGCACGGCACACGAAGTGAGCGCTTACGAGACCGCACCCCACGGCACCGTTAAGGGCGTCATCAGGGGTGTCCCGATGACGGACCCTATTCAAGAAATCAACGACTACATCGTTCAAGACTATAACCGCACTGCTATGCAAGCCAACCGCATCGGCAAGACGACAACGGTGGTCATCGCATTCGACGGCGACAAGGTCCCGAACTACATCAGATACGGCAACCTGCTGGTCGAGTGTTCGTTGTATCGCAAGCAGATCGATATGTGCTACCGGTGTGGTCGCCTCGGTCACCGGATGGACGTTTGTCCTAACCCCGAAGACAAGATATGCCGTGGTTGCGGCATGAAGAATCCTGAAGAAAGCCACGTTTGCAGTAACCCCAAGTGCAGCCTCTGCGGGGGCAACCACCTCACCGCGGACAAGGAGTGTACAGCGAGATTCAAGACGCCATACGTCGTTCGTAAACGGCGTTGGGAACGTCAGCAACGAGAACAGGTGCAGCAGCAGCCGAGGGGGCCAGCGTGGCAGCAGACAGCGTGGCAGCCACCGAGCGGGCGTCGCAGCCGCTCCCAGACCAGGCGAGGGAGAAGCACGAGCGATACCAGGTCACCATCGGCAGCTGGGGCTCGCAGGCGAGAATCTCGTTCGAGGTCCAAGTCGAAGACCCGGCGGAGCAACGGCGCCGAGAAACAGGTGGGCTGGGCAGCGGGGTCTCCCGTCGCTCTCGACAATAGCAATTTCCCTCCCCTCCCCTCCTCCCGCCCTTCCAAAGACAACGAGTGTAGGCACTGTTTGGAACTCAAGGAGATGATAGAGAGGCAGAACAATCAAATCAAGAACCAAAACAATCAGATAAAAGCAATGATGGAGCATATCGAGACGCTCAGTAGAACAAAGAACAGTGATAATGACGTCAGTGCAGTTAAAAGGAAAGTACCCAAGAGAGACACCACCAGCGCTACTCCAGCGGTGACGAAGCTGATCACGTCACCGGCGCAGATCACATCACCGGCGTTGACGCAGTCAGTGACGCAAACTCCACAGACAGAAATGGCAGTGGTTGCCATGGAGGAAGAGAAGGCTGAGGCCGCCGTTGCTCCGACAATGGAGTCGGTCATGAGCATGCTTACGCAAATCTCCAGCCAAGTTTCCCAAATGTCTGCGCAAGTGAACAATCTAACAGTAAGAATGGATAATGTGGAGGCCAAATGCAGCCAACTCTCCGTTAGAGTCATGACGATGGATGCGAAAAATAAGCATCTCACCGTTGCCAAGATGAAGTCACCACGGCTTAATCTACGGGTCAGGCCGCGAAAAGTTGGTTCCGTGCGCAAATCTACCGCTCAAAAAGTAGAAAATGACGAAGACTAAAGGAAAGCAGAAAGAGACTGCGACGTTATTTCAATGGAACTGTAGGAGTATTAGAAACAAGATAGGGGAGTTACAACTATTCGTTGATAAATTGGACCAAAAACCGGATATCATAGCGTTACAAGAGACCAACGGCCGGGCCAAGCTCGCGGGATACATTACGTATACGGACCCTAGCGAAAAGGGTACTGCGATCTTGGTCCGCAGCAACGTGGCGGCCACACAACACGTGACCGCTCAGCGAGGCTGCGAACATACGCTCATCGAAATTCACAGCAGAAGAGTGGGGAGGGACAAGAACTTTTTCGTCCTGAATGCTTATTGCCGACCGTCCAGTAGGGTCATTGACTTAAAGGCACCATATTGGACTGCATTAAAGAAGCAAAAACAAGACCGATTTTAGTGCTAGGAGATTTCAACGCCGCCCACACGATGTGGGGTTATATATATTCGTCCAAAAGAGGAAACCAATTGGCTAAAGCTATAGAGGATCACGACATGGAGGTGGTTAACGAACCGGGCGTACCAACCACGACAGGCACTAGCACGGTCAGACACACCACACCTGATCTGACGCTAGTTCGGGGGAACCTCGACGTAACTTGGCGTAACACGGGGGAAAATCTTGGGTCGGATCACGATATAATTTGTGTAACCCTCGGGGGGACTGACATCAAGGCGAAACTGGGTCAAGCCAACATTACAGACTGGGACCGGTTACGTAGAAGCGCAGACAGTGAAGGCGAGGACGAAAACCAAGACACCAAGACGTATGAGGCATGGGCCAAAAGCAACGCGAATTTGTAAAGAAATTTACGCAGAATATTACTACGACCACGCAAATTCCCTTCGTAGACAGCAGGCTTAGTCACATGTGGGCGGCCAGGCACGGTCTTACTCGAAGGTGGAAGAGGCAAAGACATAACAAGAAGCTTCGCAGACGTATACACGCGCTCAACAAGCAAGTGACCGAGTATGCGGAACAACTATGCAGGGAAAACTGGATGAAGATGTGTGATGACCTGCAAGGCACACTGTCTACGAAGAAGACTTGGAAGCTGTTGCGACACCTCATAGATCCATTAAAAAGCAAGAGCGCATGCGTTCGAGACCTCACAAGAACGATCAACAGTTACGACGGGAACGGGGAGAAGCTCATTCGTGAACTCACAAGTAAATACCTCAAGACCGAGAAGAGCGGTAACCCGACTCACTAGTATGAAGGCGATAGCAACGTCGAGATGGACGAAGCCTTCACCGAACTGGAGCTGGTTGCGGCCATCGATGAAAGTAATCAAGGCAGCGCACCGGGAATTGACGGCGTTACATACAAGATGCTAAAAAATATGGGCGATAAAAGCCGAGCTGAACTGCTAAACCTCGTCAACGCGTCCTGGGAGAAGGGTTCGTTACCGAAAGAATGGAAAGAAGCGGAGGTGCATTTCATTCCCAAGCCGGGGAAACCACCCCACGTCGACAATCTACGCCCCATCTCCCTCACGTCATGTGTAGGGAAGGTGGTCGAGCGTATGGTGTTCAAGAGACTACAGAGACATTTGGATGTCACTGATCAGATGCCACCGACCATGTACGGATTCCGGAGGCACCTGAGCACGCAAGACGTCTTGGTGCAAATACACGAGCTGGTTATCAAGCAAGCGAAGACCCCTACGCCAAGAGCTATCCTGGCGCTCGATCTCAAGGGGGCCTTCGATAACGTCACACACGAAAGTATTCTTCGTAACCTGCACCAAACGGGATGCGGAAAGCGCACATTCAAATATGTGCAGAATTTCTTAACCAATAGAACGGCAACCATCAAAATTGGAGAGGGGAAGTCGAAACCGATAGCCCTAGGAGACAGAGGCACTCCGCAAGGATCGGTTCTTTCGCCGCTTCTCTTCAACCTGGCACTTCTCCCTCTCCCGACTTTGCTTCAAGACATAGAGGGCATAGATCACGCTCTCTATGCAGACGATATCACTGTGTGGACGTCGAGGGCAGCGTCGGAGAGTTGGATGGAGGAGACCCTTCAAAGAGTGGCAAAGACCGTGCACGAGTTCGCTAAATCGTGCGGCCTCAGTTGCTCGCCACAGAAGTCCGAGTTACTCGTCATCAAGCCAAGAAGAAAGAAAGGAGACCAAGAGAACGTACGCATCACCATCGACGGGACGACCATAACACCAACCACGCAAGCACGTATCCCGGGTGTCATCTTCCAGAACAATGGCAAGGCGGGGGCGTCGATCGACAAAATCAAAGTTTCAACGGAACAAATTTCGAACATGATCAGAAGAGTCACAAACAGACAAAGGGGAATGAAGGAGGACGATGTACTGACGCTCGTCCAGGCCTTCTTGACGTCGCGCATCGTTTACGCGGCGCCGTACCTCAAGTTACTGAAAAAAGACAGGGACCAGTTGAACGTCATTATACGAAAGGCAACCAAGATGGCGCTGGGCATTCCGAAGCATTCTTCGACCGACAAGCTTCTCGGCATGGCCAAGCACAACGTCGTCGAAGAGTTAATAGAAGCTCATCTATCTAATCAAAGAGTTCGGCTCAGTCAGACGTCGGCGGGACGTCGCGTTCTTGCCAAGTTGGGCTGGCAAGAGGCAGAGCGGAAGGAAACGGGGCCGTTACCCAGGTTGTGGGCGCATAAAATCCACAGCAAGCCACTGCCTAGAAACATGAGGTTGGGTCGTAACGACGGCCGCAGAGCGGCTCGTATAGCGGCCTTGGCGGAGACTTTGGGTCAAATAGTAGTAGAGGAAGAGGGGGTCACTTTCTTCACAGACGCTTCGTTACCCAAGTTTTCATCGAAAGCAACGCTGGCAGTTACGACGCGGGATGTGCTCGTAACCTGCGCCTCCATCAAGACGTCTTTTCCAGAGGTGGCAGAAGAGGCCGCGATAGTGCTAGCACTCGCACAGCCCAAGGTGGGAAGAATTGTCACTGACTCGCAAAAGGCGTATAACAATTAAAGAAAGGGGTGGGTGTCTCTTGCGGCACTAGATATTCTCAAAAGTAAACGCGACGTACCTGAAAGGAAAGTTGAGTTAATATGGACACCGGCTCACTCTGGGCTGGAGGGCAACGAACTTGCCCACCAGTTCGCCCGAGAGATGGAACACCGGGTTGAGGAAGGTGAGCCACAGTCCATATTTAGTTACAGAGACATTACGAACCATAAGACGGAGAGGCGCCGTTACCCCGATCCTCACAAATCGCTTAGCAGAGAACAGCAAGCGATCTACAGGCAAATACAGGCAGGATCCTTCCCGCACCCTTACCTTCAAAACAAGATGTACCCGGAAAGGTACGAGGAGGATTGTAACTTCTGCAAAACTCAGTTAGGCACGCTCCAACACGTCATTGGAGTATGCGATTTCATCAAGGCGATCCCCCCACCTCTTAACTGCCCCGCTACCCTACCCCATCCCTCATCCACCCTTACCAAGCGATGGGAGACCTTGCTAACCAGCACCGCCCTGGAAGACCAGCTCGTCCTGATCTCCAGGGGCCAGGCGGCTAGGGAAGCATATGGGTCCCGTGAAGAGGGAACCACTTCCATCGACGGCGTCTAAGAAGATGTCGAGCTCGGCTCAATAAAGTTGTTTCTCTCTCTCTCTCTCTCTCTCAGGTAAGGAAGGCGAAGGGATAACTGGCTTTAGTTAATTTATATCCGCCACTTAGCATCAGATAGCTACATGATTTTTACATAATTCCAAATTGCGAAATCAACAAGAGGGATAACCATCTGAAAACCTTATCGCGTTCCCAAATTGGCTCCGGAGGCCTGACTTATTACGCTTTCCTTCTAGTGTATTTCCAAATGATGCTAACGCGACGCAGTTTGATTAGATAAAATCACCAAATCAGACCAATATTAACAAAACTTCCGAAACAAATTTTGCGCATTATCCAAAACAAGTCGAAATTAAACTTACATTGAGGCACTTTATCTTCAGCCTTGATCTCCGTGTAAGAAAATAAACTAAAACACTGACACTTTCCCTTTTCCAGTGTTCAGCTGTCACGTTTTCACGGATGTAATCAAACTAACTAAAAAAAGTCTGCTTTACCACGAGCAGAAGGGACCAACGACCAAATTGCGAAATCACCAAAACGCAAAACCATATCACGTTCCGGAATTGGCTCAGAAGGCCTCACTTATTCTGCTTTTCTTCTAGCGCACTTCTGAATGATGCCAATATGACGCAGTGTGATTAGAATAAATCACCAAATCCGACCAATAGTAACAAAACGTCCCCAAAAATTGTGCAGGTTATCCAAAACAAGTCGCAATTACATTGAGGCTCTTTATCTTCAGCCTTTCTCCCCGTGTGAGAAAAGAAACTAAAACACTGACAACTTCCCTTCTCCAGCGTTCAGGTGTCACATTTTCATGGAAGTAATCAAACTAACTAAAAAAAAATCTGCTTTACCACGAGCAGAAGAGACCAACGATGCCTTCTGTCTAACAAAAGTTCCTCAAACTTAAGCGTTCCCGAATATTGTTGTCGTCGTCGAAGAAATTAAGGCTCATGAACGCAATCTACAAAACCTGCCTCCAAAAGCACTCCTGCCCAATCAAACATGACTCGTTATGAACTCCCGCTAAAGCACAGCCTATCAACTTAGCTACTTGCACGTGACCTTTCCGAACTGTACGCAACACTGACTCTGTTTGCCTTGCAGTTCTACACGTGTCGTCACGTACGCTTTCCACTTCAAACTACGGAACTAAAGAGATTGTGGCATTCCGTACGCATTGTCAAACGTTGAGCGCGCAAGTAATCTACAAAATGAATACAAAAGAACAGAACAATTAGCAAAGTTTCTTCCTGATTTCTTTTTCAGGCCTTAACAAATTCTTTCAGACGAGTTCGAGTGGGTCGCGGCTTTCCGGCGTTCTCGCAAACTCCGGCCGCGAAGCAGGCAAAACTCCTTCATTTGACCGACACACCTCGTAGCTACGGCTTTAGAACACGAGCCTCATCGTACTAGGAGAGGGGTACATTCACAAACCTGCGCACCCACTATCCCCTTATGTGCCAGGCAGTTGACTTCCTTTGCCCTTGCAAGTGACCAGCTCTTGTGGCAGCCTACAGGAAGCTTCTCCTTGTCCCTTTGCCTACAACGAGACAACCACAATGCGTTTAAGCGACGGTTACTAGGCCAAAGTCTTCGCGAAACTCTCTTTTGGCGACGTGCATCCACGCCGATCCCCGATCTCTGCAAACTCTGAAGTTTGGCATTTACCACCCATCGCTTTTTCAGTGTCCGGCTGGATCCTGACTTTCGCGCCTTTGCCTCTGTCACCTTGGCGCTTCGCGCGTTTGATTCTACACTCCTCAACCGCGTCTGCCTTTCTACTCTTGTGCCTACGCTTCTCTTCACCATCTGTTCTGACCTAAATGAACAGCCATAGGTGACACATTATGGCAGGCCGGCCGAACTTGCCGCCTCCGTATATACTTGGCCTAACGGGCCCTCTCTTTCTTGTGCAGGAAAACCGCCATTCTCTACCGCCTTCTCCTAGCTTCCGGCTAGTAACACGTTTGACTCGTCACGCCTCGCAGCTGCCTCGGGAAGGTTTCCATGGTCCTCTGACCGCTGCTCGACAGGAGGCACGCCTGTCAGTCTCCGAGTCTTCTGTGTTTTTGCCCTTTTCGTCACCATCTGTTCTCACCTATCCGAACAGCCATAGGTGACTTTTTCTGGCAGGCCGGCCGAACATGCCACCTCCGTACATACTTGGCCAAACGGGCAATCTTTTTCTTGCGCTCGAAATCCGCCGCTCTCTACCGCTTTCACCTCGCTTCCTGCTAGTAACACGTTTGACTCGTCACTGCACGCAGCTGCCTCGAATCTTCCCATGCTCCTCTGACTGCTGCTCGATAGGAGACACTACATCAGCCTTCGAGTCTTCTCCCATGTTTTTGCCCTTTTCGTGGCCCTTTGTTCTCACCTATCCGAAAAGCCACAGGCGACCATTTCTGGCAGGGCGGCCGAACTTGCCAGCTCCGTACATACTTGGCCTAACGTTCCCTCCGTTTCTTGTGCGGGAAATCCGCCATTCTCTACCGCCTTTTCCTCGCTTCCGGCTAGTAACACGTTTGACTCGTCACGCCTCGCAGCTGCCTCGGGAAGGTTTCCATGGTCCTCTGACCGCTGCTCGACAGGAGGCACGCCTATCAGTCTCCCAGTCTTCTATCGTGTTTTTGCCCTTTTCGTCAGCATCTGTTCTCGCCTATCCGAACAGCCATAGGTGACATTTTCTGGCAGCCCGGCCGAACTTGCCACCTCCGTACATATTTGGCCTAACGGGCCCTGCGTTTCTTGTGCGGGGAATCCGCCATTCTCTACCGCCTGCACTTCGCTTCCGGCTAGCAACACGTCTGACTCGTCACGCCACGCAGCTTCCTCGGGAACGTTTCCATGGTCCTCTGACCGCTGCTCGATAGGGGACACTCCTATTAGTCTCTGAGTCTTCTCCCGTGTTTTTGCCCTTTTCGTCGCCATCTGTTCTCATGTATCCGAACAGCCATAGGTGACTTTTTCTGGCAGGCCGGCCGAACATGCCACCTCCGTATATACTTAGCCTGACAGGCCGTCGGTTTCTTGTGCTGGAAAACCGCCATTGTTTTCCGCCTTCTCCTCTCACGGCGCTCGATGCTTCGGCGCAGGCGTGAGTAAGAGCGCTTGCGAGAGAGAAAATCTGGGGACCTTTGCTCGTTGAATATCTGAGTCTGCCTAGGCACTACGTAGGAGATTCCTTAACGCGTGTTGTGTGCGTTTGTCCCTTAGGCATGCCAGCATTGCGGAGTGGGGTCCAGTTTGTTTACGCTCCGCCGCTGGCTGCCCGCGCGGTGAGGCAGTGGGCATGAACGCCCCATTTGGTGATCGCTGTGTCTGGAGGGGCAAGGTTCTGACTGGTGTTGTATAAGTCGCGGGTAGCTTTTTTAGGCGCCACGATAGATTGCATTTTTAACAAGCACTGCTCCAGAAAGCCACATGTAACCGGCAAATGGAGGCATCAGGAGAGCACCTGTATTAAAGCAGGCGGCGAAGGATCTCCAGGGCACCCTAGCGGTAGCGGGTGGATCAAAGCTGGAAGCAGAGCGGCACGTGGGTTGGGCACGCGCAGACGCCGGCGAGCCCCAACCCACGGACCAGTCCGCGTGTCGCCGCTTTGGTGTCCTGGAGGCGCCGCCAATAATGTGAAACAATCACACGTTGTTGCAGTTAGTAAAGAAAACTTGGTTGAATAAGTATAGTTACGTCCAGCCGCCAACTTGCTACGCTAAACCTCGGCCCGTGACCTCTGCCGGCGCGCCTATGGACAAACTCATACAACACGCGCTAAGAAACTCCTCCGTAGTGCCTAGACAGAGTCGTATATTGTAGGAGGAAAAGTGGGTGAAGTTTGTAGATTAATTTCATAACCATTCGATTTATGATAACTGGCTGTCGTGTAAAAACAAACTATGTGAACTAAAGAACCAATTTATTCCCAGGATATCCACTCGATCCAATCGACATAAACCATGGTTTACGAGATCCTTAATATGACTAGAAAATAAAAAAGCGCCTCTATCACCACGCTAAAGCTAAGGCAAGCTCAGTGGCGTGGGAGAAAAATTACGCTTCTGAAGCTGCGTACTTAATTGGAATTCGCGCTATCAAGCGAACATTTTTTCACTATTACATGCCAAACATTTTACTTACTAAGCCAAGAAAATTCTGGCAGGTGATAAACCACAAAGAAGCGCGTATCAATAATCTTAACTAACAAGCTGGGTGAATCGGTGACAGATTTAACCTGCGCTAATGTGTTCAACAACGCATTTTGTTCAGTCTTTCTTCACTAGTGAAATGGACACACTTCCTCCTCCGCCAACCACAAATATACAATGCAGCATGTCAGCCATCACATTCACAGTACGTGAGCTTTTATATGTGATAGAAAATATTAAGTTGTCTTCATCATCTGGCATCGATGACATTGTCGGACACTTTATTAATTGATGACATCATCATCTGGCATCATCTGGCATCGATGACATCCTCGGACACGTTAATAATTAACAATGTTGCAGTTTCTGATTCGCAGACATTAGCTGCTTCTTTTAACACCTACTTCCACTCTGTATTTACGACTGCTAACTCTGTAACCCCTGTTTTTGTTTCCGAACCGTACCCTCCAATCGACGATATGTCACTGTCTCCTGAGGGTGTGCTTAACTTAATCCTAAACTTAGACACCAAGAAGTCGTGTGGTTCTGACAGTATCCCGACTGTTCTCTCGTTAGATAATCTCCTTGGTGAAGCAGATATCTAACAATTATTTTTAGAAAATCTCTCTCAACCGCCACTCTTCCTCCCTCGTGGAAAGTTGCTTCAATTCCCCCCTTATTTAAGCCGGGTAACGTTCAATTGTTATCTAACTATAGGTCATTCTCCTTAACAGCACATCATGTAAATTACTCGAACACATTATCTTTAAACATATTATGGAATTTCTTGAAACTAACAAAATTATATGCACTTTCCAGCATGGTTTTACACATGGCCTTAGCACTATAACACAACTGACAGAATTAGTTCATGACGTCAGCAGCTCTTTAGACATAGATGACCAGATTGATGCTTTCTTTATAGACTTTGCAAAGGGCGTCAACACTGTCCCACACCCTAAACTTATGCACAGGCTGTTCTCTATATTGAAAAATGCATCTTTCGTTGGCTGGATATCGGTCTTTCTTTACAAGCGTTCGCAATATGTATGTTTCAACTCTACTAACTCACCCTTGATGCCTGCTTCGTCAGGGGTTCCCCGAGGCTCAGTACTGGGTCCTCTTTTATTCTGCTTTATATTAATGATCTCGCCCTACACACCTCAGTTAAAATACGCCTTTTCGCAGATGATTGCGTTTTATACAAGTAAATCTCCTATTGATCCTGTTGTCATTAACAATTATTTTGTTGACTTCTGTAACTCGTCCAAAGCACGGCAAATGAATGTCAACTTTTCCAAAACTGTCTCCATGTCCTTTACACGACGCTCATAGCCTCTCTTCTTTGACTAAGACTTTAACAATATTAGTTTAAATGGGGTCTTCGAATTCAAATGTTTAGGTATCCCACTAACACACGATTTGTCGTGGTCAGAACATATTGGTGTCACCTGTAACAATGCCCTTAAAAGATTAGGTTACTTACATCGTATGCTGCATCTTGCTCCTCAAGAAACTCAACTTCTTACATGTAAAATCCTCATTCGCCCCATCCTCGAACATGGCTGCGTTCTATGGAATTCATACAAACACTGTGACGTCAAAAAACTAGACTCAGTGCAAAAGAAAGCAGTGAGTTTTGTTTGTGGGAGCTACCACAAGAAGTTTTCCAAACCATATCTCAACCTTTCTTGGCCATACTGATTCCTTTAAATACAGTTTTTTTTCCATCAACAATTGAAGTCTGGAATTCGTTACCGGGCAACATTCGTTCATTACCGCGGAAACAATTCACGCAAGCTTGTTTATAAATGTTTGTATGTTTGTTGTTCATCCCACTCCTGCAATAGCCTCATTAAGGCCGCAGTACAAACAAACAAACAAACAAACAAACAAACAAACAAACAAACAAACAAACAAACAAACAAACAAACAAACAAACAAACAAACAAACAATTTAATAAATAAATAAATAAATAAATAAATAAATAAAGCGCGTCGTGTCGCAGAATATCCGGCGTTGGCGTCCAGCGCCGGCGTGCCCATGAGCGACAATTCCCGTATATATTTAGGTATATGTATACGCTTTGAAAAAAAAACGTATATGTATGCGCCACGCCTTGCGATATGACCTGCGGTATATGCGTCGTATATTGCCACACCATTATATCACTAAAGTTGTTGATACCTTGTCTTACATTCCTGACAGTTATTCCTCGCAATATTGAGAATTACAGCCCACAGACAACTGTCACGAAACAAAACACCGGCAGCTGTGCCTTTTATGTTAAATCATCTCAGATTGCAATATTAAATGTAGGAAAAAATAACAGATATCTGAAAATATTCATCGTTGGTGCTTATTGGCTTTAGTGTTGCGCTACTAAGCACGAGGTCGCGGGATCAAATCTCGGCCATGGCGGCTGCTTTTCGATGGGGGAGAAATGCAAAAAAGGCCCGTCTAATTCGATTGCGATGCAGGTTGACAAAGCTCAAGGGGTCAAAGTTAATCGGAAGTGCCCGACTACGGTGTGCCTCCTAATCAGATCGTGGCACGTAAGACCTCATAATTTGTACCACCTGCGGGAACTGTCGCGTTCCACACAGGCGGACTGGCGGCGGTGGACAGCGACGGCCCCGTGTTCCGCTACAGCCGGGCCGGCGGCGCACAGGCCATCGTCGGGGGCGTCGTGTACGGGGGCCGCGCGCTGACGGCGCTGCGCGGGAAGTTCCTCTACGCCGACTTCGTTCACGGGTGAGAGCCCTCGCCGTGCCATGGCGCCGAGTAAGGCCAAGGTAGTTTTGTCAGTTAGAAGACAGATCGGACGCAACGAGTCGATGAAAATGTACAAGTAAACTTGAACCATACAAAAACATTCAAAATTAATTTGCTGGAGAGAAAAGGAAACTTAAATACCATTGCCTCTAAAAGAAAATTTTGGGTGGCAGCTCAAACCCTCCATACCTGTGCCCAAGTATCATCATCATCAGCAGCAGCAGCCTGGTTACGCCCACTGTAGGGCCAAGGCCTTTCCCATACTTCTCCAACTATCCCGGTCATGCACTAATTGTGGCCATGTTGTCCCTGCAAACTTCTTAATTTCATCCGCCAACCTAACCTTCTGCCGCTCCCTGCTACGCTTCCCTTCCCTTGGAATCCAGTCCGTAACCCTTAGTGACCATCGGTTATCTTCCCTCCTCATTACATGTCCTGCCCATGCCCATTTCTTTTTCTTGATTTCAACTAAGATGTCATTAACTCGCGTTTGTTCCCTCACCCAATCTGCTCTTTTCTTATCCCTTAACGTTACACCCATCATTCTTCATTCCATAGATCGTTGCGTCGTCCTCAATTTAAGTAGAACCCTTTTCGTAAGCCTCCAGGTTTCTCCAGGTTTCTCCAGATTTCTGCCCAAGAATAGAGGGACCTAATTAGAGTAAATTTTGAACACTTAAATCTATTCCTAAGGTGGAGCGGCTTTTCTAAGATTTGCTTTCTTAACCTCATAAATTGTCAACCATTAAAAAAATGTTTTATGGTCTCGTCTTCCCTAAACATCGAAAAATAGGTGAGGGTTCCAGCTTAGCCCTTGTTACGTTTCGCCTACGACGCGCGGTATAGCCGGAGCGGATGCAACGGACGCCGGGGCTTCATTCAAAGCGGCGGACATTTTGACCCGTTCAGCGCTGCCGTAACGCTTCCTGCCAAGCGCGTCCAGGCATGTTTCAATGCCACGTGTCTTCGTGTGTGTGTGAGTGTGTGTGCATGTTGGTGCCCACGCTTGTCAAAGCGCGGCAGCCGGGGAGAGGAGCTCCCCAACTATGAAGCGAGCAGGTCTGAACGGCGCCGGCCCGGCGGATGCGACACTTCTTGTCTCAACGTGTCTCTCAGCGTGTCCGTGCCCCGCCGTCACGGGCGCCTCTCGCACGCCGTTCCTTCTTGCCCTCGACTCCGAGAGTATAAAAGCAGCTGCCCCGGACGCCGAGAGAGGCTTCGAATTCTTCCGTCGAGTAACGTGCTCTCCCGTCTCTCCACTTCGGTCGACCTGACCGGCCGCTCTTTTGCGATGCCAGAATAAACAAGTTGTTCTGTTAGCAGTCGACTCATGCTTTGCCAGGACCTTCGGATGCTTCCAGTTGTGCCCCAGGCCGCCAGGCCATCGCTACCCTTGGGGCTTGCAACCCATTTGCAACAACTGGTACCAGCGGTGAGATTGCAACAACTGTTTGCCAGCGGTGAGATTGCAACAACTGTTTGCCAGCGGTGAGATCGTGACAACGGAGGCCAGCAGCGAAGATATGCGGTCGACTGTATGCTGAGCAGCACAACGACCACCCGGGAGCAGCGCAACGAGCCCTGTGTGATGACTGGTTGCCTGCAGCGGAACGACTGCGCTGAATTCTTGGCTGCGAGGTTTGGTGAGTGCGGGACTTTCTTCTTCTGAGTTTTGCCAGGCTTTTGTTAGTGTCAGAAACAGAGCTGGTAATTGTGGTTGTCGTTGCTGCCGGGTTAGTTTGCGGCAAGACAATAGTAGGCAGTAGAGAAAGCAGCATTCAGAGCAGCCATGGGTTGCAAGTCGTTGCGCAAACCGAAATTGCTGGAGCTTGCAAGAGAGTTAGGTCTGGATGTCTCAGACAAACTCAGAAAACCAGAACTGCTAAGGGCTATTCTTGCGTTAGAAGCTGAGGATGACGAGCTATCGGAATGCCTTGAGACCATTGAGGAGAGGGAAAAAAGACAGGAGCGCGAACGTAAAGAACAGAAAGAGCGAGAGCAACAAAAAAAAAAAAAGAGCGCGACCGTCAACTCGCTTTGGAAATGAAGCGTCTCGAGGTAGAGATGGAACGCGCTCGTAATGGAAGTCAGGCACACGGTGCAGGAAAACGAGTATTGTTCAATATGAGTGACCTGATGCGGCCGTTTAAGCTTGGAGAGGACATTGGTTTGTTCGTGGTTAACTTTGAGCGAACGTGCGAGAAGCAGGGGTTCTCTCGGAAAACGTGGCCACAGCGCTTGCTCACTTTGTTACCCGGTGAGGCGGCCGACGCAGTCCCTCGCTTGAAGAGAGAGGAGGCAGAGGATTTCGACAAAGTGAAATCGAGTCTGCTAAAAAAATACAGGCTGTCAGCGGAGGCGTTCCGTCGGAAGTTTCGGGAAAATGAGAAAGGCAGAAGTGAGTCATATACACAGTTTGCCTACAGGCTTATGTCAAACATGCAGGAGTGGCTCAAAGAAGAGAAAGCGTTTGGTGACCACGAGAAAGTTCTGCAGTGTTTCGGGCTGGAACAGTTTTATAGTCGGTTACCTGAGAACGTGCGGTACTGGGTCTTGGATAGGCCAGCCGTTAGTAAGGTGGCTAAAGCCGCCGAGCTAGCCGAGGAGTTTGTGACGCGTCGGGCTCGCGGAGCTAAGGACGGTCAAAAGGGTGAATTTGGCTCCAAGTTTGAGAGGCCGAAGTTCACGCCCATGAGAGTAAGGGGCGACACACGTAATGCGGATGCGAGTGAAAGCAGTCCGACCGAACGTAAGGAGACGGCGGCAGCCGAAGCCGAACGCAGAAAGCGGTTCGAGATGAGGCAAGCGCGCCTGTGCCAGAAGCCGGGTCACTTTTCGGCGCAGTGTCCAGAAACAAAAAGAAAAGTCGTGTTTTTGTCATTATGCAGCACTGACGAGAACATGAAGCTTCTCGAGCCTTACATGCGAGACCTCTTCGTGAACGGGAAAGAGTGCCGAGTGCTTCGTGATTCCGCAGCTACAATGGATGTAGTTCACCCCTCTTACTTAGAACCCGATATGTTCACGGGCGAGTGCGCATGGATCAAGCAAACCGGGGAAGCTCATAGCGTGTGTCTGCCCGTAGCAAAAGTGCTTATTGAAGGATCTTTCGGAGCACTTGAGACGGAGGCCGCAATGTCATCTATGCTGCCCCCCCAGTACCCGTACCTATTTTCGAACAGGTCCGATCACCTCCTGCGCGAGAAGGGGCTTTTGTTTGGTGAGGCTAGCGTTCAGGCCTTAACCAGATCGAGAGTTTGGGAGCTCGCTGCAAAGGCAGTAGTTGCGGGGCCGACGTTGTCGAACAATGAGAAAGGGTCGGAGGCGCAGCAAGCTGATATTCAGAGCACGTCCGAACTGAATAAAATTGAGCCTGTAGCGTTGAAGGCACCAGATACTGGACAGGAAATGCCCGACACGGGAAAGTTAGAAGAGCTATCTGCAGATTTGCTCATCGCGCCTACGTCAGATGGACTGAATAGGTTGCTAAAAGTCAGCCGGTCGG
This sequence comes from Dermacentor variabilis, assembly GCF_050947875.1. Taxonomy (NCBI): domain Eukaryota; kingdom Metazoa; phylum Arthropoda; class Arachnida; order Ixodida; family Ixodidae; genus Dermacentor; species Dermacentor variabilis. Next base: position 4,778,673 of record NC_134571.1, on the reverse strand, counting down.
CTTTGATAGCCGAGCAAAAAAAGGATGGCAGCCTAGAAAACATGCGCTGCAATGTCAAGGAAGGTATCGCCAAGAAAAATGCTCGTTTTGTGGAAAGAGGTGGGGTCCTGTACCGGAAGTACCTAGACCGCAGGGGAGTGGAGTTCGATCAGCTGATCGTGCCTCAGTGCTACCGTCAGGATCTGTTGCGCTTGTCGCATGGGGGTTCGTGGTCCGGACACCTAGGAGTTAAGAAAACTAAGGACCGTCTCTTGCAAGAGTACTATTGGCCAGGGTGTTTCCGTGACGCAGAACACTGTGAGGACATGTGACACCTGTCAGAGGGTGGGCAAACCAAGGGACAAATCGAGGGCGCCGTTGAAGTTGGTACCTATCATTACGGAGCCTTTTAGACGGCTCGTTATTGATACAGTAGGACCTCTGCCGGCAACAACCACGGGGTACAGACACATTTTGACTGTGATCTGCCCAGCGACAAAGTTCCCTGAAGCAGTGCCGCTGAAAGAACTCAGCTCAGTTGAGATAGTCAATGCACTACTGTCCATATTTGCGCGAGTTGGTTTTCCTGCGGAAATCCAGTCAGATCAGGGCACAGTGTTTACTAGCGCTTTGACGACAGCCTTTCTCGAAAGGTGCGGGGTAAAGCTGTTACACAGCTCAGTGTACCACCCACAGTCGAATTCCGTTGAGAAGCTCCGCTCCGCCATGAAGCGCGTGTTGAGAGCATTGTGGTTTGAACAACAAACTGACTGGGAGCTGTGCCTGCCTGGGGTGATGTTTGCATTAAGGACCGCGCCGCATGCGGCTACGGGGTTTTCGCCAGCTAAGCTGGTGTACGGTCGCTCGCTGCGGTCTCCGCTTCGTTCGAGACGGATCACTGCCTTCTCCAATGGCTGCAGACCATCTCTTCCATAAATGGCCGCCTTCTGCGCTGGAGTCTCGCTTTGCAACAAGATTCCTTTGAGGTGCGTTACAAAAAGGGGAGTCTCAACGGTAACGCCGATGGCTTAAGTCGAGTCCCCTAACGTAGGAATCAGCCTCAAAGTTATTTGTTACTGATGTTTTTCGTCCTAAGGCAGGATTTTTATCATATTGCTTTTGTTTAGTGTTTCAAAGTGATGACGTGCTTTCTAGTGCAATTTTCCAATTTGTGGACGCGTTCTGAGTGCTGATGGACTGTAAGGAACTAGGCAGTAGTATAAAAGGGGAAAGAGCCTGGCAGGGCTTAGTGAGGGTTGTGTCGTGCTTGCTGACTGAGCGGTTGAGTTTCCGCGTAGTTCTAACGCTTGCTGGGAACGAGAACAAAAATGGCAACTCTCCCGAAGTCACTTTGCAGTGTCCTGTGTGAACCTGAACGTGAGAACGAGGCCTTCTCTGTGCGCTGCGCTCAAGAAACGCCGAAGGACGACCGACTTCGGTTATGAGCATCATCGAGCGACATCCCTCCGGACAGCGGATGCAGTCCCCTGTCCATCGGGATCTCCTTCTCCCGGCGGGGCGGTCTGTTACGTTTCGCCTACGACGCGCGGTATAGCCGGCGCGGATGCAACGGACGCCGGGGCTTCATTCAAAGCGGCGGACATTTTGGCCCGTTCAGCGCTGCCGTAACGCTTCCTGCCAAGCGCGCCCAGGCACGTTTCAATGCCACGTGTCTTCGTGTGTGTGTGTGAGTGTGTGTGCATGTTGGTGCCCACGCTTGTCAAAGCACGGCAGCCGGGGAGAGGAGCTCCCCAACTGTGAAGCGAGGAGGTCTGAACGGCGCCGGCCCGGCGGATGCGTCACTTCTTGTCTCAACGTATCTCTCAGCGTGTCCGTGCCCCGCCGTCACGGGCGCCTCTCGCACGCCGTTCCTTCTTGCCCTCGACTCCGAGAGTATAAAAGCAGCTGCCCCGGACGCCGAGAGAGGCTTCGAATTCTTCCGTCGAGTAACGTGCTCTGCCGTCTCTCCACTTCGGTCGACCTGACCGGCCGCTCTTTTGCGATGCTAGAATAAACAAGTTGTTCTGTTGGCAGTCGACTCATGCTTTGCCAGGACCTTCGGATGCTTCCAGTTGTGACCCAGGCCGCCAGGCCAACGCTACCCTTGGGGCTTGCGACCCAGATGCAACACCCTGTGTAAATAAAATATTAAGGACTGTATGCGACAACGTATTCTACTAATAGCTACTTGGTCTTTTCGTTTGACATAGATTACTTCTTCAGGGGACAACAGGTGCTCAAAATCGCAAGAACTTGCCTGAGATGGTACGGAGAAGTCTCGCACTATCATCTGCCCCGAAATATTGGCGCTGCGGCTAAATCTTATGCATGCAGAACTTGAATGGTTGGGCCAGCTATCGACGCGTTCACGGACAAATCTGCCATTCCATTTAGCAATAGGCGTTTAAGGCTAGGTACCTAGACCAATTGGATATTACTCAACAAAATTTGTTGCTGGGCTGATTGGTAAATGCGAATAAATGAATACTGGTAAGCGTACCTTCAAGCCGCGACGAGAGAAGACACCGACGTTTGTCGCAACTACTCTTTATCGTGAAGGAGTTGTTCACATTAAACGATCTTGTTCTGCTGTACATGTTCACGATACAAATTAGTTACGAGCAGCAATTGCACCGTGCTTCGGTGTCCTCTCTTGTTTCGTCTCGAAACTGCGCTTGCTGCAGTATTCCTTTATTGGATATTTGTTAAGCGTTAGAGCACGAACGATTTGAACACTCTGAAAACCTGAGATTCCTTAGGCTTGGTGAGCGAAGCGCACAATGGCAAATAATAAATTACAATGACTACAGAACTTATCGATTGGTTTAAATTACAGATGTCCAGAACTATGTCTATAATTTCTGCGAGAAAGATGGGCACAAAGTCGGGAAAATGACCAATCGAGAATAGGCCTGAATATACCGATAGCACATTTCTCTTCGTTATACGAGGCATTCATTATTCGCTATGATCTCACTTAATTGTAATTTCAATGAATAATCTTGTAATGTAGCATGTAGCAGGCAGGCGTTTTGCATTACCAGGAAAAATATTGTGAAATTTTTGCATAAAAAGAATTTTCCCTATTGCAAAGGGGATTCACCGCCCTTTTTCTAACGTTATACGTATCAAGAAGAGCTTGCACAAAACTAACTCGAGGTGTGTAAAATCGTGGCCAATGTACATTGAAAAACATACCATGCCGCGATATGGACACTGTTTGGCAAGGTCTTATTGTTGGTTCGTGTGCTCTTAAGAGTCTTTGTACGGGAAGTGCTCGAAATCGAGTTACAAGCGAAGGAATCCTTGCTTCTACATGCAGGAATGGTATTTGCTACTAATTTAAACACCCTAAAAAGGGTCTTAATGCCTGTTTTTCACCGAAGAACGGGAGGCTGAAGCTTATGGCCAAGCGCTCCAGAGTACAGATGAATGATCAAGAAGCATCTCGCATCCCGTGTTGCTCAGTGAGCGTAATAAACGTAACAATCGGACACGCTTTGCTACAGTGTAATCTATGCGCCTACGCCATAAGAGAGAGCGCCAACATACTTTACAGCTTCTACTTGCCGAATGATATCGTACTAGTACTACAGGCATATACGTATGTCTACTACGTCCTTCAGAGGAAATACGAGCAATAAGCACTTGTGCACGGTTAGAGAAAAATGAATGGTATTCAGGCAGTCTTCCAGAAGACTTGAATTCCTTTGCAAGTTTTACTAAAGTGTGCGAATGCTAATCATCCACATACACGTAAGCATGAACATCCTCTTGGTATGGAATGGAGATCAGTAAAATATTAAATAATACTGGGGATAGCACTGCCCCCTGTGGAACTACTTTTGCCTGTTTGATGTGACGATGAAAAACCGCTCTAAAAGCAGCTAAATTCTCTGACATCTAAAATTTTTGTATTGCACGTTTGTAAATATTTGGGGAATTGCAGTGCTCGCAGTTGATGATAGTGTTCAACACTATCGTATGCTTTGGTGATGTCAAGCGTAACCAATGCTGCATGCTTTCCTAGACGCCGTGCAAGTTGAATGCCACTTTCAAGGTCAATATGCGCTTGCCATATTGAGCACCCCGGCCTGAAATCAATTTGAAGAAGCATTCTCTTAGCAATATTATTTATGACAAGATCGCGGTAAAACTCTATCAAATTTATAAACTTCGATGTTAGTACAATTGACTTGACGTAGTCTACGATATAAATCTCTCCCGGTTTTTAAACAGCATTATAATCTTTGTACTTTTCATTCTGATGGAATTATGCCCTTTTGACGGAATAATTTATGATGTTTAGTAGATCCTCTTGTCACTCAGGGAATAAAATTTTCAGCATGGCCGAAGAGGTTCGTTCCATCAGGGCCCGTAGCTGTCGTCGGAAGTTACCGCAACTTATCTGACAATTCAGCCATAGATATCTCCATAATATCCCCATCAATGCGAACAATCAAATTAGGAGAAGGATTATTAAAAAGAAAGGGGTGCTCCAACCCTGTAACAATAAATTCTAATGAATCCGTCATTTCTTTTAGAGATTCAACTGCAGACTCTACGTTTACCGGCAAAAGAAGAAATTTCTTATGTCTAGGAAAACCGACTAGTCCGCGTTTTTTATTGGCTTTGGAAGTAAAATCAAAACGCTTAATGTCATATTCATCTTTTAATTTCGACAGAGTACGTCTAAAAGTACCTGCCAATAATTTATAATCTGACGAAATTTTAGGGTTAGACTATATGGTTATGTAACAATTGCTTCCAGCGGCTAGTCTTCGTCAATAATCACGTGGGCAGTCATCATTCGATCAACGTAAATATGACTTATTTTTAATTGATTAAACTTCAAGTTCAGCTTTTCTGCAGGCATTCGTTAACAGACAACAAATGCTTAATGCTTATTTTCTAGAATTCGCTTCCGATAGGGAAGCCAATGAAGACTAAACTATTTTGAAATTTACTGTAACTTGTACGTTCACCCCTCAGACACCAAGAATGTTACCGGGCATAATGTCACGTGGTAGTGACGGCCAGAAAAAAAAATGGCTGTGGCTTAGCTAAGGTTAAGCCCAGGATGCGAAGCATACTAGCCTTTATTTTAGTTGTTGAACCACTGTTTAGCCTGGTGAACTGCTGTTGCTTGGCTATATTTGGTTCGGCTAGACGAAGAAGCAACTCATGCATTACTCTGCTTCGCCTTCAAGAGTGGAACGCGACAGCGTTCCCGTCGACCCGCCAAGGGGTGTAAGACAATGGGCTACGGCGCAGCGACTACGCGCCCCGCATTGGACGCGGTGAGCGTCGAGCAACGCAGCGTTCGGCGCGGCAACGAAATGTGCGCCTGAGCAAGCGACGCACGCCTGAGCCTTCAGCTCGTTTCTAAGGCAACACCGCGTTCACTAGAGGCGCTTTTGTACCACTTTGAAGCACCAAAATCGTGGCTCAGTGGTAGCGTCTCCGTCTCACATTCCGGAGACCCTGGTTCGATTCCCACCCAGCCCATCTTGCAAGAGTTGAGCCAAAGCCACCTAGAAACAAGCGCAGCTGCTTATATACCGCCGCGACGCCGCGAGCGACGGCGCGAGTTGGAGCCCCGTTTCTCCTCTGTCGTGACGTCACGGTGTCACGTGGTATTGAAGGCGACACCGCCGCGCCTGAGGAGCTGGGTTGAGCTCTAGTAATATGCTTCGCATAAAAAGTACTGACACTTTAAATCACGAATCTAACTATTGGGCGAACGTGTGCCCCGAAAAAGCAAGCTGCACTCAAAGCACAATGATAGCGGCGAACACAGGCGGCGATCATCGAAAATCGGATCTGCGGGTCAAGCGCGTCGGCTTTTATACATGAGTCATTGATAGTTCCAGAATAATCGCTGGTGCTGGAGTGTCTTCCTGAAAGCACTGCACAATTCGCATCGAGCAAACATACAATCAGATTACACAAGGTTCGGTGATAACAAACAGTGGATAGAAGAATTGACAACATTGCAGAAATTTCAGATACGCGCAGGTGTGTCCTGAGCTGAGCAATAACCTTTGTTAGACGGTGAAACGTGGCCACCCGAGAAAGATAAACACGTGTTAATAACTCCCCCCCCCCCTCATCACCTTAAAGAGCATCGTCCCGGTGCTACAAACGAAGACGAAAGCGAAACAAAAGCCACGAATAATAAAGAAAAAAAGACAACACCAAAAAAACAAAGTCCTTAAGGTCGTCAGCGGGTGTAGAAGGGCTTTAGGCGCGCAACATGGACGACTTCAGGTAGTGCGCGGCGCCGCTGTGATTGCGAAATCCGTCTGGCACGACCTCATAGTCCTGTGCGCCAATACGTCGGATGATCTTCTAAGATCGAAAGTAGCGTCGCAAAAGTTTCTCACTAGGCCCTAATCGGCGTATCGTGGTTCAACATCGAACATGGTCACCGGGCTTTTATTCGATGTAGCGTCGTCGAAGAGTGAAGTGTCGGCTGTCGGTCCTCTGCTGGTTCTTGATGCGCAGGCGGGCGAGCTATCAGGTCTCTTCAGCCCGCTGGAGAGAGGCCGCGACGTCGAGATTCTCTTCGTCAGTGACGTGTGGTAGCATGACGTCAAGAGCCATCGTAAGGTTCCTGCTGTAAACCAGCTTGAACGGAGTCATCGGCGCTGTTTCTTGCACCACCGTGTTGTAAGCAAAGGTTAGGTGCGGCAAGACAGCATCCCCCGTCTTATGGTCGGCGTCGACGTACATTCCTAGCAGTGTCGGCGAGGGCCTTGTTCAGCCACTCCGTAAGACCATTGATCTACGGGTGGTAGGCAGTGGTACTCATGTTACTTGCCTGGCTGTATTTCAAAATGGTTTGGGTGACCTCTGCAGTGAAGGTCGTTCCTCTCTCGGTGATGAAGACTTCTGAAGCACCATGTCGAAACAGGATGCTCTCGACGAAGAATTTAGCGGCTTCGGCCGCACTACCTTGAGGCAGATATTTCGTTTCGGCGTCGCGGGTAAGGTAGTCGGTAGTGTTGTGAAGTCGGGCGTCCGTGCGGCCAACGAAGTTTCAATCGATGGTGCTGTGCCAAGTGCTGGGAGAAAGGCTTCCGAGCGACGTTTCAGAGAACGAAGAAAAAGGAAGATATTAAAAAAAGCACATGGTTTAGATTTACAAAACGGCTCCAGCTATAGAGAGAGAGATGCAAAAAGAGAGATGCAAAGAGAGAAAGACAGGGAGGTTAACCAGAGTTAACAATGTGCTCCAACTATAGGAGCACACTATGGTAGCGTCTTAGCATGTCCAAATGTCACACTGTTTCCGAGCGTCCTGCTCCTCTCAGCCGTCTGGATCCGCTTTTATGCCCTGCGCCTTCGCTGCCCAGTCGCCTCCCCCTAATCCAGCGTCAGGAGGCCAATCCCGGCGCCGGGGAACCCACGGCGTCGGGGAAACGGTTGCCGTTTTCCTCCGAAGGGAGCTTGGTGGGAAACGCACGCACATCACTGGGCACAAACAGGGAAAGGGGGGTAGCATACGCTGACTCCGATCCCCGGCGGGGTCGTGCCAATTTGTGCGGCTGACAGGTTTGAAGAAGCGTAGCCTTGCATGGACCCTCACTCCGGCGTGGACAGGCCAATTTGGGCTGCTTACATGTGTGAAGAATCCTAGCCCTGCACGTACCTCAACTACGGCGTGGACAGGCCGATTTGGGGTGCTGACAGGTGTGAAGCATGGCAGCACGAGGCATGAGAACTGCATATCGCAGGGGTGGCATCCCCCGCTCAGAAGGGCCACAGGGCACAACAGCACCCCCGCCGCAGATGGTGCATGGGGATGTCGAGCTGTTCGATGCAGCTCGGCCGGCTTGATGCCTGCATTGTTCGAAGCCATGGGCTGCAGATTCTGAGAATGAAAATCTCTCGCCAAAGGTCTCTTGATAGATGGGCTCTGACTGGACTGCATAACTGCAAGGGGACAAGCTCCTAGAAGCGACCGCTGTCAGCCACACACAATGCCTCAAGCGCCACGTGCACGCCACTCTCATCGCCGGAGTGTGCGAATTAAAGAAATCTGACAATACTCTGCCGAATAGAAAACCCTGAAACACAAGGTTCAAATTGATTTGGACAAGTACCCAGAAACTTACAATTACGTGTCTTCTCAAATCGACACAAACGGGTTTACGTAATCAAGCTAAGTAATCATGATTTAGAGCTTCCTCAGGTCAGCTAGGCGAAGGGAGAACTGGTCTTGTTTACCTCATGTCCGTAACACTTATAACCAGATAGCTACAGTATCATTACATAACACCAAATTGCGAAATCACCAAAACGCAATACCTTATCACGTTCCTAAATTGGTTCAGAAGGCCTCACTTATTCTGCTTTTCTTCTAGCGCACTTCTAAATTATGCTAATATGACGCAGCGTGATTAGAATAAATCACCATGTTCGACCAAAAATAACAAAACTTCCAACAAATTGTGCGGGTAATCCAAAACAAGTCGCAATTACATTGAGGCTCTTTATCTTCAGCCTTCATATTCGTGTAAGAAAATCTAAAACACAGACACTTTCCCTTCTCCAGCGTTCAGCTGTCACGTTTTCATGGAAGTAATCAAACTAACTAAAAAACACATGCTTTACCACGAGCAGAAGAGAACAACGATGCCTTCTGTCTAACAAAAGTTCCTCAAGAGCTAGAAAGACGGTTGGAGGAGCTAATTAAAGCCCTTCAGGATCAAAGGACAGGTAGTCCCCCTAGACTGCAGACTCCACCACAACAACAACCACAGCAACCAGAATCTTTCGAAGACCAAATGAGAAAATTTATGACGTTTATACAAGATTCGATCACAAAAATTCCCCACACCAAACAAGGGGACACCCCAAGGTTCAGTAATTTCCCCGATACTCTTTAACATCGCTATGATTGGCCTAGGGCATAAACTAAGCAAAATCGAAGGCATAAAACACGCCATTTATGCAGATGACATCACTATCTGGGCCACTAAAGGCTCGCTGTGCCAAAAAGAAAGCTATCTGCAAGAAGCAGCCACTTGCGTGGAAGAATACGTCGGGGAAAGAGGCCTTGAGTGCTCCACGGAGAAATCCGAGCTTCTGAGAATTACACGGGGCAAGAAAAGCAAAGAAAGCCTTAACATATGGCTAAAGGGGCAGCCGATACCCGAAAGCCAACAAATCAGGATCCTTGGAATGTGGGTGCAATCCAACCAGCGCTGCACCCACACGCTGAAAACACTCAAGCAGTCAACAACCCAAATAACACGCATGATCACGCGGGTGTCACAAAAGAGATATGGGATGAAAGAAGGAGACACACTTAAGCTGGTTGGCAACCTGGTGGTCAGCAGGGTCGCATACTCACTCCCGTACTTCAACTGCACCAAACAGGAAATACAAGAAGCGGACACAATTTTACGCAAAGCGTACAAAACAGCACTTCACCTGCCGAACAATACATCGACAGAGAAACTAATGGCACTTGGTTTAAGCAACACCTTCGAAGAATTAAGAGAAGCCCAAAGTATCGCACAGCTCATGAGACTCCAGCAGACCAAAACGGGAAGGGAACTGCTAATAAGGCTAGGCTTCGCGGAATCAATCAAAGAAACCCAAAGAACGGAGGGGATTCCTGATGAATATCGGAAAACATACACTGTTAGCCCCCTACCCAAAAACATGGACCCAAACCTCCACACGGCGCGAAGGGACGCAAGGGCGAAATACGTCGAAAAGTACCTGGCCACAAAAAACACAACAGTATACACAGATGCTGCAGTATACGCCAAGCAAAGAGGCACAAACATAGTAAAGACAGCTGCGATAGTAATAAGCCAGGACTACAAAGAGATCAGCAGCGCGTCAATGAAGGACTGCTCGGTAACGGAAGCTGAGGAAATAGCCGTAGCTCTAGCGGCAGTGGAGGGCTACCGATCCGAAAGGTCTTTAACGATACTCACCGACTCGCAAGCTACGTGTCGGAATTACATGAACGGCAGAATAGGACGCAGAGCGCTTCACATCCTCCGCTCCTGCAGGGCTAACAACAAAGTCAGGCATACAATTTTCTGGGTACCGGGACACGCTGGAATAGAAGGGAACCTAAGGGCGGACAAGGCAGCTCGAGAGCACACAAACCGAGCGGCCACAAGCACCGACCCTGAGGAACCCATACCAGTCAACCCAAGCTACTCAGACATTTTGAATTACTATAAGGGGGTCCGAATCAAATACCCTCCACCCCACAACAGCCTAAATCAGCATGAAGCAACCTCTTGGAGGAGGCTGCAGACAGGAACATATCCAAACCTAAACACACTAAGCAAGATGTTTCCCACCCAGTATAGAGACATTTGCCCCTGGTGCGGCGCCAAGCCCACCTTATATCACATTACATGGGAATGCGTTCAGAATCAACAATTCCTTCAAATAAAAGACCCGAGTGCGGAGCAGTGGGAGAGGGTGCTCTCCAGCAGCGACCCGAAAGTCCAGCATGGACTAGTAAGGCACGCTCGCCGAGTAGCCACCCTCAGTGGTGCCCTGGAATAGGGGCGTCGACCCTGCGCAGATGGGGAAGAAGACCGTGAAGACGGCCGACCGCATCTGCCACCGCTAATTTCTAACCAATTAGAGCAAATAAAGTTTTTCCTCCTCCTCCTCCTCCTCCTCAAACTTACACGTCCCAGAATATTAATGTCGTCGAAGAAATTAAAGCTCATGAATGCAATCTACAAAACGTGCCTCCGAGAGCACTCCTGCCAAATCAAACATGACTCGTTATGAACTCCTGCTAAACCATAACTTATCAACTTGCGCAACTAGCGCGTGACGTTTCCAAACTGTATGCAACACTGACCCTGTTTTCCTTGCAGTTCTACACGTGTGGTCACGTACACTTTCCACTTGAAACTGCAGAACTAACCTGAGCCGAGAGTACTAATAAACTAAAAAAGAACATTGTGGTATTCCTTACGCATTGTCAAACGTTCAACGTGCAACTAATCTCCTACAAAATGAATACAAAAGAACAAAACCGTTTTCAAGGCTTCTTTCTGATTTCTTTTTCAGATCCTTAACAAATCCTTTCATACCCCTGACACACGGACAAAACTAAAGTCCTTTCCAGTAAACCCCTTTTGCTACCCTGAAGGACCCTTTGCAGAAAGGAGTTGCGCCGATGACACACGGCACTGCACTGAACTTCTTTAGGTAGTTCTTCAGATGAACGCCGCAAGAAAAATAGCGCTGGCTGTTAAAGCCACAAGAGAGAAAACATTCTTAACAAGCTGCGCATTTAATTACACTTAGCTACTGTAGAACCTAAAAATATATTTTTTCATTGTTGATGGCTAATAATGTTTATAGTCGTTTATTTTATTCGCGTTTTTGCGTTGTTAGCAGCCATTTAACTTGGTCCAGCAACTATGTGCAGCCGGTGTTTTGCTGTGCGTGCTGTTTATTCTGGTGCTGCCCACGTTTCTGTCGTCCTTTCTCACGTCTATGTCGTCCCTTCCTTTGTGCGCGCAGGCGTAACGCGTTTTATTCAATATGTTATTCCAACAACTGTGGTGTCTTCTGGGTATTTCCTGTGGGCGCTGATTGTGCAGTCTCCATCTCGCGACGTGAACACACCACATACGCGCAGCAAACGACGACGACACTGCCGGAATTTAACATGGCGGCACTAACGACGTTATGCGAGCGTTTGAGCGTATAGCTAGAGGAAATCTTCACTATTCGACAAATTGTATTAACGCTAACAATTAAAACATTTTCTCAAGGTAAAAAAAAATACCTATGGGCACCGTAGTTGTGTGGCTGGTTTCCTTCTATTGACGAGTTGTGCACGCTGTGTGCGAGAGTAACTCCTTTTCCGCTCGAAAAGTAGTTGCCCGATCTCCTTTCCCGAAAAGTAACTTTGCCGTAAAGGAGATACTCCTTTGTCGTGTGTCACTGCACTTGAACGCCTTTCCGGTAGATGTCCCCTTACCTAAAGGACTTTAGAGTGCCCGTGTGTCAGGGGTATCAGACGAGCTCGAGAAGGTCGCGCCTTCCAGCGTTCTCGCAAAGTGCGGTCGCGAAGAAGGAAAAACTCGTTCATTTGCCCGACAGACCTCGTAGCTGCAACTTTCAAACAAGAGCCTCAGCATACTAGGAGAGAGGTACATTGACAAACCTGCGCGCCCACTATCCCCTTATGTGCTAGGCAGTTGACTTCCTTTGCCCTTGCAAGTGACCAGCTCTTGTAGCAGCCTACAGGAAGCTTCTCTTTGTCCTTCTGCCTACAACGAGACAACCACAATGCGTTTAAGCGACGGTTACTAGGCCTAATGCCCCAACCACTGGCACGCGCCGGAAAGCTTCGGCGCGCGCCAAAGGGTCAAATGCGTCAAAGCGTCGGTCGGAAACGCGGCGAAGCGGAACGTCGCGCAGCGGTTATGTCTACTGCCGATGCTAGAAGTTTGCCGACGCGCGGCGAAGCTGCGCCGGCGTGCACCAATGAGAGGCTGCGACGAGTCGCAGGCGTCAACCAATCGGAGGCTGCGGAGCCTCCGGCTGCTAGGCCTACGATGGCCGCCCGTACGAAGGCGCCAGCACCAACGATCGTCCGAGTTCCTTGGGCGTACGACGCGCGCGACAGTGTTCCTGAAAGACAGTGTTGTAATAGTATGCCGACGACGACACGACCGACGACCGTGGGTTGTGGCAGTGCGACGTGGATCCGAAGCGACTTCGAACGACGCCCACTAATCCAACCTGCCCACTGGGTTCCGCCGGGCTCAGTGCGATCGTCTGCTAAAGCAGCCAACCGAATCACGATTACCGCAACGTCTGTGCTTGTTGTGTGTGTATTTTGTTGTGCTCAAAACGAATGGAAACATGTTTACGAGTTCCGAAGTCTGGATAATCAGCACTCGCCTATCGCCGATGTTGTTTACGTTACGCGTAGGCCTAGCGGGTCCATCGAGTTCGTAACTGGCGAGTGAACGAGGCCAGCTAAGAAACTCTGTCTAAGAAAGTGAATTTTCAGGTCCGTTTGGTGCTGCAATGATTTAAAATATGGCACTCCTGACTTCGTGTGATGTGTGATGTGGTGAATGAACCGTGTGGAAGTTGGGTTGGTCAACCGCGGCGTGTTTCGTGTGGTGTCGGTTGACTCAAGTTTCACGGGCAAGCTCTGCGCTGTTTCCAGTGGTAAAGATAACTTCCGAAAGCGAAATACACTAGTAGCCGAACTATTGGAAGTACTTACATAATCAGCCGTGCCGCCTGTTTCAGCTGACACTGCGCTCTTCTATTCGGCATGTGAATCTAGTTCAGTAGAAGTTCACTGTACTCATTCACTCACTTCTTTCAAGTGCGTCCGTCTTTTGGGCTAGTTGGGGATAATTCGCGCGTGCAGCAATCAAGAACACTGACGCACTGAAGCATACATGACAACGCAGTCATGTTTGAGTCAGTGTGTCCTTATAGTTGAGCACTGCAAAAAGAAATTATCTGTTTGCAACGTGTGCCCTGTGTGCAGTGCATAGCAGGACCTGCATCATGCAAGACATATGCATGTAGCAGCGTATACCACGATTGCTTCGATGCCCGCTTCAGAAGCAGCAAGTACTGAGTCAATGAAACTGTAATTGATTTTTATCTCACTTTTTGCTTATGGAAAGTGTAGATGGTGTGAGTGCATTGTGCGGAAGGTGAAAAGGTGTCATCAGTGTTTTGTGAAGTCGGTATGCTTAGACTGCTGGAATCCCTTCAGCTTCTACTAAAATGTTTCTTGCTGCGATACTATAAATTGTACTCAGGACAAAGATCTACTCAAAACCAAGTTACTAATGCATCTGCACAGAATGTGTTTGATTAACAAGTTAACACTTCCACAACAACAATATGCCGATGCACAGCATATGTGCTTACAATAAATCCATTCTGTAAAGGTGAACGACTGGGCCTACAATATCAAACTTTGTAGTAGCACCGTAAAAGGTGCTGCCATGCGTATCAGCCACAACGAAACTGCTGCACGTCCAACCTTCTTCCTTGGAGGCACCTCTATAAAGACTGTTCAGGCCCTTCCCATTCTGGATGTAACATTTAGCTCTTCTCTCAACTTTTCCGCATATGTCACCAGCACTGTATGTAAGCACCGGCCCATTCTTGGGTTTGTGTCCCGTGTCTCCCTTCCCTGATGACCTAAAGTTTTCCGAGCACTCTACACTTCTATCATTCTGTCACGACTTGAGTACTGCTCATCAGTATAGTTCCCGTACCAAACTCGCGACGCTAACAAACTTAAGCTTGTTCAGCGCCGGACAATACGCACCCTTTACTCCCGTCTTTTCGGTTGTCACAAGCTCATGCCAGCCTTCGAGGATTGCCTCAAACCCCTCAAGTAGCACACCCTGCAATACCAGCGCAACATTGCACTAGTCTATACTGCAGGGTGCTTGACGACTCTCTGGACAGCACTAATATTTCTTCAGTACGTCTGAACAAGTGGTCAGCACAGCCTGAGCCCTCATCGCGCCTCTATGGCCCGACACCACAACTTCATGATTATATCTGGCATGCAGAGCTTTCTCTCCACCCCCCTGGCGATTTGGATTCTCCTTCCTTGGAACCAGACTGAATTGGCACTCCTGTGTGTTGTGAACCTGTCGAATGTGTGCGTGTGTGCCGTGCTGTGGTATTGAGTAAGTGTGTGTGCACGTGGAGGGGAAGGAAGTGTCTTCTGCATTCTGCAAATTCCTGCTCTAGATGGCTGGTTACCAGATGCTCTAACATACAGGCATCAGCCTTCTTTTTAGTCTAGTCTGCCAAGTTACCACTAAGATTATTATTATTATTATTATTATTATTATTATTATTGTTATTATTAGAATCATCACTTTGACCACATTGATTGTGTTGAAGCCAGCGTGACACATAATTCAAAATATTTCTGGAGCTTTGTGGGCTCTCTCTTCTAAAAAGAGTGCCAAAGATGTACGTCTTCTTCATGAAAGTAGTGGTGTTGTCTCGAACACTGCTGATGCCTTTGCAGAACATTTCTGTTTACTATATGGTGTGAAATATGCTTCAAGTAACCTTCCTTCTCAGTCTGGCACAGTGTATGCTAACAGTCAATGAAAACCTTGTTTCCAAGTATATGAAGTGCCTTAAACTTTGCCTTAACCATTCCCTTTCTTGTGGTGTTGATGGTATTTTCTCCACAGAGCTTAACCCTTTGAGACGCTGTCTACACAACTGGGCACAGCAGGAGCGTGCATCAATAGCAAAAGCACTGATGAAAGTAATGGTATTTAAAATGTGTTTCATACATGTTGAAACACTCATTATTGGAACTGTGCTGCAATTTTGAATAACGTGCAGAATGTTTTAACAAAATGAGTGGAAGGTAGCCGTCTGGATATTGTTACTCTGTGTCAGTATTGTTGTAGCTTCGACGGGGCGGCCGGACGAAAGGTTTACGGCATGAGGCCTAAACGGCCGGGGCGCGCAGCGCCGCAAGAAAGAGCCGGACTGCTTCAGTAGGGGATCAGACAAAGAATCTGTTTTATTTCTCCGAGGGGAAGCAGGAGACAATTGCAGCGTTTGGCGCTGAGTGGCGCCCTGACGTAAACGACCCAAAACCGAAACCAGAAGCTAACACAGGATACCACAAGTATGTTGTATATGTAGCGGGTTCACTTCTTTCATTGTTTTTTACAATGTCGTGCACCAGGCATAATTTTCAATTGGCTGGATAAGTGCTTTTCAAGCTTTTCAAAACACGAAATAGTACGTGTTCTCATATTTTGTGTTCCTGTAGTGAGTTTTCGCATGGAGTCGAAATTTTGTAAACTTGACAAAACTCGCTAAATAATTGAAAATTCTTAATATTTGCTGCAGCTGTACACTTTCTACGATTCTGAGGATGCAAGAGATGTGGTGAAAGCAACTTTCAATCAACGGGATAAAGTGGTGTCTGAAAGGGTTAAGACGTATGGAAGCATACTTGTTCCTCGTTCTCACAAGCATCTTCAATAGTTCCCTAAAGTCTAGTACCTTTTCTAGCACTCGGAAGGTAGCATAAACATTGCCCATGCACAAATCAGGTGCTAGATGTGCAGTTACTAACTGCCGACCTATATCTATCCTCTTCAGTGCGTCAGGTGTTTGAATCGATATTTGATTCCTCGCTTTCTGTTAGTGCTAAGAGCATTTTAATAAATGAACAGCATGACTTTGTGTGCCGACAACTTAAAACTATTTCAGACTGTCAACAGTGTTCACCACTGCATCGACTTCCAAAAAGACATTTTTTCACTCTCAAACTGGTGCAGAAACAATAAGTACTCTTAAATGCTTCCAACACTGTGGAATTAAGTTATATGCACAAAACGCACCATGTGAAATTTTAATACACCCTACGTGATGCTCCACTCCTTAGAGTCGATGAAATGAAAGATCTTGGTGTGTACTTCGACAAAATGCTAAGCTTTTCTTCACATAGATGATTACACAAGATGCCCTTCACGCTCTTGGAATTGCATGATTTCCACTCACCTGTTGTGTTTCTGAAATTCTGCTGTGTGCCTCCAACTACTAGAGTATGCCTCTGTAGGAGGGGGGTGCAATGAGCAAATCTAATTCGGACCTCATTGAACGCATCCAGAATAAATTGATATCTATCTTAAAGCAACACTTTTTCCATTCTGGCGACCGCAGTTGAGCCTTCTCAAATATACTTTAACTCGCACCTCTAGATTCAAGTCTTAATTAAACACACCTTTTGTTCCTGTATAAGGTGGTCCATGACATTATACATTCCTTAAAGCTTCTTGATCATATGCATTTGTTTGTGCCGCAATAGTATACCAGGAAGCATTCCACATTCGTTGCCTGGGCTTGTTACAAGATTGTGCTAATAAGACTCGACTCCAAAACATACTTCAGAGTTCATTTCCTGTGTTTTGTGTATCTGTAGATAATCATGTAGGATTAACTCCCTTTTACTTTTCCGCGTTTCCTTTTTTCCTATTTGTTTCTCTATCTTCCATTTTTTTGTCTACTACATTCATGTTTTCTGTACATTTTGTCTCACATAGTGCTCGTTAAGTGCACCTGTACAAAGGCTCTCTAGCTGTTCCTGGGCACTACAATAAAAATTTGAATGATTGATTATTATCGTAGTATAAAATTGTGCTTTTTAAGTATGTACTAGTACACTATTTCAGTGCAGTAGCTTTTGTGCAATTAAAAAAAGGGCATGAATTAAGAAGAGAGAGAGAAAATGATAAATGAAAGGTAGGGAGGTTAACCAGGACTGAGCCCGGTTGGCTACCCTACACTGGGGAAAGGGAAAGGGGGACGGAAAGATTAAAAGAAGAGAAAGTCCACTGGGGATATCAGCCGGTCACTCAGTTTGGATCACAGACACTGACTCAATCCGATATCTTTCAAATATCGCAGCAGCGCTTCTGTGGCCTTTTGTAGCTGCGATATGCGAGGCCATGGTCCCTAGGTCTTGTTCAAGGTGAACGGCTTTCCATCTAGCTGATTGAGAGCTGTACAGAGGTCTTGCCTTTCATCTTCAAAAGATGGGCAGTATATAGCACAGTAGGTGTTCTATGGTTTCCTCGACACAGCAGGCATTGCGCTCGGCGCTATCAGCCATTCCAATCAAAAATGCATATGCATTGGTGAATGCGACGCCCAAACGTAAGCGGCACAGCACTGTTTCCTCATTTCGCGGAAGACCTGGTAACAGCCGCAGTTGCATAGAGGGATCGAGGGAATGCAATCGATGTTGAGTGAATTCGGGTGTGTGCCACTTTTCCAATGTCAAAAGAGTGCGCTAGCTTGCCTAAGTGTTGGGCTGCGTCGGTCCACGATAAAGGTATAGAAACAAGGCTTGCTCTTTCGTGGGCTTTCCTAGCAGCTTCGTCAGCGAGGTCGTTGCCGGAGATACCGCAATGACCAGGCAGCCACTGAAACACGACGTCGTGTCCTTTCATGATCATGTGATGGTGCATTTCTCGTATCTTCGACACGAGTTGTTCACATGACCCGCGACGAAGAAATGACAGAAGGCATTGTAAGGCCGCCTTTGAATCGCAGAATATTGCCCACCGATTATCCGGTTGGTTATTAATATAATCAACGGCACCTCGGAGGGCAACAAGCTCCGAACCGGTCGATGTTGTCAAGTAAGAAATCTTGTATTGGATGCTTAATGATCGTGATGGTATAACCACTGCGCTGGTGGAGCTGGTCTGAGTAGAAGAACCATCCGTATATATGTGGACTCGATCAAAGTAGATGGACTCGATCAAAGTAGAAAGTGTGCAAACAATCCAGAGCTGCTTGCTTCAAGGCCAAGGTAGGCAGGTTGGTCTTCTTTCTTATCTCTGGAACCGTAAGACGCACTTGAGGTTGTTTTAAACACCACAAAGCTGAGGTTGAACATGCTGAGGGTGTGAAGCCCGATGGTAAGGAGGCATGATGGATGCTGACCTTGTTGGAGAAGGACGCCTGTGGTCGTCGTTCTGGCATGAATTAAGAAAGTGCAATAGTATGCTATGTGCCTGATCATATGCATTGTGCTATTAATTTCTTCTGAGTTTTAATAATGGCTGGCTACTGTATGCAGTGTTGTGCAATAAAATAATATGCCACAGAAATTATTGCGTGCCTTGCAGAACAAATTGAATATATCTATCTCAGTGAAAACATCATAGCAGGCTGAAAACAATAAACTGCAATTTTTCTTTTTGTGGGGACGAAGTGTGTAAATTATGAAAATAACCTGTTTATATATTTCTTATACTATGCAAATGAGCTTCTCCCATACATTCGAATAAGTGCTGCAATAGTACGACTTGGCAAAGGGCAACGAAAGACTCCTATTAAAACCCTCTAATTCTCAAGCTTGTATTATCTGACGGTATGTCATTTCATTAATGTAGAGAAAGGCAAACTTGATATGTGGAAACCAGTTACAATAGAACATGGCCCTTGCACTGTGAAAATGTTTTGTAGCAATGCACTCAATGTGAAGGCCTCCGGATGCGGTGTTGATGCATCAAAACAACCTAGAATAATAGAGGTGCTCCATGGGCTAGATTTGGCAGAATCAAGAACTGGGGGGAGACAAGATATGAATTACATACATTTTAGCTATTCTAGTTTTTTTTTTGTGAGTGCTACAGGTGTTTCAATTCTGTTGTGCTGATTTTCTCAGAACCCACTTTTTCACGTTTCTCTCATGCACCAACAAGCATAATTATATTGACACGGATGCTTTATCTTTATCCGGTTACCGCATTTCACCGGCTAAAAAATGTTAAACGTTACCGCTCGGTGCAGGATGCGCCTGAACGTATCGGAAGTTTCGCGAATGTTATCGATGGTTCTGTCTGTTGTCGACGAACCTTGCTAATCTGATTGCATACGCGACACGAATTGTGTTGTAGTTTCTGGAAGGCGCGCGGGCACCAGCAAATAGTCTGTAACTTTCGACGACTGACGTATGCAAACCGACGCGCTTGACTCCCAGATGAGATTTTCTACGATTGCCGACATTGCTCGCCGCTATCGTTGCGATTGAGCCGGCACTATTTATTTACCGTCACTACTACGTGGCAATATTTCCAACGCAGATCTTTTAGTTATACATTGCACGCCTAATTCTTACATAGTTGGCTGTGCAATGAGCTACCAAAAAATGAAATGGTACAACAGTTTTTGATATATGGCATCGTTGTGCAGGTGTTTGCAAAGCGATCTTGCAGACAGACGACGCGCGAGCGCTGATGTCGATATTTTGTACACTATTGTTACTTCAAAAATAAAAACAAACTGTTGCGGCAGGTGTATATTCATTATTCAAACGTGTTTTTTATGTCTAAAAGCACGTACAGATCACTAATTATTTCAAGCTTAGTTTACAGCAGGCTGTTTTAGGCCAGACTTTGACGGATGAAGACGGAATAGTCCAGCAACAGTGCGCCGCAGCCGAGGAGCGAGCTTCGGCGCGCGTCGGAGCTTATCTCCAGTGGTTGCGCGCCCTTTCCCTCCAGCCGAAGGGAAGCGACGCGTTCGCTTGCCAGCGCGCGCCGAAGCTTTCGGCGCGTGCCAGTGGTTGGGGCATAAGTCTTCGCGAAACTCGCTTTTCGCGACGTGCGGCGCGCCGACCCCCGATCTCTGTAAACGTCGAAGTTTGGCATTCACCGCCCTTCGCTTTTTCACAGTCTCCGGCTGGATCCTGACTTTCGCGCCTTGGCCTCTGTCACCTTGGCGCTTCGCGCGTTTGATTCTAGACGCCTCGACCGCGTCTGCCGTTCTCCTCTTGGGCCTACAGTTCTCTTCACCATCTGTTCTGACCTATCCGAACAGCCATAGGTGACACATTACGGCAGGCTGGCCGAACTTGCCGCCTCTGTACAAACTTGGCTCAACGGGCCCTCTGTTTCTTGTACTCTTTTTGGCAGGCTGGCCGTACTTGCTACTTCTTTAAACACTTGGCCTAACGGGTTTCTTGTGCGGGAAAACCGCCGCTCTCCACCGCCTTCTCCTCGTTTCCGGATACTAACATGTCTGACTTGTCACTGCACGCAGCTGCCTCCGGAATCGTTCCATGGTCCTCTCAGCGCTGCTTGATAGGGGACACGGGCCACGGCTATCAGTCTCTGAGCACCGCTGCTCAATTGGGGATACGGCTATCAGTCTCTGAGTCTTCTACAGTGTTTTCGCCCGGAAAGCTCCCCTATTGGGGAGAGGTTCCCCTCGCTCCGTCAGTGTTTGCGCCGACCCATTCGAAGATCCATAGCTGACTTGCTCTTGCAGGCTGGCCGAAATCGCCGCTTTCGTGCTGATTTCCCCTGCTTGAGGTGCGTCGTCTTCTTTCTTCTGAAGCGTGCGCGGGGAATTTGAAGTCTCCGGTCTAATATTCCTACGGACGGACTTGCTAAACTTTTGCTTCCCAGGACCAAATCGCGCTTTGTCACTTCTCTCTAATTGTCGCGGCATACTGCGGAAACTTTGTCATGTGTATCTATCCTCGCCGAATTCTGCCTCTCTCTCTTCTTGGCCTTCGAGGTCGGCGCGAAATTCAGACCGAAGTGTCTGAACAAAGGCTTCTTAGCCCTATCGCAGTCTCGTGCTTTCTCCTCGGACAAGCAATTGATGAAGCACTTAGCGATACTTTGTGCTGATAATCTCTGGGTCCACAAGTCCTGGCTGATATCCTCTTTCTCGCACACACTTTCGATATCAGCGAGGAAATTAATTATATCATCGTCTGACTCGAAAGTGCGGAGCTAGAGTCGCGCTATCTGCCATCCAAGTATTTGATTTTTGTGTTCAAGCTCTGCCACCCTAAGAGCGTGCCGTTGCCCTGCGTCTTGCTCGCGCCTCTCGTGCACGTGTGCTTCACGCTCGCGCCTTAATGGTTTACCAAGCTTCGTCAGCCTCCTCGACCATCACTTCTTCTGCCTTCATGACGTCTAGAACTGCTGCTTTCGTTTTTGCGGAGCCGGCGCTAATGCCCAACTCCTCACAAATTAGAAGAAGGACCTACACATTTAATTTCTCCATAGCGATCTCGTCTGCCTTCAAGATTCACCCTTCCTTAAAACTGAAATCCCTTACTTAAAGAAGGTGAATTCCCAAAATGGTGCCCACAAGAAAACACCCATACTCTCCTAGCGCCTGCTTTCTTGTACTAGAGAGAGTTCTGGCGACATTAAGAGCAAAAAATTAGGCACCAGCTAGCGCGTCCTTATCGCTACCATCAAGAGACTGCAGAAACTCTCAGCGTTCCTTCCTTGCAAACTTATTTTCCTTGCCTTCCCGGCCTCTTCCCAAACTAGTATTCTCCTTCTGCAAAAGCTGTAATTGCTTCTTTTTGTGTTTTGCAGGGCTAACCAAAATGCCCATCTGCTCATGAATTTTGAGGACTTCTTGAATTTTAATCTTCTCCATGCTCACCGTGCACCTTGTGTTTCTTCCCCACTAGCAATTTAGCCAGCGAGACTCTCAATTTTTGGTCTACGAGACAAAATCACTAATAACACCGAACATCATTACCGACTGCCTGCGTCAATGAGTCTAGTGAAAAGAGAAGCAAAAACGTAGCACTCACCACACCGATGTAACCAACGCCAACCAATCCTATAAGCTGCCAGCCACTGTTGTGAAGCCAGGAGGGCCGCGCGGCCAACGAAATTTCCATCGATGGTGCGGTGACAGGTGCAGGGAGAAAGGGTTCCGAGCGACGTTTAAGAGAAGGAAGAAAAATCAAGATATTCAAAACAAGTACATGGTTGAGATTTAAAAAAACGGCTCGAACTATCGGAGCACCCTATAGTAGCGTCTTAGGATGTCCGAATGTCACACTATTTCCGAGCGTCCTCCTCCTCTCAGCCGTCTGGATCCGCTTTTATGCCCTGCGTCGTTGCTGCCGAATCGCCTCCCCGCAATCCGGCGTCAGGAGGCCAATCCCGGCGTCGGGGAACCGATAGGATCCGGTGACCGATGGCGTCGGAGAACCGGTTGCCCTTTTCCTCCTAAGGGAGCTTGGCACTAAGGCACAAACAGGAAAAGGGGGAGAAAGTACGCTGACTCCGATCCCCGGCGTGGTCGTGTCAATTTGGGCGGCTGACAGGTGTGAAGAAGCGTAGCCTTGCACGGACCTTCAGTCCGGCGTGGAATGAAGTTCAATGATCTCCGGCTTTCTCTTTGATTCGGCAATTTGGAGGCCCAACTCTCTGGCCAAGCTCAACAATTCTGGCTTCTTTAGTGCCTTCAAGTTCATGGCGGCATTAGTGCTGCTAACTCTTCACTCTATTGCAACCTCGACGTACTCAAAACTTCCGTCAACAGTTAAAGAAAAATCACTGCTCTGTACTTCCCCAAAAAATACGCAAAGCCAAGTGATATCTTAGTGAAGAAAAGCCGTGCAGTCACCAAATGCAGTCATGAATCCTGAAACCTCCCTTCCGAACGTTGTCACCAGGACGAAGAGGAGACGATCTCTTAGATCTCGACCAAGTTGGGGTCTCCAGGGTAGCGTATCCAGTCACTGCCAAACAGTTGTTGCGACGCCGTTTCTCGCAGCTAGACCGGCGTTACTGTTGGGTGGCTTGGCGTTGTCGGCGGGCTGCAGGCGTCTGGTAGACCATGGCGACCAGGCAGGGACGAGACGATTTCTAGTGCGAAACTTGACTTGTTTATTCAATGGTTGGTGAAGGATAAGAAGAAGAGAATGAAATGAAAAAAGTACATTGCGAGGCCCTTTAAATAGGCCATTAATATCGTAGGCGTGACCTTGCTCACATCAGCGTCACGTGACAGGCGCCGAGTCTGGTTGTAGATGGGCGGCTGATCCCTTCTACCCGTGGAGCTCGCATGGGCCCGCCTCCGCAGGTGGCGACCCGCAGGTCCGGGATCGTAGGCGGTTGATTCCTTCTCCCAGGTGATCTTTCATGAGCCCGCCTCCGCAGGTGGCAACCCACGGAGTCTTGACCGTGGATAGGCGGCGGATCCCTTCTCTTTGGCGCGTCGTTGGTTCACGGAAAGGGCGTCTGGTTCTGGATAGGTGACTGATCCCCTCTCCCAGGTGACTTTTCACGAGCTTGCCTCTGCTGGTTGCAACCCGCGGGTCCAGGGGATCGTAGGCGCTTACCCTTTCTTCTAGGCGGCGTTGGTTCGCGGAAAGCTTTCTTCTAAAGTCGCACACACACAAAAGGGCCTGCAAGCATAGCGGGGCGCCAGCAAGACCGGTAAACACTCGAGACAACCACAGCAAATTAGGAATCCATTCTTCGTTTCGCTTAGGCATGCACACACACAAAGGGGCCTGCAAGCACTGCGGTGCACCTGCCAGACTGGTAACCACTTGAGACGACCACAGCAAATTAAAAATCCACCCTTAGTTTCGATGAATCATGGTAGCTGAGCATACTTTTTGGCCGGGGTGTTACACACTAACCTAAGAATGCGTGGTTTGAGTCACTGAAATGCGTGGGCCTGCGGGTTCTCCCACTTGAACTCGACATCACATTTAGTTAAATGGGTCAGCGGCTGAGCGATGCCTGAAAAGTCCTTGACAAAGCGCCTGTAGTAGGCACACCTCCCAAGGAATCTACGCACTGCCTTCTTGTCGATGGGCTGCTGGAACTTTGTGATGACAGCTGCCTTTTGCAGGAAGGGGCGGACTGCATGTTTAGTGATAACGTGGCCCAGGAACAGGAGCTGATGGTAAGCGAAGCGGCAGTTTTCCTGCTTCAGAGTGAGCCCTGATAACTTTTTAGCCTCTAGCACTCTCGCAAGCCACCTAAGGTGATCGTCGAAATTTCTGGCGAAGATGACGACGTCATCGAAGTAAAGAAGAGAGGTCGGCGACTTCAATCCTGCTAACACCGTGTACATCACGCGTTGGAATGTTCCAGGCGCCGAGAAGAGTCCGAATGCCATGACCTTGAACTCATAGAGGCCGTCTTGCGGGATGAAGGCGTTCTTCTTGCGATCCCTCCCGTCGACTTCTATTTGCTAGTAAACAGTCTTGAGATCTATCGATGAGAAGCACTTAGCATTGCAGAGCCGATCGAGTGTGTCATCTATGGGTGGGAGGGAGTATACGTCCTTCTTCGGTGATCTTATTCAGTCGGTGATAATCGACGCACAAACGTTGGGCTCCGTCTTTTTTCTTCTACAAAACTACAGATGCCCATGGACTTTTCCACGGCTGGATTATGTCGTCGCGAAGCATTTCGTCGACTTGTTTTACGTTCTCGCGTCTAAACGTGGTAAAGGCTCTGGCGGAGTGGTGGAGCACACTTTTTGGTTACTATGTGATGATTTGCAAATGGTGCTTGTCAAATCCACGATGCCGTCGAAAATCTTCTGAGCTGTTGCTGTTTACTCATGGGGAGGCTTGTATTTACGTCGAAGT
This sequence comes from Dermacentor variabilis, assembly GCF_050947875.1. Classification (NCBI taxonomy): domain Eukaryota; kingdom Metazoa; phylum Arthropoda; class Arachnida; order Ixodida; family Ixodidae; genus Dermacentor; species Dermacentor variabilis. The sequence goes on along the minus strand of NC_134571.1, from coordinate 4,753,760 downwards.
CTGGTTGGGAAACTATGGTCTCGAGGTAGAAGTGGCAGAATCCGAGAGGACAAATGCGCTGCTGGTTTCAAGAATTTCCTCGATATATGCGATGGTCGTGCCCTTGTTGGTGTGCTTGAGCTCAGGGCTGAAGTTTGTGAGCTTCACTTTCGCTTTCCCTCCGTGCAGTGAAGCGACCTCTTTGGTGACGCAAATTTCACGGTCGAGCAGTCGACGTTGGTTGCTCTCGATGACGCCTTCTACGTGTGCGGGTGTTTGGCTGCTGACGGAAATGACAATGCTGGAGCAAGGTGGGGTGCTGACTTGATCCTCAAGTGTACCCAAGGCACGCTGACTTGAAGGCCCCTCCGTCGGTATCACTGGGTCTATGGACAGCGTTATCGACTTCGACCTCAGGTCGATGATGCGCTGTGTTGGTTCAGGTAGTCCATGCTGAGAATTACGTCTCGCGAGCACTATTGAAAGACAACGAATGTCGCTGCGTAGGCGCAGTCATGGACTGTAATTCTTGCCATGCAGATTCCAGCCAGCGTTATGAGGGGTCATCGAGCTGTCCAAATTTGAGGTCTGTCCATGCAGTCTTGACTTTCTTCAACATGGCGGTGAACAATCCACTGATTACGGAGTAGATGGCACCAGTGTCTACAAAGGCGGTGATATTGAGGCCGTCGAGAAGCATGTCGAGGTCGGTAATTCTTTGCCTTCCGTTACAGTTAGGGCTTGGCGTCGGATCAGGGTGCGTCGCGTTGACCTGGGGCTGGTACTTAGCGTCGTGAAGTCGTCTTTTGTCAGCGTATTTTTTTCTTCCAGGCTTCGTCGGTATGGCGGCATGTTGTTGCTACGCCGTGGAAATAAATCTTGAAGCGTGATCGTCGGCGACGGAGGATCTTCGTCATTTCGACGATGAGATGGCTACTAGCTCAGGAAGGAATGCTGTGGTGCCACTGGTACACACTCTGTGTGACGAGCGCGAACGCAATGTTGTTTCGCCATCAGGAGAGGTCGCTTTGGAAACAGCGGCTGAAAGTGGCCCTTTTGATTTCGATGGCAGTAATAAAATCCGGCAAGTTCAGGAAAGACCTCAGTACGAGCCGGCTAGCACAGATGGCGCCGGATTCAGCCACGTTCGGTCAGAGGCGCAGACATTTAGCGACCGCTACTGGCCCAGCTTGGTTCTGACGCCTGGAGCGATATTGTTGCGACGAGAAGGCCGTGTACCTGAGAGCACGAGTGCCGGGACCGAAAGCTTTGCCAGCCGCGCCGAGAGCAATTGACAAAGGCGCATGCCGAGGAAGTGGGCAGCGATAGGGCCAACCACCATGACATTAGGGAAAATCCGAGTGGTGTAAATTCGAAACTTAGGAGGTTGTCAAAATGTAGAATAGGCGTGACGCGCGTCGGGAAAGAAAGAACTCCACAGAGAGAGAAAGAGAGAGACTTCATTAGAAAAACAGATTTTTCCCGGCGGTTGTATGCAACCGCTGGCATGCTACTCTGTGTAGGGATGGGTAATGGGTTTAAATGTTTCCAGAGGAGAGTGGGAAAAAAAGAGAATAAAAATAAATATGAAATGCGGAAGTGGACCTGATACTAATATTTACAGGTGACATGGAGTGTAAATTTAGGCTTTTGTATATGAAATGTTCAATCTTTAATGTTTTCCTATTAGGTCGATTTCTCACAGGTATTTGGGCAATAAATCCAAAACCCGCTGCTGTTTCGAAGGGCCGGGCAATGGACCTAAGATGCTGGGTAACGTTAACGGATCGTGGCAAATCAAGTCCATTTGTTGCTCAAAAAATTGTCTCTCGTCGCGGTACGCGGGGCATTCTAGTAATATGTGCTCCATTGTCTCTAAGTTGCCACAGTTATCAGAGTAGGGGTTAGTGGTAAGCCATATGCGGTACATGTAATTGTTCGTGTATGCCACGTTCAGTTCAAGGTGATGGTACAATGCCTCTAAGTGTCGAAGAAGTGGTCGTGGAATTTTGTCTCATTTCTGCGTCAATATAACGCAGGAAGTTATCTTTGTGAAGCGGCAGATTACAGGTGCGGTCTTTTTCTTGATAGGCATATTTTGTTGCTGTGTTTGAAGCGGCGGCTTTTGTAAAAAATGTTCTTTTGAAATTGAGGTATTGGAGTCCATTTCGGGCAGCTTCATCCGCTTTTTCATTTCCCGAAATACCTGCATGGCCAGGTATCCACTGGAACTTGATGCAATGCCCAGCTATCTTAGCCTTGTGGTGAAGATGAGCAATGTCAAATGATGTAGGTTGGTTATTACAGCGCTTGTGCCTGTTCTACATACTTTGTAGGGCTGCTTTTGAATACGTGAAAATCACCCATGTCTTTGGCGGCTGCTGTCCAAGTACACAAACATATAGCTCTGCTGAAGTAGATGATGTCGCTCGCTCAAGACGAAACGAGAATCGGTGCACTGTAGAGGGAACAAGAAGTCCGCAGAATGAGCGATGTGGAGTTGTAGAGTCACCTGTGAAAAGTGCATTGTGGCCGCGTATTCTTTGTGCATAATTTCACAGAAATTCAGACGCCGCAAATGCCGCCTTTTCTCGGCAGTGCCAAGGCATTGTAAACAGCGGAACGTAGCGAAGCGTCGCGTACGCTCGAAACTTTGCGTCAGCGGCCGCTCCCTTTCTGGGAGAAGGAAAAGCCTAGGGGACAAAAGCACAGCGTACACGCTGTTCTGTGAATGCGCCTTTTCCCAGCATTTGGATGCCGCGGGTGGAAAGTGGCAAGTGCTTCGGGCAACTCGGTTTTGTTCTTGTCTCGCGCTCGCACAGTGCACGGACTCACGAATGGTCAACCCACTCGAGCGTGTCTAAAAGGGTGCCTTTGCGCCCACCGAGCGATACATGGTACCTCGAGTGCCCCTTCTGTATTTGTAATTTTAGTATTCGTTGCTGTTTTTCTCTTCATTGCGTAAAATGGAGTCGCGTGTTGAGCGTATGAAAAATGTTGAGATGTAAAGAAGAGCACATTGATTTTTGCTCTGGTCCTTTCTGTTCGCGAGACACATATTTTTTGTTTGTTGTTTTTTTATGAGGCCTGATTGCTTAACGCTCGAGCAGAGAAAGCGTCATTTTAACGCGACAGCGTTAAGGAGCTCGTGTCGCAGAAAAGCCGGTGTCGTCGGCGTCGGTGTCGGCGCCGTTGGCCGTGAGCGATAAATCCCGGCAGGCACTTCATGAATAAAAAACAACTTCCAACATGGGCTGGGTGAGAATCGAACCAAGGTTTCCGGAGTGTGAGACGGAGACGCTACCGCTCAGCCACGAGTTTTTTTATTACTGTTTTGTACTTTATATCAAACAACAAATGACATTTGAGACGACAAGACAAATTTGCAAGTTTTCAGCACCAAGTGTCAGCCTTATAGGGCTGACTATTTTAGAATTCTTTGAGCGAGGTCAAGGGTTCCACCCTTGACAGCCACGCAGGTACACAATCTTGTGCTTTCTGAATTTCCACAAATCTCGACATGCATTCTCGGAAAAGCATTCGTGCAGGCCGAGCATCCGGATCGCAGTGATACCCCGCCATACGGGCGCGCCATACACAGTGAAGGCCAACTAGCATAATAAGGTCGAATGGCAGTCCATCATCGTTTTCTATAGATGAATATCTAATACCCTGTGGATCTAAAGGAAAGTCCTTTTTGATAGTCCTCTGAAGTACATCCCAAAAGAAGACACCCGCCCAACAATCTAGAAATACATGATCTATAGTTTCTGGTTCCTGACAGATCAAGCAATGCGAGTGCCAGGGTAAGAAAAACCCACGATCTTCTAAAAAGGTTTTGACATTCAACGTACCCGTGTGAAGCTTAAAAAAGTAAGACTTGGTCTCTGGCGTTACTTGCATTCTTTTCACCCGCTTAAGCACGTCTTGCCCTTGACCTCCACTGTATATGGCCCTGTACATTGGCACAGGGAGAACTACATCGCATACATCTTTGTACAATGTTTTACGTTTCACTGAAAAAAGGTACTCATTTGAAAATCTAACGGACAAAAACAGTACACTTAAAATAACTTCTTTAAGAAATCCACAACAGGACCGCTCATATTGTCTGTGCAGACTACATAGCCAGGTAACGCGCTCCTTAGCTTCACTTGGCACACCGTGCGCAAGAAAGGATCGTTAAGTCGCGGAAAAATAAAAACCGGTTTACGACCTGTCGTATAAAAAGGTGCGTCATTCCCAAACCTCCGTCTTTAACTCGCCTGAACAAATTCGTTCGACTGCATCGTTCCAAATTTGAAGCCCACACAAATACTGCGAATACTCGGTGCAACTTCTGTATATGTACCCTTGAACAATGCAATACCTGCATGACATACCATAATTTTGCGACAAAAAATAGATTGCAGACTGTAGCTCTTGCAAACATTGACAGATATCCACCTTTCCACTTGTTCGCTTTTATCTGTGTTTCTCTTGTTTGATCTTGCCAATACTCATCGTATTTTTGTAATATTCCAGCGGGACGCCTAGATATTTAACGGGTGTCGTCAGCCACTTGACATTGGCGAAAGTGACCGGGGTGGAAGGCCATTCTCCGTGCCAGAAGCCAAGACACTTTCCCCAGTTTACCATGCTTCCAGTTACCTTGCCAAAACCCTTCACTACAGCGATAGCTGCAGCTACACTCTCTTTATCTGTACAACAAACTGCGACGTCATTCGCATACGCCAGAATTTTAACTTCCGATGCATTTAATCTGAAGCCGTGAATGTTGCTGCTTTCAATGATCGCTAGGCACATTGTTTCTATGTATATACTGAACAGAATGGGACTCAGTGGGCAGCCCTGGCGTACAGAACGCTTTAGGTTAATGGGGGCCCCCACTGACTTGTTAACAATGAATCGCGTAGTGCAGTTCCGGTACGCCAAAGCTACCCCATCTCTAATGATGGATCCGACATTAATGTGGTCTAGGATGTCAAGCAAAATACCATGAGGTACACAATCAAACGCTTTCTCGAGATCGAGCTGTAGAATTGCTACCCCTGCTTGCATAATGTCGCAGCACTCCATCACGCACCGCATCTTATGTATATTAGTCACAATCGAACGCCCCATAATTCCACATGTTTGTTGAGGACCAACCAATTCCTTAATTACTTTCTGTAGCCGCCTTCCTAGCACTTTTATCAAGATTTTATAATCACAATTAGTTAATGATATAGGCCTGTATGAGGAAACCAATTTTAACTTCTCTGTCTCTTCTGTCTTTGGTGTGCGCTTCCCCAAAAGACCGGGGCAGGACATATAGTTCGTAAGCCTCATTAAAGAGAACTGTAAGCAGATGAGACAATTCTTTTTTAAACGTCTTGTAAAACGAAGCGCTCAGACCATCAGGCCCTGGGGACTTGCCGAGATTCAGGTTATCTATAGCCTTTTCTACTTCCGTTTGTGATATGGGTGATTCCAACTCTGTTCTGGTGTCATCTTGCAGTCGTGGCATTCTCCCAAGAAATTCTTCTTTAAACCTCTCTGCATTCACAGGTCTAGAAGCAAAAAGCGCTTCGTAATGTCGAGCAAAAGCACGTCCTATGCTGTCATTGTCTGTCATTACTATCCCGTTATCTTCAATGACATCTATATGGTTCGGCCGGGTGCGACTTCTTTCGAGTCCAAGTGCGCGTTTTGTTGGACATTCATCTACAGTCATTGCGTCTACCCTTGCTCTCACTTGCGCTCCGCGATAACGGTTCTCATCATAAAGCTCCAGTTTCTGTTTGATACTGCGCAGATCTTCGGCATACACACCTGGCGTTTCGCATTCAAGCGCTGTTAGCTTTTCAAAAACCATCTTAAGCTCTTTCTCTTTCTTTTTGGCTTCAAACAATAAAATGCTGGATCTTTCTATCGCTTTAATTTTTATCTGTTGTTTAAAAATTTCCCAGTGCTCTCCTATTCTTTCCCCACTATCTTCATGAATATTCTTAATTGCACGAATCACAGCTGCATTGAAAGATTCATCCCTTAATAAATTGGAATTCAATTTCCATTGCTCCCATGAAAAACTCTTGCTTTCTTTCCTTGATCCTATTTGACATTTTACAAGGCAGTGATCAGTAAAAGAAATTGGCGAAACACCATAACTGCGGCACTTTGGGATCGTATCCACTGACAGGTACAGTCGGTCCAAGCGGGCATGGCTGTTGCCATGAAAATGAGTGTACTTCACAGCTCGGGAGCCCTCCAGGCACTCTGCAATATCCTCTAGCTCATGATCTGCAATCATTTGTGACAACACATCACTGCTTTTGTCTCTAACTATTCTTCCAGTTGACCTATCACTTGAGTTCAAAACGCAATTAAAATCCCCAACCAAAACAAGCTGCTTATCAATGCACAAATACTGTCTTAGGTTAGAAAAGAAATTAACGCGTTCCTGCGCCACACTTGGAGCATAAACACACATAACACGCCATGCAATATCACTATATGTGAAATCGCACAGCACAAATCTACCGGAAGAACACGAAGAAACGTTTTGCACTGACAGTCCTGGACGCACCCGCCGGACCTGCCGATAGCGTGGCTCACAACGGCGTGGTACCGTGCAGCGAACCCCCGCAGCATGTTCGCCGTCTCCTCTTCTCCTTCCACTTTCGTCTCCTGCACAGCCAAAACGTCCAGATCTTCTTCCATTAACAACCGGTACAGTTGACTTTGTTTTTTCCTAGAGGCGAGACCTCGAACGTTTAAAGTGGCGAGTGTAAGTGACGTTTGAGAAGCCATCGTTGATTTCTGGAAACGGTAGGCCCGGAGCGTGGCGCTTACATTGCGCGTCTAGCTCAATGCTAGACGCCTCCGGGACCGCCCGGTGAGACGGTCTCACCACTTTGCGGAAGTGGCTTGTCGTCAACTTTCCTATCCGCCGTGCCCACAGGCCTTGCCCTGAGGTTCGTGCGTGTACCCGTTGGTGCCTTCGCAGGCGGTCCCTCAATGCTTCGCGCGCCAACTTTGTCTCGGCTTGTGGCGTCTTCCAGGGGTCTTTTAACTGCCGAGCTGACGCCAGTACTCCCCGCGACGCCGCTGGCGTTCGGCGACTCGCCGAAAGCGTCCATGTCCGCACTTGAACTACGAGGGACGCTTTTCACGACCCCCCTTTTAGACACTTCGTGTGTGGGAATTTCGGCCACTTGAGTACTTACTTCTTTTGCAGAGTCGTCTGTTCCCTCAGCCGTTCTTGCCGCAGAGTCCGGCGGGCTGTGTACTGCCTCTGATCGATCTTCACTTCCTGGAGTTGAGGCGTCGCAATGTGGACCAGTTGTGCTCACATCCCCGCTACCTTTCGCTGCGTCCTCCGCCTCGGTCACGTCCATAATGTACACCGTTGAATCCTCATCACCGGCTGCTGCGGTCACTGCGGCGTAGAAACGAACGCACTCGGCGTCGACGTGACCGAAACGCCGGCAGTGTGAGCAACGTGGCACCTTGCACTTGCGACGCACATGTCCCGAACCATGGCAGCGCAAACACTGCATAGGCCGACCTGGTGCAACCAACAGCGCTAGTTCACCGGCAACACGAATCTGGTGTGGCAGGTCGTCAACCTTGAGACCACTCTTGAGCTTCAGGAGCACAGTCCGAGTAGTCGAACCTTTCTCGTTCACTCCTTCCACACGCCAGCGTTCCCGAGTAACCTCGGTCACTTTGCCAAACGCCACCTACGCAGTACGCACGTCGTCGTCCGCCACGCCGTGCAGCAACCAATGAAGCCGAAGCCTCACCTGCTGCTCCTGCGGGTCGATGGCGAGACAGCGTCGCCCTTTGACCTGAAGTTCTTTCAATCCAGACAACTGCTTCGTCGCCTCTGGGCTGTTTAATGTCACGGCCCACACATGGTTGATCTGGTAGGCACCCAAAGCCACAACGTCAGGGAGCAGCCGTTCCTTGTGCAAAGCGTCCCGGAAATCTTCGACCCTGAATGGCCGCGCTCGTACATCTCCGTGCAAGAACAATGTGTTCAAAACGACGCGTCCTGTTGGCAAATGCGGCAAAATAATCTAAAAAATTTAAGGACGCCTAAGCTTCGCCTTCAAGAGTGGAATGCGACAGCGTTCCCGTCGACCCGCCAAGGGGTGTAAGACAATGGGCTACGGCGCAGCGACTACGCGCCCCGCATCGGACGCGGTGAGCGTCGAGCAACGCAGCGTTCGGCGCGACAACGAAATGTGCGCCTGAGCAAGCGACGCACGCCTGAGCCTTCAGCTCGTTTCTAAGGCAACACCGCGTTCACTAGAGGCGCTTTTGTACCACTTTGAAGCCCCGAACTCGTGGCTCAGTGGTAACGTCTCCGTCTCACACTCCGGAGACCCTGGTTCGATTCCGACCCAGCCCATCTTGCAAGTTGTTTTTTATTCATGAAGTGCCTGCTGGGATTTATCGCTCACGGCCAACGCCGCCGACACCGACGCCGACGACACCGGCTCTTCTGCGACACGAGCTCCTTAACGCTGTCGCGTTAAAATCCTTGTCGTCGTTTGCTACCATCCTATCACCGCGTCCCGGGTGGGCCGCTGAGACCGCTCGTGAAGAGCCCGACATTCCGCGTCCGCTCACCTCGGTGGCTGAAGAGGAAGTCGACTCAGCCACAACAAGTTCGATGCTTCAAAGCGGTACAAAAGCGCCTCTAGTGAATGCGGTGTGGCCTTAGAAACGAGCTGTTTTAAGGCTCAGGCGTGCGCCGCTTGCTCAGGCGCACGTTTCGTTGCCGAGCCCAACGCTGTGTTGCTCGACGCTCACCGCGTCCGATGCGGGTCGCCTCGTAAGTAATCGCTGCGCCGTAGCCCATTGTCTTACATCCCTTGGCGGGTCGACGGGAACGCTGTCGCGTTCCACTCTTGAAGGCGAAGCTTAAGCGTCCTCCAATTTTTCCGTTTCTTTGTTGTATTTACGCATAAGTAGGCAAGGAAGAGCCCAAATACTTAGTTTTAATTGTGACTTGACCTATGTAACATACGCTTTAGTTGTAAGTGTCAGTGTAGAATTCAGATTCACCTTTGTTTTTATGCCGTTCGCGTGAGTTTGACTATTTGTTTCTTAGTCTCGTTAGAAACGGTTTTGTGCTTTAGAAATGCGGTACTTGTTTTGCCGAGTGCATTTAGACGGCACTAAGCGGAGTGCTATTTCGGTTGACGTTTACCCTTGTCGGATGTCAGTCAGTACTTTTGCGAAGTGATGCCCGAGCGCACAGATTAGCAGCGTTCAGCTTTGTCATCATTGCTTTCGGGGGCAAAATTTAGTCATCTTCGGCAACCTTGGTCTTTACCGACTTGCCCGCATTACAGCGGAGAATCGCTTGCGAAACCATTCTAATTTGATCAAATCTGTCTCGCATTGAGAATTATGAAATCGTCATCATCATCATCATCATCCTGGTTACGCCCGCTGCAGGGCCAAGGCCTCTCCCATACTTCTCCAACGATCCCGGTCATGTGCTAATTGTGGCCATGTAGTCCCTGCAAACTTCTTAACCACATCCGCCCACCTAACTTTCTGCCGCCCACTGCTACGCCGCCCTTCTCTTGGAATCCAGTCCGTAACCCTTAATGACTATCGGTTATCTTCCCTCCTCATTACATGTCCTGCCCATGTCCATTTCTTTTTCTTGATTTCAACTAAGATATCATTAACTTGCGTTTGTTCCCTAACCCAATCTGCTGTTTTCTTATCCTTTAACATATTACACTCATCATTCTTTCCATAGCTCGCTGCGTCGTCCTCAATTTAAGTAGAGCCCCTTTCGTAAGCCTCCAGGTTTGTGCCCCGTAGGTGACTACTCGTAAGACACAGCTGTTACACACTTTTTTCTTGAGGGATAATGGCAACCTGCTGTTCATGATCTGAGAACGCCTGCGGAACGCACCCTAGCCCCTTCTTTTCTTTTTAATTCGAAAGCACGCCGTTAAGCATAATACAAAGGATGTTAAAAGTACACGAACAAGTTCGACTCGTGCAAAAAATCTAGGAGTGAACGATCATGTGGTCCATGAATCCAACGTTCAAGGTCGGGTGGGCAGCCAGGCCGAAGGCCTGTTGCCCGGAGGTGGCGGAGACGGCTTAGATGAAGTCCTGGGCACGTCCATAGTAGGTGTGTCACTGTCACATTTTGGATTTCTGTGTTACAATATGGGCACGATGAGCCGTAAGGACCACGGTACTGTTGTGGTTAGAGAGCGGTCACAGACGAAGTGAGCGCGACCCCGACACGTGGCCTCCTTAACGTAACCTCCTCTCGGCGGGTTAACCCACCAGGGATGTCTGACCCACACGGAGGTATGAGAGCTCGTGTGGTACGTCGGAGGTTTTCCTTTTCCCGGATCAGTCGTCCACAGGCGTCTTCAGGAAAATGTGGAAGGGGTTGTGTTATAATCTGTGGGTGGGTTGCCCTATCTGCTTCAAGGAGACCCGGCAGGGCTGCTCGAGGCATCCACTGGACGCGTATGAGGATATTCATAGTCGCAGCAAGACGGTGAATGCTGTCTGAGAATAGAGTGGACCGAGATACCCTACTTATATCGCGGATGGCTTGAGTAGAGTCTGTGCGAATGATGAGTTGAGAGTATCGAGCAGCTTGAACAGTAGGTAGCAACCCGGCCAAGCCGTCTCGTATGGCAGCAAGCTCGGCAAGGTAGGCCGGTGGTGTAGGATCGGCAACATACGAGCACGTCTGGCCTGCCTCTGGTATAAATGGACACACGAGAGCTGTGTGAATCGTGATGCCATTAACACTGGCATCAGTGTACGCTACAAGAGTCTCATCGTCTTGATTTTCATAGGCGCGACGAAGGCGGGAAACTTGGGCATTCGCCTGACGAGGAACCGGGCTATACAGATGACCAAGAGGCTTATTGTCACTTAATTGTACTCTTTTCCACGGAGCTACATCGGGTCTCATAGGTGCTGGATTGTATACTTCGTGTCCCATGTACCGGGTCAGTGAAGCAGCCGAGCAGAAATTTGATGGCTTTAGGGCGCGCACTAGAGAGAGAGAGAGAGAGAGAGAGAGAGAGAAACAACTTCATTCGCCGCTGCAGGGTAGGAAGTTAGGGCAGGTAGGCCTAGTGTGGCTCCCAGGTGGGGGCGACGTCCTGGGCCCACGAGACGAGTGCGCATCGACGTTAAAGTACGAGTTCGTCGATAGTGTTGAGTTGGGACTCGGCCTGTAGAATTGGCAACGGAGTGAGACGTGGTAGTCCCGTTATGGTCCGCATGGCTTTGTGATTAATAGCCTCAGGGCGAGCCCATTGTGCCTTCGTGAGATGATGAAACTGGGCTTCGTAGACGAGTCGTGGTTGTAATACAGAACGGATAAGAAGGCGAGCCGTGTTGGTGCTCGCTCCGCCGGATTTCATCGTAATCCGACGTATCAACTGTATCGTTTCTGCAGCCTGCTGCTTTGCATTCTTGACCCATGGTCCCCCAGATGCGGATGAATCCATTTCAAGGCCGAGTACACGGAGAGTCAAAGCCTCGTGTAGTGGTTGCTGATCCAGAGTTAACTGAAGAGGCAGGAGTGCCAGTAGATGGCGCCCATACTTGTTCGCTACTGACATGTACCTCGTCTTGTACCTGAAAATTTCAATCCCTATCTGAGCACACCAGTTGTGCGTCACGTTCAGGGCCTCTTGGAGCGCTTGTTCTTGGTGGAAGATTTCAGGATCAACTGACCAGACAGTGATGTCGTCTGCGTACATTATGTACTGTGGGTTATGTATCGTCGCCTAGCTTCCAAGCTAGTGGAAGGAGAGCAATATTGAAAAGGACAGGTGCGAGCACAGATCCTTGTGGGACACCCCGATGTGCGACGAACTGACCTGGTGCTGGGCCAGCCAGGCGAATGGAGAAGATGCGAGCGCGCAGGAAGGCTTCGACGAATGTGCAGACACGGCTAGGGAACTAAAGCCAATGGAGAATTCCGAAAATTACTTCGTGAGGCGGTGCTGTGTCCAAAGCCGGAAAAAAATGTGTGGGCGACAGTTTCTGCGAATACTGCTGGTGTCTGGCCCGATGCTAACAGGGCGCGGGCTGCGGGTTCTGCAGGGCGCCGACCACGTTCCGTTACTCGGAAGGTGCGCCAAATAGAGGCATTGGACGACGAAGGTCCAAGAGAAGAGCACCAGTCCATCCAGCGGCCACGTTATAAGCGCTGTTCATGGCACCGAGCTACTTCAGTAAGGCGTTGGGCCTCTAACCGAAGGGTACTTGATGCAGGGTCACGTTCTGATGCAAGTTCTGCTTGGCGGCGCGACGCCCAGAGACGCAGAAGTTCGCGGTTCGTGATTTATCAACCCACGACGTACGTGTTGCCACAACTAATGCCGCCTTAGGACAATGGGACGGGTCCAGCATGGAGTTGGATACAGTGTTTTCTGATACCGCCCTGTATCGATCCCAGTCCACCACTCCGCATAGTCGGCGCAGGCGGCCCGTTCCGCCCGAAGATAAGCCAAGGTGAATCGCATGATGGTCGCTACCCTAGCAGTCGTGTTCACATGACCACGAGATGGTCGTCCTTCGATCCTAGCCCCCAAGATAAGTCCGGTGAGTGTGGCGGCGTGCGAGGGTGGTCACACTGACGAGCAGGCACATTATTAGGCAGAGTGAATTAGGCGTCCATAAATGTGTCCAGCACATTCGTACCTCGCGCACTAGAAATAGCGTATCCCCATGTGATGTGGGGCGCTTTAAAATCTCCTGCTACTATAATGGGGCAACCAGGATGTTTCTGTCGTAGGTGCGCCAACCAGCCGAGGCACAACCGAGCCGCACGACCACTGTAGGGGCGGGCATAGTACGAAACGATGATAACGTCCGTGCGTTGGAGACGAACCAATACGGCCACGACTTCTTGCTATAAAGTACATCACCGTGAAAGATCAACGCCGGTCTGATGAAGAGTGCATCTTACATAAGCTGCAGCCTTTCCTGGGGGGACATCGGGCGTAGCACTCCTACGATTCAACATTGAAGGCGATGAGTATGCCACAAATCCTGAAATGACCGTTGGATTCTTGAAGCAGTAGAGCGGAAACACGCAGCTCCCCATATCTGAGACGCTGACGCAGCTCTCCGACCTTCCCCGCGATGCCGCGACAGTTCCACTGTAAGACGCACACTTGAAGACATAGCAGCAATCATAGGTTAAGACTGGCCAGTAGAACCAAGGTGAGATGCTGGAGCTGTTGCGCAACGAAGCGCAAGAGTTGTTGGGGTGAAAGAGGTTTTGACACAGATGCCGGGTTAGCCATATGAGCAGGACTAGACGTCGACTACGAATGCGACGACCGCGCTCCGTCATGACGACGCCGGAGCACTGTACGGCATTCCTTGAGACGTTGGATTTCCTTTTCAAGGGCGGCCAGGCGACACTCGATCTCGAACTCTTCGTTTGCCAAAGGAAGCGACGTGTCTTCTATCGATTGTGATGCCCGTTGTGGTCGTGAAGTGGACGACCTAACAGCTGCGCTATATGTAGGATTGGCAGCATCACTTGTCGCTGTACTTACTATTGTCACCTGGCTAGCGTCCTCTTCCAGCGAGGCCAGAACGGTGTAGCGGTTGTACACAGGGACTTGTTTCATTGATGGATCTCGAGGGGTCCTTGCTGGCTGTCGAGAATGGCGTTGTCGAGCCTTCTTAGTGGCCTCCAACTTCGTAGGACACGTCGTGGAAGTGATATCATGATCGTTTGTTTGACATAGGCCGCATCTAAACGATGCTGACGGTTCAGGCTCCATGGTGTCGTCCTTGGGTAGGTAGGGGCAGGATGATTTCATGTGTCCCTGTCTAAAGCAAGAATAGCAGTACACAACGGAATGCTTGAACGGACGCGGTCACACAACGCAGCCGTAATACAGGATACGTACAGGTGGGGAATTAGGACTTTGAAGCGTGATTAGGCACGTACGGTACGGCCGCTGCCTAAGTAGCGTACAGCCACGACCTTGTGTGTGGGACACGATAGTTCCTGCAGGAACCACTCGGGTTCTTCGTCAAAGTCAACGCCATGAACCACGTATCGTCTTAAATCGGTACCACTGGCGAGGTACGCCTGGACTGGAAGGACACATTCTTCCGAGACTTGTATTTGTTGCAGTTCTTCGAGTGTATAAGTTAGTGCCATAGCAGACACCCATACTGAGACCGTATAGGTAGGTTTGTGTAGAGCGAAACCTTGAAATCGGGAAATCTCGAGGCAGGCGTCCAGGGCCGCTTGAATGATACGGTTGTGCAGAGTGGACATGTCATATCTAGCACGACGCTTGATAGCCACTTTGTACCACAATGTTGTTGGTGACTCCGGAGACGTACGTGTCGGCCGTGCGGGCAAGCCTTGTGAAGAGCGACGTTTTTTCGCAGCTGCTGGAGCTACATTTTCATCCGATGGAAGGCAAGTAGCTTCCTTTGCTCTCTTGGCCGAGGTGTACGCCATGATTGCAGGGCTGTTCTGCTCCATGGTTGAAGTATCCATCCTCAGGGCACCGCCTCGCACGTTGCACTTGTCTCCGCGAAGGAGACGCTCCTGATAGTTCAGCACAATGCGTTGGCGGGCTAGTTGGTGCGAATCCATGAATACTTTGTTTAGCGCAAAACAACAGACACAAGAAAGACGACAGGACAAGGGGCCTGTCCTCTGTCGTCTTTCTTGTGTCTGTTGTTTTGCGCTAAACAATGTATTCATAGAGACGCTCCTGACTTTGATGGGAGTTGCATCGGTAATGTTCCGCTCCCTCGATGCAGCGGACAACAGCTTGGATGCTCCGCGCCGACGCGGCCAGTGCCGCGAGGGCAGTCGCACTCGCGAAGCCGCGCACGAACTCGAGCTGGACGACGCAGTAGGAAGCTGTAGATGCCGACGGACCTTGTAGATAGGCGCCAATAGTAATTATGAACCGCCAAAGCGGTCCATAAACAACAGAGCTTGAGTAGCGGGGAAGAAACCAGCAAACGGGGCGAAAATCCGGAGCTACGGAAAAGCACGTCCGAGCGGAACGAGCGCTGGAAACAAATCTGCTGTTCAACAAACCTTCAACAAATCTGCTGTTACCTGACCCTCCTCAGCTGCCTTCCCCCTTTGCATAGCTCACAAGGCTTTCTTTACTTCTTCGGGCGTTATTTGTGGGATGTCAAATTCTTCTAGACTATTCTCTCTTCCATTATCGTCGTGGGTGCCACTGGTACGGTATAAATCTCTATAGAACTCCTCAGCCACTTGATCTATCTCATCCATATTAGTAATGGCATTGGCGGCTTTGTCTCTTAACGCATACATCTGATTCTTGCATATTCCTAGTCTTCTCCTCACTATTTTTAGGCTTGCTCCGTTCCTGAGAACATGTTCAATTCTATTCATATTATACTTCCTTATGTCAGCTGTCTTACGCTTGTTGATTAACTTGTAAAGTTCTGCCAGTTCTATTCTAGCTGTAGGGTTAGAGGCTTTCATACATTGGCGTTTCTTAATAAGATTTTTCGTCTCCTGCGACAGCTTACTGGTATCCTGTCTAACGAAGTTACCACCGACTTCTATTGCACACTCCTTAATAATGCCCATAAGATTATCGTTCATTGATTCCACACTAAGGTCCTCTTCATAAGTTAATGTCGAATATGTGTTCTGTAGCTTGACCCGGAATTCTTCTATTTTCCCTTTTAGCGCTCATTGATCGGCCTCTTATGTACCAGTTTCTTCCGTTCCCTCCTCAAGTCTAGGCTAATTCGAGTTCTTACCATCCTATGGTCACTGCAGCGCACCTTGCCGAGCACGTCCACATCTTATATGATGCCAGGGTTAGCGCAGAGTATGAAGTCTATTTCATTTCTAGTCTCGCCATTCGGGCTCCTCTGCGTCCACTTTCGGCTATCCCGCTTGCAGGAGAAGGTATTCATTATCCGCATATTATTCCGTTGTGCAAACTCTTCTAATTACTCTCCCCTGCTATTTCTAGCACCTATGCCATATTCCCCCACTGACTTGTCTCCAGCCTGCTCCTTGCCTACCCTGGCATTGAGGTTACCCATCAGTATAGTGTATTTTGTTTTGACTTTACCCGTCGCCGATTCCATTTCTTCATAGAAGCTTTCGACTTCCTGGTCATCATGACTGGATGTAGGGGCGTAGGCCTGTGCGACCTTCAATTTGTACCTCTTATTAAGTCTCAAAACAAGACCTGCCACCCTCTCATTAATGCTATAGAATTCTTGTATGTTACCAGCTATATCCTTATTATCAGGAATCCGACTCCTAGTTCTCGTCTCTGCGCTAAGCCCCGGTAGCACAGGACGGGCCTGCTTTTTAGCACTGCCTCATTGAGCCCTATTATATCCCATTTATTGCCCGCTAATTCCTCCTATAGCACGCTAGACTCACCTCACTAGATAACGTTCTAGCGTTAAACGTTGCCAGGTTCAGGAATTAAGGTAAATTAAGGAATTTAAGGAGAATTAGGGAAAAGCTTATCTCAAATTTTCTCCCGGCTACGTATCTTGTGTTGTTCGGAAATATCTTATTTTTATTTTCTTTCGTTTAACGTAGTCAGAAAGTGCTTTGTTGAACGATTTTGGTCTGGCGGTTAATTTGAGGAGCATTTTGAGGGTGTTTGCTTTGGCCGGAGTTGTCAGGCGTTGTTGATTCTCGGTTGTTACAGCGGATATTCTTAGAACCGAAACGAGCAGCAGTGAAGACTACCGGTTGAAAAGCGGGAACTCCTGTCCCTCCAATCAATCAACGACGTCGCTCAACTAGCGCTTCCAATCGTTCGAGCTGCGTCGGACAGCTTAACTTCTGGATGAATTGTCTGGCGGCGGGGGTGCTGTTTTGCCACACTGCGTGCCTTTCATCGAGGCAACCGGCTCTCGCTCCCTCCCCCTTTTTCTTCTGAAGTGGTTGCCCTTGAAGACGTTCAAAGTTCCATCCACTGAAGACGTTCAAAGTTCCAAGAAACTTCCACCCCTTTTAGTGGGTCGAACTGAGGAGTCCGGGAGCAGGGAGCACCAAGACGAATCATTCCACTGACAGCCTTAAAAATTCCACCGAACTGCTGACCCCTTGCAGTGGAGACCGGTCATAGGCAGCTTGGAGTTCTCTCGCCACGATTCGCAACTTTCACGTACGGTGGCGTCGCCGTGCGGCGGCGGCCAGAAACAATCGAAAGATTATACTCGCCTCTGGCTGCCGCCCGTGTGCATAGCGTATTGGTGTTGTCTACGCTTTTCCTTCACTTTTGGTTGATGTTTTAACGCGTTCAAAGCTCCCGTCGGATCCTGAAGGACACTTAACATGCTCAGAATGAGCAAACATAGAAGCAACCGCATTTGCTGCGTGCCACAATGGGTGCTGAGCGGTAGGTGATGTGAGCCTTGACTCATTCCCACCGGCTGCGTCGATGCGGAAGAAATTAATTATTAAGCTGCGAATCGGCAAAGCTGTCACAGAAGCGATGAAGGTTTGCAGTGCGCACTTCATGCCGGAGGACTTGTTTGGAATACGACAGATGAGTGCGCGACGATTCCGAGCATTATGCAAAATAAAAGTGAGGCGTGCAGACAGGACACAAGAGTAGAGAAGTGGACAACACGAATGCCGACTATCAACTGAAGGGAGCACTGAGGCGAAAAAAGAAAGAAGACACAAAACTCATCTGCGCATGCTCAGGAATGGTAACACCACGTGTCAATCGGGTACACGTGCCGGTCTACGTGATATATAACTGTTAAGGCACTTAATCTCTTCCTTATGTAAAGTAATCGAAGGCTGACTCACGCACGCACTTTCAACGTTATAGATATGCCATGCCTCCACCATAAGACGCGTATCTTCATTCTTATGCCTGTACATTCCTGAGCATGCGCAGATGAGTTTTGTGTCTTCTTTCTTTTTTCGCCTCAGTGCTCCCTTCAGTCGATAGTCGGCGTTCGTGTTGTCCACTTCTCTACTCTTGTGTCCTGTCTGCACGCCTCACTTCTATTTTGCATAATGCATCCTTACCAACTAGCTCAGCTTTCTGTCGTTCTAAGATTCCGAGCACTTGAAATCGCGAATAGGCCCACCTTCATAAAGACTCAGGCATAACACTATATTACGTGAAGGGAAAGAAATAATGTGCAATTTTAACTCAAATGTGTTGTAGGATGATTGATGCTTGCGTTCATGCCACTCATGCCTTTGCGGCTACGTTCGAGCGCAAACATTCTCCGTGAAGACTTGTACCTGCTTCAAAATTTCTTGTTCTCGTTGATGCATTCGTGCTCTGCAACGCCGGCTTGACGCTCCACCATTTTCGAACAGACATGAGTTTCTCATTTGTGCATCGAAGCAAAGTGACGCAGGCGTAGAGGGACCTGGAATTCGAACCTCGTCTACCACTTCGATGCGCGGCTGCAACGTGCGCACAGGCGCGCATGACTGCACTCGTAGGGTAACAAATCCTAGTCCAACAAACGTTAAACTACTGTGCAGTGTTCGCGTAGCGAACCCTCAGCTGATCTGAGTGTATATTATTTTATATAGATTCGATGGGGGCGAAATGCGAAAACACCCGTGTGCTTAGATTTAGGTGCACGTTAAAGAACCCCAGGTGGTCAAAATTTCCGGAGTCCTCCACTACGGCGTGCCTCATAATCAGAAAGTGGTTTTGGCACGTAAAACCCCAAATATTAAAAAAAAAATTATTTTATATAGATAACTGGAAGAATGGAGCGAGCATTGCCGCGGACCGGTAAATATCGGCTATGTATCGCTTGATCTGTCTATAGGCAAGACGCGGTAGGACTCACGCAGGCTGTAAAACTACCGCAAGACTGTAGCTTGCACAGCATGCATAAAGCGCAATAACTAAATTACAAAGGTGAACGGTTATCGTATTAGTTCGCAAAAGCGGTCAGGTATGGTTTTTTGTTTACTTCTCGTGTTCAACATCCAGCATTGTGAACACAGGCAGGGATAATTAGACAATAAATTTTCGGTCACAAAACGCTGCTTTAGGGCTGCTTTTCACGCCGTCGATATAAAGGACTTCGGTCGCACAACACCAGGAAGGTTTTCTTTCTCGACACGGCGGCTTATTCAAGCGGTCTAAGTAACAACTTGCCGAGAGCACCACACCGCATAAAAGCTCATGGTACCCGTTCAAAAAGATGACCAGCGTTTAGGACTTCCTCGCTTTCTAGCAGGCTTCGAATCCTGCGTTCTGCTCGCCCAATGTGAGCCATTACGTAGGCTAACGACAGCGGGCGTGTAAATTGAAGAGACATTTCAACCAGACGACGCGAAACAACATCTTACTGAGCAAGACTACCGCAGCACTGCACCGACTGCTCTAGTTCTTAATCCCTCGGACAGCCATGTTGGATTTAAGGTGGCGCCCCCTATAGACCGTTTCATCGGGCGAGGAGGATAGGGCGCGCGGAGAGCCTTTCCTCCTCTCTGGCTTGGGCGATCCGGCGCGGCGCTGCTTGAAAGTATAGCTGTCGCGTGTTGCGGAACGATTTCGAGATGTTTTAGATCGTACTTTGTGAAATTTACGCCATGTTCCTTCATATAAGGTCGTCAGGGAAGCCTTTCGGTGCATCGGTAACTACTGTAGGCAGAAATATGTCTTGGGGGGCGCAAAAATGTGACGCGCATAAGCAGCCGCGGTGTACGCGCATTATCAGTCGTGGTGCGTGTATGTGTTGTTTACTATTTTGCTTATATTGATTTTAATTCAACAAAGAAAACAGGCGTCTCTGTATCACCAGCATTAAATGATAAATCAGCTCACTGTCTGATCGATTGGCTTAGGGAGTAAAACATAAAACATAAGAGTGCATGCTTGTTCACGGCCAACCTAAGGCAACCATGAAACATCTGAGCGGCAGGCGCTATCAAATATTTGTGATACACTGGCATCGTTCTCACGCATTTCAAGTCTAGTATGCGTGAAATTACCATATGTATACGCTAGCCTTGCTGCATGAGGCCCATGGCGCTGCTCAACACAGCGATCACTGCGGTTGGTGAGCCAGCACGATACATATATAAGCTGTGTGCTTCGGCATTGCCTTTTTGGCCTGTATACAGCCATAATAGATGAGAGGGTAAAAAGAATGCGATGGCTATTCTTGAGCGCTAAATTTCCGTAATACGTGTGAGTGCGTCGTAGAGAACTGAACGACCACAACCGAAAAAAAAATTCGGTTATCATCTTCTTTCTCTAAAAAGCAAGAGAAAACGGGCTAACGGCGCACAACGTTTATAAATATATAACCGCTGATGCCGTATGCTTGGACCATGCGCTATGCAGAACAAAGATATCTGTAATCCAGCACCTACTACTGCTTAGGACGCTCGCGCAGTTCGTAAACGGTCGCTTTGCTGGACAAGCTTAATTCAGACTGTAATGTATGCGGCTATTACTAGCCAAAACTATTTTATTCATGGGTGGAAACCACATCCATCCAACCAAGTAGTCACGCAATGTAACCTGCAGCGAACAGTTTGAACGCTTGTCAAAGTGTAATAGCACAGCTCCTATCGTAGCAGAACGGTACCCACGCTGCTACGATCGTCGCGTATGTTTCATGGCTCCTAAACCGCAGCTTAGAAATAGAGGATAATACTGCAATAAGGTCACATTAGTGATTGGAACATTCGGAAATGCACAATTGATCTCCGAGGCTGATTGTAGGCTCAAATATGTGCGCACACATCGCGCTGCGTGTTCCGTCCACCTCAACGCTCAGCAGAAATTCCGGCCATGACGCCTTAAACCACTTCAGAACGTCTCACAGAACCGCTTACCACGTAGAAGACGCACGTAATACTACACAGACCGCACGACCGCGAAAACGAACGCCAGAACCTACCGCCGAGCGTATACCTGCCATGCAAAAGACCGCTTTCACCCAAGCCAGTATGGCGCTGCTCATAGGCGGCGCCACTGCGTTCACAATATGGCGGCGCCTACGAAAAAACGGTCTATAGGCCATGAAAGTTGCGAATAGAGGAAGGCGAAGCGGTTGACATAAGTACTGGTACCGCCTCGTTACTGCCGACGATGAGCCGCTAAAGGGATTTAAAGGGCCCCTCACCAGGCCCCATAGCAAATTTTGGTGATACGCTGGAAGTTGTTACGTGTCTTCTAGGGAGTGTTCTGCGCAAAAAAATTTTCAAATCTACTCATTAATAGCCAAGATAGAAATATTTCAGTGCCGCGAACCCACGATTTCAGCAGGCGGATCCACTGCCAAGCAAGACGCTCTCTCCACTCGCCCGTCTAGCCTTCGCAAGCGAAATTCCTTCCCTGCGTTCTCCCATACCGAACCTCTAGGGTCGCGTGACGTATACGTCACAGGTCTTCATTTTTTTTTTCTCCTCGCTCTTTTTTTTTCTGCGCTACGCATTTCCGTTGACCGCGCCGCGGAACCGCATGGCGCGATTTCAGGCGCGATTGACGCGCGGGTGGTGGGACGCGCGCGTCTGTTTGACGCGTGCCCAGCATGATCCGTCACGAAATCGCGCCGCCGCGTGCTGCTGCTCGGAGTAGTAAAAAACGCGTCGCGCGGCGCGTCCACCAATCAGAGTTCAGGTAAGTCACGTGGCATTTGGTGACGTTGCATTTTGGCTCTTTTTTTGCCACCAGATGGCCCTGCTCTATGCGCATCTCGACGGAACCTCCTAGGCGGAATTTTTTTTTTTTCTCGGCAGAACTGGCGCGCGCGTCAAGGAAAACGTGCTACCGTGATTTCGTTCGCGCATCGTGTTGGTTCGCGCATCGTGTTCACCTAAAATGAACAAAGCAACCTTCAACGAGGCCCTAATAACTAAAGTGGAGAAGCGTCGCGTCTCATCGCTAATACTGGCAAGCAATTTGCTAATAATATTACCAGTGTATGGTGCTCGCTCTCTTCTCAACCAGGCAGGCCGCACCCACATGTACCTCCTGACCCGCATTTTTTCTTGCTTCAGTATCAGCATCCCCCTTAATAGTAGCAATCGCCTCTTCTGCTCGGTAGTAAGAGGCCGACACTCCTTTTTATATGTGAAGTTGTAAACAAGCTGCTGCTTCTCAGCATGCGGAAGGTACATAGTCGCAGTTTCGCACACAATATTGCTGCTTGAAATTAAGCTTGATAAATACACTTCGGAAAGAAATGTCGCTGTCTAATTACACTCAGATTATCTTTATTGTAGTGTCCTGTAAGTTTAAGGGCATATTATATATGCGGTAACAGAGACAATACATGTCGTTGAGAGTTATGTTGTCTGGCAACCCGGAAAACGCGGCGCGAAAGCGCCGCTCCTTTTTTTCGTACGGGTGCTCGCGCGTCGGCGGCAACGCGGGCGTTTGCCGCCCGTCGTGTTTTTCGCTTGCGAAAAACGCGCCATGCGGTTCCAGACAGTTTTTATAGCGTAAAATGCTTGCGTTAGCGTTAGCGTGCGACGCAACGCTAACGCAAAGAAGGACAGCACTGCGCAGCACAAGGTAGTGTTTTAGAATAGCGGAACGGAGAAAAGCGTTAACGTTAACGCAAACAAATACAGCGCCATCTAGATGTAAAAACACAAAGTAGTGGAAAGCCAAATCCACACGAAATGTCGAGCTTATCCAATGGCGAATCCGCAAGTGTAGTCAAGCTTATCGAAAGCCACAGTCGTTGCGTTAATTACGCATGTAGGTGTTTGGTTTGAGTGTTGTTTTGTCGAGAGTCGCGAAACGCACCGATTATTCTTAGCATGCCACGATCGAGTGTTCTGTGGGACCCCTATTACGTGTCCTTTTTAAGTTGGGATGACATCGACGCCCTCATGCTTCGGGAACGAGAGCGACCGCGCAGGTTCTACGTGTCCTCAAGATCCACTCAACATCGAAGCTATTCCGGAGGGGACGTTTCGCCGGCAATTTCGCTTCCAGAAATCCGATTTCCCACTTCTTTCCACTTTTTTGCAACGGACGCCCATCTTGACGTCCGTCCGAATGGATTCAAGGCGAAAACCTCTTTCAGGAAGTTCATATCGTCGTTGTCGGTAAAACGCACACGCATTGTGACCACAGCACCGACCACACTACTGTGTTTTGCCGAGGAAAACGTGACATGCATCGGCTTGACGTGCGGCTTTACACCAAGCGAACGAGCGAAATACACTTGGGCGCCATCTCGTGGCGGATACAGCAAACATGAGCAAACAATAGCAAACCCTCTCGTTAAGCCTACTGCGCCGCTAATCGAGAACGTATATCGCAAACAACGCCCATTTGTCACCTGTGCGCCACTGTCGAAGCATCATCACACAAATCTAAAGCAAACACGAGCATTAGTGGGGAACGAATGAGCTGAACAGTGCAGGCCGACGACTCGATAGATCCGAAGCGGGCTGCTCTCACTTCGACTGGCGCCGCCATGTTGCCGTACGTAAGGCTCCCCTTGCGTGCGTTAGCGTTCACCGCTAAATCTCGAAAATAGCGTACGTACGTAAGAGCTCCAGCACCGTTTACGTACAGCGCATGCGCAGTGTGGTGCACGCAACGCTAACGCTAACTCTTTGCGTTTGCTGCTTTACGCTATGTTGTCTCGTTCGCGCAGCGCGCGACTTTGCGCGCTGTGCACAAGGAAACATGACTAGCGGTATAGTTCAGTGCTACACGAATACTGAGGCAGAACAAGGGGACCGCAGAGCGTGATCACGCGCTGCGAACTTTTATGTTCCATTAGCTTCTGATTGATACACCGCCCTGTTTGCCCAACGTAGAACTGGCCACACGTAATGGGGCGGTGTATCAATCAGAGGCTAATAAAAGGTCGTTAGCCGGTGGATCGCCTTCTAATGTTTCCCTACATTACCAAGCTTGTAGCTGCACGCGAGTTACACGAATGCGCGATATTGTACAGGCACAAGAATGAAGATACGCGTCTTATGGTAGAGGCATGGCATATCTATAATGGTGGAAGTGCGTGCATGAGTCGACCTTCGATTACTTTACATAATTAAGAGATTAAGCGCCTTAACAGTTATCTCTCACGTAGACCGGTACATGTACCCGACTGACACGTGGTGATACCATTCATGAGTTCGCGCAAATGAGTTTTGTGTCTTCTTTCTTTTTTCGCCTCAGTGCTCCCTTCAGTTGATAGTCGGCGTTCGTGTTGTCCACTTCTCTTCTCTTGTGTCCTGTCTGCACGCCTCACCCTTTTTTTTTTGCGTATTGAATCCTTAACAACTAGCTCAGCTTTCTGTCGTTCTAATGGCTAAGTGGTCCTTCTGGAAAAACGTTTGCAGAATTGATGCTCGGTGTCGAGATCCGTGCAAAAGAACTAGGTAGTCGTTGACGTACCAATACATTTTGACATCTTCGACGCGATGATCGGTCTCCAATTATACCATTATTGGTGGCCAGCAGCAAGCCGGAAGGACAAGTTTGCTTTCTAGATGTCGTATTGAAACTTGAACAGCTATACCGTAGAGGTGCGTGTAGGGCTGCACCCGTGTCCTGGCCGCACCCCCAATTTCTCAGCCCAAAATTGGGGAAAAAAATGCGATCCAGAAGCAATTGCGTTCGGTGTCCCGATTCTACGTACGCGCATCGACGAATTTTCGCGTGCTGCGTACTTCCGCGTGCCACTACTAGATGGCGAGAGCTGCGTGTTGACCTCTGATACAGTGGCTGGAATAGGGGGAGTGTGCCGAAGGCGCGGCCGCTCGCGTGTGCTTCCGCGATGCAACCGCGAGGCGGCGCTGGCGGTTGCGTACACGCGCTGGCGGTTGCTTGGCAAATGGCCAAGAGTGGGAATATGGTGAGCTTCTAAGTGTAATAACGACAGAAATGCGGAAAGAGAAACAACATGTTCGTTGGAAAGGAAAAAAGAAACCGAAAAGCTGGTGGAACAAGGAGATACGAGAAGCGATCGCCGAACGATAAAAAGCATCTCGAGAGCACAGGCAGGCAAAGAAGGCGCAGTTGCCACAGGATGAAGTAACCAGTAAATGGGAAATATACCGGGAGAAAAAGTCTATGGTTCAAATACTGGTGCAAGCAAAATTAAAAGATGAAAGTGAACGTTGGTTGTCGGAAATAGGTGAGAAAAAGAAGGCCGCACCCAGCATATTTTGGAACCACATAAAATGATTAGGCAGGAAGTCAACAACAGTACAACAGCATATCCTAGACGAAGACGAAAACAGGCTGGAAGGAGAAGCAGCAATAAATTACATCCGAAAAGCAACAGCCGAATCTTTCCAAGGCAATGACGAGGTTGTACTTGATGAAAAAAAGAGCATGAAAGAGACCCAAGTGGAAAAGGAGCTGGTGCTGGCAAATTTAAACTGGAAGAAAGCGGAAGAGAAAATTCCTAAGCGCACAGCCACAGGGCTAGACGAAGTTCCCGTTAGGCTGATAAATGAACTAGGACCAAAAAGTAAGGAAGCTCTGGTGAAAGCAGTGGAAAAAGCTTTAAAAGATAGACAAATACCAGACAGTTGGCGACAAAGTAGAATGAATTTAATTTATAAAGGCAAAGGGGAGAAGGACAGAATTCACTCGTATAGACCGTTGATCATTACATCGGTAATATACAGGCTAGCAATGCAGGCAATCAAATTAAAGCTTCAAGCATGGACAGAGAATAATGGCATTTTGGGAGAGCTTCAGAATGGCTTCAGAATAGGTAGGCGTTTGGATGATAACTTGCTTGTTCTTACTCAGTGTATTGAAATATCAAAAGCAGAAAGCAGACCGTTGTATGTGGCCTTTTTAGACATTACAGGAGCCTACGACAACGTAGACCACAACATTTTGTGGGATATTCTGGAAGGCTTAGGTAACGATTGTCTACAGCTTTTTAGAGAGATTTACCTAGAAAATACCGTTTGCGTTGAATGGGAAGGGATGAGGAGCGAGGAGAAAGTTCATATCAACACGGGACTGAGGCAGTTGTGCCCTTTATCCCCGCTGCTGTTTATGATGTACATGGTGAGGATGGAGAGGGCGCTAGAAGGAAGTAATAGCGGGTTTAATCTCTCATACAAACAGGCGGGTACAATAGTAGAGCAGCAACTCCCTGGGTTATTTCATGCGGACGACATTGTGTTGCTAGCTAACAAGCAAAGTGATTTGCAACGTCTGGCTAATATCTGTGGACAGGAAGGCAACAATTTAGGTTTGAAATTTAGTGTTAGAAAATCAGGTGTTATGGTATTCAATGAAAACTGTGAACAGACAGCGGAGATACAGGGCCAAGAAATACCTCGGGTAACAGAATATATATACCTTGGTATATGGATAAACGAAGGCAATGGATATATGGAAACACAGGAAAAAACCATAACAGTAATGGGGAAGAGAAATTCAGCCATGATGAAGCACAGAGCGCTATGGGGATATAATAGGTACGAGGTCCTCCGAGGTATGTGGAAAGGTGTAAGGGTTCCAGGACTTACTTTTGGAAATGCGGTTGTTTGCTATAAATCAGGGGTACAATCAGGACTCGACGGAAGCCAAAGGTCAGTGGGTCGCCTCGCATTGGGCGCTCACGGGAAGACTACAAATGAAGCTGTGCAGGGTGATATGGGCTGGACTAGTGTTGAAGTGAGGGAAGCTCGCAGTAAAATTGAGTATGAAGAACGGCTGAGGAATATGGAAGAAAGTAAATGGGCTGGGAGAGTGTTCAGGTATCTGTACAGGAAAAAACATTGATTCACAGTGGAGGAAAAGAACTAGGAAGCTTACCAGCAAGTATGCGGCCTGTAGGGGGGACAACACAGCAACAAAGAAGGTCAAGCGGAAAGTCAAAGAGGCTGAATTAATCTCATGGGTGGCGGCAATGCAAAAGAAACCTGCCATGAGTAACTACTTAAGAGGAAAAAACGAAATCAGGAAAGAAACCATTTATGATAACTCAAAGGGAAGCTCATTACTTTTCGAAGCGAGATCGGGATGCCTTAGAACACGCACCTATAAAACGAGGTATAAGAAGGACGATGAAGCGTGTGCTTGCTGCGGTAAAGCTAGGGAAACTACGGAGCATGTTTCATTAGAATGTGAAGACGTCTACCCAACGGTCGATTTAGGCACCACTGGCCTCCTTGAAGCCCTTGGGTTCAGAGCGAGCAGTGGTAAAGCAAACATGTCCGCAATAGACATTAGTAAGAGGCGACTGGAGGATTGGTGGAAGAAAAGTAGGGAAACGACAAAAGACGGAAACGTACAAAAGCACAGTTCGCAATAGGGGATCAGAAAATTTGGGCGTTGTAGTTCATAGTGTTTTTTTCTTTTTTCATTGTTTAACCTAGGTAGGATATTAGGCAGTATAGTAGCAAGAGCTTGGTGGCGCAACCCACCGCCCCGTTCCAAAGCGATGCTCATAATATCCATCCATCCATCCACGTCGCTTCCTACGGGCGTGCTATGCGTTTCGCACTAGAAACGCGAATTTGCAGTGATTCTTTCGGTTCATAAATTAGTATATCCGGACTGCAATACGTTCACTTGCATGCTACAATGGCAGTGACGATACATTAGTATATCTCCGCCTTTGATCAGTTTTCGTTCGATAAAACTTGCTCACTGCTGCCACGGTAGTTGCGCTTTAGTTACTGCCCGAGCACAGTAGCGATGCCCTGCACAGTGACGCTCTTTATCGCGATTCAACTTTGCCGCTCAGTGGACTGCCAAATGCAACCATCGCGTGCTATGGGCGTGAATGAGATCTTTCGCGCACTCGCACTTTTTGCCATGGAAATCTACTTGTCGTTTACACTAGGTCTATGCACAAAAATTTTGCACAGCATGAATGCAGTAGTCGCATTCGTGATAATTGATTCTTGTTGAAGAAATGGCTTGAACTAAAGTGGATGTCCAACGCGTATGAAATTATAACTAGACGTTTCTCTGAGCGCTGATTTTTATTTTTTTTATTTTTTATTTAATAATACTGTCAGCCCATGAAGGGCCTTTACAGGAGTGGAAAATACAAACACATACAAGGATACAGTATGACAACAAAAGCAAGTAAATGAACAGCAGCAGACATTTCAGCAGGGACGCGAATCGGTTTGGATTTTATGCACCTTACAAACTTCCCCCCCCAAAATAATAAACGAAATGAACAGATACACCTTTGACAAAGTTACATATTAGTTAGCGGCGAAAAGAATAACATGTACACATTGCAAAAACTCCTCAATGCATGAGGCCGACATGACAGAGTCGGGAAGCGCATTCCATTCCGTAATGCCTCTCGGGACAAAACTGTACTTAAAACAGTTATTTCTGACCTGAGGGGGTGTGATGTACTGGCTGTGACGATGTCTGGATGTTTCATTTGTCGAGATTTTGAACAAGTTGTGTTTGTCGACAAGCAAGTGACCATTAATGATAAGGTAGATTAGTTTCAGTCGCTCATACTTGGTACGTAAGTCTAGCGGAGGTAAGTCGGCAAGCTTACAAAGTTCAGTGGGGGATTGGCAGTAGCGATACTTGTTAAATATGAACCTTGATGCTAACCTCTGGATTCTGTCAATCTTTTGTTGGTTGGATTTAGTGTAGGGATCCCATACAGCTTTAGCATACTCCAAGATAGGACGTATTAACGATTTATAGGCTAAAATTTTGACCTCAGGTGTCGACGCACTTATATTCCGTCTTAGGCTCCAGAGCGCTTTGCTGGCCTTACCACATACAGCGTCAATGTGTTGATTCCATCTGAGGTCAGAAGTGAACGTTACTCCTAGATACTTATGTTTATCGACTCTGCTAATAGTTATACTATTTATATTGTAAGGGTAACGCAAAATTTTTTTTTTCTTTCTCGTTATGGACATAACAACAGACTTAGCTGCGTTTAGTTCCATCTGCCAGTCGTCACACCATTTTTTAATTATTTGCAAACTAGACTGTAAATTGGCCTGATCATTACTATCCCGAATTTTATTATACATCACACAATCGTCAGCAAACAGTCTGACAGGGACACTAATATTACTGGGCAAGTCATTTATAAAGATCAGAAATAAAAGAGGACCTAGGACACTTCCTTGCGGAACTCCGGACACAACACAGGAAGGGCGTGATGTGCACCCCCCGAATTCAACGTATTGTTCTCTAGAAGAAAGGTAAGATGAAAACCACTGAGTGATTGCGGGGCTCTGAAATACAGAATCAATTTTTATGATTAACTTCGGATGGGACACTTTGTCGAATGCTTTCGCAAAGTCGAGGAAGATTATGTCTGTTTGACCACGGGAGTTTAACGTTTCAGAGAGGTCATGTACAATTTCAATGAGTTGGGTAGTTGTTGAAAGCCGTTTTCGGAAACCGTGCTGTCCAGGAAAAAACAAGTTGTATTGGTCCAAGTAAGAAACTAATTGTTTATTAACAATGTGCTCAAGGAGCTTAGAACACGCGCTTGTAATAGAAATTGGTCTGTAATTTGCCACTTCTGCTGTACTGCCACTTTTGTGTATAGGTATGATTTTTGCGCGTTTCCATGCTACCGGGAAGCAACCACTATCAACAGAGGACTGAAAAATTTTAGTTAGGTATTTAGAGTTCCATTCTGCATATCTACGTAAAAATTCATTTGGAATGCCGTCAGGACCAGGGCTCTTCTTAACATCAATATTCAGGAGAAGATTTAAAACGCCTTGTTCATTGATTTCAATGTCTGCAATGGGTGGTCTAGCAGCTGTGTAGGCTATATGAGGTGTATGACCATTATCTTTAGGAAAAACGGATGCAAAGTAAGTATTAAAATTATCAGCTTGCATTGCAGCAGTACTGCAGGATTCTGAGGATAACGGTTTTGTAGATGGGTTGACGTACCGCCAGAACTTCTGCGGTGCCTCTTTAAGGAACTTCGTAAGTGTCACATTATAAAACTTGTCTTTAGATTGTTTTATAAGGCATTTCAGGTCATGGCTCATGTGTTGAATTGAGATTTTCTTATCGGGGGTTGGATTCCTCGAACAGTCCCCACGTTTTCGCCTTAATCTTCTCTTTAGATGTATAACTTCCCTTGTAATCCAAGGATTTTTCCTTTTAATTCTTTTATAGCACTTTGGTATGTAGTTTTTAATACAATCCATGACCGTTGCAAAGTAGTAGTCCCATAAATTATCTGTACTAGTATTTGACTCAACAAGATGAACAAAATGATCGAAAGAACGCTCTAAAAAGTCTAACACACCAACATCGTTGGCAGAGGAAAACTTCAAAAATGTTTCATGAAGAGCACATGGGTATGGTACAGGTCCTAAGTTTAGAAATGCTTGCACCATTTTATGGTCCGAAAGACCATCCTCCGTTTTACATATTTCTAGATGTGGTATTAAAGAATTTGACAGAAAAATTAAATCAAGTATTGATGACTTAGTCTCACAGATTCTTGTATAATCTGTCACTACCTGGGTTAGGCCTAAACAGAAAGCTAGCTCCAAAAGCTGGTCACAACTTGAAACTTCAGTCTGTCCCGGTGAAAGTGTCGGCCAATCAATGCCGGCCAAGTTAAAATCACCTAAAAGTATAATGTTATTGCCTTGATGCATGTTCGACTCCATAAATTTTCTTAAATGCAAAATAACATCTACGGGTGAGTTAGGTGCCCTGTAAATACAACCAATAAGGACTTGATGTTCACCCAACTTTGTTTTGATCCAGACCGTTTCCATCGCTTTCTCGGTCTCAAGAATATCATATGGTACACCGTTCTTTATCAAGAATGCTACGCCACCACCTCGACCTTCCCGATCTTTTCTCACAATTGAATACCCAGCGGGTGTGACCTCCGAATCATTTACATCCTTACGCAGCCATGTCTCTGTTATACCCATAACATCTGGTTCATGCACCAAGACAATGCTCTCTAGAGATTCCAACTTATTTAGGATACTTCTGGCATTGACATTAATAATACTAAACTTTGCCTCTTTTGTACGGGGATGTCAGGTGTTTTTTGCGCGAGGTGGTTGCACAACTTTGACCCTTTCATGTTTATCTTCATCCCAACTGAACATCACATTATTAACTTTCAATTTATCGAAGATCAATGCCACTTTTGCTCCACCTTTCCTTTCCTCAGAGCAAGAATTCCACAGCTTCTTTCGTATTTCAACAATCCTTTTAGAGTAATCTTCGCTAATACTAATCTGGGTGCCTTTGAGTTTGGAACAATTTTGTAGTATTATTTTCTTATCCCTGAAATCTACGAGCTTTAGTATGATCGGGCGGTTCACACCTGGAATCCTCTTTCCGAGCCTGTGAATCCTCTCGATGGAGCCTAACTTGAGCTTGAGTATACCTTCGAATATATCGTCGTTTACTTTTTTCATTAGCATTTCCTCACTTTCTTGCCCTTCTTCCACAACTCCGCGTACAATTATGTTATTTCGTCGAGATCGGTTTTCTAAATCATCAACTTTACGGCCGAGCTCAGCCAAATTAGCATCATTCCTGATAACTAAATTCTCGATTTTAGTGAGCCTGTCACGTGTTTCATCCAGAGACAGCAATTTATTTTCTATCGTTGATAGCCTGTTTTCAACAAGTTGCAAGCTAGCATCAGAGGAAGCTTGCTTTTCTTGTATGTCATTAAGCTTAAGCAGGATTGCCTTCTGCGTTTCAAGTAATTCCTTAAGCATCTCGTCGGTCAGAGGACCAGGGTTTTCTTCGACGTCTCCGGATATTAACAGCAACATCCTCACCACTGACAAACAATCACATAAGCAATTCCAAAGGATGTGTGGACACGGCAGCACGACCAAACAGAGCGAATTGCTACGGAAACCAATATTTTTTTTACTAACCTGCACGAACAATGGTATGTCAGTCGACATAGTCACGGCCGGGCTGCCGTGTCCACTGAAGGAAAGAGCCGGGGAAG
Source organism: Dermacentor variabilis (assembly GCF_050947875.1). NCBI lineage: Eukaryota > Metazoa > Arthropoda > Arachnida > Ixodida > Ixodidae > Dermacentor > Dermacentor variabilis. The sequence goes on along the minus strand of NC_134571.1, from coordinate 4,721,867 downwards.
ATCCTTTTATAAGCGGTGGGCGTGTGCCGACGTCAGAGTCCATTGGCGTCATCGTGCGCCCAAATGCTGCGCGGTAGTTGATGTACACGTGCGACAGCAGCGGTATCATCCAGATATCAGGATCCGGACGGGATCCGCCATCTTCACTTTCCAAAGCAGGGAAGCACGGTGCTTGAACGGACGCAAACTCCAGCGGGCAGGAGCCATGGTCCGCGCGATGTAGATGGCCAGCTGCAGTGAAGAGCACGCAGGCCGAAAAGACCTGCACGAACAATGGTATGTCAGTCGACATACCATGATCATTATTTAATTGTAAAATAAGTATTGTGCTTGATTCGTCCAAATAATGTGATTTGTTTCATGCAAATAAAAGTGGAAAACATATGGTCCCTACTGTACATTCCTGATGGAACTGTTTATTGCTTTTACACTGAACAATAAATCATTCACCTGATAACAAAATTCATGGTAATTAGAGGTTTCTTAAATGTCACATTAGTTTCAGGTAGATTAGTAATATACAAAACACCACTTCAGAAAAAATTCAAGAAGACATAGCTGAAAGCGCATCTCCACATGGTCCTGAAGTTGTTCTGCTAAGTTTCAGATGTTTTTTCTTCTCCCTTGCGGAAGTGCGGTCTTTGTTCAGAGACTTTGTGTAGAATGGAAGACGTGTCATGATGAAAAACTTTACAATACTGCTTGTCAGTGCTTCCTTATGGGCAACACAGCCAACGTGTGGCATTTGTTGCATGTGCTGCATAATCTCTGTGATGCTATCTCTGTGCAACTTGTTCCAGCTAAACCAAATGGTGTAAGAGTCCTCCAGTGCTTCAACAAAAGCAAACAGCTGACGTGTCGGATACAGCAGGCCGCCTTGGTCACAGAATGCTGTGAAGGATGAACGTTGCTTTTCTGCGTTCTCTGGTGGTGTAAGGAGAGCATCGAAGCAATCTCGGCATTTTGTTGCGAGGACCTTTCATCGTGCAACATATCCTGCCAGGTAGTACACCAGTCTGGCGTCGCTTGTTTGCTCTGGATATATGTGATCGGGCGCTAATGTGGTGGGAGAGGTCTGGAGAATGCTAGACGATTCATCCAGTTTACCAGAGTCCAGCAGGGTGTCCACGTGGCTTGCTAATTCAGCTGTCCTAACTAGAGCCTCGAGCGTTCCGCCTGCACAATTGCCAGTACATGAAGCTTTTACCAGATTATAAAAGCTAAGGCAGTTCACTGCTGTGAGGAACTGGGCCGATGTCGGGTGATCATTGCAGCCATTGAATGGGCGTATTATGCCAATAAGCTTTTCAATTGTATCTTGACTAAGCCTTGAAGTTAAAAGGCACTTGTAGCCAATTTTGTAGGCCAAAAGCCACTTGTAGGCCAAAAGTTGCAGAGTGGCTTTCAAAGTTACTCTAAGCCCCTCGGTAGTGCCAGGTGACAGGAAACCAGCCTTTGAAGGCCCTGTGTTGGCTTCCCACCCATCAATATATGCAAGGGTTTTTTTCAACACATTTTCTTTTTTCGAGTTCAGCCTGAGTGAGCTTGATGGCACTCTCGATGTCATTGCATCGATCAGATTATGCATGAAGGTGACGAACTTTACTGTAGCATCGGCGTGGTCACAGGAATCTGCAATTTTGTTCTTGTACAAAAACAAGCCATGCTGAACTTGTGGGCTAAAAAGATGGAATGCCAAATTGACCTTCATTTTTTCAAAGTTATTAGGGCTTAAGTGGACATTAGTTGTTTTTGGCATTGCTTTCAATGTGACTTAACACTTATCATGGTCATAGGCTATCTTGATGGGCCTTACGTCCACATGCCCCTCTGGTGTTTTGAAGCCTGCCTTGATGAAGCCATTGCGGACACATTTTACTAAGTGTGGAAAGTCGGAGAAGAAGAAAAGGCGTCTGTCATCTCCACAAGGATGGGCTGTCGATGGTTTGATAGCTTTTGAGCTTGCTGAAATGCCGAAATTGCGCCACATTGCCCGATTCCATGACGCCCCATCACAGGTGACGTAGTCAACTTTAAGACCAGCATTTTCAGAAAGCACAGCTTCCAAAAGAATCTTCGAGAGCAACGGTGCTTTAACATTTCCCTTAGAAGCGAAAACACAAAGGATTTGATGCCATGACCCTGAGAGAGGCTGAAACATAATAACCAGTCCATGGTCACAAGTAACTGTCTTGTCAGCCTCAGGAGTGTAGGGGCCAAGGTCAACGAAGCCGTCCACTTTACCAGAGCCGCTTGCAACAGCGAAGTTTCCTGCAAGCTTCATCTCGTCGACAACAAGGCCACCATGGCACTCAAATTCAGTCATCTGTTGCGTTTCTCTTGATATGCCAGAAAGCACTGCTGCATTGAATCCAAATCTGATTTCGTATTTCTTCATACACTTCCTGAGACAAGTGCGGCTAGGCAGCACAAGTATTTTTTGTTTTCGTACATGTTCGTAGAAACGTGGACTTTTCATGTGCATTATAATACATTCTAGCATCCACTCTGGATTATAGCGCATCCCTTTGACAGATTTGCGGCTTCCAACCTCAGAACACTGCATGATTGAAACTCCTTGTTTTTGTGGAAGCTTCTCGATCTTTTTTAGCACAGTACTTTCTTCAATATCCTCATTCTCCTGCTTCATTTGAGTGATGGTTCTATCCAAGCTTTTTACTTTGGCTCTGAGACGTCTCACTGCTTTGGTTCTTGTGCTCAACTTCTTTCCATAATCATAACTGACATTTCGCTTCTTTCCCGGCACCGTTGATCAATAAGAAGCCTTCTCAAATACTTGCAGGCGACGCACCGCATCTCATTTTCGCTCACGGCACCTTTGCACTGTATATGATAAAAGCCTTCGCTCCATTTTATCATTTTTGAGCAGCTAACATGGGAGAACTCAGTCAGTAAACCCGCTCCTGCGCAAACCTGCATGCTATCAACCTCCTGCAGCACGGACGCTGGATCGCATTTCTCGTCTATCGCCGTGAGTTCCACAGCCCGGACGAACACCTGATGCTTGACAGCGGTGCCCTCGCTGCGGAACAAAACAAGCTTCTGAGCATGGAGGAGACCCATGTTCGGCCCTGGCAGGCACACACTATACGACACTGTTAGCGGCTCTTCACAAAAAACATGCTTTCCCCATTTGTCTGATGGGAGAGTGAAGTTTCTGGCATCCGAAGTTCTTGGTAGGTCCGATTCGGCAGATGCGGGTGCCTCTGCTGAAATGTCGCTGGCCTACGGAACTGTTCGCCGCCTCTTCGAAGGCACGATCTGGGGGTCCAGTCGCTCTTTTGGGTTTCTCTTCTTGGGCACGGGCTTGGAGAGATACTTAGGCACGTTCGGGATCTTCGTTGGAACGGCATCGGGCTGAAGGACCGGTCTGCCTTTTTCCAAACGCACCGTCTCACCTTGTATGTTGTGTTCGAAATGACGTAACACAAACTGAGGATAAAAATGAAGCTCGCAAACAGCGGCGTTCCGTTCAAGGGGCTTGTCGGCTCTTGGGGATATTCCTCTGTCACTTCAGAAAAAGCTCCTCGTTCTTGGGCACACCGAAAAGCGACAGCTTCTCTTTGCACGATTTGTACCCGGTTGTGCAACCGGGCACAAAACAGTGGCTTTGACGTCGGCTCATCACATGCACATTTTCAACAAGCTAGAAAAAGCGCACAGCGTACGGAAACCACTCAAAATGACACAAAAAGCGCTGAAAATGTGGGCATATAGGCCTCCCATGTGCTCAGCTTGACGCGTAAACGACGGCGAGCGCCATCTCGCGGAAGCATCATGAGGCTGCACTGTGGTTCCCGTAGGAGCCGCTTGGCGGTAATCACACTCCCCCTATTCCAGCCACTGTACGTCTGATGTAATATGGTACATCCGAGGTGGGCACAACTATAGAGGCTAGAAAGGTTCTCCTACACTCTAAGAACAGTTTACACCCTTTGGCTTGCCCCTTCTGCCACACAAAAATAATCGTCATCTGCCTTGATGCGTTTCCTTTCTTTATCGCTGCAAGCCCGGAACTTTCCAGTGACGAATGGCACGCGCGTTATCAGAAGGGGCACTCCAAAGGGTGTAAACTGTTCTATGCTGATAACGCGCGTGCCATTCGTTACTGGAAAGTTCTGGGCTCGCAGCGATAAAGGAAACGCATCAAGACAGATGACGATTATTGTTGTGTGACAGAAGGGGCACGCCAAAGGGTGTAAACTGTTCTTAGAGTGTAGTGTCGGGAGCGGGCGCCCTTTCCCGAAGCGCCGAAGAAACCAGTTTGGATGCTTGGCGGCGTAGTTCGAAGAGGGCGCTGCGCTACTGTGGCGGGTTACTGACGCCAGCCGAAGGAATGCAGACACTAGTCGTCGTCTGTTTTGGGTAGCACGTGCACCGACGTAGTGCACTTTGTTCCAGCCTTTATTTACGTTGACACCCTAGTGCCACGGCTTGGGGCGATGCGACGCGCTGAACTTCTGTGACAATGCCTTGGACATGGATTCATTAACTCTTAAAATAATGCCACACATTACCCCCTCGCGCATTCATTCAAATGCGTTTGAAAAAATGCGCGTGAACTTAGCCTTCCAGCTATTTAGCGTGGAGGTACTAAAGGTGATTTTTTTTTCTGTAAAGTTCATTTGGAAAGGTACTTTAGAACAACTGAGCCGACGAAAGAGCTTGTGAAGCTTATGGAAAGGTTAGTATTTATAATGACTTCAAGAACACCATCTAAAGGCCTCCGACCCAACTCTCCAAGTGCAAAGTTTCTTGAAGGGTTCATTGCCTTCCTTGCAGAATGGGAAGATTATGCTGCCAAGCATGGTGGTGGATTTCTTAGCCCAGGAACTGCCCTTGGTCTGCGTGTGACCAGAAAAACACTCTGTCCCTTTTAGACTACTTAAGCAGCTCAATAGGCCACCAGTACTTGTTAATAGCTAATCTTAGGATAAAATGGAAAATATGTTTGGTGTCGTAAGGCAATCCTTTGGTTTTAACGACCATCCTTCACCTGAACAGTTTTTAATTGCAATAAACAGCTTGTCATTCTACAGTCTGCAGGGCCTCCTGAAAATGGGAACTCACCAGGAGACTTTGTAACCGCACTCTTAAAGCCATGTGATATTGGAAAACGAAAGGCTGACCACTGTTGTGCCATTACCACCAGCCCGGATTCCGAATCTACAAGATGCACAATTTATCCTGCGAACGCCCTTTGGACAAACCTCGGGCTGCGCCGAAAGGCACAGCGCCCTAATCTCTCCCTTGACAAGTCAAGATGCTGAGCCGTCAGGCAGCGGCGTCCTGAGGAGACGCATCGGCAAGCGACATGTCCAAACGTGCAACAAAGTGCTAGACAGCCCGGCGCCGTATTTCCTTTTGCCTGGAGGTCACCGCGCGCGGCAACTTTGAACCGGGTGGTTACCGCGGTCGCTGGTTGGACCTCTCGGACGACCGTCGAGTGCTGGCTTTGTATTGGGCCGTTTGAGTGACAATCGTTTCTCGGGTCTTTATAAGCCCCAACGCCGCCGCCGGGAAAACCGGATCCGCCGACCCACCGGGAGCCCAGTGCTACTCTCGAGTGGAGTGAGATGTGACACGCGTTGGAGTCTCACCGGACGTCGCCGAGCGGGAACAGTCGCGTTTGCTGTTAGCTCTCGGACCCCGTGCCGATCCGAACTTGTCCTGTATAATGACCTGTATATAGTGTATATCATCCCTTTCGTTATTCTCACCGACGCCTGACTCGGAGTCTTCGCTACCAACGCTCTGTCACGAAACGGGTGACGAGCGCTACGGGACCACCTCAAAGTCGTAACACTACTTAACAGAAATTATCGCTGAGATATTGGCAATTGGGAGTGCGCAGAATCTGTGTTAAAAATACAAGGCAAGCAGTTGGATTATGACAACTGCGCCGAAAAGCAGAGTGACAGTAGATTAGTAAATTATATAGGTGGCTATATTGTCAGAAAGTCTTTAACAAAATTTCCACGCCCGGAGTGCGCCTCTCGCCTTTGTATTTTGCCCCTACAAGCAGTTTGTGATGGAAATTCCACATTAACCAGGCAGTTTGATCATGGGGGCTTGATCTACCCTTCTAAAGCTGTTGAGGAGCTTGTTTGTAATGTTGAGGATACATTTACTGTGTATTTCAGCAGGAATCAGCTTCATACTGGAAGCATATGGTCTGCTTTTTGCGTTTCCTTCAGGGAGCGAAGCTTAAAGAAGTCCATGGGTTGCAGGGAACATGGGCAGAGTTTGACAACAAACATAATAAAGTTCTATGCACTGACGAGGCTGCACTTCTTTGCAACAGCAAAGAACATGGAACGGAACACACAAAGAGAAAAGCAGGAACTCTTGAAAATGAGGCGATGCCAGTAAAACGACAGTCGCGAAAATGCTCCCCGCCTTTGTACATACCTACCTTCGTTGTGCAATAAAAAAAAAAAAAAACTTGTAGCATAGGTTTTGAAAGCGCTCCCCATACAGCGTTTTTGCGGACCATAGTGCTCAATTTTGTAAAGCTGCAATAAACTATATGCACGAGGCGAACAGAATGCATTTAATTTCCTCTCTTCACATTTGTGGCCTGATTGGTGTCGCATCTCCCGTAGAAAAAAAAAATACCAACACCATTTTATTACGGCTGCTTGCGTAGCTTCCGTCACTGGTTAAAATGGCAGCACAACAGAGACGAAGACAAGGCACATAGAAACACATGACAAGCGCACCCTCTCGTTTCTCTGTCTCTTCATCTCAGTTACCTGCCGTCATAACCAGCTATGGGCGAACTAGCCCAAAACAAAGTTTTATTTCATCACTCGTCTGCGATAAGCGTGCTCGCTAATTTTGTAAGGTTGACTGGCCCCCATAGATTATTGCATGCCTGTTTTGTGGACTTGCAAATCGGCGGAAAGCGGCGGTCCCTTGCGAGCGCCCGCTGAAAAGCGCGCCGGAGCCCGCAAGAGCAACCCGCCAGCGAGCGCTGGCGCCATCTGCCGGAGCATAGCAAAGTATTTCATGTCGGCTCGCGCGTTCACGACACTAGGATAACCTTCTAGCCTCTATAGCACAACTGAAGGCTGGGCCGGCACCATTTTGACAAAAAGATTCAGTGCCGTCTAAGGGCAGCACCTCGTCAAAATTATGAAAAAAGTGCGGCCCTTATACGAGTCTACAGGGTGTATGAACTTCGTGTTTTACCGGAATGTCTGCGACCTGTTTGTGTGTGTGCTCACAAAGTGACGGTTTGTGCGTTCACTTTTCCCCTAGGTCGCTTCATGCACTGAACCCAGCGGCAGAACAGAGCACGTGGATCTCCGAAGACCTTTGTCTCAAAGCATGCGATGGTCAACGGAACAGTCCTGCAGCATTTTACGTGCTTGCAATATCGACGGACGCTGACGGTATATAATAATATAGCGGGCATTGCCATGCTCCATTCTCATTCTTAGTATTGATGTTTGAACGTGCTGTTATTGATTTGACAGAAGCACTTATAAGTGGCGTGCGCCGGCTTTTTTCTCTCCCTAACTGCAGATGAACCATTGATACTGACCACGACTGACCTGAGGAACAATATTCCAAGTGGAGTCGTCTACCGTCTCAAGGACGACGACTGCCAAGGGTCTCAAGGTACGTGCTTTCGAGCTAGTGATCGGCTATATGGGAAGCGAAAATTGCGGTCTGGGCTTTTTGAGTGCCTGCCACGAGCGCGATTTCCAGAGCCCGTGACCGGGCGAGATAGGATGTTCGAAAGCAAAATGTTATTTTGATCGTACGAGCAAGCTTTCATTCTATAGTGGCTCGTAGCATCACCAGACATTGTCAAGACGATGCACTAGAAAGTGACCAACTGATATGGGAAACAACGCTCTGTAATCAGTGTAAAGAAAAAAAAAAGACCCCCCTTTTCTGGCTTACGTGCATTGTCAGCCAAAAATGCTGTCACGTCGTTGGTTAAAGCGAGTCAGTTACTTGAGCTTTCCGCGTAAACAACTCTTGGGTCCTTTCATAGAAGCTTGCTTATTTGATGCTAGGCGAGACCGCAAATCACGGTTTGCTTCAATGATTCTGTGCAGTCCACGGAACAATATGTCTGCCACATGTGCTGTCAGGTAACGGATGTACGCGAAGGACGACCACAAATAGCGATAAAAGGGCCGGCAGCTGAGTTGTTTCCCTACCGCTGTCTTATCGAACGCAGGTTCCTTCCATGCCACGGCGGGGATCTTCGGGCCGGCCATCTTCACGGTGGCACTGGCGTTCGCGGCTCCCTAAGCCTGGAGGCCCGCGAAGGGCTCTCTGGGATATATCAGCGGCGCTAGTTAACTGTCGCGCGCACAAGCTTTCGATATGGCTGCTGTTGCCGCCGTGAGTGTTCAATTGAGCTTTCTGTGCATCTGGTGCCGTCTTCTCGTACTGTTTCCCAATTGCATCTTTCCCATTTGGCATGGCTGCCAACTGGTGAGATGCAGGCACACGGCCTCCACCGACGGGCTGTCATGGTCACCAGCGCGCTCGCTTCCACTCCAGCCATCATCATCATCATCATCATCAGCCTGGTTACGCCCACTGCAGGGCAAAGGCCTCTCCCATACTTCTCCAACAACCCCGGTCATGTACTAATTGTGGCCATGCCATGCCTGCAAACTTCTTAATCTCATCCGCCCACCTAACTTTCTGCCGCCCCCTGCTACGCTTCCCGTCCCTTGGGATCCAGTCCGTAACCTTTAATGACCATCGGTTATCTTCCCTCCTCATTACATGTCCTGCCCATGCCCATTTCTTTTTCTTGAATTCAACTAAGATGTCATTAACTCGCGTTTGTTCCCTCACCCAATCTGCTCTTTTCTTATCCCTTAACGTTACACCTATCACTCTTCTTTCCATAGCTCGTTGCGTCGTCCTCAATTTGAGTAGAACCCTTTTCGTAAGCCTCCAGGTTTCTGCCCCGTAGGTGAGTACTGGTAAGACACAGCTATTATATACTTTTCTCTTGAGGGATAATGGCAACCTGCTGTTCATGATCTTAGAATGCCTGCCAAACGCACCCCAGCCCATTCTTATTCTTCTGATTATTTTCGTCTCATGATCCGGATCCGCCGTCACTACCTGCCCTAAGTAGATGTATTCCCTTACGACTTCCAGTGCCTCGCTGCCTATTGTAAATTGCTGTTCTCTTCCGAGGCTGTTAAGCATTACTTTAGTTTTCTGCAGATTAATTTTTAGACCCACTCTTCTGCTTTGCCTCTCCAGGTCAGTGAGCATGCATTGCAATTGGTCCCCTGAGTTACTAAGCAAGGCAATATTATCAGCGAATCGCAAGTTACTAAGGTATTCTCCATTACCTCTTATCCCCAATTCTTCCCAATCCAGGTCTCTGAATACCTCCTGTAAACACGCTGTGAATAGCATTGGAGTGATCGTATCTCCCTGCCTGACGCCTTTCTTTATTGGGATTTTGTTGCTTTCTTTATGGAGGACTACGGTGGCTGTGGAGCTGCTATAGATATCTTTCAGTATTTTTACATACGCCTCGTCTACACCCTGATTCCGCAATGCCTCCATGACTGCTGAGGTTTCGAATGAATCAAATGCTTTCTCGTAATCAATGAAAGCTATATATAAAGGTTGGTTATATTCCGCACATTTCTCTATCACCTGATTGATAGTGTGAATATGATCTATTGTTGAGTAGCCTTTACGGAATCCTGCCTGGTCCTTTGCGTGACAGAAGTCTAAGGTGTTCCTGATTCTATTTGCGATTACCTTAGTAAATAGTTTGTAGGCAACGGACAGTAAGCTGATAGGTCTATAATTTTTCAAGTCTTTGGCATCCCCTTTCTTATGGATGAGGATTATGTTAGCGTTCTTCCAAGATTCCGGTACGCTCGAGGTCATGAGGCATTGCGTATACAGGGTGGCCAGTTTCTCTAGAACAATCTGTCCACCATCCTTCAACAAATCTGTTGTTACCTGATCCTCCCCAGCTGCCTTCCCCCTTTGCATATCTCCCAAGGCTTTCTTTACTTCTTCCGGCGTTACCTTTGGGATTTCGAATTCCTCTGGACTAATTTCTCTTCCATTATCGTCGAGGGTGCCACTGGTACTGTATAAATCTCTATAGAAATCCTCAGCCACTTGAACTATCTCATCCATATTAGTAATGATATTGCCGGCTTTGTCTCTTAACGCATACATCTGATTCTTGCCAATTCCTAGTTTCTTCTTGACTGTTTTTAGGCTTCCTCCGTTCCTGAGAGCATGTTCAATTCTATCCATATTATACTTCCTTATGTCAGCTGTCTTACGCTTGTTGATTAACTCCGAAAGTTCTGCCAGTTCTATTCTAGCTGTAGGGTTAGGTGCTTTCATACATTGGCGTTTCTTGATCAGATCTTTCGTCTCCTGCGATAGTTTGCTGGTATCCTGTCTAACGGAGTTACCACCGACTTCCATTGCACACTCCTTAATGATGCTCACAAGATTGTCGTTTATTGCTTCAACACTAAGGTCCTCTTCCGGAGTTAAAGCCGAATACCTGTTCTGCAGCTTGATCTGGAATTCCTCTATTTTCCCTCTTACCGCTAACTCATTAATCGGCTTCTTATGTACCAGTTTCTTCCGTTCCCTCCTCAGGTCTAGGCTAATTCGAGTTCTTACCATCCTGTGGTCACTGCAGCGCACCTTGCCGAGCACGTCCACATCTTGTATGATGCCAGGGTTAGCGCCGAGTATGAAGTCTATTTCATTTCTAGTCTCGCCGTTCGGGCTCCTCCAGGTCCACTTTCGGCTGTCCCGCTTGCGGAAGAAGGTATTCATTATCCTCATATTATTCTGTTCCGCAAACTCTACTAATAACTCTCCCCTGCTATTCCTAGTGCCTATGCCATATTCCCCCACTGCCTTGTCTCCAGCCTGCTTCTTGCCTACCTTGGCATTAAAGTCGCCCATTAGTATAGTGTATTTAGCTTTCACTCTACCCATCGCCGATTCCACGTCTTCATAGAAACTTTCGACTTCCTGGTCATCATGACTGGATGTAGGGGCGTAGACCTGTACAATCTTCATTTTGTACCTCTTTTTAAGTTTCACAACAAGACCTGCCACCCTCTCGTTAATGCTATAGAATTCCTGTATGTTACCAGCTATATTCTTATTAATCAGGAATCCGACTCCTAGTTCTCTTCTCTCCGCTAAGCCCCGGTAGCACAGGACGTGCCCGCTTTTTAGCACTGTATAGGCTTCTTTCGGCCTCCTAACTTCACTGAGCCCTATTATATCCCATTTACTGCCCTCTAATTCCTCCAATAGCACTGCTAGACTCGCCTCACTAGATAACGTTCTAGCGTTAAACGTTGCCGGGTTCATATTCCAATGGCGGCCTGTCCGGAGCCAGTGATTCTTAGCACCCTCTGCTGCGTCGCAGGTCTGACCGCCGCCGTGGTCAGTTGCTTCGCAGCTGCTGGGGACTGAGGGCCGGGGTTTGATTGTTGTGTTCATATAGGAGGTTGGCCGTTCACATGTGAATATATTCCTTACTCCTTACAATCTTTACTCATGTCCTTATGTCCGCAATCCTTACTCATGTAATGTCGAATAAAATTACTGTTTCCGTCTTGAATTTAAGACTCGTGTCAGCGCAGTTATTTAAGGGTAGGTAGAGACTTTAACCCAAAATATTGTTTGTCTCACTTTGCCCTCTTTTGATAGTGCATGCCCTTTAACTTTCAAAAATATAGAGCACTTGGCTATGCATAACTTCCAAAATACTTATTTAATTCATTTTAGTTCTCGCGTCGACAACTAAAGTCGTCGAGTCTGAATTTCGACAAAGTTTTCATCACACAAAGACATCATCACATCACAGTTTCATCACATCACACTTTCATGACATGAAGACACAAAGTTTTGGTATTTGATTTGGCTACCTTCTTGTTCTATGTAGTGCGGAGTCTTTAGGAAGCCGAAAGAAAACAGCGAAGGAAGAACCACAGAAACAAATAGAAAGAATACAGTAGTGTTGCGCATGAAAAAACAAACGTCTTCCTTGGATGCTTGATAAGTCAAGCGACTTTTCACTGCGTTATTCACATTTTTCTTAGAACTAGATTTTAGGATACTTGTTCTTGGGGGGGGGGGAGTGTCTGGAAAAGGAAAGCTGCTGGGTGTAGGTGAACTAAATTTACTTCACACTTGAGTTAATGGGCTCGTACGACGTTGGTAGTAGAATAAATATCTACAATCTAATGAAAGTTTAACAATCAAATAAAAAGCATGTCATAGTTTAGAAGCGATGGTCCCATTGACATTGAGACCATCACTTCCGAACAGAGCAAGAACCCATGCATTGCCTCCATCCTAGATTTCCTTACTGACCCGTCATCGCAGCCAACCACTCGTGCGTTGCGCCGTCAAGCTCGCCATTTCGCCGTTCGTGACGACCTGCTTCAACAACGGACTTATACCTCTGACGGCCGCCAGGCGTTATTAGTAGTACCTCGAAGCCTGCATTGTGAAATCTGCGCATCGTTTCATTCTGATCCACAGTGTGCACACACTGGACTTTTTAAAACCTACCAGCGCCTCCGACAACGCTAGTACTGGCGAGGAATGTACAACTACGTTGAAAAGTTCGTTCGCTCATGCCCCGAGTGCGAGCACCGGAAATCTTCAGCCCAGTTCTCGCCATCTGGTCTGCGGCCTCTACCCTGCCCTAACCGGCTGTTCGGCCTCGTTGGAATCGATCTGTATGGACCACTTCCTTTGGCATCAGGTGGTAACCGTTGGGCCATTGTTGCAGTCGATCATCTCACACGCTACGCCGAAACGGCCGCGCTCTGTTGCGACGCCTGTTATCGAACCTCGACCGGCGTTACTATTGGGTAGCGTGGCGTTTGGTAGACCATGGCGACCAGGCAGGGAGGGACAAGACAATTTCTACTGCGAAACTTGCACTGTTTATTCGATGGTGGGTGAAAAATGAAAAGAGAATGAATGAATTGAAAAAGTTCATTGCGGGGCCCCTCAAATAGGCCCACTAAAATTGTAGGCGGGATCTTGCTCACGTCAACGTCACGTGACATGCACTGAGTCTGGTCGGGGATAGGCAGCCGATCCCTTCACCCAGGTGAGTTGGCACGGGCTTGCCTCCTCTTGCGGCATCCCGCGGGTCCGGTTTGGTTCGCGGATAGCGTTCTCCCCTAGAGTTGGACAGTCTTGGTCGCACACACAAAGGGGCCTCTCATCACCGCGGGGCGCCTGCCAGACCGTCAACCAGCCTAGACAAGCATAGGAAATTAGGAATCCATCCTCCGTTTCGGTTGAGCAGGGTCTTTTTGGCTGGGGTATTACACGCCAACCGTAACACCTCCCGGCAGCCACAGCGCGCGACGTCGCCGCATAGCTGCTTCGCCGATTCATTCTGCGGCATGGTCCAACTCAAGAAGTGCTCAGAGATCGCGAACGCGTCTTCATGTCGGAAGTAGTTGAGACCATTCTCAAACAGTGCCACGTTGTTCATCGCACAACTACGGCGTACCACCTTAAACGAATGGCCTACCAAAACACTTCAACCGTACGCTCGGCTACATGCTTTCAATGTACGTCGACTCCGACCACACGAACTGGGACGCCATCCTACCCTTCGTAACCTACGCGTATAACACCGCTACGCAGGCCACAACTGGATTTTCACCCTATTTCTTAATATATGGTCGGCACCCTGCGCGCACCACCGGCACAATTCTGCCATACCGGCCGGATACATCCGAGTGCGTGTCTATTTCTGCCACGGTCAGACATGAAGAGTGCCACGACCCTTTTCGGGCCTTTACTTTCGATGATCAAGAGCGCCAGAGGAGCATTCGCGGTGACGCACCTTTCACGGTCACCTTCGATCCGGGAGCGCTCGCGTGGCTCTCAGTCCTTTTCACTGCCCCTGGCCTCTCTTCAAAAGTTGTTCCGAAGTATGATGGCCCTTATAGTGTCCTCAAATACGCATCTCATGTAAACTATGTAATACAACCAGTTGACAACCATCTTCAGACATGCGAAGCCATGGACGAGAGATTGTCCATGTCGACTGTCTAAAGCCTTACTATGAATTGCTCATCATGACGAGCTGTTAGATCGCAAGTCGGCTCCCTTATCGCTCCCGGCGGTGATTGTAACGAAGAAGAGCGACGCTAGTGGCGCTAATGAATCAAAACGCTAGTGGGCCAAGCGCTATTGCTAGGCAACGGCTCTCGTGCTTGGAAGCTGTCACTGGCCTGACAGATGACGTTGCGCTGCTTCGAGCTCTGCCAAATAAACCCCGTTAAAATTGGTGGTGGTGCTTGGTGACGTCCGGCAACCATCTTGGAACTCCGGTCTCATACCCTACCATCTACCATGCCCCACGACGCCTCCCAGCAAACGCCTCCATCCGCACCCACTGCGTGTACCGGGGTGCCTCATCACTGCGATGCTCCTATCTACACTGGAGTGGACGACACTGATGTGGGCGAATCGCTCACGGCGTACGACAGGCTAAGCGTCCGTAACAAGTAGTACTAAGCGGCCAAACTGAGCCACGTTCTGTTTTACCTCGCTGGTGTGGCCAGCCTGTGGTATAATAATCATGAAGCAGTTTCAGACATGCTCTGAATTTAAGACTTCCCTAACCAATGTAATTGGCCACCCTGCTGTTCGCAAGATGCGTGCCGAGCAGCGTTTGCGATATACATGTATCTATACGTATATACTTTCTGTTACAACGCCGAATTTATGTGGTTCTGCTTAGATCCAAGATATTAAACTTATTTTTGGAAGGTGGTGGATTGAAGCCTGCTCCTCCTCCGCCGCAGGTCAGCCCGGTATTACACTGTCTCCGGGATCGGCCCACGCATTCCTGACCACACGCCGTTATACGGACGCAAGCCGGTAAGAGTACGTGCCCCCCTGGGAACTCATGCGGGGGTTATACATGGGGCTAGAGGTAAACAGCTTCGCTGTAAAAACTACCGAAATAAGTCACAATCATGTTGGGGCCCATCGAAAGCATCGCAAACATCTCCCAGTACTAGTCATTAACTCAAATTGGCTGCACCAGGACGGCTGAGCTGTTTTTCGCTAACTGCGCCACAAGTCTCAGTTGCGCGCTGTCAGCCTGAAGTGCTTAAAATGCGTCGCAGACTGCTAAACAATGTTTATCACCTGGTCGTTGTCCATTAGTGCAGGGGTGCTATGCCAAATTACAGAAGGACCACAAGAATGCGCCGGAAGCCGAACAAACCACGCTACATAAAAAATAAATGGCAGTTTCGTACGAAAGGCGAAGCATGGATTGCGATAGCAAATTAGTAGACAGCTATATGAAGTAAGTATGGCAGTGTTATCGGCCTTATAAACTTGGAAGCCTTTGCTTACTAACTGAATGAACAAACATGGAACGACAGAAAGCTGAGCTAGTTGGTAAGGATTCATTGTGCAAAAATGGTGAGGCGTGCGAACAGGACACACGAGAGGAAAAGTGGACAACACGAACGCCGTTCGCGTTGTCCACTTCTCTTGTGTCCTGTCTGCACGCCTCACCTTTTTTGCATAATAACAAACATGGTGTCAGCGCGCACAAGCAAACGTGAGCACATCACACTGGATGAGCTCGGACACCCGCTGTCAAAACGCAGGATTGAGAAAGCGCGGCAGCAGCAGCGAAAGAAGGCATCTTCGTTCCGTCTACCACTTCAACGCCAGAGCGGCTAGAACACAGCGCGCATTAAGGTGTGAGCCGTCTGCAGGTACCTTTCAAGATTCGGTGCAAGAGACCCCGCACGGCCGTGCAAAGTATGCACTTGCGGAGGGAGTCGAAGCTGTCCTCCCCCTCCCCTCATTTCTTCCCCGTGCTGACTCCCCTCTTTCCTCCATGTATATTGGCGGCGAGGAGTTACGGAGTCGCCATCTATCGGAAGCGCCTCGCTGGCGTAGTATGAGGGATCACGCGGCGCGCTCCTCATAGGTTTTGCTGTCAGCGCTCACTGAAAACACCACGCGCGAGCTCTCCCGGACATTTCTGTAAGTACTTTCGAAACGAGAGAAGTTTTTTACTGTCTAAATAATACTCTTGGGCAAACTGAAAGCACACAATCGTTTACAGACGCTATCTCTTTACCGAATACGTGAACGCCACTGAGCGCGGTAGCCGCGATGGGGTCTCCCGAACCGGCTTCTTGCGTGAAAGGTAGGTAAACGCTGAGAGCAAACTATGTGAAATATGTTCTTATAGTGTTTGTATAACTATATGGAGCATAATAGAACGAAGCCTCAATGCAGCGATCGCGCAGATTCGCAGCGACCGACTGCGCGTCTGCATGCCTGTCCGCGCACTGTTTCGCTTTCTCCGCGCGCGCGTTTTCGCACCATGCCATGAGCGTTAGGCCGCAGAATATTAGCATTTGACAGTATACAAGCAACCATTGTTGCGTGGGCGCTATCAGAGCTGTTCAAAAATAATTTCATTGTAGAGACTTCGACGCCTACGGGGACTGTGATGTGCCGTCGCGACGATTCAATCTTTTTTTCTTCTAAATTCTTTGACCTTTCAATATTATTTCACGAGTTGCGTCGCACTGTATGTTTATCGGTGCTCTCAACGTGCAATTTCCCGCTGCTCCTTTTTTGTTATCCAGTGCATTAATTCATAACACAAACATGACCATATGCCATGCTTTTTTTAAATGTGCTTCTAACCGCTGCCTTTCCACTCCACTGAACTTGCCAGTATCTATAGCATGGACAAATTCATAGATCACACCATCATGACATTAGTCGGGCAGCGGGCTCGGGCGAGCGTCTCAGTGCGCGTTTTCAGAACATCGCAGACCGGGCGCCGTAGTAGAAATCTTCCTCGCGTCTGTGCTTGCTGCATACCCGAGTTGTAGCCGACGACTGTTTGCGGGTTTTATCTTTCGCGAGCTAAGCTTCACGCAGCTTCTTGTCCTGCGGACGTGTGAATAAGGCTGACACCGGCCTCCGTTACGAGCGTCCGGCCCTGCGGCACCGAGCAGTAGCCTATTATGTTGCGCGCCTTCAAAGCCAGCCACTACCTATTGTAGTGCTTTCAAGCGTTGTAAAGGAGACACTCGAAGCGGGAAAATTTCGTCACTAAATGAGGACCGCAGCGTACGAGAGAATTCAAACTCGTTTTCAGCTCGCTTCGGCGCTCCCGAAGCAGCCGACGCGGCCGCTATGTCCACGTGATCCCTCCTAGCACGTCACGCCGACGGTGGCGCCAGCTTTTCCAGTGGTGGAGCTCGAGGCCATATTGGCGTGCGAGATTGAGCCGCGATCGTGAGTTCCCCTTGCACCCGGTCGCGAAATGTTGCTGCCGAAGCACAACGCCGCTTCTCCCCTTCCCTCCCTCTCATCCTCCCACGGCCTTTCGCGTGAGGGAAGACGGCGCGTTTGTCCGCCGCTTTCTCCTTCGCGCGCGCCAGATTGAGCCGCGGTCGCCAGCTCCCCGCTCGCGTGCTTTCACTCGCAGCGTACGACGCCCGGAACCGTGTTGTCGCCCTTGGATTTTATGCGGAACATCACGGCGCCGCCAAAAAGCGCCTTGATTGTCCATAAAATTGCAATCGCAATAAAATTCACCGACGATTAAGATACCACCTACTGCAAAATTTGAGCGCAGCTCTATACGCCTCGTGCACCGCCTATAGAGGTGCCACTGATAGCCACCTAGCGGGCGCTTCCAACAATACGCGCGGGAGCAGTAGCAGACGACAACCCTTTGCAGCAAGGATGGCTGAAGTTCGCGGCTGCGATTTCTCCTTTGTTCGGGCGCCAGACTGCTTCTTCTGCGGTGACAGCTGTAGGGAAGGCGCTGACCTCTGTGGGAGCGGGTACGAACACGATGTTAGCTGTGTGCGGGACAACATTGTCCACATACGTGCCAGCTGCGTCCCGCAGGCAAACGCCATGAACTCCATTTAGCCGATAAATTTTGTTGACTAATGCGATGCCTCGATCGTGATTTTTTTAATGCTACCCTTGCCGTAATGCTGTTTCTGCACCTCAATAATAAGCACCCGTCATTAGCGCAGACTTATATCAAACAAATCCTCACGGTGCGATGTCTGCATATGCCGTTGTGATTTTTCTACCGATGAATACATGTGACATCGCTGAATAAGTGCAGTCAAAGTCGCCTCAAGAAGAGTGATTGCGAATTTATTGATGGAAACGCGTACACTAGTCAACGAAGTCACCAAACGCACGGATTAATAAAAGCGCGTGTTAGCGCTGTACCGCTGATGAACATGCCGTTCCCGCTGCAGTTTCTGGAATTTTAAATACCTCAAGGAAGCTGCTTGGAAACGTACAAAGCTAAAGTCTTGCTAACTTTTCAGTACCTTTTTAACGTTACTAGAGAGAGGTGCCCCATGATATATTTAAAGGTAGAGCAGCGCCTGTCAAAGTCGATGAGCGCTGGCGGCAAGGCCGGGTTTAATCCTCTGCGGCGTAAGCATAATAAGAAATAATCCTGTTGAGTACAAAATTCACATGCAAGAAGCGACCCCTACGTTGTGAAACAAACAAATCACTCTGCCTGTTAAGTCTACTCAGACAGCATCGAGATGTGATGACTTTCCAAACGTGACGCGAAGTTTTCAGCGAAAAATAGAAGAAAAATACCATATGCAACAGCTATTAGCAATTCTCGTCCTGAACTACCTATTTTCTAAACACATTTCCCAAGAGAGAGAGAGAGAATGAAGAGGAAAGGCTGGGAGGTTAACCAGATATGAGTCTCCCGTTCGCTACCCTACACTGGGGATGGGGGATAGGGGTTAGAAAGATGACAGATTTCCCAAAAAACCACAATATCTAAGATGCCGTCGAGCGAAAAGAATAAAGCTGTTAAAGAAGCACTTGCTTGGTATCATTCCGATAAGTCACAGCGTGATTTATACCCTTTAGAAACGAGGCAGGGTGAGAACCTCGCAGCTCAAAAGAATCAACAAGAGTTATGCATGAAGCAACTAGCAACAGTTAAACCTGTGCGAAGCCACGCATAAAATAGATGTAAAAACAAGTGCGCGACAGCTGGTGCGAGAATTTACCGGGCCACATAAAACTAACAATTTCAGTTCTTGCAAAGTTGTGTAGCTTTAACATACAACAAAACGCGCTCGTGCAGTAGTGCTGCCTGGAGTGCCTAGTGCCTAGTGCCTAGTGCAGCCCAACGCGGTAAAGAAGCGGAAAACACTATAAGCGGCAAACGGCATTCCGAACATTAGCGAAATGCCTTTAAACGCATGCTGCACTGCAGACGAACTTCGTCGCTTACGCGTCTAACTGCGATCGAGTGGAAAAACACACCGAAGTGACAAAGGAAAGGATGCGAACAAGAAATTTCGCTCTGAAGCGACGATCCATTGCTACCGTTGCTCCCGCTGATGAGGCTTTGCGGGGAATGATTATATAGGACCATGTCGCTGGCACATTTTCGCCGGTATTTGAGCCCCCACCGTGCAACAATTCTTCTTCGTCATTCCTTGAAGCTTTGGCCACCCCACACATGCGTAGGGTGTTGCCTATTTTGCTCTGAAAACGTGAATAAGACAGAGAAGCACTATCAAGGACACAACAAACTACGGTGTGCGGCTGGCTCCTCTCCTGTGTGTTCTGCGCAAGACCGCCACCAATGGCGCGTCCATCGGTGCACACTACGCTTATACGTGTTCTAATTTCGCGATATGTTGGCTGGCGTGGACAATCTGTCTCGTGCGGCAGGTTGCAGATGGACCGAAGTGCGGCTGGACTACCTTGCTAACTGGAGATCGAGAGAGCCAGCTCGAGGGTGGCGTGTGGGCGCGATTCACAGCAGCCGCCGCAGACAGACCTCCCAGATCACCTGCGCTACTATGGCGCCATCTCGTAGCTAGCCATCGTCTCCGCACAACTCTTCTCACACTTTCGTCATACCCTACTCCGCTTACCGCTTCATGGTCCCGCTGAGTCGTGCTCCCTAAGGCGCTGCAGAAAATAGCCGCCTCTTCTTCTTCACAATCACACTCGCTCTCTGCTGCACCCTCCTCTCCGCTTTTGTCCTAGCGTCTTTTTGAACACCCCGCTGCGCTCCGCGTTGGCTTTCATCGTTCGGTGTGCTCATTCACTTGGTTACGCCGATCTACGACGCCGAGGTACGCCGACGCTCGCAGCAGGAACACCAATATATATATATATATATATATATATATATATATATATATATATATATATATATATATATATATATGAAAGCCTGTAGATTTCATTCCCTGTGGGAATCGATGTCATGCGAAGCAGTGTGCGGGGAGCCTACCAGCTAAAGGAAACTATCAGAGCACCAAGACGTACGCGGCTGTTTCATGACCTACATGACACGCATGTCATGATGTTCATGTCATGACCGATCTTTTATGTTCGTCATACATTCTCGTCATGCTATGCCAATTTTAGTACGCACGAAGTTAACGAAACGACCATGAGAGCACCAAGACGTAGGCGGCCAGATGGAGAGACAGATACTGTCAAAGTGCCAAATGTTCTCCAAGAAATGCTTCACACTTAAAGAAGAAAAAGGGAGACCGGGTCGCCGAGCAGGCGATATGACATGCGCAGCCCGCCTCGCTCACTTCGGTGGCGTGTCTCGCGCATGACGCATACATCTGACGCGCCTAGCGCATCTGGCATGCATCTGGCGCATCTAGCGATCAACCAATCCGCAGAAAAGCTCTTGCTTCACACCAGGTATCAGGAAGCAAATTTTCTTTTCCTCAGACATGTCATGGTCGGCGTGGCGGAACAGGTGGGTCGTTAGTAGCGTTTAGATCGCAGTGTTCTCGTTTGGGATTTGCTCGCGGGATTCCAGTATCGCTTCAGCTCTCTCATTGCGGATGACGGTCGTGAAGTTGTTCAAGAGGCAACTGCGGAACTGGTCTCACGGCGTGAAGGTGGACTCACGATTCTCGAGCCGCGTCCGGCGATGTCTTGCAAGCAGAAGTAAACATGGCGTAGCTTGTCGCCGAGTTCCAGTTGTTGAATGGTAAAACCCTTTCGCATGTTTCCGGCCAGTTTTCCGGGTCGTCAAACGATGATTCATGAAAGGTCGGTGGCTGCCTGGGCTGTTTCAGCCGAACGCTGGAGCCGCCATTAGGGTTGCTGGCCACGATCTTCTTGGTCGTCCCACGGTGCAGATTTTGTAGCCAGTGGCTTGCTTGTTGGTCCGGGTTGAAGTTGTTGTATATGGGTTGCGGGTGTGGGGCGGGTCACGGCTTTGCGGGGGCGTCCGGTACATCCGGTAGATGAACTTACAAGCACCTCCACCGGATATCACGTAGTTGTGACGGGGAAGAACACAGCAACAAAGCTGTGAATGACGAAACTAACTTCTTATTTGGTGAACCTGTGCCCACAAAAGTAATTTACACCCAGTGCATAACGATAGCTGCGAACGCTCGGTGATCGCCGTAATCTTATCTGCGGGTCAAGCGCGTAGATTTGTATGCATGATTCGACGAAGGTTCCAGTGTAAGCGCCGGTACCAGAAAGAACAATTTAATTCGCGTCGTGCCTACAATCAGGTTACACAAGCTTTCGGTGACAACAGACAACAGATAGACAAATAACATTCTAGAAACTTCTGATTCATGCAGGTGTGTCGTGCGCCGAGTGATAACGTTTAACATTTTTGAGCCCCTGAAAAGCGGTCACCAGAGAAAGACAATGAAGTATGTTTGTTGCTATATATATATATATATATATATATATATATATATATATATATATATATATATATATATATATATATATATATATATATATATATATATATATACCTCCGTCAGGAAGCCTCGCTGGAGTGTCTGCCTCCAAGGGTTTGACATCACCGTCATCTACAAGTCTGGACAGAAACACTGTGATGCCAACTGCCAATCACGCGCCCCCATTGACCCACCGCCACAAGCGGACGAGGATGACAACGCCTTCCTGGGAATAAGCGCGGCAGACTTCGCTGAACAGCATCGATCAGACCCGGAGCCAACAAACCTCGTCAAGTACTAAAAAGGCAGCACTGACATTGTCCCTAGGCATTTAGGCGAGGACTGTCTTCGTTGGTCCTGCAAAACGCCGTCCTCGTAAAAAGAACTTCTTACCAGTCCGCGCCAACTACCTTCTTGCCATGCTCTCAGGACGGCATTCAGATGTTTTACACGCCCTAATCTTGACCCGACAGCTGGACATCTCGGATTCTCCAGTACGCTATCGAGGATACAAGAAAAGTCTGACTGGCCGTGCCTGACCGCTGAAGTTGCCCACTACGTCAGGTTATGCCGAGGCTTCCAGCGACGAAATACACCACAAACAATGCCAGCGGGATTGCTGCAGCCAATTGAGTCACCTTGCTGACCATTCCAGCAGACCGAAATGGACTTGTTGGAGCCATTTCTGACGTCAACGTCTGAGAATAGGTGGATCATCGTGGCTACCGACTACCTTACCCGCTACGCCGAAACGAAAGCCTTACTCAAAGATACTGTGGCCGAAGTGACGAAATTCTTCATCGAGAACATCCTGTTGCGGCATAGTGCACCCTCGACCGACCCTGTTACGGCAGGGTCGGTTGAGGAGGGTGCTCCCCCGAACCTCAATGAGTCTGCTCACGAGGCTGCGACCGCGCTTCCTCTGCAAGACGCACCGACTCCCCTCCTCCCTACGGCCACAGGGACGCTCCCGCTACTCCACAACGAGATTAATAAATTCTTCTACAAGTCTATAAGGGTCTTTCCACCCCCTCACCCCAAGTTCAATAGGGCGCAAGCCGTTTCGCTTAGGCTTCTGCAGACCAACAGGTATCACGTAGGGTCGACCGACCCTACGTGAGCGGGAAACTAGTGGATTGAATGATGCGTGAGAGCATATCGACTCGAGCTGCTAAGAAGACGAGCAGCTTGATTGGCGATGCAACCCTTCTGAAAAGCCATAACTGCCGTTTTCGAATCGGTATATATCTCGGACCCACGACCGTCAAGCAGGGCGAGGGCGATGGCGGCTTGCTCGGCGACTCCAGTGTCTGAAGTGCGAATGGAGGCGCTATTGGAAATCTTGCCACTGGAGTCGACCACAACGATGGCAAAGGTCTTCCCATCGCTGTACTTCGCGGCGTCGACGAAGCTTGCTCTAATGTCTCGTTGCTTGATCTGTTTGAGGATGGCTGCTGCTCTGGCCTTGCGTCTGCCCTCGTTATGGACGGGATGGACGTTTCGGGGCCCAGGGGCCACTTCGAACTTGTCTTGTTCCAGGATTTGCTTTCTAGAGCTTTCTTGAACTTGTCCAGCCAGGATTTGCTTTTCTAGAGTGAGTCTATGCCGAAGTGAGTCCCACTCCTCCTTGATGAACTTGGGGTATGTCGACCCACACTCCCAGAGCATGTGCGCTAGAGTGGAGGTCTGCCCGCAGGAGGGGCAGGAGTCGTCGTAATGCACGTCCGGGTAAGCCTCGTGGAGAACGGACAGACACGGATACGTGCTGGTCTGCAGAAGCCTAAGCGAAACGGCTTGCGCCCTATTCAGCTTGGGGTGAGGGGGTGGAAATACCATGTATGGAAATAGACATGTAGAAGAATTTATTAATCTCGTTGTTATTAGCGGGAGCGTCCCTGTGGCCATACGGAGGAGGGGAGTCGGTGCTTCTTGCAGAGGAAGCGCGGTCGCGGTTGCAGAGGTTGAATAGGGCGCAAGCCGTTCCGCTTAGGCTTCTGCAGACCAGCACGTATCCGTGTCTGTCCCTTCTCCACGAGGCTTACCCGGACGTGTATCGCGACGACGCCTGCCCCTCCTGCGGGCAGACCTCCACTCTAGCGCACATGCTCTAGGAGTGCGGGTCGACATACCCCCAAGTTCATCAAGGAGGAGTGGGACTCACTTCTGCGTAGCCCCGCTCTAGAAAAGCAAATCCTGGCTGTCCGGCGTGCCCGAGACCGGGCCGGTGGCCTAGACCTGCCGGTCCCGACGTGGGACTAGCCGGGTGCGCGACGAGTTCGCGTCCTCGCCGGACCCGCAATAAATTTTCTTCACTCACTCACTCACACGGGTGCTTTCGCACTTCGCCCCTCTCGAAATTGGGCCGCCGTGACCGGTAGTCGATCCCGCGACCTCGTGCTCAGCAGCCCAACACCATAGCGACTAAGCAACCGCGGCGGGTAAAACATGTATCGGCGAACGAAAGGTGCACTCCAACTTGTAAACTAAACTTCGTTTTATCGCTCACACAAGAACTGGCAAGATTGCAAAATAATATTTTAGCCTCCCTTTATAAGCGAAGGACATGCGCGCTTAGCTTCAGAAATGACAACAGGCATTACTATGCAATTTACTGCAACACGAACCGCAGCGCAGACTTACCGCAAAAGCAGTCAGTAGTGCAGCAACGCCGCGCACCTTTCGGACAGGCCTGCAACATTTGCCTTCTTGAACTTCGGAAGCGCTTGAAAGGCTTTCTCCCTGATGCGGCTCGCCGAACGGACACGCATAGCGCATAACCGCGATTCGATGACACTATCGAGAAACTTGAGCGCGGCACTAAGCGAAAGTGCCGCGGTGGTAGCCATGTTTTTGTTTGTTTGGAGAGTTTCAAATGATTTTGAATGTGTATCGAAAACAGAAAAAATCAACCGGGAGCACTAAAACCTACTGCGCGCTGTGAAGTTTTCCCCACGTGCTGGGCCACCACATCGGCTTGAATAGCGTTGCGGTATGCTCCCTCCTATTTCTTCCACCGTGATTCGCATGCTGCTGAGCTTCATCAATGGCTGTAAACACTAGCGCAAGAGTCCTCTCCCGTACAGACTATGCGGTCTGTACGAGAGCGACGGCACTGACGCCACGCTCCGAGGCAAAATCCTAGTGTCGCTCTTCATGTGCGGTTTGCTGTACTGCAAAGTAAACCGCTTTTTCTCTGCGGTGCTCCTCAGCGAAATCGCGCAGATATTGCCTTTTGTGTAGCACTATTAGGAGAGAAATCCTTTAACTTGGATGCATTTCTCAGAACTTCTGTTTTGGATTTCAAGTTGAGAAACTTAACAATAATCGGTTGATAGTTATTAGCACGGTGCTGGCCTAGGCGGTGGGCTCCTTCTACGTCGCCAACTAGATGAGTATCTAAAAATAATTTAAGAATCGCTCAGATTCCGCGTATCCCTTGTGCTCAGCATTAAGAAGGCCTTTGATGATGAAATTGTTTCTTCGCATGCGGCTATTCATGTTCTCCGCTACTTCTATTCGTTCATTGTTTGTTTTACGGATGTTCACCTTAAATTCGTGTGCATTTTTAGTTGTGGCGTCAAAGCTGTTCGGTCAAGGTTTGTTGAATAGAGGACACGCGGGCATTGATTTATATCTGCCGATTTATTTATTTATTTATTTATTTATTTCACATACCCTCAAACGCCAAGGCATTGTAGAGGGGAGTGGGGTACATGCGAAAAACCATAACAACGATTCCTACAAGTTTATATAATGCAAGCGACATGTGCGAGGGACGTAATCATTAAGAACTCCAATAACAATAGTACTATGGCATTCAAATTATATAAACCTAGCGACATCTGAACTGGACAAAAGGAAAATGCGGCGCCACAGTGCTTGCGCAAATACAGCGCATGTGGCCACCTGCATGGTCACAGTTTTTTTAAGAAAAAGAGAACAAGGTTCGGCGGAAAAGTGCGCTGTCTTCGATTGACACGATATCATCAGGAAGGTGGTTTCAGTCGTTCGTTGTATGTGGAATAAATGAATATAAAAACCTGTTTTGTGTGACAAAAAGTGCCTCTTACTTTATAACGGTGATCAACTCGAGATGACAGATAAGTAGGTGCTAGAATGAGCTCGCTGCTAAGAATATCATGATGAAATACTTTATGAAATAGGCATAAGCGAAAAGCCTTTCTGCGCAGTGATAAAGATGGTAGGCGCAAGTTGCGTTTCGTAAAAATTACGCTAGAAGTACGATTGCAGTTTGAGTAAATGAAATGAGTAGAATTATTTGGAACCATTTCGAGCAAATTATCAAGAGTAGCATTGTATGGGTACCAAATAGCAGCAGCGTATTCCAACTTCGATCGAACTTGTGTTTTATACAAGAGTAGTTTCATTGATGAAGGGGATTTGCTAAAGTTTCACCGCAGGTAGCCTAACATACGATTTGCGTTATTTCACTTCATTTTCATTTCATTTTTATTCCTTAAGGACCCCGTGGGATGGGCTACACAAAAATAAGCAGAAACCATGTGTTAATCTATGGTAAAAGGTGGCTGGTGACGCTTTCTACGAAGGTGGATGGACAAGGCATGGCACCGACGTGGCCCGGAAGGCCATTCCAGTCAGCAGCTGTACGAGGAAAGAATGACGTCAAAAAGGTAACGGTGCGTGCACGTGGGCGCGCGACTTGAAGAGTGCGATTGGATACGCGTGTTGGGGGAACAATGTATGGCGAGATACCCACCGAGCTATGAAAAAATTTATAAAGAAAGACGCGATACGGCGGCGACATGAGGCAAGGGGTAAATTAGATTCTGCTTTTAATGATGATACGCTCGCATCATAAGAATACGAACAATGAATGAATCTAGTAGCACGGTTTTGAAGTGACTCAAGGGCGTCTTGAATGTAAGCTTGTCGCGATTTCCAAATTGGTGAAGCATATTCCAATTTCGTTCGCACGAGAGTTTTATAAGTTAACAATTTTACGTTTTTAGGCACGTTATGTAGATGATGTCGCAAAAATCTAAGTCTTTTATTTGCAGATGATATGACGTTAGTGACGTGTAAAGCCTAAGAAAGGTCATGGCAGAAAGTGACTCCCAGATACTTGAATGATTGAACTGCTTCGACAGGAACGCTGCTAATCGCACAAGAAAAAACAAGTGGAAAGCGGCGGCGGCTGAAAGACAAGGTTTTGCGTTTGTGTGAAGTTTCATTAGTCAATCGTCGCACCATTGCTTTACATGGTTAAGATCACTTTGAAGGGTTAATTGATCAGAAGCGTTGGCAACAGTGCGATAAATAACACAGTCGTCGGGAAACATTCGGATATTACAAGATACATGAGTTGGTAGGTCGTAAATTCGTAAATGTATAAAAGGAATACAAATGGGTCAAGGGCGGACCCTTGCGGAACGCCTGATGTTACTGGAAGGGAAGCAGAGGTAGCATTGTTAACAAAAACAGCCTGAGAGCGGTTATTTACAAATTCATGGATCCAATTTATGATGTCGGGGTGAAGATTTAACTGAAAGTTTGAGTAAAAGGCGCTTATGGGGTACTTTATCAAATGCTTTCGCGATGTCCAGGATAATGGCGTCAGTCTGAAAATTGCAATCTAAGTTAGCATGTAAGTCGTGCGCAAAAATGGCCAGTTGAGTTTCGCCCGAAAAACCCCTGCGAAATCCATGCTGCGCAGGACTGAAGAAATTATTCGAATCGAAAAAGTCCATGATATATGTGTAAATGACATGCTCCATGATTTTGCACGGTATACTGGTTAAAGAAATGGGTCGGTAGTTTAGAGGTGACTCTTTGAAACCTGATTTGAAGACTGGAATGACCTTTCCGTATTTCCAATGGGCAGGAAGTTTGCCCGTGGAAAGTGACTGTGAGTACAGTAAACACAAAAATGATGCACAAATGTTTTGAGTGTTCCTTAGAAATGTTGAATTAATGTTATCGATCCCGGCTGATGAAGATAGTTTAAGTTTGTTACTTATGGCAGAAATTCCAGATGCGACAAAGAAAATTGACGGCGTAACAGT
The DNA here is from genome assembly GCF_050947875.1 of Dermacentor variabilis. Taxonomy (NCBI): domain Eukaryota; kingdom Metazoa; phylum Arthropoda; class Arachnida; order Ixodida; family Ixodidae; genus Dermacentor; species Dermacentor variabilis. The sequence goes on along the minus strand of NC_134571.1, from coordinate 4,694,020 downwards.
TCCGAAGGCACTGGACTGTACAGGGGGTGGCATGTCGGTTTATTTACTAAATACGGATGAAAAGGCGGTGTTAAACATATTAGCACATTCAAAGTCGGTGACCACTTCACCAGATTCTTTTGTAAGAGCGACAATGCAGGCGTGGTTTGAGTTTATAACCTGCCAGAATTTTCTTGGTTTGGTAATCAGCATTTTTGGCAAGTCAGCGTGGAAAAAAGAATGCTTAGCGTTGCGTATTGCCGTTATATATGTTTTTTCGGCTGTATAATATTTCAGCCACGCGTTTTCATTATCGCGCAGCTTGGCGGAGCGGAACAGGCGTTTTTTCTTGTTTTCTAGACTTTTAAGTGATAGTAACCCATGGTTTTTGAGAGCAGGCACAGGAACTAAACTTTTGATTAATTTGTTGAGTATTATAACTATTTTATCCTTAAATAACGTCCAGTTCTCATGCACCGAGTGACAATGAAAATTTTCTTGGAATATTAGAAGAATATGATTTAGTTCGTTATTTATAGCGGGGTAATTTCCCTTATCGTAGAGTCGTATGATCTTTTTGGTGGTTTGTTGTTTTAGTGGAGTAATTATAAAGTCGGCTTGAAGTACTTTGTGGTCACTTATTTCTCGCAAGTATGAGATGGATTTCATGGTTTCAGGGATACTGGTTAGTGTTAAGTCTAAAATGCTTTCACAATCTTGGGATACGCGGGTTGGTTTGGATATGATTTGAGTAAAGTTAAAATTAAGGCAAACATTTATAAACTCGATTGCCTCGCTGTGGCATCCTCCGTCAACAGAATCAGAATCAGTTTTATTTTCCTCAAGGAAAGGAAAAATGGACCCCAGACAAAAAGCTGCTCATTGAGCAGCTTGACGAGGCCTGAGGCCCTACAAGCAGTGGCAACAGCGGCAAAACAGCAGTGTATGTCGGACTAGAAGAGGAAAAAAAAAAGCAACTTGAGAAACAAAAAAAAGAACTAAAAAGAAAAAAGAAAAAAAGAAACTGTTCGCACCAAGCTGTGAAGAACGACAACAAAAAAAATATTTACACATACATACACCAATAACAAACCAATATTGTACACTGACATGTTATATTCACACGTACACACGCAAAAACCTGTAGAAGTGGCGCGCATACGCCCCTATATATATACATATATGTACACCTACATATACATATACACGCGTACATGGTATATATACACACACACACCATTCAAGTGCACACATGCTTAACTACAAGTTAAATATTTTAAGAAGAATGAGCTGTTATAAAAAACGGGGAGCGAGAAAAAGAAAGTGAAATTGGACAATGTGTGCAAAATCATTCCACACTAGTCCACACAAAAGAACGCCAAATGCCCAATGTAAACTGCATGATATAAATCTGTTGCCGATTAAGCTATACTGTTTCAAAGTATTCAATTAAAGCACGTTTATTTATTGCGGGGCCATCAATTAAGGTTGTATTATTGTTCAGGGTGTAAGGTATTACATACTTTAACATTTGTTGACCGTAATTCGTTCGAGTTTTGGGAAGACACCACTTTTCTAATTGTCGAGCGTTGGCTGCCAGTACACGTTCCTTGAGCATTGATATTCTGATAAGGAAGTTAGTACGAAACGTGGTTTTAGCGGTGAATAAAGATACAATAATGTGCGGTAGCATAGCACTGATGGGCAGAATTTTTAACCGAATAAAAAGCGGTTTGGAATGTGCGCAGTACTCTTCGTCTGCAATGATACGAATGGCTTTCTTTTGCAGGCTCACAATTCTATTCATGTTAGTCGGTGATGCCGTGCCCCAAACAAGATGACAATATGCAATGTGTGATTGAAATAATGAAACATATATCTGTTTTTTAATGTGCACTGGAAGAATGCCACGACACCGGGAAAGTGCTCCAACAGCTTTAGATAAACTTAGGGATACGTAATTAGTGTGCTCAGTCCATCGAAGGTGCTCATCAAATACAACACCCAGTGTTTTATGGTGGCTAACGACCTCAATAATATTATTGCCTAGGTTAATGGTTAAGTTAGTCCCTATGTGACGATTTATAGCGCGGAAAATAACAGCTTTTGACTTAGTTGTATTTATTTTGAGATTGTTTAATTTAGACCAACTTAAAAGGCTGTTTAGGGCATTGTTTGCTTTTGAATTTATTTCTGTAACCGAAAGACCAGAGATAAATAGGGAAGCGTCGTCGGCATAATCAGCTTCTACAAAATCAGCTTCTGTCGAAATTGTTATCACATCGTTTATATAGACATTGAAAAGAAAAGGTCCTAATATGCTGCCCTGAGGGACGCCACATTTCAGATAACGTTTGGATGAACAAAAACCATCTATGTTCACTATTTGTTCACGGTCTTTAAGATATGAACTGAAAATTTGAAGTGTCCTTCCCCTAACGCCGTACTTGTTTAACTTGTCTAAGAGAATATTATGGTCTAGACAATCGAAGGCCTTACTGAAATCCACAAAGATTCCTAGTGTTAAGAGTTTGTTTTCAATATTGTGTAAAATAATTTCTTTTTGGACTAATAAAGCTGATTCTGTAGAAAAACCTTTGCGGAAACCGAATTGAGAGTGTGATATTAACTGATTAGCATCAACGAAGTTCTGCAAACGTTTGAGCAGAATTTTTTCTAGCACTTTCGAAAAAAGAGGAAGAATAGAGATGGGGCGATAATTACTCATGGCGTTTTTCGAGCCTGACTTGAAAATGACTGTAACCTTGGCCAGTTTCATTCTTGCAGGGAAAACACACGATTCTAGCGAAAGGTTAATAATATGACACAAAGGACGTGCAAGAAAGTCAGCGACAAACTTTACTGGTTTAATTGTGAGGCCTTCTACATCAGAGCTGGAATTATTTCTTAAGGACATGAGAACGGTAAATATTTCTGATGGATCTGTTGGGCTAAGAAATACTGAGCTGGTTGTTTCATTTGAAATAACAGAACACGCATCTGCGTTATATTTTGCTGTTGCTTGCTCGGTGAAGAAGTTGTTGAAGCAATCGGCTAATAGTACGCCTGATTTTGGCGACCCGTCGATAATCAATTCGCCAATGTCATTCGAGATATTTCTATGGTTAATTACCTCATTTACTGCACGCCAAATTAGCTTTGAATTATTCTTTCTTCCCGCGAAAATTGAGTAATAGTCACGCTTGGCTTTGCGCAAGTCATTATTTAATTTATTCCTAAACTGCTTAAACACAACGTAATCATTAGGATTTCTGGTTACCAAGAAACTGTGGTACAGGCGATCTTTTCTTTTAATCATTTTGAAAAGGCTAGGTGAAACCCATGGTTTCTTAATTTTTTGGGGTAATTGTCTCGTTTTTAATGGGAAACTTGAGTCATAAAGCACTTTAAATTTATCAATAAACGCATTATAAGCCTCATCCACTGAACGATAGTTGAGACATTGTGTCCATGGTGTCTCACTTATCAGTCGCCTGAATGATTGTAGTTTGTTATCAGTAATTGCCCGAAAGGTTACCGGTCTGCTTCGAACAGGTGCAGGTTGATGCTTTTCTATTGTTATAAAAATTGGACAATGATCGCTTAGATCACAAGACAGTGGGCCCGAAGATTTTACGATGATATCTATATTAACAATAAACAAGTCAATAATGCTTGACGAAGAGACCGTGATTCTCGTTGGAGATGTGATGGTGTTGGTGAACCCATTGGATTCAATGGCCATAAGAAATTCTACTGAATCAGCGTTCACTTCGTTTAGATTAATATTAAAGTCGCCGCCGAGCAATAGGGTGTAGTTATATTGTGAACAGTAATAAAGAAGAGCATTCAAAAATTTGAAAACGGTGTTACAGTTTCCACCAGGGGGCCTATAAATTACAGAAAGAATGTAAGTGTTGTGTTGTAGCACGAGTGCTTCATAGTCATTGGTTATAACGGTAAATTGTGGAATGATGCTACACCTTAAAGAAGACCTAACATAAATAGCTACTCCTCCTCCGCGGGAAGGCCTATTTAGGAAAAAGTTGGCGTACGATGTTAATTTAAGTAGGTCTGCTTCATGCTCACACCATGTTTCGGTGAATAACAAACAATCAAACGTCAATGCAAGGTTACCTAAAAAACTTTCAATCCGATCGTGCTTATTTTTCATTGAACGAATATTAATGTGCACTGCGGAAAAAGAATTGCTGGCGCTCGCACTGTTGCTGATGTCGCATGGCATGACCCGATCGTAATAATTTACAGCAGCCATGATGAAAAGAACAGACACAGCACTGGGAGTGGCAGAGAAGTAATAATTTGTAGACAAAGGGCAAGGGAACACGCAAGTGCTTCACATATAAAACTGATATGGAATAACGTGATGGCTTCATAACTGGGGGTGTATATGGCTACACAAAATACAAGTACACACTCTCGGTTGCGCAAACAAGAACAGACCAGAGCGGCCGCAGTTAGCTTCACGTCACATAATGATAACAATGGTACAAAACAGCCCACAAGGTACATTATCTTAAGCATGCGCAGAAATTCTGGCAAGATCCTCGCTTCGCAGAATCTTAACGCAAGGTGTATTATCAGAGTGCCTGGCAAAGATCTTTCCATTGCGCACCCACACATACTTCCACTTTACTTCGCGCTTACGAGCAGTTGCTTGGCCTAGCAGGCGTTTCAAAGATGCACACAAATGCTCATTGATGAAGACCGGAGCTTGCGAATCAAAACCAAGAGCACTGCTTGTAAGTCTAATAGGGCGGGCCTTTTCAAGAAACAGGTCTCGTTTCTTGCGACTAGCGAACTGCACGACAATATTGTTTGTAGTGGGATTCTTAGCTGTAGGAACTCGATGAACGACTTCGATATCGGCAGGATTTACGGGTTCTTGAATGACTTCGCTAATTTTAGTGATTACTTCCGTAAGATTTTCTCCCTTACGGAAAGGCACTCCTTTAATCTCAAGGTTTGCAAGACGGGAGTATTGCTCAAGCTGCACAAGCCTGTTTTCCTGCTCTTTGACCTGTTGAGACAGGTCACTGCAGCGTGTTTCAAGCCTGGTGTTCGTCTCTTTCAAGAGCCGATTTTCGGCAATCACCTCCTCATGCGCCTTATTGATACTTGCCAGGCTAGCATTAATTACCCGCATTTCTTTCCGGAAATCACGATCAAAGCCGTCCCGGAACTCCTTCAGTTCCGCCCTCAGTTCCCGCTTAAATTCTTCAAAAAGAGCAATCAGAAAGAGCAGCAGCAGCAGCAGCAGCAGCAGCAGCAGCAGCAGCAGCAGCAGCAGCAGCAGCAGCAGCAGCAGCAGCAGCAGCAGCAGCAGCAGCAGCAGCAGCAGCAGCAGCAGCAGCAGCAGCAGCAGCAGCAGCAGCAGCAGCAGCAGCAGCAGCAGCAGCAGCAGCAGCAGCAGCAGCAGCAGCAGCAGCAGCAGCAGCAGCAGCAGCAGCAGCAGCAGCAGCAGCAGCAGCAGCAGCAGCAGCAGCAGCAGCAGCAGCAGCAGCAGCAGCAGCAGCAGCAGCAGCAGCAGCAGCAGCAGCAGCAGCAGCAGCAGCAGCAGCAGCAGCAGCAGCAGCAGCAGCAGCAGCAGCAGCAGCAGCAGCAGCAGCAGCAGCAGCAGCAGCAGCAGCAGCAGCAGCAGCAGCAGCAGCAGCAGCAGCAGCAGCAGCAGCAGCAGCAGCAGCAGCAGCAGCAGCAGCAGCAGCAGCAGCAGCAGCAGCAGCAGCAGCAGCAGCAGCAGCAGCAGCAGCAGCAGCAGCAGCAGCAGCAGCAGCAGCAGCAGCAGCAGCAGCAGCAGCAGCAGCAGCAGCAGCAGCAGCAGCAGCAGCAGCAGCAGCAGCAGCAGCAGCAGCAGCAGCAGCAGCAGCAGCAGCAGCAGCAGCAGCAGCAGCAGCAGCAGCAGCAGCAGCAGCAGCAGCAGCAGCAGCAGCAGCAGCAGCAGCAGCAGCAGCAGCAGCAGCAGCAGCAGCAGCAGCAGCAGCAGCAGCAGCAGCAGCAGCAGCAGCAGCAGCAGCAGCAGCAGCAGCAGCAGCAGCAGCAGCAGCAGCAGCAGCAGCAGCAGCAGCAGCAGCAGCAGCAGCAGCAGCAGCAGCAGCAGCAGCAGCAGCAGCAGCAGCAGCAGCAGCAGCAGCAGCAGCAGCAGCAGCAGCAGCAGCAGCAGCAGCAGCAGCAGCAGCAGCAGCAGCAGCAGCAGCAGCAGCAGCAGCAGCAGCAGCAGCAGCAGCAGCAGCAGCAGCAGCAGCAGCAGCAGCAGCAGCAGCAGCAGCAGCAGCAGCAGCAGCAGCAGCAGCAGCAGCAGCAGCAGCAGCAGCAGCAGCAGCAGCAGCAGCAGCAGCAGCAGCAGCAGCAGCAGCAGCAGCAGCAGCAGCAGCAGCAGCAGCAGCAGCAGCAGCAGCAGCAGCAGCAGCAGCAGCAGCAGCAGCAGCAGCAGCAGCAGCAGCAGCAGCAGCAGCAGCAGCAGCAGCAGCAGCAGCAGCAGCAGCAGCAGCAGCAGCAGCAGCAGCAGCAGCAGCAGCAGCAGCAGCAGCAGCAGCAGCAGCAGCAGCAGCAGCAGCAGCAGCAGCAGCAGCAGCAGCAGCAGCAGCAGCAGCAGCAGCAGCAGCAGCAGCAGCAGCAGCAGCAGCAGCAGCAGCAGCAGCAGCAGCAGCAGCAGCAGCAGCAGCAGCAGCAGCAGCAGCAGCAGCAGCAGCAGCAGCAGCAGCAGCAGCAGCAGCAGCAGCAGCAGCAGCAGCAGCAGCAGCAGCAGCAGCAGCAGCAGCAGCAGCAGCAGCAGCAGCAGCAGCAGCAGCAGCAGCAGCAGCAGCAGCAGCAGCAGCAGCAGCAGCAGCAGCAGCAGCAGCAGCAGCAGCAGCAGCAGCAGCAGCAGCAGCAGCAGCAGCAGCAGCAGCAGCAGCAGCAGCAGCAGCAGCAGCAGCAGCAGCAGCAGCAGCAGCAGCAGCAGCAGCAGCAGCAGCAGCAGCAGCAGCAGCAGCAGCAGCAGCAGCAGCAGCAGCAGCAGCAGCAGCAGCAGCAGCAGCAGCAGCAGCAGCAGCAGCAGCAGCAGCAGCAGCAGCAGCAGCAGCAGCAGCAGCAGCAGCAGCAGCAGCAGCAGCAGCAGCAGCAGCAGCAGCAGCAGCAGCAGCAGCAGCAGCAGCAGCAGCAGCAGCAGCAGCAGCAGCAGCAGCAGCAGCAGCAGCAGCAGCAGCAGCAGCAGCAGCAGCAGCAGCAGCAGCAGCAGCAGCAGCAGCAGCAGCAGCAGCAGCAGCAGCAGCAGCAGCAGCAGCAGCAGCAGCAGCAGCAGCAGCAGCAGCAGCAGCAGCAGCAGCAGCAGCAGCAGCAGCAGCAGCAGCAGCAGCAGCAGCAGCAGCAGCAGCAGCAGCAGCAGCAGCAGCAGCAGCAGCAGCAGCAGCAGCAGCAGCAGCAGCAGCAGCAGCAGCAGCAGCAGCAGCAGCAGCAGCAGCAGCAGCAGCAGCAGCAGCAGCAGCAGCAGCAGCAGCAGCAGCAGCAGCAGCAGCAGCAGCAGCAGCAGCAGCAGCAGCAGCAGCAGCAGCAGCAGCAGCAGCAGCAGCAGCAGCAGCAGCAGCAGCAGCAGCAGCAGCAGCAGCAGCAGCAGCAGCAGCAGCAGCAGCAGCAGCAGCAGCAGCAGCAGCAGCAGCAGCAGCAGCAGCAGCAGCAGCAGCAGCAGCAGCAGCAGCAGCAGCAGCAGCAGCAGCAGCAGCAGCAGCAGCAGCAGCAGCAGCAGCAGCAGCAGCAGCAGCAGCAGCAGCAGCAGCAGCAGCAGCAGCAGCAGCAGCAGCAGCAGCAGCAGCAGCAGCAGCAGCAGCAGCAGCAGCAGCAGCAGCAGCAGCAGCAGCAGCAGCAGCAGCAGCAGCAGCAGCAGCAGCAGCAGCAGCAGCAGCAGCAGCAGCAGCAGCAGCAGCAGCAGCAGCAGCAGCAGCAGCAGCAGCAGCAGCAGCAGCAGCAGCAGCAGCAGCAGCAGCAGCAGCAGCAGCAGCAGCAGCAGCAGCAGCAGCAGCAGCAGCAGCAGCAGCAGCAGCAGCAGCAGCAGCAGCAGCAGCAGCAGCAGCAGCAGCAGCAGCAGCAGCAGCAGCAGCAGCAGCAGCAGCAGCAGCAGCAGCAGCAGCAGCAGCAGCAGCAGCAGCAGCAGCAGCAGCAGCAGCAGCAGCAGCAGCAGCAGCAGCAGCAGCAGCAGCAGCAGCAGCAGCAGCAGCAGCAGCAGCAGCAGCAGCAGCAGCAGCAGCAGCAGCAGCAGCAGCAGCAGCAGCAGCAGCAGCAGCAGCAGCAGCAGCAGCAGCAGCAGCAGCAGCAGCAGCAGCAGCAGCAGCAGCAGCAGCAGCAGCAGCAGCAGCAGCAGCAGCAGCAGCAGCAGCAGCAGCAGCAGCAGCAGCAGCAGCAGCAGCAGCAGCAGCAGCAGCAGCAGCAGCAGCAGCAGCAGCAGCAGCAGCAGCAGCAGCAGCAGCAGCAGCAGCAGCAGCAGCAGCAGCAGCAGCAGCAGCAGCAGCAGCAGCAGCAGCAGCAGCAGCAGCAGCAGCAGCAGCAGCAGCAGCAGCAGCAGCAGCAGCAGCAGCAGCAGCAGCAGCAGCAGCAGCAGCAGCAGCAGCAGCAGCAGCAGCAGCAGCAGCAGCAGCAGCAGCAGCAGCAGCAGCAGCAGCAGCAGCAGCAGCAGCAGCAGCAGCAGCAGCAGCAGCAGCAGCAGCAGCAGCAGCAGCAGCAGCAGCAGCAGCAGCAGCAGCAGCAGCAGCAGCAGCAGCAGCAGCAGCAGCAGCAGCAGCAGCAGCAGCAGCAGCAGCAGCAGCAGCAGCAGCAGCAGCAGCAGCAGCAGCAGCAGCAGCAGCAGCAGCAGCAGCAGCAGCAGCAGCAGCAGCAGCAGCAGCAGCAGCAGCAGCAGCAGCAGCAGCAGCAGCAGCAGCAGCAGCAGCAGCAGCAGCAGCAGCAGCAGCAGCAGCAGCAGCAGCAGCAGCAGCAGCAGCAGCAGCAGCAGCAGCAGCAGCAGCAGCAGCAGCAGCAGCAGCAGCAGCAGCAGCAGCAGCAGCAGCAGCAGCAGCAGCAGCAGCAGCAGCAGCAGCAGCAGCAGCAGCAGCAGCAGCAGCAGCAGCAGCAGCAGCAGCAGCAGCAGCAGCAGCAGCAGCAGCAGCAGCAGCAGCAGCAGCAGCAGCAGCAGCAGCAGCAGCAGCAGCAGCAGCAGCAGCAGCAGCAGCAGCAGCAGCAGCAGCAGCAGCAGCAGCAGCAGCAGCAGCAGCAGCAGCAGCAGCAGCAGCAGCAGCAGCAGCAGCAGCAGCAGCAGCAGCAGCAGCAGCAGCAGCAGCAGCAGCAGCAGCAGCAGCAGCAGCAGCAGCAGCAGCAGCAGCAGCAGCAGCAGCAGCAGCAGCAGCAGCAGCAGCAGCAGCAGCAGCAGCAGCAGCAGCAGCAGCAGCAGCAGCAGCAGCAGCAGCAGCAGCAGCAGCAGCAGCAGCAGCAGCAGCAGCAGCAGCAGCAGCAGCAGCAGCAGCAGCAGCAGCAGCAGCAGCAGCAGCAGCAGCAGCAGCAGCAGCAGCAGCAGCAGCAGCAGCAGCAGCAGCAGCAGCAGCAGCAGCAGCAGCAGCAGCAGCAGCAGCAGCAGCAGCAGCAGCAGCAGCAGCAGCAGCAGCAGCAGCAGCAGCAGCAGCAGCAGCAGCAGCAGCAGCAGCAGCAGCAGCAGCAGCAGCAGCAGCAGCAGCAGCAGCAGCAGCAGCAGCAGCAGCAGCAGCAGCAGCAGCAGCAGCAGCAGCAGCAGCAGCAGCAGCAGCAGCAGCAGCAGCAGCAGCAGCAGCAGCAGCAGCAGCAGCAGCAGCAGCAGCAGCAGCAGCAGCAGCAGCAGCAGCAGCAGCCGCCGCCGCCGCCGCCGCCGCCGCCGCCGCCGCCGCCGCCGCCGCCGCCGCCGCCGCCGCCGCCGCCGCCGCCGCCGCCGCCGCCGCCGCCGCCGCCGCCGCCGCCAATGAAAAAGAAATACCAAGAATGGAAAAAAAAAGAAACAGACCTGCGTGTGCGAAGAATACGTCCTGTTAGCGCGCTGCAATCTGGCCGCTGCCGCTGCTGCCAAGTGATCGGTGGTCAATCGGTTCCTGGACTTATATCGAGGAACCGATTAGTTAGGTTAGGTTAGTTAGGAACAGTTAGGTTAGGCCAATTAATGTTTGGAAAATTAAAGTCACCAAACAAGACAATGCGTGTATTAGGGTGCTTGGTTGAAAGTTCATTTAGTACGGAATGCCAGGGAAATCAGGGTTTCCTTGCGGGGGTTTGTAGCACACTCCCAGTTAAACGGGTTGTGGTGTAGCTTGGCATTTTATTGATAGTATCTCGAGATCGGATGAAAGATTAACCAAAGTGGATGGTAGTTCCTGGCTAACTGCAATGAGCACTCCTCCTCCCTTTCTGCCGTCGCAGCCCTTGCGGAATACTTGAAAATTTGGCAAGTAAGCCTGGATCTCGTGATCAGTGACGTCACTATTGAGCCATGTTTATGTTAATACGAGTAAGTTGCTGCTGGAAAATGAAACAAGATTAAAGACGAGTTCACGTTTTGAAATAAAGCTGCGAATGCTGTTAAAAATTACGGAAAGATATAGGGTAGTTTGCGGTGCTGTTTGGGGTGTGTTTGAGGATAATTGACATCGTGGTGATTGCTACGTTTGTTCCTTTACTGTCTGGGAGGATTCATCAAATACGTAACGTTTTGAACCAATGAACAATTTTTTGAAGCTCAATTTAAATGCTGTAGATATTGTTTTGGCGAAGGTTACTATATGATCTCGGGGGGGGGGCATGCTGGACTGAAGGTGAGAAATCTTCACCAACGCTGTAATTTGTGTCTAAATTTCTTGCCTTCTGATGACATCGACTGTTTGGCTTTACCTGAGTTCAATTTTACGATCAAAGGCCGGACGCGATCAGGCGAAGGGCGTCCAAGGCGGTGTGCGCGTTCTGTATGAGAAGGATCGGTTGTTAGTTGAAGGTTATCGCTGTTCTGACGAATGACTATTGCTTCAGAATCAGCCAAGGATTTTTTGGAATTGAGATCATGAATGCCATAAAATATCAGATTGTTTCGGTGCGAGTGGTTTTCGGTGTCGTTCACACGGGATTCATGGTCGTGGTACTGACGGGTTAGTTCAGCGCTTAAAGTTTTCAGGTCATCTATTTCAGTGCGCATGCTTGAGAGCCAGTTGTAATGTGCTTCAAGGTCAGTCAAACGCTTGCATATGTCAGTCAGTGTTACGTCCGTAGACAGCAGGTAATTTTTAACAGTCTGAAGTTCGGAGATTAGTTTGGTTTGGCCTGCGGACACAATTCGTAGTACAGCGAGCACAGAATCTAGCGTGGGTCCCGGGTTAGTTTCAATATCCCCTGCCAAAAGTATTAAAGAACGGATCACTCGCGAACATTCGACAATAATAACAACGCAGCACTGCGGGCTCGGCAACTGTACTAAAAAAGTAATTCTTTGATTTTTTACAAAACAGAACCTGGGAATTACCAACCTGCATGGTAAAGATGAACGGATTGGTAGACTGTGCTGTCACACAGCTACCGAGCCCACAGAGCGGCGCAGACGGGTGGCACTCTCTTATGGCGGCTGAGGTTGACGTTTGCTTCGATGGGATTGTCCAGGTAGGATCGGAGATCGAGATATCTTTTGGCGGGACAGTGACGTGCAGATCTGTCAATAGATGGCGCCAGTTGTGACAGCCATCCTCGAAGTAGTTGGTGGCAGGATTCGGTGTAGGTCCGGCGTAAGCAGGCAGGAGAGCCACCAGGAGCGGGCTGGCGACGACGGTGAGTGTCTGCATGGTAAAGATGAACGGATTGGTAGACTGTGCTTTCACACAGCTACCGAGCGCATTGATTATTGAGTCGATGTGACATTTCCAGGGATATAGTTACACCTAAATAACGGCAGGATGAAACTTGTTCTAGCTGGACGTGGTTAAGCACATATGCAGCCACACACAAATCGCGTCTTGTGACAGTCATCAGCTTGCAACTCTTGGGGTTTCGTTCCGTGAGCCAGTTTTTACACCTAGCGGCGATGTTATTTAGATTAGACTGTAGAATTTCCTGGTCCTTATCATAACGAATCTCACGATACAGTACGTAATCATCGGCGTATAGGTGAACTGAAGATGGCACACAATCGGGAAAGTCGTTAATGTATATTAGAAAAAGTAAAGGACCTAAAACAGAGATCGGCGGAGCTCCTGATGCTGCGTTAAATAAGGGTGAATCATGACCGTTGACAGAAACATACTGTCGGCGATTGATTAGGCAGCATTCAAGCCTTTATGGTCAAGGTTTGAAGAGGTTAAAAAGATTTCTGTTAAAGACGTGATTTCAGCATGACACTATTTTATGCTTATTATGGGAATATCTCCATAGAGCCACACATCTTAGCAGCGCGTATTTTCTTGACGGCATCTTACTAGATCCTGTGATTTCATACAAGTACCTCGGCATCCACATCAGTTCTGATCTTTCTTGGCGCATACATGTTAACTATGTTACTAGCAACGCAAACTGCATGCTTCGTCAGTAAAACTACATCTATATAAAACTCTTGTTCACCATAAATTAGGTTACGTATGCCCTGTCCGGGACCCCAAAACACTACACTTTCAGAAATGATTGAATCCGTTCAGAAGCGCGCAGCACGTTTCATTCGGTCAGGCTACTCTCGGAATGCCAGCGTATCATCGACGAAGGCAACATCTGCCTTGGTATATTTGCGCAGCGAGTGCTCTCGTCTTCCATTGTTGCACAAAATCTATCGTTATAATTCGACTCTACAAGACGTTCTTTTTTCCGCTGTCATCGCATTCAGACCATAACATAAAGTTAGTGTGCCATCTTGTCGGACTAATAACTACAGCGAATATTTCATTACAAAGGCTAGCAAAGAATGGAACCGCCTTCCCGCTTCCATCGCCGCCATCACCGACATCAACAGCTTCAAGACTGCCATTCATGTTAGCAAAAGGTTGCTAACGTGTTTTTCTTTACTTGTTATAACCGTATTCTTTTTTCTGTTTCATCGTTCAAATATTTGTATTTACTAGTCCTTCCTGTAATGTCCTCGGGCCTTGGAAGTATGCCAAATGTTTATTTATCGCTTTCTTTCCTTCCTTTTGCATTCGAGTTCGATTTTGTATATAACATATTTATTTAATCGATGGATAGTTATGTATTCTATGTGTGTATATCTTTCACATTTCTGAGCATATACAAGTTGGGTGTTTTGTTACCGTTGCTAATAAACTCATGCTTACTTCTTTAACGTTTACTATGCTCAGAAGGCCTGAATCGTGTGCCTCCTTACGTATTTAACGATTTGAAACGGAAACATGTGAGAATACTAAATTTCATTCTAATTCCGAATGCTTGTCGTATTGTAGCGAAGTGACGCAGCCGTTAGATATCAGACGCATCAGCTCACCAGGGAGACAGAAGATGAATGGGGATGAGCTCTGGCAGGGGAAAGTCCAAATCCGCAGGTACGACGACGATAGTGGCATTCCAATAACTAGGTTTATTCACTTGGTATTTTACCTTAAGTTTACACTGTACAAAAATATCTACAAGCAGAACGATGTCATACCCGTCGTCGTCGGCCTGCCTGACCGGCCTGGTCTCCCCTGGTGAAGATGCGCCGTCTGCTGCTGTCTACTTGCTCACTCCAAAACTACTCGAACTACTCCTTAAATAAGTTTACACAGCATCCAAGAGACACTTTTCTCCACCAATGGGGTACTTCGTTACTCCGACCAATCAGGCAAGCCGACATCATCCAATAGACCTTTGCACTGAGGCTTCCACAGGCGCCACCATATTTGGACTACTGGCGCCGCCTAGCGTCTGCTTGGCGGCGACGCCATACTGGCGACGCCAGCCTCAGCCGGCTCAGCGCTGCTCTTGCTACCAAGAAACAGATCTAAAAACGTTGGTTGCTATCTACATCTGTGTATCTCCGTATCTTCGGCCTTCACAGAGTCGTCTTGCCACTTTCGTGCTATTCTCACCAGTGTCGAGAGGCATCGGCTACGCATCGAGACGGAAACTTTCCTGCTGGCGGCGGCCGTACGACTGCACGCGACTGCCGGATGGCGCCGGCAAGCGTCAGCTCAGCGCTGCAGCTGCTTTCACCCATGATTCTCTATATCTTAGGGCTTCTCAGCGTCGTTTTGGACCTTTAGTGCAAGTATCACCAGTGTTGAGAGGTGTCGCTTTACGCATTACGGCGAATGCTTTCCTGTTTTGAGCGCCCGTGGCTGCGAATCAGTCCGTACGATTGCGGAATGGCGTCGACGTCAGCCACTGTCGGCTTGTCGCCGTGAGCCGACATCGCATCAAACGGGCTCCTTCCCCGGCTGGCTCCTGTGGCCACGACGATGAGGATGTTCGCCATCTACTCCCCGAATGTCCCATATACGAGATGCAAAGACAGCAGCTAGAACAAGAGCTACACTTCATCGATCCTCACCGGCCTTTCTCACTCGCAAAATTGCTGGGCCCATGGCCATCGAAAATAGCACAGCGAAAAGCATTGAACGCAATTGAAAATTTTTGTGCAGACACAGGCGTCCTCAACAAATACTAGGCATTGCATTGAATAATCACACGATGTCACTAAAACATTCTTCTATTTGTAATTACTAGTGCTTGTATATTACGTGTTATACAATTTTTGTTGTTGTGCATGAAATATTTTAGCACTGTAATTCTTCATCTGTTTATATGCTCATCGAAGTCTACATCATGGCCGTTTGTGTGTGTTTGTAACTGTTTACGAACTAATTGTGGTGCAACTTGCAATTGACTTTTACACTGTGATGTTCATAGTCGTATAGGACTGTGCTGTGGCTTTCTCAGCCTATGAAGTCATTTTTTCATAATTTTTTTTCATTTTTCTGCATTATATTTTCATATTGCTGTTTCTGCTATGAGAAAAGGAGTAGCCGTCACCATTGTAAGGTGACTACGTCTCTTTCTTTTATTTTCATTTCAATAAAAAAGGAGACCCAACAAGGCCAAAACTTAATTGACCCCGTTCGTTCATATTTGCATATTTATAGCCCATCTAAACATTAGGGGCTGACGATGGAGACACACACAGCGCATCTTACGTACCTCGCGTATCCGAGCTGAAGCATCGGCTCTCGATTCTCAGATGTCCGCTTCCCGTCGATAAAATGAATCGAGCAGACGCGCGACGACTCCGCAGGGAGGAATCCTCTACTATTTACATCGCTAATCCAGCGATGCTTCAGTACCGCGTCGCAAGGAAAGCGATACAACAGGTACATGATGCAGCCGCAGTCCTCTTGCAGAACATTGTGCGTGCTGCACTGCACTTGCTGCATTGCGCTTCTTCTGGTTGTTCGAACAACCGTACACAGCGCAATGCTGCCCGGATGTTCGCATAGCCTGTGCGGATAAGCATAAAATCGCGAAAACGTCGAGCAGCCAATGCGGGAACTGCGCGCGTGACAGTCCAGCAAGAGATGGCAACTATGAGGCGCTAGCTACTCTTGCTACCGGGGGCCTGATATCCGTTTCCCACTCTCTGGTTCGAGGCTTCCGGTGCAAAGGTCTATAAGCGGCAGAGTTCAAGGCGTCAAGAAATGGTCGCGTCAACACTCCGTACATAAAAGCACTCTGACCATAACTAATCAGCTTTTGACAGCCGAGTGTGGGAAGACGACGCGACATGTGCACGTGTGACGTCAGGCGCGGTGGTGGCGGCGACAGCGCGGCAGCACTGTCCGCGGCGCCGTCGAGGTTATTTGTGTACAAAGGTTTGCCCCGCGTCAAGGAGCCCACAAAATTCCCGGAAAGCAAGCAAAGAGGCCCGTGCTATACTCTTTTCGCGACAGTATTTTGAAACAAAAATGCAATTCCAGCACAGTAACGAAAGCAGACAAGTAGAAATGCACTTTTTTCGTCATATTGGGGTCAGCGGCCGCTGCTCTCGGATCTACGCGCTGTGCAGTGATTAGCGCAGCTTAGTTTTGCACGTGGCGTCTTCCGGCGTGGAGCGCGGTCGACTATTTTATCCCCTTCCGACGCTCGCGGCTTTGTCGCGTATGCGTGTAGGCGTAAAAGTAAACTTGCAAGTTAACGCTATCTGTCTTGGTCTGGCGTGCTCAACTCAAAGCGTAAATTCGCAGACTCACCCACAAAGCAAGTTTGGCCCTCAATCTTGTCGAAATGTTTGCGCCGCATGCACGCCTACCGCTGTCCTGTCCGCACGCGGTGTCGATGACCGGCAACTCGCAAGCGCGCACGGCACGACCGCCTTCCTGTTGCGATAAGCGACGACGGTGCGCGCTTTCACCGAAAACACGTCCAGCCGTCGGGGCGCGCACCGGCACGAGAGGAGGCCAACGATCGGGAGGCCGATTCCTGACCAGGCGTAAAACACGGGGAACCTCCTGCCGGCTGCACGCCAATCACCATTCGTTTGCGCATCCGTATGCGGGCTTTTTAAAGATGATGTCTTGCTTGGCGAAATAACCCCTTTCATTTTCCGTATCGGGTTTATGTGTAGCTAGCATTCTTTGTTGTTATTTGTTTTGAAAATATATATATTTGACAAAAAAGAGAAAACGAGGAGCAGGCTGGCAACTCCCACCGGAAGAGGCACAACGCCTCCCTACGCTTCCAGAAACATAAAAATGGAAGGTAGGAAGGAGGGGAGCAAGGAGTAAAGAAAGATCAGGATGACAAATCTCAAAGAATAAAGTAGAACACACACTACTGGTCGCGCGCAGTAGGGTCGGTCACTGCAGGTTGTTAAATAGTACAGAAGGTTAAATAGGAGAAATTGTGTCTGAGCAAGAAACATGAACTTAAGATAGTAAATTATAGAAACGTAAGTAGAGCGCGATGAGCCTGATTGCGTCGAGATGTGCAACCACGGGGTACAAACTTTCGTCAAGTGTCGTGCACCGCAGGCCAAGGAGATGGTAGTCCTTCACTAGCGACGTGTGCTGCGCACTGAAAGGGGCACACTCCAATATCAGGTGCTGAAGTGTCTCGCAGCAGCCGCAAGACGTACACCATGTGCTGGCCACACGTCATCGTTCGTATAAGCGTTCGAAAACGTTCACACAGCCAACCTTAGCTTGAGTAGCTGCGCTGTAGCGCGACGAGGCAGGCCTCGACTGCGAACACGGGGCGGGAACGTTCCATTTGCGACGCGCTGGCCTGGGTGTGGCTTGAGTAGAAGGCGACGAATCAGCAGGCGAGTGTCATCAAGCTTGCACATCATTTCAGGGCAGACGTGGTTGTTATGAGCGCAAGGTGAAGCCAGCTGATCAGCCTCTTCATTTTCGGCGATTCCTACGCGTGAAGGTATTCATTGAGCAACACGAGTTTCCTGACGTGATGAAATTTTGTTTGCAGAGTTAGGAATGTTGCGCAAAACTGGAATATCAATTTGACTGCGTTGTAATCTGCTAAGGGCGGCGCGATAGTCAGTAAAGATGGCAATCTTCGACGTAGTCAGCTCCTCTTGCACGCATTTCAGTGCTGCATCGTGATGATCTCGTTCCAGTCAGGCAAACAAATTAGGTGGTACGCTCAGGACTGGTAACGTCTACATCATGCCTGAGAGTAGAGATGACTGATACACCTGCAGAGCCGTTGTTTGGTCGCGGGCAGCACCTCTAGCAGTCACGGCGGCCACATACTTAAGGAAGGCTTGCGATTTACGTGGTACCAATTTAATTGCAGGACGCCAGAGCTGCGATCATCCCCAATTAAGCCCAAATAACGGTGTCGTCGCACCCAGCTTAACGGTACTTCGTCCAGCTACAGTGGACTCATTGTTCGACGAGCGCGTTGTTTAGGGTGATATGCTATTGGAGCCGACTTAGCAGCTGATATGTGCAGACCAAGTTCACCCAAGTACTCCACAGTAGCGTTAAGAGCTCTTTGCAAGCTTGCACGAAGCCGCTGACCAAGGTGCGAAGGGCCGCTTATCCACAGAGCAATGTCATCTGCTTAGATAGCTTTTCTCACAGGGAAGTCACTGTACCAAGACAAGCGACTTGGAAGCGCGGCGAGTACGGTGTTAAACAGAAACGGCGATAAAACGTTGCGCCGTGGGGCACATCACTTCACAGAGCGGGATTCACTCGTTATTCCTCCGATACGCACTTTCATCCATCCCTGCGATAGAAAATTCTGCACCAAGAGGAGCAGAAGACCCGAAATTCCCGCGGTTGCAAGAGCGAAAATAATCGCTTTATGCGGCAACGAGTCGAGACCTTGCCGCATGTCTAGGAAGAGCGCGTAGCTATATGCAGACTTCTTGTTTCTTCTGGCAAATTCAAGCACTGATACAAGGTCTGAGATGCCGTCCAGAGCTGAACGGTGGCGACGAAAGCCACTCATGACCTCAGGGAAAGAATTCAGTTTCTCTAGTCTGGTATCTAGGCGAAGCAGGACCATTCGCTCCATTAAATTGATGAGATTTGAAGTTCGGCATATTGGCCGGTAGGACTTGAAGTGTCTTGCAGGGTGCCCTTCCTATAAAACTCGTATTACCACGGACCATTTCCATTCAGCAGGGAGTACACCGGTTATGAATACTTCGTTATACGCGTCCAGTATACGCTAATGAAAGCCCTTATCAATGTTCCGCAATCCTTGATACGTCACGCCGTATTCACCTGGGGCAGTGCGGCGTTTAGAGAGGCTGAGACCGTGTCGTAGCTCCCAAAAAGTGAAACCTGCCTCATCCATCTAGCAGGCTGGACTGTAGGGATCGGTTATGGTACTCTAACTTGTCGAAAAAGGAAGGTCGCCATTTTTGGTGTCACTGGATACAAGACAGACGAAAAGCTCTGCAAATACCTTCGGTAAAACTTTGGATGGCTGGCTTGTCGCTATGCACAATGCAGCAGTAGGATTCTTGCGGATTTCGGGAGTGCGGAGAGCCTTGAGTAGGCACCGTGCACTTCCAAAACCACTTACAGTATGCCTTGAACTACATAAGGCTGCCCAGCTCTTGGGGCGAAGCTGTGTTGTATGCTGCCGTATGGTGGCATCAATGCGACTATACACAGTCCAGTCGGTGTATTGTTGAGAGCAGTGTGTCCGCCTATAAACGCGGCGTCGACATGCACGAAGCCGCGAAAGCTTAAGGTCGGGATTTGGCTTGCTGATACTCTGCCGTCGTTATACTGTAGCTTCTCGTAAGCACTCACTCATCAATTGGAACACGATGTCTTAGATAGTGCCTCTGAAATCAGCTGACAGAACTTGTCCCAGTTTGTCACTCTGTACACGGCAGTCTGGCGGCCCACAGTATGTGTTGGTGTTTACGAAATGAGTAGGTGATCTGAGCCCCACCTGCGAACTTCGCGTGACCAGGCTAAGCACACATCTCTCGTTGATATCGCAAGGTCTATAGTAGAATGCTCCGTTCCCTTACCTATAAATGTAGGTTAACCGATCGCGGAGATAACGCAGTACAAGAATGTGGGGCGACAACGGTGTCACTGGTAGTATCGGTACCCTGCAATGGGAGAGCGTTCTCGCGTTCTTCCCTCGTGTCAGATAGCATTGGGAGACGTCGTTAACACGCTGCGCCTCAGGTCGAAGACGGATATGCGACGACGCCCGTAAACCCCATTCTCATCCAAAACTCGCTTAAGAGGGAATTGTCTTTCATCGACGTCAACTAGAGGTCGAAGCTGCTTCGACGGGGCGGCCGGACGAAAGGGTTACGGCATGAGGCCGAAACGGCCGGAGCGCGCAGCGCCGCAATAAAGAGCCGGACTGCTCCAGTCGGGGACCAGACAAAGAATGCCCTTTTATTTCTCCGAGGGGAAGCACAGAGAAAGAAATTTCAACAAGAGCGGACACTCCCATAGAGCCCAGCGGCCGAATTGACTGTAGCACACCAAGCGGTTGTTGTTGACTCCTTCCGGTTTCGGTTTTGGGCGCGCGCGTTTTGAACACCACTTGGTACACGCCGCGCCGGCTCCGCTGCTCGGCGCGGCATTCATTTTTTCTTTCTTTTCGCTTCTGCTGAGCCTCGCGTGGCCTTGGCGTGGAATCGTTTCATTATTAAGTAGAAATGATTGCGATTGACTTTTACAAGACTGCACCGAATCTGTCAGGTGCAATTTCATAAAGAAAACGAAAGACGCCTTCTGAAATGATGAAACATTTATTTTGCTCTATATAAATGCTCGTTCCGGGCTTCTGCATTCATCCAAAGTTGTGGCACCAGGTAAGCAGCAGTCGTTGCCGTACGATGCTCCACCGGATGCCATCAGCTGAAAGAAAGTAAATTACAAGCATGTATCATATTGGTATATTGACCTAACAGGAGTATTTCGTGTAGAGGCGAAACGTGCGTAAGTGGTGAATGAGCGGCATTACAGATAAATTCACTTTTACGTATATTTCGCAGCAAAGACTCCTCCCAAACAATGCTACAAAATTTTCAAGCAGCCCTCCTTTCCCGGGCATTATTTCCTGCACTTCAAGTGCACAAATACACGGGTGACTGCGCGTTTCCAAAGCAACTTGGCCTCAGTCGACACGATGGTACGCCAAGTACACAAAGGTGGCTACAACACAGGCTCAGCCAGACCATGTTACACGCTCGCAGAATGCCTTCTAATCGCACTGAAGTCAGACTCGTGGGTGCATAGCCAGTTTTCAGTCGCTCAGAATACATAAATGTCATGTTCTTGAGCTCCTCCTTGTTATCTTTTACGCGTCCTGCCGGCGCATGCAACACTCCCGTGTTATCACTCTCGGCAATCGCTCGTCGCGTTTTCGAGAAGCGCGAGTACCGAAATAAGGTATATGTTGTTGCAGGGCTATAAAATGCTTCGCAAACTTGTCCCACTAAAATTCAGTACACGCAAAACCAACTCACTATGGCCGGCTTGCTTTTTTGATAATACCTTCACAACCCCAGGCGCGGCGAGCAAGCCTCAAGATATCCTAAAGAGTTACCAAATAAATTACAATACTTTTTCGGGTCAGAGAATGCGTAACGAACTTCTACCAGTAAGATTCAGTACACGCGAAACTGCGGCACACAGCCGAGCTGCTTTTCGCTAACTGCGTCAATAAGCCGGGCGCGGCAACCGTGCTTCTAAATTACCCCAAATATAACGACGTTAGTTACAATAATGTTGGGGGCCACAGAATGCGCGAAAACTTGTCTGTCTTAGGCGCTACGACGTAGTACACGCATGTACACGCGCAAATGCGTCACACGGCCGAGCCGGTTTTCGCTTACTGCGTCAATAAGCCGGGTGCGGCAAGCGTGCTCCAAAACTACCGAAATAAGTTACAGTAATGTTGGCGCTCATAGAAAGCGCCGCAAACGTCTCCCAGGACGAGGCATTAACTCAAATTAACTGCGCCAGGACGGCGGAGCTGTTTTTCGCTAACTGCGCCACTCGAACTAAGCCTAAATGTGCTTAAAATGCGCCGCACACTGTCAAACACAATTTCTCACCTTGCCGTAGTCCGGTAGTGCAGTGGTGCCGTGTCGAAATGCAGACGATACGCAAGAAAAGCATAGAGAAGGCCGGGAGCCCAAAAACATGGGCTATATCCAAAACAGACGGGTCGGCGAGCACGCGAGCTTCGTACGTACGACCAGCCTCGCTCACTCCTGCGGCTTGTCTGGCGCATGACGTATGCACGCGCGTCTGGCGTGCCGCTAGCTTGTTGCTAGGCAACGAAACAAAAAGTTGCAAAGTATAAGTTCATTTACACGCAAAACTTTTTCACTTTTAGTGGGAAGGAATAAAAAAAATAAAACGTTGTCTGGAAGTTTATTTCACATTCTTTTTTTTCTGATGCTCGCGTCAACTGACGGTTGTTGTTGAAACTAGGCGTGACGTGTTTCCTGTTGCCAGTTTTTGAAGAGTGTCCCCTCTTGTTGAATTTCTTTCTCTATGGGGGAAGCAGGAAGGCAACTTACAGCGTTTGGCGCTGAGTGGCGCCCTGCTGTAAAGACCCAAAACCGAAACCAGAAGTTAACACAGGATACCACATCACCTCTCCCTTGAAAGGAAAAACTGCTCTACTCGCTCTCCTCGCAACAAAAGTCACGAGTCAAAGAACACATGTTAGCACTGTAACATGATAGTGATGTCATCTTTACACAATAGAAAATGATATCTTTGGCTTCCCCCTTTAAAAACGCACAACATGAAAACTGAATGAATTATTGCACTCCAGTTCTGCACTTTCAGTACCCGTCTTGGGAGGATGATGAGATGCAGCCTTGCACACACCGATAACACAAAGAATTCACGAAGTACAAAAGTAGATAGTAACAAACATCTGTGTGCCCCCTGGGACAGCACTGATGGGTGGCTCATTCGCCCTGAGCCTGACTCGAGACAGTCTCTGTATCTGTCGTGGATTTGGCATTGTGCGTAAAAGCACTTTACACTCCATAGTCCCCCCGTAAGAATGGTAACGACTTTAATGTTAAAAACCTTTTTTGGCATGAAAGACAAATTAGTATGGCGGTCAGCACCGCAGTAATTATGTGCGTACTGCACGATTACGCTACAAGAAACGTAATGTATCCCTTATACCAGTAGTAACTGGAAGAAAAGGTGGGAGACAATCAAGGGAAGGGTAGTCACTGGAGTGATTCTTTTCAGTGAATTTTCCAAGAAAATCCTGTAGTGCAGGGCATTTCACAAGTTCGGATGCATTCCATCGTTTGCCATTTTCAAGCGTGAAAGTATTACGACCTACCCTACGGCAAATCTTAAATGGACCCGAGTATTTAGGATCGGACTTTCTCGAGTTGCGTACTCGAACAAGATCTCCTGGACGAAATTGAAGATATTTTGCGGCGCGACGACGGTCCACGTACGTCTGAACACTTTTGGCGTAATTCGCATGCAATCACCTCCTTAATGGTCTGGAAGCTATACTCGGTATCCTGATCCCAGACAAACGGTTGTTTTTGCTTTAGCAGTTTCTTAAGCGGCTCTACCAATTCATCGTACTGCGGGATCAGTTTAGCGTAGTATCGCGTGACACCGAGAAATGAATGCAGCGACTTCTTGTCAATTGGCTGCGGTGCCTTAACAACTGACTGAACTTTGTTTTCCCGCGGCGAAATACCGTTTGCGGTGCAGACTTGCTCACGGTGAACCCGAGGTTGAGGACGCAGTTTCGCGGAGACTGGTTGCACTGACGCTCGAAGATGAACGTCGTGGATGAAATCATTTGCAAGTCCCGATTGTCTTGAGTACGGCTGGGCGAACTCCGAGGGAGCGTTATGCGGAAGAGACGGAAGCTGAACGCTTGGGTCAGCTGGAACTTCTGACACTTGTTGGCATGCAGCGAAAACAAGCTGCGTACGAGCAGGGGACTGTCGATGCTTTCCGTTGCTCGAACGGCAAACTGAAGCGAAATGTCCTACTTTTCTGCACGCACAGCAGGAAACATGCTTGGCTGGACAGCCTGGATCGGATGCGACTTGGTGAGGTGAACCACATCGGTAGCAATAGCCTGCGATGTGTCGACTGGCTTCGCGGAGTTCGGGCCGCGCGCCATGTTGGCCAGCCTCCCCAGGTCGCGACTTTCCGCCATGCCGCCGAGCGCCATTTTGAAACCGCCGGGTCGAGGGAGAAGGGTGGCGGGAACCGCCATCTTGCGCGTCCGGGCGAGGAAGGTGATGGCTGTCGACGCCATCTTGGCGTTGCGTCGAGACGCGCTGAACAGACGAGCTGTTAAAGGCTTGAAGGTATTTGTGGACTTGCTGTACGGCTCGTCCGATTTCCTGGGCCTTCTTGAGCGTGAGGGACGCTCCTTCGTAAAGTAACCTTTCTCTAATTCTTGTTGATGCGACGCCTTGGAGGATTTGGTCGTGAAGGGACTCGTCGTGCCAAGCGCCGAACGCACAAGCAGGCGCTAGCCTTTGTAGCGCGGTGACGAAGTCCTGGAAGGTTTCTCTGGGTAGTTGCTTCCTTTCCCGGAAGATAATACGGTGCACCAGGGGGGGTTGGTGCTTTCTTCGTAGTGCTGGTCCAAGTTGCGGAGAACGTCTTCGAACGTAGTAGCCGTCTGGGCCGTTTGCGACGCTAGGTCGTAGTAAAGACGCTGCCCCTCGAAGCCTAAGTTGCTCAGTAAAATGGCCTCTCGTCTTGTAGTGCCTCGCCTCCGGTTGCCTCGAGAAACGTGCGAAAGTACCGTTTCCACGTGAGCCACGGCACCGCAGGAGTGCCGGGTAGCGCCAGGAAAGGCGGCATGTGGGGCACGAAAGCCATGCCGGGCACCGAAAACAAAGGCGGAGGAGTTGCAGTTGACGGAGGAGACGTAGCTGCGGCGTCTTGCATGCCGGAAGCAGGAGCAGAAGTACGGCAAGGGCACGTAGGAAGCAGAGCAATGGTTTACCTCGTCGCCAGTTTGTTGTAGCTTCGACGGGGCGGCCGGACGAAAGGGTTACGGCATGAGGCCTAAACGGCCGGGGCGCGCAGCGCCGCAACAGAAGAGCCGGACTGCTCCAGTCGGGGACCAGACAAAGAAATGCCCTTTTATTTCTCCGAGGGGAAGCAGGAAGGCAACTTACAGCGTTTGGCGCTGAGTGGCGCCCTGATGTAAAGACCCAAAACCGAAACCAGAAGTTAACACAGGATACCACATAGACCAACATGGCGAATTCCTGATCCAGCTTTCGGTTGCGCAGTACATGTTACATAAGAGTTCTTCACAAGCCCGAAAGAAAGCCTACGAAAAAGGGCCGCGCGACCAGATAACTGTGCAGGAGAGTACGCTTCGTGTACAGGCGGACGTGTTAATCGCGGAACCGAAAGAGAGAGAGAAAAAGAGTTTTTGCATACACACAGAAAATATCGTGCTTTATTAATTTACAGTGTAATGAAGGGCTCAAGCATCGACAAGACGCAGAAAGGAGAAAGTCATACATATTTCAATTCTACTAAGAACAAGATACGAGTGTTGAATAGGGAAGCCTAAACAGCAAAACCCACACTACGTCCCAAACATATACTTTTCTTCCTCATCGCAAAGCAAAACGGATACTGTGCTCACGCAGTCTTTGATATCTGCGTGCGCTTAACTTTTTCTGACTGTTTAGCCTCTGTCGCATGTTCTGTTCTACTACGTGCAGCCACCAAATAGTTAGTGAGCTTCCGCGAACGCTCAGGACCCTTGCTAGTCATTATGCACAAGCCCATCCCATGACTCACTACGCGCCTGACGTTCGTATACAGTCATTTCCACAATGTTTACTTTCGCGCTGTTAGTACGTCCAGCATATGACCCACCGACTGCAGTCCATTCCTTACTAGACTAGTGGCTATAGCATGCGCTTACAAAGCGTAAACACCACCGCGTTTGTCTTGCACAGGATAACTAAACTTCGTCTGCAAGTTCGCTTGGTACGCCGACTGAAATGACACGAGTCAACGACCCTGCGAGTCGGTCACATGTGCTGAAAAAGGCGGCACACACTAGCGGTTCTCGTGTCTCCGACAAAAGTCATGAAAGTTTCCCGAATTCCTCAGCAACGACGATGTTCTTGAGTGCCTCTGTCGCGCCCCAGGTGACCTTCGGAGCTAATGAGAAATTTCTGGCGGGGCTTTGCCCAGTGTTGAGCGTAAGTAGTTGAGCGTGGTTCCCGAATGCCGCTCCTGAAGCTCAGTGCACAGTCATGTGACTCGAGGAAGTGTTTTCGTCCAGTAGTCGATGCGAAGCTAAACTTGTTCAGAAACTACTGAAACAATATGTCAGGAGGAGGCAGACCTTTTCTGCGCACTTGCTAAGATTTCCCCTCTGCCTCCAATTTTTCAGTATGGAATATTGTGATCAGTGCTCTCTCCTTTCTCTACCTCGCCCCCCCACCCCCCTAATTGGCGCAAGTCTCTGCCATATTCAAGGCCTCCGGCAAGGGGCGTCATATAGCGCAAGGTCTGAGAGAGAGAGAGAGAGAGGAGAATTCAGGAAAGGCAGGGATGTTAACCAGTGTTGCGTTTCGCCTGCGACACGTGGTTTTGCCGGCGCGACTGCGGCGGGGCGGCAGACATTTTGGCCCGATCGTCGTCGCCGCAACGCTCCCCGCCAGGTGTTTCCAGGCGCGACTGCGGCGAGGCGACCGCATAGGGATCATCCTCGCATTCCAGTCATTGTGCCAGAACCAGGCGATGCGAAAGCAGGGATCATCCTCTCATTACAGTCATTGTGCCCGACCGGCAGCGCTACAACAGGGTGCTACGAGATCGTGCCCGACATGGTGCTACGGCATCGCTACAACAGGGTGCTACGAGATCGTGCTCGACATGGTGCTACGGCATCGCTACAACAGGGTGCTACGAGATCGTGCTCGACATGGTGCTACGGCAGCGCTACGACAGTGTGCGTCACCATTAGCCCATTGTACATTCACGTGCTCGTCTTTTGAGGGGTTCCTTCTTGCCCTCAACTGCGAGAGTATAAAAACAGCTGCCCCGGACGCCAAAAGGAGGGCTCCGATTTCTTCTGTTGAGTAAAGTGCTCTCCCGTCTCTCTACTTCGGTCAACCTGACCGCCAACTCTTTGCGATGTTAAAATAAACAAGTTGTTTTGTTGTTACCAGTCGACTCATGCTTTGCCGGGACCTTCGGATGCTTCCAGTTGTACCCCAGGCCGCCAGGCCAACGCTACCCTTGGGGCTTGCGACCCAGGTACAACCACGGGCGTCAGCGCCGAGTTCCCAACAGATCGTACGAGCGGTGCGATCCAAACATCTGGTGGCAGCGGTGGGATCAAAACATCTGGTGGCAGCGGTGGGATCGCCTCCGACTTCAAACAACTGTCTGCCAGCGGTGAGATCGCGACAACGGAGGCCAGCAGCGAAGAGATGCAGTTGACTGTATACTGAGCAGCTCAACGACGATCCGGGAGCAGTGCAACGAGCCCTGTGTGATGACTGGTTGCCTGCAGCGGAACGACTGCGCGGAACTCTTGGCTGCGAGGTTTGGTGAGTGCGGGACTTTCTTCTTCTGAGCTTTGCCAGGCTTTTGTTAGTGTCAGAAACAGAGCTGGTAATTGTGGTTGTCGTTGCTGCCGGGTTAGTTTGCGGCAAGACAATAGTAAGCAGTAGAGAAAGCAGCATTCAGAGCAGCCATGGATTTGAAGTCGTTGCGCAAACCGAAATTGTTGGAGCTTGCAAGAGAGTTGGGTCTGGATGTCTCAGACAAACTAAGAAAACCTGAACTGCTAAAGGCTATTCTTGAGTTAGAGGCTGAGGATGACGAGCTGTCGGAATGCCTTGAGACTATTGAGGAGAGGGAGACTGCAAAAAGACAGGATAGCGAACTTAAAGAACAAAAAGAGCGAGAGCAACAAGAAAAAAAAGAAGAGCGCGACCGTCAACACGCGTTGGAAATGAAGCGTCTCGAGATTGAGATGGAACGCGCTCGTAATGGAAGTCAGGCACACGGTGCAGGAGAACGAGTATTGTTCAAAATGACTGACCTGATGCGGCCGTTTAAGCTTGGAGAGGACATTGGTTTGTTCCTGGTTAACTTTGAGCGAACGTGCGAGAAGCAGGGGTTCTCTCGGGAAACGTGGCCACAGCGCTTGCTCACTTTGTTACCCGGCGAGGCGGCCGACGTAGTCGCTCGCTTGGATAGAGAGGAAGCAGAGGATTTCGACAAAGTAAAATCGAGTCTGCTAAAAAAGTACCGGCTGTCTGCGGAGGCGTTCCGTCGGAAGTTTCGGGAAAATGAGAAAGGCAGAAGTGAGTCATATACAGAGTTTGCGTATAGGCTTATGTCGAACATGCAGGAGTGGCTCAAAGAAGAGAAAGCGTTTGGTGACCACGATAAAGTTCTGCAGTGTTTCGGGCTAGAACAGTTTTATAGTCGGTTACCGGAGAACGTGCGATACTGGGTCTTGGATAGGCCAGACGTTTGTACGGTGGCTAAAGCCGCTGAGCTAGCCGAAGAGTTTGTGACGCGTCGGGCTCGCGGAGCTAAGGACGGTCAAAAGGGTGAATTTGGCTCGAAGTTTGAGAGGCCGAAGTTCACACCCATGAGAGCAAAGGGGAACACGCGTAGTGCGGATGCGAGTGGAAGCAGTGCGACCGAACCTAAGGAGACGGCAGCAGCCGAAGCCGAACGCAGAAAGCGGTTCGAGATGAGGCAAGCGCGCGTTTGTTATACGTGCCAGAAGCCGGGTCACTTTTCGGCGCAGTGTCCGGAAACAACACCAAAAGTTGTGTTTTTTTCAATAGGCAGCACTGACGAGAACATGAAGCTTCTCGAGCCTTACATGCGAGACCTCCTCGTGAACGGGAAAGAGTACCGAGTGCTTCGCGATTCCGCAGCTACGATGGATGTAGTTCACCCGTCTTACGTAGAACCCCATATGTTCACGGGCGAGTGCGCATGGATCAAGCAAGCCGTGGAAGCTCATAGCGTGTGTCTGCCGGTAGCAAAAGTGCTTATTGAAGGACCTTTCGGAGCGCTTGAGACGGAGGCGGCAGTGTCATCTATGCTGCCCCCCCAGTACCCGTACCTATTTTCAAACAGGTCCGATCACCTCCTGCGCGAGAAGGGGCTTTTGTTTGGTGAAGCTAGTGTTCAGGCCTTAACCAGATCGAAGGTTCGGGAGCTCGCTGCAAAGGCGGTAGTTGCGGGGCCGACGTTATCAAACAACGAAAAAGGGTCAGAGGCGCAGCAAGCTGATATTCAGAGCACGCCCGAACAGAATAAAATTGAGTCTGTAGCGTTGAAGGCGCCAGATACTGGAGAGGAAACGCCCGACACGGGAAAGTTAGAAGAGCTATCTACTGATTTGCTCATCGCGCCTACGTCAGACGGACTTGATAGGTTGCTAAAAGTCAGCCGGTCGGCTTTGTTAGCCGAGCAAAAAAAGGATGGCAGCCTGGAAAACATACGCTGCAATGTTAAGGAAGGTATCGCCAGGAAAAATGCGCGTTTTGTGGAAAGAGGTGGAGTCCTGTACCGGAAGTATCTAGACCGCAGAGGAGTGGAGTTCGATCAGCTGATCGTGCCTCAATGCTATCGTCAGGATCTGTTGCGCTTGTCACACGGGGGTTCGTGGTCCGGACACCTAGGAGTTAAGAAAACTAAGGACCGTCTCTTGCAAGAGTACTATTGGCCAGGGTGTTTTCGGGACGCAGACCATTTCGTGAGGACATGTGACACTTGTCAGCGGGTGGGCAAACCAGGGGACAAATCGAGGGCGCCGTTGAAATTGGTACCTATCATTACGGAGCCTTTTAGACGGCTCGTTATTGATACAGTGGGACCTCTGCCGGTAACAGCCACGGGGTACAGACACATTTTGACTGTGATCTGCCCAGCGACAAAGTTCCCTGAAGCAGTGCCGCTTAAAGAACTCAGCTCAGTTGAGATAGTTAATGCACTACTGTCCATATTTGCGCGAGTTGGTTTCCCTGCGGAAATCCAATCAGATCAGGGCACAGTGTTTACTAGCGCTTTGACGACAACTTTTCTCGAAAGGTGTGGGGTAAAGCTGTTACACAGCTCAGTGTACCACCCACAGTCGAATTCCGTTGAGAAGCTCCACTCCGTCATGAAGCGCGTGTTGAGAGCGTTGTGTTTTGAACATCGAACTGACTGGGAGCTGTGTCTGCCTGGGGTGATGTTTGCTTTAAGGACCGCGCCGCATGCGGCTACGGGGTTTTCGCCAGCTGAACTGGTGTACGGTCGCTCGCTTCGATCTCCGCTTCGCATGCTTCGAGAATCGTGGGAAGGTAGGGGCGACGACCCAGTCGTGGTGGAGTACGTGCTTAAGCTCCTCGAACGCTTAAGAAGGGCACAGGAGTTGTCAGGTGAAGCAATGACAAAGGCCCAGCAGAGGGCCAAGGTTTATTATGATCGGACAGCCAGGGCCCGTCGTTTTGAGGTGGGCGATGAGGTCATGATATTGCGCACATCGCTAAACAACAAACTAGACGTGCAGTGGGAGGGCCCAGCACGAATTGTTCAGAAACTGTCGGACGTTAACTACGTGGTAAGTCTGCCAGGAAAGCGGAAAGCACAGCAAGTTTACCACTGTAATCTGCTCAAACCTTATAGACAAAGGGAAGCAGTGGTGTGCATGATGGTAAACGTTCCTGAAGAGCTTCCGGTCGAGCTTCCGGGACTAGGCTCAGTGACGAACAGGGAAGACACCGGTCAAGTCATTAGTGACCTTATCAGTAAAGCACCGCTGTCGCCTGAGCAGAAAACCGAACTACACCAGCTATTACAAGAGTTTCAAGGTCTGTTCTCTGAGAGGCCTGGTAGGACTTCTGTACTTACTCATGATATAGAACTTACCTCCACAGAGCCAGTACGATCCAAGGCGTATCGGGTGTCACCCCGCCAGAGCGATATTATGGAGGCTGAGGTAAAGAAAATGCTACAGCTCGGTGTTATTGAGGCAGGTGAGAGTGATTATACCTCCCCTTTGATTTTAGTTGAGGTACCGGGCAAGGAACCTCGTCCTTGCGTCGACTACCGCAGGCTTAATTCCATCACTAAGGATCAAATTTATCCGATCCCTAACATCGAGGAGCGCCTTGAGAAAGTTAGTAGCGCTCAGTTTATTTCCACCCTAGATCTTGTCAGGGGTTATTGGCAGGTTCCACTTACAGAAGAGGCTAGTAGGTATGCGGCGTTCATTTCACCAATGGGAACATTCCGTCCTAAAGTGTTGAGTTTTGGTTTGAAGAACGCGCCATACTGTTTTTCAAGTCTCATGGATAAAGTGTTGCGGGGACAGCAAGAATTCGCTTTACCGTATCTAGACGACGTAGCGATATTCTCCGCATCCTGGTCTGAGCATATGACACACTTGCGGGCAGTGCTAACCCGCCTGCGCGAAGCGGGCTTGACAGTCAAGGCTCCTAAGTGCCAGTTAGCACAGGCCGAGGTTGTCTACCTCGGTCACGTGATTGGTCAGGGTCGTCGCCGCCCCTCTGAAATAAAAGTGGCCGCTGTGCGAGACTTTCCGCAACCGCGCACCAAGACCGATATTCGGTCGTTCTTGGGTGTCGCCGGCTACTATCAGAGGTACATCCCTAGGTACTCTGATATCGCGGCTCCCCTGACGGATGCTCTAAGAAAGACAGAGCCTCAAACAGTCGTCTGGGACGAGACAAAGGAAAGAGCTTTTAGCGCCCTAAAGAGTGCCCTAACAAGCCAGCCTGTGCTACGATCGCCAGACTATACAAAAGGGTTCGTTGTTCAGTGCGATGCTAGTGAGCGAGGCATGGGCGTTGTACTGTGCCAACGGGAAAATGGAGAAGTAGAACACCCCGTCCTGTATGCTAGTCGTAAGCTGTCCAGTCGTGAGCAGGCGTATAGCGCCACCGAGAAAGAGTGTGCGTGTCTCGTGTGGGCCGTTCAGAAATTGTCATGCTATCTAGCCGGCTCGAGGTTTATCATTGAGACGGATCACTGCCCTCTCCAATGGCTGCAGACCATCTCTCCCAAAAATGGCCGCCTCCTGCGCTGGAGCCTCGCTTTACAACAATATTCCTTTGAGGTGCGTTACAAAAAGGGGAGTCTCAACGGTAACGCCGATGGCTTAAGTCGAAGCCCCTAACGTAGGAATCAGCCTCAAAATTTGTTACTGATGTTTTTCTTCCTGAGGCAGGATTTTTTTTAACATATTGCTTTTGTTTAGTGTTTCAAAGTGACGATATGCTTTCTAGTGCAATTTTTCAATTTGTGGACGCGTTCTGAGTGATGCTAGACTACTGTAAGGAACTAGGCAGTGGTATAAAAAGGGGAAAGAGCCTGGCAGGGCTTAGTGAGGGTTGTGCCGTGCTTGCTGACTGAGCGGTTGAGTTTCAGCGTAGTTCTAACGCTTGCCGGGAACGAGAACAAAAATGTGAACTCTCCCGAAGTCACTTTGCAGTGTCCCGTGCGAACCTGAACGAGAGAACGAGGCCTTCTCTGTGCGCTGCGCTCAAGAAACGTCGAGGGACGCCCGACTTCGGTTATGAGCATCATCGAGCGACATCCCTCCGGACAGCGGATGCAGTCCCCTGTCCATCGGGATCTCCTTCCCCCGGCGGGGCGGTCTGTTGCGTTTCGCCTGCGACACGTGGTTTTGCCGGCGCGACTGCGGCGGGGCGGCAGACATTTTGGCCCGATCGTCGTCGCCGCAACGCTCCCCGCCAGGTGTTTCCTGGCGCGACTGCGGCGATGCGACCGCATAGGGATCATCCTCGCATTCCAGTCATTGTGCCAGAACCAGGCGATGCGAAAGCAGGGATCATCCTCTCATTACAGTCATTGTGCCCGACCGGCAGCGCTACAACAGGGTGCTACGAGATCGTGCCCGACATGGTGCTACGGCATCGCTACAACAGGGTGCTACGAGATCGTGCTCGACATGGTGCTACGGCATCGCTACAACAGGGTGCTACGAGATCGTGCTCGACATGGTGCTACGGCAGCGCTACGACAGTGTGCGTCACCATTAGCCCATTGTACATTCACGTGCTCGTCTTTTGAGGGGTTCCTTCTTGCCCTCAACTGCGAGAGTATAAAAACAGCTGCCCCGGACGCCAAAAGGAGGGCTCCGATTTCTTCTGTTGAGTAAAGTGCTCTCCCGTCTCTCTACTTCGGTCAACCTGACCGCCAACTCTTTGCGATGTTAAAATAAACAAGTTGTTTTGTTGTTACCAGTCGACTCATGCTTTGCCGGGACCTTCGGATGCTTCCAGTTGTACCCCAGGCCGCCAGGCCAACGCTACCCTTGGGGCTTGCGACCCAGGTACAACCACGGGCGTCAGCGCCGAGTTCCCAACAGATCGTACGAGCGGTGCGATCCAAACACCAGTCAATAGTCTGGTTGGCTACCCTACACAGGGGGATGGGAGAAGGGGAAGAGAAAGAAGGGAGAGAGAAGGCGTAGATACGCGTACGGAGAGCACTTCAGTTAGAGTCGCTCGAGCAAACCAGAAGTTCTGAGAAAACACAAAAGTGCCTTCACTGCCTTCTGAGCCGATGATCGGTCGGGACGGTGCTCTAATATGGTCTGTTCACTCAGAGGACGATCGTCTAGTTTCCTCAATGTGTTGGACAAAGACTGTCTTTGTGCTTGAAATTGTGGACAATGGCACAATAAGTGGTCAATGTTCTCCTCGCATCCGCAAACATCACATGCAGGAGTATTAGCCATTCCAATTAGTGCTGAGTAGGCATTCGTGAAGGCAACTCCAAGCCATAACCGACACAGAAGAGACGCTTCACGTCGGTGTAGACCCGCTGGAGGTTTGAGTTGAAGTGACGGGTTTAGTCTGTGCAGTCTTGTGCGCCTTGTATGTGCGGTGTTCCACTCTGCCAAGGAGATCGTGCGTGCTAGAATGCCAAGTTGCCTCGCGGCGTCGGTCCTTGAGAGAGGAATGGGGACGCAGCGGTCTTCTTGGTTTGACGTCCGAGCTGCCTTATCGGCGTCATCATTTCCAAGGATACCGCAATGACCTGGTATCCACTGAAAAGAGATATCATGTCCTTTTGCTATTAAGTGATGAACAAGTTCCGC
Source organism: Dermacentor variabilis (assembly GCF_050947875.1). Lineage (NCBI taxonomy): Eukaryota > Metazoa > Arthropoda > Arachnida > Ixodida > Ixodidae > Dermacentor > Dermacentor variabilis. The sequence goes on along the minus strand of NC_134571.1, from coordinate 4,660,489 downwards.
GATTTCGCACGTGAGCTGATCGTGAGTTCCATGTCGGAGAAACGACTGCACACATTGCAAGGCCGGCCTTGAATCGCAGAAGACGGCCCATTTTCTAGGACTTTCAGCGTTTATCACTTGAAGCGCGTCGCGGAGAGCCGCGAGCTCTGCAGCTGTGGACGTAGTGACATGGGAAGTCTTGAACCGCTTGGTTATTCTCATTGCTGGTATAACTAGAGCGCCGCCGGAACTGGTTGATGTAGTTGATCCATCAGTGTAGACGTGTGTGCAGTCGCTGTATTTCTCGTACAAGAGAAGTAAAGTTAGTTGCTTGAGCGCTGATGATGGCAAGTCCGACTTCTTCTGAAGGCCTGGGATTGTAAGGTTCACTTGAGTACGGCGCATACACCATGGAGGAATGGAAGGCCTTGCCGCAGGTGTGTAACCTGACCTGAAAGAGGCACAGTGCGCGAAGACAGTCGCACTGAATGTCGTGTGGGGCCTATCTACTGGGAGACTTGCTAGGTGGTGGGTAGGGGTCCGGGCAAAGTGTCGTATGTGCACACGCATTGTTTCAATGATAATGTGCGTTTTAATAGTGAAATCTTGAGCGACTGCAATAACCTCAGTCGTTGACGCACTCTGCGGTAGACCGAGACATATCTTGAGGGCTTGGGCTTGGATGCTTTGAATTATATTCAGGTTAGTTCTGCAGGTGTTGGACATGACCGGTAGACTGTACCGTAGGAATCCAATAAAGAGGACCCTGTACAGTTGCAGCATAGAGTGTATTGGTACTCCCCAGGTCTTTCCTGCAAGGAACTTAAACATATGACAAATTCCTGTCAGGCGCTTTTTCACATAATTCACATGAGGGGTCAAGGAGAGATTTTTATCAAGGACCACCCCCAAAAATCTGTGACTCGTGTTGTACGAGATCATGTGTCTGTCGACGGATATCATGTATGGAGACATTGATTTCCTGGTAAATGCCACCGCTGCGCACTTTTCGTATGATATACGAAGTCCTTGTTCTCTAAGGTAGGATGATGTTAAAGTGGCTGACTTTTGAAGCCGCGCGCGAAGCTGCAGTCGCGTCACAGCCGACGTCCAAATGCAAATGTCGTCGGCATAGATGGAGAGCCTAACGGTGCCTGGCAGGATGTCGGAGAGTCCAATGAGTGTTAGACTGAAGAGCGTTGGGCTGAGTACTCCGCCCTGAGGCACCCCACGGTTACTGTAATGCTGTGAGGTCGGGCCATCCTCGGTAAGCACGAAAAAGGATCTCTTATGTAGATAGCTACTTATCCAGAGATAGACTTTGCCGCCAAGTCCTACTGCCTCTAACGCGTTGAAAATCGCTTCGTGCGTTACGTTATCGTACGCTCCTTTAACATCCAGAAACAGGGCAGCAGATAATCTTTTGCAGGACTTCTGGTGCTCGACGTACGTCACTAAGTCGATAACGTTGTCTATGGAAGAACGGCCACGCCTGAAGCCGGCCACTGCATCTGGATATACCTGGTAATGTTCGAGGTACCATTCTAGCCGTGCTAGAACCATCCTCTCCATTAGTTTTCCGATGCAACTGGCAAGCGCAATTGGTCGGTATGATGCAATGTCTACAGGCGACTTGCCAGGCTTGAGTAGTGGAATTAGGCGACTGGTCTTCCATTCCTGCGGAACCGTACCTGTCTGCCAGGAGCTGTTGAACAAGAGCAGGAGCTCTTTTCGAGCCTCTTCGCCAAGATTACATAGGGCACGGTAGGTTATACCGTCGGGTCCTGGTGAAGATGAACGCTTGCACAAGGCCAGTGCAGCTTCGAGCTCGTCCATGGAGAAAGGACTATCCATGCGGAGGTCGCGTGAAACCGGTGAGTGGTGGAGCGTCGATGTTCTAGCGGAACTAGTTTCGCCAGCAATCCTCCTGCAGAAAGCTTCCGCTACGTCAATCTCGCTGCATTGTTGGTGAAGGGCCAAAGACTTAAAAGGGTGGCGCTGCTGAGGGGTTCCACGGAGACCACGAACAGTTCTCCATATGTGAGACAAAGGTTTTCGTGGATCCAAAGATTCGCAGAATGATTTCCATCTTTGCGATGCGAGTTTGTCCATGCGACGCTGAATCTTCTTTTGAGTTCTTCTGGCCAACCTCAAGTCATGTACAGACTTCGTGCGCCTGTATCTTCGCTCTGCACGACGACGAATTGCACGAAGCTTCTCTAGCTCGATGTCGTATTCGGTGCGTGTAGACGTTCTCAGAAGCGAATGTTTCGCAACCTCTAGGGCACCTTTTATGATGTCCTCTAGGCTAGAGGACAAGTCATCACGACAGCCGTCTTCGACAATTGACTTGAACATTGGCCAGTCGATACATTGTGTGACGCCGGCTAACCTGGAGTCCGTCAACCCTTCAACCCTAAGATAAGTGGGTAGGTGGTCACTTCCCCGCGTTTCAATATCCGGAAACCACCTGACCTTTCTAGTGAAAGAGCGTGAAACAAAGGTCAGGTCCAGGCAGCTACAGTAGGCAGTTCCACGCAGGAAGGTGGGGCTTCCATCATTTAACAAGCACAGTTCTTGTTCGGAGGCAAATGACACTAATTTTCTGCCTCTCGAGTTTATCTTAGAACTTCCCCAGAGATGGTGGTGGGCATTAAAATCTCCAGTAATCACCAAAGGCTGCGGAGTCGCCGTCGTGATTCGCCGTAATCTCTCGCAGTCCAGCCGACTTGAGGGCGATATGTAGGCTCCAATTAATGTGAAAGTGAGCTTGCCTTTCTTTACTGTCAGACATACGTATTGGTTTTCTTGGTCAGGCGACAATGGGTGATGGACATACGTAAGATCACGTCGCATGAATACGATGATCTTGCTGCATTCTCCGTGGGTGGCTGACATGAAACACTCATACCCGGACAGTCTGATGTTATCTGATAAGGGCTCGCAGATGACGATGATTGGGAACTTATTCGTGAACACAAACTGTCGAAAGTCCGACATGCGTGACTTCAGTCCTCTGGCGTTCCACTGAAATATCGACGCGTTTCGGACTTCGTCACGAAACGACGGCTTCTGGAGAGCCATGATTTTAACCAAGAGCTGCAAGTACTGGACTCAAAGTGTCCAGCACCTGTAGTGCGCTTTGCGCAGACGAAGAATTCATGTTGGTAAGTATAACGCGAATGGCATTCATGAGCGACCGCAGAATGTTGATGACCTGGAGATCATCAATCAGCGTCGCTTCAACAGGTGCAGAAGCCGTGGAAGTCGGTGCGTTTTGAGGTAACTTAGCAGGGAGATGTGCGCTCGGTAGCTCAGGCCATTCTTCAGAACGGGCGAGCCTCCCCGCTTTGTTTTCTTTCCTTGTATCTGTCTTGGTGGCGCAGTGTGGTGATGCGGCAGTCCTTCTGACGGTAGCTGGCGTGTACCTATCTGCAGTTTCGGAATTTCGCGAACGTTTTCTGTGTCGATGCCGACGTCGCCGTACAGCGGTAGCAGCCTCTCGATGCGTTGAATTGTCCCGCACCATTCGTTTTAGAATGGTGAATTCCGTCCGCATCCGCGGGCAATCCTTTGATGAGGCCTTGTGAGGACCACTGCAGTTAGGGCATTTTAGAACATGTGCGTTGCAGGCGTCTTCTGAATGAGACTCAGAGCACCGCGGGCACACGACGTTGTTCACACAGACACCCTTCACGTGGCCAATCTTGCAACATTTGAAACACTGGAGGGGCTTCGGTACGAATGGTCGTACTGGATGGCGGACATGTCCTACTTTGACGTGGGAAGGAAGGCTGTCTCCTTCAAACAAAATCTTCACACAGCGTGTGTTTCCCAATCTAGAAATTCTGGTAATGAAAGTGCCTTCTGTCGTTGGCTTTATCAACGTTGGCAAGTCGTCATTAGAAATGGCAACGTCGACGTCATAAATGACGCCCGCAGTACCATCGCCGCCTGTGGGGATCATTGATCGCACCTTTACATTGTCGATATCAGTTATATTACGTAGGTGTTGTAGGGCGCTGCGATGTAAAACATCAACTGCCAGGACATTCTTCCGCGAGTTTATTCGCACGTCTTTAATCTCATTTGGTGCGATTCTCTCAAGTAAGGAAGAGAGGACCTGCCTGTTGAGGAGCCGCAAATTGGTCGTCGGGTCCACGGGCATGAAGAGCACAGTGTGCGGCCAGCGCAGCGGTGCACTCTTCACGGTAGAAGCACTTGGCGACGAAGATGCCTGCAGTAGTCTTCTTTTCGCTGATCTACTCATCACGACCTGGAAGTCATCGTCCGATGAGTCGTAGCTGTCCGAACATATCTCAGTGGCCTCGCTGTCTGTAGCGCTTGACGCACTTCCACGTTTCCTGGACGCTAGCCGACCTGACGGCTGCACATCAGGAAAGTCCTCGGAGATTTCTTCATCCATTGCCGCAAGGAGGGAGCGGCAGCTCCCAGAAATGCAGGAAAACAAAGCGAAAAAGCGGAGACAAACGTAGAAGCGTTCTATCAAAGAATCACTTCGTCTTCCTCCTTCAAGGTCTGAAGTGCTCGAGTAGATGAACTGGTGCGTTTGTGCTGTCCTATTGCTTCAGCGCACGCATCCCAGCCATCAGAATGCACCGTGATCACCACCCGCCGCGGTGACTTAGCGGCTGTGGTGCTGTGCTGCTAAGCAAGAGGTCGCGGGGACAAATACCGGCAACGCGGCCGCATTGCGATGGGGACGAAATTTAAAAACGCTCGTGTCCCATGCATTGGGAACACGATAAGGAAACCCCAGGTGGCCAAAATCAATCCGGTGTCCCCCACTACAGGGTGTCTCATAATCAGATCGAGGTTTTAGCACGTGAGAGTTTAATTTGATTTATTTAACCATTGTTCGAGGGCGCTGCTGCGGTGCGCCAGTTCTTCCGAGCTGATTAGTGCGAGTATACTTGTAGAAACATGATGTGCACGAATTGAATCAGAACAACTAGGAACCTAAACTAAGAAATTAGTTTCGTGGCGGTTGATGAACGAATTCCACTGTGGCAGGTTTGTTCTTTATCGCAGGGCTTCACTCCTACAATATCGTTGCATAGTTAATTAGGGCGAATCGCATTGTTTTTACGCATCCGGCAAGAAAGCGCACGGAGATCAGGTCCTCAGGTGGGGACAGGAAAAGAATTATCCAGATACGAAGCACTAGTTGTATGAGCTATGCGGAACGAAGCTTTTCTGAAGCGGGTAGTGCAATGCTGCAAAGAAACAAGATGCGATGCATGCAGTTGCCTTTATTTTCATCATATGCAACGTGTAGTGTCGTGCAACGTTTATTCACCGCACAGGTTGCAACTTTGATGTCACACAAGGTTTATGTTTGTGCACAACATCGTTCGCAAGTTATGTCTAAACGCAAACCGCAGTTTGGGCTGATCCACAGCGTAAAACGTCGCTTGGAGAAAGCAATGCTCCTCGAGAGAAGAATGGTAAGGAGCAGAGAGAGGTGCCTAAATTTACTTCTTTTGCCTCACAGGCTGCATTCCCATTCTGGGGGATTCGCGAAGAACATTCCCTGGCACGCATAGTTTCCCTAGCATGGGGAAAGGCAAATCTAAGATATTGAAGAAATTCAAGAAAGCTGGTTGATATGGTGCACAATTCCATTAAGAGGTATGTCAGCAGAAGCGATACCTATCTAGGACGTGGCCAAGAATAACACTGACATGTTCTGACGCTGTGGAAATTTTAATCCATCAAATGAGTCATCAGGTAAATGGTTGCGTAATCAAGAACGGAACTGAGATTGTAAGCTATTTTAATCACTGTTTTTAGTTGGTGTTTTCTGCAGGTGCTATTGCATTCAGCTTTTGTCTTCAAACTCCTGCAGGCTTTATAAGCTCCGAAGGCATTCTTTGTGTGATACAAAATTCTGAGCTCAGATGAAATAAGAAATGCGTTTCTGCGTCGCTGTGCTGAACAAATATGCAATATATTCTCACCAAGCTGGTTACCTTTCACTCGAAACGTGTTCAAAATTATTGCCTCTTGTCTCATGAGCATCCATGTTTAAGAAAGGCGATTAATTAAATGCTTGTGATTGTAACATTCGCCGCTTACATAATGGAACATGTCGTTACCAATTACATAGTGCAATATGTATATAAAATAATCTTTTCTACATTTTCGACATGGATTTAGAAAAGGCTTGCAGATAACCATGCAATATAAACCATATCAACCATGTTGAAGGTTGTGTGAGAAAACTTGATGATCAATTCCTTCAAATGTCAGAACGAATTGACGATGTCGAAAATCGTTCAAAGCGCAATAACATTATTGTTAGAGGAATAGAAGAGGCCACACTTGAAACTGAGGAAATACTCCGACGAAAAGTTAATGACGATTTGTTTGGAAACATTTAAAACAAAAACCTAAATCTATCGAAAGAATTCATCGGTTGGGCAAGAAGGACCCAGAAACAAGTCAACCAGTCATACTCCGAGTAGGGGACTTCAGGGAAAAATCTAAAATATTTAAAAACTGCTCGAAATTAAAGGGAGCCCCGTTCAGTGCGCAAGAAGATTTTTCTAAAAGAGTTGCTACTGCTCGGAAAAACTTGTGAAAGTCGACAGCTGAGGAGAGGAAAACCGGAGCCCAGGTGACATGGGCTTTTGAGACGATAAAAGTTAACAATGTGCTCTACGCCTGGGATGATGTTAACAGTCGCCGATACGCGGCGATAAACTCCTGCGGCCGCGCTTCCTTCCGCTTCGGGTACCGACGGACCCAACCAAAATAAATCTGCATGCTTTAAGATCATTAACCTGAATGCAAGGAGCGTACTTGACAAACAAGATAGCCTAGAAAGCATTGTAATAGAGCACGATCCAGATGCAATGGTAATAACATAAACATGGCTGCATCTGGATGTGACTGATGTCGAAGTAGCGACCCTCGGATACTCCATAATAAGAAAGGATCGGCGCACTAGAGAGGGTGGGGTAGCTATACTTGTGAAAAGCGACATTCCTTTTGCGGTACCTAATGATACAAGCAATCTCGAAACAGTCTGGATTAAAACTACCTTGAATGACCGTAATTTGCTAATCGGTGATGTGTACCGGCCTCCCAACTCTTCTGTAGAGGTACTAGAAAACTTGGAAAAATTTATGAACTTCCACTTGCATCCAGATGACAACATATGTCTTGCGGGCGATGTTAATTTGGCTGGAATCGATTGGGGTGTCGAATTCTACAGGAGGAACCGAAGTATGGAGTTGTGATCAGTTATTAAATATTGCATGTAATTATAACCTAACTCAAATTGTGTCCGGCTTCACAAGAGTGGGCGCGGAAACTTCAACGATATTAGATCTTGTTATCGTTTCAAATCGCCTATGTTCGTTTATTATGAGCTGTGACATCGAGGATAGTATTTCTGACCATAACATGGTAGTGACGCCTTTAAGTTTGTCTGTGCGCAAACTGCTTCATGCATCGAAATACCGGCCTTGAATTTTACATTAGCCGATGATGCATCTATCTTAGATTACGTCGAAGTCTCGTTAGATAATGTTCCTAGGTCTTGTCCACTCTGGTGGAAGCGTGGATGAGCTATGGAATTTCTTTTCAAACATGATCGAGCACTGTGTGGAAAGCTTTGTCCCGGAACGTTTAAAAACAACTAAACGAAAAAATCCCTGGATAACCGGAGAGATAATTCACGCAAAAAGAAAGCTAAAACGGAAGCCAGAGCCGTCTTCAAGGAATTGCCGGCCAACTGACAAAAGCTGTATTTCTAGTATGAGTCGCGAATTAAAAGGGCTAATCAAAGAATATAAATATAGGTTCTGTGATGTCACATTACAATCTTTTCTGAAAAACGCCCCCGGAAAATTTTGGTGATATATTAACCCCCCCCCCCCCCCCCCCCCCTCCGCTGCGTCTCGTTCGCATGAAACTGGAGATAGGCTCTAAAGAAGGCACAGGATTTCAACTCTTTCTTCTCCTCAGCCTTCACACGCGATAACGGCTTCCTGCCCGATTTTACAGATGAATCTGGAAGGCCGCCTTTTTAAGATATAAAAATTGACCAACAGGGTGTATTTAACCTCTTATTTATTTATTTATTTATTCAAAAGCACCTTACAGGCCCTATGGCAGGGCATAAAGTAAGGGGGGCATACTAAACAGTAAAATGTATAAAAAGTACAAATTGCCAACAGGAACAGTGCTATAAGAAGATTACCGTGTTACACAATATTGAAGGCACTAGGAATACAAAGCAATATATGAAGGCACACGAACACTTGTTACTGTTAACAGAGCAAGGAATACTGTTCATGAAAATGATATACAACATGGCAAAAATGCACGATAACATACACTAGATTGGTCACTCGTTAACGGTATTAAATGGGAAAAGCATGAGTAACTGAAAGCGGAACGTGTCAGGATTAGATATGGAGGCTATGTTATCAGGGAGGTCATTCCAGAGACGGATGGCACGTGGTAGTGCCGATGAATTAAATGCATTTGTTTTACCGTATATGCGCATGAAACTGAACTGATTATGTAATCTGCGTGAAAAAGAGTGGGGTATTTGTAATTGCAACCGGGTTCGTTTATTAGTGTAAATATATTTGTGGAATAAGCAACTCTCTTACTCAACATGAATACTAAAGAAAGTACGGGGCCTGGCGGAATTCCTAATGAATTTTACAAAAGTACGCAGAGTGGGTTCCTAAAATTTCTAACTATGATTTTTCAGGCATCTATTGGCCATTGTTCCTTTCCCAGCGCATGCAAGCGTGCTAAAGTTATCCCAATTCATAATAGTGGCAGCAAATCAGACGTTAAAAATTATAGGCCGATCTCCCTCACTAGCACTTGTTCGAAACTACTTGAACATATAATATCTAAGCAATTATTGGTCTACCTTGACAACTGCCATATCCTAAACAAATGCCAACACGGGTTCCGTCAGGGACTCTCTACAGTGACTCAACTAATAGAGAGTGTTCATGATCTCGCATATACGATAAATAACCGAGGCCCAAACAGATATAATATTCTCAGATCTGGCCAAGGCTTTCGATAAGGTGTCGCACCCAAAGTTGCTATTAAAGATTAAAACTATATTCAAAAACTCTCGCTTATCCGAGTGGTTTTCCATTTGCGCTGCCATAGAGACCAATTTGTCGCATGTGAGGGGCACCGGTCTTCCTTTTCGCCTGTAGAGTCTGGAGTGCCCCAGGGAAGTGTATTGGGCCCCCTGTTATTTTTATTATTTATCAATGACATGCCGTAAGACATTACAGTTCCCATCAGACTCTTCACATATGATTGCGGACTATATAACCGCATTGAATCGCCTGCCGATCAGACCAATTTAAATTCAAATTGGCAAAAGGTAAAACAATTGGTGTGACACCTGGCAAATGGTTTTCAACTCTGAAAAAACGGTTTACGTGTCTATCACAAGAAAACGAAGTATTATTGATTACGCTTATTCCCCTGAAGGTGTCGCGTTAAAAAGAGCATCAACATTTAAATACTTGGGTTTAAAGCTTACTTCGGATTTGCGTTGGAACCCGCCGTGGTTGCTCAGTGGCTATGGTGTTAGGCTGCTGAGCACGAGGTCGCGGGATCGAATCCCGGCCACGGCGGCCGCATTTCGATGGGGGCGAAATGCGAAAACACCCGTGTACTTAGATTTAGGTGCACGTTAAAGAACCCCAGGTGGTCGAAATTTCCGGAGTCCCCCCCTATGGCGTGCCTCATAATCAGAAAGTGGTTTTGGCACGTAAAACCCCATAATTATTATTATTTGCGTTGGAATGAACACGTTGATTACGTATCTACTAAGGCCCGGAAAGCCTTGTGGTCGCTTAGAAGAAATGTGCATAACGCTACCCCTGAAGTAAAATGCCTGGCATATCAAACTTTTATTCGACCGGTTATGGAGTACGCAAAAATTGTGCCGGACCCATACACTTCATCTAATCAGTCTAAGCTGGATAAAATTCAGCGGCACGATTTATTTTTAACAAATATCGTCGTTCCCACTCTCCTGCCCAGTCGTGTGAACTTGCTGAACTTCTAGAGTCGAGAACGGAGTATGACCGTTTCAAGTTTCTTTTTCTTACTATTTATGGCCATGTTAAAATTGATAAAGATGACTATATTCAGTTCTCTCCTAGCAGCTATTTTCGTCATCGCCATAGCATGTATATCTCTCCTCCTACTACTTGCAATGATTGTTTTAAATATAGCTTCTTTCCGAGAGCAATAAAACAATGAAATCTACTATCATACTCAATAGTAAGGACATCACCTATACGCCAATTTCTTGAAAATGTCAAAAGCACATGTGTACGCATACCATGACTCTGCCAAAAGTTAATGCTGTAATCACCCCGGCATTGTATTGCATGCTGTATTTGCCATGATATTACTATCAGTGCATTCCCTAAAATGTACTTTTTTCTTTATCCTCTAAATATATTGTTGCTTGTATTGTCCCCTACCACTCCTGTAATAGCCCAAAGTTGGGCTGACAGTATCAATGAATGAAAATTTTCATTTCATGAATGAAATGAAATGAAAATGAATTAGTGGCTACAGTTCTGGAGTCGGCACTGTAACTATAGTCGGATGCAACTTTAGAAAAAGGGGGCGTTTATTCTAAGCCGTGATCCGGCGAAGAAATATTGCAGCGAGCATCGCTGACGCTGCGCCACGCTTTGCCTCAAAACAGGATCCCGCGGCGACCGCTGGAAACACACAACCTGCGTGTTTGTTCCATGCGTTTTTTATTTCGCTCCCGAGTGAAGTTACAACGAGAAAAGTTTGCCAAAGTTTGGTGCCTACTGTCAGCGGCGATTATGTTCGTATACTATGTCGCTGCGTTTCTCGTCGGACGGGGTGAAGTGATGGAGCAATACCATTCTCAGGAGAAAGAAAAGCGTGCGTGCATGAAACAAACCTACGAGCGTCTCAACAGAAATTATTTGCAAAATAAACCTCCAACGCAAAGATTTGTCGCCGTCAACTTAGCGTGAACGATCGTTGTCAGCAGTGAGATAGCCGAGCGTCTACCGGCGGTGTTCGAGCGTTGTGTACCACCGTCGATTGATTGCTGTCCACCAGTGCTCACCGCGCGCGCAAGCTGTAGCATGCGCGCTATGACACCCGGTGCGCCAAGAGAAATCCTCGAGTTACAACGGCTCAGTAGGCGAACCAAAGCCCTTCCTCACCCAGACCTAGACAGGAGGCAAGCACGGGACTGGCGCCGCCTGCAAACAAACACTTCCCCACATTTATACAGGCTACACAAAATGTAACCAGACAAATACAGCAACACATGCCCGTGGCGAAGGAACACCGACATTGGAACACATAACATTCCAGTGCGCGTCACGTCCGGCGGCTGCCACCTCGCCGCTGCTAGACAACACTCCACATAACTGGTCGTGGGAGGCGCGACTCGCGGAAGTGGAATTGGGAAGCCAACTGGCGACCCTTGACCAGGCCCGGCGAGCCGCTGTAACCAGTGGGGCCCTGGAGGAGGGGCTCCACCCACTATAACCAAACAGTCTCTTTTAAAATAAACGTTTACTCTCTCTCTCTATGGCACAGTCACGCATAAGTTGTGTTGCCAGTGCTCGATATGGTTTCCCACAACACATCTTCGCGCTGCTTTTTGATCCTCGTGATATGTTGCAATTACAAATTCCCAAGACAGTGTTAAGAGAACGGTAAAAAAAAAAAGCATGCGAGAAGGTAGGCATAGCAGCTTGTGAACCCGCTCCTATAATACCCCTACCCGCGTCTGTTTGTAAATGTGTGTATGTTTTCTTGCATTTGTCAATTTTTTTTATTTCCCACATTTCTTTATATTTGAGATTTTCTTAGTCTTCGCGTTTGTGTGTGAATACGTGCCTGCTTCCATGCGCATTTGCGCTTACTCTTATTTTTGTACTTTTATTTTATATTAGAATTTCTTTTTGCTAGTTTTCATTTAGCAAAGTGTTTTTACACATTTTCATTAACCAATCTCATTCACAGCACTAACTCCTGTAGACTGCAGGGCTGGCCTCTTCCATCTCATTAAAACCTTTCTCACTGGTCTACCTCGTCTTCTCAATCTGCCTACTCGCTGTGTTTTCTGTCCTCGCTTCTTGTGTTGTTGCCGCAATGTGATTAACCAACTTGCTCAAAACAAATTTTGATCGCCTATGAAAACAGAAAGGTTGACAGACACATTTTTTAAAAAGCGTCATGTGGGCTGCACAGTAACTTTGCCTCTTACCTCTGTTCATGTTTATGTATCAGTGCTTGTGCTAGCTCGCCAGAAGTCGCATGAAAGGCTGCATATTGTGAAACAACACCATCTATGCTGTTGCATTTTTCATGCTTTCAGTCTTAGTAAACAGACGGTTTCGCTGCCCATCACATATGGTGGTAAAAATTTTCAACACGAATAACATTGTGCAGTGGGGTGTCATTCCCTGTTTGACGCTTTCGTCGTTGCAGACATCTTTCAGTGAATGGAGCCCATAAAGTAGTGGACGGAGAGCTTTTGCAACTTTCACCATTTATAACTTCACCAATGCCATTGTCTGAACCTGGCCGTTGATCGCTATGCCGATGACTTGTGAAAGAAATAGTTGCCTCAATAAAACACATTCAACTTTACTCAGCATTTCTTAGTACAAACAATCCTAGGAGAGCTATTCAGGGTGAAAAATTGTGCTTACATTTGTGGTACTTGCCCGGTCAGATAAACAATTACAACAATGGCTGCGGTATGACTGTGATTTGATGTGCAGACTGCAAACGGTGCTTTGAAGCGTGTCCTCGACTACTGCTATTAAGAGCTACCCAAATGAATTTTCTGGGCCTCACTAAGCTAATGATGTTTGATAATAGTTCTCTTATTCGCATTACTTGCCTGGGCCAGATAACCAAAATAAACAATGTCACCACATGAATGCGCTTTTGCATGCAAGCTGCCAACAGTGGCTGTCATTTTCGCGTTTATTGCTGCCGTTTCGCCAAAAGTGGCGATGGCATGACTGCGCTTTGACGTGCAGACTGCTAATGGTGCCTTTCAAGCGTGCCCCCAACTGCTTCTACTTCACCAAAGGGCCCACCAAGCTCGACGGTGGTTGCCCAAATGAACTTTCTGGGCCTCACTAAGCTTATGATGCTTCATAATTGTTCCCTTATTCGCATTACTTGCCTGAGCCAGATAACCAAAATAATTCAACCACATAATTATGGTTTGGCATGCAAACTGGCAACATTGGCTGTCAATTTCGCATTGACTGCTGCTGTTTCACCTACAATGTCTAGGCATGACTGCACTTTCAAATGTAGACTGCTAAAGGTGCCTTTCAAGTGTGCCCCGACTACTGTTATTTCATCACAGGGCCCATCATGCTCGTAGGTGGCTGCCCAATAGAGTATTTTGGGCCTTTTGACATTTGCATTATTCATTTCCACAGGCTGGAAAAAACAGTAGGGACAGCACAACTACCTGGACGCAGACCGCCTGGGGCATTTTGCTCTGCATTGCTCTTATTTGTTCAAGTGGCTTCATGCAATGAAATGACTGTGCAGTGGAGTAAACCGAGCCGACGGTGTGTTCTTGTTATTACTCGGCTGCATGTATTGGCCTTTAGGGGCATGTAAACTTGACGATGGCTCCGACACGACTGCTATTGTTTTCCTTTCGACACGCAGGCTGCCAAGATTGGCGGTCAATTTCGCCTCGGCTGCTCCTACTTCACCATAGGGCCCATCAACTCGAGAATGGCTGCCCTAGTGAGCACTTTGGGTCTCACTAAGCCAATGATGTTTTATAACTGTTCTCTTATGCACATTATTTGCGTGATCCAGTAACCAAAATAAATAATGCAAACACATGAATGTGCTTTGGCGCACGGGCTGCTAAGAGTGGCTGTCAATTTCACGTTGACTACTGCTTTTTCGTGTGAAGCTGGACAGTGGCTGCCCGAATGAGCATTTTGGGCCCCACATAGTTATTCAGGGTTAATAATTGGTCACGGTAGGCCAATTATTAACCCAGTCTACAATAAACCAGTCAGTCAATAGACCAGTCACACAATGAAATACCCGTGTTCGGCTCGAGAGAACTTCGGTTTCTAAGACAGAAACTCAAACTAAGAACCACTCTATCTCACGTAAAAATGCTTGTGTTTATTTCAGTTGTGAGGCCCTAACTAAAACGCGCGTGAATATGGCATGCCCAATAATTGTATTCACAGACTTAAAATGGTCCAGAAGCAAACAGTAAGTGTCATCTTGAACTCCTATGGCAGCTGAGCTACACCGACTGTGAACATGACTAACATAATTTGGTCCTTAAATAAAAGGACAGCCGTTGTTTAAAATTTTGTTTACGTCATTGAAACCAGCCAAACACCAGACGTGAAGCATATTTGAACCTTCGTTTACCATGACCGATACGGCACATTCGTAATCTTCAAACAGCACCATGCTTTGCGCCCACTGTTATTTTAAAAAGCAAGTTTCTTTCTCGGCACCATCTTCCAGTGGAAGACTTTGCCAGGCGTTGGTCTTTTACGGCTGAGGAGGTTAAAAGCACTCGAAAGCTCTGTATTTGCATTCTGGGGCTCTGAGTGATCATGTGTCGAATATAACGGCATAATTTTCTTGTTTTCGCGGTTGGTTATTGATTTTCGTTTTATTGTTCTATTTCAAATGGTTTTACATTGCGCTCTGTTCTTGTATTTCATTGTACACGCTCCTGTTCGGTCCTCAGACTGTAAATAAAAAAGTAAGTAAGAATGCAAAATAACACATCTCTATTTATTTGTAGTTATTTATTTATTTACGTTAGGCCTAATGCTATACGGCATTAAAGAGGGGAGTGGTTACAGAGCAATAAGAGAACATAGCAATTACAGTAATAAATTAGTGTACGACACAAAAGAAGGCTCCTAATTATAGAATACAATGTACAATAACTACACAATATTAGGTGTGATCAGGAAGTACAAAAGAACTACAAAAGTGTAAATTGTAAACCCTTGTAACATAACATTTCAGCCGGTTATGCAATGCTAACAAAAGTCTGACGAAAGAGTTGTTTATAATTCATAGTTAAGATGCAATCGAGAAGGTGGTTCCAGCCTATGTAAGGATGTACGGGCAAAAAAGGACGGGCGACATATATATGCGCAGGTTTTATTTCGTGATTCACGCAGAACATAGACTGTCGGTGACGCAGCAGTCGCCGTGATCGCCGGTGCCAAGCCCTTCAGAGGGCGCGCCTCGCGCAACCCATCTTGTCACGTGCGTTTCACGCGAGCCGGCAGGATCCGCGTGTCAGTCCTACGCGTAGCTGGCTCGCCGTGCATCGAGCAATGAGCGCGTCTATCTTCAAGCCTCTCCGCGCTCAAGGCATGTCACGCACGTCTTTTCTTCAAAGGCTGCTCAACGATGGGCATTCTATGTGGACGATGACTTGATCCGCCACCACTGCTTTAGCGCCAGAACAGGTAGCACGAAATCTGACCTTTCGTAATAGATCCAGGTGACCTTGTCAAGAATTCGTCGATTTAAAAAAAAATATATAAACGCAATCGGGTTAAGGGCCCCGTGTCGCAAAAAAAAATCCGCTTTTGGCGTCGGACGTCGCTAGGCGCAAAATCATTCCAAACCACAACAACGCAGGCCTCCGCGTGGCGCAGTAGCGTTACGGAATTCGGCGTAAAATACGTCAGAAAAATAATAACGTACGACCTAAGCGCAACCTACAGACATGATAGCGTCGGAGTTCAATTTGAATACACCAGATAACATATTTCTGTTGCGCGGAAACACAAGCCCCTTTTCATGGCAGCGCTCGGTTTCTTGGAAATCGCGCTCGGCTCCGCGCAAGCGCAAGAAAGCCGCCACGCAGCGCGAACAAGCAGTCGGGGATCTGCGAGATCTCTCGCGTTCCACTTTCAAAGGCCAAGCTTAAGCGTCCTCCAAAATTTTTTGGTGCATTGTTTAGTTGATAGAACGCGCTTTTGCCTCAAAGCAACAGAAGAACTATGAGATATACCGCAGTAGAAGGCTCTGGATTATGTCACATCACCTGCCCAGCTTTATGTTTACAAAAATCCAAGTGCTGGGGTTTCCTTGCATTTGTTTGCACTCGCGAAAGCAAGTCGAACCCGCGCCATAATGTAAAGCAGGAGAAATTCAATGAGCCACCGTAAATGAAGCTAGGGAAAACAGGGCGGAGGTGGGAGATGGAAATTCAAGACGATGAGCAAAACGCGAGCACGGTGAAAGCGGGCACCCACGTTTCGACAAGTGGGCTTGCTTTCTCCAAGTCCCTGAAAAAGACAAGTCCACTTGTCGAAATGTTGGTTTTCGCTTTCACCTTGTTCTCTTTTTGCTCATCGTAATTAAAGCTAGTCACACCCCTTTACATTTCTGATAAGAAGCGTCTGGGTTCCCTCTGTAGAATTTGAGGTTGCCTTATAGTTCACAGCACAAACGGAAGCGATAATTAAACTTGACGCTTTGCACGCCGCCAAACTGTAGAAGAGAGGCCATACAGCGTCGAACGCCGCATCCAAGTGAATGGTTCATGAGATTGTCCCTGATACTGAGATTGAAATGATGCAACACGTTCTTGCGCATGTAGCAGACAACTGATGACACTAGACAATTCTAGGAAAATTCGGTCGAAATCGGAGATGATCGTTCTTTAATTCCTCCGCGAAAGCTGAAACTTCTGACGTCTTGGTAATTTTCAATATTTCGCACCGAAACTAATTATGCGGGTACCTACGAGAGACTAAAAACACATTGCTGCGGTTTTGACAAGTAGTACAGTATCAACAAAAAGAAATCTCTAAAGAAAGTCGAGGTAACAAAATAAATTAAAATATTTCGGAAAAACGACCATTTTCTTGCCTCTTGCTCAAAAGCCAAGTACAGCATAATTTTTGTTTGTTATGAGCTTGCACAGGCACTTGAGTGTATTTATATTCATTAACCAGGTTGTATGAAGTAGGTATAAAAACTATGAAAGTATTGAAAGTTTTATTTGTTTAGGCGCTCTCAGAATCGTAATATGGTGCCATTGGGTAAGCCGCATTTTCCACATTTTTTAAAATAAATTTTTTTCATGCTGAAGCAAACATGTGCGCTGAAAGGAAAAATAGGTTTGGTTTCAATGTGTAGCAGGATTTCGCTATGTCGTGGAGAAATTTCCTTGTACTGTTGCGACTCCCCCTCTGACTGTGCTTATCTGGGCACAGCAAAAGAAAAATGCGTTTTAAAAATGTTTCGTCCACCTAATTTTTTTGACAGCAGCGCCGAAGACAGCGAACAACGACGGTGCCGCCGCGACGTGACGCGCATTGCGGACTGTGTCATGCGTGCAGAACACTGCGCACGTGCCAGCGAGGTCCGCAGTGCTATTTTCTAGACCGTTCGGTTACTACATGGCCCTTTGAGAAGGAACCCCTGACGACGAGCTAAACGATTTTATCCGTCTTCGAATCAACCGCTGGCCGCGCTCCGTGCCTGATTTGGCTAGCGCGATGAGCAGCTCGGTTGTTGACCTCAGGCGGGCAAGCGACACCAGCGCCACAGGCATCAAAGCGGTCTTTCCAGCGGCCGTCGTGTCGTCGCACCATGCGTGAGGCTACTCGCCGGTTTCCGGGCTTTCCCCCGGTAGACTACTGGCAGACACCTTGACCCCTTATCTCATCCCAGTCGTCGAAAACATCGCAGCATAGACGCGCGGAAACGATAAGCGTCTATGCACCCCGCTTTCGGACGTCGGCGGCGAACGTCACTACAGCGCCGCCCTGCCCAGTTTTCCAACCAACGCAAACGACGCTGCTCCGGTTTTCGCGGCAACGTGCACAGATGAGACGACCTTGATCGGCCGGCTCCTCACTTTCCTTGGGGCAGGGTTGGCATCGAGAGATACGCACGCGATGGGCTATTATGGTAACCTGAAATTGGCCATGTTCAATGGCACTGAGAACTGCACTAAACCACTCGTCTCCCATACGGCATGGTCACACAGCCATAAGAACATTATGCAGGAAGGATCAGGCGCCCTAGAGAGTAATACACGCAAGGACACCACTGTTCTGTCTCGCGCAAGGTTATTCCTATTTACTACCAAAAAGACCACCCACAAGACCTTCCTAAGACAAAAGAATGAGCGATGTTCATCGTCAGCAGCAGCATAGGCTATACAATAACGCAGCAACATTCTTAGACGTACAAACTGTGCAGCTGACACAGCGATATCGCGCCAGTGGACTCAATCGCGGGGCCTCCTTCGACTGCGATTCCTTGGCACCGATTAGTTACGCTGCCTTACGCAACTGCTTACTTGCTATACGCTTCACACCAACTCGATTTAACCACCTATACAATATTACCTACCCGTATTTAATTCGTAATCCATGCTGCCATGAATAATCGTGCCTCCAACAGTACACCTAGCCCTTACCGTTCCATTGACGCAATGAAGTTTGCCTTTTGCACATCATCATCAGCGCATTTTGTGTCATCTGCAGGACGAAGGCCTCTCCCTGCCATATTGTCATGACCTTATACAACTGCGAGGCTGGCAATGAAAGCGCTACTTACAGGAATACCTGCACAACACGGCAGCATTCTCCCAAAGTGAAGACCAGCACCTAATTTGTGGTCGTCTTTAATGTGTGGCACGTACTCGCCAGGGGGGATTGGCAAAGGCTTGCGAGTTGAACACACCTCCTGTTTCCCGTCTGCCTAGCGTCCTGTACTACCTACCCTGAATTAATAATAAGTCAGGCACGTGTCGCGTTTGTAATGAAACTCAGGCATGTGTTGCGCTCACAATATTATAAATTATATATATATTATAAAGATGTTATAAATATTATTATAAATCGTGCCAATTTATGACCAAGCTGCTTGATTATAAAAAAAAAACTCGATGTAATGCTAAGAATAAAGAAAAGGCGTTTAACATGCCAGTCTCTCTGTAGCAATGATGTACCCATGCACAACCTGAGAAACTTTCTTTCGGGTTCGACTGAGAGTGCTCGCACCAAAAGATAAAATATTGTTACGCGAAGGACGAGTCAGCAAGACGAGCAACTCCTTATAGGTCATATTTACAACAGTGGTTGCAGCGCTGTTGTTGTTGTTGTTGTTGTCCTGAGTGGCCGTGGCACATACCCACAGTGGGGGATTGGCCAAGAATCGGGCGGTTTAATTAGGTGCCTAAATAATAATGATAACAAGGGAGTTAACAATTTGGGCGTGTGAGCTTAAAAGTAAACGTTTTGTGTTTGGAGAAAAAGGAAATAATCAGATGAAAACCGGGGATAAGATAATAATAATATTAACAATAATAGTTAATAAAAGATAAGAAATAAAAGAAAGCTATGGTTGGGAGGGAGAACGATCAATCTAACATGGAAATCGCTTGGTTTCAATTAGGTAATTTTGGATCGCCAAGCAAACATTTCTGTTGCTGAACCCAACAATGGAGGCTCCAAAAGATAGGATCACAGGCACTGATAAAGTTAGACCAATAGAGCGAAGCGGGATTTCGAGTAGTCGTTTTCTTAAAATAGAAAAACGTCTGCAAGACAACAAGAAATGGTCGATTGTCTCCGCTTCGCCACAGAATGAGCATAATGGTGAGGGGACCAGACCAGACCTGTGGAGGTAGAAGTTCAATGCAGGTATACGGCAGCGCAGCTTTGTGATGGACACTTCAATTTTCCGTGTTCGGCATAAATCTCTGTTCCAAGGGTGCAGGAGATGTCCGTAATCCACAGAGTTAGTAATTGCGGAGCCTGATACTGACTGTATAATGATACTCCTGCGAAATCTAGCTGCAGTAACATAAGCAGTCAAAGGGCAGCAAGGAAGAATCGGGCCACTTATTGATGCCTTGGCTAGAGAGTCTGCAATTTCATTAATGATTAGTCCTTTATGGCCAGGCACCCAAATCAAACGCACGCTTCTCAAGTAACCAGGTACCAATGATTGAAATGTCCTCATTACGCGAGAATCACTAGAAGCAGTAAGGGAGGAGCACAATGATAAAGAATCAGTGACTATCACGGCTGACGTAATTGATGGTCCTAATTTGCGTAATGCCAGCACCACGGCCATGAATTCGGCTAAAAAAATCGGTATGAAATCTGGCAGCCGAAGAGAAAATGTCCAATCGAGAATCGGGGAAAATATTCCTACACCTGACTTTTCTTCACATTGTGAAGCATCTGTAGCAATTACAACGTTTGTTTGAAGGTTTTTCAGGTGATCTTGTAATATACCGTCTAGAATACGGTGTGGAAGTAATTTTGCATTATTAGGAAAGATGTCATCAAATTGAATATCCGTGGCAACAGCTCTGTCGGTAATAGGAAGAACATCGCATATGCGCACGCCCAAACAGTCAAGTAATTATTGCACGAATATAATTTGAGGATTATGTAGTCGCGGCCAGATGACACCGAAAAACAACGCAGGTTGTGAAATAAAGATTATCTGGGGATGACGCAGTGGTGATTCGTAAATCCTTAAGAACGTCTGCACCGTCAAAAGCCGGAACCTGCACGAAAGTGGCGGGACACGGGATTCTAGATAAAGAATAGAATTTGCAACAAATTTAGGAAGACCTAAACACAGACGTAACGCTTCTCTTTCTAAGAGGATTAGAGGACAGGACATGTAGGCTGGAGCTCCAGAGAAGAGCACGCAACCAAATTCTAATACAGGGCGAACGTACATACGATATATTATTAGGAGTGTATGTCTTCTCAATCCTATTCGACGACTGCTCAGCCTACGCAATATGCCAATTGCACGGGTACCTTTCCCAGTCAAATGATCTATATGTGAGCGCCAGTTGAGAGAGGCGTTATAAATAATTCCGAGGTATTTAACAGATTCCACCTGTGGTATGTCTTGAAGGTGGTAAGACAATGAAATGTGCACTATGTCACGTATCGGAAATACGAGAACAGCACATTTGCTGGCATTGAGTGTGAAGTGACTAGCATCTAACCACCTCTCCAGATCATAAAGGTAAGTTTGCAGTCGTTGGTATAGCGTGTGGATGTCGTTTGCAGATGCAAAAAACGCAATATCGTCTGCATAAACATAAGTGGTTATTTCTGGATGACAAGGTAGTGTGCTCATGAGAATATTAAAAAGTACCGGGGAAAGAACTGAGCCTTGCGGTACGCCTCTCGCTTGTTTGTGTCTAGAAGAAGAAACGCCCCTTTCGTAGCAATAGAATTCTCTTTCACCTAAGAATGACCGAATCCACGCTACTATATACCCAGGAACACCACAGGAAGTTAACCGATTGATCAATATAGTGTGCTCCACAGCGTCGTATGCTTTAGCGATATCGAGCGTCACTAAGGCAGCGTATTGCTTATGACGTCGAGCGAGTTGTATTCGGCTTTCTAAGTCGACGTGGGCATGCCAGATGGAGCAGCCAGCCCTGAAACCAATCTGACAGGGACTAAGAATGGAATTATCATTAATAAATTTCATGATGCGACGGTGAAGAAGCCTCTCAATGAATTTTACTACGTTTGATGTAAGCGCAATGGGCCTAATGTTCTCCAATACATACTTTCCTTCTTGTTTCTTAAGCAGCAATATTACTTTGGCAAGCTTCCAGTGTAACGGAATCCATGCATATTTAATTGAATAATTCACCAGGTCTAAAAGAACGTTAGGCGATTCCTGTAACAATATTTTTAACATTGCATTTGTGACGCCATCAGGGCCAGGGGCTGAATTCGGTAAACATAGTGCAGTCTCATTTAGTTCAGCTAAGGAAATTGGAGTAAAGCCATCCCAATGACCTAATGTAGAATGAATAGCCGGAAGCCTGGCCTTAAATCGATTTTCTAAGCCTTCGGCAATCTCTTCTAGGGAGGCGCTCAGTTCCTGCGGGCTCAAAACAATTGAATCTAATGTTAAGGGTGTTGGTAGCACCTTCCTAGCACGAAGGAATGAAAATAAAGCACGCTTATTTTTTGAATTAGATAGATAATCGTAATGTCTAATATCGTATTCCTCTTTGGCTCGATTAACAGTACGCTTAAATACACCAGCATGAAACTGATAATTTTTCCAATTGGTCGGGCACTGATTATGCAGAAGCATTTTCCAAGCGGCCTTTCTTTTTCTATAGTCCCGCGTACACTCATTATTCCACCAACGACAAGCGGTGCCTTTAGCCGAAGGGATGACAAATTCAGCTTGCTTCCGGGAATCCTCTAGTATTGAGCAAATGGTTGAAGCGATTTCCTTATCATTGGCATTGGCAAGTTTCGAAATGGCAGAACGCAAGAAAGTCTTAAATTTCGTATGGTCCATAAATGTGCATGCCTTGTATTCTAAAGATGTTATTTGACAATTGATTTCAAATGACACAGGGAGATGATCACTGTTGGTTGCTGATTCAACCGCTACCCACGACAAAACCTTGATGCCAGCGCTACAAAATGTCAAATCTAACAGTGAACGGAAGGGTCCTCTAACAAACGTTACTTGCCCTGTGTTCGACATGAAAGGTGACTATCAATAGTCCACTCCCAAAGTCGCTTACCACACAAATCTGTTTTTTGCCCCCACGACACGTGATACGAATTAAAATCCCCTACAAACAAAATTTCTTTTCTACATGCAGCCACAGCCCTATCAAGTTGACGCGTACTTTGCACACCGCTGGGGAAATAAGCATTTATAATTGAAAATGGATGGTATCCTGGGAGACATAAATCTATGGCCAAAATTTCACAGTCGCAGTCCATGATTTGAAAAGAAATTTTTGCCCTGTGACAAATTTTACTGGAAACAAGTATCATTAATCCTCCACCTCGCGAGTCTCTATCTAATCGGAAGGACCGAAAACCTTTTAAATGAAAATTTTTCTCTGGTGAAAGCCACATTTCTTGAAGAAGTAAGATATCTGGATTGAACTGAATAGATAGGCAAGATAAATCTGTTGAAGCTGAAAATATAGAACGACAGTTCCACTGCAGCACTTTCAACTGTCAAATGGTGTTGAACGCACAGCAGCGGCAACTGCCGCCTTTAGAATACTTTCTGTAAGCACAGGAGTTGGTTGACTCTTTTTTGATTTTGGTTTCATAGTTGTTGAAATTGGGGACCCCATACGTTTGGAAGCTCGAGTGTCAAGTTCCATGTCTGTGACAATAGCAGTGTCTGAATAAGAGGGCTCATCTTCGCGTGTTTGGACTAGCGAAGTAGTGTCTGTGGAATATTCTGCAACTGTGGAAGGCGTCTCGACCTCGTTGCTAGGCGTTCGAGGTCTGGCGTTAGATACTGGGCACTCCATTGGTGTCCTAGTGGGCTGCATTATTTGCATCATGTGACTGGAAATGATTTGCGCTAAGCAATCAGAGAGACTGGATATCAATTTATCCATAGCTTTAGCCATTGCTTTTTCCACAGCAGAGTCAATTGCTTCTGAGCGGTTAAGATCCATGCTTGGAGTGTTGCGCGCTGCAACACTAGAGTATCCGAAAGCCCTGTCTTTGATAACTGAAATTGCATCTCTTCGAGAGCAACGACGGCGGTCGATTATTTCAAGAATTTGTATTTCTTGAGCGCGAGCTGAGCAGTTCGAATAGTCTGCTGGGTGTTCTCCCGCACAGAGGCAGCACTTTTGAGATTGAGTAGAGCATTCACTTGAAGAATGACCATCCCCACAGGTGCGGCAACGCAAGCTAGACTTACATCCTCCTGCGCTGTGCCCGAATCTCCAACAATTCTTACACTGGATTGGACGTGACGCAAGCGGCTCTACACGGAACACAAGAGGCCACACCTTTATTTCAGATGGACACGATGTGCCCACAAACGTTGCAATAACAGATTCTGTCGGAACCCTCTCGTTATTGGCCAGTCGATTGCAACGGTAGATGGCAATGACGCCTGCTGCGGATAGCTTGTCCAGGGTTTCAGTAGGACTTAATCGGGAGTCTACGCCCCGTACAAGACCCTTGGTGCACGCAAGGTGAGGCGGAATAAAAGCACTCAGCGGGGTGGAAGCGAATGAAGTGCATTTCAAGAGGTCTTCTACACAGGTCTGGTCGGGTGAACGACACACTATACCTCCCCGTCCGAACGCTCGCACATCAGTGATGGTCTGGAAGTGGTTAGTCGTGGCCTTAAGTGCCTTCTGGACAGCCTGTGGATTCGTGATCCTGATGGAACCTCCATTGGTAGGCACAAGCGCCACAGGAATGGTACTGACGCCACTGCGAAAAAATAAATCTATGGGCAATTCATTAGGTGGTAGGGATGCTGACCAGGCGGATCGCGCCTGGCCAGGAGAACTGGTCGACATCAGCTCAAGACGGCTGACGCAAGGAATGCCAATCAACCAGGAACTAAAATACGGTTAATGAGACACCTTAAACCACCCGATACTCAGCCAAAACACCACTGCAGGTCAACGAAACGGTCGCTCTGTCGAGGCAAGCAGGAACCAGGGACAGGCAGGCACGACGAGCTAACAACAGGCACAACCGAACGCGGTACAGCGTCCGCGGACCTGCTTCTTCTGACCGGTTAGAATCGCAGCGCGAGCCCAGTTCGTTCTTCCTCCTCCTTTCTTGAGTGATGGCACCCACGCGCCTCGTTCAAACAATCCAATGCCACACGCGTGTAGCATAATCCCCCGGTGGCAGAAGCGACGTCCCGGAGCGTCTAAATGTCATCACTGGGACGGTGATACTGCTTCAGTCATGTAACGTGCATGATATCACTGGACTGGGAAGAAGATGGGGCGTCAGGGGGCGTTCTCGTAGGTGGCGGGAGTCACGGCACGAAGCACTCGGTATGGGCCTGTGTAACGAGACAGCAGTTTTACTGACAGGCCGACCTGACGCGACGGAGACCATAGAAGCACGAAAGAACCAGGTGGGAAGTGCACGTCTCGGTGTCGCCGGTCGAACAAGCGCCTTTGACTCATCTTGGGATTTCAGAAGGCGGTCACGGGAAATTTCCCTTGCGTGGGCACAGCGGGCGATGGCGTCAAGTGCATATTCACTGGTCGGTGCCGCGTGAACAGGGAGGGTTGTGTCGAGGGGCAATGCTGGATCTTGGCCGATCAAAAGGAAAAAATGGGGAATAACCAGCTTTGTCATGGCGCGAGGAATTATAAGAAAATGTGACAAACGGTAGAGCGAGGTCCTAGTCAGTGTGGTCTCCAGAGACATATTTCGCGAGCATGTCTGTGAAAGTGCGATTGAGACGCTCCGTGAGGCCATTTGTTTGCGGATGGTATGACGTGGATAGCTTGTGCCTCGTGGCACAGCACTACAGTATGACCGCGTTAACCTTTGATAGGAATGTCCGGCCACGGTCTGTGAGAAATTGTAGTGGAGCTCCATGTAATCAAATCGCGTCGCGTTGAAGAAAACCGGCCCAGCATGTACGAAGCGCTCGGGTGATGGCGTAGCACGTGGCATAAACCGTGGCCAGAGTGATCCACGTGTTGCCAGAGGTAGAAAGAGTAAAAGGGCCAAGTAAGTCCAAACCAACCCGAAAGAATGGTTCCGCGGGAATGTCGAGCGGTTGAAGGTACCCAGCAGGGAGCGTCCATGGTGTCTTACGTTGCTGGCATTTCTCACACGCAGCTTCCAACGGAGCGAACAAGCCCTGGCCAAAAGAAGCGTCGGCGGATCCGGTCGTAGGTACGTGACACATCCAGGTCACCGGCAGTGGGGAGGTCTTGAAGTTCGTGGAGAACAGCCGAGCGAAGGTGTTTACAGATCACAAGGAGTAATGCAGGGCCGTCGGACGAACGCTGTGGTGGTAAAGTACGTCATCTTGAAGTGTCAATAAGTGAAAGGAACTGTCGGCAAGTGGCGATTCCAGGCGGTCAATGATGATACGCGAGGACGGCTCACGGCGCTGCTCGTCGGCGACATGGAGCAGTGGAAAAACAGAGAGAACGCAGGCGTCGGTGTCAGTATCAGACGTAGAGGTCGCGTCTTCGACTGGGTAGCGAGAGAGGCAATCTGCGTCCTGGTGTTGGCGTCCCGACTTGTAAGTCACTGTGTAGCGATATTCGTGTAGTCGGAGGGCCCAACGACCGAACCGGCCAGTAGCATCCTTGAGCGATGAACAGAGCTAACAGAGCGCATGATGGTCTATGCTTACTGAGAAGGGCTTGCAATATAAATATGGCGGGAATTTAGAAGCCGCCCAGACGAGAGCGAAACATTCGCGCTCGGTAATCGAATAGTTGCGCTCCGCAGTTGTCAGGAGCCGGGTAGCATATGCTATAACGCCGACGCGTCGTATTGGCGTTTCGATAAGACTGCCCCGATTCCATAACCACTGGCATCGGTTCGGACCTCTGTAAGCGCGGATGGGTCAAAGTGGGCCATGACCGGTAGTTTGGTGAGAATCGTGATAAGAAGTGAAAACGCGGCAGCCTGAGGGGCACCCTACGTAAAAGGCACGTCTTTCTTCAGAAGTTCAGTGAGTGGTCGAGTGATTGCTGCGAAATCTTTGACTAACCGTCTGAAATAAGAACAGCTCCAGACGTCTTTGACAAACTGAGGTACAGGAAAAGCCGTTACTGCTCGAACCTTCTCCGGGTCGGGTTGTACTCCGGAAGCATCGACGAGATGGCCTAGCGCTGTAATCTGTCAGAGCCGGAAGTGGTACTTTGATGAACTTAATTGGAGCGCAGCCTTGCGGAAGACGTCGAGGATAGCTGCGACGCGCTCAAGGTACGTCTCAAATGTAGGAGAAAACACAAGGAAGTCGTCGAGATAACAAAGGCAATTTGAACATTTGAAACCTTGAAGCCGAGAGTCGATCATCCGTTTGAACGTGGCGAAGGCATTGCATAAACCGAACGGCATAACCTTGAATTGGCAGAGGCCATCTGGAGTGACGAAAAAGGTCTTTTCTTGGTCTTGCTCATCGACGGAAATCTACCAATAACCAGGTCGAAGGTGGATGGATGAAATGTATTGGGCACCGTGAAGACAATCAAGAGCGTCGTCGATTCGTGGTAAAGGGTAAACGTCATTTTTAGTAATTCGGTTTAGGCGGTGGTAACCAACGCAGAAACGCCGCGTGCCATCTTCCTTTTTGACGAGCACGACCGGCGACGCCCAAGGACTCGACGAGGGCTCAACAATGCCTCTCGCGAGCATCTTATTTACTTCCTGCTTAATAACTTGCCGCTTTGACGTGGACATGCGATACGGTCAGCGGTGAATGGGAACAACATCACCAGTGTTTATGCGATGCTTAACAAGGGACGTCTGACCAAGTGGTCGATTGTTAGTGTCAAATACGTCATGATACGAAAGGAAAAGGCGATATAGGGCGGCTGCTTGGTGAGGTGCGAGGTCTGGAGCGACTATGAGACGTAATGGGTCGTCGAGTTTCAAGGCATTCTGCGGGTAATCAGGAGGATCTGCAGACGCGTCGGCTGGAAAAGCAGAGACGCGGTCGTCTGTCACTGACCGGAGCGTGGGCGCCACTATGCCTTCAAATAACACTTGCTTCGTCAAGCCAAAATTGATAACATGAAGACACATCCGATTAGCGGCAAGGGTTACGACGGAGTGTGGCACAGAGATGTCGGGCGCGAGAAGGACATCAGGAATAGGTGCGACGACATAGTCGCCATCAGGCACGGTTGCCGTTGAGGCCAATTTGGGGCTCAACGGTTAGGGCTTTTGGAGGTAAGCGAACAAGCTCTGCAGTGCACTGGGTATTCGGCTGTTCGGGAGCGAACGTCTGAAAGTAGAGGAAGCTCGAGGCACAGCGTGCCGGTGGAATAGTCGATGAGGGCAGAATACGTCGTCAGAGAGTCGAGCCCGAAGATTAGGTCGTGACGGCAACTAGTAAGCACGGTGAACAGGACTGGAACTTCGCGGCCAGCAATTACTATGCGGGCAGTGCACATACCCCTGACTGCAACAGTGGTGCCATTGGTGACGCGTACGGCTCGAGTGATGGCAGGCGTAAGAACTTGTTTGAGGCGACGACATAGGTTACCACTCATTATGGACGCTTGGGCTCCAGTATCAATTAATGCTGCAACGTAACGCCATCTACCTCTACATCAAATAGGTTCGTGTTGGTGGGGAGCGTCAACGGAAGATTTGGACAGGGTGAACGTGATGCAGGACTACCTCCAAGAGCTGCATGGCCTTGTTTTCCGTCCGTCGGCTTGGCAAGGAAAAGCTGCCAGCGTGAATAACGGCGAGCGTCGGCGTATGGGCGAGGAGCAGGGAATGAGCTCCAGTACAGCGGTATCCAGGTGATATGGCAGTGACGGGATACATGACCAACACGGTGGCAGTGGAAGCAGATCGGTTTGTCGTCTGGTGTTCGCCATTTAGCAGGATTGCGTGGTCTGGATGCGAAATACTGGTCATTACAGATTGTGGACATGGGAATGGGTGCGGAATCAGGTCGGGAGACAGAGAAGGCGGTAAGCATGCCATGGTTTGCAATTTCTTACAGCACAACTGCTTGAATAACGGAAATAATGGGGGCCGCTTGGTCAAAGGTACCGTCAGGGGGTCGTGGATGAAGGGAGGCCGGACTCGCCACTTCAATCTCATGGCGAACGATACCTATGACGTTGTCTTGAAATGGCGGTGTAGCGGTAAGAGCGGAGCAAGAGGACGTGGTAGGGATATTTGGGAGCCGGCAAAACTACGGAACGACGTGGCGGTTTTTGGCTACCTCGAGACGGCGGCATTCTTTGACGATGGCGTCGACGGTAGAAACGTCATATAGACGAGCAAATTAAAGGCGTCACCTGCGTTGCCTTTAAGGATATAGCCCATCTTGTCAGCCTCGGTGATGTGCTCGTCGACTTTCCGGCAAAGCGCGAGCATTTCCTGTATGTAGGAGACATACGATTCGGTCGACGACTGGACACGGGTGGCAAGCTGTTTTCGCGAAGCCTGTTGGCGACCTGACGGATTGCCAAATAGGTCGCGAAGCCACTCTTTGAATATGTCCCAGCTGGAGAGCTCGATCTCATGGGCGTGAAACCAGACACGCGGTGTCCCGTCCAGATAAAAGATCACATTGGCAAGAATGATCGTAGGGTCCCAGTGGTTGCTTCGGCTAATACGCTCATATATGCTGAGCCAGTCGTCGACGTCAACGTCATCTTGGGCGGAGAATGTTCCACGATAACGGAGGCTAGTATCCGTAACGTACGTTGTGGTTGGCGCCGCAGGTGTAGGTGGCGACGGGGTGGTTTCATCGGAAGTCATGGCTGAGAAGACGACTGTGCAGCTGCTTCGGAGCTTCGTGGCGAGGACGGGGATCGTTCCACCTCCACCACAATGCCGTGCAGCTTAACAGGAAGCTTATTGTGCCTCCCGGGGCGGCCATACGCGGACTCGGTGAACAGCAATCATCCCTCGGCGATCTAGACTTAAAGATGGGCGTCGACGATGTTGAACATCCGGCCGTTCACTTCTAGATAATCAGCGATGACGCCTTTGTCGGACCGGGCGTCATCATTGGCACTGACGTGATCGACTTGCCCGATCTGCTCCTGGTCCGTGGAGGTGGGTGTACCCATTTGCTGGGCCAAAGGCAAGAACAAGAGCTGACAGGTATTTTCACAGAATTGGAATGACCTAGAGATGTCGTCAAGTATCGCGAAAGCGTTGAGGCTGCCCCTTGGACGATTCTGTTTCTGTCGGGAAGGCTTTCTCTTGATGAAGCTTACGTTTTCAGTGACCCGGTTGCGAACTACAGCAACGTCAAGTTGCACGTCAAGCAACGTGAAATATTCATGCGTCCACCCGTTCCTTGCAACATGCCAGAGCAAGTTTTACTGACCGCCAATGAGGAAGCCCATGCGCTGCAATTAATAAGCCGAGGCGATATTGATGTTGGCTCGATCTTCTATGGAGAGGAGAAAACATAGCCCCACGTGTTGCTTAACAAGCATAATAATTGCTGCTCAGTGCAAATAGAAGAACTGGAGTTCACCGGCATCGCTGAGAAGAAAATTGTCGAGCTCCCTCGAAGCAAGCTGGTTTCCTAGCTCCCATACTGTAGCTCTTACTACCAGAGGCGGGCATTGAATGAGATTACAGATGAGTTGTTACTTAATGGATGGATCTGTATTAGTACTTCCGAGTAGAACAACACTGTTCTCGCGCGGAAGAAACGATATCGTTTCTTTGTATGCGCCATATAGCGCATACAAAGATGGTGATCGACTACAGCCGCCTCCTTGGCCACAAACAGTTAAGGACACAGGACCGCTCACGAAGACGGAACCTAAACACAGAGGCCCGTACTATGTTACAGAGGTGCTGCCTGCAGTAACACGCAGCATCTCGAACCTACGAATATCGAAGGCATCAACACGGCCAGACTACGTCACGAGCGCCCATGCAAGCCAGGTAAAACAATTTAAATTGGCGTCGGACAGCGAGTGCGGAAGCAAGTCAGATTGACGAGACTCTCTCGGGACGAGATTGCCCAGGATGGCCCCGTCACCACCAGGTCCCGTTCTTCTCAGAAAGCGAGGTCCCTCGAAGATATTGAGGAGATAGTCCCGCAAGCGGCGGGCTGCGTGCCTGCAGCTTCGCCGCCACCCCCGGTTCGAGCCCCTTCGCTGACCGTAGGCAAGCCGCCTCGAGCCCCGCGTCTTACGACCCCAACGGTGTACAGTAACCTGTGTCGTAGAGAGAGTAAAGTTGCGTTTCAAAGAGAAAGGTTGTGTGTGTTTGCTCCCCCAAGTTCGCGAGGCGCCCTTTTTTGCGTGGGAGCAACTTGGGACAAATGTAGAACTGTGCCTTACTTTGCGTCGCGTGTTTCTGGTCCACAGTGGCACATTCGCGGGCCACTGTCGACAAGAGCTTGTTTTCTAACCAAGTTCGCTGTTAGCTAGCTGAGTCTGCGGTAGAGGACTTTTTCTTCCATAGGTTTAGAAAGAATAGCTAAAATACACTTAGAGGCCTCTGTCATCCACAACGGCTTGTACATTGTACGATTTCCAGCCCTTCCTGTTTACGAAGTCTCTGTAGGCCTTTTCGGGCAATTATTCGAATATAAATTCCATCAATCGCCTCGAAAATTTGAGGCAAGTGGCGCCTGAGCTCAAAGCTTCTGGCTATAGCTGTCGCTTCTTGTGCTGATGGTAACATTATGAATGCCTTCAAGTAATACTTGGTAAGTACATGACAGAACATGTAAAAAACACTCTTTTACAGTACTTTTGTGCACGCCAAATTGGTTTGCAACATTCTTGTACTTACAGCAACTAGCTAGCTTGTACGAAGCAACGGTCACTCTCTTTTCCAGGGGGAAGGGCGCTCTCACCCAGCCAGATTTTGGTGACATGTAATCTCCCATGAGAGAGACAAGCTCATAGAATGAATCTCAGCTGATGCGCAAATTGTCGCTCCAGTCGCTGTCCGTGAATTCTTCTAAGACGATGCTACGCCACCATTCACCATATCTTGTTCTTTCCCAGAAAGCCCGCTTGCGCCGCTCTTTTGATAAGCTATCTGCAAAATAACGCGCAATTAAATTAGCGGAAACACTGCAAGCATTCCTACAGGGAAGCACAGTGTGGATTGTTACTTCATATTCCATTTTTTGTTAAGCACAGTCACAGCTTATGGGACATATAAGAGCACGCAATAATAATAATATTTGGGGTTTTACGTGCCAAAACCACTTTCTGATTATGAGGCACGCCGTAGTGGAGGACTCCGGAAATTTTGACCACCTGGGGTTCTTTAACGTGCACCTAAATCTAAGCACACGGGTGTTTTCGCATTTCGCCCCCATCGAAAGAGCACGCACAGAACGTTAACGTTTTCTTAGAGTTTATTAGTAGTGAGACGTGTTAACGAAACATAACGTCCGACAGAACGCGGCTAGTACTTGGCAAAGCAATAATAATAAAAAAAATTAATGCTATGTTGCAATACATGCTGTAGACATAGATGGAGGAGCAATGCCAGTAGATTGTTAACAAAATTGCTGTTTTCACAGCACCGTATAAGTGTGACAAACCATTCTTTTTTGCAAAATAACGTTCGCTTTCTTTTCAGTGAATCAAACCGATCATGGTACTTGGAGGTTTCAAAACAATCATATTTGCAACTCATGATATAAGTCGTTTCTTTTAGAGAACACGCAATTCGCGTAAACAAGAGTGGTCCGTATAATCAGCCCATTTTTCTTACCTTGCCTCAGGGCCAATCCCCTGACAGTCGACGCCGTTGTGGCACTGGCGCCAAGTTGCAAAGCTTGAGTGTGCAGCAGCCGTATTTTCCGGCAGCACTTTTGGCAGCGGATAAGTGCTAATGCAAACCGAACTACGTGCAAATTCATCCACGCAGACAAAAGAAGCAGGACGTGCAGACGCAGAAACGCGCTGAAGGACATAGCTCATTCGGTGCGTATGGTATCGTTTTCGAATTGTTGACGCGGGACAGCGGAAGCATGTTTACCGGAAGTAGGGCGCTCATTTTCAAATGTGACACGAGACAGCGCTAGCTTGCCAGCCATTGAGATGCGCATACATGTAAACGGAGGTGCATCAGCGGAATGCGATACGGCAAGATAATACGATACGCTTCTACTGTATTCATGTAAACGCGGGGAATGATGAGAGGACTGACGAAGGCGACGATCCCCGATAGTTGCGCGCACGGGCTCCATCTGGCGTGCCTGTCTTCTGCCCGATGTATATATCCTGTAAATATATTGTCAAGCGTCCTTTCTTCCCGTAACAATATTTACGGGGAAAAGCGCGATTGAGTAGAACTTGTTGCTGGGTGAGTTGGTTGGGATCTAAATAATACGTTGTTACGCCAAAAAAGGAAAATAAAGACTTGGGAAGGAAGAGTACGAAAAGAGTTAGTTAAAAGTTAGTTAAAAGAGGAATAGCCACTCTTTGCCTTGAATCTGCTCTCATGAAGTCGTGTCCCCAGGCGATGCAGACTAGCTTTGATAAGCAATTGGCGAGGCTACACACAGCCGGCTACCCGAGCTCGGTCCTTGGGGCGGTGTCTAAAACATTGCTCCAGAAGGTGAAGGGAAAAAATAAGGCATGCGCCTAGGCCCGACCAAAAACGAGACAAATCCGCAGTGGTACCATAAGCTCCACAAGCTACGTCCACAAGCTTTCCCACAACTTGAAGAAAGTCGCTACTAGGTTTGGTGTGCCAGTTGTTTTCTCGGCACCACGCAAGTTGGCTGGACTGTGTCCGCGCATAAGCCGCGTTGACAAAAAGTCAGGATGCCAGAAAAAGCACACTAGACAGTACGTCAAATGTTTGACGGGCGTTATATACGAAATACCGCTAAAATGTGGCAAATCCTACGTTGGACAAACGGGGAGATGTGTTAATGACCGGGCCCGGGAGCATGAATTGTCTGTAATCAATAAAAGTAGTGCGCATTTACCTGCGCATTGCACGGTTTGCATGGAAGGCAGATGCCAGCCACTGCTGCGTGAGATAAAGATACTTGGCAGGAGTGGTGATACGTTAGCAAGAGAACTTTTCGAGGTATATCACATTAAAAAGAGAGGCACGAGTTGTATTAGTGACACGTCTGCTTTTCTGTTTGAAAACGAGTTGCAACTGTTAAAAAAAAAAAAAACGTCGCTAGAATCGCTCTAGGCAACACTGATGTACGCATGCGCATTTGTTCATTCTCCCTGCCCTGCTGTAAGAATAAAATCAGTTGAAGTTCAGCGCTCAATCTGTCTTTTCGTACTGTTCCTTCCCAAGTCTTTATTTTCCTTTTTTTTTTGCGCAACAATGTATTATTTAAAAGCACGATTGTTTCCATAAAAACTGGTGAACAGAAAGGGTCTGATCTGCGTAATTGGCGTACTGCTCTAAATATTGTGAAACCAGTTTCTTTGTTACTGTTTAAACACTTGCACCCCACATCATTTGTTCAAGTTAGGGCAATATATTTTTCACTTCGTTTGTGAAGCGAGCTCCACATGTTTCACTTGGAGTACAGACTTCTGGACTATTTGGTCTGGTCCCCGTTTGATCGTCGTTCTCCGCGTCACCTAAGCACTATGATCTGAAGAAATGTATGAAATGAACTAGCCCAAAGATATGCACGCCTAAATTTCCTTTCTCGGTTCCTTTAATCCTCTCGATCCACTTGTTTTCTCCATTGTTGCTGAAACCTGGTGTGTCAGAACGCTCACCTTCTGCACCAGAACACGGGTTCTCCAAGATAAAGCTCGTCCTTTTCTTTCCTCCTTGTCCGCCACACTTAAGCGCTGTGACCGTAATCAGTCGCCGCGGGATCGGGTTTCATCACGCGTTCTGCTCGTAGGGGCAAGATAATCACTGAATATCACCATCACCATCACTGAATACGGCTTCCTAAAGATTCAATTCCGTTATTCGCAGATATATCAAGTAGGGGTGTGGGAATAGCGGTTTTATAGTCCAAATCGAATACGATTAGAATAGTGCCCGAAGTGAATCGAATCGAATATGGAATACTTTTCGAATAGCTTTGGAATAATGATAAGCCCTTATCGCAATTGATATTGATACATGCATATTGCGTGTTTCTTGTGGCCGATGCACGTGGGCGGACCGACGAAGACGACGAACGCTCGTTGGCTCTCAAGCTGTTCGCTGAACCAGCCAGCGCTGCAGTTACCTTTTGTAAATATACTTTGTAAATAATCTCCAGTCTTAATACTTTGTTCGCGTAACATTTTGGTGGAGGGTGCCGTCCCGTGTCCTCGCCACGGAGCTCCACCGCGGCCGCACCGTCCTGCTTTACGCCATGGCTCCCGGTGACGACACGTCATCTCCTTCTACTCCTGCGACCCCGAAAATAGCGTACGTTACCGTTACCAGTTCCCGCGATCCTGGCATATTCACCGGCCAAGAAAATGTCGACGTTGAGGACTGGCTCAACCTGTATGAGCGTGTTAGACAAAAAAAAAAAAAAACCGCTGGGACCCTACCATTATGCTAGCCAATGTCCTATTCTGCTTGGGCGGAACACCTCGTGTCTGGTTCCGGACACATGAGGACGAGATCTCTAGCTTGGATGCTTTCAAGGAGAAGCTCGTCGACCTCTTTGGAAATCCCCCCTGTCGGCAGCTGGCTGCTAGAAAACAGCTTGCTACCCGAGTACAGTCTTCTACTGAATCGTATTTCTCGTACATACAAGACGTGCTCGCTCTTTGCTGGAAAGTTGACGACAAAATGGCCGATGTTGGCAAAGTCGGCCATGTACTTAGGGGATCACGGACGACGCGTTCAACTTGTTGGTCTTCAACAATGTGCCCACCATTGACGTCATTGTCAAGGAATGCTGCCGCTTTGAGCTCGCCAAAAGCCGCCGCGTCATTCCACAGTTCTCCCGGCTCCCTAACACGGCTGCGACGTCGTCTTGCATCGAACTTACCGCTTCACCACCCTTAAATGAGCGCGTCACCCGTATTTTTCACCGCGAGCTCGAGGCTACAAGTCCTGCGCCGTTCCATCCATGCCCACTAGACCCCACCATTGACCAACCAGCCCCAGCGATCTATCTCATTCAGGCATTTGTGCGGCAAGAATTTGCCAACCTCGGTTTTCCTGCTGCCTGCTCCCTCTCCCTACCTGACTCCCGACCGGTGGCGGCATCTACGCCTCACAGCCATCGGCATTCGCCTCCCAGATACCACAACACTACCGCGTGGTGAACTCCGGACGACAAGCCAATTTGCTTCCGTTGTCTCCGCATTGGCCACGTCGTTCGCCACTGCCGCACCTCCTGGACGTCGCCGTATTCGAGCTCCTTTCCCCCGTCTTCTCGCCCATATGCCGACGCGCGCCGTTACTCGCCTCGCCGTATGCCTCCTACCTCAGGCGTATCCATCGGTGACAGTCGTCCTGCACGCTCACCGTCAACTCAGCGCCGTCGGTACCCGTCGCCTCAGCTACGCCGCTATTCGTCGCCGACCAATTATGGACCCTCCCGGACGGAAAAGTAGACCATGCAGCTCCTGGTTCTAGTATTATCTTCGTCGTGTAGAAATCCTCCATTGACGCTCCCAACGAACCAGAACTTACTTGATGTTCACGTCGACGGTGTCCCTTTGACCGCGTTAATAGATGCTAGAACCCAGGTGTCCATAATGAGTTGTAATCTCCGTCGTCGACTGAGGAAGGTTTTCACGCCTCCTACTACTCGAGCCGTACACGTGGCCGATGGTAGCACTGTTGACGCCACTGAAATGTGTACTTCCCATATCAGTATCGCAGACCGCCACGTTCCTGTTCTTTTTACAGTGCTCACCATTTGTCCCCATGACCTAATCCTCGGATTCGACTTTCTTACGGCGCATTCAGCTTTGATCGGCTGTTCTGCCGGTACCCTTTGCCTCAAACTTCCTCTACTCGCGCATATTCGTGCCGAACTGCCGAAGAACTTTAGTACGATCGCCTTCGTCCGCCTGCCGCCTAAAGCCTTGACTTTCGTCGATTCGCTCTCATCTTTTCCTGTGACTGATGGGGATTACGTGGCCACACCTATTCCTGATGTCCTTTTGATGCGCATTATCACTGTGCCCCACTCCATCGTCACCGCCACCAATAACCGGACATGCCTCCTTGTCGTTAATTTTGGCCTGACAAAGGAAGTTCTACCGAAATGTATATCGGTTGCAACGCTCCGTGCTATCGAAGATGACCACGTCACGACGTTTTCTGTAGACGTCTGCTCAGATTCTCCATCATGTCCATAGGATGCTATTTGCCTTGACGCAAAATTTCGTGTATGATGGTTGCGGAGCTATAGCCTGAACAAGCCGAGCTCTGTGTCGCATTCTGGTTTCCAACCACGACTTATTCGACCTCAGCAATCACCAATTGGGCCACACTTCAATTGTTAGGCATCACATAAATACTGTTGATGACAGTACTATTCATCGCCGGCCATAACGAGTTTCTGCTTCAGAGCGTAAGGTTATTCAAGATGAAGTGAACAAGATGCTTGCCAAAGGCATTATTGAACCTTCCTCGAGCCCTTGGGAATCGCCCGTGGTGCTTGTTAAAAAGGATGATGGCACATGGCATTTCTGCGTAGATTATCGTCATCTAAACCACATTACCAAGAAAGACGTCTATCCCTTGCCTCGCATTGACGACGCCCTCGATTGTCTCCACGGTGCCAACCACATTTCATCAATAAACCTGCGGTCTGGTTATTGGCAAATTTCTGTGGATGAAAAAGACCAAGAGAAGACCGCGTTCGTCACTCCTGATGGTCTGTATCAATTCAAAGTTATGCCTTTAGGTCTATGCAACGCCCCAGCAACGTTCGAACGTATGATGTAGTCTTTGCTTCAAGGGTTCAAATGGTCAACATGTTTCTGCTAACTAGATCACGTTCTCGTATTTTCGCCTACATTTGAGACACACCTTGAGCGTTTATCAGCTGTTCTTGAAGTCTTCCGCGATGCTTGGCTCCAACTACATTCCTTGAAGTGTCATTTCGGTCGTCGGCAGATTACAGTGCTGGGCCACCTCGTCAACGCTTTCGGTATGCAACCAGAGCTGGAGAAAATTTGTGCTGTCACGCCTTTTCATCTAGATCAGTGTGTCAAAGACGTCCGCAGTTTTGCAAGACTCTGCTTCTACTTCCGACACTTCGTTAAAAACTTCGCAGCGATTGCCCGACCCCTTACGGATCTTCTGACGAAGTACGTGCCGTTTATATGGGGCCCCACTCAAACTTTCGCGTTTGCCCACCTCACCCAACATTCTCACGACGCCACCTATCTGGCCCTCTTTGACCCGTCCTCTCCTACAGAGGTGCGTACCGATGCCAGTGGTCACGGTATCGGAGCCGTCTTAGCCCAGTGCCAACACAGTCAAGATCGCGTTATCGCATACACTAGCCGCCTCCTCACAGCAGCGGAGCGCAACTATTCGATTACAGATCTTGAACGCCTGGTTCTCGTCTGGGCAGTTTCCGGATTCCGCCCGTACTTTTATGGCACGCACTTCTCTGTAATCACGGACCACCACGGGCTCTGCTGGCTTTCCTGCCTCAAGGATCCTACCGGCCGGCTTGGTCGCTGGGCTCTGCGGATGCAAGAATATTCCTATACAGTATTGTACAAGTCGGGCCGACTACATGAAGACGCAAACTGCTTATTACGCTATCCAGTGGACGAACCACTCGACGACCCTAACCCCGATACCGACGCTTGCGTTTTCTCCATTTCTCAGCTGGTACACGTTGCCGACGAGCAACGCCGTGATGCCACTTTGCGCGCCAGCATTGATGGCTTGGAATCTTCGCCTTCTGATTGGTCCCTTCACCTATTTGTTCTCCCGGATGGTGTATTACACATCCACAATGTACGCCCCGATGGTCCAGTCCTACACCTCGTCATTCCTTAGCACCTCCGGTCAGATGTTCTCCATGAACTTCACGATTTACCAACGGGACGTCATCTTGGCGTCTCCCGCACCTACGACCGGATCCGCCGATGTTTCTTTTGGCCATGCCTTGCCAGCTCCGTCCAGAAATACGTTGCGGCGTGCGAAAAATGCCAGCGCCTAAAAACACCATCGACGCTCCCTGCCGGGTGCCTTCAACCGCTCGACATTCCTTCGGAGCCGTTCTTTCGCGTTGACTTGGACTTACTTGGCCGTTTCCCGCTATCCACGTCTGGTGACAAGTGGGTCGCTATGGCGATAGATTACGCCACGCGCTACGCCATCACCAGAGCGCTTCCAACAAGCTGCGCCACAGATGTCGCCGATTTTCTTTTACGCTACGTGATTCTGCAGCATGGTTCTCCACACCAACCGCTCACCGCCCGTGGTCGGACATTTCTTTCTCAAGTCATAGCCAACATTCTGCAGCCGTGCTCCACCAAGCACAAGCTGACTACGTCGTACCATCCACAGACTAATGGTCTCACTGAGTGCCTGAATATGACCCTAACAGACATGCTTGCAAAGAATGTCTCGTCCGATTATACTGATTGGCATCTTGCCCTCCCTTATGTAACTTTTTCATATAATTCTTCGCGTCATGACACTACTGTTCGCCCGAGAACCCACATTCAACAAGCTGCGCCACAGATGTCGCCGATTTTCTTTTACGCTACGTGATTCTGCAGCATGGTTCTCCACACCAACCGCTCACCGACCGTGGTCGGACATTTCTTTCTCAAGTCATAGCCAACATTCTGCAGCCGTGCTCCACCAAGCACAAGCTGACTACGTCTTACCATCCACAGACTAATGGTCTCACTGAGTGCCTGAATATGACCCTAACAGACATGCTTGCAAAGAATGTCTCGTCCGATTATACTGATTGGCATCTTGCCCTCCCTTATGTAACTTTTTCATATAATTCTTCGCGTCATGACACTACTGTTCGCCCGAGAATCCACATTGTCACTGGACGCATCCGTTCCATCCGCCGCAGCAGAGACCAGCGAGTATGCACTTGACGCTATCACCAGGGCAGCCCAAGCACGCGAAATTGCCCGCACTCGCCTCCGGACCTCTCAAGACAATAATAATATTTGGGGTTTTACGTGCCAAAACCACTTTCTGATTATGAGGCACGCCGTAGTGGAGGACTCCGGAAATTTTGACCACCTGGGGTTCTTTAACGTGCACCTAAATCTAAGCACACGGGTGTTTTCGCCTTTCGCCCCCATCGAAATGCGGCCGCCGTGGCCGGGATTCGATCCCGCGACCTCGTGCTCAGCAGCCCAACACCATAGCCACTGAGCAACCACGGCGGGTGTCTCAAGACAAGCAACAGCGCTTTTACGATCGCCAACACAGAGACTTCATTTTTTAGCCTGGATCTCTGGCACTCCTGTGGTCCCCGACTAGTCAAGTTGGCATGCCAGAAAACCTCCTCTCTCGGTACACAGGCCCATATCACGTGCTGCGAGCCATGACTCCAGTTGCATACGAAATTGCCCCAGTCAGTACCAGTGCCTCATCTGCCCCAAATTCCAATTACGTTGTGCATGTCGCACGCCTCAAGCATTATTACTCTCGTGTTATTACTGATACGGTGCTTCCGCCGCCGGGGGTAATGATACGTGTATATTGCGTGTTTCTTGTGGCCGATGCAGCTGGGCGCCCCGACGAAGACGACGAACGCTCTCTGGCTCTCGAGCTGTCGGCTGAACTGGCCAGCGCTGCAGTTAACTTTTGTAAGTATACTTTGTAAATAGTTTCCAATCTTAATCCTTTGTTCGCGTAACAATATAAAACGGTGCTCGCATGCCGATAATGTTATAGTTACCAAGTTTCTTTAATTACATAGCCCGTTATGAAGCGTTCTTTACTAAAAGCACAAATGAAACACAAGGAGCAAATAAATCCTTTATCGTATGCACACAGCTATTTAGAGATTGCGAATGATCGTCGTAGAAGCCTGTAAGGTAAGGCTACCTAAGTGAGGAGGTCTGCCCCTCCACTACGCAAGCTCTCAGCTTTTATGCCTGCAATATGCCCGCGGTAGCGATAATGTATCGCACTTCTGCTACAATTTTAGATGCATTTGGGTGCAGTTGACGTTTTAACATATTCCAAAAGTATTCGAAAAATATTTGCATTTACGAATAGTGAATATTCGAGTCGGAGACCGCATCGAATAAGACAGTATTCGATTCGTTATTCGAAAGTTTAAAATACTCGCACACTAAATAATTAGGAAGACATCAGTGGGCGTTGTTTTGCGCTAGCTTTTTGGTATTCAACCTGATGACAAGAGCCTGGGAAGTCATCAGTGACCTTGCAGGGAAATCTCGCACTCACAGACCTTACGAAGCTATTGCCTTGAGGCAGGACGGGAACGTTGTTCTCCATCAGAATGTTTTGCGGAGGTTACACGCTGGTATTTACATCTATGTGGGTCCTCCTTCCACTATACGGGAACTCGAGGTAGAGCTGAGCGGTTTAGCACGTCACCGCTGGGCTGAAGGTCTGATTATTAATCGCATTGCGCTGGCGCACTAGTTGGTACGAATCCATAATTACTTTGTTTAGCGTAAAACAACGGACACAAGAAAGACGACAGGACAAGGCGCTACTCTCAACACACCTTATTTTATTGCGCCACTCCTTTATAAACAGCAGAAACTAGAAGAGCACGCGCAGTGAGCACGATGTGCAGGAACCACCAACATCCGATCACAAGAGCGCACTCATGCGA
Source organism: Dermacentor variabilis (assembly GCF_050947875.1). NCBI lineage: Eukaryota > Metazoa > Arthropoda > Arachnida > Ixodida > Ixodidae > Dermacentor > Dermacentor variabilis. The sequence continues at coordinate 4,619,248 of NC_134571.1, read as the reverse complement.
CTGAATAAAAAAAAACCGTATTAAGCACTGTACAAGGTTAAAGAAGGCACACTAATGCACTGTGACCCCAATGACTATGAAGAAAGCTTCCGATAAGTCTCGGGCGGTGGCATCACGGCTTTTTTTCAAAATCATAGTATCACGAAACCTGGCTTTGCGCTTGCATATTGTCACGTGGTAGTAACGTATAAAGAACACAGTAGCAATAATGTGAAAGACGAAACTAACTTTTATTGGGCGAACCTGTGCCCACAAAAACAGGCTAAACTTAAAGAATGGCGACAACGGTGAACACAATTCGGCGATCGTCAGAATCTGATCAGCGGGTCAAGCGCGTCGGCTTTTATACATCAGTCGTCGAATGTTCCAGACTAATCACTGGGACCCGCGTGCCTTCCACAAAGTTCTACGCCACTCGCGTCGTTCATACATGTAATCAGATTACACAAGATTCGGGGACAGACACCGGATAGAAACATCAATAACATTCTAGAAACATCTGATACATGTAGGCGCGTGCTGTGCCGATGCCTCCTTTACTAGATGCCCGCCGCGTTGCTCACTTTCCCATTGTAGCGGCGGTTCCCTTAGTTGAAGTTAGTTCAGCGTAAATACCGTGAGGTGGCGCTCGTTGCCCTTTCAACTTCCGGCGGATGTGGCAGCGGCGGCTGAATGCATCCACCGGCGCGTTATATGCGCGGGCGTCTGTTAGCGAGCGTTATCGCGGGCCTCCGAGACGGTGACAGATGCCATGTTAATCTCAATGGCCGCAGCACGTGATTGCAAGTTGCAGGCGTTCGCCATGAGAGGCGCTCGTTGCCTTTTCGCGGTAGTGTTCCTGTATAGCATATACAGGAACACTATTTCGCGGAGGAGAGAAAAGGGAGAGGGCCCGGAACCGAACTACCGGACAACGCGGCAAGCATCTTGTAAAGGAGGCATTGGCTGTGCTGAGCGATCAAATTTGTTAGGCGGTGAAACGTGGTCACCCGATAAAGATAAAGAAGTACACGTGTCAATACGCCCCTCTTAAAGAACATCGACCTGATGCTGCAAGCAAACGAAAGTAATAACCAAAAACACCCGTAGCAAAAAAAAACAACAAATTAAGGAAGTTCGTCAGCGTGCGCAAAAGGGCTTAAGACGCACCACGTGGACCACTTCAAATCGTGTGCGGCGCCGCTGTGAATGCGAAATGCCGTCTGGCATGACCTCATAGTCCAGTTCGCCAACACGTCGGATGATGGTGGAGGCACCGAAATACCGTCGCAGTAGTTTTTCACTGAGTTCTCGTCGATGTATCGGTGTCCAAACCCAAACACCGTCGTCAGGCTGGTACTGGACGTAGCATTGGCGGAGGTTGTAGTGTCGGCTGTCGGTATGATACTGTTTCTTGATCAGTAGGCGGGCGAGCTGTCGGGCGTCTTCGGCGCGCTGGATATAGGTAGTGACGTCAAGATTCTCTTCGTCGGTGACGTGCGGCAGCATGGCGTCGAGAGTCGAGGTGGGGTTCGCGCCGTAAACCAGCTTGAACGGCGTGATCTCTGTTGTTTTTTGCACGGCCCTGTTGTGAGCAAAGGTTACGTATGGCAGGACCGCGTCCCACGTCTTGTGCTCGACGTCGACGTACATTGCTAGCATGTCAGCGAGGGTCTTGTGCAGGTGCTCCGTGAGGTCATTCGTCTGCGGATGGTAGGCAGTTGTCCTCTTGTGGCTTGTCTGGCTGTATTTGCAGAATGGCTTGGGTGAGCTCTGCTGTAAAAGCCGTTCCTCTATCGGTGATGAGGACTTCTGGGGTACCATGTCACAGCAGGATGCTCTCGACGAAAAATTTCGCCACTTCGGCTGCGCTGTCTTTCGGTGGAGCTTTAGTTTCAGCGAATCGGTTGAGGTAGTCCGTCGCCACGACGATCCACTTATTACCGAATGTTGACATCGGAAACGGCCCCAACAAATCCATCTCAATCTGCTGGAATGGTCAGCAAGGAGGTTCGACCGGCTGTAGTAATCCTGCTGGCGTGCCTTGTCGGTGGTGTCTTGCGTTGCTGACAGTCTCGGCATGTCTTGACGTAACGGGCGACGTCGGCGGTCACACGCGGCCAGTAATACCTTTCCTGTATCCTCAACAATGTTGAGCCAAATGGGAACCTGTGCCTGTTGGTATGGATCGCTCATGTTCTATAAGGCGCTCGTTAACACAGCGGCCTGACTGCCCTACATACATTTTGAGCGAAGCGAGAACAAGGTGAAAGCAGGAGCCAACGTTTCGACAAGTGGACTTGTCTTCTTCAAGGCCTGCATCATGCATCGAAGAAAGTGGCATGGTAGATTTTCGCAACACAACCGGGTTGTCCTCGGAAAATTTCATGTCTCTTCTCCAATTTTATCTAAGTGCACCTTTTATCGGGTTCGAAAATAAGCTATTTATTCAGAAAAATAGTGTGTGTGTTGGTTCATGTGTGGCACCTGCTCCTTGTAATTTTTTTTATCATTCATCGACCGCACTCTTAAGAGTGCTTTGAACAATGAAGGTTCAAATTTTTAGATATGTTGATGATTTTCTTGTGATAAAACAGACTAACAACGAATGCTACGTTACGTAGCTGACATTTTAACTCTGTTCAATGACAGCTACAAAAGTTTAGCTTTCACACATGAGCTGTCTAGGACTCTCCAGTTTTTAGATACCAGTTTTTAGATTTGCAGCTATCCTTACAAACCGGTCACGCCTGTTGGATGCACTCGCCACGTGCGCGTAAGGTGCCACGTGCGCGTTACCTTATGTGCTTTGATGTGTTTAGAATCTTCGTTAACGAAATCTTGTCATCACATTGCGAACCAGAGTTTCATTGCTCAGTTAAATATGCTGCAGGCTGCTGGTTAGCCAAGTATGGTGGTGACGTCAGTCTCGGAGGTATTGCTTCAGAAACTGAAAGGGAAGGGGTACAAAAGTAACTGTATAACACAAAAGAAGAGGCCCGAAGTTCTGCCGTATTGCCATAGAGTGGCTCACAGTCTAAAGAATGTCACCACTAGATACCAAATTCCGGTAGTGTTTTCTGCTCCTCAGAAACTCTCAATGTTGTGCACCCGTATTTCTAAAACAAGTAAAAAACCAGATTGTGAAGAGAACCACACGAAGTTTGTAGATTGCAGCGTCGGTGTGGTATATAAGATTCTGTTGTCATATGGCAAAGTGTATGTAGGGCAGTCAGGCAGCTGTGTTAACGAGCGCCTTAGAGAACATGAGCGATCCATACCAACAGACACAGGTTCCCGTTTGGCTCAACATTGTAAAATAGGCAAGTGCGAAGCGATGTATCCTGATACTACGACTTTGCAAAAGAGCCATGATACCGCCGCTCTACAGTTATCGGAGGCTTTCTTCATACAGTCTTTAGGGTCACAGTGCATTAGTGTGCCTTCTTTAACCTTATACAGTGCTGAATATTCTTTTTATTCTGTCGCATGAGTGCGCTCTTGTGATCAGATGGTGGTGGTTCCTGCACATGGTGCTCACTGCGAATGTTCTTCTAGTTTCTGCTGTCTATAAAGGAGTGACGCAATAAAATGATGCTAGTCGATAGTAGCATCTTGTCCTGTCGTCTTTCTTGTGTCCGCGGTTTTGCGCCAAGCAAAGTAATTAAGTAATCGCATGGTTAAGAAGCTGCTCAAGCAGCGACGGCACGAGCTTCTGGACTTTTCTAATAATCTTTGGAACACAAGGAACATGCCAGAGGTATGGAAAGTGGCATCGTAAATGCCAAGTATAACGAAGCCAGGAAAGGAAGCATCTAATGTCAATAACATTGCGCGTGGCGGAAGGTAATCTACACAAGGTTGAGTTGGTTTAGAGAACGCAGTCGAAAATTATTAACTTGTATGTCTGGATTTGTGCGCGAGACAGCGTTATAGATCTTATGCGCCAAATCGAGCACCACAGAGAAGGTGCTCTTTTGACGCTTGCCGTTTGCAGCGTAAGCTGCTAAGGGCTCATTCCAATAACCCTGTCGTTTGGCGATAGTGTCCGCCGCCACCTCCACCGCCGATGTCCTGCGTTCGTCACAACTATCGCCGGGAATGACAAAAATGATATATACAGTATCTGATGGGATCGAACCCGCGCCCACTGCGTGATAGTTAGCGACTCTAACGCTAACCCACGCCAGCGCTTTTTATTCTATAATACGTGGGAGCACAATCTTCAGTAAAATAAGAAAAACAAAGCGCTATAGAAATTTATGGTTACTGAATATACATTCAAGAAAATCAGGCAAGCAAGTGTCCAATAAAGGCGTCCAGTCCGGCAGTGTTTCTTGTGCAGCGTAGACACCACGAACGTTGGCAGCAGATCCTTGAAAAAAAAAAAAGCGACCGAGCGCTTCGCGGTGGTTCACAGATTATACTGCGCCACTGGCTATGTAGGACAAGTGTTGTGAACATTTCGTATGGTGGGTCACAGGGATCTTTAAAAGGCAGGAAACGGATTGCGTATGGTGTGATGTCTAAATTTTTTATGTGTTCTTCGCAGAACATCTCAGAAGAACACCACATCCGTACAATCAATGAAACAGTGGAAATCATTGCAGCAGTGGAACACAAGGGGCAGTTTGCCGACCATGGCACGAAACAGCCTTTTTCTAACCAGGTTTCGACAGGAAGAATTGCTCACATGTTCAGGTGAAACGGCGGGGTAACCTTTTTTTTCCTCTTGAGAGTGAGAGTCTTGGCCTAGTTCAGCTTTCTTTGGGCAACTTGTCTCAAGGTTATTCTTCTTTTGGGATGTGAACAGTCCATTTCAAAGAGAGATGTTACAACTTCGTCTAATCAATTACCTTTTGTAAATAGTTGTGTCGTAATCTTTCAAAGATGCCCCTTGGGACTTCTTGAAGTAGGTTGTTGAAGGCTTTCACTTTCTGAAGGCTCGCTTTAGCAAGGATGATATTGACACGTGTACTTGTCTTTATCGGGCGACACGTTTTGCCGCCTAACAAATGTTATCGCACAGCGCGGGACGCGCCTGCATGTATCCGAAGTTTCTGGAAAGTTATCGATGCTTCTATCCGCTGTCTGTTGTCGCCGAACCTTGTGTTATCTGATTTCATCGCTTGACACGAATGGTGTAGAACTTTGTAGAAGGCGTGCGGGTCCCAACGGTTAATCTGGAACATTCGATGACTGATCTAGAAAAGCCGACGCGCTTGACCCGCTGATCAGATTTTCGGCGATCGCCGACTGTGTTCGACGCTATCGTTGTGCTATAAGTCTAGCCTGTTTTTGTGGGCACAGGTTCGCCCAAAAAAACTTAGTTTTGTCTTTCACAGTATTGCTACTGTGTTATTCAACGTCACCACCACGTGACAATATCTTCACTGCCTCCAGGAAAGACATTTCTGCGGCATTCATAGACGTATTGTTTTCGGTTCCGAACTATCGTGCGCCTTATTTGCAATGTTATTACCTAGATGAGCTGAAGCGTGTTCGCCGAATAATCATTCCTCCAGGGATAAAAGTTTTATAAGTTACATTCAGCAACCCTTCCTGTCTGAGCCACGACAGCGCTTGCTAGGATTCCGCAGAAAAATGCCCTATAAACGCGTGCTAGCGCAAGGGGACACGCCTGCTAGCTTGATACGTGCACATTTTGCATTGCGCTTCGGGATTGGGCCATATTTGGGGAGCGACTAACGCCTACTTCACCCCCGCCGAGAGTCGAACCCGTGCTGCATACCTCCGGGATCGTCCCAGTATGCGGAATACTCAACGCCTGCTTCACCACCACCGCGGTCGGCACTACATTGCACTATCTTCGGGATCGGCCCACGTATGGGGAGTACTTAACGCCTGTTTTACCTCCGCCTTGGGTCAGCCCGACATTGCAGAGCTTCCGGATCGGCCCACGTACGGGGAGTGCTCAACTCCTCCTTCACCTCCGCCACGAGTAGGCCCGGCATTGCACTATCTCCGGGATCAGCCCACGTATGGGGATTGCTTAACACCAACTTCACCTCTGCCATCGGGTTGGCCAGGTATCGCCCTTCTTCGGGTCGGCCCACGTATTGGGACTGCTTAACGCTTGCTTCGCCTTCGCCACTGGCCGGCCCAGCATTGCACGTCTTCGAGATCGCCCCATGTATGGGGAGTACTTAACGCCTGCTTCACTTCCACCTTGGGTCGGCCCGGTATTGCACTAGCTTAAGGATCGACCCACGTATGGGGAGTACTTAACGTGTCTTTACATCCGTGGTGAGTCGGCCCACATTCAACTACCTTCGGCATTGGGCCACGTATGGGGAGTGCTAAACTAACGCCTGCTTCACCTCCGCCGCAGGTCGGCCGGGTAGTGCGCACCTTCGGTATCGGCCAACATATGGGGAGTGCTTAACGCCCGCTTCACCTCCGGCGCGAGTCGACCCGGCATTGCAATGTCTTCGGGATCGGCCCACGTATGGAAAGTACTTGGCACCAGCTTCATCTCTGCCGTGAGTCGGCACGGCAATGAACACCTTTGGGCTCGGCCCACGTATGGTCGGCCCGCTAGAGTACACTTTCGGGATCGGCCTACTAGTGGCGATTGCTGTTGTGACTTCGGGGTGGAGGACGAAAGACGGACTCTTTCGGCAGACGAAGAAGAAACAAAAAACTTTACACAATATTTACAGATAGTGGATTATAGCGTACAGGTAGCTGTAAGAGCGCATCAGACCGACTGGGCGGCTGGAAGCGACTCTCTCTTCTCACAATGGGCGGGTTCTCCATTAAATCTCTTCGGTGACCCCTCGTCGGCAGGAACCAGCTTGGGCGAGTTCTCGTCGGCAGGAACCAGGAGGGGCAGGGTGATTACGTCGCCCGCGTCCAATTCTTGATTCGTCGCGGAGATTGCTGGGCGCCGCGCATATAGCTGGGCGCTTCTTGAAGTCGCCTCCCGTGTCGAATTCTTGATTTTTCGTGGAGAATTGGGAGCTGCCATCGCCTCTTGGTAGCCACGTGGTGCATGTAGCGTGTCAGCTCTCGTCGCCTTGTGGTTGCCACGTGATGCTCGTAGTATGTCCCAACAGCACCCACACCGCCAGATAATACATGTAGAAGTCGAGCTGTTCGACGCGGCTCGAAGTATGTGATGGGCTCGTACCTGATGGGGCCAAGGAAATGGCTTTGCCGCCCTTTCATCGCCGGTCTTTCCTTTGCTTGGATCTGAGAAAGCTCATGGAGTGACCAAAAATCAGCGCCAATCACTTCGGTGAAAGTGAGCACTCTGCCAATGCTCTCAACAACACCAGACCAAACTCCATGAAACCAAGCGCTCTAACCGCCTCTGTGCTCTCAACAGCCCATGGCGGTTGTACTAAACACGAAACACGCACCCGACAAAGAGCCCGGGATACAGATCTCTACAAATAGCGCTCTTAAAGAAGAATTATTCAAAGAGAATTAACAGCTAAGCAATGGATTGCAAAGCAATTCTTAACAGTCATTTGGGCAGACAAGACACAGCTGGGACGATCGAAGAAAATTTATATTTTGCCCTGTCTCGCTCCGAGTAAAATTCTGTCACTTGTCATTGGCTTTACGAACTTGCTCACATGCGTCGCACCACCGACCAAGTGTTTCAACCTCATTGCAGCATCCTCGCGAATAGAAATCTTGCGCTAGCCTGGCCTTTGTCTTATTGATACCGAGGTGACCCTCCCAAGCATTCCCATGTGCTAACTCTAAAAGCTGTGGTCGGTACTTTTCTGGCACCAGTAGTTGGTTGTATGTCCGAGCCTTGAAATCCTGATATTTCCGGTACTTGAGACCTGACCTAGTGTAGAACGAGATGTTCTTTCAGGCCACTCCTTCATTTACATTAGCCTGCAGCACAGTTAGCGAAGGGTCACATTTCTGTGCCGCAATAAGCGCCTTTCGTTCCACCCTACTAAGCTGCTACCAGCAATAAGATGCGGTACCAAGCAGTGAACCTTCCGCTTCAGCCATAGGCGCCCCATTTTCCCGAGATTCGAAAGGCTCTTCACCCACTGTCCCTGATCCGGTAATTGATCCATCACAAGTCTGCGTCATCTGCTGTTCATCAACCGTATCTCCCGGCGTAGACTGCCGCTGTGAGGACGTTACATTGTCAGTTTGCTCGTTTGAAGATGAGCTTTGACGTTTCTTTGAGAGGGCACGTGACCACGACCGCGTTCATGCCATGCATGCGAGACTGGTAGAGAACGACCGGCCCCCCTTTTCTAAAAGCTGTTCCGATTTGTTTTAAAAAAGATATGAAAGGTGTTAGGGTAAACGTGGACTTACGGCTGCCTCCGTTTGCAACATTCCAAAACCGTCCTCGAAGGTTACCCTGGCAACTGGCAAGCACGCGCTCTGCTCTTCTGCGACTTGTCTGATCCAGGCGCATTCTCCTGTATAGTCCCGGGGAGAAACACAGGACGGATGAGTAACATCCGTGGTGGCATCAGAATCGCGAAGTGCCCCGCACATTTTCCCGTTTACCACGACCTCCTGCATATATGGCTGGAGGAGCCTCAGATTTTTCGTCCGACTGGATACTGGACTGGATAAAGAAAATATTATACAATATTTACAGATAGTGGATGATAGCATACCGGTAGCAGAAACGCGCATCAGACCGACTGGACGGCTGGAACCGACTCTCTGTTCTCACAATGGGCCGGTTCTCTCTTATATCCCTTCGGCATCCCCTCGGCGCCAGGAACCAGCTTGGGCTAGTCCTTGTCGGCAAGAACTAGGTGGGGCAGGGGGATGATGTCGCCCGCGTGGAATTCTTGATTTGTCACGGAGATGGCTGGGCGCTTCTTGAAATCGCCTCCCTTGTCGAATTCTTGATTCTTCGCGCAAAGTGGGAGCTCCCGTCGCCTCGTGGTAGCCCCGTGGTACAAGTAGTATGGCAGCACCCGTTGCCTCGTGGTTGCCACGTGGTGAACTGAGCAAAATGCTTGATCCCTATCAGTGTGGCTTCAGAGAAGGGCGCTCCACAACCGATCATCTTGTACATATTGAAGGATATATCTATGACGCATTTGTACACAAACAGTTTTTCTTATCCATATTCCTCGACATGGAGAAGGCGTACGACAACACGTGGCGCTACGGCATCTTGAGAGACTTGTCAGAAATGGGCATTCATGGCAATTTGCTAAACCTAATAGAAAGCTATTTGCCGAAACGCACCTTCCGGGTAAAAGTCGGCAACGTACTCTCACGTCCTTTTATACAGGAAACTGGTGGACCCAGGGAGGCGTGCTCAGCTGCACAGGTTTTATTGTTCAGATAACAACACTTCGTGCTTCATTACCACCGGCCATTTTTTATTCCGTGTACGTGGACGACATTCAAATAGGTTTCAAGTCATGTAACCTCGCAGTGTGCGAGTGACAGGTACAGCATGGCTTGAACAAAGTGCCAAAGTGGGCAGAGAAAACTGAATTCAAAATCAACTCTCAGAAAAGCTCTTGTGTTCTTTTTACAAGAGAGGCCTGGTCCCGGATCCTTGCTTAGAACTTTGTGGACAACGAATACCTGTCAGCAAAGAGCAGAAATTTCTAGGTAGTATAATTGACTATAGGCTCACTTTCATTCCACACATTAAATATCTTAAAGAAAGATGTCGAAAAATAATCAACTTAATGAACTTCTATCCCAGACTACATGGTGTAGTGACAGGAAGTGTCTAATGAATTTCTACAAGATCCTAATTCGGTCACGATTGGATTATGGTGCCGTAGTGTAAAACTCTGCCACCCCGAGCGCGCTAAGGATGCTGGACCCTGTCCACCATCTAGGTATCCGCTTAGCCACTGGCGCTTTCAGAACAAGCCCGATTGAAAACTTATATGCGGAATCGAATGAGTGGTCGCTCCACCTGCATAGATCATACATCAGCTTTACATATTTCCTTAAAGTGCAATCTACCCCGGAACATCCATGTTTTAATAACGTTACCGATATGACGTGTGCTACCCTTTTCCGCAATCGTCCCTCCATAAGACTGCCTTTCTCGCTGCGTGTGAAGGAGCTTAGCGATGAAATGCATGTCGCACTCCTCGAGCATCGCTTAATGCACCTAACCAAGATCTTACCTCGTTGGGAGTGGCAGGTGATAGAATGTGACGTATCCTTTCTGAAAGTTACAAAGCACGCTCCAGAGGTCGGAATGCGAATGCATTTCCTAGAACTTCAGTACAAGCACTCGTGCACAGAGTTCTACACAGACGCTTCCAAGTCACATGCCGGAGTATCCTACGCAGCCGCCGGTTCATCCTTCTCGGAATCTGATGTACTACATCCAGAAAAAAGTATCTTTATGGCTGAGGCCTGCGCACTATTTTTGGCAGTGAAGCATATAAGGTGATCAAAAATCGAAAAATCCGTTATATATACGGACTCCCTTAGTGTTGTGAAGGCCCTGATGTCATTCTGTAAGCACAAAAATCCAGTAATTTTTTAACTCTATTCCGTCCTGTGTAAATCGTATATATCTAACCAGCATGTGATTATATGCTGGGTGCCTGGTGATAGGGGCATCGAGGGTAACGTTCTAGCGGACCAGATGGCCACATTGATTTCATTGCATGCAGTTAATCCTACTGCTTCGGTCCCTGTCACAGACCTGAAGCCCTTCTTAAGAAGCAAACTACGAAACCATTGGCAATGCATGTGGGACGCAGAAATAAAGAACAAACTGCAGGTGATAAAGCCACAATTAGGTTCTTCGCCCTCCGCAACGAAATCACGGCGAACAGATGTCCTATTCTGTCGTCTCAGAATAGGACACACATTTGGCACGCATTACTTTTTACTCACTGGAAATGATCCTCCAACCTGTGGTAGATGCGGGGAGAGGCTGACCGTCTTCCACGTCCTCATGGAGTGTCGGGAAGCCGAGTCTGAGAGAAGAAACATTTTCCCCTAGCATACAGGCAGTACATCCCCCTTCATCCTGTAATGTTATTCGGCCCAGAACGGCTCTCTGACACCAACGCAGTCCTAGGTTTCCTGAAAGATGTTGTATTACATGTTATTAGCCCCACATATTCATAGCGTCTCCTCTCTTCGGAGGATGCCGCTGTCATAGCTGTTTCGTATAGCACATGCCTCTAGGCCCTTGTGTCTCAAAGGGAAGCTGAAAGGTTTTCCAGAAAAAATGAGTGAACATCTGTACATAATGGTTTTCAACCCTCCGAATTCGAATATCGTATCGAAATTGAGCGAAAGAAAGCGCAAATATATTTTATTTCAACGAAAAGTGCAGCAGCGGACACGCCCAGCTCGCGCGTCTCGTTTCCGCCTGTGATTGGTCGGTGCGCCTCGTGACGTCAACTCTGCCGCTGCCGACCGCTGCCGCTACACATGAAGCGCGGTGCCAGGTAGTTTGGTGCTGTTTTTCTGAGACGGTAATGGAAAATTTAGAGAGACTGCATTTTTCTGAGGAGTTCGGCGTTACTCCCTGCATGTACGAGCCGATTGCGAAGAGCCGGCCTCTCGAAGAAGCAAACGATGCTGGTGCGAGCAGTGCTTTCGACGCGAACGAAAGCAAAGTCTTGGGATCTCCTCGTGTTGGAAATGCTCTTTGGTGAGTATGTTTTTTTGCAAAGCGATCTAGTGATCTCGCCGATCTTTCGCCGATCTAGTGAGCTCGTTTCTGGTCAAACAACTATAGTGTTGTGTTCCTGCATGCCTCCTCGTGGAACGTAAGAGGGGATGCGATCGTCGGCATTTGTGCGCTGTCCAAAGCTGTCGGCAATCTAAAAAGACGGTTTAAACGCGTGAAAAGCTTCGCGGTTCATGCAGTACGTGTAGTGACCTTCATCTGTTGACTACCACTCACGTTGACTACCACTCACGTTAATTACCACTCACGTTGACTACCACGCACGTTGACTACCACTCTACATACACGCAGACGCACCAACAAAGGAATGCAAGGTCGATCGAAGCAGATTACGATGGCACGCACGCAGAAACAAGCGCGGTCAGGCACGGTCGCGGACGTTGCGAAGGAACGAAGCAGAGTTGACGTCACAACACCGCGGTTTCCGGTCTCCGCTCCGCTCGCTCACTCAAAGGGGGGCGGAACTACAGCGCAATTTCAACCGACGATTACGTCGCTCCTAATTGAAAAAAACCCCCAAATTTTACCTCCATGGTTTATAAGGTTTCCGCATCCGTATATGAGCGTCTTATTGAATTCGACAGACTCTTCAGCTTCCCTTCACGGGGTCTGGCGAGGCACTAGTGCACCAGGTAATTTTACCATCTCACATATTTTCTATATTACATCACTCTTTCACTATGGATTTTCTTGCAGATAAAACATGTCGTTTGTCATCGACATAATCTTATTACAGATCGATTTTACGCATTCTAGAGCGACTATTTTTAAGGCCCCTTTACAGCCACGTCACATCAACTTCATAGAATTCATAACTACACTGCGAACTCATCACCACGGACCTGGCGCTCTTTGGCCATACCTGGCCCTTGTGCCAATAAACACCATTCATTCATTCATTCATTCATTCATTCATTCATTCATTCATTCATTCATTCATTCATTCATTCATTCATTCAACGTTTCGGGCGTGTCGTTGTATTGCTATTACTGTTTCCTGTTTTTCCGCTTGTGTTCTTATTTTAACACGCATGAAGTGTTCAAAAGCGTATACTGTATCAATCACTAATTTATTGTAACACCCCTATGTAATGGCCGCATGGGCCTTTAGGGTACTTGATTAAAAAAAGTATTGGGAGTGCTTAATGCCTGCTTCAGCTCTGCCCCGGGTCGGCCCGCCATTGCACTACCTTCGGGCTTGGCGCACGTAAGGGAACTGCTTAACGCCTCCTTCATCTTCGCTAAGCGTCGGTGCGGCACTGCACAACCTTCGGGATCGCCCTCGTACGGGGACTGCTGAACGCCTGCTTCAGCCCCGCCCCGGGTCGGCCATGTATTGCACTAACTTCGGTATGGGCCCATGTAGTGGGAGTGCTCACGCCTGCTTCATCTCCTCTGGGGGTCGGCCCGGCATTGGTCACCATTGGCATCGGCCCACGAGTGGGGAGTGCTTAACGCCTGCTTCACGTCCGCCGCGGGTCGGCGCGGTATTGCACTACTTTCGGTATCGCCCTTGTACGGGGACTGCTTAACGCCTGCTTAGCCTCCTCTGGAGGTCGGCCCAACATTGCACACCTTTGGGATCGGCCCACGTATGAGCAGTGCTTAACGCCTGCTTCACCTCCGCTGCTGGTCAGCCTGGCTTTGCACACCTTCGGGATCGGCCCACGTATGGGGAGTTCTTAACGCCTGCTTCACGTCCGCCGCAGGTCGGCCCCTATTGCACGCCTTCGGGATGGGCCCATGAAGGGGAGTGCTTAACGCCTGCTTCACCTCCTCTGGGGCCCGGCTAGGCATTGCACACCTTTGGGATCGGCCCAAGTGTGCGGAGTGCTTCACGCTTGATTTACATCCGCCATGGGTCGGCCAGGCATGTCACTAACTTCGGCATAGGCCCCCGTATCAGGAGCACTTAACGCCTGCTTGACCTCCGGCGCTGGTCAATTCGCCATTGCACACCTTCGGGATCGCCTTCGTATGGCAAGTGCTTAACGCCTGCTTCAACTCTGCCCCTGAGTGGCCCCCCATTGCACTACTTTCGGGCTCGGCGCATGTACGGGGACTGTTTCACGCTTACTTCGTCTTCGCCGCGGGCCGGCGTGGTATTGCACTACCTTCGGTATCGCCCTCGTATGGGGACTGCTTAACGCCTGCTTCAGCTCTTCTGGGGGTCGGCCCGGCATTGCACACCGTTGGGATCGTTCCGAGTATGGGGAGTGCTTGACGCCTGCTTCACCTCCGCTGCTGGTCGTCCCGCAATTGCACACTTACGGGATCGGCCCAGGTGTGCGGAGTGCTTAACGCTTGATTTACATCTGCCACGGGTCGGCCAGGCTTATAGCTAACTTCAGCATAGGCCCACGCATCAGGAGCACTTAACGCCTGCTTGACCTCCGTCGCGGGTAAGCCCGGCATTGCACGCCTTAGGTATTGCGTTCGTATGGGGAGTGCTTAACGCCTGCTTCAACCCTGCCCCGGGTCGGCGCGCATTTTAAGTACCTTCGGGCTCGGCGCACGTACGAGGACTGCTTCACGCCTGCTTCATCTTCGCCGCGAGTCGGCGCGGAATGGCACAACCTTCGGGATCACCCTCGTATTGGGACTGCTTAACGCCTGCTTCAGCTCCGCCCCGGGTCGGCCTGGTGTTGCACTAACTTCGGGATGGTCCCATGTATGGAGAGTGCTTAACGCATGGTTCACCTCCTCTGGGGGTCGCGCGGCATAGCACATATTCGGGATCGGCCCACGTAAGGGGAGTACTTAACGCCTGCTTCACGTCCACCGCGCGTCGGCCCACCATTGCACACCTTCGGGATGGGCCCGTATAAGGGTAGTGCTTAACGCCTGCTTAACCTGCTCTGGGGGTAGGCCCGGCATCGCACACTTTTGGAATCCGCCCACGTATGGGGAGTGCTTAACGCCTGCTTCACGTCGCCGCAGGTGAGCCTGGCATTGCAAAACTTTTGGGATCGGCCCCCGTATAACGAGTGCTGAATGCCTGCATCAAATCTGCCCCGGGTTGACCCGCAATTGCACTACCTTTGGGCTCGGCGCACGTACGGGGCTGCTTCAAGCCTGTTTCATCTTTTCCGCGCGTCGGCGCGATATTGCACAACCTTCGGTATCGCCCTCGTATGGGGACTGCTTAGCGCCTGCTTCAGCTCCGCCCCGGGTCGGCCCGGTGTTGCACAAACCTCGGCATGGTCCCATGTATGGGGAGTGCTTAACGCCTGGTTCACCTCCTCTGGGTCCGTGCGCTATTGCACTACCTTCGGTATCTCCATCGTATGGTGACTGCTTAACGCCGGTTTCAGCTCCGCCTTGGTTGGCCCGGTATTGCACTAACTCCGGGATGGGCCCATGTATAGGGAGGGCTTAACGCCTGCTGCACGTCCTCCGCAGCTTGATCTGCTATTGCACACCTTCGGGATGGGCCCATGTATGGGGAGTGCTTAACGCCTGCTTCCCCTCCTCTGGGGGTCGGCCCGGCATTGCCCCACCTATGCAATGTACTTGACGCCGGCTTCACCTGTCTTGAGTCGGCACGGCATTGCACACTTTCGGAATCGGCCCACGTGTGGCGAATGCTTAACGGCTGCTTCAACGTTGCCGCGGGTCGGCCCGGCATTGCACACCTTCGGGATTGACTCACGTATGCGGAATTCTTAACGCCTGGTTCACCTCCGTTGCGGGCATGCCCTAAATTGCACACTTACGGGATTAGCCCACGTGTGGGGAGTGCTTAACGCCTGCTTCATCTGCAAAGCGGGCCGGCCCGCTATTGCACATTTTCGGGATCGGCCCACGTATGGGGAGTGCTTGACGGTTGCTTCACCTTCTCGCCTGCTGAGTGCTTAACGCCTGCTTCAACCCTGCCCCGGGTTGGCCCGCATTTTAAGTACCTTCGGGCTCGGCGCACGTACGAGGACTGCTTCACGCCTGCTTCGTCTTCGCCATGGGTCGGCCCGCAATTGCACACTTTCAGGATCTGCCCACGTTACGGGAGTGCTTGATGCCTGCTTCACCTCCGCAGCGGGTCGGCTCGCCATGCACGTCTTCGGGATAGGCCCTTGTATTGGGAGTGCTTAACGCCAGCTTCCCATCCACCGCGCGTCAGCCCGGCATTGCGCGCCCTCGGGATCGGCCCACGTTTGCGAAGTGCTTAGCACCTGCTTGACGTCGATGGCGGGTCAGCTCGCCATTGTACAACTTCGGGATCGGGCCATGTATGTGGAGTGCTTAACACCTGCTTCACCTCCGCTGGGGATCAGCCTGGCATTGTGCACTTTCGGGATCGGCAACGTATGGGGAGTGCTTAGCGTCTGTTTCACGTCCGCCGCGGATGAGCCCGGCATTGCACACCTTCGGGAACGGCCCGCGTATGGGGAGTGCGTAGCGCCTGCTTGCCGTACGCCGCGGGTCGGCTCGTCATTGCGCGACTTCGGGACAGGCCCATGCATGAGGAGGGCTTAACCCCTGCTTCACCTCCGCCGCGGATAAGCCCGGCATTTCCCACCTTCGGGATAGGCCCGTGAAATGGGAGGGCTAAACATCTGCTTCACGTCCACCGTGGTCAGCACAGCATTGCACACTTTCGGGATCGGCCCACGTATGGGGAGTTCTTGGAGCCTGCTTCACGGCCGGCGCGGGTCGGCTCGCCATTGCACTTCTTCGGGATCGGCTCACGTATGGGAACTACTTAACGCTTGCTTCACCTCCTCTGGGGGTCTGCCCGCTATCGCAAAACCTTTGGGATCGCTCCACCTATGGCGAGTGCTTAACGCCTGTTTCACATCCACCGCGTGTCGGCCCGCCATTGCACACTTTCGGGATGGGCCCTAGTATGGGGATTGTTTAACGCCTGCTTCACCTTCATTGCGGGTCGGCCCGGCGTTGCACACCTTTGCGATCGGCCCACGTATCGGAAGTGCTTAACGCCTGCTTCACCTTACCGCGGGTCGGCCTACAATTGCATTATCTTGGGAATCGGCCTACATATGTACAATGCATTGAACGTAACGTTTCCGTATACTGTTTTCGACGCATCACACACCGAAAATAAGGACCGGTACGGGGAACGTACATTTGTATATGTCCACAAAAATAATCTACAAATGGAGTGAATTATATCCTTGAGTACTTCTTTCAGAACATTAAAAAAATAAGAGAATGGTGAAATAGAGAAGAGATATACTTCAATATTGGATAAATGAGCTTAACAAATGAACAGTGTTTCTTCCATGAATTAGAAAAAGTGTTGGTCTACGCGCGGATGCGATCCGCCAAATCCTAGCCATTGAGAGCTTTTCTGTAATAATCGTTGGTGCCCGCGTGTCTTCCAGAAAGTACTACACAATTCGCGTCCCGTATACAGTCAGGTTACACAAGGTCCGGTGACAACAGACAAATGATAGAAGTATCTAAAGCATTCGCGCAACTTTCCATGCAACTATGGGCGCCCTGCGCTGAGCGAAAACGTATAACCTCTGTTAGCTTATGAAAATACGGTAACTCGAGAAAGGTGAACTACTACCCGTGTTAGTTTAAACAAGGGACTGAGACAGGGGTGCCCTCTATCTTTATGATGTCCGCGGTAATGATGGAAAGGACGCTAGAGGAAAGCAATATCGGGTTAAATCTCTCATAGAAACACGCGAGTACAGTAGTAACGCAGAAGCTTCCAGGTTTGTTTTATGCGGAAGGCATTATTTTGCTAGACAACAAGCTGAGTGATATGCAACATCTGGCTAATATCTGTGGACAGGAAGGCGAGAAAAAATAGGTCTGAAATTCAGCATTAAAAAACCAGGTGTTATGACATTCATTGAAAACAGTGAACAGACAGGGGCAATATAGAGCCAAGAAATATCTCGGGTAAAAGAATATAAATCCCTTACTATATAGATAAACGACGGCAATAGATATATGAAAACATAGAAAAAAAGAAAAGCAAAGGGGAAGAGGAATACGGCTATAATCAAATACAGAGTGCTACGGGAATACTAGAGGTACGAGGGGCTCAGGGGCATGTGGAAAGGTGTAATGGTTCCAGGACTTCAATTTACAAATACGGTTGTTTGCTTCAAGTCAGGTTAACAATCAGGACTCGATGGCAACCAAAGGTCAGTGGGACGCTTCGCAGTGAGTGTTCATGGGAGGACTACAAATTTAGCTGGGCAGGAAGATATTGGCTGCAAAGTTGTGAAGTTAGATGTTTGTACAGGAAAAACATTGATTCACAATGGTGCGAAAGAGCTAGGAAGCTTACCAGTAAGTATGCGACCGGTATGGTGAGCAACATGGAAACAAAGAACGTTGAGCTGTAAGTCAGAGAGGCGCAGATGGTCTTATTTGTGGCGGTAATGGATAAGAACCCTGCTGTGAGCAACTACATAAGACATAAGAACGAAATCAGTAAATAATTAACTATTTATGATAACTCAAAGGGAAACTAATTTATAAAGCGAGATCAGGATGCCTTAGAACGCGCACTTATAAAGCGAGATACAACAAGGAAGAAGCATGTGCGTGCTGCGGTAAAGGTAGGGAAACGATGGAGTATGTTTTGTTGAAATGGGGAGATATCTTCGCTGCGGTCGATTTAAGCACATCTGGCCTCTTGAGGCCCTTGGGTTCGGCGAGCAAAGGAAAAGTAAGCATGTCCGCAATGGAGATTAGTAAGACGCGACTGGAATATTGATGGGAATTCTTCGTGGGTTTTTTTTTCGTTTCCATTTTCTTGAACACAGGTGGGACAGTAGGAAATATAATTCATGAGCTTGCACGACCGCGTCCCATTGGGGGCGCTCGTCACGTGTGTGGCTCGACGAAGCCGAGCGGGCAACACGTGCCTCTGAGCCAGGAGAGTGGAGAGGGCGTCGGTGCGACACCGCGCCACCCTTGCTCTCGCAAGCGTGTGTCTTTCGGCGCGTTCCTTGTTCGTGCAAGCATAGTTTCGCACAATTATTGCTACAGGGAACTCTGGCGCTAGTGTCTGCGGGAGCGGCAATGGCGGCGTTTCAGCGAGCATGAGGATTACGGTAAGTACATGGATGTGCCTAAACTTCGTCCTTCTAGCTTCAAACGGCTCCGTGACTTTGTGAACGTGTCATTTTCAACAAAGTACTGCGTAAAAAATAATTAAATAAACAATATTAAATTGTCTGAGAGCAGGATCCGAACATAGCACGTCCAGTACAGAAGCCCGATATTGAAACCATTATGCCACGCACGCTTGCTTTCTCGTTTATTGCAGTCTTTAACATTATACACATACAATACAAAAATGTAAAACGTGTCAGCAAGCATTATGCTGACACGGCATATTAAAATGTTGTTTTCATGCTGACAATTTATCTGGAATGTCAATCCATAGTGTCTGCTCAGGGAGTGCCCGATGTAAATCCCTGAACCGTAATACACCTTGAATGAAGTGATCGCGTGCGGGTCGCATTGTGACATTGGCATTGTTGAATTGCGTTGAAGCATTCCACAAACTGTGGAGGCCCAGGAGCATTATAGCGTCATAAGGAAAACCCTCTCTTTCTGCCGGTAAGAATCTTATTCCATGTGAATCTAAATGTAACTCTTTATCTAACGCCTTTCGTAGCACATCCCAGAAAAAAATTGGATCCCAGAAATCTTGAAACGCATGCTCTATCGTTTCAGGTTTTTCGAATAAAAAGCCGTTAATTGACCACGGGACAAAACACCTTTATTATGCATCCATCTTATAGGTGATAATGTATTAGTGTGTAGTGCAAAGAAAATAGTTTTTACCGAAGGGTGTACTGGCATTCTTTCAAACCTTTTGAGAACATCTCCTGGGGCTCCGTGGTTTGACATGCGGTAAATCGGTACAGGAAGCATAGTGTCTATTAGGTCTTTGTATAGTTTTTTCAGTCATATTTGCGAGGTACTGCATTGAAAACCGCACATGCAACATTCTGTACAGCAAGCACGACTTCTCGTAGATAACCTTTAACGGCATCATGCATTGCTTCACACGAGCATACAACACATCCTGGAAGGTGACGACATAAAAGCGCTTGGATGACTGTGCGAAGGAACACATAAGTCTCATCGCGAAGGTACATAAAGCACGACACAACTTGTCGCACACATAAATGTACCAACCCAAGGCCCCCTTTCTTTACAGGCAAGAACAAGTTTGTGCGACTGGTTCTTCCCCAAGTCGATGCCTGTATGAAAACGGCGCAGACACGCTTGCTTTTTTGGATGTTGATCCGCGAAGCACAGAGTACATTAATGTCGTACCATATCTTGGAGGTAAGAAATAGGTTACAGACTGTGGCACGCGAGAACATTTACAGCTGTCGCCCTTGCCACGCCTTAGTCTTCTCCTTTGCTCTCGACGCTTACTCCTTCCAGTACGGCTCCGGGTCGCTATAAGGGTCGAGATGCACGCCTAGATATGTTGTAAAAAAAGGTGAGGAGTGCTGACAGGACGCAAGAGAAGTGGAAGCCACAAACGCCGACTATCAACTGAAGGGAGCACTGAGGCGAAAAAAAGAAACAAGACACACAACTCATCTGCGCAAGCTCTGGAATGGTATCACCACGTGTCAGTCGGGTACATGTGCTGGTCTACGTGAGAGATAACTGTTAAGGCATTTATCTGTCCCTTATGTAAAGTAATCGAAGGCCGACTCACGCACGCACTTCCACCATTATAGATATGCCGTGCCTCTACCGTAAGCCACGTATCTTCATTCTTGTGCCTGTAAAATATCGAGCATTCATCGAACTCTGGCGTGCAGTTACAATCTTGGCAATGAAGGGAAAGATTAGAAGGCGATCCACCGGTTAACGACCTTTTATGTTATATTAGCATTTGACTGAAGATCTTATGGTGGCTAGCCTCAGGACAACTTTGCAAACCCCCCCAACCCATTTCGGGATCTAGAGTAGGGAATTATGGAGGCGGCTTCCCCACCTGCCGCGATTCGGACGGAATGATTGATCGCGGTTACGCTCGCCTCATACCTGCTGTTTTAACAGTAGGCGCGTCACCGCCTATGTCATCCGGTTGCGACGCCATGCTCACGGCATCATCGTGCGACCGCTTTTCGGCCATGAGGGTGGACCCTTCAGAGGGAAAGTCCACGGGTTCCGCCACCGGTTAGATGTCTCACCAAAGTCGCGTTAGGCCTTTCCGCTGCGTTCTTCGACGCCGCCTCGGCATCCTGTGCAGGAGCTAGAGGCGTCTATCCAGGAGTCGCGCGAGCCTTCGGTTGCGCTTCCAATTGATGCGCCCGAGGAGCAGCCGAGATGGCGTCCTACACCGCTGGTCCGCTGGCTTCTTTCAATGCCTCCTCCGCATCCGCCTCTTCCATGGGGAGTGCTGACGTCTCGTCACTGCTGACAGGCCTGGCGACGCTGGCGTACGTCCGTGCGCACTGACCCTCGTCATGTCCGAAGCGACGGCATGAACGCACAATGGAATTCGACAGTCACGCCGAATATGACCCGTGCCACGGCAGCGAAGGCACAGGATTGGCGTGCCCGACACGGCCACAAGCGCCAGCTCTCCAGCTACATTCACCTGGTGCGGCAAGTCGTCAAGCTTCGCGCCAGCATTCAACTTCAGGGTCATCAGCCTCGTAGTGGACATCTTATCAGACACGCCCTGTGCGCGTCATAGCTCTCTTGAGACGTGCGTCACCTTTCCAAATGACGAGAAGGCAAGACGCACGGCCTCGTCGGATGCGCTGTGAAGGAGCCAGTGCAGCTTCATTCGGACGTCCCGGTTTGCATGGTCGATCATGACACATCTAGCATTTTCCCCTTTCAATTCGCCGATGCAAACAATATTCTTCACAGTATCGGCATTCGTAAATGTAACCGCTCCCACATGACCCTTGCGGTACACCCGTAAGGCGACAACTTCCGGCAGGGGTGGAAGCAGAGCGAGCGCATCACGAAAATCTCCCATCCGGTATGAGTGGACACTGATGTCCCCGTGCAGAAAAACGGCATTTAAAAGAAAATGACCTGTTGGCAAAGTCGGCAGTACGATCTGGTATTCGTTTTCCGATGCACTAGGCCTGTTTTCGCGACCAGGCATGGCCGCTGTGGCCGCTCCGACGGAACCCTTCATTGTACATCCGTCACGCTCGGCCGCCAGAAGCAGATTCATTACGCCATGGACACCTGCATGAACAAGCAACATAAAACGCCCTTATGAACCTAGAGCCTTGGGACGTTTGGCGTGCCTCGATTTGGACACCTCGACAAGTTGAACCGCCGCAATTAATAGCTATTGTGCGTGTTCGCAGCGTCTTGTACACCAGGAAAAGTATAGATTGCTCTGGAATATACCACAATGAAGGCATATCTAGCGTAATAGACAAAGTCGCAAGAACGTATGGATCCACGAAAATGAAGGTGAGAGAAATCCATGTACTTCCTATAATTCCCATTGTGGCTCACTGATTTCAGCGCCAGAGTTCCCTCTGGTACGTATAGTGTGGGAAACTTTATGCATTCAGCCGCCATGGGAATGATGGGAAGTACATGAATTTGTCTGATCTTCGTGCTTGCGGATTCAGACGTTGTTGTGAATTCGTTTATTGCGCTTTGTATGCATTCATTGTTATACATATCAGAACAATCTGCAATTTTCTATGTCCAGATGACGCTTCGAAACCGCATAATCGGCACTGTTCAGCTTGTCGAGGTGGCCAAATGGAAGCGTGCAAAGCATCTCAAGGCACTGGGTTGCCCGCAATAAATTATCACGCGCATTGACGAAGGCGTTATATTTCGCAGGTCTGTGGATGCGACCATGACGTAATGGTTGTGTTGCGATCGTCCGTCACGCAGTAGGGGTCAATGCCCCTAGCTCCAGAAATTCAGTTTGCCTCGCCGTGGGGGTTATTGCCCTTGCTCTTTCTTGGAACCGAAGCGGCTGCCCTACTGGGGTGCCACCACTGCCACAGGGCAAGCCTACTTTTACTTCTGAATAAAGCTTGCCGACTCTCGGTTCTCAAGCTGTCAACGCGTGTATTCCTCACCTCCGTTAAATCGAGCTCCCAACAGTTTCAATATCGGGCGTCTGTTCCAGAGGTCTTGTGTTCGAATCCTGCAGCCGGACAATTTTAATAATGTTTATTTATTTATTACGCAGTACATTATTGCAAATTACGAGTTCACAAGGTCACGAAGCCGTTGGAGGCCAGAATGCCGAACTTCTGCGCTTAATCTTGAGGCTGACTGACGATCATGAATTCTTGTCCCCTTGCCAGGCTATTGAACATAAGCTTTGCCTTGCGCATATTAATCTTCAACACTACTCTTACACTTTCGGAGCACAATTCTTAGGCACCCGTTCCTACGGCGAGCGTCAGCGTCGGTCTCTGCGTAACCGAGCGAACGAGCACAATAGCGAAGGATGAGATAGCGGAGCGGCCTATAAAAAAACCACCGCGCAAGCACAACGCACAGATCGTTAACCAGCGAAGCTGAGACGTGCCACCCCGGTGTTTATCACTGGGTTATTCGCGATGGTTCATTAAACGACGGCTTGGTAGGCTGCCGGATCCTCGGTATGCAGTTGCTGCTTGCGCCCGGCGGCAGGTGCCTGTTCTTGTGTCCGGGCTGCAGCATAGGTATGGCGCAGACGCGTTCGTTCCCGGATCTGCTGACGGCGCTGCGGATCGAAAGTTGCCTGTCCTCAGGAGTACGTATGACGCGTGGCCCATGCATTTCGGAGCCGGAGAAAAGCTACTGCGCTCGCGCTCCGCTGCGACGGAGAGCGACGACGTCACAACTGGCGCCGGTAATCCAACAGCACCTAGATAGTACAAGGCCTTTACAGTCCGAACCATGACGTCATGTTACCTGGCCCAAACGCCATAGAATCCAAAGGGGATACTTCCGAGTAGGCAGCAGTGATTTTGACATCACCACTTTCATAACGCCAGCCTTGTCAATGGCAATTTCGGGCCAGGTAACGTGACGTCATGGATCGGAGAAAACAGGCCTTTCGCTATCTAGGTGTGTTTGCTAATCGCGCGCCTCTCTTACTCTTTTTTTTTCGCACATGCGATTGGGGTTTGTACCGGAGGAGTTTTCGGTGTACAGGCGACAGACAGACGGACGAATCGGCTAGCCATATACAGTTTTGCTGTAAAGATATGCGAGCCGCGAACGGCGGACACCAATGAGAGCGGCCCCTTCGGTCAGGTGCACGCGGATAAACAGGTTTTGTGCAGACCTGGCCTACCGCTCCATGCGTACTCGCATCTGGTCTCAAGCGGACAGGTAGTTTCGTACTATCGTCTGCTCGCGTCAGCTCTTGCTCGCGCTTGTTTGGTTTGCTTGATTTTGTCGCGTTCACACTCGTTTCGATTGGCATGGTTTGTGGTTGTTTTGTAATCTGATTGTATGCGCTACGCGAATTGTGTAGTACTTTCTGGAAGCCAAGCGGCACCAACGATTGCACTGGAACCTTCAACGAGTAATGCATAAAAGCCGACACGCTCGACCCGCAGATCAGATTTTCGACGATTGCTGACTTTGCTACATGTCTCTCTCAAATTCTTTGCCTCAATATATCGCGAAATGAAACACGCCTAGAGCTGCGCTGAAATTTCGCATTAGGGGGTAACGTAATCGTCGGCGAATATTTTTCGTTTACAGTTTCTTAGTTCCTCACTGTAGTCACGTTGCAGTGAGGGTGAATGAAACAGCATAGCAAAACTGTGAATAAATAACTTTTTATTGGCTGAACTTGTGCCCAGAAAAGCAAGCGAGACTTGAAGCACAACGGGGTACAGTCAGCGATCGTCGAAACCTGACCTGCAGGTCAAGCGTGTCGGCTTTTACACATTACTCGTTGAAAGATTCAGGGTAATTGCTGGTTCCCGCGTGCCTTCCAGAAACTGCTACACAATACGTGTCGCGTAGGCAATCTGATTATAAAAGGTTCGACGAGAACATGCACAACAGATAGAATTATCGGTAACGTTCGAGTAAGTTGGAAACCATGCAGGGGCGTCTTGCCCTGAGCGATGACATTAAGCTTATAGCGGATGAAATGTAGCCTCCGATAACAATTATAAGTACATGTGTCAATTCCCCGTTTCAAAAAAGTATCGGCCCGATGCTACAAACACGAGAGCAAACAAAAGTACACGTACTAAAGAAAAACAACAAAGCAACAAAGTCCCAGTGTTCGTTAGCGCTGGCAAAATGATTTAAGGCGCAAATGGACTACTTGAGGTCGCTAGCGGCGCAGCTGCGATTGCGTAATGCCGTCTGCTACGATCTCATAGTCCACTACGCCAATATGTCGGATGATCTTGTCGGGTGCGAAACAGCGTTGGAAAAGTTTCTCGCTAAGTCCTCGTCGGCGTATCGGAGTTCAGACCCAAACATGGCCGCCAGGTTGCTATTTTACGTAGCGTAGACGAAGATTGTAATACCGGCTATCAGTCCTCTTCTGGTTCTTGATGCGATGCGGGCGAGCTGTCGGGTTTCTTCGGAGCCCTGAAGATACGCGGCGACTTCGAGATTCTCTTCGTCGGTGACGTGCGGCAGCATGGCGTCGAGAGTCGTCGTCTGGTTCCTTCCGTAAATGAGCTTGAAGGGCGTCCTTTGCGTTGTTTCTTGCACTGCCGTGTTGTAAGCGCAGGTTGCGTACGGAAGGACGACACCCCACGTCTTGTGTTCGACATCGACGTACTACATAGTTAGCATGTTGGCAAGAGTCTTGTTCAGCCACTCCGCAAGACCATTCATATGCGGGTGGTAGGCAGTTGTCCTCCGGTAACTTGTATGCTAGACTGCATGCAACATACAGCGCACGACGACGATTATTGGCGGCGCGGACTTACGCAGTCGCCATCTGTCAGTAGCGCTTCGCTTGCGCAGCATGAGGGATAACGCGACATGCTCCTCATAGGTTTGGGTATCGGCACTGAATAAAACCCCCCCCGCGGGAGTCCTCCTGGACATTTCTGTGTGTACTCTCGAAACGACACAATTTCTTTACGGTCAAAATAACAATCTTGGACAAACAGAAAGTACATAATGGCTTACAGACGCTATTTCTTTACTGAATACGTACAGTGAACGCCCACTGCGCATGGTCGTCGCGACGGAGTCCCCCGAATCGGTTTCTTGCGTGAAAGGTGGGCAGTCGCTGAGAGAAAACTAAATAGCATATTATTACGTTGCAGCATTCACATATAAAGATGTATTTACAATATTTAGAAGAGAGACAACGATGCATAAACAAGATGACTGTCGAAACCGATTCCACCTCTACGCGGCAAATCACACTTGTTCTGAGTGGCGCCACTCTTGGTTGCGCCACAACATTACCCCCACCTCTAAAGACGCCATTTTAGCCCCAATTATAAAGGAGGTGAACTCGCGGCAAAATAAGGCTTCGGCAGGGACACATGCGTAACGTCTGTGGGGACACGCGAGTCCAGCGGAGCGATCTCGTAGCTCATATCGCCAAAGTGACGCAATATCCTGTAGGGCCCTGTATAGCGTGGCAGCAGCTTTTCAGACAAGCCGACGCGGTGACATGGTGTCCATATAGGGGGACAAAGGAGCCAAGAGAAAATCCAACTTTCCGATGTCGGCTGGCGTCCGATCTTCTGCGCAGCCTGAGCGAGCCGATAACCTGGCGTGCCGGGGCTCCCACGTCTTGAGCACATTCGCTGTGGGTGTGTTCGTCGAGGAAGGAAGCAGTGTGTGAAAGGACAAAGAAGGGCAGTGGCCGAACAGAAAGTAAAAGGGTGAAAAGCGAGCGGTCTCGTGACGGGACGAATTAAAGGCGAACGTCACGAAGCGTAACATGCTGTCCCTATCACTGTGGTTGTCAGAAACCTACATAGACAGCATTTCTGTCAACGTGCTATTAGCGGCGAGAATTAGGAGTGGCGCCCTCTCGCGAGTCACGTCACGGCCAGGACGCCGCTCGCTCGCTCGGCTGCCGCGCGCGCTCGTTCCCTTCGTGTGTGCTCGGGGTGCGGGTGGCTCGAGCCGTACTTGTTGAAGGATACGTCGGCTTCTTTCAGCTGCCATGCTTGAACCACAAGTTTTTTCTTCATGAGCACGTGAGTCGAGAAACTTCGCGGTTTGGATATCGCAAGGTGTGTAGCGTTAAAAAGGTCTGCTGGTTTTGCAATGCATATATGCGCCGTGTCTATCGGTAAACTTTGCGTAAAAAGAATGTCTGCAAATTCAACACTCGAAGTTGTGTATGATGCCTCGCTAAACACTTAACATTCCCTTAGTATTTAGCTATGAGAGACATTGCATTTTACATGGAAGAAAAATTTTGGTAATTGGCGTCAGCATGTTATCCGATGTTAGACAGACACTGCCCAGCGAAGCTGTCATCATGATTCTTATTACTCTGGTGTGTTGTTCTATTCAAATATGGCCATTCATTAATGCGTAAAAAATTGTTAGGCGCGCATTTCTTATGAAAAAGTTTGCTGCTACTTTCATCCCCCTCTGAAACAGGCCTCCAAAAAAAAAAAACGAATTGCTCATGGCTGCTAACACGACGGCGCGTCATGTAGAGTATTTACATAGTTAATTCACAAACAGCATAGTAGAAATCGGCTGAGAGAAAAGTTTCGCTGTTAAGATCGAGAACCAATCAATTGAAAGTGATGAAATGTTTCATAGTGGCCCTCAGTAGCCTTTATCGACAATATGGCACGCCCCTGATCACGTAACGGTAGCAATCGACTGTCCGTATGGCGAGGCACGCTATGTTCGCGAAACCCATCAGTTCACTACAACTTCGAATTGAAACCATAAAGCATTTTTTACAGCGCCAACTGGAATGGCTAAAATATTCCCGAGCTACTACAGCGCAGCTTAGATTGCCTAGAAAAGGAAAATTCAAGCACCTTCTGTCTCACCATGTCTCGATCCAGCGTTGTTTAATTATACAAACGGATAACTATTCGCTTCATCGGTACATAAAAGAGAACCTTGCCCAACTGCAGGCTAAATAATGTTTGCTCCAATCCAATCGCAAACATTCATAAAGAAAGCACCACAAGCCTTGCATATACTTTCACTTGATTTCTGACCCTTCAACGGGGATGGGGGGAATTTCGATATCTTAGTATATCCCATACTACTACTGATTGACGCTTCGACTTCTTTCTGGCTCCAGCCATGCAGTCCAACAGACATACTTCACTAAAAAAATTGGGCCGCGCAGCCTGTGTCAGTTCGCCAAACAGATTCGTCATGTATATTCATTCCTCAAGCAACAAGCACCAGTAAATTTCTCAAGTGAGTTGAACGTGTAGCACGGAAAAGGGAATATATATTGATACATTCCTATTTGTATTCTGCAAATAGCTGCAAGCCTTCATTAACTTTACTTTAAATTTCCGCTGCTTAAGATAAACACGTGAAGAACCGCCTAATGTTGACAAGCAGTTAAAGAAGCAAGTGGTACTTGTAGAATCTAAACTCCAGTATTAGTTAAGTCCCCGTGTTACTGCCGAGCGTTTTTGTGAAGAAATGCAAAAAATCGATATTATACCATGAAGTACTCGTCGTGAGCAAACCTGTTTTAGCGGATTAAAATCAACGTAACTCTTCTAGACGTCATATATAGCCAGCGTTTGTGACATGCTTGTTGCACCGCGGCAGGTATGGTATCATAACTGGATTCCTATATGCTATGTTTTTTGAGATTGTCCATCCGCGCATGAAAAAAACCGCAATGGGCTGGTTTGCGCTCCTTCGGCTGGCACTGTAGCGTTGCCTTTGAGAGCTGCATTGTTGCCTAAGAAATTAGCTCTTTGAATAAATGTTCGCAAAGGAAGACGTCATGAAAATATATTTGAGACGACCATCATAAGTATACAAGCAGAGAGAACTAGGGCGAACAAACGAAAACAGCGCAGAAAGCGCCCGGACAACGCCCGAACTGTAGCAGACGACAGGCGCGAGTCCTTGCCCTGACGTCACGCGAGCGGCGCTCGCAGCGCCTCTGTAGTTCGTTCTCGGGGCTAATTGAGCCGCTCCGTCAGTCCGTTTGTCTGCGGGTGGTAAGTTGTGGAAAGCTTATGCTCAGCAGATCAGGAGCGAAGTAGGTCTTCAACTACTCGGGACAAGAAAGTGCTGCCGCGATCAGTGAAGAGCTGTCGGGGTGCGCCATGATGGAGCATGACGTCATCTAAAAGGAAATCTGCCACATCAACTTCACAGGTTTTGCGCAAAGCTCGCGCGATCGCGTACCGGGTCATGCAATCAGTGGCGGCAACTACCCAATTACTGCCAGATTTCGACATCGAAAAAGGCCAGGGAAAGTCGAAGCTGACGTGAAAGAATGATTCTGAGGTCACATCGATGGGGTGAAGGCGCCCAGCGGGCAGTGCAGCAGGTTTTTTTGCGCAGCTCACGGAGGGCCCAGCCTGCAACGTAGCGCACAGAGCGGTACAGGTCTGGCCATTAGAAGTGGTGCCGTACGCGGTCGTAAGTGCGCGAAGCACCGAAGTGACCTCGAGTAGGGACGTCATGCAACTGCTAAAAAATTCCGGAGATGTCAATGTTCGGAGATGGCATGGTACAACGAGTAAAAATTCTGGTTCTTCAGGGTGTAAGCTGCGACGGTAGATAACGTCGTTGCGGAGCACGAACATGCGCAGCGCGGGCTCCGAATGGCCAGAATTGAGACGATCGATGACAACACGTAAGCAGTCGTCACGCCGTTGCTCAGTGCGGATGTCGTGAAGATGCGAAATCACCAGGACGCAAGAGTCGGTGTGATGCGCGTCACATTCAGGATGGTCGACAGGATGACGGGAGAGGCAGTCGGCGTCCTTGTGCAAATGGCCTGACTTGTATAAAACAGCGAATGAATATTCGTGGAGTCATAGTGCCCATCTACCCAATCGTCCAGTAAGGTCTTTAAGTGAGCAGAGCCAGCACAAGGCGTGGCGATCAGTAACCACGGAAAATGTGCGGCCGTACAAGTGCGGCCGGAATTCGGCAACTGCTCAAACTCACGTCAGGCACTCCTGCTTGGTAATTGAAAAATTTCTCTCGGAGGGTGACAGGAGGCGGCTAGTGCATGTAATTATGCGCTTTGCGTTACGCTGCCACTGAACAAGTACAGCCCCTATTCCATGGCCACTCGCATTCGTGCGAAGTTCAGTGGCGGCAAATGGACCATAATGAGCCAGTAATGGGGGAGCCATGAGCAAGCGTAAGAGGGCGGAGAAGGCTTTGGTTTGAGCAAGGCCCCATATGAAAGCAACGTACTTCTTAAGTAAATGGGTATGTGGACGAGCTATTTCAGTAAAATTCTTGATAAAAAGACGGAAATAGGAGGATAGCACAAGAAATCTTCTTACGTCTGCGGCGAAAGACGAAACAGGAAAGTTCTTGACAGGGAGAATCTTAATTGTCAGGGTAGGGTTGAACGCCAGCGACACGGACAACATGGCCAAGAGCGGTAGTTTGACGACGTCCAGAGTGGTACTTGGACAAGTTCATTTGCAGGCCGGTGCGGCGAAAAACAACGACAATAGCAGATAGACGCGTTAGATGACTCGTGAAAGTTGATGGAAAGATTATGAAATCGTCTAGATAACACACACATGTGGACCATTTATAGCCACGAAGTAAGGAGGCCATCATTCTTTCTAAGGTTGCCGGGACCTTACAAAGGCCGAATGGCACAACCTTGAATTGGCAGAGGCCGTCAGGCGTTACGAAGGCAGTCTTCTAACGTCCATATCATCTACCGAGATTTGCCAATTGCCTATCGATAGGTCTATCGATGAAAAGTACTTGGCTCCGTGAAACCTGTCCAAGGTGTCATCAATACGCGGGAAGGGGTTGACATCCTTGCGTGCGAGTTTGTTGAGGTGTCTGTAATCCACACAAGCACCAACTGCCATAATTCTTCTTGACAAGGACAGAAAGGGACGCCCACAGACTGAAAGATGGATCGATAACGCCTTTAGTCAACATCTTATCGACTTCTCGTTGTATCAAGTTCGTTCAGCATGTGAAACACGGCACGGCCGGTGGCGTATCCGATTGGCGCCTCCAGTGTAAATACAATGAGTGGCCACCGATGGTCTGGGCTAATGGGCGGCTCTGAGCTACAGGGCGGCTGTCAAGGTAAAAAAATTTCATGTAGGTACCCAAGCGATGACAGAGGTCAGCAGCTTGTGTTGGAAGAAGATAAGGTGCGGTCATCTTGCTAAGTTAGTCTGTGAGAGTTGGTGAATCGGAGGTTCCTGTTGAGGGCGAAGGAATTTCGCCGTCAAGAGCCGATATGTCGCAATCGTTCACAGGCGAGATGTCCGCCAAAGACATGCCTCTGAGAGGAATCTGAGTGGAGCAGTTATAATTAAGTAGAGGAAGCGAAGTCTGATTGCCTGTAACAGTGAGCACGGTATGAGGAATGGCCAAATTTCTTTCAAGCACATGTTAGCGGTGGAAAATAGTACATAGACGCCGTCACGAACAGAGAGGAATCATAGTAGAGTGACATGCGTAGTGGCTTGAGGCGACAGGAGGATGTCTTCGGGAGAGCATAACAGTGGCTGTGTCACTGGTGGCCTATAGCAGCCTTGGTGCAGTTCAAGCTGAATGACGCTAGACGCGGAATGAAATAGGTTGAGTGCTGAGTGGGACAACAAAA
This sequence comes from Dermacentor variabilis, assembly GCF_050947875.1. Taxonomy (NCBI): domain Eukaryota; kingdom Metazoa; phylum Arthropoda; class Arachnida; order Ixodida; family Ixodidae; genus Dermacentor; species Dermacentor variabilis. Next base: position 4,587,944 of record NC_134571.1, on the reverse strand, counting down.
AGCCTAAGCCGGGTATAACGTCGTAAGGGCTTTGTTCCAAAACTGCTAACAAAACAGAGGTTAGACGCCCCGCGATGCCAATGCGAGCGGTGCACATACCAAGCATGGTGGCCGTTCCTCTGTCGGCAACTCGGAGGGTGCATGATGCAGTGGGTGGGAGAACTTTGTTCAAGCGTCATAGCAATTGGGCACTCGTCACGGATACCTGCGCGTCAGTGTCAACTAGTGCTGAGACACTGACGCCATCGACTACAACGTCCATCAAGTTCTGTTTGGTAAGCAAAGTGATCAGAGGGTTTTGCGGTCGAGTTGTCAATGCAGCGTCACCTCCAGGAGCTGTAGCGCCGAGTTTTCCGGAAACGGGCGTCGTGTCAAGCATCGTGGACGGTGGGCGACGAGCCTGCGGCGATAAGGATGATTGTCAACGGGCTGGTGGCGAACGGGATTTGTGACGTCGAATGACGAGGAGGGACTGGTCCCAGAAACACGAGCGTCATTATTCGGCTTTTGCGGTGCCAATTTGGCTGGTAGCGACGCTCGCTCTTGTCGGGGTGATAATAACTGGTGAACAGCGGTCGTAGAAGGAAGGAGACAGTACGGTTGTTGCAATGGCGAGCAACGTGACCGATACGCCGGTAGGCAAAACAGATTAGCCGTTCATCTGCGTTTCGCTACTCGGCTGGATTTCGGTAGCGTGCAGTAATGCGGACCAGTCGATGGACCTGGAGCATGAGATAGCTGTGAAGCGGCAACGCGACGTGCAGAATGAAATTCAAGATTAGCTATTTCTTCGCAGACTATTGCCTGCACAAATGATGCTGTAGACAAGTTGTTCGACTCAATAGGGCGGGCGAAGAAGGCTACAGGAGCCATGGCTTCACGTTCTCGCCGCACTATCCACGTCAGATCATCTGGTGATGATGGTCGTTGCACTCTTAACCTGTCGTCCCAAGCGCATGTCGCAGCTGTATTTGGTAGACGTGCGACCGGCGCTGACATGCGGCGGCTTTTCGCCTGCTCAAAGCGTGAACACTCTTTTATGATGTCCAGCACTGCTTCACAATTTTCGCACATGAGTAGGTTGAAAGCATCGTCAGCCATCCCCTTCAGTACATGCCCAACCTTGTCTGACTCAGCTATATCGCCGTCGGCCTTACGCACAGAGCCAGTACGTCCTGGATGTGAGAGACGTATGATTCTATGGAGGTCGATGCGTGGGTCACTATTTCTTTCTTAGCGGTGCCCTTCCGCCCGGCGGGGTGGCCGTACAAGTCCCCGGCTTCTGTTTGCACTCGTCCCAGTCATTAATCTCTTCCTAGTGGTTGTCATACCGCACCTTCGCCCTGCCTTGTAGGTAGAAGACCAAGTTAGTGAACATAATCGTCAGATCTCATGTGCTGTGGGAACTTACACGCTCACACGTGGTGATCCAGCCTTCCACGTCGAGGTGGTCGGTGCCATAGAACGTTCCTGGATCCCGCGGCTGAGCCATCACAACCGTCGGAGTTGTAGGCGTTCATGTGGGTCGGGTCATTTCGGGTCCTGCTTCATCCGTCATGTTGTCCAGTCCGAGGTGACGACCAGTGCGGAGCTCCGTTGTTGGTTCTCGTGGGTACACCGCACCTCCACCAATTTATTACGTTGCAGAAGTCACATATAAAGGCATATTTACAATATTTGCAAGAGAGACATCGATGAATAAACAAGGTGGCTGTCGAAACTGATTCCACATACACACTTTTTCTGAATGGCGCCTCTCTTGGTTGCGCCAAGAGTGGCGGAACCAATAGAGTCTTACAGAATTAAGCCTCAATGCAGCGATCTCACGCGCTCGCAGCGACCGACTCCGCGTCTGCATGCATTGAGCCGAACAAACAAAAGTATTCAAGGAAACACTGTGCATAACTGAGGCATAGTCCATTTAATATTCAAAGCGAAAAGATGAAAAATAACCTCACAAGACTTAGCGTCATAGCGCAAAGCAACGGAAGCCTTGCAAGTGCAGAGTATCGTTCAAACGAACATTACTTCAGTAGATCACTAACAAGCGTTTTTAAAACCGACCCGACTAAATTTTGGAACTACTTGAGTGAAAAAAATAAAGCAGTTTCACAGATTTCTGCTAAAGGCGCTACTATTACCTAACACAGAGGGATTGCCGAACAATTCAATATGTACTTCAACAGCGTATTTTCGGCTTCCACTGATGGCTTTCTCGCTACCACAGACGCTGCAATTACAATTGTTTCAAATATTATCAGTTAGCCTGTAGTGCTCTCAGTGCTACTTGAAAGCTAAACCTTCTTCTGGACCCGATAACACACCAAATGTTTTTCTTCACCGATATTCCGAACCTCTCGCATGCTGTGTTGTTGTGTTTTATTTTGCCAAAGGACAGCCCGTGTGGTGCTAATTTTTAAGAAAGGCGACCGACTACATTTAGAAAGCTACTGTCCCATCTCACTAACGTCAACTTGCGGTAAACTAATGCAGCATATTATTGCGAAAACCCTGAAGGAGTTTCTTGAAGGGAATAATATTCTATCCAACTGTCAACTTGCTTTCAGAAAGGGAAATTCTGCAGTACCACGAGTCACGGTAATTCAGACTTTTGCTACTTCTATTGACAACAACAACCAATATTATTTAATTTTTCTAGATTTTAGTAAAGCTTTCGATAGGGTACCTCATTCCAAAATAATATTTAAGCTAAACAACTATGGCATACCAGGACGACTTGTTTCTTGGATCACTGTATACATAAACAGTCGCGAAAGGTTCGTGGATGTAGGTGGGCGTCACTCGGCCTGTCTTCTAGTCTCATCTGGGGTACCACAGGGAAGTTTATCGGGCCCTTTGTTGGTTTTCCTGTGCGTGAAGGATATTGTGGATGGTGTAAATCCGAGTGTTCAAACAAGACTATTTGCAGATGATTGTGTCTTGTTTAAAGAAATTTCCCACACTAGAGAAGAAGATGAGCTGAAGGATAGCCTCAGTAAAATTTTATTTTGGTGCGCTCAATGGGGGATGTCCTTGAATGTTGGAAAAAGTGATTTTCTTGCAATTTTCCGAAAGAAAACTTCTCTCTGTTATAGTTATATGCTAGGCTCTCCTGCGCTTAAACAAGTTTCTAAAAATATATATTTACATGCAACCCTTTGCAGCAACGTGTCCTGGAACCTTCGTGTGTGAAATATATATTTTTCAGTTTTCTGCAAGCTGTATTCTCAAATACAAGCTTAAAGACGTTGTAAGGTCGTTGTGAAGGTTCGCCTCATGTTAAGCTCATGTGCGCATTCTTTTTGTTTGTTGAAGTGAATGCTTGCTCGAATTTTCTGGGGTCCATTTTGTGTTTGTGTATCTGTTGCATTGAAATGTAGTGCTGTTGGCTCGCACCCGGGCCGCTTCCAGAGAGTGCCTGCTTTGGGAAGGCGGTGGCCGGACTAGGAAGCGCGGCACGGGTTCTCGCGCACTGGCTCTGGCCCTCAATCAGGCAGCGAGCCGCTGCAGTGGAGGAGGGAGCCCTTGGGGAGTGTTTGGGTTGGGCTGAGGCGGGTCGGGTGGTTCGAGCGGTGGCCACCGCCAGTGCGAGTTTCGCAGCCCCGGAGAGATGGTCCCCGGCTGGGGGCTAGAATGTGCGCGGCTGAGAGCAGTGTGGTCTGAGACTGAAGAGACAACGGACCGATCTCTTCAGGTGCCCGATCGGAGCGGTGGACTGCTCCGAGGCCTTTGCTCAGCCGCATTCGTAAATATGAACTTAGTTTCCTTGTTTAGTATATACTGAGAGGTTGCAGTGTGGTCCGAGACTTGAGAGACAACGGACCGATCTAGTCAAGTGCCCGATCGGGGCGACGGGCTACCCCGAGGTCTTTGCTCAGCCGCATTCGTTAAAGTGAACCTTCTTTCCTTGTTTTCTATATACTCAGTGTAACCCCCCCCCCCCCGTTAGAGCCTGTCTGTAAATAAATTAAGTTCAAATTATTGCCACCTAGCATCTTTAGTCCCGTAATACCGAAGCGGAGAACAGTGCAGCGGCTTAGGGAGAGCCGAGAATGAACGAAATCACCAAGAAAGAAGAACCCGGCGGAGGAAGAAAGAAGACAAAAGCTTTACTCACGTCCCATCCTCTGTTACAGTACTAGATTATCACTACTTAATTCGACCGAAGCTCGAGTATGCCTATATTATCTGGGATCCCTACACTCAATGTAACATAAAGAAACTTGAACAAATCGAAAGACAGGCTGTCGGCTTCATTTACAACAAATTTTTGACATTCGACTCTCCAAGAAAACTAATGAGGTCTAATAGTGTTCCTACAATTGAGTCGCGTCGAAAAAAAATTACGGCTCTGCTCTCTTAGTTACTTAAGAACAAACTGGCACTCGACCATGAAATATATCTAAGTGTACTAAGAATGATACCAACTCGCCAACAGCACACAAATGCTCTAGCCCCCTATTTTGCCCGAACCATCGTATTAAAATACTCTTTCTTTCCACGCGCTATTGACGACTGGGACGACCTGCCTTTATAAAAGTCGTATCAGCATTGTTTACTTTTTTATGAGCATTATTACTGTACTACAGCGAAATATTGTTGTATTAGCATTGTTTTACTTCTTCTTACCTAATATTTTATTTTATCCACCCTGCATGGACTGTGGGTCCGCAGTATGGTAAAATAAATAAATAAAGATAAATAACCACGCACAATGTCTCGCTTTCGGTGGGATCGCGTTTTCGTACCGGTTAGTGAGGTTTAGGCCGCAGCATATGAGCATTTAACAGTACACAAGCAGCCATTGTTGCGTGGACGCGATCAGAGCTGTTCAGAAATAAGTTCGCTATAGCTAGGGTCTTTGAAATCTAAGGCAACTTGTCATGTGCCGTCACGACGATTCAATCTCTTTTTTAGTTCCTTATAAATTCTTGGACGTTTCAATATGGTTATTCCTCAAATTGCATTGCAATGTATATCGGTATTCCCAGCGAATAATTTCCCGCTGCTTCTTTTTCTTAATCAAATATACATTCATTGTTTGGTGCTAACACAAACATGAGGGTATGCCATCCCTTTTTTACGTGTTTCTTACCGCTCGCTTTCAATTTCAGTGAACTTGCCAATGTCCAGCATTAACAAGTTCATAGACCAAGCCATCATGACATTAACCGGGCAGCGTGCGTAGGCGAGCGTCTCACTGCGCATTTTCTACTACTCACTGAACATTCCAGCCCCGACGCCATAGCAGAAATCTTCTTGCTTCGAAGTGCTTGCTGCGCACCGAGTTGCAGCCGATGGCTGCTTGCCGGTTCTAAATTTCTCGATCCAAGCTTCACGAAGCTCCTTGTCCCACGTGTGAAGGCTGACACCGGGCCCCGCACGTCCGCACTGCGGCACCGAGCAGTAGTCTTCCACGTTGGATGCCTTTGAGGGCCGCTACTCTCTATTATAGTGATTTCAAGTCTTGTAGACAGCCGAAGCGGGAAAACATCCCAGCTGATCAGAATTGAAGCGCAGGTGGGACTTTAAGCTTACGTTTTCAGCTCGCTTTGGCGCTTCTGAAGCAGCCGACACGGCCGCTGTGTCCACGCGACCTCTCATACCATGTCATGCCGGTGGCAGCGCCAGCTTTTCAAGTCATGGAGCTCACTCTCAATACGGAACCTCACGGCGACGCCGACGGTAGAAATACGCCTGGCGTGTCCATATAATTGCTATCGCACTAGAACAACAAAACGGACAATGCAAGTAATTTTCTCATAGCCGAAAGCAAGCTTCTAAACACAAGTGGGTCACTTTGCCTTGCTTTTGTTTTGTCCCTGTTTTCATGGGGTGATCTGTGCACAAGTTTACACCTTGTTGTTTAGCAGATGCATTCTGCAGTAGCTGCGCACCTACTTACGTTTCATTACTTAAATCTACGCTCTTGCCTCGTTTGAAATAGGAAAGCAGAAATGTAGCGCCTATGGCTGTTCTCATAGCTAAGAAAGGCTAGCCGCTATAGAGAAGGCCTCATCGAGCTCTTTCAGTGAAATTTTAGCTGCTACCAAAGCGCTCTGTGCTCTGCGTTTTCCTTTCAATATTTCTGGCAGCCTTCACGCAGTTGCTTCGTGAGCAGCAGGCTGAATGAAATCCAATTATAGCTATCACCACTCAAATTATCTAAAATCGCTCGGACGTTCAATTTTGATTTTGTCACGGCGAATGCATAAAATAAAGTGGCCAACTGTCCGCTAAAGACGGCCCCGCAAAACTCAAGCGTTGCGTGTGTTCAGGTGGCCAGCACTTTCCTCCGTATGGCTTTGACGTTCACCGGACCACGAGGAAAGAAAAAAAAAACGGCGTGCGAATCACAGCCTGCAGGCCGCGTTCAGGTTGGCCGAATGACAACAACAGGAGAGCACTGTTATCGCATGTGACACCGTTATCACTCACGAGGGGGTCTCCATCTCTTTTCTGCGAAAAACCGATTGCGTCATTACCTTGACGAGCCGCTGTGTCGGCAGCGGGGTTTGAGACGCATCTATGCAGGCACGCCTCGTATCGTCGCCATTTCCGAGAACCGTTGTATCTCCATCGGCCCTGTTCTGGGCTGCTATCGGGCGTTCGTTACACTGGCCTTCATAACCGCGTGGCAAGGATGTAATCAGTTTTTGAGGCCTTCACTGCAGCGGCGTCAACAAGAGAAGCGCAATAAAGGCCGAGTGGCCAAACGGCTGGGGCTCAATTTCTGGCTCAGCAGTGCAGTCAAAAACTCAGCCCCAGCATGCACAAAACTGGGCCACTTTGGAGGCTAGAAACGCTATATATGGTCGCCAAGCGTGCCACGCGCCAGTTCATAGCGCGTATTATTTTTCATTATGAAAACTCTATTAGCATGGTGCTAATGCGTCTGGTTTGGGTTGTCACACTAATCTACACGCACATGACAGAAAATCTGTGGCAGAAAATACTGAAAACCAGACAGTTGCGCGAGAAAACTACTGTGATGGAATATAGCGCCCTGCGAGAAGCGGTTGCCTGAACAGCGCGTTCAGAACGCATTCTACGGACGCAGGCGCCAGGTCAAGAAGGATCGTGAAATTCCATTCCAAGCGAAGTGGGGGGGGGGGGGGGGGAGCGAAGATGACAAACAACCGTGAATGAACCTGTCTGTCCTTTCTATATGCGCTTAGTACTGAGTGACATGCGAGCAGCGGCGTCGCATTATGCTTTCGACTACATCTTCTTAGCTTACGTCTGCCACTCCCAGTCACTAACCTCGATAGATGTATACACTTACAATCTCACATACTGACCACGTAGTGAAAATGCGGACTGGAATTCACGCTCTTCTATAGCTACAGACACTAGGTACAGCGGTGTTCTGTATGTCCGACGAAGATATGAAGTGCCAGCATGATACGTCTGCTCTTCGCCTAAAGCGCGAAAGTCACCTCGAGTCTGACCAACGCAGACTTACACTGAAGCAGACGACGCCCATACCGACCCGATGCGGTACGTTAAAACGCTTACTATGCTTGCAAAAAGGTGCATACATGGGGACTGCCCACACATCCTTCGAAACATGACGCTTTTCTGAACGATACAGCGCCCTTAACACGGAATGCGTGCGTGTGCAGTATAGAGCAGTACAGGAAGAGGAATATTTCAAAACGGTCATCGTCTACAGATCTTTAGCGTTGCCCCAGAGTCGGACGATGAGAAATACGGGCGTTCTCGGCAAAGTTCTTACTGTCGGCTTAAACATTAGTTAAAGTGCAACAGTGGCATCGACTGTACAGTCTGCCACAAAAGAGAAAATGTCCACCGCGCTTTTCAGGGAATCATGGCAACGGCTGTTCAGCGGCGCTTTGTTTACAGAAATCACTCTAACAGCTCACGCTTTTGTTTTTTGCTAATGAAGACTGGCAACCATTGAAACGAGAAATGGGAGCTGACAAGCTCCAGTGAAGAAAGCGGTGGTCATGGCGCATACTAAGCCTGCGGTCATTCGCCAAAATAATCTCGACCAGTAATTACTTTACACCATTTGAGCTACTGTAAAAATGAGTTGGCCATGACCGGAAACACGACCGCCCATGATGCAGACTGCGCTCAGGAGATGAGCAGAAGAAAGCAAGCGTCCCACACTTTGGCCAAGGTGAAGAAAATCAACGTTGGGCATAGATGATTCCCGAGCAATCAAGGCAGAAAGCTGGGCTAGTTGGTGTGTCATCATTATTCAAAAGACTAACGCAAAATAGCAGGGACAAAGATAGAGCACCGAACGCTATTAGATTCATTAGCGGGGGGCGGCCACTTGGCCATGCACTGTAAGCGATTCGGGTGCGTACCTGCGTTTGACACCACGTGTGTGCTTGGTAGGGGAGGCACAAGGTGGGTGCGCGAGATTTGTGAGGCATATCACATTGACAGGGAAGGTGATAACTGTGTCAGTACGGCTTCACTTGCCTTGCCCACACTTGCCTTGCCCAAAAAAGAAAAAAAAATGTACTTACAGAACAGTCTGCCACATTTTGATTAGAATGTGCTTGTAATGTTTTAACCCTGTGTGCGCATGCACCAACGAAATGTATATATGTACCTTCGCTCGCAGTAAAAACCAGTTCATGTTTAGCGCTCGCCCTGTCGTCTTCTCTGTCTTTGCCCCTGCTATTTTGCGCTAGTCTTTTGAATAATGATTCCCGAGCAGGTGACTCCAAGAACTCTTCTTTCAAATGCGGCTGGTCCTAGGCTCCCAGCGAGGAGGTAGCGGGTGATATGGCAGCGAGCACTGTTCTGCATCTGTTCGACTCTCGTGGAAATTAACGCGATGCACGGATTCTTTTAGGGAAAAAAAAAGGCGTTTAGTATGGTCACAAATTTCTGGAATCATTTTTGATGATTTAGACATCGAGAACTTAATATGTGCAGAAGTGATTTGGTTTCACCTTAGAGCTTTTAGCTGTTGTCCACACGCCTAAAGGCTCCTGCTGCCGGTGCCTTAGGAAAAAACACCTTAGTATAGCGGACACTTCTGACATAACGCTCAATTTGGGGTGATCGGCGTGACAACCATGCTTCCATGCATGCTGGTTCAAATGGGAGAAAGGGAAAAAGAAGGCGCAGATATATATATATATATATATATATATATATATATATATATATATATATGATGAGGTGCCTATCAATGGGTAGGTTGATCATTAAAGAACGGAGTTGTGGGCTGTTTTGTGCAACCAGTAGACAGTCGATCACAATGCCTGTGTGCCGATTCACCGCGTCTTTCCTTCAGCTTTCTGTTCCCCAGCGTACATAGGGCAACAGACCAACAGATGCCTTTCTCGTTAAGATCCCTGCGTTTTTCCTGTCTTTCCGCCTCCTCGTCGGTGCATTGTTGCTTAAGGCAGCTGTCGCAGGGTGTAAATATTGCGATTATGTCCCGGTCATTAATAAATGGCATCGTCCACGCTAGCTTTCGACGAGCCTTTCTATTCGTGGGCGCCATCTTGCGTAACATCTCCCCCGCACGAGGGCAGGTGGAACTGCACGCAGCGCGCTGTTTACCACCACTTGCCGAGGTTGTGCGGAGCCGTTGCGTCGAGAGCAGAGCACGGGTCTCTTATCGCGAGCATTGAGCAACCGCGCTTGCCCCTGGCGGGCGCCAGAGTACAACGATCCCGCCACGGAACCTTGAACGATGCTCAAGTTCGCCATTCTCAGTGAGCGGCGAGTGAGCGTTTCCTGGACCGGAGCCATCAAGGCGGCGCCGGCGCTGCGAGAGGCCACTTGTGCGCCCCCTACATCTTTTTTTTTGTTGTTGTTGTTGTAGTCGCTACAACCAACTCGACTGAGCTGGGGCCCGGCCGTGCAACAGAAGTTGGCGCACGAGCGCAGCATACGTTCGTCTTAGCGCCGGAGTGTTAGCCAGAGAAAAACAAGCAAAGCAAAGTGTGCCAGAGTAGTAAAACATAAATTGCGATAAAGTTTCAGTCACACGAGCTGAGCTCTTTTTGCTGCGCTGACGTTAAGCAGCGATCGCAGGCCACCTTGCTCAGCTGTCCTGGGTGTTGCACTGTCCAAGCTTGAGAATTCAAGCTTGAGTACGTGATCGCCAGCTTCTACGGCGACTGTAGTCAAAATGCGTCATAAATCTCATTTTAACGCGATAGCGTTGTGAGCCCCGCGTTGCAAAAAATCCAGTGTTGGTGTAGTCGTCGTCGCCTGCAGTGGTCCGTGAGTGAAAATTTCCCTATGTATTCAGGTATATGTATGTGTCAGGCTTTGCTACATGGCATGCGGTATATGGGGGCTATATTGCCACATCATTCTATCGCGAAAGTTACTCACTACCTTGTATCACATCCATGACAAAGTTATTATTCTGAATTTTGAGAACGGCAGCCCACAAACAAGTTTCATAAACGAAAGACCGACAGCGCATCTCTCTTATGTTAAATCTTCTCAGACTTACTAATAAAACTGCGAAACAATATCAGAAATCTGAAAATGATTTACCTTTCTTGACGCGGCTTTGCAATACCTCCAGGCTCGGCCCACGCAAGAGGCCGCGTTTCTACCAGAAAGCTCGCTTTATTCGTGCATGGTGTTTGCAGCCAGCATTTCGCAGAAAACATTACGGTTACATAAGCTGCAGTTGCTGGGAAGTGTGAGAAGCAGTCAGGAATATTTGAATGCTATCGCGTTTCAATCTTCAAGGCGAAGATTAAGCGTCCTCCAATTTTTTCGCAATGAAAGCTTGATTTCTTATAAATTGTCGGTGTGTGCCACTGCTGTGCAGCAATGGCTTTGGCGTTATGCTCTTCGGCACGACAGCCATATTGCGAAAGGGTCACAACGCAAAAGTGCATGTGTATTGAAACTTCTGAGAAGGGTAATTAAGGTGGGTCCTCGAGGAAGAACTCTGAGGGCTTCCAATAAGACTGCTTTTCCGGCAGAGGTGTAGCTATGGGACATAGACCGGCCTGTATTAATCTTTTATGCTTTCGCATCAGGTCAGTCTCTCGCAAATTCATTTCAATGGCAGTGAATTTTTTATCCTGATTTTGCGCAACACCTTGTCTCTCAAGTTAAGGGCGTAGGGATGCTAGATACAAGGTGTCGACTTCCTCTGAAGCAGAGTGTTCGAGATAGGGGGACCGGGTCCACCGTTGCTATCACGTGTATGAGCGGCCCCGCGGGCCGGTCGAACACTTGTCGCGTCGGAGACCGCGTTGCAGTCTATGAATTTTTGACAAGCGTTTCCCTCTGTTGCATCTAGTTTTGATAATCGGTGACGGAAACAGTCAATTTATTCCCCACCGAGTTGTAGTCAATAAAATGGAGAAAGAGCGACGGAAACGAGGCAAATGACACCACAACGACGGTGCGTCGAGCAGAGGACAGCAACTCAGCCTGCGAGCTGGGCTCAGCGAATGGGCGCTGCCGCGACAGTCGGAGCTACAGGATAAGGCGACGGCAGCGCCGCCGCAATTTCAGCGTTTTTTTGCATCAACCTCGGCGCTTGCCAAATGCATCCGCTGGACCCCCTCCCCCATCCTAGTATACTCCACCTGAACCATATGTATATGACAAGACAAAGATACCTATCTCATCAAAGCATCAGAAGCCAACAAACCCTGACACCAAGGACACCATAGAGGAAATTACGTGTGCTTAATAAATGAAAAAAGAAACGATAAATTAATGGAAATGAAAGTGGGTGAAGAAGCAACGTGCCGCAGGTGGGAAACGATCCCACAACCTTCGCATTTTTTAGTCTTTTTTTTATTCAATACTGCCGGCCGTCTTTTGGTAGCCAAGGCAGGAGTGGGTACATGACGTTTACGAAATAATGGTCTATCAAGAAAACAACAACAGTAACAACTACAACAGAGAACCATATAGGCACGCAGTAATGTTACTGCCAAACAAAACAGAAACAAACAAAACAAGACGCAAACGCCTTACATTCAAAAACGAAAAATGAAGCATCAAAAGTCTACCGGTGAAAAACCGAGCACACAAAACTTATTGGCTAGAACTGATTGCTGAAAAAAAAGTGCATCGGGTGATGATAAGGTGGCCACATCATAAGGTAACTTGTTCTAGTCAGCTATAGTTCACAGAAAGAAGGACAGCTTGTATATGTTGGTTCTGCACTGAGACATTATAATTATTTTGTCGTGTTTGTGCCGAGTCTCTCGGGTTCTGTTGTGCTGCATGTAAGTGTGGAATTCTATTTTGGTGTGATTATTAATAATTGCAAATAACATATTGAGACGGTGCATTCTTCAACGAGATTCTAAGGTGGGAAGGCCGGAGTGGCTGAGAAGGTCAGATATCGATACCTGTCTTCCATAAGCGTGGTGTATGAATCGCAGTGCCTTTCTCTGAACCCGCTCAATACTTTTTACATTCGTTTTAGTGTGCGCATCCCAGACCACGTCAGCATATTCCAGTGAGAGACGCACGAGTGGAGTATAAGCTACAAGTTTTTCTTTAGTGGTTGCATGTTTTAACATGTGTCTCATTATCCGTAGTCTTTTGGATGCCAAGGAAACTATGTTTTTAATGGGGGTGGGGGGCTCCAACTGAGGTTCGAGCTGATCGTTACGCCACGATACTTAAATTGCTTTACTGGTTCGAGAGAAGCGCTGTGAATTTTGTAAGAATACTTCAATGGATCTTTTTTTCGGGTTAAGGTCATTTGTTTGCATTTCGTGACATATAATGTCATCGACCAATTTTGGCACCAGTTATTAATAGCAGTCATCTAATTACGCAGTCATGTGCGAAAAACCGGGCCTGCACGGGAGAGTCAAGCTTTAGGTCATTTAAATATATAAGAAAAAGAAGTGGCCGAAGGTTGTTCTGCCAAATTCTGCATAATCAGGCCCCTCGGTTAAGCCCCTTGCTTCTATCTCATTAAAGGATATATGCCATTGAGCATCGCACATATTTCCTGGGCTGGTGAGAATTCCCGGTAGGTAACTCCATAAACACTTACACACGTACACACCTGCATTCTTTCTATGGCTTTAACTAAGAACTACTTAACAACGGCGTCCTCGCCGTTCGGTATACTGATTATTTACTAGCGATAAGGAAGTATCACTCAATGTCACGTATGCACTCTGTGAGGTTGTCTCTTAATGTGTCATGTTAAATAGGGTGCCAACAGCAGACACTAAACGACCAGTAATACAGAAGATGCGTCTACTGGAGTTCTTTCGGCTGACCATACTGAAATAAAAAAGAAAACAGGCAAAAAACATCAATATTTTCGCGTAAGAAATGCTAGCCGATCAGAAATATTGTTGTCTGTTTTAGTAACTGCCCGAGTACATTGCGATTCGGTGTTGTGTTGCAGCTGCACAAAGCCTGTTCATCATCATCATTCGTCATTTATTTTCCTTTAAAGACCCTGATGGGGCATTACATAAGGGGGGGGGGAGGTGTAGCAGGAAACATTACAGTGCGCGATATGGCATAAATGACGAAAGTGAACAAGAAAAAAAGCCCGAATTAAAAGACCAACTATGTATAGTAACAACCAAGAACCACATACAGACGTTCATTGACTGGTGATTCAGTAATGTTGTTGCTTCCTTCCTGAGGGAAAGACAAAATAGCAGCAAAACATTTAGGTAATAAAAAGGGTTGTAAGGCTATCTTTGAATTTTGCGGGATTTCTCTCATTGACGATAGACTCAGGAAGTGTTCAATTCTGCGTGGTAGAAAATATTGATTGAAGGATTTGGTAGATCCGTGTATTCGTTGTAAACTACAAGAATTGAAAAGATGGCGGGAAGTACGATTAAGAGGCAGCAGGAGAACACCATGAGTGTCTGGAAAATTATAGTATATTTTGTGGAAAAGAGAAAGACGAGTGAAAGGCACTGCTAAAGATGGAAGACGTAGGGATGATTTGATATTTATTTATTGTACCCTCAAGGCCCGAAGGCATTACAGGGGTATTAGTATATTGGCAATACTGATATCCCTGTCATATTTAGAAGTGATAAACCGTGAGGCTCGGCTCCGAATTACTTCTAACGCGTCGATTAAATAAGCTTGATGGGGGCTCCAGATGGCGGATGCATACTCAAATGTGGTGCGGATAAAGGTTTCGTAGGCTAGCTGACGAATGAAATGGGGAGAAAGATCAAGCGATCGTCTGATAAAGCCGCGGGACTCGGAGGTATTAGCATCGAGCTTGAGTATGTTTTCTGACCAGGATAACGTGCAAGTGCTTGTTACTCCAAGATAGTAATAAGAATCAAGTTGCTCAATACTAACTGAATGGAGGGAATAAGGATAGATATCGTTAACCCTTTTCCGAGAAACCTACATGAATTTACATTTAGGAACGTTTAAATAAATTTGCCATAAAGTGCACCATTTTGTCAATTTTATGCGACACATTAAGAAGCTTAGGCTGATGACTGCTGGAAGCAGTTCTTCAATAAAGGACACAGTTATCTGCAAAACATCGTGTAGTAGAGGAGAAATTATATGGGAGATCATTTATAAATATAAGAAACAAGAGAGGACCTAGAACTGACCCTTGGCGAACGCCTGATATTATGTCGCATGTTTCAAACTCCTGATTTTCAACAACAGGGTACGGTGAACGATTAGTCAGGAAGCATACAATCCATGATAATATTACAGGGTCAAGGTGAGGTCGAGAGTTTCGTCAATAAACAAATATGGGCTATGCGGTCGAAGGCTTTAGTGAAGTCGAGATAGATCACGTCTGGCCGAAAATAATCAACGTTGTGGTGAAGATCAGTAGTAAATTCAAACAGTTGTGCGTGACAAGACAGGCCTTTGCGGAAACCATGTTGTTTGGAAAAAGAATGAGTTTTTATCAAGGTGGGAAGCGACGTTTGCATGTATATGATGTGCTCTATATATAGGAGTTTGCAAGCGGGGCAGGTGAGTGATATTTGGCGATAATGTGACGGGTCAGAGCGATTACCATGTTTGAAAACAGGAACAACTTTACTGATTTTCTAGCCCTTAGGAACAGAACTATCAGAAATTGATTGTGTAAAACTGATTGGTAAAATTTTGCTGGAAACAAGTTTAGTACTCTTGAATACTTTGATGGAATATTATAGGGATCCGGGGCTATAGATACCTTGAGCTCATCAATGAGTTTCATAATTCCTTCGGCAGTAAATAGTACAGGATTCATTGGGACAAAACTATAATCAAGTAGGCAGTTTGGGGGAAGTGAGGTTTCCAGAGTAAAAACATAATTAAAGTAGGAGTTAGTGCCATCAGATCAGAATTCAGGAGGAAACGGGGATCCCTCAGGATTAGTTAGGGGAATGTTGGTGAGTGCGCTGGTTTTATGCGAAAGTAAGTTCCAAAATATTTTAGGGTTATTGCGGAGTACGTTCAGCGGGTCCTGGCGATATAATTTTCTTCTTGAACGCTTTAATCCGATCCTATACTGGTGCAAGCACTCAAAGTATTTCTGCCATTTATCACTAGAATTTATTCGTTTAGCATCTCGTAATAGACGCTTTCTTCGTTTAGATAATCTTCTAACGTTATTCGAGAACCGGGGCCTGCTGACATTACCGTTTATGCGAACCAGTCTTACATGAGCGTCTATAAGAGCATGAATTTTCCGCCTGTATAGTGACCAGTTTTGATGTACAGACCTAGAATGTGCTGATCGGGAGAAGTGGCGATGCTTTACAACAAATCGAGCCCAGTTTGGCGCCAGGTTAGAGCCGTCGCTTCGATGGGTGCGACCATGTTTGTTTACGCAAATACCTTGGGGCATCTTTTGGGGCTCCCGTTAAATCAGTGAAATAGCGTGCCCGACGAAAAACGCGAACGCAGTTGGCGTCTTGCGCATGCGTAGTGGCTTGGAGGTTATTTCTTTTGGTGCCCCAAGTGTTGGGGATCCCTATTCTAAAACTCTCTATTATCAATGTGTAGTTTGTTGAAGCGAATTTTGAACGGTGTGTTCAACTGCTGAGCGTTCGCAGTAAGCTTTCCTCCGAGCTGTTTGCACTTGCTCAGAAAAATCTTCGCGGATCGAGAACAATGATGCCTTCAGTTTGGAATTGACAGAAAGAATCTTAGATTTGTCTTTAAAGTGTGTAAGCATAACTACAATGAGGCGGTTTTTGCCTTGTCGAAAACGTCCCGCCTATGTGCACGCTCAATGTCAGAGCAAACAACAGGAATATCAAGCTTATAAGCATAAAAGGAAATTATTGGGTCACGGATTGCTCCTACGATTCACCATGCTTGTCTGGTTTCTCAAAAGATAACAAATTATCCTTCGAAGGCGGTTTTCAGCGTCATCACACTTCACTGCCAGAACCCTGATGTCGGAAGATAGTTTTGCAACGGCCTTGCTGTGGATTGATTCTCAGCATTCACCAGCAGTTTGAAGATGTGCTACAGTTTCTTCAAGAGCGTCAACACGCGACGATACGCTGCTAATGAGGTTCCCAGTCTTAGTTTAAGTTGATCGGATAATCGTAAGTTCATTTAGCATAAAATTCTGCAAGTGCTCCAAATAAGCAAGAGAGCTGGCAATGGTTTCTAATGTAGGATGATTAGGGCTAGCGTTCAATTCAATGTCACCCAAATAATTAGTAAAAGATGCATGGCATGAGCTGAAACAGTGCAAACTAAGCACTTCATACAGCCTTCGGCGACAATAGCAAAGCAAGTCAGTGGGTCACGCTACCGCTCAAAGAAAGGGGTCATCGCAATGGCAGCAAGAAGCTTTCGTCAAGTAGCTAACCTCCAGAATGAGGAATGCTGATTTCAAGGAAATCATAGCGGCGGCGTTCTCCAACTAATGATGCAGCGTGGGCTATTTAAGTAGTCTTGGTGGACCGTCCAGGCTGAGAGTGCCTCATGGTTGCCAGGCTAGAGAATGCTCCAGAGTGGGAAGCGGCGTAACTGAAGAAACGGTGCAGTCGGCGAAGATGGCCACGGAAACGACGCAGGAAAGCTGGCGCATTCGCAACAGATTGGTGGCGTCGGTCCAAGCCGGAGCCAGCCAGATGGTTCATGAAAGGACAGCCTGCGGAACGAAGGGCGTTGATTTCAAGGGAATCATAGCGGCGGCGTGCCCCCGCTATGCGCGTCCCCGCTATGCGAGAGCGGCAATGCGAGAGCAACTGCGTCTTCGTGGTTGTTGCCTCATTTAAAATAGTATGTTTTGAACGTTAAAAACACACAAGACCTAATTCTCACATACCTTTACTTTGCAATATGAATTCGATGTAACAACGACACCTCTATGCTTGCAGCTTTTGAAGACTAGGGCAGCGAATTTTGTAAATCTCAACCGCCTCTGTTTTCTAGTGGCCCTGTCAAGAGAACTCAACCAGTTCACGATAGAACTATACTCCATAACACATTTGTCTTTCTGTAGCGCCCAGTGACAACAAAATGCAATGTGGAAACATCCGGCTTTTCTGTTCTGGTTGACTTCCTTGTATTTCTCTCAATTCAAGATGGACATGTTTGTCGCAGGTGTATTCGGATGTGACCACTGTGGCTGTTTTGGTCACCAATTACTGATTCAGACACGATCGTTTGTGCAAGCTTTCGCGGGTGCACGCTGGCGCTGTGGGAAATGTTGCGTGTTGTGCGATTTGCGCGTTGACAGGCCACGGCAGCCATTGATTTGAGTTTTGTGCGCGCAAGGTGGTCACTTGATTTGCATGCTGCCAGCGTTTTTTTTTTTGGACAGGCCTTTCCTTTGAGAGGCCATGGTGAGGAGGCCATGCTATCAAGAGCTCATGCTTACGTACCACACACGCACCAAGTACGTCGCTTCCACATACGCGACCATGCAGCAGAAACCTAGGTGTTTGTCACTTACCGGTACTTCGAAAGAGTCGTTGCAATCACAACGAGATTACAGACTGTTTCTTTCTTTCCAGGAAACTCGCACATGGCCATGAGAGCGCCGTTGTCCCCGATAAAGGTCGTGCATTAATTCGAAATCTGGCTGCTCGAGATATAAGGGACTCTTTAGCGGAATGACAGGTCAGTGTCCTCATATACGGCGTATCTTCTCCAGGAGAGCGCGTTATCAAAGACAATTCCCATGCAAACAGGTGTTTTCGATTGAATTTCTGGGAAGTAGCGTATGCTGACCTGTTATCGCTCACCGCTAGGGAGGAGAAACGGCCCAGCGCCGTTGAACTCTGAGGAGGCCGATAAGTGAGGTCTTTTTGTCTTCCAGGAAAGCTCTCCCTGCAGTATCGGCGTTCGATCGCAGCTCAAGATCGCAGACATGCTTGTGTGTACACTGGAGGAGATAATGCGTGTCTTCTGAGAAGTGTGGACGAAACGGCCAAGTCACGGCGACCACCTGGGGACATACATCGACACGTGCTTTGCATGAGAATTACTGTTACAATCTGTCGCAGCGTAAACACTCTTGAGGTGCCCTTTAAGGCACTTTTGCTAGTTTTTGTATCGTTCCTAAGATCAGTCCGTGCTTATGGCACGCTCATCATTGCTTCCTTCCACTGAGATACTCGGGGAAATTATTCTGCATGTTGACCGTTTCTTTCCTTTCGTCGGAGAGAAAGAAATGCTTCGGGCCTCTCGTGCACGAGCACGCATCTGCGCGAAAGCGTTCTCCACTCGTGCTGGAAACGTCGCTATGTTCTTACCCTTTATTTTGCCGTCAAAAGCAATGACAGTGGTTCCTATATACGCTGCCTGAAAATGATGCCTGACAGCTACAAATAAAATATTTATCTAACATAAGTATCGTTAACGAGAGCATGAAACAAACAGACTTTGGAGAGTCACAGTAATCACTGAGTCGTACTGCGCTGGCATTGACATGGTTTACTTTGCGGTTGTAGGCACGTCCTACTCGCTGGAAGCGTTTTTTGGGTGCGCGAATCAATTTAGAATCAGAAATGTTCACAGAAGTTACATAGGCTGCCACCAAATATAAAGCTCCCTGCTTATTCAATAGCTAATTGTATGGACTAATTCCTTACTGCGTGGCTTTGGAAAGAGTGTAAACTTGAATTGAATAATTGCTTCAATTCATCAGCACATACTTTTGCAAACTCAGCAAATAAGAGGTGTCAAAAAGAAAGGGAAAGGTTTTGCATATGTTCGACCTGCATGGCTACAAAATACAAAGAACTGTGGCATTTTGTCGGATCACCAGTAACCGTATCCACCCGTTCAATTTCTATGTAAGGCAACAGCAGAATACGCCATAATGTTCTTTGCTGAAGCAGCGTTTGTCTTCCAGATCGATAAGGTTCCAAACACCTTTCCGAGTGCCAACGGTTCACACGTGTGTCCCACTCGTCCGGGAAGCACGATGCACGAAGTCCACCCTATTTCACTTCATAGAGGATGAAAGCCCTTTTTTTGAAATGCAGACAGTTCTGCCAGATTACACGTAGGCGCCCACATGGTACTCTGCGTAGGGAAGGAGAACGAGACACAAACATGGGGGGGGGGCAAATCGCAAACGATTTTACTCTCTCTGTGTGTGTGTATATATATATATATATATATATATATATATATATATATATATATATATTATATATATTGCCTTATCAACGCGGAAATTTATTTCCACGTAACAGCCAGAAACGGAACTATGTATTTGTATATATTGGGAATTACTATTACAATAAGCGAAAAAGGCTGTAAATGCATCTCTTTATTCTTTTTATTTTTAACAAACATAATTTTCACTAGATTTGACATCGTTTGAGCTGACAGTTCTCGCACGGCAGCGGGATAAATTCTGCTTTCTTCATAAAACACATTCACAAAGCTCCATATAGCTTCCATGTGTAATTTACCGCAAGTGTCATAATTAGTCACCTGTCTTTGAACTTTGAAGTTTACCTACATATTGCCCATACCACTCCCTGTGTTATCGCCAAATATAAGCAAAGTGCCTTGCTTAATTCACCAAGGGCATCGTTGAAACCAACTAGGGACGTCTTATGACGCATTAAAATGGGAAGGGAGACATGCAGAGGAACGGCGGCGCAGTACTTATTTGCAGCGCGTCTAACTAGACCAGGAACGTAAAAATGTTTTCGCGCATTGCACTTACCATGATCCCCCTCACCTTTCCATGAAATATAAACCTATTGTAACCAATAGCTACGTCGGGACACTCGGAAGCATAGCTTAAAGCAGTCATATAACGAGGTCGAACGCTTGAATAAGCATTTTGTACAAAGGCTGTGTTTGATCCAACCGCATTTATTTCGCACAGGCAGTTTCAATAGCGTACCGCCAATTTTCGCTAAATTTGGTCTTGGCAGCATTTATACTTCTGCCCGGGTGGTGGGCTCAATTCTACCCCGCTCGATAGACAGGCTCATTAGAATCTGGAGTGTTTGCATACGTAATAAATTGCGAAAGCTACAATTACCCATCTGTTCTGAACGTTACCTATATCTATAACTATAATAACCTATAATAACTATAACCGATACCTATAACCCATTACCTGGTCCTTAGAGTCAACAAACATAAAGGAGCTGCCTCGTTTAGTTCAGTGAGGACACCAGGCAAATATAATATAAAGGCATGAAGAAGGAAAAAACAAAACAAAATGAGGATTCAATAATTGTTCACAACGCTTCTAAACAAGCGAGAAACTTTCACACTGCGAGACGCGTTGCACTTAAGATGCTGCGTATTCTTTCAAAGTATAAAATATCTACAAAGCAGAGTTCTGTTGGGATATATATTGGGGAACCCAGCTATTAACCGCAGCGTGTTACCTTGTAGTACTTGCTTACAGTCTTTTTAAGGCTCTATTTGATCAAGATGCGTTTACCCCGGCACATAAACTTGGCTTATTGTTCCCCCTATATTGGAAAAATATGACCTCAGTTATAAATGCCATTATGCCAGTGAAGGCATTCAAGTTCTACACCCTTCGTGAAACAGACTAATAACGCTAAGTGCCAATTGCGTACGCATTGTATTGGGAAAAAAGCCGGCAGATCCCGTGCCCTGTGGGAATCGATGTTATGCGAAGCAGTGTGCGGGGAGCCTACCAACTCAACGAAACGACTATAAGAAGACCAAGACGTAGGCGGCTACTTCACGACCTACACCACACGCATGCCATGACATTCATGTCATGACCTGTCATTTATATTCGTCATACACTCTGGTCATACTATGCCAATTTGGGCACATATTAAGTTAACGAAACGACCATGAGAGCACCACGACGTAGGTGGCTGTTTCAGTAACTACATGACACACATGTCATGACATTTATATCATGACCTATTATTTATGTTCGTCATACACTCGGGTCATACTATGCCAATTTTGGTACATACCAAGTTAACGAAACTACCATGAGAGCACCAAAACGTAGGCGGCTTAATAGATGGATAGATAGATAGATAGATAGATAGATAGATAGATAGATAGATAGATAGATAGATAGATAGATAGATAGATAGATAGATAGATAGATAGATAGATAGATAGATAGATAGATAGATAGATAGATATTGTCAAAGTGGCAAATTCTCACCAACGAAATGCTTCGCGTTTAAGAGCGTATTTCACCCACTCATTTGGAACATTGCCTACATATTCGCCATACCATGCCCTAATTTTTCCCAGATGTAAACAAGGTGCCTTGTTTAGCTCCCTGAGGACGTCGGAGAAACAAACTACACATCTCGTATGATGCACGAAAACACATGAAAAAATGAGGGTTTAGTAATTATATGCAACACTTGCATTTAAAGCAGGAAAATTAAAGTTTCGCAACGCATTGCGCTTAAAACTCAGTCTGTTTCCACGGAATGTCAAGTCTGTATGTCGTGCAGTTGTTTTAGGAGTGTGGCAGATATTTCGACCAGCGGTAGTATGACTTCCTGGAACGCTTCATTGAGTAACTTTCTACAAAGGCCGTAATGACCCCACACTGGACAAACACGGATCGCTTGCCACTCAGAATATTGTTTCGTACTTGGAATAAACACCGTGCCGCGCACAATTTACCGAGGATACCGGGGAAAAATAACTAAATGCTTTGTATGACGGATAAAAATTGGAAGAACCCGAGCATTAATTAACTGCTTTCAGACTACGTAAGCAACCTACAAAGTTCACATTTCCGGTACACGTCACGAAAAAGTTGCCTTCATTTCTGCAAAATATGAAATTTCTGCTCTTTCTCCTCCTGCCGCAAAACAAATCATAGTGTAGCTCTTATTTATAAACTAGGTGAAAAGACATTGGCAAAGCCAGAAGTGACAGATGCTTTTAGAAAAAATTCAGTCAGTGTTCTATTGGTATTGAAATGGCGCTGCACGTTCGACCAAGGTCGCTTTCACGAAATTTTATACGCTAAGTCGTGATTACGCAATGAAATTCTACAGTTAGACCTGTAAAAGGTTTGATTAGATTTTTGAAGGCAATAATACACTGAGACTGCAACGCTATGTAGAATATCCCTTGACAGAGATCCAATAGTTGCCGCGCTTGATAATCCAGTGACTTCATGCCGTAAAGCATACCAATCGTTGGGCACGGCTAAATATAATAATACATGCGGACCTCTCCCCTCGCCCGCAGGTTCAATATAGGAAGCTGATTGTGTTTTCAAATACAGTTAGGCGGTCCGAAAAAACTTGGCATATTGCATGTAGCGCAAGATGACATTTGCTAGGGCCGGAACTACCCAGCGCCAGGCCTTCTGCGCAATGCGAGTGGGATGAAACCTGTCCGCTATAGCACGTGCCGAGGAGGCAAAAAAGGCGCCCGAACAAGGGATGCGTGGCAGAGAAAAGCATCGCTTACTTGGCCGCTGTAGTTTGTTGGACTTTCCAATGAGGGGGCGAAGTGGCAATGGTATACTTTTCCCCAGCCCACTGTCAAAAGTGAGGAAGGCGGGGCAATCTCCCCCCCCCCCCCTGACAAGTACCCCCATGCTATCAGTTCAAAATAATGATCAAGCAACAGAATGTTCGTATCATTCGTCGTTTATTCGGCTTGAAAATCGACATTAACGTGATGACGCTTTTGGGTGTCAATCGCCCGTGACTACAAAAGAACGAAAGACGGGAGGAGACAAGTGGCTTAAGTTTGCGCCCCAGCTCGTTGTGATGTCATGAGTTTCGATTGTCTGAGAGCACCTACGCGGCAGTGGGTAATTGTTTTTATCGGCAAAAAGGGGCTGCAATGCATTCTGAGCAGACCAGACTGAACGAACTACATTGGAAACCCTTTCCTGCGCCAAAACTGCCCAAATAGAAGAGAGTTCGAAATACGTGATATGCGCTGGCTTGCTGATGTTTTTATGCAAAATTTAGGCAATTTTAGGGTTCCGAAAAATAACATTACGGGGTTTTACGTGCTAAAACCAAGATTTGATTATGAGGCACGTCATAGCGGGAGACTCCCGAATATTGAAGGTCACTAGGGGTTCTCTAAGTGCACCTAAATATAAGTACACGGGTATTTTCGCATTTCATCCCCATCGAAACGCGTCCGCCGTGGCCGGGACCGCGAACTCATGCTTAGCATCCCAACACAAAAGGCACTAAGCAACAACCTCGGTATACTTCGTGGCGCAAAATACACCTCTTGAAAAGGGACAGAAGAAAGGACAGAGAAAGAAAATCTCCTTTCACGAAATGTATTTTGTGCCACAAAGTATACCTAGGAAATCTAAGCACCAACTGGCCAAGAAGAAGTCCTTTTGACCCGCCGTGGTTGCTCAGTGGCTATGGTGTTGGGCTGCTGAGCACGAGGTCGCGGGATCGAATCCCGGCCACGGCGGCCGCATTTCGATGGGGGCGAAATGCGAAAACACCCGTGTACTTAGATTTAAGTGCACGTTAAAGATCCCGAGGTAGTCGAAATTTCCGGAGTCCTCCACTACGGCGTGCCTCATAATCAGAAAGTGGTTTTGGCACGTAAAACCCCATAATTTAATTAATTAAGAAGTCCTTTTAGAACCACGGCGGGTTTCTACGGTTCCGAGGCATCGCTGTGGTTGAGGAGCGAGATCTTTGTTGGGGGCCTTTGATTCACCACATGGTGTCCTTGACGAAACGCGGTACAAGGGCACTGCGGTTGCAGGAAGCGGGTGCATAGCACCGCAACGCCACTAAGCCTGTGTTGGTGGGAAATTCAAGGGAGGGAAGCTTGGACTGAATTTTCTCCTGAGTAATACACATTTTCCTCCTGAAAAAAAAGAAGATAGGTTTGAAATATTTATTTACCAGTATAAACTCATTCACTCATGCTAGCTGCGAAGCTACATTCTCAAAACGCCAGTTTTCATCAACTGACCAACTCAGTGGCTTCGTTTTGACTTCTGTATAGCTATGTCTGCGATCTGTAAGTACGCCAGCCTGTTCTGTAGCCTGAATAATCTAATAACCCTCCTTTATTCTCGAGTTACCTAACTGCCGATAAGAACAATATTGGCCTTGAGAACAATATCGTTGGTGCTCCTCAAACAGCAGTGCCGCCGCTGTGGTCGCCCCAGCCGTGGCAACGCGGGCGTGGCTGTCACACACCGGGGCCCAAGTCATCGAACGTTGTGCTGTGCAGTCGACAGAGGAATGCTTACGGGTGAACCTGGCTGCACCATCGACGGCGGGATTATATCGCAGAGATTCTGCACTGCTTGCATAACAATTATGCCCATTACCAAGAGCACAATAGAGAACCTTCCCCCGAACATGGGAGTTTAACTGCTCGTAAGCACCGCTTACCAGGCATGACAGCTGGCGTCGCGGCGAAGATGTCAACACGGTTTCTGGGCGTGGTCCTTTAGGAAAGGGCCTAGAGTGGAGTACGTTCCATCAAACCAAGAATGCAGGAGAGAGCACGCATATGCTTCGTTTGCCAGAGCTCCTATTAGTGCACCTTGCTAGGTGGGCCGTGGTGTAAGAGTGCCTCTGTGAGGATTGCAGATATGATATCGGGCTGGAGGCGGGCATATAATGGTGTTGTCATACTTGAGCCGACCCTTCACAATAACCGTACGCATAGAAAACTGTCTTCATATGTTCCTTCGAAGCGGTGCTGGGCAGTGCCGAAGATACGTGTATCTTAGATACTTACTATCTTAGATACTCTTCGGGTATATTGTATCTCTATCATGATACGTTGGCAATACGTGTATCAGTATCTGCATTTCCGATACATGAAATAACGTATCGTGCAGCTTAAGATACAAGGTACCGGGGCTATCGCAACATCACCACGCGAAACTACAAACTTTGGCTGAACTCCAATTCTCAAGCCGATACTGCTGCCACTAAGCCACCTTAATAAAACTAAAAGCAGCGAGGGCAGGCGATGGGGTCTGCGCGTCCCTATTAGTGGAGTAGAGTCACGTGGTGGCGCTCGCTCCGCCTGGGCAAAAACAAGCGTGCGAACGTCTTTTCACCACAGCCAACCTTTA